>NC_083363.1:1210000-2410000 GCF_030254825.1 Meriones unguiculatus | reverse complement strand
GTTAAAATTTGCCTAATCATTCAGGAAAGCCAGGAACATCAAGACCAAGGAGAAAATTGCATTTCAACCTCAGGCGGGTGTAGTCATTTAGAAAAAGCAGGTAACAGGTGACTGCAAGACAGCAGGAATAGACTCATGCCTTTAAGACCTAGTAAAAGCTATGGCTTTGGGTTACACTAGACTCTAGTGTGTCTAGATTACACACTAGACAGAGATGTTTTTAGAATATTTAGAAGCACAAGTCTATCTCCTAAAGACAACCAAAAGGAAATTAGAAATCTGGAGCTTGTGACTGAATAATAAGCAGTCAGTGTTTCATCAGCTTATCAGAACTCTATTGATCAATGTCAACTCTGAACCTTTGAAATTTTATAACAACATGAGCACAACCATAGCATAGAGGGGTAAGAGAAAGCTGAAATATTTCTCATTTCTTATATCCCTTAAAATATTTTTATATTTTTAGCACTTTCATTCATGTATCTTAAAACAGCTTTTCAGACCCATAAACATTTTACAAGTTGCACTTACCAACCTTAAAATACCTTCCTAGAGTCTCAGTTTTTTTAGATCCTCATAACTTATACTTTTATATCCTCAGATCTTATGTAAACTTTATATCTTTCTATCCAGCTCTTCACCATAAGGCAAATCAGTTAATATGATGCCTGTGAGCAATGCAAACCTGTTTGCCTTTCTAAATAAGAAATCTAGTACCTAGTAGTTTTAACTAAGCAATGAATCAACTAATAAACCAACAGTAGGTCTAACTGTCTGCTCTTTAGCTCCAAAGCTACCATTAGCTTGGTTTAACCATCAATGTGATCAGAGACCTGAGAATGATAAATTATAAGCTAAATGAATGTACGTACAGATGTTAAAATGCCATATTTCACAGATCTGTGACAAGCTTGAGGGCCCACATAAGTTACTCTCTCTATCTATCTTTAGTTTTCTTCTGCCTTTAGTTACTGCCTTCAGTAACACAGAATGCCATAATCTCTAATTCTGGCACATTCTGAAGTTAAGTGTTTTAGGACCATATCTATTTCAAGTAGATCTACATGGGCAAACTTTGTAGTTACCTATCCTAGGCTTAACCTTGAAAACATAAACAAGAGACTAGGTAATGCTCAATCTTGTAACTAAATACAGTCATTAGCATAACTTTAAATATACTTCTGAACTAAAGTCAAGGCAAAGCTTTCAAACATACAGTTCATAGAAGGACTGGCAAGTCTTGCTGATCCTAGTATATCGCATCATCAAGACTGAACCGCAAACGTTTAAAGGACAAAAGTTGCGCTATAGTGCCAAACAGCCCTCAACAAAGATGGCAGAAAACCATGGCTTCACCCTCTTTCTCCCCGAATCAACATGGCAGCAGCCACATGCTGTTACAGGCTGTGGCAGGCAATTTCAAACACAGCCAGTAGGTGTCGCTGGTGGTGCTGTTGCCTCCCATGGTCTACCACTGTGGAGCATTTACAGTTTCTCATAACCAAGGTCTAATCCTGTAACCAAATCAGTTTTAGTACCAACTATACACTAGAACAGTGTAGAACAATTTCAAAATGTACTTGACCTATTCTGGCCATCCCGAACCTATCGGCCAGAGGAAACAGCATTAATCCATTCGTTCAGGATCTGGCAGCCAGGGACGCACTTCATGTCTAAATAGACCTTCCCAAACCACGGTTGAATCACACAGCATGCCTCAAAAATACAACCCTGGAATACACATCTATAAAATCACTAAAGACATTATTGTAAAATACCGGATAAACTTAAAACTGTTTCATAGCCTTAAACACATTTTTAAGTTTAAAAGTCAAACCCAAATTTTACCAGTGTAAACAATTTAGTCTCTAAAATCAATGCCAATTTAAAATGAGACATGTTTACTTAATCTGGAAGGAGATAGTATGATAAACAGAATTAATTATTACTAAAAGTTGTTGTAATTTTTTTTGCCCTATGGCACACCACAAGATGGCAAGTCACGTCCTATGCCAGGCCGTATGGTTCCTATATGTCTCTCTCTTTCTCCCCATCACATCCTGCTCTCCCATCCCTCTCCATATCCACCTAATAAACCTCGTGCATAGAAGGTCTGTTTCAAGCCTCATCTTTTATTAATAGATATAACATTGGTGCGTTGGCCGGGAAAGGGTCTCTCCTGGCTTTTCTAGGACCCCTTTCGGACTCCTTTAATCTGATAGGACCTTGGATGGCAGCTCCCACTGGCTCTGTGGCGGCAATGGTGGCCCCGCCCTGCAAGTGCTTCGAGCCCCAGAGTAAAAAATCATCTTTGAAAAATCTACTTGGTGCACTGCTTTAGGTAAGGAATTTCTAAAATTCCAGCACAGCCATGGAAATTTTAAATTTCCCGCGAGATTTCCGACGCCATGTTGGTTTCGTGAAGAAATGGGCGCAACTGTAGCTTCACCATTGACTTTCAGGTGGCGTTGCTGCCATTTCGAGTTCTGGCAACGGGCTCTGCCTTGCCAGGCCTTCCCCCCTTCCCCACCAAGCCGCTTTCGTTCCTAGCTCCCCGTTTGTACTCTGGATTTTAAAAATTCTGACTACCCTAAGAGGCTATTTCCAAGCTTTAAAAAACATTTTCTTCTGATTTCTGCACACTCTGCTCTTAAAAGTATATATACATATTTAAAATGCTTTAAATTCTTAATCTAATGATTTATATAATTTTATCATTGGGTTTACATTTACAAGACTTTCTTAGTCATAACTAACTGTTTATTTTGTCTTTTAGACTAGGCTACAACAACAAGCCTCATTTTAAATTGGTATGGATTTTTATAAAATTTAAAGTTACATTTTACTATCTATAATTCAACCCTGCTTCAAAATAAATTTTATATAATAATAAAATATCAAAGTTATAAATATCTGTTCAAGTTAAATTGGTTTAAATTGTAGATCTCACTGCCTATATCTTTTCAGTTCCTAAATTAATAAAGGCTATTGCTGTCTCCTGCTAAGTGTTGCTCGTGATCCGGATTTACCACTAGGCTTTCTGGCTAATGGGTTTGCTATAATAAATTCAAATGTAATTTTAAAATTGCTCTATACTGTTCTACTATATTGTTGGTTTTAAACTTATAGCTCAGGTTCGTTATTACATACAAGTTGTTTACCAATATTCTAAATTAAGATCTATTAATTTAAAAATGTATTTGTGTTAAAACTGGGTCAATTTTCTGTATCTCTACTATCAAAAGGTTAAAATATGCTTGGTCTTGTTCTCTTAAATGATATTATTATTATTAATCTATAGTATAGCCTTAGACTATTATAAACTATTATAAGTTGCAAACATGGTCTCACTGCAATTTTTAATAAACAGCTGAGGATGGTCCTTGAGTCACCATATAGGAGTTGGTAAAAATATTAAGAGCCCTTCCGACTGGTTCCAGACCTTAGCTGTGCTCTGAGGCTGCTGACATTCTCACACAAAAGACAGGAGGTCTACAGTGAGCCCTCCCGACTGGCTCCAGACCTTAGCTGTGCTCTGGGGGTGCTGGCATTCCCGCAAAAAAGGCAAGAGGTTTGCAGAGCCAAAAGTCAGTTCTGCTAGGTGATTTTTCAAATGCAGCCAAAGTTGGTGCAGCAGCGGGCTGCTGCTTCAACATGCCATAGCTGCCTGTTGGCAGGCTGGCCTCTGGAAGTCAAAATGCTCCCAAGCAGGCTTGTCCTCTGTGCCTAGCCATGGAGGTTCAACCAGCACAAGAGCCACAGACACTTCCGGCCTTCTAGCTCTTCAGCCTGGCAGAGTACAAATGGCTCCTTGGCTCAGAAATCTCCACCACCATTGTCCAGAGCAGGGAAACACTGCAGGTCTGTTTTTGACCTCGCAATTTGGTCCCATGGACATATTGCCAACTTCTGTGTTGGGAGACTTCAAATGCCTTCCCAGTTCTCTTCATATGCAGGAGACCAGGCCTTAAGCCTAAGTCCTAGAGCTGCTGTTTTCAGGCCTAGGCACAATATGCCTTGTTGCCAGACTCAAAAACAGGCCTAAATAAAACCTTTTATCATCCCTTTAGCTAGGACAATAAATGTTCATAGCAGTCTCAACTCTGTCTCATGGTAAATAACTAAATACAAAGATCCCTCTCAAAAAAAATACTGTTTGAGAGTCTAAAAAAGCGTCTTAAGATTGATAAACACCAGTTATACATGCTTGAGACTCTCAAAAATTCAAAAATGCCTTAAGATGGATAAACATGTTATACAAAATTGAGTGTCTAAAAAAGTGTCTTAAGGTTAATAAATGTAAGTTATAAATATTTGAGGGTCTAAGAAAGTGTTTTAGGGTTGGTAAATGCAAGTTATAAAGGTCATAAGGTCTAAGGTGATTTAAGGTATCTTAAATAGGTAAAAAGGCTTAATATTTCCTCCTGTTGCCATGCTACTGTTGCATTGACTGTCCAGAGCTTTGACCTTTATCAATAGAGCTCTAATTTATTAATCTGACTCTAATACAAGAGCATTCCACTATACCACGTACTATTATGGTTCTACACTCAAGACTGCAAGCCTCCACAATGTGTATGCTTATACTAAAAGTTAAGATCAAGTGAGTTTCCCTTCTACTTCATAAAAGGCTTCTGCCTTTTCAGAGCTCACCTTAAAAAATACTTATGCTATTAACACAACTATGTATGTCTGCTGCCTTTTTCTCAATGCAGAGTACAATTGTGATACTAACATGTCTAAAGTTTTATCTCCTTAAAACTTAAAAGTAATTCTTGTGAGCTGCAGGAAATCCACCTGAATCCACCTCTCAGGTCAACTCCAGGACTCCAGATAAGTACTGCACTTATTGCCTATCTCAGAGGGTGGGATTCCTCCCCTTTCCCTGGTTCTGGAACTTCCTTTCCTAGCTACCAGACTGCTATTTACTACATGCAACCACTGCTGGATTGGTGAGTTCTCCTTATTGACCGGCCGCTAAATTGGTGAGTCCACTCCATTTTTCAGCATAAAACGCCTCTCTTGGTAGGGGAAGCTTGACCGCAGAGCGCTGGCAACTTTGTACTATCTTTTGAGACAGAGCCCCCCCCCCGCCATAGTCTGAACTGTCTAGGGTTGAGCCTCTCTGCTGACCTCCATTTTAGGGCCCCACTCTCCCTTGGGCGGTGCTTCCCCACTCACACACGGTGTCTTCTCCCCCCTCTCTTGTTTGTGGGAAGACCTAGTGCTAGGCAAAGCGTCATGCTGTGCCCCGCTGGGCATCTGTGCCTCAGTCTCTGGCCAAAAGCTGACGAGCTATTGGACCAGGTGGGACCTCTTGCTTGAGTCACACCTTGCCTTTGTGATGCCTTTGGAAGGTTCCTGATTTCTGCCTCCCAATGGCAAACGCCCAGACGCCTGTTCCTCCAGATTCTCCTCTAGGATGTCCTCTGGAGAATTTCAAGTTTCTGCACCTAGTACCAGCTGGCACCAGGGCCTCTAAGTTTACATACTTCTGGAACCAAACCTCACCTCAATGACAGATCCAAAACAAAGCCTTTTTAACTACTGCCAGTGGTTGGGTAACTAAAGGTCCCCCAGGTAGACGGAGGTTCCCATGTTCAAGTCTCATTGATCCAAACCTTCCACCTCAGTTTGCTCTCCCAAAAGTTTTCAATGTATACCTAAAGGATTTTTCTCCATAACCTACTCAACTTTATCTTTTGCCTATATATATGTTTCAGTGTCCTGCCAAACACAGATGTTTCCTATAGCCACAACAGTGCCAAAGCAACTATAAGTGTTCAATTCTGACCTCAGACTTCCATCAAGCTGGGCCTGCACTTTCCCTCCCAGCCATGGATGTTCTCACAGACCCTGGACAGCATCAAAACAGCCTGTTCTTCCTGGACTTGGCCAACATTTCAGCCTTTTGACCTCCCTACAGCGCCCCCAGTGTCAGCAGGAAGTAGCCAGAATAGAATCTATGCCTGTTATTAACTTATTATTAGCAAAAGGCTGAAATGGGGTGCTTCAGGACCAGGACAAACAGCTCCAGGTTCTCCCAGCATTACCCAGTCCCTACCTGCTGCCTTGCATGGCTGGCAACTCTCTACTGACAACACTCTACCCTAAATTTTCCAGGGCAGAGGCTTCCCTTACTCTTGACCTTGTAATCTGACCATTTTGTTGCTATAATTCTTCTCTTTCTCTTAACCCCTTGCATGACAACCAAGAGCTGCTTCCAATGAACCTAAATTTATATACTTTAACTTACCTTATGAAAAGCAGCCCACCCTCCTCATTTTTTAATTATAGAAAAAGGAAGGAATGTTAACATTTTGGAACAAAACCTGTTTTCTGGGTTACCTAGCAACTTATGATGTCATCATGTGTCATTGGCCAGGTGGCCACACCTGGAAGGCCTGGTTACCTTGCCCCTGGAAGGGACAACCTGACACGGGGTCACTCTTGCTCTCTTGCTCTTCTCTTGGTCCTCTCTTCTCTATAGGGGTACCCCCTTTCTCTTTACCCTCCTCTCTCTCCCCATCATGTCCTGTTCTCCCTTCCCTCTCCATATCCACCTAATAAACCTCTTGCATAGAAAATCTGTTGCAAGCCTCATATTTTATTAATAGATCTAACAATTACAAACACATATGCAAACATATATATGTTTTAAACAAGAGTTTGAATTTAACCTTTAACCATATCCAATAACTGTTGATCTATGCTCCAGACATACAGAACATATTAACCATCTGAGATTAGTCAGAAATAAACACGTAATGCCCATACATTCATTTACAACAGAGAAACTTTTTTAATCTTACTTCCACCAGCTGCAATTTAAAGCCGTCTGTTATTGGCTGAACCTGTGAAGGGTTGGGGACTCGCCAGCAGTATTACTTGGGGAGCCACAGGATGCAGCCACCCCTTGGTGGGCCTCCTCGCCTCTGCCCTCTCATCTATCACCTGGTGGGCACCACCACGGCAGAGATTCACCATTTCTCCTCCCAGAGGCCAGGCTTACACAAGCTGTGCTCTTTGCAGAGGCACAAACTCTCCCTGCCCCAGGATTTCAGCTAGCGATGCTGCCCAGGGGCAGTGACATTTGGGGTGGGGGTGGTAGGCACCATGGGTGACACCAACATCACCCCTCTCCCAGCATCTTCCCGCATGGTGCCTTCCCAGTCTTCTAGGTGGAAAAGGGCCAAATCAGCATGGGTGAGCCTGAGGTGCCTGCCCTGTGCTTGGCTGTTTCCTACCTGTCCCAACTTGAGGCATGTTCCCACCAGAGGTGCCCCAGCTTGTACTGCTGGGAGCATGGGGCAGGCAAAGTCACCACAGTGCACAGCTGTTTGGTCACCAGCCTACTGAGACCATCACAAGCAAACACACACACAAACAAAGAATGTACCAGTATAAAGCACACAAAAAGAAAAGAAGAAAAAAAACCCAAAACTCGGAACAGCCACTCTGCCAGACCAGAGGCCAGAGCAGCAGCAGAGGCACCAAGCCCGGGGCTCTGCATGCTGTAGCCATCCCTTGGCCCCTCCTCATCATTGCTATCGCCAGAGGCTGTGGAACATGGCTCGAGCCTCCCTGAAAGGGACAAACAACCAAAGGCAGGACAAGGCACGTGTGATGGACACCTCAGCCTACTTGTTGACATGTTTGTCTCTGAAGACTGATGTCAGCTGGTCACAGTCCTGGAGTGATAGAAGCACAGAGGTCAGGCTGCTCCTGAGGGCAGGGCTGGGCATAGGCTCCATGTCTTGGGGGGTCACAGGCAGTATGTGATAATGGGGAGTTGTAGTGATGTTGTCTACACTGTGCTCTCCTCGAGGTGCTGAGAAAGGAAGGGTCTATGTTTCCTTCTTTCTTTGTTCTTTTTCCTTTTTTTTCAAGACAGGGTTTCTCTGTGTAGCTTTGGCCATCCTGGACTCATTCTGTAGACCAGACTGCTCTTGAACTCATGGAGATCCACCTGTCTCTAACTTCTAGAGTGCTGGGATTACAGGGGTATGCCAACATCAGTAGCAGGTCTATATTTCTGGTAGAGCTTGCTGCACCATAGCTGGGAATGGGGTGGGAAGGGAAGGAAAGGCTTCCACTCAGCTCCCCAGTCTTCTCCGTGGCTGGCTGGAGCCAGGCCTGGCTGCTTGTCATGTTATGCTCAAGTCTCAAGGACCTCAAAGTCCACCAAGGAACCAATTACAATGCAAACTCAGTAGGGTCTTTTATTATAATTTTGAGCTCCTACCCACTACGTCACTGATGCAGCAGTTCTCGAGTGCAGAGCCCCAAGCTCAGGGAGGGAGGGGTTTTTATTTAGGGTTACAGCCAGGTTCGGAAAATTCCAGCTAGGTAGTTCTGTTTTTTGTTCAGAGGGCCAAACGTATTGTAGGGACACCTGAATAAATTCCAGGTATTCAAAGATCAGCCATTGCTAGGGAGGATGGTTAAATATTCCTGGGGCTTCTCCAGGGTATTCCTTGGGTTGGGGACTTTATTGTCTTCTTCCTGGAATTGATGACCTATGCCTTATTCCTGGGACTGGTGACTTTTGTGTAGGGGGGTGGCCTGGTTATCTCAGTCAGCATTGGGCTATGGAAGGCCTTCACACTGTGAACATGTGTTAGGCCCAGCAAGAGCCTAAATATAAGAAGGTATGAAGAGAACTCAGGAAACTAATCATCCATCAATGCAAAATTGCAAGAGGTTCATTTTGACCATTGCGCAATGGGGTCACCCCTGCTGGTCAGCAAGGAATGGCACCGGGAGACAAAGACCTTAGGTTTTTAAAAGACAAGGTGCGGGGAATTCTAAGAGTTGCCTTCTTGGCAATTTATGATTGGATGAGGTATTTAACTTTTAAAATAATTGGTTGTTTCTGGGCACCCTTAGGTCTGGTCAGCCTAAGGGTAAATATCTGATCTTCAAGTCAGTTTGGAATTTCCTGCCATATGAGATATAGCCACAGTTAAAGGTGGGAGAGTGATTAACTCATCCCGTGTCTGTTCTGAGGAGTGGGGGTTACAGGCTTTGGATCAAAGATCAGGAGAAGGATTGGGGCCATTTGGCCCAGGGCGCTGGCCAGTGATTTTCTCTCCATTTAGTAGAGATCTCTGCTTGTTCTCTTCCTTATCTCTGCCCTCACGGATGGCCAGTGTCAGGAACTTTTACATTCCACGGCTCTCTGGAGAAGCACTAAGAGGCTTTAATTAACATGGGCCTAAAACTTGAAAATATAAGTTATAAGGCGGTTAAAGAAACATAGGTTACAAGGTTAGTCTGATTCTTTCCCATGGGCATGTTTTGTTCCTGGGTGCTGGCCCTCTCACTGGTGAGTGTCCAAGCTCTGGGTGAACCTCCTTCCTTCCTGCTATTCAAGGGTCTAGGTCAGCCTCATGTTAGGAGCTGCTGTTTTACCAGCTGCTTTGATATTTAAATCTCAGGGGAAAGACTGCTTTTTCCAGGCCTTCATTGGAGTCAGTGAAGAATTTCCAAGTCTATCTCCTTTTGTTTGAGACAGCAGGTGGGATACTTTGTCAAAATCACACCTCTTGTTTCACCTCCTTATGAAAATTTAACTCATTGTACTGAAACTACTTTTACTCTGGCTTAAAAGGAGTCTGAAATAAAGCAAGGCATCTAGCTTCCCCTAGAGCCTCTTGGAAAGGTCCCATGTGTTGTGTATTGGTTTATTAATTTCAGTCCTCACTCCCAACTCAAGAACTGTTTGACTCTGCTGTCGGGTTTTGGCAGATTGGTGCTCGGACATGGGGCTTGAGATACTGGGGAATCAGTGAAGGACAGCTCAGGTGTTGACAAGCTCGAATCATGAAGTAAAAAGGGAGTGGTGAGTAAATCCTAGAATAAAAATGGGACAAGGCCTCATGTATTTTGTATGGAACTTAATTAGAGATAGTCAGTATATGCACCAGGGAACTGAGAAAGTTAAACTTTCAGGCTTAGAGAGAAAGAGGTTAGAAAGATGGGAGGCTTTGAGACAAAATGAGATTAGACCATCAGCTCCTCCAGAGGAGTTATATTTCCCTCCTGATGATAGTAATTTCTTGTCAGAAGAAGACCTTGAGGATGACTTAGATCCTGATGAGCTTGCAGAGTTGGAAGAAGAACCAGATCAGTATTACTCTGAGAGACACACTCTGATTCAGGCTATAAATGTTTAAAAAAGCATAAGCCTTGGCAAAAAGAAATAAAAAAGCTGGAATGGGGCTTGGAGGAAATAAACAGAAAAATTGGAGAATTAACTACTAGGGAAAATGAGGCTCAATCCCCCACTCCAACTCCATCATTGGTCACCCACTTGGGCCCTCCCCCAGGACTGCTACAGTAGCAGTGGCCCAAAAGACAAGGGGCCTTTTCCTTTGTCCACTATAAGGGCTACTGTATCTCCCTTGCAAGCTTCTTTATAAGAAGCTAGGCAGAATGGAGGAGATATAACTGAGGTTTATGGTTTTCCAGTTCTAGAGCAACCTGGTGGACAGGGTAATATGGTGAGAGTCCACGCTCCTATACCTTTTAAACAAATAAAAGACTTGAAAGCTGTGTGCGCTCAATATGGTCCTACAGCGCCTTCACTCAAGCTCTGTTGGAGTCCTTGTCTACTGAGGCCCTCTGCCCAGGGGACTGGAAACAATTAACAGAATGTGCTTATCAGGAGGAGATCATTTATTATGGAAGTCAGAATTTGCAGAGCACAAATTACAAGTTACAGCTGAACTTAATTGAGCTCAGGAAGTTCCTGTAACTTATGACTTGCTGGAGAAGGAGTCTACAGGGACACAGGACAGTGATTGGATTTTGATGTGGCAGTTTATGCTCAAGTAAATGCTGCTGCTCGGAGGGCCTGGAATAAACTTCTACAAGCAGGTAATGAGAGACCAAAAGATTAAAAATTAGCAGCTATTATTAATAGCTAAGGCCTGAACTAGGTGGGAAGAGAAGTCCGGTAATGCCCTAAGGGGAAGGACTGCCTTACTGCATTCTTTCTCCACCCACTAGAGATACAGTTGCTAGGAAACTGGCCCATCCCCCTAGGGAGGGACACCAGGTCATTATGGCCTGGGGACCTTCCTATAGCCAATCAATTCAAAATGTAGCATTTGACCAATAGATGCTTGCCAGGCAGGAATCGCCCCTGCCTTGGGCATGCAGGGATGGACCAGAATCTTTAAATCACCCAACTAACCTGGGCGCAGCGTGCTCAGCTCCCAACACTTCAGCGGTTAGGGGTGTGGGCCCAAGCTGCAGCTTGTAATTTACAATAAAAACAACCTCATGTATTTACAGCAGAGTCTGTTTATTCCTGGTCTTTTGGGGTTCGTGAACTGGGCAGAACAGTAGACAGGTGGAGGAATTGTCTAAAATCTGTCAGGGACCTGATGAGTTATTTCAAGATTTTGTGGCAAGATTAATACAAGCAGCAAACAGAATTATAAGCAATGAAAATTCTGGATTATTATTAGCAAAGCAATTGGCTTATGAGACTGCTAACAGTGCCTGCCAAGCAGCTTTGAGACCCTTCAGAAAGAAAGGAGATATCTCTGATTATATTAGGTTATGTTCTGACAGGGGGCCATCTTATACACAAGGAGTAGCTATGGCTGCCACCCTACAAGGGAAGACTATTAAAGAGGCAGCTTCTCAGTTTTTCCAGTAAGAAAGCTAATGGTTAATTTTGCTACAAAGCTTCTATGGTCATAAAAATCAGATTCAACAAATAGTGCGGTGTTTTCTCTGTCTGTTTTCAATGTATAGGTTTACTATGATTTTTGGTCATTATGTATTTTAAAATCTGTAACACAAAGTTAACTTACTTAAAACCTAGGGTTGGAACCATTCCAAACAACAAATGGACATTACTCATATCCCAAAATTTAGAAAACTAAAACTTTTTTCTACAATTGGTATTCCTTCCATTATAAAGACTAATAATGGTACTACATTCATTAGTCAAGCTTTTCAACATTTTTATAAGTCATAAAACAGTATTCCATATAATCTTCAAAGCCAAGGAATTATGGAACCTGCCCATGATCTCTTAAAATTGCAAAAAATAAAAAAGGGGAGTCATGTCTCCAAATCTTAATCATGCTCTCTTTATTTTAAATTTTTTGAATGTGGATATAGAAGGCCATTCTGCAGCTGATCAATTGTGGCATCCTAATACCAAAGATAATTATGCCCAAGTAAAATGGAAAGTTCCAATTACTGGAATATGGCAGGGCCCCGACCCTGTATTAATATGGGGAAGAGGGCATGCTTGTGTTTTTCCACAGGACGCAGAGGGAGCCAGGTGGATCCCAGAAAGGCTGGTGCGATTTGCAGGAATTGTTCCCCGGAAGGAGTATGTTCCCACTTTGGACAAGGGTAAATTCTGCCCTGGGGCTGAACGGAGAACTGTATTGGACCTATGCTCCTGACCCACCTTTGTTTCATTCTCCTGGGAGAAGATGTCATGCAGAGAAACTTCTTATACAATGGACTGGACTTGATTGTTCTGTTAATGAGGACAATTCTCAACAAAATCAGGAAGAATGAAGAAGAGGACTGACTACGAAACTTTGGTCTGATTCTGGTTTTCAGCAAAACAAAACAAGTTTGCTTCAGAAACTCTCGGGAGGCCCTATAACTGCCTATGTAAATTCTCCTTATGCTTTGTTGTTTGTAAATGTTAACAAGATTCAAACTTGTTTCTTGCCATCAATGCAAACTAACAAACTCTGTAAGCTTTCAAATGGTTCTGATTGTTCAACAGCCTTTTACTATGTAGTCCCTGTGAACGTTTCTCAGACTTGGTATTTACACAGTCATCTTTTAAGTCACTTTTATGGAGTGTTGTTATTTTGGACTTGGCTTGTTATTAGGAGAGCATCTGCTATCTGTGACAATTAAAGCCTTCCTGAAGAACTTTTAGAATGTTGAAACTGAGCTGATCTGCATGCATAAGATTAAACCCCAGTGTCTACGCTAGCAGAGATTGGTAGCCAGAGGTGGGTAAGATTTCACTGAAGTATGTTCGATCTAAGACAGGACATGAATGATGGAATTCATGTATCAATGATGAGTAAGATAATCTTATAAGAGAGACAACCTAGGACAGGCACAATCTTCTGCTCCATAGCTCTTAAGTTATGGTCAATCTTTTTAAAAACAAAAAGGGAGACCTGTTGGGAGCTGCTGGTCTTCCAGCTTGCTTTGATATTTAAATCTCAGGGGAAAGACTGCTTTTTCCAGGCCTTCACTGGAGTCAGTGGAGAATTTCCAAGTCTATCTCCTTTTGTTAGAGACAGCAGGTAGGATACCTTGTCAAAATCACACCTTTTTTTTCACCTCCTTGTGAATTTAACTCATTGTACTGAAATTGCTTTAACTCTGGCTTAAAAGGAGCCTGAAATAAAGCAAGACATCCCCACTCAAGAAACGTTCAACTCTGCTGGCAGGCTCTGGCAGCCACACCTTTTTTCTTCCTAGCTCTGAGTATATGAAAAAATTGCTGCAGGCACTCTCCACCATGTCATCTTCCCTGCCCGTTTGTCTTTGCACAGCTGCTCCCTTGGGTGTCCACAAGTGATTCTGTCCTGGTCACGTCCTGTGTCCCATCAGTGAGTAGGATCTGCCAGGTTCTCTGAGGCTCAGATTTGCAGGAGACTCATTTACTGTTGGGATCCGGCATTGTCCCAGCGTCCCTTTACAATGACTTAGTAGTAGGAGACACCTAGGGTGATCATGTGTACATCAATTTAGAGCAGCTATGAGTCCTTGCCAGCCTGAGCTTCATAGCCAGACCCTAGCTGGGGAGCCTAGTGGGGACAGCCTTGGAGCTGGCCCTATGCCTGGGGAGTGAGGAGCTGCAGAGGCCAGTGCTGGCTGCAGAGAGTGAGGCAGGGAGAGAGATCAGGAGCTGAGGAGGGAGCTGTCCTGCTGGGCCTGGTGGTCCCTGGTGGGAGAGTCAGAGATGGACAGAGCCTTGAGCACAGCAGGGGCGTGGCGTTGAGTCCATGTAAAAGGGCCAGAGTGGGGGTTGGGATACAGCAGGAAGGAGTCCTGCTGTATTGAGAGGCAGCAGCGTGCTAGACCCACACGGAGCAGTTCAGAGGGACAAGGATCTCTTCTGGGGCAACAGTGCCTATTTCACAGTCCTCCATGCCTAGAGGGCCAAGGGCACTCAGAGTGAGGTGGATTGTGTCTCCTGGAATGCTGGTGGCTTTGGGGGAAAGGAGGCGTTGTCGCTGGGTATTTCATTTCATGTTTGGGCGTTGTCCCAGAATGTATGTCTGTGTAGCAGCTGCATGCCTGATGCCCAGAGTCCAGGAGAGTATTAGAGAATTGAACCTGAGTCCTGGAGGAGTAACCAGTATCAACCAGTATCTTGACTGCTCAGCCACCTCTCCAGGCCCTGGTTCTGTTTTTAAACTCACATATAGCTCAGAGGAGGAAGTTGTGAGCTGAAGTAATGCACTTAGGATCTGTAGTTGGGTGGATATCTGGATGTGGTTCAGTGATCAAGGAT
Source organism: Meriones unguiculatus (assembly GCF_030254825.1). NCBI lineage: Eukaryota > Metazoa > Chordata > Mammalia > Rodentia > Muridae > Meriones > Meriones unguiculatus. Next base: position 2,395,476 of record NC_083363.1, on the reverse strand, counting down.
TTCTAGCATAGGGTGTGAGACAGGGAGAGCCCAGTGTATCTAGATGTGGGCATCTTCAGGGATATTGAGCCTACCCCAGACCCAGAAACTGAGCTCTGGGCTGAGATCCAGTTACCTGGAAGGCACCTGTGTGACCAGGTAGATGCAAGCTAGAGAAGAAATGCACAGGGGGTTTCTTCATGGAGGGGTCTGGGGCCAGAGACACAGGGAGCACAGGGAGTATCTAGCATTGTTTGTGGGCTACACTGTATTGTCTGAAGATCTCTTGTGCCTTAGTCATGGGTACCCAATCCACAATGCCTAGGGCTACCCATCTCGCCCTTGCCTCCTGCTTACAGACTATTACGTAACAGTGTGTGTTCTCTGCATGGACCTGTGTCTCCCCTGTCCTCTCACGTCCATGTCTGTGTCCACAGAGGAGTTCCTGGTGTTTGCTCCCTCTGACCCCATTGTGGCCTCACCAGGTGGGGGAACCATACTGCCCTGCTCTGTGTCTCCAGCCATGAATGTGGAGAACATGGAGGAGTTGAGGTGGTTCCGATGGAGATTCACAGCACCAGTGTTTGTCTATCAGGAACAACAAGAGCAGAAGGAGGAGCAGGTGGCTGAATATTCAGGGCGGACCTCGCTGGTGAAGGACCAGTTCCACCAAGGCAAGGCTGCCTTGCGCATCCACAAGGTCCAGGCATCATGCAGGATGCAGGGTACACTCTGCCACTTCTGTGGGTTCTTCCGTGGAGAGGCCATCTTAGAACTGAAGGTGGCAGGTTGATTAACTGATCTTTCTTCTGAAGTCCTTGGGTGGCCGCTAACTTGTGGGTGGCAGAACACTAAGGGATCATGTCCCTCAGCTCCTTACCTTAGTTGTTATGTGTTTATGTTTGGTTTTTGAAACAGGGTTTCCCTGTGTAGCCTTGGCTGTACTGGAACTCAGATAGTCACCTTTCTTTGCCTCCCAAGTATTGGAATTAAAGGTTTCACCACAACCTCCTGGTCTGCCTTTTTCAGAGAATTCATATAGATCAGACTGTCCTTGAACTTGCTGTGTAGTGGAGGATGACCCTGAACTTCTGACCCTCTTGCTTCTCCTCAGGTTTGTGATCACAGGAATACTCCACCACACATGGCTCTGATCCAAAGTTTTTATTTTCATTTATGTTTGACACTCCATTGTCATATGAGAAATACCTGCCTCATTCCTACATCCATTCATCTAAAATGTTCTGGGGACCAGAGTCCCTTTCAGTGTTACAAAAACACCAGCTGTTGGGATTTATAGTTCAGACGTAGGCAGGAAGATCACAGTGCACCAGGCCAATGAAGATCAGTGCTTAAGACAAATGAGGAGGAGGGTAAGGAGGGAAATTCATGGTGGTGTCTTCCCTGGAGAGGAGAGCTGGGTGTGGGCCGGCCATCCTGGGCTCACAGTTGTGTGCATAACAGAGAGGTGGAGTGATTGTATCTACAGGCTCCTGGGTTCAACTTCCTTCAGTTTCCCAGGGTCTTGGTGGTGAAAGAATGTCCTGTGTTTTGTGCCCACAGTGGGTCTGTTAGCTCTCTTCTGTAACACAGTATCAGCTTGTTGGAGGTACCCTGCTGGATGAGGTCGCAGATCCTGACTGGACTGGATAGCCATTCAGAGCTTGGCACCAAAGGCAGAACTCCCTCCCCTCGGCGGGGTCCCCTGCCCTCTGCCTGACTTCACCTGGAGAGTGCCTTTAGAGATAGACTCCCACAGCCACACTTGATATATGGCCTCTGACACAGCTTCCTGCTGGCTCTCTCCTCCCTGCGCTTATCTATATGTTAATCAAGCACTGAGAGTCTGCTCTCATGATTGGGGTGTAGTGTATTATGCAAATCAGGCCTCCTTGAAGAGCCTGGACTCAGCCAATTATGTACACTTATTCTTGGAGCCTCCTGACCACTCCTCTAGGGGTATATGTTCTTTGTTCTATGGAAGTAAAGTTGAACTAGCCACCAGCTGTTCCTGGGGTGTGAGATCCCTGTACAGCCATTCCAGGCATGCTTCCTGTCTCCATCCTCTCCTGACTTCGTGGGCTGCTGTGAGGCAGTCCTCAGGCAGGAGGAGAACTGCTTTTAGAGCCCTAGTCATGGGGCTCTGGACTGCACCTGAAAGGTGAGAAAGAAAGCCCCAGAGGGGACTGCAGATGCAGAAGGAGAGCAAAAGAACCAAAAAATGTGGGCCAAGGGGTCTTTTCTGAGACTGACACTCCAACCAAGGATCATGCATGGAGATAACCTAGAACCCCTGCACAGAGGTAGCCCATGGCAGCTCAGTCTCCCAATGGGAACCCTAGTAAGGGGAACAAGGGCTGTCTCTGACATGAACTCAGTGGCTAGTTCTTTAATGACCTCCCCCAGACTGGTTGGAGGGCAGTATTACCAGGCCACAGAGGAAGATCATGCAGCCAGTCCTGATGAGACCTGATAGGCTAGGGTCACATGGAAGGGGAGGAGGACCTCCCCTATAGTGGACTGGGGAAGGGGCATGGGTGGAGAAGCAGGAATTGGAAGGGGTTGAGGGAGGGCTCTACAGCTGGGATACAAAGTGAATAAATTGTAAAAAATAAATTACAAAAAAGACAGTATGGAGAAGAGGCTTTGAGCTCTGTCGCTTGGGCCTTAGCTCTCTGGCTTTTGAGCTGGCTCTTTAGGACTTTAGCTTAAGCTCTAGCAATAAAGAGTAATAAACATAGAAGTTTGTATTAATATTGTTGGGTCTGTTTTGTTCATTAATTAATGAATGTTTGTCTTTGCTAGTTTTAATATCAAGCTGACCCAAATTGGAGGCATTTTGGAAGAAGGAAAGACCCTCAACTGAGAAAATGCCCCCATCAGACTGGCCTGTAGGAACACCTGTTGGGAATTTTCTTAATGAGTGAATGATGTGGGAGGCCCCAGCCTATTGTGGGGGTGCCACCCTTGGACTGCCAGTCCTGGGTGCTGTAAGAAAGCAGGCTGAGCAGCCATGGAGCCAGCCAGGAAGCAGCACCTCATACTGGCCTCTGCATCAGCTCCTGCCTCCAGGTTCCTGCCCTGCTTAAGTTCCTGTCCTGACTTCCTCGATGCTATGCTGTGCTATGCTGTGGGAGTGTCACTGAAATTAACACATAGTGTAAGTATTTGGGCAACATCTGGACCCCAGGGTCTCCTTCTTCAGGTGCTCAGGCTGACCACAGTCTCCCAGGCTTCCTGTTGCATCATGGGTAGCTGTGAGAGGGAGGAGACTGCAAAGGGAGGGAACAACAGAGGGTAAGATGGAGGGGTGGGAAGGTGTGGGGAAGTGAGGGTTGCAGAGAGAGAAGAGCTTTGGGGAGCTTTGTAGAGGGAGAGGGTGGAGCATGGTGAGGTGGGGTGTGTTAGAATGAGGCTGTGTGCTCAGAGGAGTGTGAGGGGGTGAGGAGAGGGAAAGGGGTGGATTGAGAAGGGAAAAGCAGGTACAGCTGTCTGTAGCCAGATACAGATGTTCTGCTGAAATTGTGCTAAGTTGTCTGCTGTGGAGGGAACAGAGGCACAGTTCCAAGCTCACTCTTAGCAGCCTGAGGGGTTCTACTCTTTTGGGGACTGTAATGTTTACACTGGGTCATCAACTTGACTACATCTGGAGTTAGCTAAAACCCAAGCATCTGGGTACACCTGGGAGGGGCTTTTCTTAGTTAAATCTTGCAGTGCAAAGAGCCACTTTTCCTCTGGACCTTTTGTGGGAAAATCCACCTTTAATCTCAGCCACAGTTTCTGCTGACAGCCCAGCTAAGCAACATGGAGGAAGGGAGCTGGCTCTCTGCCCACTTGCTCTCGCTCTTGCTGGCAAGTCTGTTCCTTTACTGGCATTAAATCTTACTTATTTGGGATCCTGGCAAATACTGAAGACCAGCTGAGACATCCAGCCTCGTGGACTGAACAACTGCTGGATTCTTGGACTTTCCATTGGTTGACAGCCATTGTTGGACTAACTGGACCACAGCCCACAAGCTGTTCTAATGATCTCCTTTCCATGAATATTCTATAAGTTCAATTCCTCTAGAGAGTCCTGACTAACACAGGGCAGGAAGTGTGTGCAGGGGATCCTGGTGAGGGGGACGTTGATGGTGATGGTGGTGATGGTTCCAGGAAGCAGCCAGCCAGGGAACCAGTGGGTGCTGGTCAGTCTCCAGGCTCTGGTCCACTGCATGTGCCCAGGCCACACACAGCTCCAGTCTCTTCCAAAGACATGTCTCCAGCTACAGTCACAATCACTTGCTGTCGATTGTGTGTGTGTGTGTGTGTGTGTGTGTGTGTGTATGTGTGTGTGTATGTGTGTGACCCCAGGAGGTCAGAAAGGATAGTACCATGGAACAGAATTCTAGGTAGTTGTGAGCTATTGGGAACACAAATCCCCTCTCCTCTTCCACTCTCCTCTCCTTCTCCATCCTCCTCTCTCATCCCTTTTCCATCCCCTCCCTCCTCCCTCCTGTCCCTCTTCCTTGCCTCAAGTACACTGAAAGCTTTTGAGTTGTGCAGAGAGTAAAGTGTAAACTCACGTTTGTTTTTGGAAACACCTTTTCCACCATGGTTTTCAGAACCTGACCTCAGATGCCCCGTGAGTCTTGGCTACACACTAGCATGTTCCCAGGAGCATGGCCCGAGGCCTGGGCTCCCCTTGCCTTCCTCCTGCTCTCTCTACCTCATGTATCCATGTCTAACCCATCATTTGTTGCTTAAAAAGTGTCATCCACATCTGTCCCCATGAAAGGGACAGATATTTTTTCTTTCTTGAGATTTTTGACCCGTTTATTTCTAAAGTGTTACCAAGACTGTCTACTTAAATTTCTTAGGACACATTTTAAAATTGACCCTTAACAGAGACTGTTTACAGGGCAGGCATGGTGGTACACGCCTTTAATCCCAGCACTCAGGAGGCAGAAGCAGGCAGATTTCTGTGACTTTGAAGCCAGCCTGGTCTACAAATCAAGTCTAGAATAGCCATGGCTACACAGAGAAACCGTCTCAAAAACCAGAAAAGATAAAAAAAAAAAAAGGACTCTTTTACATTGTCATCATTTCTGTTGTAAACTACTTGGTTGCAGGAACTCTGATTTTTATTTTTTCTCTCATGTAAATATAAGTACATACACACACACACATTTATGTCTAATAGAGCATTTGCAACCATCAGAATGTTAAGGTCAGCTGGTTAAGTTAGAGATAGAATACTGCCAAGGGAACTTATTGGATATTTAATAAAGACATTTTATTTCAGAAAACACCGTCTTCCTGCGTTGGATGATGTGTGTATAAATGTTCTTATGGAGTGATATCTGGAAGATGAAATTAGTGGTGAGCAAGTCTAGTAACGGTAGATTTCTGAAGAGCAGAAAACGAACAGGTCTGCTCTACAGGTGCTGGCGTTGCCTGCTCAGGCTATTTCTTCTGCTGCTGCTGCTGCTGCTGCTGCTGCTGTCCTGATTGTTGCTGCTGCTGCTGCTGCTGTCCTCCCCCCTGGCATTGGGGTTCTGGTGGACACGGACACGGTGGTGGTATGGGGCATGGACACATTATGGGTTCCGGTATAGGAATACAGGTTTGGACACATTCCTGTTTCTTTGGTGCGCACTCATCATTCTTTGGGGGTGGGGCTTCCTGTGTATTGCAAGGTGGTGGTGGCGGTGGCTGTGGAGGGTCACAACACACGACTTCCCGTACACATTCAAATCGCACTTGAGATCCTTGTCTCCTTGGAGGCTCGCAGGTGCTCCTCCGCAGGCTCCCTCTTCTTATTCTGTTTCCAGACTCACTTTGGCGCAGCAGTGTAAAGGACTCGCTGCGACATGACTGCAACACGGTGTCCCTATTCTCTCCACGATCTGTCACCTGGGATCTGGAAGCTGTCCTTGGGGGATTTCCTCCCCCCGAGACACCTGGGAACAGAACTGGGTGTACAGCAAAAGCACGTCATTCAGGTATCCAGTATTTCCTTTCTCCCTCCCCCAAGACTGACTCCCTTCTATGTCTTAAAACCAACAAACTGAGGATCACTGGAGATTTTCCCCCGAATCCAAAGCGATGACAATCACAGTGTAGATACTGATGTGACCTGGGTCTTAGGTAACCTAGACATTGATGACCAATAATAAAATGTAGATATTATTGACAAAACGCTGGATTCCTTTCAGTAAATTGGAAGACGGGTGAGAGGAAGGTGAAATGTAATGGGAAGAACTTGCCATTTGTTCAGTAGCTTAGGATAATGGAGGGTGGCTAGGGGCATAGGGAGTTTGTAGCTTGGGAAGACTGAAAGGAATTACTGAGGGAAGAAACAACTATCTCTTAAAAATAATAGCAATAGCTCATATTCGGCAAGTGTTATCACACTCTGATCAGACACTTTCCATGAGTTTGTAGATTGTGTTAAGTGTGTGTTTTTGGTGGAAGGGCATGACATGCATGCCCTGCTCTTGAAGGACAGAGGAGGGCGCCGTATTCCATGTTCTGGTGTTCTGGATGGCTGTAAGCCACCTCCAGTGCATGGGGAATCAGGTCCTCTGCAGGAGCAGTGGGAAGCTATCAATTACAAGCCCAGTATCCATTTTTGAACATTATATTAAATGGTCCAATCTTCACAGCAGCCAGGTAAGCTGGACACTGCTGGATATACACGCTAGCTCAGTCGTCAAAACTTCAGATTCCTTTAATTAGTGTGGGGAAACCAGCCCTTCTGTGCATCAATTTCTGTGTGATCTCATCAAACTCAGTTCACTTTGGGTAAGAAATTTGTAATTTTGTTATGGAAACCTTCCCCAAGACACAATCAATAAAAAGAACTACCAAAGTAAACTGTGAGGATTCTTGCTGGGGCTCAGTGTGTACAGGGACTCACTACCTCCTACCTTTCAAAGTAATTTAGAAGACAGCAGAATTTTTTTAACAGAATTTTTTAAAAAGATGTATTTATTTTCTTTATTTATACAGCACTCTGCCTGTATGTGTGCCTACGTGCCAGAAGAGGGCAGCAGATCTCAGTACAGATAACTGCTGGGAACTGAACCTGAGTTCAGGCAGTGCTCCTTACCTCTGAGCCAGCTCTCCAGCCTGGGGGAAATTCTAAGAGGAATTCTAAGAACTACTGGGGCTCAGGAGGTGTTGAGAGGGGAGGGTGGGTGTTAGTGCTCTTCTCTAGCACTTCAGCTCCCCTGTGGCAATATCCCCAAAGCAGATGCTGGAAGCCTTAGACTTTGAATAAGAGGAACATTTGATGTGACCTTAGCATTATGTGCATCTATTCTGGGAGGAGAAGCGTGCAGTGCAGAAAGCTTGAGAGCGGTGCCAAGTGTGTGAGAGCAGCTGAGGAACTTACCCATAGGAGGCCAGGCTAAAAACAAAACACGGAAGAGGTGGCCACAGGGATTTTCTCAGCTGAGAGAACCCACCTTCCAACAGCTTTTCTTGAGAAAATTAATTTTGTATTTTATGTGTTTTTGTCTGTGAAAGGATGTGCCGTGTGTGTGTGTGTGTGTGTGTGTGTGTCTGTGTCTGTGTGTGTGTGCGCGCCCAGGAGGCCTGTGGAGGTGCAGCTCCCATGGGTGCTGGGATCAGAACTCAGGCCTTCTGAAAAAGCCTCGACTGTTCTTGAGCACTGTGCTTTCTTTCCATCCCCCACCCAGAGAGTATGGCCATCCACAGCTGTGCCCACAGAGGAGACCACTTTGTCTCAGCCTAGTGATTTCAGGGTCACCCAGGTTTGGCCACATGCATTTCCTGTCTTTCCTCACTCTTCCACGACTCAGTTTAAACCCCATTCTCCTAATCAATTCAGAAAGTGTGCATTGTTGATCAGTGGTCAAAATCCTCATTGTGTTTCAGCATGCCTGTCAACCTGACAGGATTTTTCATTTAAGTGAAAACAGTTTGCCAGAGCACAGCAGAGAGGAAGCAACCTCCTTATGACAGACTGTCTCAGTGATTTTACCTTTCTAACACTGCAACCATTTAATACAATTCTTCTGGCTGTGGTGACCGCCAGTCATAACATTACTTCATTGCTACCTCATAACTGCAATTGTATAGCTAATATGGATGGTAATGTGAATATGCTTTGGAGATAGAGGGTTGCCACAGGGGTGGTGACCCACAGGTTGAGAACCTCTCGACTACCTGATGGCACGTGTGCTCTTCCACATAACTGAGTCACAAACAAGACATTATATTTACACAAAAGGAAAACAGTCAAGAAGGACCTACAATGGAATCCAGAGGGAACCACGAAAGACATAATGATTCTTGCACATAGAAGAATTGGTAACTCAAGAAGATCTGGGAACACAAACTCCAGGGTGTTAATCATAGGAGTAGGGAGGCCAAAGGAATGATGCAAACTTACTGAATTTCCTGGATCTGAAAGCTGAAAGAGAGAAAGGCAAACATGGCATCAGTTGCTGCTGGCTTTTCATTCCTTCCAAGCCCCAGGCCTCTGCACTGTGGAAGCTGTGTCATTGCTGTCCAAGGCCTATGGGCTTAAACTTTGGACACTTGGTTTCCTCTGCATGTAAACTCAGCTCTTTGGTTTAACAGGCTGCACTTGGCATAACAGGCCACACTCCCGTCTTCACTAACCTTAATCTTTTTTCAGTTATGACCTGAAATGGAAATTCTTTAGGCCAATGTGGGGTTCTCCACTGCCTGAATTTCAAGACTGTGTCTCAGAGAATACTGAAGGTTGCGGGACGGGAGACACATAGTCAGGGAAGGCAGACAGACAAAAGGATTTAAACCTACACTAGCAAATGTGGAAGAAAAGGGATGGAAAATTATTTGTCACTGAGTTTGGTGGTCAGATGTCAACAGGGCAAGTGGAGATGGAGGCCAAGGATGCTACCCACACTGGAGGAGGCTTGAGAGAGAAGACCTGGACTTACCCGGGCCAAACAGAGCAAACACTTAAAAAGAAAAAGAAAACACAGTAGTTTTAGAATGAAGTATGTACTAAAACCCACTTGTAAGACTAGAGAAAGGACTTAGTGAGGCTTTCTATCCCTCAAGAATGTGCGACCCTCTCCTCGTGTTTGTGAACCCCATGAATGACTTAGATACTCAGGGCATATTTATGATCCGTAGGGTTAGTTATCGAATAGCTTTCATTCTTCACAAAATAAACTTCAAAAAAGAGATTCTTTTCCAAGTGAAAAGTGAACCACCATCCCTCATACACCACAGGAAGCCCATTGTAATCGTGTCTCGAAGCTTTGGATATAGTTTTTCTTTTTTAACAATCTCTGGGTAATTTGGGAAGAACTTGAGGGACAATTAATACTCTAGTATTTGATAGGATAATAGCTGAATTAAGAAAGAAAATAGCTATTTTTAAAGATTACTAATTATGAGTGTGTTTGTGTGGGGGTGTATGTAGGTGTGTGGTGTGTGTGTATGTGTGTGTGTGGTGGTCTGCGCCTTTCTAAAAACTTTCCACCATTTAGGTTGGGGACTGAACTGGGTTTGCCCGGCTCAGCAGCAAACTCCTTCCTCCCAGCAGTCCTCCCACTGACTGTTCTTTTCTTTACCTTTCATCATGTCCTTCAATGTTCCCATTGCTTTTGCTTAGTGTGTTTTTAAGATTTCTTTTCTGGTGTGTGGTAAGCTCATGTCATAGTTGAGGAAAAATCAATGACCCCACAACCCCATGAAAACTGTGGGCACTAGCACCACAGCAGAAGCTGATCTTCAGCTAAGAGTGCGCAGCTGAAAACGATTTCATACAACAATCTCATAAAGGTTATGGGCAATGCCAACGCTTCCTCTTTGCTCACAGGGCATTTAGGGGAAGAGATGAACTGAAATCATTTGATGAAAGTGCTATCTTTGTGGGGATGGGGGCTCTAGAAAGCTGCTGGAAGGGGGTGAATTCCTGAGACAATGTCAACCAGGCTCCCGGCACGGCTCCCCCTAGCGTCCTACAGAGAAGGTGCCTCAGTACTAACAGGCAAGGGTTTATCATTCTGTTATTAAGTCTTATCTCCTGGAGAGCATACACCACCATCCAAAGGATTAGCGGCCTCTGGCATCAGCAATCCCGTGTGTAAAAGCAGGTGCTGCTGTCACAGAGCACTACCAACTCCCCTGCTAGTGGGTGGGGACTGTCACCTTGACACATGAAAAGCTAAGACTGGGCTGGGAGAGACAGATGAGGACTGAAAAGTGCAGAAGCACACACTTCTTCAGAAAATGTGGAGGCAGGTTCTGCATTTAGTGGTGAAGGATTTCTTTAAAATCCTCCAGCAGGAATGATGGTAAAGGAGACTTGTGCCCCGTGTTTGGGATCACTCCTTAGGGCATGTTTGTGCAGACAGAATCACGAGCACCCTGAAATCACCAGGCCCTCACTGCAATGTGGCATTTGTTTCTAAAGGGCGAGTGGAGAATGAAAACAGGACCTCTATCAAAAGTGTCAGACTAATTATCCTTAAAGTTCCCTCTGCATAAGTGAACCCCGCCCTACAGGGCCTTCATGCTCATCTACAGTCTCCGTTCCGTGTCAGTGCAGGCTAGTCACTGCACAGCAGTAAGTTCTTCAGCACTCGAGGGGTTCTAGACAGCAGAGAAGGAAAGGGCGTTGGAGGACACGAATCCAGAATCTCTTCTGGGAAAGGTTTCAAACGATATTGAAATGTAGAAAGAGATGAATAAAGAACTTACCAATAGGCACGGAGTAACTGGCAGGACGGCATGAAACAGAAACACATTAGCAGAATATTTGAAACAAGGCTACAGGCTCTTTCCTCCTTTTGTTTTTCCCCCCAAGAGCTAACCATTGCTCTCCTGTGGGCACCAGACCTCCCCCAGGGAAGCTGTCTAAGGTGAGAGCAGGGCGTTTTCTAAAGGCAGGGGCTGCTCTGATGTGACTGGCTGCCCTGTGCATGGCTCCCTTTTCCCAGCCAGTAGGAGGGTTCCTGCAGAGCAGTCAGAGACCTCAAGCTGGCTGCACTCAGCCCCTCCTTCCCTCCTTCTGAGTGTGCCCTGTACCCCACCCAGCCATCTCTGTGTCTGCTGTATTGTCCTCCTTAGCATGGGAAGTTTTATTTCTTATGAAAAGCTGTCTTCACGCGGGAGAGATGGCTCAATGGTTAAGAGCAGTGACACTGTTCTGGAGGACCCAAGTTCAATTCCCAGTACCCACATGGAAGCTCACAACCATTCGTATCTCCAGAACCCTCACATAGACATACATGCAGGCAAAGCACCAATGCACATGAAATATAAATAATTACATAATCAATTTACCAAAAAAGCTGTTAGGAAAATGTCGTTTGGGGGATTTTTTTCTCAACCTTTCTATCATGTGTTTATCTTTCTACCGAGTGATTCATAACAGATTGCTTAGTAAGAGGATGGGGCAGGTAGTCGTAAATAGAAACATCCCACCGAGATCATGAGGAACAGCGTTCTGCCCATTTTGGGATCCCTAAGTCTACCGGATTGATGAAAAGAAAATGCACTTACACATAGGTACTGCTACAGGGGCTAAAATCCAAACACAGACAGTTAGTGTGGGCTTACAGCGGCAACAGAGGTGATGACAGCAGAATTCTAACGGTAACTTCTTTCCAGACAGGAATCCCGGGCTGAGAAGAGACCCTCCCAGCCCTTCATTAGGAGGGTTTGGGATCTGTTGTTTTTCTTACAGTAACAGTCATTTTGAAAGGATGGAAAAATGATGAGTCATTGTCCCTTTGTCAGTCAGTTTCCTTGGAAATGAAATACTGAAGGATCCAGACAAACTCCATTTCTCTGGCTTTTGCCTCAGTTTTGTTACTTAAACTTTGAGACTTTTCCTGCTTCCCTGGTGGTTATGTATTGTAAATGTGTTCTTTCTGCTGAAGACTCGGGAGAGCTTACACAGCTCTAACTTCTGTTTGCCAGTTTCATTCCACTTAGTCCAGGGGGCAGAACTTTGTGAGTTACTGGGGTGCTCTAGTGCAGCTAGGCCCAGGAGGTTCAGGGCAGCAGCAGGTGTCCCTGTTTATTTGTCCCCCTCTCTGAGCACTTGTGTGCCATGGTGTGCATGTGGGGGTCAGAGGTCAACTTGAGGACTTGGTTCTCCTCATCTTTCACTCTGTGAGTCTTCCTAAGTGAGCCAAACCCTTTGACTCTAGCAAGACACTTACTTTCCAGGAGAATAGTGCCGTGCTGATGTTCCCGGTGCTCACTGTGCCCTATGCTGTAAGATCAGGACATTGTGGAAGTTGGGGCCCTTAGTCTATCCTAACTGGAGACAGACAGGCCTGCACTGAGCAGGTGCTGTACTTGTCAAAGAGAACGTTCTTAGAATTGCAGCAGTCGGTGAAGCCAGCACAGAGAGCTCGGATTCCCATGGGTCCTCTTCAGTGAGGGTAGAAAGAGACTCTCAGGTTCTCCTAACGAGGCTGGCTTAGTGGTCAGACTTAGGAGCACTGACCTGCTTTTCTTCTTTCTCTCAACTTCTTTGGACAGGAAACATATCAGAAGTGTTTACATGCACGAGTGAACTCTGGGAGGGACTTTCTCTCCCTTGGCCCCTGCTGTACCTCCCTGTCTGGCACCTGTAGGCCCTCCATTTGTTTTTCCTTGTTTCTTTAAATAGTACACATCAGTGGACTTACCTTTGCTAATTCAAGTTAAATCCCACTCACCTATAAACTCCAACAAGAAAAACAGCAGGTGACATTTCCCCCGCCAACACATGACAATTTCTAAAAACTCCTCAACACAGCAGTACTTTCTGTCAGGCTGTACTAGAGGAACAGCAACTCAACAAAGTGTTACAAATTTTAGAAGGAGGCAGCATGCCCTGAACAAGGGAAGGGTGCTGTGTGGGAACATGAGGGTGATAACTACTTTGATGTGGTGGCTACAAATCATATACACACAACAAGCTATACACAGTAACACATCAATATAAGCACAATCACGCCATTGCAAATAAGTTAAACACAGAGCAACCTGATTTAAAATAAAGGAGCATGCCTGACTGCAAGTCACCTTCAGGCAGCTGATTGTTTGACTTGTCGTCTGTAGGGTTTGAGTTTTCTGAAATATTTACCAGTGACTTTAAAAGTAGCTGTTCAAAAGAAAACAAGACAGACTGAAAGTCTGGTGGGTCCAGAAGGACAGCGTGTGCAGGGACTGACCATAGAGGAGGCCAGCAGACCACTTACCTGCATCTTGTTTCACTGTAAAAAAAGAAACAGGAAAATAAATGACCACACAGTTTCTGGAGGAAGAACACAGCTACTTCTTAAACTCTGCAACAAGTTCTAGGAAAAGGACAGTGAGGGACTGCCACATTCTCTTCTGAACCCACTGAGTTTGGTGACATCTCTGAACTATGGGACATTTTTGAAGACAGTAGTGTCACTGGGGGAGGTTTTTTTTTCCCCATTTTTCTCCCTAACAGTTTGAAAATTCACTGTTTAAATTTTTTTGTCCTTATCTTTTCTTATCCTTCTGTTTGCATCTTTGGAAAGATTGTGTTCAGTTGTGATCATTGCATTATGGCTCAGTCGTTTTTAATTTCCTTTTAGAAAACAGTTTTCTCCTCAATAAGAGCAATTATTTAATGGGGTGGCCATTATTTCTCAGCATCTGGCTTGAGGGTCATCTAAGGAGGTTTAGTTTGAAGAACTTGATAGGATATGTTAGTTCATCATTTCCTCCTGTGTGTGTTAGCAGTAATAGCTGATTAGGTGCAGTATGTATACAGATGTCAAGTGCCAAGTTCACTGCTTGGCACAAGATAAGTACCTAGTAGATACCATCACAGTACTGCACCAGGCATTAAGCCTTTCAACTATCACTTCCAAACGGCTATGGATAGCTGAGAATGGAGCAGGCTGCTGGGAACAGGGGATAAGAAACCAGAAACTAGAGACTGTGAGATTCTGAAAAGCTAGAAAACCATGGAAATTTTGGGACTTGGGACATTCACAGTATAAAGCTGGGACTCAACCACAGGAAGTTATTGAGAATACAGTTGAGAAAAACACAGGACTTAGGTATTATAGGTTGTCCAGGTTTGCTCTAATGAAACAGACAAACAAGTTAGTAAAGGTTTTTATGAAACAAATATTTGTTCACGAGTGTGACTCCTGCTAAGAGGGGTGTTTTAGCAGGGTGGCTTTGTCTTGGAATGACATGAAATGAAGGGCCCAAGGCTAGTGAGGGAGCACACACTTTCTCCCCCATCTGGTCCCTGCACAACTGAGGAAATGGCCTACAGTGTCCTGTGCTGTCTGAGATGAGCTACCATCTTGGTCCTTCACTGTCATCTGATGCTCACATGTAGGCATCAGGGGGCAACTTATGGGAGTTGGTTCTCTTTCCACCGTGTGTGTCCTGGGGAAGGAATTCAAAATATCAGGTTGGCAGTGAGAGTCTTTACCTGCTGGGCCACCTTGCTAAGTGTGAGTGAGCTTGTTCAGAGGCTGAAGATTCCCCTGAGACTTGCTCATGGGGTTTTGTTCATATGTGGCCAAGCAGCAGTCTTGTTAGACCTGAGTGTGAGTTCATGCTCCCAGGCTGGGTGACAGCCTTGCTGGGGAAGACTCCTCTGTTTCTTGGGAATTCAAGGCCGCAAGGCTGTTTGAGGCAGCGGCTTTGTCAGCATCTGAGAAGTGCACCTTTGACTGGAAAGGGCTTCAGTTCTGGGATGCCTTCACACCTCGCCAGGGAGGGGAAACCACACCAGGGCTGTTCTAGTGCCTCCTCCTGGGTCTCAGAAGCACAGAAGTTTGGACAGTTTTAAACTGTCCATATTCCTCTTCTTAGCTCTGATGTTTTTGTTGACAGTGCTGATAGAACTTTAGAGTTTCACACTGTGAACAGAGTCAGCATCAGGGAAAGAACTGTCACCTGTGTTGGCCTGTTCTCTCTGGTGGCAGAGCAGACTTGAGCTGCATCTTGACTTCCCTCCCTCTGAGGCTTTCATGGGGAGTCAGCAGGGGTACTCACCATTTTTTTTACTGAACCTCCATTTCATCAACAGAATAGCCAATACAACAAAGGCCACCACAGCAAAGGTGGCAGACCAGTTTATATCTGAAAGAAAAAGACACCTACAGGCTTGGGCCATGTCATGGACAGGGACAACTGCTGGCATCATGTAGCTCTGCCCCTCCCCTTTCTCCTCAATTCTTAATTGACTTTACTGTTGTTTTCAGATAGGGTCTCACCTAGCCCACACTGGCTGTGTTCTCACTGTGTGGCTGAGGCCAGTATTGGTTACTGACTCTGCCTTTGCCTTCCATGCTCGGGGATTACAGGCCACAAGGCCAAGCCCGGCTTCTGCATTTATCTTCCTCATGTTTCTGTCATTCCTGTCACAGCCCAGTTTAGCTCTTACTCCTGCTCTCTTTGTTTTGTACTAAGGACGGTGGTGGCTCTAACCCTTCCTTTAAGTGGGCAATCTGAGAGATACCCTCTGTGGTGGGGTCCTCCTCTCAGGCAGGAAAGGTTGGAGAGATCAGTGGTCTGGCAATGCAGTCTTCTGAAGTGTGAGAAAAATAATGGGACTTCTATGTTTGTGTGTGTTTACAGTTTAACCTGTTATGCATACATTTCCCATTTTGACTAAAACATAAATATTAGTATATTTGTACATTCATGACATTCATATATAATATGCATACAGAGAGAAAGCATACTCAATTCTTTTGGATAGATGAGCAATCAAAAGTTTTGGAGGCCCTGGAAGGATGCTGTCTGAGGTAGTGATATCAATGTGAGTCATGAAAGGACAGACATTTCTGATCAGTGAGAAAGACTCTGGGGTTGTTGCCCAGTGAGCCACGTAAGAAGGATCTATGTGAACTATGTTACAGACCTGAGGGGATAATGTACACTATGTTTATATGACAGAGATGTATTTGATAATTAAGATAGAGCAGAAAAGACAGGGGAAAACATTCATAGCAACTGCAAAACTGTGACAGTGAAATCTGAAGAATATCAAACTCTGGGTGACTAAGGAAGTAGATTATTCCACAGTCAGGGCTACTTTCAAAGAGCACTAGTGGGATCCACATCACTGGGCACCCTCATCCCCCAAATCGGCAGACAGGATATACATCTTCTGGGTCTTTCCAGATGTCTGGCAAGGTGAGAACATTCTCCTGCCAAAACCACCTTCAGAGATTTGCTGGGAATTCACCTCTAAAGTCATCAGCTTGTCTCCACCATGAGAGCCAGGAACTCTGGCCAAAGTGAGATAAGCTAGGATGGTGAGCTCAGAGGAAGACCCTGAAAGCAGCTGTCCCTTTGCTCAGTGTCCAAAGTGCTCCTGAGGGGCATTTGAAAGGTGGATGTTCATCCCATGTGCAGCGCTGGGTGGGGAGAAATGAAGTGGTCATTTCTCAGAGCTGAGGCAGATTGTGGAGTGACCAGTACTGTAGGAAGGATGGTGGGGGTTGGGGGTGGACTATGGCCTGCCATCTGATGAGTTCAAACCTCATAGAACAAAGGAGAAGATTGCTCTAGAGCTGAGGTGACCAGGGGCAACTTTCCCTCATCTTTCCAGAGAAATGACTCAGAATGGAAGAGTGATTGGACAGGAAACCAGGTAGGAAAGCAAGCCAGTTCTGTTAATGCCCCCAAGACAAGGCTCTTGAGAAAGCAGCTATTAAGGAAATTTCAGAGAGAAAGCTGAATCTTACCCTCATGTTCCATCTTCCTCTTAGTATCTTTAATGAGTTCCTCCTCATCTAGACTCTTTTCTCAGAGAGAGCTCAAGATAAAACATGTGCCTTAAGGCCACTGACTCTGAGCTGTGGGAGCCTGAGTGTCAGGGAACCCTCGTAGACAAAGATGTAGAGGGCCTCCCAGGAACTGTGTGGCTTAGGTTGATCAGCTCTGCACAGGATATGGCCTCTGAAGGTTCCACATCCTGTGTCATAATAAAGTCTCAGAACGTGCAAGAGACAAAGGAAGTTCCTTTGAGGCAGGGGCTTCTGAAAGACCTTTTATGACCCCTTATCCACCCTTTCATGGATGTTGAACCCACACATGGCCTCACACTGTTGGCCTTTATAGTCTGGACTCTTAAGTGTCAAAGACCAGCTTTGACATGGACAGAGGAAAGACTGAGGAGATGTATGCAGAGCTGGCTGGATAAATCATTCTTCAGAGTTTTGTTTTGTTTTATTTTGTTTTGTTTTCTGACGGTTTATGACTTAGTTGGTTACACTATGGAAAAACATCTGGTTCTTTTACTCAGAGATGCACAGCAGACCTTTTTAATAGGCTCAGAGACACAGAGGCCCAGGGGTTCTTTAACCCCTTTTTCAGAGAGAGAGACACAGAGAGAAGGAAAATCATGTTTCCCCACACATTCCATAGTTATCAGCTCATGCACACATACAGGCAAACAATCAGACATGCAGACATGTACACATTCATACACATTCAAGCGGCCCCATTATGCATGCATGTCATGCGTAGATACACAGATGTTCATACATTTGTACATATAGATATATTTATGCAGACAATCAGACATTCATGCATTCATACATACATTTCCTCATTCCGGAATGGATCCAACCCTTACATAAAAGGCAGTTGCAGTAGGACCACTGACTGTAAGTTCTTTCATCAGAACTCTATCTAACCAGATGCATTCGCTCACTATTAGCTTAAAGCAGTGCTCTTATCTATCCTCATCATGAGTTCAAAGCCCTTTTGTCTTTTTCTTATTCCTGTGTTGAGTCAGGAGACAGAGCCAGGAGGTAAAGGTGCTGAAGACTAAGCCTCAAAATGGGTTTCACACACATGTGACAGTGTCAACATAACAAATAAACAAACACTTCTTGCTAAGTCTCTTAGCCACAGGCTGTGAAGGAGGCAGCTCACAGACATAGGAGCATTCTCCCAGTAACATTCATTCCCCTAGTAACCCTCACACCCACAGTAACCTTCAGAGCCTAGTAACCCTCACACCCACAGTAACCCTCACACCCATAGTAACTCTCACACCCACAGTAACCCTCACACCCCAGTAACCCTCACACCAGCAGTAACCCTCACACCCACAGTAACCCTCACACCCACAGTAACTCTCACACCCACAGTAACTAACCCTCACACCCACAGTAACCTTCAGAGCCCAGTAACCCTCACACCCACAGTAACCCTCGTAGCTTTTGCTCCTCATCTGCCTCTGTCTCCTGACTCAGCACCTTTCTTCCCTGGTTCATCTTCATCTGAAGACTCTCATTTTTAAATATAAAACTGTCACCATTTTAACAATGAGTCATTTACAGAGTACGTACGCTCCTGAAGGTTCTCACAGTGAGTTAGATGCAGGCTCTTGGGTTAAACATTGGGAGCAGTTCCCACACTGGATTGGCAGAAGCAAGCAAGTGAGCTCCCTGGAGGCAGCCCACTGGCTTTTGCACGGCTGGCCAATGGGTGTGCCCCTGGTTTAGGCAAAGCCCCAAGGGATTTTGCCTCAGGACTGCTCATTGTTGCTATACCGCCTTCCATGCTTGTCTCCCACGCCTGGCATAAGGAAGTTGAGCAGGAATAGACCCTCACTGCCCACAGCACAATGTTACTCCTCCATGGGTGCTACCCTCTCTGCTGGGCAGCTTCCCTACAGATGATTTTATAATTCCTGATGGTGATTCCTGAATTGAGTCAAATAACGTTAAACCCTCCTGCAATAGAGGAAAAGCAGCTAGGAGCTCTTTGAACCTTCATGGTGATTACACCAAGAAGGAAAATAAGACTGAAACAAATTAATAATCAAGAAAACACATTCATCCTCAGTTTAGTCCAAGGATAAGGCCCAGGTGTACACCAGGATAAGACCATGTGATTACAGAAACAGAGAGGAAATGGTTAGCTATACAAGACAAGACAGACAGCTGTTTCATAGAAAGACCTTGATGGAAAACCTATCCTTTGAACACATAATGGACATATGAAATAAGAAAAAGACAAAAGGGCTTTGAACTCATGATAAGGATAGATAAGAGCACTGCGTTAAGCTAATAGTGAGCGAATGCATCTGGTTAGATAGAGTTCTGATGAAAGAACTTACAGTCAGTGGTCCTACTGCAACTGCCTTTTATGTAAGGGTTGGATCCATTCCGGAATGAGGTAATTTTTGTTACATTGAGAACCTTTGTCCAGAGGGTATAAAACCCACGACAGAAATAAAGTTGTTGATTGGAGTTTTCCTTTACCCAACAACCACCATATATGTGTCTGTCTGTCTGATTGTCTGTGTATGCTTATATGTATGAATGTCTGATTGTCTGCATAAATATATCTATATGTACAAATGTATGAACATCTGTGTATCTACGCATGACATGCATGCATAATGGGGCCGCTTGAATGTGTATGAATGTGTACATGTCTGCATGTCTGATTGTTTGCCTGTATGTGTGCATGAGCTGATAACTATGGAATGTGTGGGGAAACATGATTTTCCTTCTCTCTGTGTCTCTCTCTCTGAAAAAGGGGTTAAAGAACCCCTGGGCCTCTGTGTCTCTGAGCCTATTAAAAAGGTCTGCTGTGCATCTCTGAGTAAAAGAACCATAGTGTAACCAACTAAGTCATAAACCGTCAGAAAACAAAACAAAACAAAATAAAACAAAACAAAACTCTGAAGACTGATTTATCCAGCCAGCTTTGCATACATCTCCTCAGTCTTTCCTCTGTCCATGTCAAAGCTGGTCTTTGACACTTAAGAGTCCAGACTATAAAGGCCAACAGTGTGAGGCCATGTGTGGGTTCAACATCCATGAAAGGGTGGATAAGGGGTCATAAAAGGTCTTTCAGAAGCCCCTGCCTCAAAGGAACTTCCTTTGTCTCTTGCACGTTCTGAGACTTTATTATGACACAGGATGTGGAACCTTCAGAGGCCATATCCTGTGCAGAGCTGATCAACCTAAGCCACACAGTTCCTGGGAGGCCCTCTACATCTTTGTCTACGAGGGTCCCCCTGACACTCGGGCTCCCACAGCTCAGAGTCCAGTGGCCTTAAGGCACATGTTTTATCTTGAGCTCTCTCTGAGAAAAAAATAGATGAGGAAGAACTCATTGAAGACACTAACAGGAAAATGACACACCTGGGTAAGAATCAGCTTTCTCTCCGGCTCTCTCTCTCTTTCCTTGATAGCTGCTTTCTCAAGAGCCTTGTCTTGGGGGCATTAACAGAACTGGCTTGCTTTCCTACCTGGTTTCCTGTCCAATCACTCTTCCATTCTGAGTCATTTCTCTGGAAAGATGAGGGAAAGTTGCCCCTGGTCACCTCAGCTCTAGAGCAATCTTCTCCTTTGTTCTATGAGGTTTGAACTCATCAGATGGCAGGCCATAGTCCACCCCCAACCCCCACCATCCTTCCTACAGTACTGGTCACTCCACAATCTGCCTCAGCTCTGAGAAATGACCACTTCATTCCTCCCCACCCAGCCCCTGCACATGGGATGAACATCCACCTTCCAATTGCCCCTCAGGAGCACTTTGGACACTGAGCAAAGGGCCAGATGCTTTCAGGGTCTTCCTTTGAGCTCACCATCCTAGCTTATCTCACTTTGACCAGAGTTTCTGGCTCTCCTGGTGGAGACAAGCTGATGGCTTTAGAGGTGAATTCTCAGCAAATCTCTGAAGGTGGGTTTGGCAGGAGAATGTTCTCACCTTGCCAGACATCTGGAAAGACCCAGAAGACATTTGCCCTGTCTGCCGATTTGGGGGGTGAGGGTGCCCAGTGATGTGGATCCCACTAGTGCTCTTTGAAAGTAGCCCTGACTGTGGAATAATCTACTTCCTTAGTCACCCAAAGTTTGATATTCTTCAGATTTCACTGTCACAGTTTTGCAGTTGCTATGAATGTTTTCCCCTGTCTTTTCTGCTCTATCTTAATTATCAAATACATCTCTGTTATATAAACATAGTGTACATTATCCCCTCAGGTCTGTAACATAGTTCACATAGATCCTTCTTATGTGGCTCACTGGGCAACAACCCCAGAGTCTTCCTCACTGATCAGAAATGTCTGTCCTTTCATGACTCAGATTGATATCACTACCTCAGACAGCATCCTTCCAGGGCCTCCAAAACTTTTGATTGCTTATCTATGCAAATAAAAAAATGGAGTATGCTTTCTCCATGTTTGTATATTATATATAAATGTCATGGATGTACAAATATACTAATATTTATGTTTTAGTCAAAATGGGAAATGTATGCATAACAGGTTAAACTGTAAACACACACAAACATAGAAGTCCCATTATTTTTCTCACACTTCAGAAGACTGCATTGCCAGACCACTGATCTCTCCAACCTT
The DNA here is from genome assembly GCF_030254825.1 of Meriones unguiculatus. Taxonomy (NCBI): domain Eukaryota; kingdom Metazoa; phylum Chordata; class Mammalia; order Rodentia; family Muridae; genus Meriones; species Meriones unguiculatus. Next base: position 2,374,154 of record NC_083363.1, on the reverse strand, counting down.
TCCTGCCTGAGAGGAGGACCCCACCACAAAGGGTATCTCTCAGATTGCCCACTTAAAGGAAGGGTTAGAGCCACCACCGTCCTTAGTACAAAACAAAGAGAACAGGAGTAAGAGCTAAACTGGGCTGTGACAGGAATGACACAAACATAAGAAAGATAAATCCAAACACCAGGGTTTTCCATGTGGCCTGTAATCCCCGAGCATGGAAGGCAAAGGCAGAGTCAGTAACCAACACTGGCCTCAGCCACACAGTGAGAGCACAGCCATTGTGGGCTAGGTGAGACCCATCTGAAAACAACAGTAAAGTCAATTAAGAGTTGAGGGAGAAGGGGTAGGGGCAGAGCTACATGATGCCAGCAGTTGTCCCTGTCCATGACATGGCCCAAGCCTGTAGGTGTTTTTTTCTTTCAGATATAAATTGGCCTGTCACCTTGTTTGTGCTGGTACTTGCTTTTCTGGGTATTATGATTGTGAGATGGTTGCGCTGTAAAAAAAATGGTGAGTAACCCTGACAAGCCCCCATGAAAGCCTCAGAGGGAGGGAAGCCAAGAAGCAGCCCAAGTCTGCTCTGCCACCAGAGAGAGCCAGTGTGTCAGAGCAGGCCAACACAGGTGATAGATCTTTCCCTGATGCTGACTCTGCTCACAGTGTGAAACTCTAATGTTCTATCAGCACTGTCAACCAAAACATCAGAGCTAGCAAGAGGAATAAGGACAGTTTAAAACTGTCCAACCTTCTGTGCTTCTGAGACCCAGGAGGAGGCACTAGAACAGCCCTGGTGTGGTTTCCTCTCCCTGGAGAGGTGTGAAGGCATCCCAGAACTGAAGCCTTTTCCAGTCAAAGGTGCACTTCTCAGATGCTGACAAAGCTGCTGCCTCAAACAGCCTTGCGGCCTTGAATTCCCAAGAAACAGAGGAGTCTTCCCCAGCAGTGCTGTCACCCAGCCTGGGAGCATGAGCTCACACTCAGGTCTAACAAGACTGCTGCTTGGCCACGTATGAACAAAACCCCATGAGCAAGTCTCAGGGGAATCTTCAGCCTCTGAACAAGCTCACTCACACTTAGCAAGGTGGCCCAGCAGGTAAAGACTCTCACTGCCAACCTGATGATTTGAATTCCTTCCCCAGGACACACATGGTGAAAAGAGAACCAACTCCCATAAGTTGTCCCCTGATGCCCATAAGTGAGCATCAGATGACAGTGAAAGACCAAGATGGTAGCTCATCTCAGACAGCACAGGACACTGTGGGCCATTTCCTCAGTTGTGCAGGGACCAGATGGGGGAGAAAGTATGTGCTCACTCACTAGCCTTGGGCCCTTCATTTCATGTCATTCCAAGACAAAGCCACCCTGCTAAAACACCCCTCTTAGCAGGAGTCACACTCATGAACAAATTTTTGTTTCATAAAAACCTTTACTAACTTGTTCATTTGTTTCATGAGCAAACCTGGACCACCTATAATACCTGAGTCCTGTGTTTTTCTCAACTGTATTCTCATTAACTTCCTGTGGTCGAGTCCCAGCTTTATACTGTGAATGTCCCAAGTCCCAAAGTTTCCATGGATTTCTAGCTTTACAGAATCCCAGAGTCTCCAGTTTCTGGTTTCTTACCCCCTGTTCCCAGCAGCCTGCTCCATTCTCAGCTATCCATAGCCGTTTGGAGGTGACAGTTGAAAGGCTTAATGCCTGGTGAAGTACTGTGATGGTATCTACTAGGTACTTACCTTGTGCCAAGCAGTGAACTTGGCACTTGACATCTGTATACATACTGCACCTAATCAGCTATTACTGCTAACACACACAGGAGGAAATGATGAACTAACATATCCTATCAAGTTCTTCAAACTAAACCTCCTTAGATGACCCTCAAGCCAGATGCTGAGAAATAATGGCCACCCCATTAAATAATTGCTCTTATTGAGGAGAAAACTGTTTTCTAAAAGGAAATTAAAAACGACTGAGCCATAATGCAATGATCACAACTGAACACTATCTTTCCAAAGATGCAAACAGAAGGATAAGAAAAGATAAGGACAAAAAAATTAAACAGTGAATTTTCAAACTGTTAGGGAGAAAAATGGGAAAAAAAATAGCCTCCCCCAGTGACACTACTGTCTTCAAAAATGTCCCATAGTTCAGAGATGTCACCAAACTCAGTGGGTTCAGAAGAGAATGTGGCAGTCCCTCACTGTCCTTTTGCTAGAACTTGTTGCAGAGTTTAAGAAGTAGCTGTGTTCTTCCTCCAAAAACTGTGTGGTCATTTATTTTCCTGTTTCTTTTTTTACAGTGAAACAAGCTCCAGGTAAGTGGTCTGCTGGCCTCTTCCAGGGTCAGTCCCTGCACACGCTGTCCTTCTGGACCCACCAGAATTTCCTCTTGTTTTCTTTTGAACAGCTTCCTTGAATGTCACGGGTAAATATTTCAGAAAACTCAAACCCTACAGATGACAAATCAAACAATCAGCTGCCTGAAGGTGACTTGCAGTCAGGCATGCTCCTTTATTTTAAATCAGGTTGCTCTGTTTTTAACTTATTTGCAATGGCGTGATTGTGCTTATATTGATGTGCTACTGTGTATAGCTTGTTGTGTGTATATGATGTGTAGTCACCACATCAAAGTAGTTAGCACCCTCATGTCCCCACACAGCACCCTTCCCTTGTTCAGGGCATGCCTGTTATCCTCTGCTGCCTCCTAAAATGTGTAACACTTTGTTGAGCTACTGTCCTTCTAGTACAGCATGGCAGAAAGTACTCCTGCTGTGTCGAGGAGTTTGTCCAAATTGTCACCTTGGGGGGAAATGTCACCTGCTGTTTTCCTTGTTGGAGTTTATAGGTAAGTGGGATTTGAATTAGCAAAGGTAAATCAACTCAGATGTACTCCATTAAAAAATATGGAGGGCCTACAGATGCCAGGCAGAGGAGGGTCAGCAGGAGCCAAGGTGGAAAAAGTCCCTCCACTGCTCCTACGTCTGACCACTAAGCCAGCCTCGTTAGGAGAACCTGAGAGTCTCTTTCTACCCTCACTGAAGAGGACCCGTGGGAATCCGAGCTCTCTGCGCTGGCTTCACCGACTGCTGCAATTCTAAGAACGTTCTCTTTGACAAGTACAGCACCTGCTCAGTGCAGGCCTGTCTGTCTCCAGTTAGGATAGACTAAGGGCCCCCAACTTCCACAATGTCCTGATCTTACAGCATAGGGCACAGTGAGTACTGGGAACATCAGCACGGCACTATTCTCCTGGAAAGTGTCTTGCTAGAGTCAAAGGGTTTTAGCACAGTCAGAATGAAAGGACCAGGCCTGGCCCCCTCCCCCCAAAGTCATCAGTCTGAAGAAGAAAGACATACTTTTACCTACCCAAGGTACAGCCTGAGGTAACCACAAGAATGGGATGGTATCTCAGGGCGGGGCATCTGTGCGGGCACCCCACTGACCTAACATCCCTGAGGCCTCTGGATAGCTCGCTCAATGTTAATCACGTTAGTTAGCCAATCACTCTGTAACAAGCTTGCCCTTGCTGAATGTCATCCAGTTGTGTAACTGCTAAGCTGGGAATTCCTGGTTCTTGCTCAAACTCCAAATAAAAGTTCTGCCTTGCAGCTGCTGGGGGCTCTCCTTTCTGATCCACTGTGAGAGCCTGAGCTTAAGCTGGAATAAAGCTCTTTGCTCTGGCACGCGTGGTCCAGCTCCTGGTGGTCTTTGGGGATCCTGAGATCTGGGCATAACATTTGGTGCTTCTCTGGGATCCCCACAACCAACCCCAGGACTCCTGGCATGTGGAGTGCTCTCTTCATGTCTGTCCATGTATGCCTGTGTCTCAGAGATATTGGTTTTTATTTTGTGTTTCTTTGTGTCTGTGTTCTTGTTTCTGGTGTCTACTTTCTTGGTTTCAGTTTTCTTTTGCAAGGGAGTTGGAACTGGCCCTTGGGATTGGTGGACGCACTGTGAATCCCTCAGCCTGAGCTGTGGAAGATGCTCTTGCCACGTCTTTGGGCGCACGTCAGTTCTCATTGGTTTTGGTTTGGGGAAGAGCCTGGGATCTCTCAAATTGAGTCTTTGGTTCTGGATCCAGCAAATGTTACTGCCACAATTCCCTGGTTGGCCAAGTTTTCCCTGGGAACATCTGTGGCTGTTCATGAATGTCCTTGTCCTTGTCATTTCATGGTGGGTCTTCTTGAATTGATTTAACCATGGGTGAAACTTGAGTTTAGTTTTAGGCCAACAGAGCCATGGATCTCGGCAGCTCAAGCACAAGCCACAGGTCCTCCCTGGCAGAGTGACTCGAACCATGGTCCACAAGCTCTGCTCCTCTAGCCGTTAGCTGTGGGTGGGAAAGAGCCTGCTGGGAAGGCGGGTGGGTGCACAGAGTGTGCATTTTTAGTCCTACAGGGCGGCCACTTCTCTTCTGGGGGTCAGCATGAGAGGGCAGAGGTGAGGAGGCATATCAAGGGATGGCTGCAGCGTGTGGTGCCCAGGCAACACTGCCAGCCACTAACAAAGTGCCTAAAATAGCTGGAGGGAAAAGGAAAGCTTTGTCTGTTTAAATGTGTGTGTGGCCGCTACATGTTCACCTGTGACTGCTCTTAAATGGTCCATATGTTCTATACGTATTGGTTATAGATTAACAGTTACTGGATGTGTTTAAGGTTTAAATTCAAACTCTCGTTTAGAACACATATGTGTGCATATGTCTTTGTAACGTCTGTAGAAACACAGATTTTTTTTTTTAAATAGCAAACTTGTGGCCTCCGTGTAATGTGACTCTGCCATCTTGAAATTGCCATGTGGTGTGCCATGGGGCAAAACAATTACAGAATCTCTTAGTCGTAATGAATTCTGTTTATCATCCTATCTCCTTTTAGACTAAGAAGACAAGTCTCGTTTTAAATTGGCATTGATTTTACAGACTAAATTGTTTACACTGGTGAAATTTGGTTTTGACTTTTAAATTATGGTTATGCTTTGTGACTTCACTCCTAAAATGGGTACTTTATTTTGATATTGCAAAAACAGATTTCTTTTAAAAATGTGTTTAAAGCTGTAAAACATTTTAAAGTTTATCAGGTATTTTGTAATATTATCTTTATGGATATATATATTATAATATATTATAGTATATTATAATATAATATGCATTTATTATTATTATATTATATTATATTATATATACATAATATATAAAGACATCAATATATATATATAATTCTAAATTGTATTTTGGAGCATGCTGTAAGTGTGATTCAACCCTGGTTTGTGAACATCTATTCAGATTAACAGGTTGATCTGAAGTGTGCCTGGCTGCCTGTGTTTTTGCCAGTTCCTGAATGATTGGATTAATGCTGTCTCTTCTGGCGGATAGGTTTGGTATGGCCAGAATAGGTCAAGTGCAGTTTTAAAATTGTTCTACACTATTCCATTATGTGGTTGATTCTAAGACTTCCTTGATTACAATGTTAGAACTTGGTTACGGGAGACCACAGCTGCTCCACAGTGCGTTTGCTGTGGATGTTTTACGTCGCCCACCAAGCCCGTAACAGCATGTGGCTGGCCACCATGTCGGCTCAAGGATAAGGAGTGTGAAGCCGTGGTTTTACCACCATCTTGTTGATGGCTGCCAGCTGTGTTCAGTTCTCTGTTTAGTGGGAAGTGAAACTTTCGTCCTTTAAACTTTTGTGGTTCAGTCTTGATGATGCGATATAGTAGGATCAGCAAGACTTGCCAGTCCCTCTGTGAACTGTATGTTTGAAAGCTTTGCCTTGACTTTAGTTCAGAAGTATATTTAAAGTTATGCTAATGACTGCAGTTGGTTACAAGATTGAGCTTTACCTAGTCTCTTGTTTATGTTTTCAAGGTTAAGCCTAGGATAGGTAACTACAAAGTTTGCCTATATAAGATCTATTTAAAATAGTTATGGTTCTAAAACACTTAACTACAGAATATGCCAGAATTAGAGATTATGGCAGTCTGTGTTACAGGGTGCAGGTTAGAGTAGGTGACTAAAGACAGACAAAGAGTACCTCAAATATGCTGGCCCTCAAGCTTGTCAGAGATCTGCTGAATATGGCATCTAATGCATGTAGGTTTTACTATGACACAAAGTCCCAAAATTTTGGCAGTAGCTCCCCAAGGTCTCCAAAAGGATTTGGGCACAATGAAGATGACTTCAACTCTAGATTGGGGTATGCTCACCACTAGGCGATGCTGCCCCAACTGGCCCACCACTAGGGCCCTAACTAAACTGTGGACAAAGCTGTGGACACCTGGAGTGTCATTGTTTCACATTGCTGAAGGCGAGGTGAGATCAGTTTTGATATTCTTTTCCAACAGAAACCTTTTCTCATCCTCTGCGCCTGATGGCCAGACCACCTCTGCTCGTGATGCCATGAAACCACAGGAGTGAGGGACAATTGCCTAGAGGGTGGACTGACTAGTCATCTCTGTCATCTTGACTGGTACATAGACTGATACATTTATTTAGCTTATAATTTATTCTTCTCAGGTCTCTGATAACATTAATGGCTAAGCTTAACTAATGGTAGTTTTGCAGCTAAAGATCAGACAATTAGATCCACTGTTAGTTCATTGGTCAATTAATTAGCAAGTTACAACCACTAGGTGCTAGATCCCTTATTTAGAAAGGCAAACATGTTTGCCTTGCTCACAGGTTTCATGTTAATTGCCTATGTCTTATGGTGAATAACTGGATAGAAAGATGTGACGTTTATGTTAGGTCTGAGGATATGAAAGTTTAAGTTATGAGGATCTAAAAAACTTGAGGCTCAAGGAAGATGTTCCAGGGTTGGTAAATGAAAGTCATGAAGAAAAGCCTCTCTAAGAAGATGGTTCAAAGTTGGTAAATGCAAGGAAGGTTGGAGGGTCTAAATAGGTATTTTAAGGTTGGTAAATGCAAGCCGTAAAGTGTTTGTGGGTCTAAAAAGGCGTTTTAAGGTATGTGAAAACAAGTTGTAATGATATAAGAAAGTACTTTAAGGCATATTGAAAATGGGAGATATTTCAGATTTCTCCCTCCCTCTATGCTATTGTGCTTGTGTTGTTATAAGATTTCAGAATTTCAGAGTTGCAACACTGACCAATAGAGTTTCGGAAAGATGATGGAGCACTGATTGCTTATTTTCCAGTCACAAGCTAGAGATTTTAATTTCCTTTTGGTTGTCTTCTGGAGATAGACTTAAAGGTGCTTCTAAATATTCTAAAAACATCTCTGTCTAACGTGTATATCTCTGACCCAAAAGCCATAGCTTTTACTAGGTCTTAGTGGCATGAGTCTACTCCTGCTGTCTTGCAGACCCCTGTTATCTGTGTTTTCTAAAGTATGGATCACAATACAATATGCTTCCTTTTGTAAACTAAAATTAATATGATTTTCAGGAAATCAAAAAGTTGTAAGACCTGAATCTGCCATAGTTCAAATGGACCCAGATGAGTTTTTCCTTGCTCTTGGGATGCCTAACATTCCCCATTTACTAGACAAATTTTAACTTCTGTCTCTAGTGTAAATTTGTCTCGGCAGATTTTCACCTGGCTGACAGGCTCCATTCAGGGGTCAGCTATGGACTGTAAGCTGAGATCTGGAGTTGCTGAAGGCCGAAGTAAACCATTTCAGCCGATATGATGGCTCCCTATCTCTTCAACTGGATTGCTAATTAGATGGTTCCCCATTTGCCTAGCTTTTTACGAGCCGTTCAGCCTTGCTGGGTCCCCAATACATCCAATGTAAGCCTGAAGAAGTTACGGGAGAAGTCTGTCTGCCTTTATCCTACCTAACAGGCTGACATGCTAAGTCAAAAAGGTTCCCTGGCATAAAGAACAGGTTCTTATATTGTCAAATGACTCGATTCCAGAAAATTTGCCCTTAGTTCTGTTTCTTTTAGTCATTCTTTGTGCCCCTTGCACAAATATGTCTTCCATTACAAAGTCTCAGTGCTAGCCCTTGGACCCATCTCAAAGATTTGAGGGTGTATCCTGTTTGAAGTGGGAACGAAAGGACCAGACCTGACTCCCTCCCCTAAAAGTAATCATCCCCCAAAACAAAGCCATAAAATTACTTACCCAAGGAACAGGCTGAGGTAACCACAAGAATGGGAAGGTATCTTATCTCAGGGTGGGGCATCTGTGCGGGGCACAGATCTGTGCTGATCTAACATTCCTGTGGTCTGTAGGGAATTTGCTCAAAGTTAGTTTTGTCAGTTAGCCAATCACTCTGTAGCAGGCTTGCCACTGTTGAATGTCATCCAGTCATGTGACTGTGAAGCTGGAATTCCAGGTTCTTGCTCAAATAAAAATAAAAACCCTGGCAAGCAGCTGTTTGGGCTCTACTCTCTGATCCCATGCCTTGGTGACAGTGAAGAGACCAAGCAGGGGCCTGAATAAAGCTCTTTGCTCTTGTATGCATAGTCTGGCTCCTGGGGGTCTTGGTGGAATACAAGGAAGACTCACAGAGTGAAAGATGAGGAGAACCAAGTCCTCAAGTTGACCTCTGACCCCCACATGCACACCATGGCACACAAGTGCTCAGAGAGGGGGACAAATAAACAGGGACACCTGCTACCGCCCTGAACCTCCCGGACCTAGCTGCACTAGAGCACCCCAGTAACTCACAAAGTTCTGCCCCCTGGACTAAGTGGAATGAAACTGGCAAACAGAAGTTAGAGCTGTGTAAGCTCTCCCGACTCATCAACAGAAAGAACACATTTTCCACTACATAGACACAAGGGAAACAGGAAAAGTCCTGAAAATTTAAGTAACAAAATTGGGGGCAAAAGCCAGAGAAACGGAGTTTGTCTGCACCCTACGGTATTTCATTTTCCAGTGAAACTAACAAAGGGACAATGACTCATCCATCACTTTTCCATCCTTTCAAAATGACTGTTACTGTAAGAAAAACAACAGACCCCAAACACTCTTAATGAAGGGCTGGGAGGGTCTCTTCTCAGCCCAGGATTCCTGTCTGGAAAGAAGTTACCGTTAGAATTCTGCTGTTGTCACCCCTGTTGCTGCTGTAAGCCCACACTAACTGTCTGTGTTTGAATTTTAGCCCCTGTAGCACTACCTATCTGTAAGTGCATTTTCTTTTCATTAATCCGGTAGACTTAGGGATCCCAAAATGGGCAGAACGCTGTTCCTCATGATCTCGGTGGGATGTTTCTATTTATGACTACCTGCCCCATCCTCTTACTAAGCAATCTGTTATGATTCACTCGGTAGAAAGATAAACACATGATAGAAAGTTGAGAAAAAAATCCCCCAAACGACATTTTCCTAACAGCTTTTTTGGTAAATTGATTATGTAATTATTTATATTTCATGTGCATTGGTGCTTTGCCTGCATGTATGTCTATGTGAGGGTTCTGGAGATACGAATGGTTGTGAGCTTCCAGGTGGGTACTGGGAATTGAACTTGGGTCCTCCAGAACATCAGTCAGTGCTCTTAACCATTGAGCCATCTCTCCCGCCTGAAGACAGCTTTTCATAAGAAATAAAACTTCCCATGCTAAGGAGGACAATACAACAGACACAGAGATGGCCAGGAGGGGTACAGGACACACTCAGAAGGTGGGAAGGAGGGGCTGAGTGCAGCCAGCTTGAGGTCTCTGACTGCTCTGCAGGAACCCTCCTGCTGGCTGGGAAAAGGGAGCCATGCACAGGGCAGCCAGTCACATCAGAGCAGCCCCTGCCTTTAGAAAACGCCCTGCTCTCACCTTAGACAGCTTCCCTGGGGGAGGTCTGGTGCCCACAGGAGAGCAATGATTAGCTCTGGGTTAGAGGGGAGCAAAACAAAGAAAGAGCCTTGTTTCAAATATTCTGCTAATGTGTTTCTGTTTCATGCCGTCCTGCCAGTTACTCCGTGCCTATTGGTAAGTTCTTTATTCATCTCTTTCTACATTTCAATATCATTTGAAACCTTTCCCAGAAGAGATTCTGGATTCGTGTCCTCCAACGCCCTTTCCTTCTCTGCTGTCTAGAACCCCTCGAGTGCTGAAGAACTTACTGCTGTGCAGTGACTAGCCTGCACTGACACGGAACGGAGACTGCAGATGAGCATGAAGGCCCTGTAGGGCGGGGTTCACTTATGCAGAGGAAACTTTAAGGATAATTAGTCTGACTTTTGATAGAGGTCCTGTTTTCATTCTCCACTCGCCCTTTAGAAACAAATGCCACATTGCAGTGAGGGCCTGGTGATTTCAGGGTGCTTGTGATTCTGTCTGCACAAACATGCCCTAAGGAGTGATCCCAAACACGGGGCACACGTCTCCTTTACCATCATTCCTGCTGGAGGATTTTAAAGAAATCCTTCACCACTAAATGCAGAACCTGCCTCCACATTTTCTGAAGAAGTGTGTGCTTCTGCACTTTTCAGTCCTCATCTGTCTCTCCCAGCCCAGTCTTAGCTTTTCATGTGTCAAGGTGACAGTCCCCACCCACTAGCAGGGGAGTTGGTAGTGCTCTGTGACAGCAGCACCTGCTTTTACACACGGGATTGCTGATGCCAGAGGCCGCTAGTCCTTTGGACGGTGCAGTATGCTCTCCAGGAGATATGACTTAATAACAGAATGATAAACCCTGCCTGTTAGTACTGAGGCACCTTCTCTGTAGGACGCTAGGGGGAGCCATGCCGGGAGCCTGGGTGACATTGTCTCAGGAATTCACCCCCTTCCAGCAGCTTTCTAGAGCCCCCATCCCCACAAAGATAGCACATTTGTCAAATAATTGCAGTTCATCTCTTCCCCTAAATGCCCTGTGAGCAAAGAGGAAGCGTTGGCATTGCCCATAACCTCTATGAGATTGTTGTATGAAATCGTTCTTGGCTGCGCACTCTTAGCTGAAGATCAGCTCCTGCAGTGGTGCTAGTGCCCACAGTTTTCATGAGGTTGTGGGGTCATTGATTTTTCCTCAACCATGACGTGAGCTTACCACACACCAAAAAAGAAATCATAAAGACACACTAAGCAATCGGAACCTTGAAGGACATGATGAAAGGTAAAGAATAGAACAGTCAGCGGGAGGACTGCTGGGAGGAAGGAGTTTGCTGCTGAGCCGGGCAAACCCAGTTCAGTCCCCAGACTAAACGGTGGGAAGTTTTAGATAGGCCCAGACCACCACACACACACACACACACACACACACACACACATGCACACACACACACACATGCACACACACACACACACACACATGAACGCATACATAAACATAAACAACACACACAATTAGTAATCTTTAAAAAGTTCTTTTCTATCTTCTGCTATTACCATATCATGTCTAGAATATTTCTTCTCCCCCAAGTTCTTCTCAAATCACATTTAGAATGATCATTAAAACCTAGAGAATGTAAAAAAAAAATAAAAGTAAAACCTATAACCAAAGCTTAGAGACACGTTTACAATGGGCTTCCTGCAGTCTATGAGGGATGGTGGTTCTCATGTAGATGAGATGTAAGATGAAGAAAATTAAAAAAAGAAAGAGGCTTATGTTAGCAACCTGCCAGTCTCCTAAAACTCATGACACTTTTCACTTGGAAAAGAATCACTTTTTTGAATTTTATTTTGTGAGGGGAAAAAAAATGTCTATTACTCTCCTATAACTGATCCAACAGGCCATAAATATGCCCTGAGTATCTAAGTCATTCATGGGGTTCAGACCAGCTAGGAGAGGGTAGCACATTTTTGAGGGATAGAAAGCCTCACTAAGTCCTTTCTCTAGTCATACAAGGGGGTTTTAAAGGGAACCTAGTACATGCTTCATTCTAAAACTACTGTGTTTTCTTTTTCCTTTTAAGTGTTTGCTCCGTTTGGCCCGGGTAAGTCCAGGTCTTCTCTCTCAAGCCTCCTCCGGTGTGGGTAGCATCCTTGGCCTCCACCTGCACTGGCCCTGTTGACATCTGACCACTGAACTCGGTGGCAAATAATTTTCCATCCCGTTTCCTCCACATTTCCTAGTGTAGGTTTGAATCCTTTTGTCTGTCTGCCTTCCCTGACCATGTGTCTCCCATCCCTCAACCTTCAGTATTCTCTGAGACACAGTCTTGAAATTAGGGCTGTGGAGAAGCCCGCACCATCCTAAAGAGCTCCCATTTCAGGTCATAACTGAAAAAAAAAAAAAAAAATTAAGGCTAGTGAAGATGGGAATGCGGCCTGTTACGCCAAAGAGCTGAGTTTACATGCAGAGGAAACCAAGTGTCCAACATTTAAGCCCATGGGCCTTGGACAGCAATGACACCACTTCCACAGTGCAGAGGCCTGGGGCTTGGAAGGAATGAAAAGCCAGCAGCAACTGATGCCATGTTTGCCTTTCTCTCTTTCAGCTTTCAGATCCCGGAAATTCAGTAAGTTTGCATCACGCCCTTGGCCTCCCTACTCCTATGGTTAACACCCTGGAGTTTGTGTTCCCAGATCTTCTTGAGTTACCAATTCTTCTATGTGCAAGAATCATTATGTGTTACATGGTTCCCTCTGGTTTCAGTTGTGGGTCCTTCTTGACTGTTTTCCTTTTGTGTAAATATAATGTCTTGTTTGTGATTCAGTTATGTGGAAGAGCACACGTGCCATCATGTAGTCGAGAGGTTCTCAACCTGTGGGTCACGACCCCTGTGGCAACCCTCTATCTCCAAAGCATATTCACATTACCATCCATATTAGCTACACAATTGCAGTTATGAGGTAGCAATGAAGTAATGTTATGACTGGGGGTCACCACAGCCAGAAGAACTGTATTAAATGGTTGCAGTGGTAGAAAGGTGAAATCACTGAGACAGTCTGTCATAAGGAGGTTGCTTCCTCTCTGCTGTGCTCTGGCAAACTGTTTTCACTTAAATGAAAAATCCTGTCAGGTTGACACACATTCCAAAGCACAATGAGGATTTTGACCACTGATCAACAATGCACACTTTCTGAATTGATTAGGAGAATGGGGTTTAAACTGAGTCGTGGAAGAGTGAGGAAAGACAGGAAATGCATGTGGCCAAACCTGGGTGACCCTGACATCACTAGTCTGAGACAAAGTGGTCTCCTCTGTGGGCACAGCTGTGGATGGCCATACTCTCTGGGTGGGGGATGGAAAGAAAGCACAGTGCTCAAGAACAGTCGAGGCTTTTTCAGAAGGCCTGAGTTCTGATCCCAGCACCCATGGGAGCTGCACCTCCACAGGCCTCCTGGGCGCGCACACACACACAGACACAGACACACACACACACACACACACACACGGCACATCCTTTCACAGACAAAAACACATAAAATACAAAATTAATTTTCTCAAGAAAAGCTGTTGGAAGGTGGGTTCTCTCAGCTGAGAAAATCCCTGTGGCCACCTCTTCCGTGTTTTGTTTTTAGCCTGGCCTCCTATGGGTAAGTTCCTCAGCTGCTCTCACACACTTGGCACCGCTCTCAAGCTTTCTGCACTGCACGCTTCTCCTCCCAGAATAGATGCACATAATGCTAAGGTCACATCAAATGTTCCTCTTATTCAAAGTCTAAGGCTTCCAGCATCTGCTTTGGGGATATTGCCACAGGGGGGCTGAAGTGCTAGAGAAGAGCACTAACACCCGCCCTCCCCTCTCAACACCTCCTGAGCCCCAGTAGTTCTTAGAATTCATCTCAGAATTTCCCCCAGGCTGGAGAGCTGGCTCAGAGGTAAGGAGCACTGCCTGAACTCAGGTTCAGTTCCCAGCAGTTATCTGTACTGAGATCTGCTGCCCTCTTCTGGCTTGTAGGCACACATACAGGCAGAGTGCTGTATAAATAAAAAAATAAATACATCATTTAAAAAAAATCTGTAAAGAAAATTTCTGTTGCCTTAATAAAACTACTTTATTTGACAGTCAGGAGGTAGTGAGCCCCTGTACACACTGAGCCCCAGCAAGAACCCTCACAGTTTAAGTTGGCAGTTCTTTTTACTGATGAGGGAGAGGGGAGGGTTTACAACACAAAATCACAAATTTCTTACCCAAAGTGAACTGAGTTTGATGAGATCACACAGAAATCGATGCACAGAAGGGCTGGTTTCCCCACACTAATTAAAGGAATCTGAAGTTTTGACGACTGAGCTAGCGTGTATATCCAGCAGTGTCCAGCTTACCTGGCTGCTGTAAAAAATGGACCATTTAATATAATGTTCAAAAATGGATACTGGGCTTGTAATTGATAGCTTCCCACTGCTCCTGCAGAGGTCCTGATTCCCCATGCCCACCTGGTGGCTCACAGCCATCCAGAACACCAGAACAGGGAATCCTGTGCCTCCTCTGGCCTTCAAGAGCACGGCATGCATGTCATGCCCTTCCACCAAAAACACACACTTAACACAATCTACAAACTCATGGAAAGTGGCTGATCAGAGTGTGATAACACTTGCCGAATATGAGCTATTGCTATTATTTTTAAGAGATAGTTGTTTCTTCCCTCAGTAATTCCTTTCAGTCTTCCCAAGCTACAAACTCCCTATGCCCCTAGCCACCCTCCATTATCCTAAGCTACTGAACAAATGGCAAGTTCTTCCCGTTACATTTCACCTTCCTCTCACCCGTCTTCCAATTTACTGAAAGGAATCCAGCGTTTTGTCAATAATATCTACATTTTATTATTGGTCATCAATGTCTAGGTTACCTAAGACCCAGGTCACATCAGTATCTACACTGTGATTGTCATCGCTTTGGATTCGGGGGAAAATCTCCAGTGATCCTCAGTTTGTTGGTTTTAAGACATAGAAGGGAGTCAGCCTTGGGGGAGGGAGAAAGGAAATACTGGATACCTGAATGACGTGCTTTTGCTGTACACCCAGTTCTGTTCCCAGGTGTCTCGGGTCGAGGAAATCCCCCAAGGACAGCTTCCAGATGCCAGGTGACAGATCGCGCAGAGAACAAGGACACCGTGTTGCAGTCATGTCGCAGCGAGTCCTTTACACTGCTGCGCCGAAGTGATTCGGCGAACAGAGAAAGAAGAGGGAGCCTGCGGAGGGGCACCTGCGAGCCTCCAAGGAGACAAGAATCTCGAGTGCGGTTTGAATGCGTGCAGGAAGTCGTGTGTTGTGAAGCTGCGCCACCGCCACCGCCACCTTGCAATACAGAGCCACCCCCCTGCTGCCCCCCAAAGAAACAGGAATGTGTCCAAATCTGTATACCGGAACCGCCACCATGTCTGTGTCCCAGACCCATGATTACACTGTGTCCACCAGAACCCCAATGCCAGGGGGGAGGACAGCAGCAGCAGCAGCAGCAGCAATCAGGACAGCAGCAGCAGCAGCAATCAGGACAGCAGCAGCAGCAGCAGCAGCAGCAGAAGAAATAGCCTGAGCAGGCAACGCCAGCACCTGTATATTAGACCTGTTCGTTTTCTGCTCTTCAGAAATCTACCGTTACTAGACTTGCTCACCACTAATTTCATCTTCCAGATATCGCTCCATAAGAACATTTATACACACATCATCCAACGCAGGAAGACGGTGTTTTCTGAAATAAAATGTCTTTATTAAATATCCAATAAGTTCCCTTGGCAGTATTCTATCTCTAACTTAACCAGCTGACCTTAACATTCTGATGGTTGCAAATGCTCTATTAGACATAAATGTGTGTGTATATATATATTTACATGAGAGAGAGAAAAAAACCAGAGTTCCTGCAACCAAGTAGTTTACAACAGAAATGCCGACAATGTAAACAGTCCCTTTTTTTCTTTTTTGGTTTTTGAGACAGGGTTTATCTCTGTAGCCCTGGCTATCCTAGACTTGATTTGTAGATGAGGCTGGCCTTGAACTTACAGAAATCTGCCTACCTCTGCCTCCCTGTGTTCTATGATTAAAGGCATGTACCACCATGCCTGCCCTGTAAACAGTCTCTGTTAGGGGTCAATTTTAAAATGTGTCCTAAGAAATTTAAGTAGACAGTCTTGGTAACAGTTTAGATATAAAAGGGTCAGAAATCTCAAGATAGAAAAAATATCTGTTCCCTTCATGGGGACAGATGTGGATGACACTTTTCAAGCAACAAATGATGGGTTAGACATGGATACATGAGGTAGAGAGAGCAGGAGAAAGGCAAGGGAATCCCAGGCCTCAGTCCCTGCTCAAAGGCACATGCTAGTGTGTAGCCAAGACTCACGGGGCATCTGAGGTCAGGTTCCGAAAACCATGGTGGAAAGGGTGTTTCTAAAAACAAACCTGAGTTTACACTTTACTCTCTGCACAACTCAAAAGCTTTCAATGTGTTTGAGGCAAGGAAGAGGGACAGGAGGGAGAAGGGAAAGGGAGAGGAGGTAGGGAGAGGAGAGGAGAGTTGGGTTCCCAGCACCTCTCAACTACCTAGAATTATGTTCCATGGTATTCAATGGCCCTTTCTGGCCTGCTGAGGTCACACACACACACACACACACACACACGCACACACACTCAACAGCAAGTGATTGTGACTGTAGCTGGAGACATGTCTTTGGAAGAGACTGGAGCTGTGTGTGGCCTGGGCACATGCAGTGCACCAGAGCCTGGAGACTGACCAGCACCCACTGGTTCCCTGGCTGGCTGCTTCCTGGAACCATCACCACCATCACCATCAACGTCCCCCTCACCAGGATCCCTGCACACACTTCCTGCCCTGTGTTAATCAGGGCTCTCTAGAGGAATAGAACTTACAGAATATTCATGGAAAGGAGATCATTAGAACAGCTTGTGGGCTGTGGTCCAGTTAGTCCAACAATGGCTGTCAACCAATGGAAAGTCCAAGAATCCAGCAGTTGTTCAGTCCATGAGGCTGGATGTCTCAGCTGGTCTTCAGTGTTTGCCAGGATATATAAACAAGGCATCACAGATCACGTAAAAGCATTAAAGTTCTATTTAGCTCAGAATGTTTAAACTCTCACTTGAAGATACAATTAATAACGAATTCAGAATAAAATAAAAGAACTTCTTTGACTTGATTAATTTTGTCTAGTTTTGGTTGTTGTTTGTTTTCTTTAAAAGGCTGACAATTGCACCCAGGGGCTCACACATAGCGATCTTGTCCTATAGCATGAACTTTGCCCTCAGGACTTAATTTCTGGACTCTACAACACAAATCCAAAAAGAGGCCACATGCTCTCTGTCTCATTCAAGGCTTCTCTGCTGGGATGAAACACCATGACCACGATAAGCAGCTTGGGGAGGAAAGTGTTAATTTCAGTGACACTCAGACATCACAGCACAAAATCAAGGAAGTCAGGACAGCAACTCAAGCAGGGCAGGAACCTGGAGGCAGGAGCTGATGCAGACGCCAGGCAGGGGTGCGGCTTCCCGGCTGGCTCCCATGGCTACTCAGCCTGCTTTCTTAAAGCACCCAGGACAATAGGCTGGGGCCTCCCACATCAATCATTCATTAAGAAAATTCCCAACCAGCTTTCCTACAGGCCAGTCTGACGGGGGCATTTTCTCAGTTGAGGGTCTTTCCCTCTTCCAAAATGCCTCCAATTTGGGTCAGGTTGACATTAAAACTAGCAAAGACAAACATTCATTAATTTATGAACAAAACAGACCCAACAATACTAATACAAACTTCTATATTTGTTACTCTTTATTGCTAGGCAAAAAACCATGACCAAAGCAGTTTACAGAAGGAGATCCTTGTGTGATAGGGAGCCTACCAGAGAAGACCACTCCAATGCACTTTATACGCAATTCAACGTCTTTATTCCAGCTGGCTGGGACTACACTCAGGTACTCCGGGACCCAGATGAAGCCCCAAGAGTGCAGAGTGTGGTGCTTGTGGATGAAAACTTGTCCTGACTCTCACCCGGCAGCTGCAGGGGAGCATTGCAGAAGCAAGCAGTTTACAGAACTAAGGTCAGTAGGAAGGGTGTCTTAGTTAGGGTTAATTGCTGTGAAGAGACACGATGACCACGGCAACTCTGATAAAAGGAAACATTTAATCTGGGCTGGCTTACAGTTTCAGAGGTTTAGTCCATTATCATTATCGCAGGAATCACGGCAGCATGCAGGCAGACATGGTGCTGGAGGAGCCCAGAAATCTACAGCTTTTGTGTTGTGTTGTGTTGTGTTAAAAAATGAAAACCCCAACCATTCTATTTTACCAATAAAAACTCAGAAGCCACATGCTGGGGTGAAAATCTGCTAGCTCAGAGAGGCAGAGAAAGCACCCACCTGACCTTCCTTCTCAGCTCAGGTCCAGATGGTAAAAACGCTGAAAAGGTTTACCAGCTCACCTGACAGCCCAGAGGAAAAGCACAAAATACCTAGAGCCTAAGCTAAAGTCCTAAATTGCCAGCTCAAAAGCCAGAGAGCTAAAGCCCAAGCTACAGAGCTAAAAAGCTCAAAAGCCCCTTCTTCTCCATACTGTCTTTTTTTTTAATTGATTTTTTACAATTTATTCACTTTGTATCCTAGCTATAGACCCCTCCCTTATCCCTTCCCAATTCCACCCTCCCTCCTGCTTCTCCACCTATGCCCCTTCCTCAGTACACTGATAGGGGAGGTCCTCCTCCCCTTCCATGTGACCCTAGCCTATCAGGTCTCATTAAGACTGGCTGCATAGTCTTCCTCTGTAGCCTGGTAATACTTCCGTCCAACCAGTCTGGGGGAGGTCATTAAAGAACCAGCCACTGAGTTCATGTCAGAGACAGCCCTTGTTCCCCTTACTAGGGTTCCCATTGGGAGACTGAGCTGCCATGGGCTACATCTGTGCGGGGGTTCTAAGTTATCTCCATGCATGGTCCTTGGTTGGAGTGTCAGTCTCAGAAAAGACCCCTTGGCCCCCATTTTTTGGTTCTTTATCTCTCCTTCTGCATCTGCAGTCCCCTCTGGGAATTTCTATCTCACCTTTCAGGTGCAGTCCAGAGCCCCATGACTAGGGCTCTAAAAGCAGTTCTCCTCCTGCCTGAGGACTGCCTCGAAGCAGCCCACAAAGTCAGGAGAGGATGGAGACAGGAAGCATGCCTGGAATGGCTGTACAGGGATCTCACACCCCAGGAACAGCTGATGGCTAGTTCAACTTTACTTCCATAGAACAAAGAACATATACCCCTAGAGGAGTGGTCAGGAGGCTCCAAGAATAAGTGTACATAATTGGCTGAGTCCAGGCTCTTCAAGGAGGCCTGATTTGCATAATACACCACACCCCAATCATGAGAGCAGACTGTCAGTGCTTGATTAACATATAGATAAGTGCAGGGAGGAGAGAGCCAGCAGGGAGCTGTGTCAGAGGCCATATATCAAGTGTGGCTGTGGGAGTCTATCTCTAAAGGCACTCTCCAGGTGAAGTCAGGCAGAGGGCAGGGGACCCCGCCGACGGGAGGGAGGTCTGCCTTTGGTGCCAAGCTCTGAATGGCTATCCAGTCCAGTCAGGATC
Source organism: Meriones unguiculatus (assembly GCF_030254825.1). NCBI lineage: Eukaryota > Metazoa > Chordata > Mammalia > Rodentia > Muridae > Meriones > Meriones unguiculatus. The sequence continues at coordinate 2,354,819 of NC_083363.1, read as the reverse complement.
TGCGACCTCATCCAGCAGGGTACCTCCAACAAGCTGATACTGTGTTACAGAAGAGAGCTAACAGACCCACTGTGGGCACAAAACACAGGACATTCTTTCACCACCAAGACCCTGGGAAACTGAAGGAGGTTGAACCCAGGAGCCTGTAGATACAATCACTCCACCTCTCTGTTATGCACACAACTGTGAGCCCAGGATGGCCGGCCCACACCCAGCTCTCCTCTCCAGGGAAGACACCACCATGAATTTCCCTCCTTACCCTCCTCCTCATTTGTCTTAAGCACTGATCTTCATTGGCCTGGTGCACTGTGATCTTCCTGCCTACGTCTGAACTATAAATCCCAACAGCTGGTGTTTTTGTAACACTGACAGGGACTCTGGTCCCCAGATCAAGGAATCAGAACATATTGGATGAATGGATGTAGGAATGAGGCAGGTATTTCTCATATAACAATGGAGTGTCAAATGTAAATGAAAATAAAAACTTTGGATCAGAGCCATGTGTGGTGGAGTATGCCTGTGAGCACAATCCTGAGGAGGAAGCAAGAGGGTCTGAAGTTCAGGGTCATCCTCCACTACACAGCAAGTTCAAGGACGGTCTGGTCTATATGAAATCTCTAAAAACGGCAGATCCGGATGTTGTGGTGAAAGCCTTTAATCCCAATACTTGGGAGGCAAAGAAAGGTGACTCTCTGTGAGTTTGATGCCAGCCTTGTCCACAAATTGAGTTCCAGTACAGCCAGGTGCCCATCACACGTGCTTTGTCCTGCCTTTGGTTGTTTGCCCCTTTCAGGGAGACTCAAGCCATGCTCCACAACCTCTGGCAATAGCAATTATGAGGATGGGCCAAGGGATTCGTGTGTGTGTGTGTGTGTGTGTGTGTGTGTGTGTGTGTGTGTGTTTGCTTGTGATGGTCTCAGTAGGCTGGTGACCAAACAGCTGTGCACTGTGGTGACTTTGCCTGCCCCATGCTCCCAGCAGTACAAGCTGGGGCACCTCTGGTCCCTCGGGGAACACGCCTCAAGCTGGGACAGGTAGGAAACTGCCAAGCACAGGGCAGGCACCTCAGGCTCGCCCATGCTGATTTGGCCCTTTTCCACCTAGAAGACCAGGAAGGCACCATGGAGGAAGATGCTGGGGGAGGGGTGATGTTGGTGTCACCCATGGTGCCTACCACCCCCACCCCAAATGTCACTGCCCCTGGGCAGCATCGCTAGCTGAAATCCTGGGGCAGGGAGAGTTTGTGCCTCTGCAAAGAGCACAGCTTGTGTAAGCCTGGCCTCTGGGAGGAGAAATGGTGAACTTCTGCCGTGGTGGTGCCCACCGGGTGATAGATGAGAGGGCAGAGGCGAGGAGGCCCACCAAGGGGTGGCTGCATCCTGTGGCTCCCCGAGTAACACTGCTGGCGAGTCCCCAACACTTCACAGGTTCAGCCAATAACAGACGGCTTTAAATTACAGCTGGTGGAAGTAAGATTAAAAAAGTTTCTCTGTTGTAAATGAATGTATGGGCATTACGTGTTTATTTCTGACTAATCTCAGATGGTTAATATGTTCTGTATGTCTGGAGCATAGATCAATAGTTATTGGATATGGTTAAAGGTTAAAATCAAACTTGTTTAAAACATATATGAGTGTTTGTAACATCTAGGGAGACACAGATGTTTTTAAAAGCAGCCATGGTGACCTGCCACATGCTGTGACTCCTCCCTCTTGAAATTGCCATGTGATGTGCCATAGGGAAAAAATATGTATAAATTACAGAACCTCCTGGCTGTAATGAATTCTCTTTATCATCCTATATCCTTTTATACTAAGAAGACAAGTCACGTTTTAAATTAGCATTGATTTTACAGACTAAATTGTTTACACTGTTAAATTTTGGTTTTGACTTTTAATATTAAGTCTATGAAACACTTTAAAGTTTATCCGGTATTTTACAATAATGTCTTTAGTGATTTTATAGATGTGTATTCCAGGGTTGTATTTTTGAGGCATGCTGTGTGATTCAACCGTGGTTTGGGAAGGTCTATTTAGACATGAAGTGCGTCCCTGGCTGCCAGATCCTGAACGAATGGATTAATGCTGTTTCCTCTGGCCGATAGGTTCGGGATGGCCAGAATAGGTCAAGTACATTTTGAAATTGTTCTACACTGTTCTAGTGTATAGTTGGTACTAAAACTGATTTGGTTACAGGATTAGACCTTGGTTATGAGAAACTGTAAATGCTCCACAGTGGTAGACCATGGGAGGCAGCAGCACCACCAGCGACACCTAATGGCTGTGTTTGAAATTGCCTGTCACAGCCTGTAACAGCATGTGGCTGCTGCCATGTTGATTCAGGGAGAAAGAGGGTGAAGCCATGGTTTTCTGCCATCTTTGTTGAGGGCTGTTTGGCACTATAGTGCAACTTTTGTCCTTTAAACGTTTGCGGTTCAGTCTTGATGATGCGATATAGTAGGATCAGCAAGACTTGCCAGTCCTTCTATGAACTGTATGTTTGAAAGCTTTGCCTTGACTTTAGTTCAGAAGTATATTTAAAGTTATGCTAATGACTGAAGTGGGTTACAAGACTGAGCATTACCCTAGTCTCTTGTTTATGTTTTCAAGGTTAAGCCTAGGATAGGTAACTACAAAGTTTGCCCATGTAGATCTGCTTGAAATAGATATGGTCCTAAAACACTTAACTTCAGAATGTGCCAGAATTAGAGATTATGGCATTCTGTGTTACTGAAGGCAGTTTATAGAAGAAAACTAAAAATAGATAGAGAGAGTAACTTATGTGGGCCCTCAAGCTTGTCACAGATCTGTAGAATATGGCATTTTAACGTCTGTACGTAGATTCATTTAGCTTATAATTTATCCTTCTCAGGTCTCTGATCACATTGATGGTTAAACCAAGCTAATGGTAGCTTTGGAGCTAAAGAGCAGAGACTTAGACTTACTGTTGGTTTATTAGTTGATTCATTGCTTAGTTAAAACTACTAGGTACTAGATTTCTTATTTAGAAAGGCAAACAGGTTTGCATTGCTCACAGGCTTTATATTAATGCGTTATGGTAAATGACTGGATAGAAAGGTATAAAGTATACATAGGATCTGAGGATATAAAAGGATAAGTTATGAGGATCTAAAAAAAACTGAGGCTCTAGGAAGGTATTTTAAAGTTGGTAAATGCAAGTTGTAAAAGGTTTATGATATATGAATGATTTTGATCTTAGCCATTAAAAAATTTAAAAAAACAAAAAATAAAATAAAAAAGATATATGAATGAAAGTGCTAATAATATAAAAATAATTTAAGGGATATTAAAAATGAGAGATATTTCAGCTTTCTCTTACCCCTCTGTGCTATGATTGTGCTCATGTTGTTATAAGATTTCAAAGTTTCAGAGTTGACATTGATCAATACAGTTCTGATAAGCCGATGAAACACTGCTTATTATTCAGTTACAAGCTCCAGATTTCTAATTTCCTTTTGGTTGTCTTTAGGAGATAGACTTGTGCTTCTAAATATTCTAAAAACATCTCTGTCTAGTGTGTAATCTCTGACCCAAACCCATAGCTTTTACTAGGTCTTAAAGGCATGAGTCTACTCCTGCTGTCTTGCAGTCACCTGTTACCTGCTTTTTCTGAATGACTACACCCGCCTGAGTTTGAGTTTTCTCCTTAGTCTTGATGTTCCTGGCTTTCCTGAATGACTAGACAAATTTTAACTTCTGTCCCTAGCCTAAACTTGTCTCAGCAGATTTTCAACTGCTGACAGGTGAAATGACAGATGAAATGAGCTGAGATCTGGACTTGCTGAGGCTGAAGTAAACCACTCCAGCTGATGTGGTCAGAAACTGTCTTGTTTGGCCACCAGCCCACTTGGGGTGACTGTCAACAGTTATTGCAGCTGTTGTTCATCATGGAGGAAAGGGAAGAGACCCAGACGAAAGGCAGAAAAGTGGCTCCTGGAACCACTGAGTCCCTACCAGCAATCAGGGACAAATCCATGCAGGTTTCCCTCTGACTAGACCCACCTGGGATGAATAACATTGCTGAAGGAAAGGGAAGTGAAGGGAAAAGAAGGGAAGGGAAGTGAAGGGAAAGGGAAGGGAAGGGAAGGGAAGGGAAGGGAAGGGAAGGGAAGGGAAGGGAAGGGGAGGGGAGGCTTGTGGTCTACAGCCAGGATCTGCTGACAGGTCTCAAGGCAGCTGCTCACACACAGACATCTGACCAAGGTGTATGATATCAGTCAGGGGCCAGAGGAGAGCCCGGGGTGGCTATGGCTTTCACCAACCAGTCCACTCCAGACATTAAGAAAAAGTTCCAAAGAGTGGAACCACTGGGAGAAAAGAGTTTGAGAGATTTAGTGCCTGTGGTAGAGAAAGTATATAACAGCAGGGACTGTGCAGAGGAACAGCAGATAAAGGCAGAGAAGAGGCAGAGCTGGGACGTGGCAAAGATCCTGTCAATAGCCACCATGGACCTAGAGGACCGATGGAGGCACATGAAGCAGATGGCATCAGGCATGGGTGGCCAGTGCAAGATCTGTGGGAAGTAAACAGTGACCTTTCCCTAGCCCTGAAAAGTCAAGACTATGTCGACTTTGAATGGCACGACCCGGACACAGGGTTCAACGGGCCATTGACATGGACCAGACGTCCTCAGGGATTCCAGAATTGGCCAGCACCTTTGCTGAGGCGCTACATGAGGACCTGGGTGAGTACCCTGCCCGATACTCTCACCTCACTCTCTTGCTGTATGTCTTGCTTGTGGCAGCAGACCGTCAGGAAGCCTGCATGGTCCTCACAGAACATCTGCTGCAGACACTGGGAGACCTGGGAAACGAAGCCTCTGCCCAGAAGCCTCAGTTGTGCAAACAACAGGCTGAGTACCTGGGCTATATACTTAGAGGAGGGGAGCGTTGGCTCTCTGAGGCTCACAAGGAGGCTGTCCTTAGGATCCCGACCCCAAGGAGTCCCCTCCAAATACGAGAATTCTTGATGACTGCTGGGTTCTTTTGGTTATGGGTACCAGGTTTTGCAGAGATGGCCAAGCCCCACAATGAGCCAACCAAGGAGACATGGGAAGGATTCCTCTGGACTGGCGCTCAGCAGCAGTCTTTTGAGGCACTGAAACAGGCCTTGTTGTCTGCCCTTGGACTACATGGTGTAACTAGGCCTTTCCACCAGTTCATGGATGAGAACAAAGTGTGGCTAAAGGTGTTCTGACTCAACCACTTGGCCTATGGTGCTGCCCTGTATCCGACCTGTCCACGAACCTGGATCTGGTATTGAGGGACGGCCCCATTCCTCCTCACCATAGTTGCGGTGGCCCTTCTGCTCCAGGACACTGACAAATTGGCTCTGGGGCAAGATCTGACTATCACTGCTCCCCATGACCTTGAGGGAGAGCTGAAGCAGCCACCTGACCCAGGGCTTAGCAATGTTGCATGTCACACTGCCAGGAATGACTGCTGAGACCTGCCAGAATTACCTCTCAGTACCTGGTGCCCTGAACCAGCCACACTCCTGCCAGACCCAGACTTGAATACTCCCCTCCATGACTCTACCGAAATCCTGGCCCATGTTCACTCAGCCCTCACACACATGCTCTACATATGGTGTGCTAACAGCTTTGTAGTGAATCCACGCCAAGACAGTTTTTACAAAATTTTAAGAGTACTGTTGGAAGTCTAGTGATTTTAATTTATAGATACAAAACTTCCCTCAAAAGCTTTCTCATCAACTTCCACCATGAAAATGGAGTGAGGACTGTGATTATCAAGGCTGACTTGAAACAGAGTAATTGTTGCTGCCCAGTGCTGAGGATTTGACCCAAGAGGGAGTCCCTGCATAGCCCAGGACACTCCTCCTCGGCATTAGGCCTTCAACACTGCAGGAGAACCTGGCCATGTGAGCATAACGTGGGCTGTGGGATAAGATGCAGGACCATTTGTAGGTGGGGTCCCTTACGTCATCAGCATCCATCTTGAAAGATTACTGACGGGGAAGGTATGAAGGTTCCTCAGAGTGTGAGGGTTACAGTGGGTGTGAGGGCTACTGTTGGTGTGAGGGTTACTGTTTGTGTGAGGGTTACTGTGGGTGTGAGGGTTACTGTTTGTGTGATGGTTACAGTGGGTGTGAGGGCTACTGGGGTTTGAGGGTTACTGGGGTGTGAGGGTTACTGGGGTTTGAGGGTTACTGGGGTGTGAGGGTTGCTGTAGGAGTGAGCGTTACTAGGGAAATTAATGTCACTGGGAGAATGCTCCTATGTCTCTGAACTGCTTCCTTCACAGCCTATGGCTAAGAGACTTCAGCAAGAAGTGTTTGTTTGTTTCTTTTTTTGTTTGTTTATTACTTTGGTACCAACACACATGTGTGAAGCCTGCTTGGAGGCTTGGTCTTCAGCACTTTACCTCCTGGCTCTGTCTCCTGACTCAACACCTTTCATCTGAAATCTCTCATTTTTAAATATAAAACTGTCACATTTCTAACAATGAGTTATTTACAGAGTACATACGCTGCTGAAGGTTCTCAAAGTGAGTTAGATGCAGGCTCTTGGGTTAAACATTGGGAGCAATTTGCACGCTGGATTGGCAGAAGCAAGCAAGTGAGCTCCCTGGAGGCAGCCCACTGGCTTTTGCACAGCTGGCCAATGGGTGTGCCCCTGGTTTAGGCAAAGCCCCAAGGGATTTTGCCTCAGGACTGCTCATTGTTGCTATACCGCCTTCCATGCTTGTCTCCCACGCCTGGCATAAGGAAGTTGAGCAGGAATAGACCCTCACTGCCCACAGCACAATGTTACTCCTCCATGGGTGCTACCCTCTCTGCTGGGCAGCTTCCCTACAGATGATTTTATAATTCCTCATAGTGATTCCTGAATTGAGTCAAATAATGTTAAACCCTCCTGCAATAGAGAAAAAGCAGCTAGGAGCTCTGTGAACCTCCATGGTGATTACACCAAGAAGGAAAACAAGAGTGAGACAAATTAATAATCAAGGAAACATTCATCCTCGGTTTAGTCCAAGGATAAGGCCCGGGTGTACACCAGGATAAGACCATGTGTTTACAGAAACAGAGAGGAAATGGTTAGCTATACAAGACAAGACAGACAGCTGTTTCTTAAAAGACATTGATGGAAAAACAATCCTTTGAACACATAATGGACATATGAAATAAGAAAAAGACAAAAGGGCTTTGAACTCATGATGAGGATAGATAAGAGCACTGCTTTAAGCTAATAGTGAGCAAATGCATCTGGTTAGATAGAGTTCTGATGAAAGAACTTACAGTCAGTGGTCCTACTGCAACTGCCTTTTATGTAAGGGTTGGATCCATTCCGGAATGAGGTAATTTTTGTTACATACAGAACCTTTGTCTCAGAGGGTATAAAACCCAGGACAGAACTAAGGTTGTTGCTTGATTGGAGTTTCCCTCCACCCATCATCCAACAAACATGTGTCTGTCTAATTGTGTATGTTTGTTTATATATATATGAGTGTCTGATTGTCTGTATAAATATATACATACAAATGTCTAAATCTGTGTATCTACTCATGACATGCATGCATAATGGGGCCACTTGAATGTGTATGAATGTGTACATGTCTGCATGTCGGATTGTTTGCCTGTATGTGTGCATGAGCTGATAACTATGGAATGTGTGGGGAAACATGATTTTCCTTCTCTCTCTCCTTCTCTCTCTTTCTGGCTCAAAGAGAGTTAATGAGCCTCTGAGCCTCTGAACCCATGCAGGTGTTCAACTGTTCATCCCTCAGTAAAAGAGCCAGAAGATTTTTGATAGTGTAAGCAATTAAGTCATAGGCACTCAGAAAAAAAGGTCTGAAGAGTAATTTTCCAGCCAGCTCTGCATACATCTCCTCAGTCTTTCCCTTGTCCATGTCAAAGCTGGTCTTTGACAGTTAAGAATCCAGATTGTAAAGACCAACAGTGTGAATTTTATATATGGGATCATCATCCATCTAGACTTCAGAAGCCCTTACCTCTAGGAACTTCCCTTGTCTCTTGGGCGTTCTGAGACTTTGTTATGACACAAGTTCTGGAACCATCAGAGGCCATATCCTGTGCAGAGCTGATCAACCTAAGCCACACAGTTCCTGGGAGGCCCTCTGCACCTTTGTCTATGAGGGTCCACTGAAACTAGGGCTCCCACAGCTCAGAGCCAGGGGCCTTGTGGCACATGTTTTATCTTGAGGTCTCTCTGAGAAAAGAGCCCCGATGAAGAGGAACTCACTGAAGACACTAAGAGAAAGATGGCATACGTGGGTAAGATTCAGCGTTCTCTCTGCCATTTCCTTGATAGCTACTTTCTCAAGAGCCTTGTCTTGGGGGCATTAACAGAACTGGCTTGCCTTCCTACTTGCTTCCTGTCCAATCACTCTCCGTTCTTCCATTCTGAGTCATTTCTCTGGAAAGATGAGGGAAAGTTGCCCCTGGTCACCTCAGCTCTAGAGCAATCTTCTCCTTTGTTCTATGAGGTTTGAACTCATCAGATGGCAGGCCATAGTCCACCCCCCCAACCCCCACTATCCTTCCTACAGTACTGGTCACTCCACAATCTGCCTCAGCTCTGAGAAATGACCACTTCATTCCTCCCGACCCAGCGCTGCACATGGGATGAACATCCACCTTCCAAATGCCCCTCAGGAGCACTTTGGACACTGAGCAAAGGGCCAGATGCTTTCAGGGTCTTCCTTTGAGCTCACCATCCTAGCTTATCTCACTTTGACCAGAGTTTCTGGCTCTCATGGTGGAGACAAGCTGATGACTTTAGAGGTGAATTCCCAGCAAATCTCTGAAGGTGGTTTTGGCAGCAGAATGTTCTCACCTTGCCAGACATCTGGAAAGACCCAGAAGATATATATCCTGTCTGCCGATTTGGGGGTACACAGTGATGTGGATCCCACTAGTGCTCTTTGAAAGTAGCCCTGACTGTGGAATAATCTACTTCCTTAGTCACCCAGAGTTTGATATTCTTCAGATTTCACTGTCACAGTTTTGCAGTTGCTATGAATGTTTTCCCCTGTCTTTTCTGCTCTATCTTAATTATCAAATACAACTCTGTCATATAATCATAGTGTACATTATCCCCTCAGGTCTGTAACATAGTTCACATAGATCCTTCTTATGTGGCTCACTGGGCAACAACCCCAGAGTCTTCCTCACTGATCAGAAATGTCTGTCCTTTCATGACTCACATTTATATCACTACCTCAGACAACATCCTTCCAGGGCCTCTAAAACTTTTGGTTGCTCATCTATGCAAATAAAAAAATTGAGTATGCTTTCTCCATGTTTGTATATTATATATAAATGTCATGGATGTACAAATAAACTATTATTTATGTTTTAGTCAAAATGGGAAATGTATGCATAACAGGTTAAACTGTAAACACACACAAACATAGAAGTCCCATTATTTTTCTCACACTTCAGAAGACTGCATTGCCAGACCACTGATCTCTCCAACCTTTCCTGCCTGAGAGGAGGACCCCACCACAGAGGGTATCTCTCAGATTGCCCACTTAAAGGAAGGGTTAGAGCCACCACAGTCCTTAGTACAAAACAAAGAGAACGGGAGTAAGAGCTAAACTGGGCTGTGACAGGAATGACACAAACATAAGGAAGATAAATCCAAACACCGGGGATTTCCGTGTGGCCTGTAATCCCCGAGCATGGAAGGCAAAGGCAGAGTCAGTAACCAACACTGGCCTCAGCCACACAGTGAGAACACAGCCAGTGTGGGCTAGGTGAGACCCTATCTGAAAACAACAGTAAAGTCAATTAAGAGTTGAGGAAGAAATGGGGAGGGGCAGAGCTACATGATGCCAGCAGTTGTCCCTGTCCATGACATGGCCCAAGCCTGTAGGTGTCTTTTTCTTTCAGATATAAACTGGCCTGTCACTTTGCTTCTGCTGGTACTTGCTATTATGGCGTTTGTGATGTTAAAGCGGCATTGTAAAAATAATGGTGAGTACCCCGACAAGCCCCCATGAAAGCCTCAGAGGGAGGGAAGTCTAGATGCAGCCCAAGTCTGCTCTATTTTCAGATAGCAGCACACTCTGCCAGTGTGTCAGAGCAGGCCAACACAGGTGACAGATCTCTCCCTGATGCTGACTCTGCTCACAGTGTGAAACTCTAATGTTCTATCAGCACTGTCAACAAAAACATCAGAGCTAGCAAGAGGAATAAGGACAGTTTAAAACTGTCCAACCTTCTGTGCTTCTGAGACCCAGGAGGAGGCACTAGAACAGCCCTGGTGTGGTTTCCTCTCCCTGGCGAGGTGTGAAGGCATCCCAGAACTGAAGCCCTTTCCAGTCAAAGGTGCACTTCTCAGATGCTGACAAAGCCGCTGCCTCAAACAGCCTTGCGGCCTTGAATTCCCAAGAAACAGAGGAGTCTTCCCCAGCAGTGCTGTCGCCCAGCCTGGGAGCATGAACTCACACTCAGGTCTAACAAGACTGCTGCTTGGCCATGTATGAACAAAACCCCATGAGCAAGTCTCAGGGGAATCTTCAGCCTCTGAACAATCTCACTCACACTTAGCAAGGTGGCCCAGCAGGTAAAGGCTCTTGCTGCCGAGCCTGATGATTTGAATTCCTTCCCCAGGACACACATGGTGGAAAGAGAACCAACTCCCACAAGTTGTCCCCGGATGCCCACATGTGAGCATCAGATGACAGTGAAGGACCAAGAGGTAGCTCAACTCAGACAGCACAGGACACTGTGGGCCATTTCCTCAGTTGTGCAGGGACCAGATGGGAGAGAAAGTGTGTGCTCCCTCATTAGCCTTGGGCCCTTCATTTCATGTCATTCCAAGACAAAGTCACCCTGCTAAAAGACCCCTCTTAGCAGGAGTCACACTTGTGAACAAATATTTCTGTTTCATAAAAAGCTATACTATCTTTTTCATTAAAGTTATTCTACTTTTTCATTAGAGCAAACCTGGACCACCTTTAATACCTGAGTCCAGTGTTTTTCTCAACTGTATTCTCATTAACTTCCTGTGGTTGAGTCCCAGCTTTATACTGTGATGTCCCAAGTCCCAACATTTCCATGGATTTCTAGCTTTACAGAATCCCAGAGTCTCTAGTTTCTGGTTTCTTACCCCCTGTTCCCAGCAGCCTGCTCCATTCTCAGCTATCCATAGCCGTTTGGAGGTGACAGTTGAAAGGCTTAATGCCTGGTGAAGTACTGTGATGGTATCTACTAGGTACTTACCTTGTGCCAAGCAGTGAACTTGGCACTTGACATCTGTATACATACTGCACCAATCAGCTAATACTGCTAACACACACAGGAGGAAATGATGAACTAACATATCCTATCAAGTTCTTCAAAGTAAACCTCCTTAGATGACCCTCAAGCCAAATGCTGAGAAATAATGGCCACCCCATTAAATAATTGCTCTTATTGTGGAGAAAAGTGTTTTCTAAAAGAACTTAAAAACAACTGAGACATAATGCAATGATCACAACTGAACACAATCATTTCAAAGATGCAAACAGAAGGATAAGAAAAGATAAGGACAAAAAAATTTAAACAGTGAATTTTCAAACTGTTAGGGAGAAAAATGGGAAATAAAATAGCTTCTCCCAGTGACACCCCTGTCTTCAAAAATGTCCCATAGTTCAGATACCACCAAACTCGGTGGGTTCTGAAGAGAATGTGGCAGTCCCTCACTGTCCTTTTGCTAGAACTTGTTGCAGAGTTTAAGAAGTAGCTTTGTTCTTCCTCCAGAAACTGTGTGGTCATTTATTTTCCTGTTTCTTTTTCACAGTGAGACAAGATCCAGGTAAGTGGTCTGCTGACCTCCTCTATGGTCAGTCCCTGCACACGCTGTCCTTCTGGACCCACCAGACTTTCAGTCTGTCTTGTTTTCTTTTGAACAGCTACTTTTAAAGTCACTGGTAAATATTTTAGAAAGCCCAAATCCTACAGACAAGTCAAACAATGAGCTGCCTGAAGGTGACTTGCAGTCAGGCATGCTCCTTTATTTTAAATCAGGTTGCTCTGTTTTTAACTTATTTGCAATGGTGTGATTGTGCTTATATTGATGTGTTACTGTGTATAGCTTGTTGTGTGTATATGATTTGTAGCCACCACATCAAAGTAGTTAGCACCCTCATGTCCCCACATAGCACCCTTCCCTTGTTCAGGGCATGCTGCCTCCTTCTAAAATTTGTAACACTTGGTTGAGTTGCTGTTCCTCTAGTACATCCTGACAGAAAGTAGTGCTGTGTTGAGGAGTTTATAGAAATTATCATGTGTTGGCGGGGGAAATGTCACCTGCTGTTTTTCTTGTTGGAGTTTATAGGTGAGTGGGATTTGAATTAGCAAAGGTAAGTTGACTGAGCTGTACTCTTTAAAGAAACAAACAAAGAAAAACAAATGGAGGGCCTACAGGTGCCAGACAGGGAGGTACAGCAGGGGCCAAGGGAGAGAAAGTCCCTCCCAGAGTTCACTCGTGCATGTAAACACTTCTGACATGTTTCCTGTCCAAAGAAGTTGAGAGAAAGAAGAAAAGCAGGTCAGTGCTCCTAAGTCTGACCACTAAGCCAGCCTCGTTAGGAGAACCTGAGAGTCTCTTTCTACCCTCACTGAAGAGGACCCATGGGAATCCGAGCTCTCTGTGCTGGCTTCACCGACTGCTGCAATTCTAAGAACGTTCTCTTGGACATCTATAGCACCTGCTCAGTGCAGGCCTGTCTGTCTCCAGTTAGGATAGACTAAGGGCCCCAACTTCCACAATGTCCTGATCTTACAGCATAGGGCACAGTGGGTACCGGGAACATCAGCACGGCACTATTCTCCTGGAAAGTAAGTGTCTTGCTAGAGTCAAAGGGTTTTGGCACACTTAGGAAGACTCACAGAGTGAAAGATGAGGAGAACCAAGTCCTCACGTTGACCTCTGACCCCCACATGCACACCATGGCACACAAGTGCTCAGAGAGGGGGACAAATAAACAGGGACACCTGCTGCTGCCCTGAACCTCCCGGGCCTAGCTGCACTAGAGCACCCCAGTAACTCACAAAGTTCTGCCCCCTGGACTAAGTGGAATGAAACTGGCAAACAGAAGTTAGAGCTGTGTAAGCTGTCCCGACTCTTCAACAGAAAGAACACATTTACAATACATAACCACCAGGGAAGCAGGAAAAGTCTCAAAGTTTAAGTAACAAAACTGAGGCAAAAGCCAGAGAAATGGAGTTTGTCTGGATCCTACAGTAGTTCATTTCCAAGGAAACTGACTGACAAAGGGACAATGACTCATCATTTTTCCATCCTTTCAAAATGACTATGTTACTGTAAGAAAAACAACAGGGCTGGGAGGGTCTCTTCTCAGCCCAGGATTCCTGTCTGGAAAGAAGTTACCGTTAGAATTCTGCTGTCGTCACCCCTGTTGCTGCTGTAAGCCCACACTAACTGTTTGTGTTTGGATTTTAGCCCCTGTAGCAGTACCTATGTGTAAGTGCATTTTCTTTTCATCAATCCGGTAGACTTAGGGATCCCAAAATGGGCAGAACGCTGTTCCTCATGATCTCGGTGGGATGCTTCTATTTACGACTACCTGCCCCATCCTCTTACTAAGCAATCTGTTATGAATCACTCGGTAGAAAGATAAACACATGATAGAAAGGTTGAGAAAAAAATCCCCCAAACGACATTTTCCTAACAGCTTTTTTGGTAAATTGATTATGTAATTATTTATATTTCATGTGCATGGGTGCTTTGCTTGCATGTATGTCTATGTGAGGGTTCTGGAGATACGAATGGTTGTGAGCTTCCAGGTGGGTACTGGGAATTGAACTTGGGTCCTCCAGAACATCAGTCAGTGCTCTTAACCATTGAGCCATCTTTCCAGCCTAAAGACAGCTTTTCATAAGAAATAAAACTTCCCATGCTAAGGAGGACAATACAACAGACACAGAGATGGCCGGGTGGGGTACAGGACACACTCAGAAGGAGGGAAGGAGGGGCTGAGTGCAGCCAGCTTGAGGTCTCTGACTGCTCTGCAGGAACCCTCCTGCTGGCTGGGAAAAGGGAGCCATGCACAGGGCAGCCAGTCACATCAGAGCAGCCCCTGCCTTTAGAAAACGCCCTGCTCTCACCTTAGACAGCTTCCCTGGGGGAGGTCTGGTGCCCACAGGAGAGCAATGGTTAGCTCTTGGGAGGAAAAACAAAAGGAGGAAAGAGCCTGTAGCCTTGTTTCAAATATTCTGCTAATGTGTTTCTGTTTCATGCCGTCCTGCCAGTTACTCCGTGCCTATTGGTAAGTTCTTTATTCATCTCTTTCTACATTTCAATATCGTTTGAAACCTTTCCCAGAAGAGATTCTGGATTCGTGTCCTCCAACGCCCTTTCCTTCTCTGCTGTCTAGAACCCCTCGAGTGCTGAAGAACTTACTGCTGTGCAGTGACTAGCCTGCACTGACACGGAACGGAGACTGCAGATGAGCATGAAGGCCCTGTAGGGCGGGGTTCACTTATGCAGAGGGAACTTTAAGGATAATTAGTCTGACACTTTTGATAGAGGTCCTGTTTTCATTCTCCACTCGCCCTTTAGAAACAAATGCCACATTGCAGTGAGGGCCTGGTGATTTCAGGGTGCTCGTGATTCTGTCTGCACAAACATGCTCTAAGGAGTGATCCCAAACACGGGGCACACGTCTCCTTTACCATCAATCCTGCTGGAGGATTTTCAAGAGAAATCCTTCATCACTAAATGCAGAACCTGCCTCCACATTTTCTGAAGACGTGTGTGCTTCTGCACTTTTCACTCCTCATCTGTCTCTCCCAGCGCAGTCTTAGCTTTCCATGTGTCAAGGTGACAGTCCCCACCCACTAGCAGGGGAGTTGGTAGTGCTCTGTGACAGCAGCACCTGCTTTTACACACGGGATTGCTGATGCCAGAGGCCGCTAGTCCTTTGGATGGTGGTGTATGCTCTCCAGGAGATATGACTTAATAACAGAATGATAAGCCCTGCCTGTTAGCACTGAGGCACTTTCTGTGTAGGACGCTAGGGGGAGCCGTGCCGGGAGCCTGGGTGACATTGTCTCAGGAATTCAACCCCTTCCAGCAGCTTTCTAGAGCCCCCATCCCCACAAAGATAGCACATTTGTCAAATAATTGCAGTTCATCTCTTCCTCTAAATGCCCTGTGAGCAAAGAGGAAGCGTTGGCATTGCCCATAACCTCTATGAGATTCTTGTATGAAATCATTCTTGGCTGCGCACTCTTAGCTGAAGATCAGCTCCTGCAGTGGTGCTAGTGCCCACAGTTTTCATGAGGTTGTGGGGTCATTGATTTTTCCTCAACCATGACGTGAGCTTACCACACACCAAAAAAGAAATCATAAAGACACACTAAGCAATCGGAACCTTGAAGGACATGATGAAAGTTAAAGAATAGAACAGTCAGCGGGATGACTGCTGGGAGGAAGGAGTTTGCTGAGCCGGGCAGAGTAATCTTTAAAAATGGTCCTTTTCTTTCTCCTGCTATTATCCTATCATATCTAGGGTATTACTTGTCCCTCAAGTTCTTCCCAAATCACATTTAGAATTCTCATTAAAACCCAGAGATTGTAGAAAAAGGAAAAACTATATCCAAAGCTTAGAGACACGATTACAATGGGCTTCCTGCAGTGTATGAGGGATGGTGGTTTCATGTAGATGAGATGTAAGATGAAGGAAATTAAAAAACAAAAGAGGCTTATGTTAGCAACCTGCCAGTCTCCTAAAACTCATGACACTTTTCATTTGGAAAAGAATCTCTTTTTTGAATTTTATTTTGTGAAGAATGAAAGCTATTCTATAACTAACCCTATGGACCATAAATATGCCCTGAGTATCCGAGGAGAGGGTAGCACATTTTTGAGGGATAGAAAGCCTCACTCAGTCCTTTCTCTAGTCATACAAGGGGGTTTTAAAGGGAACCTAGTACATACTTCATTCTAAAACTACTGTGTTTTCTTTTTCCTTTTAAGTGTTTGCTCCATTTGGCCCAGGTAAGTCCAGGTCTTCTCTCTCAAGCCTCCTCCGGTGTGGGTAGCATCCTTGGCCTCCACCTGCACTCACCCTGTTGACATCTGACCACTGAACTCGGTGGCAAATAATTTTCCATCCCTTTTCCTCTACATTTGCTAGTGTAGGTGAATCCTTTCGTCTGTCTGCCTTCCCTGACCATGTGTCTCTCGTCCCTCAACCTTCAGTATTCTCTGAGACACAGTCTTGAAATTAAGGCTGTGGAGAACCCCACATTGGCCTAAAGATTCCCATTTCAGGTCATAACTGAAAAAAGATTAAGGTTAGTGAAGACGGGATTGTGGCCTGCTATGTCAAGTGCGGCCTGTTATGCCAAAGAGCTGAGTTTACATGCAGAAGAAACCAAGTGTCCAACGTTTAAGCCCATGGGCCTTGGACAGCAATGACACGGCTTCCACAGTGCAGAGGCCTGGGGCTTGGAAGGAATGAAAAGCCAGCAGCAACTGATGCCATGTTTGCCTTTCTCTCTTTCAGCTTTCAGATCCCGGAAATTCAGTAAGTTTGCATCACGCCCTTGGCCTCCCTACTCCTATGATTAACACCCTGGAGTTTGTGTTCCCAGATCTTCTTGAGTTACCAATTCTTCTATGTGCAAGAATCATTATGTCTTTCGTGGTTCCCTCTGGTTTCCATTGTGGGTCCTTCTTGACTGTTCTCCTTTTGTGTAAATATAATGTCTTGTTTGTGATTCAGTTATATGGAAGAGCACACGTGCCATCATGTAGTCGAGAGGTTCTCAACCTGTGGGTCACGACCCCTGTGGCAACCCTCTATCTCCAAAGCATATTCACATTACCATCCATATTAGCTATACAATTGCAGTTATGAGGTAGCAATGAAGTAATGTTTTGACTGGGGGTCACCACAGCCAGAAGAACTGTGTTAAATGGTTGCAGTGGTAGAAAGGTGAAATCACTGAGACAGTCTGTCATAAGGAGGTTGCTTCCTCTCTGCTGTGCTCTGGCAAACTGTTTTCACTTAAATGAAAAATCCTGTCAGGTTGACACACATGCCGAAGCACAATGAGGATTTTGACCACTGATCAACAATGCACACTTTCTGAATTGATTAGGAGAATGGGGTTTAAACTGAGTCGTGGAAGAGTGAGGAAAGACAGGAAATGCATGTGGCCAAACCTGGGTGACCCTGACATCACTAGTCTGAGACAAAGTGGTCTCCTCTGTGGGCACAGCTGTGGATGGCCATACTCTCTGGGTGGGGGATGGAAAGAAAGCACAGTGCTCAAGAACAGTCGAGGCTCTTTGAGAAGGCCTGAGTTCTGATCCCAGCACCCATGGGAGCTGCACCTCCACAGGCCTCCTGGGCGCGCACACACACACAGACACAGACACACACACACACACACACACACGGCACATCCTTTCACAGACACAAACACATAAAATATAAAATTAATTTTCTCAAGAAAAGCTATTGGAAGGTGGGTTCTCTCAGCTGAGAAAATCCCTGTGGCCACCTCTTCCATGTTTTGTTTTTAGCCTGGCCTCCTATGGGTAAGTTCCTCAGCTGCTCTCACACACTTGGCACCGCTCTCACTCCTGAGCCCCAGTTGTTCTTAGAATTCATCTTAGAATTTCCCCCAGGCTGGAGAGCTGGCTCAGAGGTAAGGAGCACTGCCTGAACTCAGGTTCAGTTCCCAGCAGTTATCTGTACTGAGATCTGCTGCCCTCTTCTGGCACGTAGGCACACGCAGGCAGAGTACTGTAGAAAGAATAAAAATAAACACATCATTTTAAAAAATCTGTAATGAAAATTTCTGCTGCCTTAATAAACTACTTTATTTGACAGTCAGGAGGTAGTGAGCCCCTGTACACACTGAGCCCCAGCAAGAACCCTCACAGTTTAAGTTGGCAGTTCTTTTTATTGATGAAGGAGAGGGGAGGGTTTACAACCCAAAATCACATAATTCTTACCTACAGCGATCTGAGTTTGATGAGATCACACAGAAATTGATGCACAGAAGGGCTGGTTTCCCCACACTAATTAAAGGAATCTGAAGTTTTGACGAGTGAGCTAGCGTGTATATCCAGCAGTGTCCAGCTTACCTGGCTGCTGTGAAGATTGGACCATTTAATATAATGTTCAAAAAATGTGTGCTTGGCTGGAGAAATGGTGGCTTCCCACTGCTCCTGCAGAGGACCTGATTCCCCGTGCACTGGAGGAGGTGGCTTACAGCCATCCAGAAATCCAGAACAGGGAATCCTGTGCCTCCTCTGGCCTTCAAGAGCAGGGCACGCATGTCATGCCCTTCTACCAAAAACACACACTTAACACAAAATAGATAATCTAAAAACTCATGGAAAGTGGTTGCTCAGAGTGTGATAACACAAGGAATTTCAGCTATTACTTTCATTTTTAAGAGATAGTTGTTTCTTCCCTCAGTAATTCCTTTCAGTCTTTCCAAGCTACAAACTCCGTATGCCCCTAGCCACCCTTCATCATCCTAACCTACTGAACAAATGGCAAGTTCTTCCTGTTACATTTCACCTTCCTCTCACCCGTCTTCCAATTTACTGAAAGGAATCCAGCGTTTTATCAATAATATCTACGTTTTATTATTGGTCATCAATGTCTATGTTACCTAAGACCCAAGTCACATCAGTATCTACACTGTGATTGTCATCGCTTTGGATTTGGGGGAAAATCTCCAGTGATCCTCAGTTTGTTGGTTTTAAGACATAGAAGGGAGTCAGCCTTGGGGGAGGGAGAAAGGAAATACTGGATACCTGAATGACGTGCTTTTGCTGTACACCCAGTTCTGTTCCCAGGTTGCATGGATGGAAATCTCCCAAGGACAGCTTCCAGATCCCAGGTGACAGATCGCGGAGGGTGCCAAGGAGAGAATGGGGACACGGTGTTGCAAGTATCTCGTAGCGAGTCCTTTACAATGCTGCGCCAGAGCGATTCTGGGAACAGAGAAAGAAGAGGGAGCCAGCAGGGGAGTACATGCGAGCCTCCAAGGAGACAAGGATCTAAAGTACGGTATGAATGTGTACAGGAAGTCATGTGTTCTGACCCTCCACCTCAACCACCTTGCAATACACAGGAAGCCTCATCCACAAAGAATGATGAGTGCGCACCAAAGAAACAGGTTTGTGTCCAAACCTGTATACCGGAACCCATAACGTGTCCATGCCCCATACCAATGCCTGAACCGTGTCCACCAGAACCCCAATGTCAGGGGGCACCCCCTGAGCAGCAGCAGCAGCAGAAGCAATCACAAAAGCAGCAGCCCAAGAAGAAATAGCCTGAGCAGGCAACGCCAGCTCCTGTATATTAGACCTGTTCGTTTTCTGCTCTTCAGAAATCTACCGTTACTAGACTTGCTCACCACTAATTTCATCTTCCAGATATCACTCCATAAGAACATATATACACACATCATCCAAAGAAGAAAGACGGTGTTTTCTGAAATAAAATGTCTTTATTAAATATCCAATAAGTTCCCTTGGCAGTATTCTATCTCTAACTTAACCAGCTGACCTTAACATTCTGATGGTTGCAAATGCTCTATTAGACATAAATGTGTGTGTGTATATTTATATATATATGAGAGAAAAAATAAAAATCAGAGTTCCAGCAACCAAGTAGTTTACAACAGGAATGGCGACAATGTAAACAGTCCTTTTTCTTTTTCAGTTTTTGAGACAGGGTTTCTCTCTATAGCCTGGCTATCCTAGACTTGATTTGTAGACCAGGCTGGCCTTGAACTCACAGAACTCTGTCTGCCTCTGCCTCCCTGTGTGCTGGGATTAAAGGCATGTACCACCATGCCTGCCCTGTAAACAGTCTCTGTTAGGGGTCAATTTTAAAATGTGTCCTAAGAAATTTAAGTAGACAGTCTTGGTAAGAGTTTAGAAATAAAAGGTTCAGAAATCTCAAGAAAGAAAAAAATATCTGTTCCCTTCATGGAGACAGATGTGGATGACACTTTTCAAGCAACAAATGATGGGTTAGACATGGATACATGAGGTAGAGAGAGCAGGAGGAAGGCAAGGGGATCCCAGGCCTCAAGCCATGCACAAAGGCACATGCTACTGTGTAGCCAAGAATCCCTGGGCATCAGAGGTCAGGTTCTGAAACCCATGGTGGAAAAGGTGTTTCTAAAAACAAACCTGAGTTTACACTTACTCTTTGTACAACTAAAAAGCTTTCAGGGGATTTTAGGCAAGGGGGAGGGAAAGGAAGATGGAGGAAGGAGATGGGGGAGGGAAAGGATGGAGGAGAAAGAGAAAAGAGGATGGAGAGGATGCAGGAAGGACAGGAGGGAGGAGTTCGAGGTTTGGAGACAGGAGGAAGGAGTAAGAGGACAGGAGAATTGGATTCCCAGCAGCTTACAACTACCTAGAATTCTGAACCATGGCATTAAATGCCCTTTTCTGACCTCCTGCGGTCTCTCTATCTCTAATCTCTCTCTCTCTCTCTTTCTTTTTCTTTCTCTCTCTCTCTCACACACACACAGACACACACACACAGACACACACACACACTCAACAGCAAGTGATTGTGACTGTAGCTGGAGACATGTCTT
Organism: Meriones unguiculatus; assembly: GCF_030254825.1. Classification (NCBI taxonomy): domain Eukaryota; kingdom Metazoa; phylum Chordata; class Mammalia; order Rodentia; family Muridae; genus Meriones; species Meriones unguiculatus. The sequence continues at coordinate 2,334,219 of NC_083363.1, read as the reverse complement.
TGGAAGAGACTGGAGCTGTGTGTGGCCTGGGCACATGCAGTGGACCAGAGCCTGGAGACTGACCAGCACCCACTGGTTCCCTGGCTGGCTGCTTCCTGGAACCATCACCACCATCACCATCAACTTCCCCCTCACCAGGATCCCTGCACACACTTCCTGCCCTGTGTTAATCAGGGCTCTCTAGAGGAATAGAACTTACAGAATATTCATGGAAAGGAGATCATTAGAACAGCTTGTGGGCTGTGGTCCAGTTAGTCCAACAATGGCTGTCAACCAATGGAAAGTCCAAGAATCCAGCAGTTGTTCAGTCCATGAGGCTGGATGTCTCAGCTGGTCTTCAGTATTTGCCAGGATCCCAAATAAGTAAGCTCTAATGCCAGTAAAGGAACAGACTTGCCAGCAAGAGCGAGAGCAAGTGAGCAGAGAGCCAGCTTCCTTCCTCCATGTTGCTTAGCTGGGCTGTCAGCAGAAACTGGCCGAGATTAAAGTTGGATTTTCCCACAAAAGGTCCAGAGGAAAGTGGCTCTTCGCACTGCAAGATTTAACTAAGAAAAAGCCCCTCCCAGGTGTACCCAGATGCTTGGGTTTTAGCTAACTCCAGATGTAGTCAAGTTGATGACCCAGTGTAAACATTACAGTCCCCAAAAGAGTAGAACCCCTCAGGCTGCTGAGAGTGAGCTTGGAACTGTGCCTCTGTTCCCTCCACAGCAGACAACTTAGCACAATTTCAGCAGAACATCTGTATCTGGCTACAGACAGCTGTACCTGCTTTTCCCTTCTCAATCCACCCCTTTCCCTCTCCTCACCTCCTCACACTCCTCTGAGCACACAGCCTCATTCTAACACACCCCACCTCACCATGCTCCACCCTCTCCCTCTACAAAGCTCCCCAAAGCTCTTCTCTCTCTGCAACCCTCACTTCCCCACACCTTCCCACCCCTCCATCTTACCCTCTGTTGTTCCCTCCCTTTGCAGTCTCCTCCCTCTCACAGCTACCCATGATGCAACAGGAAGCCTGGGAGACTGTGGTCAGCCTGAGCACCTGAAGAAGGAGACCCTGGGGTCCAGATGTTGCCCTAAATACTTACACTATGTGTTAATTTCAGTGACACTCCCACAGCATAGCACAGCATAGCTTCAAGGAAGTCAGGACAGGAACTCAAGCAGGGCAGGAACCTGGAGGCAGGAGCTGATGCAGAGGCCAGTATGAGGTGCTGCTTCCTGGCTGGCTCCATGGCTGCTCAGCCTGCTTTCTTACAGCACCCAGGACTGGCAGTCCAGGGGTGGCACCCCCACAATAGGCTGGGGCCTCCCACATCATTCACTCATTAAGAAAATTCCCAACAGGTGTTCCTACAGGCCAGTCTGATGGGGGCATTTTCTCAGTTGAGGGTCTTTCCCTCTTCCAAAATGCTTCCAATTTGGGTCAGGTTGACATTAAAACTAGCAAAGACAAACATTCATTAATTAATGAACAAAACAGACCCAACAACACTAATACAAACTTCTATATTTATTACTCTTTATTGCTAGAGCTTAAGCTAAAGTCCTAAAGAGCCAGCTCAAAAGCCAGAGAGCTAAGGCCCAAGCGACAGAGCTCAAAGCCTCTTCTCCATACTGTCTTTTTTGTAATTTATTTTTTACAATTTATTCACTTTGTATCCCAGCTGTAGAGCCCTCCCTCAACCCCTTCCAATTCCTGCTTCTCCACCCATGCCCCTTCCCCAGTCCACTATAGGGGAGGTCCTCCTCCCCTTCCATGTGACCCTAGCCTATCAGGTCTTATAAGGACTGGCTGCATGATCTTCCTCTGTGGCCTGGTAAGACTGCCCTCCAACCAGTCTGGGGGAGGTCATTAAAGAACCAGCCACTGAGTTCATGTCAGAGACAGCCCTTGTTCCCCTTACTAGGGTTCCCATTGGGAGACTGAGCTGCCATGGGCTACATCTGTGCAGGGGTTCTAGGATATCTCCATGCATGGTCCTTGGTTGGAGTGTCAGTCTCAGAAAAGACCCCTTGGCCCACATTTTTTGGTTCTTTTGCTCTCCTTCTGCATCTGCAGTCCCCTCTGGGGCTTTCTTTCTCACCTTTCAGGTGCAGTTCAGAGCCCCATGACTGGGGCTCCAAAAGCAGTTCTCCTCCTGCCTGAGGACTGCCTCAAAGCAGCCCACAAAGTCAGGAGAGGATGGAGACAGGAAGCATGCCTGGAATGGCTGTACAGGGATCTCACACCCCAGGAACAGCTGATGGCTAGTTCAACTTTACTTCCATAGAACAAAGAACATATACCCCTAGAGGAGTGGTCAGGAGGCTCCAAGAATAAGTGTACATAATTGGCTGAGTCCAGGCTCTTCAAGGAGGCCTGATTTGCATAATACACCACACCCCAATCATGAGAGCAGACTCTCAGTGCTTGATTAACATATAGATAAGTGCAGGGAGGAGAGAGCCAGCAGGAAGCTGTGTCAGAGGCCATATATCAAGTGTGGCTGTGGGAGTCTATCTCTAAAGGCACTCTCCAGGTGAAGTCAGGCAGAGGGCAGGGGACCCCACCGAGGGGAGGGAGTTCTGCCTTTGGTGCCAAGCTCTGAATGGCTATCCAGTCCAGTCAGGATCTGCGACCTCATCCAGCAGGGTACCTCCAACGAGCTAATACTGTGTTACAGAAGAGAGCTAACAGACCCACTGTGGGCACAAAACACAGGACATTCTTTCACCACCAAGACCCTGGGAAACTGAAGGAGGTTGAACCCAGGAGCCTGTAGATACAATCACTCCACCTCTCTGTTATGCACACAACTGTGAGCCCAGGATGGCCGGCCCACACCCAGCTCTCCTCTCCAGGGAAGACACCACCATGAATTTCCCTCCTTACCCTCCTCCTCATTTGTCTTAAGCACTGATCTTCATTTAGCATTGGCCTGGTGCACTGTGATCTTCCTGCCTACGTCTGAACTATAAATCCCAACAGCTGGTGTTTTTGTAACACTGACAGGGACTCTGGTCCCCAGATCAAGGCCAGAACTTATTGGATGAATGGATGTAGGAATGAGGCAGGTATTTCTCATATAACAATGGAGTGTCAAATGTAAATGAAAATAAAAACTTTGGATCAGAGCCATGTGTGGTGGAGTATGCATTTGAGCCCAAATCTGAGGAGGAAGCAAGAGGGTCAGAAGTTCAGGGTCATCCTCCACTACACAGCAAGTTCAAGGACAGTCTGGTCTTCATGAGATTTCTCCAGAAGGCAGACCATGAGGTTGTGGTGAAAGCTTTTAATCCCAATACTTGGGAGGCAAAGAAAGGTGACTATTTGAGAGGTTGAGGCCAGCCCTGCTCTACAAATTGAGTTCCAGTACAGCCAAGGATACACAGGGAAACCCTGTTTCAAAAACCAAACATAAACACATAACAACTAAGGTAAGGAGCTGAGGGACATGATCCCTTAGTGTTCTGCCACACACAAGTTAGCAGCCACCCAAGGACTTCAGAAGAGACATCAGTTAACCAACCTTCAGTTCCAAGATGGCCTCTCCACGGAAGAACCCACAGAAGTGGCAGAGTGTACCCTGTATCCTGCATGATGCCTGGACCTTGTGGATGCGCAAGGCAGCCTTGCCTTGGTGGAACTGGTCCTTCACCAGCAAGGTCTGCCCTGAATACTCAGCCACCTGCTCCTCCTTCTGCTCTTGTTGGTCCCTACAAGCAAACACTGCTGCTGTGAATCTCCATCGGGAACCACCTCAACAACTTCATGTTCTCCACATTCATGGCTGGAGACACAGAGCAGGGCAGTATGGCTTCCCCACCTGGTGCTGCCACAATGGGGTCAGAGGGAGCAAACACCAGGAACTCCTCTGTGGACAGAGAGACAGACGGGAGAGGACAGGGGAGACACAGATCCATGCAGAGAACACACACTGTTACGTAATAGTCTGTAAGCAGGAAGCAAGGGCGAGATGGGTAGCCCTAGGCATTGTGGATTGGGTACCCATGACTAAGGCACAAGAGATCTTCAGACAATACAGTGTAGCCCACAAACAATGCTAGATACTCCCTGTGCTCCCTGTGTCTCTGGTCCCAGACCCTTCCATGAAGAAACCTCCTGTACATTTCTTCTCTAGCCTGCATCTACCTGATCTCACAGGTGCCTTCCAGGTAACTGGATCTCAGCCCACAGCTCAGCTTCTGGGTCTAGGGTAGGCTCATTATCCCTGAAGATGCCCACATCTAGATACACTGGGCTCTCCCTGTCTCACACCCTACACTAGAAATCCTTGATCACTGAACCACATCCAGATATCCACCCAACTACAGATCCTAAGTGCATTACTTCAGCTCACAACTTCCTCCTCTGAACTATATGTGAGATTAAAAACAGAACCAGGGCCTGGAGAGGTGGCTGAGCAGTCAAGATACTGGTTGATACTGGTTACTCCTCCAGGACTCAGGTTCAATTCTCTAATACTCTCCTGGACTCTGGGCATCAGGCATGCAGCTGCTACACAGACATACATTCTGGGACAACGCCCAAACATGAAATGAAATACCCAGCAACAACGCCTCCTTTCCCCCAAAGCCACCAGCATTCCAGGAGACACAATCCACCTCACTCTGAGTGCCCTTGGCCCTCTAGGCATGGAGGACTGTGAAATAGGCACTGTTGCCCCAGAAGAGATCCTTGTCCCTCTGAACTGCTCCACGTGGGTCTAGCACACTGCTGCCTCTCCATACACCAGGACTCCTGCCTGCTGTCTCCCAACCCCCACTCTGGCCCTTTTACATGGACTCAAAGCCACGCCCCTGCTGTGCTCAAGGCTCTGTCCATCTCTGACTCTCCCACCAGGGACCACCAGGCCCAGCAGGACAGCTCCCTCCTCAGCTCCTGATCTCTCTCCCTGCCTCACTCTCTGCAGCCAGCACTGGCCTCTGCAGCTCCTCACTCCCCAGGCACAGGGCCAGCACTAAGGCTATCCCCACTAGGCTCCCCAGCTAGGGTCTGGCTATGGAGCTCAGGCTAGCAAGGACTCCCAATATTCCAGTTCCCGCTGCTCAAGATCGATGCAGGCATGCTCACCCTAGGTGTGTGTTACTAAGTCTCTGTAAAGGGACACAGGTATAAATGAGTCTCCTGCACACTGAGATGCGCACCTGACAGATACCACGCACAGAGGGGACACAGGAAGAGAACACAACAGACTCACCTGTGGACCCCCACATGAGCAGCTGTGTAAGCACAGAAAGGCAGGGAAGATAGCAGGGTGGAGATTGCTTGCAGAAATTTTCCAGGTCCTCAGAGCTGGGGAGAAAAACAGGTGAGGCAGACCTAGACCCTTGGGCAGCAGGCAGGAAGGAGGCTCACCCAGCTTGGACACTCACCAGTGAGAGCAGAGTTCAGGGAGGGGTGAGCTCGCAGGAACAAAACATGCCCATGTTCACAGAGTGAAGGCCTCCCACAACCCAACACTGACTGAGATAACCAGGCCACCCATCCCCCCCCCACACTACACAACAGTCACCAGTCCCAGGAATAAGGCCATAGGTTACCAATTCCAGGAAGAAGACAATAAAGTCCCCAACCCAAGGAATACCCTGGAGAAGCCCCAGGAATATTTAACAATCCTCCCTAGCAATGGCTGATCTTTGAATACCTGGAATTTATTCAGGTGTCCCTACAATAGGTTTGGCCCTCTGAACAAACAACCAATCACAAAAATTTCTGGCTGGAATTTTCCGAACCTGGCTGTAACCCTAAACAAAAACCCCTCCCTCCCTGAGCTTGGGGCTCTGCACTTGAGAACCACTCTATCAGTGATGTTGTGGGCCTGAGCTCAAGCTTGTAATAAAAGACTCTACTGAGTTTGCATGGTAATCCACTCCTAGCTGGCCTTTGGGGTCCTTGAGACTTGGGCATAACATGACAAGCAGCCAGGCCTGGCTCCAGCCAGCCATGGAGAAGACTGGGAAACTGAGTGGAAGCCTTTCCTTCCCTTCCCACCCCATTCCCAGCTATGGTGCAGCAAGCTCTACCAGAAATATAGACCTGCTAATGATGTTGGCATACCCCTGTAATCCCAGCACTCTAGAAGTTAGAGACAGGTGGATCTCCATGAATTCAAGACCAGTCTGGTCTACAGAATGAGTCCAGGATGGCCAAAGCTACACAGAGAAACCCTGTCTTGAAAAAAAAAGGAAAAAGAACAAAGAAAGAAGGAAACATAGACCCTTCCTTTCTCAGCACCTCGAGGAGAGCACAGTGTAGACAACATCACTACAACTCCCCATTAACACATACTGCCTGTGACCCCCCAAGACATGGAGCCTATGCCCAGCCCTGCCCTCAGGAGCAGCCTGACCTCTGTGCTTCTATCACTCCAGGACTGTGACTGGCTGACATCAGTCTTCAAAGACAGACATGTCAACAAGTAGGCTGAGGTGTCCATCACACGTGCCTTGTCCTGCCTTTGGTTGTTTGTCCCTTTCAGGGAGACTAAAGCGATGTTCCACAGCCTCTGGTGATAGAAATGATGAGGAGGGGCCAAGGGATTCGTGTGTGTGTGTGTGTGTGTGTGTGTGTGTCTGTGTGTGTGTGTGTTTGCTTGTGATGGTCTCAGTAGGCTGGTGACCAAACAGCTGTGCACTGTGGTGACTTTGCCTGCCCCATGCTCCCAGCAGTACAAGCTGGGGCACCTCTGGTCCCTCGGGGAACACGCCTCAAGCTGGGACAGGTAGGAAACTGCCAAGCACAGGGCAGGCACCTCAGGCTCACCCATGCTGATTTGGCCCTTTTCCACATAGAAGACTGGGAAGGTACCATGGGGGAAGATGCTGGGGGGAGGGGTGATGTTGGTGTCACCCATGGTGCCTATCACCCCCACCCCAAATGTCACTGCCCCTGGGCAGCATCGCTAGCTAAAATCCTGGGGCAGGGAGAGTTTGTGCCTCTGCAAAGAGCACAGCTTGTGTAAGCCTGGCCTCTGGGAGGAGAAATGGTGAACTTCTGCCGTGGTGGTGCCCACCGGGTGATAGATGAGAGGGCAGAGGTGAGGAGGCCCACCAAGGGGTGGCTGCATCCTGTGGCTCCCCGAGTAACATTGCTGGCGAGTCCCCAACCCTTCATAGGTTCAGCCAATAACAGACAGCTTTAAATTACAGCTGGTTGAAGTAAAATTAAAAAGGTTTCTCTGTTGTAAATGAATGTATGGGCATTACATGTTTATTTCTGACTAATCTCAGATGGTTAATATGTTCTGTCTGTCTTGAGTACAGGTCAACAGTTATTGGATGTGGTTAAAGGTTAAATCAAACTCTTGTTTAAAACATGAATGTCTGCATATGTGTTTGTAATATCTATAGAAACACAGATGTTTGTAAATAGGAACCATGTGGCTTGGCATATGATGTGATTCGGCCATCTTGAAATTGCCATGTGATGTGCCATAGGGGAAAAATTACAACACCTTTTAGTCATAATGAATTCTGTTTATCACACTATGTTCTTTCAGACTAAGAAAGCATGTCTCATTTTAAATTGGTATTAATGTTAGAAACTAAATTGTTTACACTGGTAAAACTTGGTTTTGACTTTTAAACTTAAAAATGTGATTAAGGTTATGAAACACTTTAAAGGTTATCAGGTATTTTACAATAATGTCTTTAGTGATTTTATAGATGTGTATTCCAGGGTTGTATTTTTGAGGCATGCTGTGTGATTCAACCGTGGTTTGGGAAGGTCTATTTAGACATGAAGTGCGTCCCTGGCTGCCAGATCCTGAACGAATGGATTAATGCTGTTTCCTCTGGCCGATAGGTTCGGGATGGCCAGAATAGGTCAAGTACATTTTGAAATTGTTCTACACTGTTCTAGTGTATAGTTGGTACTAAAACTGATTTGGTTACAGGGTTAGACCTTGGTTATGAGAAACTGTAAGTGCTCCACAGTGGTAGACCATGGGAGGCAGCAGCACCACCAGCGGCACCTAATGGCTGTGTTTGAAATTGCCTGCCACAGCCTGTAACAGCATGTGGCTGCTGCCATGTTGATTCAGGGAGAAAGAGGGTGAAGCCATGGTTTTCTGCCATCTTTGTTGAGGGCTGTTTTAGTGCAACTTTTGTCCTTTAAACATTTGCGGTTCAGACTTGATGATGCGATATAGTAGGATCAGCAAGACTTGCCAGTCCTTCTGTGAACTGTATGTTTGAAAGCTTTGCCTTGACTTTAGTTCAGAAGTATATTTAAAGTTATGCTAATGACTGTAGTTAGTTACAAGATTGAGCATTACCTAGTCTCTTGTTTATGTTTTCAAGGTTAAGCCTAGGATAGGTAACTACAAAGTTTGCCCATGTAGATCTGCTTGAAATAGATATGGTCCTAAAACACTTAACTTCAGAATGTGCCAGAATTAGAGATTATGGCATTCTGTGTTACTGAAGGCAGTAACTAAAGGCAGAAGAAAACTAAAGATAGATAGAGAGAGTAACTTATGTGGGCCCTCAAGCTTGTCACAGATCTGTGAAATATGGCATTTTAACGTCTGTACGTAGATTCATTTAGCTTATAATTTATCCTTCTCAGGTCTCTGATCACATTGATGGTTAAACTGAGCTAATGGTAGCTTTGGAGCTAAAGAGCAGAGAGTTAGACCTACTGTTGGTTTATTAGTTGATTCATTGCTTAGTTAAAACTACTAGGTACTAGGTCTCTTATTTAGAAAGGCAAACAGGTTTGCATTGCTCACAAGCGTCATATTAACTGATTTGCCTTATGGTGAAGAGCTGGATAGAAAGATATAAAGTTTACATAAGATCTGAGGATATAAAAGTATAAGTTATGAGGATCTAAAAGAACTGAGACTCTAGGAAGGTATTTTAAGGTTGGTAAGTGCAAGTTGTAAAATGTTTATGGGTCTGAAAAGGTGTTTTAAGATATATGAATGAAAGTGCTAATAATATAAAAATAATTTAAGGGATATTAAAAATGAGAAATATTTCAGCTTTCTCTTACCCCTCTGTGCTATGGTTGCACTTATGTTGTTATAAGATTTCAAAAGTTCAGAGTTGACATTGATCAATAGAGTTCTGATAAGCTGATGAAACACTGACTGCTTATTATTCAGTCACAATTATTCACAATTATTCAGTCCAGATTTCTAATTTCCTTTTGGTTGTCTTTAGGAGATAGACTTGTGCTTCTAAATATTCTAAAAACATCTTGGTCTAGCGGGTAATCTCTGACCCAAAGCCATAGCTTTTACTAGGTCTTAAAGGCATGAGTCTATTCCTGCTGTCTTGCAGTCACCTGTTACCTGCTTTTTCTGAATGACTACACCCGCCTGAGTTTGAAATGCAATTTTCTCCTTAGTCTTGATGTTCCTGCTTTCCTGAATGACTAGACAAATTTTAACTTCTGTCCCTAGCCTAAATTAGTCTCAGCAGATTTTCAACTGCTGACAGGTGAAATGACAGATGAAATGAGCTGAGATCTGGACTTGCTGAGGCTGAAGCAAACCACTCCAGCTGATGTGGTCAGAAACTGTCTTGTTTAGCCACCAGCCCACTTGGGGTGACTGTCACCAGTTATTGCAGCTGTTGTTCATCACGGAAGAAAGGGAAGACACCAGATGGAAGGCAGAAAAGTTGTTCCTGGAACCACTGAGTCCCTACCAACAATCAGGCACAAACCAATGCAGGTTTCCCTCTGACTAGACCCACCTGGGATGAATAACACTGCTGAAGGGAAGAGAAGGGAAGGGAAGGGAAAGGAAGGGAGGGGAGGGGAGGGGAGGGGAGGGGAGGGGAGGGGAGGGGAGGGGAGGGAAGGGAAGGGAAGGGAAGGGAAGGGAAGGGAAGGGAAGGGAAGGGAAGGATCTGCTGAGAGGTCTCAAGGCAGCTGCTCACACACAGACCATCTGACAAAGGTATAGGATATCAGTCAGGGGCCAGGGGAGAGCCCGGGGTGGCTACGGCTTTCATCAACCAGTCTACCCCAGACATTAAGAAAAAGTTCCAAAGGAACTTTTGGAACAGCTGGGAGAAAAGAGTTTGAGAGATTTAGTACCTGTGGCAGAGAAAGTATATAACAGCAGGGACTGTGCAGAGGAACAGCAGATAAAGGCAGAGAAGAGGCAGAGCTGGGACATGGCAAAGATCCTGTCAATGGCCACCATGGACCTAGAGGACCGATGGAGGCACATGAAGCAGATGGCATCAGGCATGGGTGGCCAGTGCAAGATCTGTGGGAAGTAAACAGTGACCTTTCCCTAGCCCTGAAAAGTCAAGACTATGTCGACTTTGAATGGCATGAACCGGACAAAGGGTTCAACAGCCCATTGACATGGACCTGACGTCCTCAGGGATTCCAGAATTGGCCACCACCTTTGCTGAGGGTCTACATGAGGACCTGGGTGGGTACCATGCCCGACACCCTCACCTCACTCTCTTGCTGTATGTCTTGCTTGTGGCAGCAAACCGTCAGGAAGCCTGCATGGTCCTCACAGAACATCTACTGCAGACACTGGGAGACCTGGGAGACGGAGCCTCTGCCCAGAAGCCTCAGTTGTGCAAACAACAGGCTGAGTACCTGGGCTATATACTTAGAGGAGGGGAGCGTTGGCTCTCTGAGGCTCACAAGGAGGCTGTCCTTAGGATCCCGACCCCAAGGAGTCCCCTCCAAGTATGAGAATTCTTGGTGTCTGCTGGGTTCTTTGGGTTATGGGTACCAGGTTTTGCAGAGATGGCCAAGCCCCACAATGAGCCAACCAAGGAGACATGGGAAGGATACCTCTGGACTGGCGCTCAGCAGCAGTCTTTTGAGGCACTGAAACAGGCCTTGTTGTCTGCCCTTGGACTACATGGTGTAACTAGGCCTTTCCACCAGTTCATGGATGAGAACAAAGTGTGGCTAAAGGTGTTCTGACTCAACCACTTGGCCTATGGTGCTGCCCTGTATCCGACCTGTCCACGAACCTGGATCTGGAATTGAGGGACGGCCCCATTCCTCCTCACCATAGTTACGGTGACCCTTCTGCTCCAGGACACTGACAAATTGGCTCTGGGGCAAGATCTGACTATCACTGCTCCCCATGACCTTGAGGAAGAGCTGAAGCAGCCACCTGACCCAGGGCTTAGCAATGTTGCATGTCACACTGCCAGGCATGACTGCTGAGACCTGCCAGAATTACCTCTCAGTACCTGGTGCCCTGAACCAGCCACACTCCTGCCAGACCCAGACTTGAATACTCCCCTCCATGACTCTACCAAAATCCTGGCCCATGTTCACGGGACCATATCAGACCTGAAGGACAGCCCACTGCCGGATGCAGAGAGGCATGGTTCACTGAGGGGAGTAATTTCATCTGGAATGGACAGAGGTAGGCGGGCAAGCCTGTGCTGTCATTGACTGGGATCATGTGGGAAGACCCTTTGCCTACTGGCACCTAGGCCCAGAGAGCTGAACTCATCACTCTGACCAAAGCACTAGCACTTTGAAAAGAAATACTAGCATTGTTAAAAGCCCTCTGGTTACCTAGGAAACTGGTAATTATTCACTGCCCAGGTCACCAAAAAGGAGACAGTCCAATTTCTCAAGGAAACAATTGTGCTGATCATGTAGCCAAACAAGTCCCCCTCCAAATTATCCCAGTCTTGGCCACCACACTGGTCGACCCAGGCGACCAAAACCTCCCAGAAAAACCCAAGTATACTAAGGAGATCTAAATCAGATACAGGGGTTGCCACTGACCAATGCCTGGGGGGATGGTGGAGGTCAAACCTCATCCTCCCAGAGAGGATGCGGGAAAGGATGCTGGCAAACATTCATCAGTCTTCTCACTTGGGCTTCAGGAAGATGCAGGACTTGATCCGGCACGCAGAGGTAAAGATCAGGGAGGCCATCTCAGAAATGAAAGCATCGTCAACACCGTAAGGCTTGACAGCTCACCAATGTGTGCCAAATGCCAAAAACCCAGGCACTAGGCTTTGAGGAAGGAGGCCTGGAGCCTATTGGCAAACAGACTTCACTGAGGTAAAGCCAGGCTAGTTCGGGTATAGCTATTGGCTGGTATTTGTAGATACTTTTTCAGGATGGAATGAAGCCTTTCCTACAAACATGAGACTGCTTACATGGTGGCCAAGAAACTGCTGAAAGACATCCTTCCCAGGAATGGTTTTCCACAGATGACTGGGCCAGACAATGGAGCAGCATTTGTGTCCAAGATGAGTCAGAATTGGCCACAGCTCTGGGGACTGACTAAAAATTGCATTGTGCTTGTACGCCCCAGAGTTCAGAACAGATACAGAAATGAATAGGACTCTGAAAGAGACCTTAACAAAGTTGACCTTAGAGGCTGGCAGTGAGTGGATGACTCTCCTTCCCAGTGCACTCCAAGGGGGCAAGAGACAGAGAGAGAGAGAGAGAGAGAGAGAGAGAGAGAGAGAGAGAGAGAGCAAGAGAGAGGACCCTAACTAAAACGTCCAATCCCCATCCAGAAAGGCAAAGAGGATGGACATCAGAAGAAGAAGAAAACAGGAAACAACCTAGGAACCTACCACAGAGGGCCTCTGAAAGCCTCTGCCCTTCAGACTATCAAAGCAGATGCTGAGCCTGATGGGCAACTGTTGGGCAGAGTGAACGGAATTTTAGGTAAGAACTGGGAAATAGTAAGAGCTGGAGAGGACAGGGTCTCCACAAGGAGAGCAACAGAACAAGAAAATTTGAACATAGGGAACTTCCCAGAGACTCATACTCCAACCAAGGACTATTCATGGAGATAACCTAGAACCCCTGCACAGATGTAGCCCAGGGCAGTTCAGAGTCCAATTGGGTTACATAGTAATGTGAAGAGGGACTGCCTCTGACATACTCTGATTGGCCTGCTCTTTGATCACCTCCCTCTGTGGGGGGGAGCAGCCTTACCAGGCCACAGTAGAGGACAATACAGCCACTTTTGATGTGAACTGACATACTAAGATCAGAAAGGAGAGGAGAACCTCCCCTATTAGTGGACTTGGGGAGTGGCATGCAAGCAGAGGGAGGAGGGAGGGTGGGATTGGGATGGGAGGAGGGAGGGGCTTATGGGGGGATGCAGAATGAATAAAGTGTAATTGATGAAAAATTTAAGAAAAAAGGGAAAAAAATAATTTAAGAACCTTAAATGACTTTCAAAATTGGAGGAAAACATGGAGTTAGTCAATTGGCATGGAGCACGTCTCGCCCCTGGGGGCAATGGTCTCCTGAACCTACTCAGACCTCGGACACCACCACTGCTAGTTCTAGAACTGACGCAGGATGTTCCAACGAGGGGTTAAGGCTTCTCATAATATTTCCTATAAGCCCACACCTGTTTGTCTATATCCCCCATTTTTATTCATTATTAGCCAGATAGAGCCAAGTAATTGTGGTAATGATACTTGCTTTTTTGCCCAATGCTGGAATGCTAGTAAAGTTAGGTATGCCCTGGTTACTCGCATGCCTCACTGGGTGCCTATGCCCATTGATGCCCCTCACGCTATGACTCTCTTCAGACAGAAAAGGGATCTTGGAACTACAGCCACCATTGTTACTACCATCTCATTGACGGCTGTTGGAGCTACCACCAGGGCATTAGCCATGAGTCATACTGGGCAGACTGCTCAGACCCTGAATAATCATTTAGCCAATGTAGCTCATGCCTTAGTTGTACATAAAAGAATTAATGCTCAACTAAAAGGAAGCTTGATGGTGTTCAATCAGAGGATTGACCTCTTGCAGGAGCAAATTGATACCCTATGGCAAATCGCTCAACCTGGCTGTCAATGAAAGTATGCTGGACTTTGTGTCACTAGCATACAACATGAGAATTTTTTCCTGCGCTGCAAATCTGTCTAAACAATTGTCGAGCTATATTTTAGGTAATTGGACTGGAGAATTCGATACTACGATGGAGCAGCTGAGAGTGGCCATTGTCACAGTAAATTCTACCGGAGTGGACGCAGGACTAGCCACAGGATTATCAACATGGATTGCTGCAGCCATGAATCATCTGAAGGAATGGTCGGGCATGGGAGTGTTAGCAGGCCTTCTGGTGTTGGTCTCCTTGGTTTGCCTGTGGTATATATGCAAGATTAGAGTCTCACAACAGTGTGATGCAGCCATGATCATTCAGGCCTTTACAGCCACTGCAATAGAGGAAAAGCAGCTAGGAGCTCTGTGAACCTCCATGGTGATTACACCAAGAAGGAAAACAAGAGTGAGACAAATTAATAATCAAGGAAACATTCATCCTCAGTTTAGTCCAAGGATAAGGCCCGGGTGTACACCAGGATAAGACCATGTGATTACAGAAACAGAGAGGAAATGGTTAGTTATAAAAGACAAGACAGACTGCTGTTTCTTAAAAGACATTGATGGAAAAACAATCCTTTGAACATATAATGGACATATGAAATAAGAAAAAGACAAAAGGGCTTTGAACTCATGATGAGCATAGATAAGAGCACTGCTTTAAGCTAATAGTGAGCAAATGCATCTGGTTAGATAGAGTTCTGATGAAAGAACTTACAGTCAGTGGTCCTACTGCAACTGCCTTTTATGTAAGGGTTGGATCCATTCCGAAATGAGGTAATTTTTGTAACATACAGAACCTTTGTCTCAGAGGGTATAAAACCCAGGACAGAACTAAGGTTGTTGCTTGATTGGAGTTTCCCTCCAACCTACATCCACCATATATGTGTCTGTCTGTCTAATTGTCTGTGTATGCTTATATGTATGAATGTCTGATTGTCTGCATAAATATATCTATATGTACAAATGTATGAACATCTGTGTATCTACGCATGACATGCATGCATAATGGGGCCACTTGAATGTGTATGAATGTGTACATGTCTGCATGTCTTATTGTTTGCCTGTATGTGTGCATGAGGTGATAACTATGGAATGTGTGGGGAAACATGATTTTCCTTCTCTCTCTCTCTGTATCTCTCTCTGACTCAAAAAGAGTTAATGAGCCTCTGAGCCTCTGAACCCATGCAGGGGTTCTGCTGTTCATCCCTGAGTAAAAGAGCCAGAAGATTTTTGATAGTGTAAGCAATTAAGTCATAAACCCTCAGAAAAAAAGGTCTGAAGAGTAATTTATCCTACTCTGCATACATCTCCTCAGTCTTTCCCTTGTCCATGTCA
Organism: Meriones unguiculatus; assembly: GCF_030254825.1. Taxonomy (NCBI): domain Eukaryota; kingdom Metazoa; phylum Chordata; class Mammalia; order Rodentia; family Muridae; genus Meriones; species Meriones unguiculatus. Next base: position 2,319,062 of record NC_083363.1, on the reverse strand, counting down.
AAGATGGTCTTTGACAGTTAATAGTCCAGACTGTAAGACCAACAATGTGAGTTTCACACGTGCTTTCAACATCCATCAATGGGTCCTTAAATCTGGGCTTCAGAAGCCCTTACCTCTAGGAACTTCCCTTGTCTCTTGGGCGTTCTGAGACTTTGTTATGACACAAGTTCTGGAACCCTCAGAGGCCATATCCTGTGCAGAGCTCATCAACCTAAGCCACACAGTTCCTGGGAGGCCCTCTGCACCTTTGTCTACGAGGGTCCCCTGACACTCAGGCTCCCACAGCTCAGAGGCACTGGCCTTAAGGCACATGTTTTATCTTGAGCTCTCTCTGAGATAAGAGCCCCGATGAAGAGGAACTCATTGAAGACACTAAGAAGAAGATGGCACCCCTGCGTAAGATTCAGCTTTCTCTCTGAAATTTCCTTGATAGCTACTTTCTCAGGAGCCTTGTCTTGGGGGCATTAACAGAACTGGCTTGCTTTCCTACCTGGTTTCCTGTCCAATCACTCTCCATTCTTCCATTCTGAGTCATTTCTCTGGAAAGATGAGGGAAAGTTGCCCCTGGTCACCTCAGCTCTAAAGCAATCTTCTCCTTTGTTCTATGAGGTTTGAACTCATCAGATGGCAGGCCATAGTCCACCCCCAACCCCCACCATCCTTCCTACAGTACTGGTCACTCCACAATCTGCCTCAGCTCTGAGAAATGACCACTTCATTCCTCCCCACCCAGCGCTGCACATGGGATGAACATCCACCTTCCAAATACCCCCTCAGGAGCACTTTGGACACTGAGCAAAGGGACAGCTGCATTCAGGGTCTTCCTCTGAGTTCACCATCCTAGCTTATCTCACTTTGACCAGAGTTTCTGGCTCTCATGGTGGAGACAAGCTGATGGCTTTAGAGGTGAATTCCCAGCAAATCTCTGAAGGTGGGTTTGGTAGCAGAATGTTATCACCTTGCCAGACATCTGGAAAGACCCAGAAGACATTTGCCCTGTCTGCCGATTTGGGGGGTGAGGGTACACAGTGATGTGGATCCCACTAGTGCTCTTTGAAAGTAGCCCTGACTGTAGAATAATCTACTTCCTTAGTCACCCAAAGTTTGATATTCTTCAGATTTCACTGTCACAGTTTTGTAGTTGCTATGAATGTTTTCCCCTGTCTTTTCTGCTCTATCTTAATTATCAAATACAACTCTGTCATATAAACATAGTGTACATTATCCCCTCAGGTCTGTAACATAGTTCACATAGATCCTTCTTATGTGGCTCACTGGGCAACAACCCCAGTGTCTTCCTCGCTGATAAGAAATGTCTGTCCTTTCATGACTCACATTAATATCACTACCTCAGACAGCATCCTTCCAGGGCCTCCAAAACTTTTGGTTGCTCATCTATGCAAATAAAAAAATTGAGTATGCCTTCTCCATGTTTGTATATTATATATAAATGTCATATATGTACAAATATACTAATATTTATGTTTTAGTCAAAATGGGAAATGTATGCATAACAGGTTAAACTGTAAACACACACAAACATAGAAGTCCCAATATTTTCCTCACACCTCAGAGGGTTGCATTACTAGACCACTGATCTCTCCAACCTTTCCTGCCTGAGAGGAGGACTCCACCACAGAGGGTATCTCTCAGATTGCCCACTTAAAGGAAGGGTTAGAGCCATCACAGTCCTTAGTACAAAACAAAGAGAACAGGAGTAAGGGCTAAACTGGGCTGTGACAGGAATGACACAAACATGAGGAAGATAAATCCAAACACCGGGGTTTTCCGTGTGGCCTGTAATCCCCGAGCATGGAAGGCAAAGGCAGAGTCAGTAACCAACACTGGCCTCGGCCACACAGTGAGAACACAGCCAGTGTGGGCTAGGTGAGACCCCATCTGAAAACAACAAAGTTGATTAAAGAGTTGAGGAAGAAATGGGGAGGGGCAGAGCTACATGATGCCAGCAGTTGTCCCTGTCCATGACTGGCCCAAGCCTGTAGGTGTCTTTTCTTTCAGAAATAATTTTGGGTGTCACCCTGTCTGTACTGGGCCTCGCTATTCTGACTCTTCTAATGGTGAGATGGTCGCGGTGTCAGAAATCTGGTGAGTACCCGACAACTCCCAAGGAGAGCCCCAGAGGGAGGGAAACCAGAGTGAGCACACTCTGCCAGTGTGTCAGAGCAGGCCAACACAGGTGACAGATCTTTCCCTGCCCGTGACTCTGCTCACAGTGTGAAACTCCGCACTGCCAACAAAAGTGCCCGGGCTAACAAGAGGAATAAGGACAGTTCAGAACGAAATCTGTCTGTGAAAGGAAACTGCTCTCATCTGAAAATGAGGGAGAGCAAGATTCCGACCGAAGCAAACACCTAACAAGGAACAGAAAGAACCCAGGGCTGTGAATGGCATTGTGGGAGATGGGGGGAGATAGAGGGATGGGATGGGGCTTAGGAGATTAAGGTCCTTCTCAGGAGGAGCCTCCTTGGTACCTGTCCTATTTCCTCCTTGTCACTTGCGTGCCCCAGATTTTCTCTCCTCAGCGCCTGGGAACCCTCCGAGAGAACAGGGTAGTGTACAGGGCAGGATGGAGGTGCTGGATGGAGAGAATTCAGCGTCCCCTCAGGAGGACTGCCCTGGGGGCGAGGTTTAGAGGACAGGAAGTTGGTTCAGGAAGAACACCTCTCTCAAATAGCTAACAGACATTTGCCTGACCCTTCCGCAGCGGCGCAGGCCTCCAGATATGCTTCAGAACAGAGTGAGTACCCGATGTCGTGAGTGACACAGTGCGTAGTGCGTGTGGGTTCTCTGTGTGCCTAGCTCACCGGCGTGCTTCCAGAACTCGATGGGGTGTGTAAGGGAATCCTATCGGAGACCTCCCGGAATGGACCAGTGCTGTGAGGCTCCTCGCACAGCTAGCAGACACCAAGCCTTGGGGTCAGAAGACCACTTGGGCATCAGCTCAGGGGAAGGGCTAAGTCTTGCTGTGAAGAGGGTCTCTGTAAGGCAGCCAGACAGAAGGCTCTAACAGCCAGGAATCATGAGAGTGGATGCTGCGAAGGGAAGGGAAGGATAGCAGTGTCTGTGAAAGCTAGCCCAGGCTGCTGGTGGGAAGCGGGAGCTGGGGGAGCGCGTCCATCCTGGTCACCCAGCCTAGCCAATAGCCTAAACTGTTCCTTCATGGTTAGCCCACATCCCGGAAAATTCCTGTCTATATCACCCCTGAGATGTCTAATAAAGCCCCGCACATGATCGAGAAACGCAATCATGGTGCTCTCTCTGCTTTCTCTCTAGGTGCCGGACTTCTGGACTATGAGGATGGTAGGGACAAAAAGATTAGGAACTACAGGCAATTGGTGAAGAAGGCGGGGGTTTTGTTGTTTGTTTGTTTGTTTTTGGAAACACCAGCTTCTTCTCCCTTTCAGCATCATGTGCACAAGCAGCACAGAGCCTGCTGTCGCTCTTCCAACCACCTTTCTCTACGGTTTCTCTGTGCATATGCAAGTGCAGAAACAGTTGTGTGTCTCTCTCAAAAAGAGCAAACATTGCTCCATCTTAAGACCATTAAAATAATTAACTTCCACCTCTTTCTTACTCCCACCCCCAAGATCTTACAAGAACCTTTATGAAACAATGTCAGAGATGTTTAAAATAGAATGAAAGGGGCTGGAGAGATGGGTTGGTGGTTAAGAGCACTGGCTGCTCTTCCAGGGGACCCAGGTTCAATTCCCAGCACCCACAGGGCAGCTCACAACTGTCTGCAACTCCAGTTCCAGGGGACGCAGCGCCTTCTTCCCTCCTCCTTAGTCCTCAATAGTCACATCCAAACCCCAGCAAGAGCCGGTACACTTGCTTCTCATTCCTGTTTGAATCCAATAAATTGGGCCCGCCAACCAATCTACAACTAAATCCATAGCTAAGCAAAGCTAGGGATTATAGAAGCAATCACACACACACACACACACACACACACACACACACACACACACAAGCGTGCACGAGCACCATAAATGCCCCAGAGTCGAGCAAAGTCTGGTAGCTTAGTTTGTTGCAAGAACCCTCCATTTCTGCTCACCGCTCCTTCCTCTCCGTCTCTATGATTCATGAATTGCAAGAAAGAAGAGCAAAGACCTTCTGAACCCTCTTCATTTTCTGAAAGGAAAGACAAAGGAATGGGAATGCGGGGGAAGTGGCACAGCCCTTAGCAGGGAGGTGGCTGGGGGTAAATTCGCTTCTTGATGAGATATTGGTGATTTAGTCTGTTCTCTCCCCCTTTCACACAAGGTTTTTCCAGTGCAAGATGTAAAAGAATGAAAGGTAAAACAATCCCATTCACTATGCAGCACAGACGTATAGCCCATGCGGAGTCTCATTGTGTTTCATTTCTTTCAGGATCCCGGAGCTCGTTTTCAACAGAAAGCAGTAAGTAAATTAGACACTGGCTTGTTAAGAAATGAATACGGATGCCTGTTTAGAGGGTGGTAGGAACCTTACATGTTTCTTCAGTCCTCTAGACATTCCATGTGATGACTGAGGTATACATATGTATGTGTTGGAAGGGAACCAATCCTTTTCCTCCTGCCATGAGGATCTGTAAGGCTCCTGTGTCGCTCGTCATGTGACAAAACACCTGGAGGAACCACCTTTAAAAGAAAGGGCTTGAGCTCAGAGGCTGACCCGCTTGCTTTGAAGCTGTGTCGAGGAACACGCCATGGCATGAGTGCATAGGGGTGGAAGGCAGAGAACACTCGCTTCCAGAACAGTCTCTGGCCCAAAGCCCATTAATCCAATGGGTTCATAAAGAAATCAGTCCAGTCATGAGGCGAGAGCGCTCATGAGCCAGCCACCACCCTCAGACCCCTCCTCCGGACACCGCCCTGGGACACAGGCTTAACTGTGGCCTTCCAAGCCTCAGGCTCACCTGCATCCCACAGTATAAAATGCATCTAGGTCCTCGCAACGGCCGCCGAAGTCTCAACCCTTCCAGAGTAGGTCAAACACCCACGTCCCATGAGGCAAATTCTCAGCTCCAGGCATCTTCGAAACTCAGAGCAAACAACTCGCTAAGCCCCAGATGCAGCAGTGTGGGGCCAGTCCTGAGCCCAGCAGAGCAAGCACCAGCCACCCTGCTCAGTGGGGCACCCAGCCACCGACTCCACCCACCAACTCTGCTTTCCCTCCTCGGGGGCTCCACAGTCTCCACACCCGCAGCTTCTTAGGCTCTCCTTTGCATATTTAGTTTCACTTTTACCTGTTCCACACGGGCCCCTTCTCCGGGCCTTACAAGCTTGCAAAGCCGCCTCTCACTGCTGCTGTGGGAACAGCATTCTCCCTTGGCGCATTGCCTTGGTGGCCTCTGAGGGCCTGGGTGATTGACCTAGGAAATGAATCCTGTCAAAATAATCCCCAGGCAGCTCTGGGAGTCTTACAAATTCAAACTGCAGCACTTGTGATTCCTCTGTAGGGGAGGTCTGGCAACTTCATGTTGCCCTGACACAAAGTAGGCAGCCTCCTTGCAAGGATTCTAAACTCTTCAGCAATCCTTTTCTGGCCAAGGGGCTCTTTCCAAATCTTCCCACTGTTTTCCGCTCACGATGCTCACCATGAAGCTGCCCACAACAGCCAGAAATAGCCAGGCTACCACCTGAAGAGTGTGGGGCTGTCAAACTCCCGAATCAGCTGCTCTTGGCTTTCAAGTCAGCCCCATCTGCCCACTGTAAAAGAGAAGACCGAGAGGACAAGGCCCAGAAGTCTAATTCTGTAATTCAGAAGCCTGAGACCATCCCTACTGCCCAGAATCCTGCAGCACCCTGGCTGAGCTCAGGCACATCTACCCACAAAGCTCCATTCACAACACCCAAGCTTTCCTGGCCTGTTCCTTATACTTTTCCTCCTCAAACCCTTGCAAGGCCTTCCGAGCCACAGCAAGGATGCCTGCCCTGTTACCAGTTTCCCCTCAGATTCCCACCACGTGATAAAATAGGCTGAGAAAGCTTCGTAACAGCTCCCGCTTTCAGAGCTCGGCTGGGGGCTACTTTGGACCAGTCTCTGGTGGATGCCAAGAAACAGCCCGGCATAGTCCAACCAGCCCCGAGGATGCCATCTCTGAGCATGGATGCCCTGAGGACCAAGCTCTAAGCTCAGAAGGTTGTGGGAGACACTTGAAACCCAAACGGCCAGGCCCACCCTCGGTAAAAGGCCAGAAAGCAAACCATGTTCAGGAAAGTCTGGCAAATACTCAGAACTGTTGGGTTCGTGCTGTGAACTGGCTTTGAGGCCAGCCCACCAAACCCTCTCCTACCTGTCCTCCAATCGGCTCACAAGAGTGAGGGGAGACACGGCAGCACTGAGGCCAAGAGCCTTGCCCTCCTCTGCCGAGCAGCTTAGACTGACATCCCGAGAACCCTGTGAGACTCGGGAGGCAGGAAATTGTAGGATAAAGGCATTAAAATATTGACAGCTCCCACTTACCATATGCCCTTCCCCACCTGGACAAACTCAAAGCCCCTAAGGCCATCATTTGGGCACACGGAATGAGTGACCACATCCTCTGTCCATGAGGAACACTGCCCAGCAGATTCGACTCTTTCCTCTCCTACCTACAAACGTGACTGCCACCCTGAGTGACTGGAGAGCAAGCTGCCAGAAGATGCTCCACAGACCTTCAGGAATACTTCTCACCAGCCACTCCAGGCACCTTCGCTAGGACTCCTTAAACCAGCACTCTGAGTGGCTTCTTAAGCGTCTGCCAGAGGGCAGCATCTGGAAGCAGCTCCAGTCCAATAAAGAAGAGAATCGGCTATTTGCAAAATCCATCAGAAGTCCGGGCCCACACACAAGTGAACTGATTTAATGCTTCATAAAGATGCAATAGACATGAGGAGAATCAACATGAACTCGGCACCTACTGTGTGCTGGTTCCTCCACTGGGCATTCCTCCTCTTGTGTGTATGAGCAGCTCGGACAGCCATGCGTCCACAGGCCTCTGCCTTACAGAGGACAGTGGGATCCTCCAGGCTCCTGCAGCCCCACAGGGACAGTGCGGGGCGGGGTTTCCCCTCTCACTGTTCTCTGCCTGAGCACCTGGAGCTGCCTCACACAGCTGCTCTGAAGATGCTCACACAGCCCTGCTCAGAAGCAAAGTTCTGACCCCTTCTGCCCACAGCACGCGGCCTGCATCCAGCCAGCTGCACATTTCCACCATCCTGGGCCTCCTCTGAGTCTGTCTCTCTCACTCTCTGCACCTGGCCCACCAGGGCATTCCGTCACCGATGCTTTGAAACTTCACTCAAAAGTCAGGTGGCTTTCCACCGCCATTAACAGCCTCAGCCCAAGAACAAGTGTGTCCTTCCTGGACTCCTCCATCTGCCTCCTGCCTGGTCCTTCCTCCCCTCTTGCAGCCTGATCTCATCGCCATCAGGGGCCCTCGGTGGTCAGTGCTGACATAAAACACCTTATTTTCCAACGTGGTCTCTCCTGATGTACAGAAGAGGAACTGACTCAGGAGAAACATGAATGTCCTCTCCAGCACAACGAGCTCAAGATGGCTCAGTGCAGGCACAATTGCTTGGTCATGATTTTACCTTCCGCACTGTCTGGTTGCTCATCCTGGCTGTGGATGTCTGCCTTCTTGGTTAAATCAGACATTTTACTGATGTGTGGATCAGACAAAATGTAACCTCATAAAGATGGTGACTTCACCATCACCCCTAAGGTGGCCCAATAAATCCCAACCATCCTAAGTTTCTGGGGGCCCAAGCCCTAGAGAGCTCCCTTTTATCATGTTGGGACATAAACATATCAGTCAGTTAACTGAGACTAAGGAAGACTTCCGGCAGCCTGAGACACAATGTTAGTTTAGGTGCACACATTGCAGTGGTTAAAGCTTAGCGCAATTTAAACTAACCACAGATGTGATTGGGTCGCTATGACAACTCAAACATTCTTGAGATTTAACGGAATGATGCCTGGTATTATAGGAAAACGTACATGCAGCACCTAAGTGCTTTATTTTATAATAAATTTCAAACATAAACGCACACTGGCCCTGAGTTCGGTTCCTTGGCACCCACGTAAAGCCATGGACAGAGGCAGCGTTGTCAGAGGCAGACAAGGCTTGATGTCCAGAGCTCACAGGCCAGCGCAAGCCATGCTGATGAGCTCCAAGAGCAACAGCTGACTCTGTCAGAGCTAAGGGAAGGGTTGGGACAGGCCGTGCAGTCCCGTGACAGAGTGCTGGCAGGCACACACAGGCCCCTGGAGTCGACCCCCAGCACTGCCAAATAAATGAAATAAGGTGAGAATGAGTGGGAAAGATACCAATGCTGACCTCTAGCCAGGCACACACACTCGTGCACAGGCACTCACAAGCTTACGTTCACACATGCACACACACAAACGCACCACACACATGCACACATAATAAGGCTATGAGAAGAAGTAATGGTGTTAAAAAACATTGCCATGGGCTTTGGACTTAACTTCCCCTATAATGGCATCTGTCTGGTTAGTGTGTGTGTTTGTTTTGACAACTTAACACTCTGGGCTGAGAAGATGCCTCCATCAGAGGCTCTGTGGACAAGTCTGTGGGGCGCTCTCCTCACTGATGACTGATGAGGGAGGGCCCAGCCCAGCAGGTGGTGGCCCCAGCTTCAGTTCTGGCTTCCAGGTTCCACCCTGCTTTCCTGCCCTAACTCTCCTTCATGATGACAGGAAAGCCACAGGATGAAATAAGCATTTTCCTCCCCAAGAAGCTTTTGGTCGTGGTTTTTGTCCTGGCAACAGACACCTAAGACAGCACCTGTAGAAGGGACACAGCGGCCCATTTTCAGGAGAGGAGCTAAGACTGGCTTTGGCACTTCTGGATTAGCCAGCTAAACCACAAGACCAAATGCCCCTGCTGCCTCCTGTCAGGACAGATCAACAGCAGGGGCCATGCAAGTCAGGAGTCATGAGGGGGAGGGGGATGGTGCTTGGGTCTGCTTTGCCTGTCTCCAGATCCTTTAGGGGTTGTATTGCTTTGGCATCACTAAAGCACAAATGTGAGCTCACAGCAAGGTCATCCAATGATTCCACCATATGTATGTGCAGTTAAAGGTTGAGGTTCCTTTGCAACCTAAATTCTCAGGCAGCCAAGAAATGATTTTACCAGCCCTCTCCTGCTCTCCTTAAACTCCTGTTATAATTACTATATCCCTGCATAATGTCTCCATCCCTCTCGCTCTTCTACAAATTCCTTGCCTTGGCTCACGTCCTCTCGCTTGTTTATTTAACTGGTAAGTTAGTCGTGAACTGATGTTGGCTCTCAGAGGATGTTGCCTGCTCTCTGATGATGGTGTTTGGGTGGCCGTCTGCACTGATACGAACACTGCGAAAGCTAAAACCGACTTTTCTTTGTTTTTTTTCTGTGTGTGCTTTCAGAGGTGTCCAAAGGATGTATCAGTAAGTCTTGTCGCCTTCTGCTTCTCCGCTGAAACTTGGTTCCAGTCCAGCACCTTCCTTGGGTTGTGTTTGTGGAAAGACAAACTCCCGAACGTTCGAATCGTCTGCTCTCCCAATGCTAATTTAGAACAGTCTTAGCCACAAATCACCTAGAAGAAGAGGGAAAAAAAAAACCAATGAACCAGAGAAAGGGGCAGAGTGGGGTGGGAGGAGGGGACAGCAGGAGACACAGTCTCCAGGTTTTACAGTGACATGTGCTGGGAATATAGTGCTTGCTTATAGCATGTAAGGCCCTGTCTTAGGGGCTCCGTGGCTGTAATGAAAACCCCCCTGGCTAAAGCAACCTGGGAAGAAAATGGTCTGTTCATCTTAAGCTCCCATGTCACTGTTCATCACTGAAGCAAGTCAGGACAGGAACTCAGGCAGGGCAGGAACCTGGAGGCAGGAGCTGATGCAGAGGCCACTGAAGGAGCTGCTTACATGCTTGCTCCCATGGCTGCTCAGACTGCTCTCTTATAGAACCCAGCACCACCAGCCCAGGGATGACACCGCCCACAATGGACAGGGCCCTCCTCCATGGATCAGTAATTAACACAAGCCTGCCTGTGGCTGGACCTTCTGGAGGCATTTTCTCAGCTGCGGCTCTCTGCTCCCCAGTGACTCAGACAGTGTCAAATTGCCATAAAACGATCCAGTACAGGCTCTAAGCTCAGTTACCATCACCAAAGCAAACAGAGCCTCAGGCCCCCAGCATTTGTCTACTGAAAATTAGACCCTTTAAAGGGTGGCACGGAAAGGGCTGGCTGGACGGGGGAGGAGACTAGTCAGTCCGGGCTGGGCTCAGCTCCTGAGAAGGGACAGTGCAGAGGTTAACAGGCAAAGGCTGGGCCCTAATTCTCCTGACTGACCTCTTGATTTTCTGCATATGTGTTTTGGCAGCATCTGCTACTTCTCTGAGAGTTCCACCAGCCTTCGCCCTGGGAGCACAGTCAGCCGGCTCCCTGGGTGAGTGTCCTCGGCTTGTTTTCCATCCTGCCATGTTCTGCTTTGCAAGCCCTGTTGTTCTTAGGCTCCCCTTCTTCTTCTTCTTAAGTGCTTTTAGAGTGAGACACAGAAAGAACTAGCACTGTGTCTACATCAGCCCCATCGTGTCAAGATCCTCAGTTACACAGGCGCCCGCTGTGGACATGCACTGGCCCGGCGTGTGCCCTCCATGTGCAAACACAGCTTCCTCAGTGTGCGCACACCTCAGTGTGGAGACACAGCATCAGTGTGTGCAACCTTCGGGTGTGGACCTACCATCACTGTGTGTAAACTCCCTCCTGGCAGTTGCTAACTTTTGTCCTGTTTCTCAAGCAAGATTCCTCTTAGCCATTACGGTCCCTCCACCCCACCCTCTCTCAAAGACTTTGATGTCTTCGTGGTCTCTGATGTCTGCCGTCTGCCAGTGAATGCAATTTTACAGAATCGTTTATTTTATATTTTTTTTTACTGAAGTGCTGTCTTTTTTTAAGGCATCCCTGTAATTTGCATTCTCCTCACAAGTGTCACATTGAAATATACAGAAATGTAATTTTATGTCTTCAGTTGTGGAATAAAACCACAACTTATGAAGATACAGTGTTTTTCTCTAGTTTTCCCGGTGTCTCCTCCATCGCTCCTATGCTGCCCCTTGGCTGGCCCCTCCCTCTCCCAGCACAGAGCCCAGTAACACAACCTGTCAAGTTTCCAAGTCTCTGCTTTCCCTGGTTTTTCTTAGCTGGGTACCACAGAGCTACCGCCTCCAGCCATACCTCATTTACGGAAAGTTTACATTTCTACAGAAAAGCCTTACTCCAAGCCACTTTTAAATCTGCTTCTGGAGGCGGATCTGAAAATGATATGGGGATCCCGTTTCTCTTGTTGTTTAGAGGCCAGCTCTTGCGGGGAGCCTAACAGCCCCTGCCCAGGCCTTCATTTTCTGCGCCGTGGTTGCCTTTGCTTTTTGGCTGGATTTCTTTTCTTTGCCTTAAATCCGTAATGTCCATTCTCTCTAAATATTGCTGTTGTTTTTAAAGGAGACGATCAGCCTTTTCTTCTAGACGGTAACCTCTAAATGGCCACCTCCCAGACAGTCCCTCAGAGCTACACTAACCCGCAGAGCTGCTTCTGTCTTTGATCTGTCTCTCCCTAAGTCTTGTGTGTGGGCAGTTGTTTTCCAAACTTTGCTGTGGCTGAACCAACCTGACTCCACACTAGTTCTCATGAGTCTCACTGACTCCAGAATGGAAAATGATTTTCCTTCAGCACTCTTTTTTATTTTTCTTGATCATTATTTTTTGTTATTGTTGACAAAATCTTCTGCTTTGATACTTGTTGCTAAGTAAAAATATTTCAAGATGTGTCTTCATTCTTACATTCTGTGTGGTTACTACTGCTACTGTTAACTTTATTCTTGCCTTCTGTGTGTTAACTATTACTAACTACTGTTAATTATTACCTTTATTCTTGCATTCTGTTCCTGCATGAGGGACTGGCTTCATTCATCCTGCTATGAATTCAAGATTTTCCAAACTCTTGACTCGAATTTTTCTTTAATCATAAAAAGAACCCTCCTACCTCTCTTGGCTGTGAATATGGCTGTTCCTTCCTCCTGTGCCTACATCTATAGAACAAACCTACAGCTTCTCTCTCTAGAGCTGTCACATATGGAAATCAAGGTTAGGGATCCCCTCCATGCCTGAGGATGCAGGATTTCTCCCTCATTTCTCTTCTGTGTTCTGTTAACATGGGTCTTATAATAAAGACTAACATCTGAGGGTAAGCGGTGTGTGATGGGTCTTACTATGTAGCCCAGGCTAGCTTCGACCCAAGTTCTCTGAGCACTGGCTGCTGGCATGCACTGCCACTTGCAGGCCAGCCCGGCCTGGGTGCTGAGTCTCCTCTTTCAGCCATGAGTTCATCCCATCCAGGGTGGGCACCTCTTCAGTTAACGGCTCTCACCCCTGCTTGTCTGCCTCTACGTGAGCAAAGCGCATCTTTGGATGTCTTTAGTGGGAGTTCCTCTGGGTGTTGTCTTACTTGTCACCTTACCGGTGGGTAGGCTAGACCTCAGCCAGAGGGCCACACCTAGGTGCAAGGGCAGGCTTGGCTGCATTTCCTTCTTGGCTGTAACATGTTATCGCAGCTTTCTGGCTTGACACAACTCCAACTTGCCTTCCAGTTCGGGGGGTGGAAGGGCCCCACGCACACTGAATCCGGTGTCAGCGACCTGCATCCTTCTAGGCCGCTCCTTTGCTCCTCAGCTAGCGGCTTGTCCGGTCTCCTTGGCTCACAGCCTCTTCTTCCCCCACAGTGTTTTCAAAGCTCTATCAGGCTTCATATCGTCTGCTCTTCTGCATCCTCCTGCACCTTTCTTTGTCTTATCTACTGGCCCTCTTTCTGTTGTAACACACAGGTAGAGCCAAAAACACAACTAGCCCATACTCGAAAATAATGGCATTTGCGTGTGTGTGTCCTCTAGAAGGAGGATGCAAAGGGCTGTTTATAGACTGTGTGCGACCACAGTTCTTTTTCCATCCAGTGCCGAGGGATGAAGTACAGGCTCGTACAGGAGTGGCTAGAAGTCACTGCTGATGCAGAGGGCAGGGTAGGAGTTAAAAACATCTGGGGACAGACAGGCCATTATGGAAACACAAAGCTGTCCACTTAAATGTTCCCAACAGTACAAGCCCTGGGACAGCCTGACCTCCGTCTGAGCACTGAGCACTATTCCTTGAAACAACATCTCAGGGCCCAGAGTTTGGGACACAGAAAGCTTCAAGGGGGGCTATCGTCCTGTACCACACACATGTGCAAGAGGGGAAAAGAGCACTTCCTTTGGTGAATGTCTTAGTTAGGGTTTCTATGCTTGAGATGAAACGCCATGACCAAAAGCAACCTGGGAAGGACAGGGTTTGTTTGGCTTACACTCCCACATCACTGTCCCTCACTGAAGGAGGTCAGGACAGGAACTCAGGCAGGGCAGGACCCTGGAGGCAGGCACTGATGCCAAGCCCATGGAGGGTGCTGCTTCCTGGCTTGCTCCTCATGGCTTGCTCAGTCTGCTTTCTTACAGAGCCCAGGACCACCAGCCCAGGGATGGCCCCATCCACAATAGGCTGGGCCCCCATCAACAGCTACCTAAGAAAGTGCCCACAGCCAGATCTTACAGAGGCATTTTCTCAATGTCTGCTGCCGTCTTTCAGATTACTCTAGCACATGTCAGGGTGACATAAGACCAGCCTCACAGTGAGCAGCAGGTAGTCAGTCCCTCGGTGCTCTCCCTCCGCTTCCCTGGCTCTTTGGGCTGAGTTCATTCTCTGCTTAGCTGTAAGTGATCTTTGGATAAGGTGGTTATATTTTCTGCATTTGTTAGTTTGATTTTCTTCCTTTTCAAGGTGTCTGATCTTTACTCTGAATTCTAGTCCTCCTCCTTACCGTCAGTGCTCCTCAGGAAACACACGGGATGTGGGGTACACCTGGAGGGGGGTCTGGAGATGCCGTCTTCCCACAAGGCCTCCAACCAAGGGCAGAGCACTTCAAGGCAGCACTCAGAGTGGGAGCTCTCTCAGAGCCAGGAGGCACTCACCTGCTGTTCTTTTTGTTTTCAGGTCTGGCCAGAACCAATCCGGGTGAGCTGCTTCACTTTCCTTCCGATCTGCTAACAGCCAGCCCCGTGCTCATCACAAGGACCACATTCCTTAACCTCTGCCAGAAGCTTGGCTCACTAGAGCCAAACACCCCAGTACTCAGCCGGAAGTATGGAAAGCAAACTGAAGTTCCTTGTGACTTATTAAAATGGCAGGTCACCAGGAGACACCGACTTTCTGTTCTGTATAACAGGACAGAACAAATAAGGAAGAGAACAGGGAGTGAGGGAGTTCAGTGAGAACAGGGGGTGCAGCATGAGAGAGATGGTGTCATGTGTCCGCTCCTCTGCTCCTCTGAAGAGGCTCCAAGTCAGGCTGGAAGCAATGGAGCAGCAAAGCCCCAGCTCCCTGCACTGCAGCTGACATTGATGGGGAGCTGATTCTCTCCTGGCTTCTAGTGTTCACACACACACACACACACACACACACACACACACACACACACAGACACGGATACACAGCTTCTGGGCCTAATGCCATAAGCCCTTTGCTTGCATTTATTTTCAGCAGAACAAACTGGTAAGCCCCTCCTCCTTCCTGTTCTCGCTCTTGCTGGGTCGCATAGCCGGGAACTGTTTCCTGACCCGCTAGGCTAGCGTTCTGCTGTTTCCTATCCACCCCTGAGCATGTTAAGGAATTAATGAGTTCTTAAGAAAGTGGGAGTCCTCCCGATTAGCAAAAGTAGGGAGAATGAAAGTGCTGGCTGGCAATAATGGTTTGAGCAAAGCTAGAACATCTTTCTTAAACTTAGAAACAGAGAGGAAGAGGGCTGTGAGAGCAGGCAGTGGGAGCAGGGTTCAGAGAAAGCTGAGAGGAAGGAAGGCCAGGCTCCTGCCGTGCAGGCTCACAAACCTACAGATGAGGAAACAGAAACTGTCAGGAAGGATTTGGCTTTGCTTGAGGGTAGACAGCTAAAAAAGTGTTAAACTTTCTGAACCCTGTGTCTTCCCTCCAGGTCAGGGCTGGCCCAGCAATGGGGGGAGGGGCGGGAATCCTGCCTTCTTCTTCATCATTCAGTCCACAATGAGCTTTAGAAATGAAAGGTTGATTTCAAGGGATTTTCAAAACTGTGCTTGTGTTTTAAAATGTCTCTTCGAGTTTAAAATGTGGCCTGAGTATCTTAAGCTGCAGCTTAATGTAAATCTGGGAGTGGCCCTGCTTCTCTGTGGTGCAAGATCATCACCTCACAAGTGAAGCACATTACAGCGAGCTCTTCGGGGCGGCCCTGAGATGCTCTGCTGAATTTTATTACTATAGATTTTATTTAGCTTATTTTTCTTTCCTTTTTTTTTTTTTTTTTTTTTTAAGTGATGCAGTAGTACAAAGGCTAGTTTCCTATAGGAAGAAACCAGATCTTTTCTGATTTAAACATTTCTGAAATAATAAGCTCAGACCTTGAATGTGCCTTGCCACCTCCAGGGGGCACGCTGGCCCATGAAGCCCTGGCACAGTGAGTCGTAAATGCTGGGCTAAGGTGGCACAGGCTGGGCTCGCCCATGTGGGGGAGCGACTTTTTGCGCTGTGGGTACTTACTATCACACTGATTAACATGGAGCCACAAGCTCTAGAGTTAACTTTGCAAATACGGCCCCAGTGACTTCGAACTTATGCTACTAAGTGCAGCCACCATGCTCTACTGCGAAGTCCCACCTCTCACTTCTCCTCTTCCCTGACCACCAAGTGACAGGAATGTCAAAGCAGGGGAGTGGCCAGACACTGTAGCAATGCAGAGTCCCAGTATGAACTCGGGCACCACGTGATTAATGGAGGAACACGTTTCAGAAGGCAGCTGGGGTTCAGGGACCCAACAGCCTTGAGGCAAAGACCCCCCTAGGGCAGCTGGTAAACCCCATGAGTAAGGACTCAGCGAAGAGTGTGCATCCCTGAGGCTCAAGAGCCCTGTGGAGCCATGGAGGTGAGAGGTCATCCCAGAGGCATGTCCACAGAGCACTGGCCTGACGATGGTGCCCTAGAGGAGGAGATCTCAAGCCTGTGTGTTCGAGGACTTAGTCCTGACCAGGCAGAGCGGTGGTGCTGTGCCTGCTGGGCAATGGAGGGCCCAGAGCATTCTGGGTACAGCTCCTGGGAAGACCCTGGTGGGGCAGGAGCCGTGTGTGAACCATTGTCTCTACACTAACGCGACTTTTTCTTTTTCTTCTTTGTCCTTTTTCTGTTCTTCAGCTTTAAGCCAAGGATCACTAAGTAAGTTTTTCTTATGTTTTCAAACTCTTATGTCATGGGCTCCCACACTGGGCTCCCTTTCTCACCTGCTTTCTGAGAAGCCAGGATGCCAGCACGCGAGGATCAGGGCTCTGGGTAGCTGCTTCCTGCCCACTCTACATTTCTCCCCAAGGCAGTGACTGACATGATCTTCCCTGCCCTCTTCTGACACAACCCTGTCTAACCACGGCCCCCACAGGGAGCCCAATCTCCTCATGCTGACTGTGGGCCTAGGAGAAAGGCTCTTGCTTGCTTCCTCTGTAAATTGTGCACAATTCCTCACAAACTGAGAGTCCCGAGTTAAGACTGGCTCGCAGACAGTTTTAAGTCATGTCTGCTGGTTGACTGAGGCCTTTCTGACACACGGGGGACTGTTGCCAGGCCACCTGGAGCTGTATCCCACTCCTTAGCTGTGTGAACACAGGTGAGTCCCTCCTAAAGCTTAAGCCAGTTACTTGAGTAATGACAACAGTCAGCTTTCAAGTTTCCAAACAGCCAGAGGGCTAAGAAGTGGAGGATCCTGAAGCCTCCAGGCTCGGCACCACACATCTGTGGAGAGGGAACGGAATCACTGGCCCTCTGTCGTGGGAATTGTGAGATCACAGTTCTGACCTTGGTAATATTTTTATGAACCTTTAGAGAATTTCATACCATGTAGCGTGATCATATTAACCTCCCACTTCTTTCCAGATCCACCTCCCTCTCCCCCCATCCTTTCCTTTGAGAAAGGAAAGCTGTGTGGGTCCTCTGGCCCTGACAGTCTCTCCGGCCCTTGTTCCCTGGTGTTCCCAGTGTTCCCTGAGCCTTAAGTGTCAGCATTGGGTTGTGTAAATGTATTAATTGGGGTTGGGCACCTAAAATGCAGTTGACCAGTTGTGGCTTTCAGGAATGATCTTGGTTTCTGTTACAGATAGAATAAGAAGCAACAGGTCCCTGGCAGATCCAATGCGTAAGTTTCTCTGCTCTGGAATTTAACTCTTGGGTCTGCTGCACAGTGCCTGTTCTGGGGTGACTTGGGAAGAGAGGCAAGGAGACACACTCGGATGGAGGAAGCCATTTGGTTCTTGCTGTCCCTCCAGTGTGGAGCCCTCCCCTCCTTTCAAGACCCTCAAGTAACAGTTCCACAGCTTTATGCAACACTGTGAACAGTCTGCAAACAAAAGTACAAGTTCATTCATTTAAAAACATGTTGAGACAAATCCTGGGGTCAGAATGAAGCGCTTCAAAAACAGACTAAGCCCAATAATGTCAGAAGGTGGCCGCGGCCTCCTAAACGACAAAAGGCAACGCGTTGACTTCCCGGAGCCCCTGTACGTCGAGGTCTTCCTGAACATTTGGCTCCAAACCCCCCAAAACAAACATCCCTAAGTTGTGCTCCTCCCAAACTTACAGTCTTGTGTTTTTTATTTTAGCTCGCCATGGCGGACACATCAGTAAGTTCCTCTCTGTACTTTGATCCTCGGACTCTTTGCCTCACTGCATAGCATAGTTATGACTCTTCACAGTCTGGAATCTCTATTTCCTCCTCAAACACTGCCCGTTCTTTTCCTTGCTCCTCCTCTGCCCTCCTAAACCTGCAGTTCCAGCTGCAGAGGGAGAAATGTTAAGGAGCAGACAGTCAGGCAGAAAGTAGGACTGTTCCTCGACTTGACATTCCAGGATCACTCGTGGGAGAATAACAACATGGCGTCCCCCTTTCGGGAGGTGGCTTCTGTGACGCTAGGCGTGCCCCAGCCTGTGGAATGAGGGTCCCCGCACTGTCTGTGGAATGAGTGAAGGGCATCCATGTAGCATAAGTGTTGAAGATGGGCCTAGACGGCATTGCAGACAGCACTATAGCAACCCATCAGGAGCCTGCAGGATGCAGACGGAGAGATGTGCATGACACTTGATGGGAGACTTTACCTCTGCAGCCTCGGGCTTGGAGTGGCCTGAGAATCAGCATGGCTGTCGCCTTGGCCTCTGTTGGAGATGCCAGACCTCAGCCTGGTGCCCAGCTCTCCTCTGTTAATCAGACCCTGTGTTTGTCAAGGTCACTAGGCGAAACACGCATACGCTAACACTTAAGTTTCATCGTGCGAGAGGATGTGGATCTTCTGCTCTTAGGAAGGAAACAAACACTGAGCGGGGTTGACCCAGATTGGATCCATTTTTCCACCTGTGTACAGTCTCCATCTGTGAGTTAATAACGACAAGAAAAGTGAAACCCCTCAGGCCTCAGTGTGTCTGTTAACACACCTGCCTGCCACTTCTGAGGCCATTTACGCCTAGAAGAAGTTAATCCTGAAGGAAAGAGGAAAATTAATGTCAGAGTTGGGGCTCCTGAGTCACACCCTGCACAAGAGAATGCTATTTTGCTGAGCACAGGAGTGTAAGGTCTTAATTCCTTTACCCACAATCCCTACCGAGAATGTCTTCAGTCTCACAGCGCTATTATGGCAAGCCAGGCTGCTCTGGCGAACAAGGACCCAAGTCATCACTGAGATACACACCCCCATCATCTGCTTTGGAAGATGAGGGCATAGACCCTAGCTAACCAGGTCAGGCCAGCCAGCCAAAAGGAAGGTGTTGGTGTGCTATCCACAGGAGGGGGCTGACCCCAGCTAGCCCTGCCCATTGAAGTGCAAACACCATGGTTGCTGTCTGTTTCTGACTTTCTCAGACAGAATCTTGAGGGAAACTGCATTTCCTCTGCTAGAGAACTAACTGATTTTGTTTTCTTTTTCCAAAATTTTAGCTAGAACCGTTGGACCTATAAGTGAGTTCCTTTTTACCTCTTTGTCCTTTTATGGGATTTGGGACCCTCCTCTCTCGGGACCCTATCTGTCCCAACTCCCATTCCTGAAGACTTTTCCATGCACATTTTATGATTGCATTTAGAGCTCAGGACATCTCCTGATGTCAAAATGCCCTGAGATGACACTGGCTTTAAGGAAAGTTAAAGAGTTCTTACATTTCTATTTTCTTGCTATTTTACTTTTTTTTTCCTTTACTACCCAGTTAGGATGGGTCCTGAGTAACTTGCTCTGATGGGAACTTTAGATTCTCTTCTAAGTTACCTGCCACCTTAGTCTTAGCCCTTTCCCGTCTGGTTGGTTGTGATTTCTTTGGGGAAACATGGCAGGCGGAGTCTGCAGCCAAGCCTCACTGCATGTCCTCTTCTTCACATTGCAGTGCAGTTCTCTGCGCCCATCCGTGAGTATCGCTCCAGCCGCCCCATAGCCAACCTGCAGGGGTGGGTGTGGACCCCACTTCTGGGGCCTGTGTTTCCCAGCTGTATCAATGCGGTTTCCAAAGCGGCCATGCATGATGTGGTGTGACCTCAAATCCCACACACTTACCTAGTAAAAATCCAAAAGAAGGGCCTCACCTAGGAGGGGGCAGTGTAATAGCCCCTCAGAAAGGGAGAGTATACTTCTCAGGCAGTTCTCTCTAAGGAAACACAAGAAGAAAAACATGTGCATTACAGACTCCATATTATAGCATGGAGTGGGTGGTTCTCAGTTGCCTAAGGCCAAATCACCACTCAACAGAGAGAAGCCTCTCTCCTAAAGGTCCCGTGGGTTGCAGGAAGGCTGTCTGGGGCTCGCCACCCTTGGTCTTCCCGGCATGTCCATGCATGATGGTCCCTCTACAGTGAATGCTGAGAGACGCGTGTTCATGTACTTCCTTCACACCGATTAAGCATAATGATCTGTCCCTCTCTCTCCCCCTCTCTAGCTGGATCTACGGGACCTATCAGTAAGTTGCTTATCCATTCTCCACTGGGGAGCTCGCTCTTTTTCTGTAGTAGCTAAAGGGTCTATTCTTGCCTCCATGAGGGAGTTTCAAAGGTCTGGCTGGGCCTTTTTCTTGGCCTTTTTGGTTTTCCTCCACCTGGCATTTCAGTGAGTCAGCTGTGAGCTGTGTTCACTGACAAAGTGGAGGCCACACCATTGTAGAAAGATTCCAGGGTCGACGGGCCCACTCAAGGGGCTTTTAACAAGGGCATGAGGGAGGTCAGTGCTGGGGGGAGATGGTGGCTGCAGCAGGGAGGGTTTGTTTCATCCTCTGCTGGGGTTTACATGGAGCCTCTGCCACCCACGTCTCAGGGGCGCTGGTGGGCAAAGGGCTTGCCTCGGCCTGAGCTTGTTCTCGCACTTACAGCAGGACCAGCTGGCCGCAGCCTACCTCAGGTTTGCAGTTCAGACCCCACCAGAGAAGGCTTGTAGCTGAGGGCAAGGGTACACAGGGCCCGGGAGGCCTACGGACTCCATCCCTTCCTTATTCCATTCTGTTCTGCTTTTTTCCAGAGATGTCCCAAAGGACCTTCAGTAAGTGCCCTAAGTCTCGGTTGTACTTCTGGACCCTTGAGAGACTCGGGCTAGCAGTCCGTGCTCATGTCAGTGATCTTGCCACAGAGCCACAGGCCGGGCACTACCGCCGCTTGACTATCCCTCCTCTAGGTGGCGCTGAGCCAGCTTCAACAGTAAGGAGCTGGTGACTATGAGAGCAGAGCCCAGGGTGGCATATAAGCCTGTGGGCTGACCCCCTTGTCCTAACCCGCCCGCTAGAGCCGCCACACAATAGTTCCAACATGGCGTCAAGGCGCCTTCCACGCATTTCTTCATCTTGTAAGTGGCATAAACAGAAGCTTCTTTTGACTTCTAATCTCTCTGACGACTTTTCTCGGGACAGTCGACTTCTCTTATCCCCAGCTTCCATGGCAACTTCCCTGATAGACATTTTTCCACAGACACCACATAAAGAATGGCTAGGTGCCAAGATAAAATTGTTCATTTTATAGCTTTATAAACTGAGTCCTAGCCATACAAAAACTGTTTCTTTCACGTTATGTTTTATAGTCTTACTAACAAAAATTAAGATTTATTTTTTAATTATACAACCAAAGAAATAAGACTTGAGGCCCCTCTAGATTCATGTGACTGTCCAAACAAGACATCACTGGTGAACTCTGTGATGTCTCCTTGTCACTGACATTACTTTCTTGGACCTACAATGATGACTAATGATGAGTGGAGGAGGCATCACAGCTGTCCTTAATGAAGTGACAACTCAAGTTGTATTGACCCTTAGCCCTTCTGCTACCATTTTTGGGTGTTACGCTCGGGTTATGGAACATGCTGCATTGAAGGGAGAAAAGACCTAAACAGAGAGAAGGGGGAAAAGCAACAAAGAAGTGAAAGAGAATGAAGATGATAGTTAGCCAGATAAAAAGAAAAGAAATGGAAGAAAAAGTAGGAACAAGATTAAGGGAAAGCAGCAGCCAGAAGACAGGAGACTAAATCAGTGAGAAGGGAAGAGAAAGAAGGGTGCCCACAATGGCATGAGGATGGAAGAGGGAGGAAAATAGAGAAAACAAAAACAAAACCCAAAAACAAAAAAGTAAAATGATCATGTGTCCAAGGAATTGTTAGCTGGCATTTGCGGAGCAGATATCTTAGAGCTCTGCCAAGAACAATGGCACACACACACAAAGAGAGAGAGAGAGATGCTAAATTATGTTTCAAAATACCCCAAATTCTAGCTTGCCTAACTGCTTGTAGCCCGGGTGTCTAGATCTGGAAAGCCATCTTCAGGTGAATCGGCCGCAGACATGTTCCACCATGGGCGCCACAGCCTGAGGCATGGTGGAAAAGAAAGCAGCCACGGTACCACTGGGGTCTTTTAGGTGGCCCTGACTGTGTCTCCATCTGCCCCCAGCCTCCTCCATCTGTCCTCAGCAGGAGAAAGCTGCCAGCCAGCAGGACGGCAGCAGCCGAGCCCTTTCTTGAGAGTTGTCCTTGACATGGCCTCCACAAGGGTCAAAAGCCACCTCTTCCGTGTTCCAACAAACCGCCACACACACACACACACACACACACACACACACACACACACAGATACCTTAGAACCTCCAGGAGTCCCACAAGGAGCATGGCCAAAGCTTCTGAAGGGGTGTCTGTAGTCCTCCATTCTGTATGCATGTCACCCCCAAGGCTCATTCCTGCACAAGCTGCTTTGCAGGTGAGGAAACAGGTGTCCAGCCCCTGCTCGGCCTCGGTGTCATGGACTGAAGGCCAGTCCACTGTTGAGAGCAGGGGCCCCATGGACCCTTTGCTTATACTCTGAAGAGAATCAAATCCAGACAGCAGCCACCTCTCCTAGTCCCCAAAGAGCCGGGAGCTGGGAGAGGGACATGCTGGTTCTCACCTACTGTGCCTGCGTGACCCTGGGACACAGCTGGTGAGAAGGAAGAGTTTATTCAAGTCCCTCGTGCAGCCCAGCGGTCTCTGCCCCTGCTACTCGTGGGCAGAGAGGCACAGTTCCGTCATTCTCTAATGTCCCCTGGGTCCACAAGCCCCCTCAGTGAGTGCTACCCACGATTTCTGTTCATAATTAGCAAAACAGGCTAGTTCCCCACGGTCGCCACACTGCTGTCCTTCCCCCTGCTCTGCCTCCCCTAGAATAAAAGTCATGAAAAATTCTTCAGCAAAAAATACTCGCAGTAACATGCCAATTCTGATTTTTTTTTTTTCAGTGCACGCTCCTGGCGGTACTGGTAAGTCACCCGTATATGCACAAACTCATCACCAGTGAGTTTCTGTGACAAATAAGGACTTGAGCACCAACTGTCCACAAGTCCTGTTCCTCAGCCTTTAATTCCCTGCAGCTTTATCATCCTTCTTAAAGACTAGTCATGTTTTTAAAAACTAGGGATCCTTAAAATTGGTATTAGGCTGCATACTGTCCTTTATGATTTTAATAGTGTCAATAATTATCGGATGTTTTCCAAAGCAAAAAAAATGGTCAAGAGGATTGGAGGAAGGATTAAAAAGTAAGCACAAATATAATACAGGGATGTCTAAGAAAAGGAAGCACCCTGCGTGAGTGACAGGGCAGGAACGGAGGAAGGCAAGGAGAGGATGCAGCTAAGATTCTCACCTGCAGAACCTGCACAGAAAGCAAGGAGCAGGGGCAGCCCTTCCTCCCAGCTAAATCTGGAGGAGGGTGGGTGGCGGTGCAGCAGCTGCGCACAGCGAGGGCGTCCCAGGACCGCGTGGTGCCGAGTGCTCCGATCGGTGCCAAATGGAAAGGCTGCTGTCTGCACGAGCCTTTGCAGAACAGCTCATCTGCTTTCTACCTAACCTTATCTAACCAGTCTTTTTCTTTTTCTTTTTCTAGAGCAAATTGCAGCAGGCGGTGGTAAGTCCCTTACATATATATTTTTTCTCTCTCTCTAGTGTTTCTTGCCCTTGAATAATGTTCAGAGGGCCTGTTCCTCCCCTTGGTGGTTTTGGCCACAAAATGATAGTTTAAACACGGTGTTATGCTTCCCCTACTTTGTAGCTGCTAAGAATTCTCTGGAGTCACATGTTAAGAGACGGGCTGCAGATAGGGCTCAGCAGTTAAGAGCAAATGCTGCTCTTGCAGAGGATCTGGGTTCTCTTCCTAGCACCCACATGGAGGCTCACAGACGTAATTCCATCTCCAGAGGATCCACTGCCTCTCTGGGCCTCTGTGGACACCAGGCACACACCTAGCACACAGATACACATGCAGGCAAAGCACTCATGCACACGAAACAATGTTTTTTTTAATGAAAGAAAAAGCAAGGAAACCTTCACTGAACATCATGATGTGCTCTGAAACATGTCAACATGTGGCCTGTACCCAGAAGAATCTTCTCAAGCACCAGAGAAAGACGGCAGAAGCTGGCTGAGGGCTGAGGAGAGCCTTGCAGACCACAGAGGGTGGGATCCCGCGAGGATGTGCAGATACACTGACAGTGGGAGAGAAAACTTTCTGGATAAGCCCTCAGGAGGGGCACAGTACACTTTAAACACACTGAGCCTTTGGCCCCTGCTGTGTGGTGTGTGCAGCCCCGAGCACCTGAGGGAAACAGTGTGCTGGGGCAGGACAGCATCCCACAGATGACGACCACTGTGACCTCTACAGCCACCCTCAACTCTGCTCCAACTCTGCTTCTGGCAAGTGAATAAAATCCATCAACTGGCTTGTGGCACACACTGTAACCCCGATCAAGGCTGCCTCCGTCCGTGCTCTTAACTGTCTCATACCTGCAGCCTTGGAAATTCGAGGGGGGGATGTTTCTGTCAGTGGCCCAAGGTCTCCTAAGAACCACCAGGTCTCCTGTGTGTAAATACCTTTGAGATATTGTAATGTATCCATGAAAATTGTGTTGCTAGTTTTATTTCTTCTAGCTTTCCTGTGACTTGTGGGTAAAAAGGAAGCAGCTGACACTAAAGGATTTAGAGAAATTAGTGGCTCTAGCAAGCGTAAGGAACAGGTGTGGGAAAGAAGAGCTTTCGGGTGGTTCAGGTAGGGAAAGAGGATTTGGAGAGAATGCAGATGACCAGGGCACATAGGCCACCATGTTAGGAATCTCAAAAGGTGTTTTAAGAATTTTCCACCTGGGTGGAAAGAGGATACGCAAAGCCTCACTGATGACATCACAGTCCCTCTCCTGCCCCAGGCCAGCAAGAGCAGAGACACTGCCCTGACTGACAGGGGCTGAAAGCCCCGCACCACTCTTCAGCCTGTGGGTTAGCCGGTCTAGCTTTAGCCCTAGGCTCACATACACTCTTTGACTGTTCCTTGTCTGCTCTTCCCCCAGAGGACATTCCAGAAGAATGCAGCCGTAAGTCACATGCTGTTCGTAAGTAAGGCCTCTCAAGGCTGGGATCCTTCCTTCTGACATCCTGTGTGCCTCCATCTCCTTCACCTATTCCACCGTCTCGTTGGCGCCTGCCCCTGAAAGGACTAAGTGGGCGCAGCACGGTAACTCTAGTCCTGGAGGCCAGAGGAGAGGAAAATCGGGGCTTCTAGGTAGTGCCACTCTGGACTAAGTAAGGTCTTGCCAGAAGAGACCTCTCAGAATCTACAGAGACGGGTCAACGAGAGCAGCAGGAAGGCTGTAGACGTGAGTCAAGGCTGGCACAGGTCTGCAGAAGTAGGAGAAAGATGAAGGCAGCATGGCCTAGTGCCCTGTCAAGCCAGAGTGTGAGCAGGGGGCAGCCGCTGAAAATGGGAGAGATGAGCACCCCGACCCTGGGGAGACAGGAGCGCTCTAGTCGCGCTCCAGCAGGCGCTCAGCCCCTCCCGCCCCGTCATCACACTGTTCTCACTAATTTCTGCCTTTCTTTTTTAGCTGAGGATTCCAACGGTAAGTCTGGCCGCCTCCTTTCAAAACTGAACCCAACTCTCTCCAGGAACGTTGAAAAGACCTTGAACCAAAATTTCTCCATCCGTGTCAGGACCCACTAGCTTAAAGCTCTAATTCCTTGACCCTTATAATTCTACTAGGTTATCAACAAACTTCTACAATGTGCCTTGACTTACTTGATAATTAAAGATCAAAGGGAAAAGTTTCCCTGTAGCTCTGTAGATTCTGAATCAGGAACTTACACAAAAGGGAGAAATGGATGAGAGGAAAACTAATACATATTCCTGTCTTCCAGCTGGGCCATCTCCACAGCTGGCCATTTGTCCCTGCTGTGCCCTCTCAGAGCCCCACAATACCCATGAGACCTGGCAGTTTCACAAAGGAACTGAAAATTCCCATCTCCTTGAGCCTTCGGCTTTTCCACTGTCTGGAATTCCACATCGTGGTCCTCAGTTCTCTGACAGCCTCAAATGCCTTTATTGACGTAGTATTTGTACCACCTGGAAAGTTCCCAGCCAGGAAGAAAGCAGAAAAGAGGCTGGTGGCTCAGGCTTGTGAGCCCAGCCACTTAGGAGGCACAGCTAGGGCATTGCCTGCCTCGTGGCCCAGCTGGACTGCAGACTAAGGGAGAGTCAAGTCTGGGCAAACTAACATGACCTTGTCTCAAAATAAAAGCAAAAACGTGGGAGAAGGGGCTAGGAGTGGGGCGAAGGAGGAGGCCAGGAATACAGCTTAGTGACAAAGCACTGGCCTACATTCTTGAGGCCCTAGGTTCAGCCCCTAGTGTGGGGAGGTAGGGGAACAGAGAACCAGAATACAAGGGTGAGCCTGGTGTAGTGGTGAGCCCAGGGCCTGGGCTGTAGAGACAGGAGGTCTCAGGTTCTATGTGAACCTGGGCTCAGACCCTGTCTCTGTAGAGCAAGCAAATAATCAACTTCTCTACTTGCCTTTCAGAAGGAATGCAGACTCAGGCAATATGTAAGTGTGCCCCCACTCCCCTTCTCTCCCTTTCCCCTCCCCTCAGCTCCCCATGCTGGGGTCCAGCAGTCTTTATCTGGTCACTGTAGAGTTCATGATCAAAATCTGCCCGGGTTATTAACAATATACTGCAAAGTTAGAACTGAACCTATATACAGACATATAAGGAGAACAAGAACTGGGTTCTAAAATTTCACATAATTATCAACAAAAGACTGATTACAGAAAAGGAAAAACTGACAGAGAAAGGGATTCTATGCTTGTATAACTACCACTGTGAGGATGCTCTGACCTCCTGGGTCTGACTGTCCACATTTGATACCATGATAGCTAAGGATTTCCCTGACTCGGTAGCTTAAGAGCTGCTGTCTCCTTGGCATCTGCTTTCACATTACCCATACATTTTTTTACTTTTAAAATAATTTTGTGGAAGAAAAACATAAAAGAATTGACTTACATAAAGTAACAGAGGGAAGCCAGGCACAATGGCACACACCTATAATCCCAGGGAGGCAGAGGCTGGAAGATCTCGAGTTTGAGGCCAGCCTGGTCTACAAAGTGAGTCCAGCCAGGAAAAGCACTTGTCCCACAAACATAACACCTGAATACAACCCCAAAACCCGAAAGGGAGAAGTTGAGAGCCAACTCCAGAGGCTGGACTCTGACCTCCACACTAAGGCCTCGGGGTTGAGGGGACATAGACTTTAACTACCTTCCTGTATCGGGAGCCGTGAAGTCACTGGGCCCCTTCTGCTCAGCTGACTCTCACAGGAGGTCAGAGACCCCCAAAGGGTGCTTATTGAGACAGAGCTCTGCCCAGAAGTCAAACAGGGGGTGAGGGAAGTGCTGAGCCCCTTCTCTGCCCCACAGGTTGCCCGCCTCCACCGGCCTGTGAGTACTGCTTGGTTTTCTGCCGGTTTCCTTCCTTACTGCTCTGCATGTGTGCCCTGCCCATTCCCACCCTGTGTGCAGATGAGTGTGGAAATATGTGAGCCAACCCCCCCCCCCCATATCCAGTTCCCTTTGCCTTTGTCATCTAACTCCACCTGTGCCGGAGACTCTGCTCACCTGGCCTCAGACGGGCACCCGTGCCCCTCCTGTAAGAACTAACATTTTTTTAATTGCATCGGGTTTTTTGTTTGTTTGTTTGTTTGTTTGTTTAATTCCTATAGTGGTGCCATTAATTAACCCCTATGAAGAGGATAGGAAATGGAGGCTAAATGTTTATCCAAGAATATATTCGTGAGACCTAATGCAAGCCTAGAGCTGAATCCTCCCAAACTATCCTGTCACAAAAGTGCCTTCACCCAAGCTTCTCACAGCTGCTCTCTCTTTTCAGGCCCATCGCCACCCATAAGTAAGTACTGTGCTTGTGTGGATTCCCTTCCACTCAGTAGGCTTGCTCTGCATCTCTCCTCCCATTTCCTTCCCGCCCAGCTTGCCTGCGCTGCACATAACAGCAGAATAGGATGCAGAGAAGTAAGGAGCTAGCATCTGTCAACAAAATATCTAACTACTAAACAGCAGAAGCAGACAGAACTCTTTTAGAGAGAGAGCAACAGTGTTAAGCATGGGGCGTTTCTCAGAGTACACGGAGATGCAAAGCCCCAGCTGTCTCTCGGAAGTCTCAGCCCAAAGTTGTCCAAGTCCAATAATGAAAGCCTTTCAGGGGCTGTACTTCCGGCTTCCTCATCGCTACTTAATCTTCCCTCTAAATCTGGACTGCAACTAGTCTACACAGAGCTGTTCTCACAAACCCTTGCTGCTTAGTTGAATATTCCCCTAACAGACACCAGACCCCAGCAAAGCATTAGGTAACTGTGTTGGTTCTATGTAAGAAAAATTAAATGGATTTCTCTCTCTCTCTCTCTCTCTCTCTCTTTCTCTCAGTAATTTCACAGAGAACTACAAGTAAGTTCTTTACTTTTCCTCTGGGATATGTGGGGGTTTCCACGGCTTAGCTGGGTCTGCTTCTAAATGCTAGAAGATTTTCTGTTTCTCGCGTTCATTTGCTTTCACGATTCACATGGGCCCGCAGGTTCCCAGACACACGCCTCCCACTCTTTATGCTAAAAAAAACTCACATTTTCAGGAAGCTGAGACTGTGCCAAAAGCAGCTGAAATGTTGATCCGCAGGTGATGCGTGCAGAACTCAGAGCTGTCCCATAAGCCCACCCAGTGTCCTCCAGCTGCTTCACACTGTCAGGAGCTCACAGGGTCTGAAGAGGCTGCGGTAGAGAGATAGATAGATAGATAGATAGATAGATAGATAGATAGATAGATAGATAGATAGATAGATAGATAAATAGATAAACAGATAAATGCAGAGCGAGAGTTGCCAAAGCAGCTCAGTCAATCCTCGTTTGGATAAAATGTCCCAGCCTTTAACTGGGCATCTGGAGCCGGTAGGCTGCAAACAGGCGAGCACTCCAGCTCCCTCCAGGAACACTCAGGGAGCGGAATTTCAGTGATTTCAGTGTTAGGGCAATTGAGCGGCTGTGATGGGCTGGGAATGGCGCTTTTGACATAGGCTGTGCTACTGCCTCTCTGGGGTCCCTATCCAAATATACCTCTGTGTCCTCACGTCAGCCAAGTGTTCTCACTGCACAATGACCACACCATCAGGGCAGATCAGATCATTCTCACTGCACAAAGAACACACTGTCAGTACCTCAGGGAGAAGCTGGGCATGCCACGTGCTCCGGATAGGCACAGAGCCTTGTGTCAGTCACAGCAGGTGTGTGAGGCGGCTGGTCAATGCCCTGCAGTGTGGACGCAGAGGTGAGTGCTGCCGACAGCTCGCTCTCTCCTCTGTCCTTCTTTATTCAGACGAAAGCCCATAGGAAGTGCCCTTCACATTCGGGATGGGTCTTCCCTCCTCAAAACATCCTCTCTGTGCGGCTGGAGAGCTACCGCTCCTGACTCAACGGAGGGTGTGGTCTGCTCTTGCAGCAGACAGAGTTTGATCCCCAGCACCTACATCCAGTCGCTCACACCCACCTGCAACTCCAGCTCCAAGTTATGCCTCTGGCCTCCAAGAGCACTTGCACTCACATGCACAGTCACACACACACACACACACACACACACACACACACACACTGGAAGCGCTGTCCTGGGTGATTTCTAAATCATACATTCTCTGAAGGGTAAAGAAGCAGAGGCAGCACTGGGCTGCCAGTAGGGGCACCAGAGGGCAGGATTCCCAGTCTCTTGTTTCCTCTTGAGTGACAAATGGCTGCAATAAAAATATTTAAATAAAACATACACCTCAGCCAGGCGCCTTGGCGCACGCCTTTGAGCCCAGCACTCAGGATGCAGAGGCAGGCGGATCTCTGTGAGTCCAAGGCCAGCCTGGTCTACCAAGCAAGTCCGGGACAGCCAGGGCTACACAGAGAAACCATAAATAATTTGAAGAAAGAGAAGACAGGTAAGAAAGAAAAAGTAAAGACAGACAGAAGGACAGAGACTTGGGGGACCCAGAAGGTAGCTCAGTCAGTTGAGTGAGAATTTTCATTCTCAACAATTTATTCTTAAACTAAATACATACATCAAGAGTGGTGGTGTCTGTAAGTCCAGCACGCAGGAGACAGAGGGAGGCGCAACTCCGTGTTCATGGCCAGCCTGGTGTACAGAGTGAGCTCCAGAACGGCCAGCACTACACAGAGAAACCCAAGAGTAAGAAATAGAGACAGGGACAGGGGAGACTGAGGCAGGAAGATGTAAATTTAAATTTAGCCTGAGCAAGACCCTTAACCACCCACCCAGCAACCAACCCTCAAGAAAAGGTAGATATATGCAGAACCTCTGAATTCCACTTCAGGATATAAATGCCAAAGAAAAACCTTGCATAAACATATAAGAACACACAAAGATGTATGAAATTGTTAATAATTTAAAACACACTGAGCATACATTTCGTTATTCGTACGACTGAGAAAAACCCCCGAACTACAGTAATAAATGATATTTACAGATATAAAGTTTCTTTAAAGATGACTCATTAATTACAACAAAAAGAGTAAAGCTTAAAAGTCCACATAGGCAGTGAGGCAGTTTTTCAGTTCCGGGGGACGCTGGCCTAACTGATAAGAGCAACACCCTTGGAGAGCAGGTGGGAGCTGGCCTGGGCTCTGTATTCACGGGTTGTTAGTTGCCCCTACCACTTTTTTCTCAAAAAAACAAACTCAATAGTAGTTTGACAAATGTTCTTTTATAGGTGTTTTTTGTTGTTGTTGTTATTTCTTTCAAAAAGAGAGAGAGAATGAACCAATGGCACCACAAAGGCGGCAATCCCGGAAAAACTGAGCACCTGCAGAAGTGTTTCTAAGACCCAGGAGGAGGCATTAGAACAGCCCTGGTGTGGTTTCCTCTCCCTGGCGAGGTGTGAAGGCATCCCAGAACTGAAGCCCTTTCCAGTCAAAGGTGCACTTCTCAGATGCTGACAAAGCCGCTACCTCAAACGGCCTTGCGGCCTTGAATTCCCAAGAAACAGAGGAGTCTTCCCCAGCAGTGCTGTCGCCCAGCCTGGGAGCATGAGCTCACACTCAGGTCTAACAAGACTGCTGCTTGGCCATGTATGAACAAAACCCCATGAGCAAGTCTCAGGGGAATCTTCAGCCTCTGAACAATCTCACTCACACTTAGCAAGGTGGCCCAGCAGGTAAAGGCTCTCACTACCAACCTGATGATTTGAATTCCCTCCCCAGGAAACACATGGTGGAAAGAAGAACCAACTCCCACAAGTTGTACTCTGATGCCCACATGTGAGGATTAGATGACAGTGAAGGACCAAGAGGGTAGCTCAACTCACACGGCACGGGACACTGTGGGCCATTTCCTCAGTTGTGCAGGGACCAGATGGGGGAGAAAGTGTGTGCTCCCTCACTAGCCTTGGGCCCTTCATTTCATGTCATTCCAAGACAAAGCCACCCTGCCGAAACACCCCTCTTAGCAGAAGTCATACTCGTGAGCAAATATTTGTTTCATAAAAAAAAAAAACTATACTAACTTGTTTGTCTTTTTCATTAAAGCAAAACCTGGACCACCTATATTACCTAAGTCCTGTGTTTTTTCTCAACTGTATTCTCATTAACTTCCTTTGGTCGAGTCCCAGCATTTATACTGTGAATGTCCCAAGTCCCAAAGTTTCTATGGTTTTCTAGCTTTTCAGGATCTCACAGTCTCTAGTTTCTGGTTTTTATCCCCTGTTCCCAGCAGCCTGCTCCATTCTCAGCTATCCATAGCCGTTTGGAAGTGATAGTTGAAAGGCTTAATGCCTGGTGCAGTACTGTGATGGTATCTACTAGGTACTTACCTTGTGCCACGCAATGAACTTGGCACTTGACATCTGTATACATACTGCACCAATCAGCTATTACTGCTAACACACACAGGAGGAAATGATGAACTAACATATCCTATCACAATTATTCACAATAGGGCTCCTTAGATGACCCTCAAGCCAGATACTGAGAAATAATGGCCACCCCCATTAAATAAAATGATCACAATTGAACACAATTTATCCAAAGAGGTAGAAGAGAGAGGGATAAGAAAAGATAAGGACAAAAAAAAATTAAACAGATTGTCAAACTTCTAGAAAGAAAAACGCGAAAGAAAATAGCCTCTCCCAGTGACACTTCTGTCTCCAAAAATGTCCCATAGTTCAGAGATGCCACCAAACTCGGTGGGTTCTGAAGAGAATGTGGCAGTCTCTCACTGTCCTTTTGCTAGAACTTGTTGCAGAGTTTAAGAAGTAGCTGTGTTCTTCCTCCAGAAACTGTGTGGTCATTTATTTTCCTGTTTCTTTTTCACAGTGAGACAAGATCCAGGTAAGTGGTCTCCTGGCCTCTTCCAGGGTCAGTCCCTGCACATGCTGTCCTTCTGGACCCACCAGACTTTCAGTCTGTCTTGTTTTCTATTGAACAGCTTCTTTTAAAGTCACTGGTGAATATATTAGAAAGCTCAAACCCTACAGATGACAAGTCAAACAATGAGCTGCCTGAAGGTGACTTGCAGTCAGGCATGCTCCTTTATTTTAAATCAGGTTGCTCTGTGTTTAACTTATTTGCAATGGCGTGATTGTGCTTATATTGATGTGTTACTGTGTATAACTTATAGTGTGTATATGATGTGTAGTCACGACATCAAAGTAGTTATCACCCTCATGTCCCCACACAGCACCCTTCCCTTGTTCAGGGCATGCCTGTTATCCTCTGCTGCCTCCTAAAATGTGTAACACTTTGTTGAGCTACTGTCCTTCTAGTACAGCATGGCAGAAAGTACTCCTGCTGTGTCGAGGAGTTTGTCCAAATTGTCACCTTGGGGGGAAATGTCACCTGCTGTTTTCCTTGTTGGAGTTTATAGGTGAGTGGGATTTAACTTGAATTAGCAAAGTTAACTCAAATGAGATTTACTCTTTAAAAAAAAAAAAAAAAAAAAAAAAAAAAAAAAAAAAAAAAAAAACATGGAGGGCCTACAGGTGCCAGACAGAAGAGGTACAGCAGGGGCCAAGGTAGGGAAAATCCCTCCAAGAGTTCACTCGTGCATGTAAACACTTCTGACATGTTTCCTGTCCAAAGAAGTTGAGAGAAAGGTGAAAAGCAGGTCAGTGCTCCTAAGTCTGACCACTAAGCCAGCCTCGTTAGGAGAACCTGAGAGTCTCTTTCTACCCTCACTGAAGAGGACCCGTGGGAATCCGAGCTCTCTGCGCTGGCTTCACCGACTGCTGCCATTCTAAGAACGTTCTCTTGGACAAGTACAGCACCTGCTCAGTGCAGGCCTGTCTGTCTCCAGTTAGGATAGACTTAGGGCCCCAACTTCCACAATGTCCTGATCTTACAGCATAGGGCACAGTGGGTACCGGGAACATCAGCACGGCACTATTCTCCTGGAAAGTAAGTGTCTTGCTAGAGTCAAAGGGTTTGGCTCACTTAGAAAGACTCACAGAGTGAAAGATGAGGAAAAACAACTCCTAAGTTGACCTCTGACCCCCACATGCACACCATGGCACACAAGTGCTCAGAGAGGGGGACAAATAAACAGGGACACCTGCTGCTGCCCTGAACCTCCCGGGCCTAGCTGCACTAGAGCACCCCAGTAACTCACAAAGTTCTGCCCCCTGGACTAAGTGGAATGAAACTGGCAAACAGAAGTTAGAGCTGTGTAAGCTGTCCTGACTCTTCAACAGAAAGAACACATTTTCAATACATAACCACCAGGGAAGCAGGAAAAGTCTCAAAGTTTAAGTAACAAAACGGGGGCAAAAGCCAGAGAAATGGAGTTTGTCTGGATCCTTCAGTATTTCATTTCCAGGGAAACTGACTGACAAAGGGACAATGACTCATCACTTTTCCATCCTTTCAAAATGACTGTTACTGTAAGAAAAACAACAGACCCCAAACCCTCCTAATGAAGGGTGGGAGGGTCTCTTCTCAGCCCAGGATTCCTGTCTGGAAAGAAGTTACCGTTAGAATTCTGCTGTCGTCACCCCTGTTGCTGCTGTAAGCCCACACTAACTGTCTGTGTTTGGATTTTAGCCCCTGTAGCAGTACCTATGTGTAAGTGCATTTTCTTTTCATCAATCCGGTAGACTTAGGGATCCCAAAATGGGCAGAACGCTGTTCCTCATGATCTCGGTGGGATGCTTCTATTTACGACTACCTGCCCCATCCTCTTACTAAGCAATCTGTTATGAATCACTCGGTAGAAAGATAAACACATGATAGAAAGGTTGAGAAAAAAATCCCCCAAACGACATTTTCCTAACAGCTTTTTTGGTAAATTGATTATGTAATTAATTATATTTCATGTGCATTGGTGCTTTGCCTGCATGTATGTCTATGTGAGGGTTCTGGAGATACGAATGGTTGTGAGCTTCCATGTGGGTACTGGGAACTAAACTCGGGTCCTCCGGAACAGCAGTCAGTGCTCTTAACCATTGAGCCATCTCTCAGGCCTGAAGACAGCTTTTCCTAAGAAATAAAACTTTCCATGCTAAGAAGTACTGTTGTAAGCTGTAATTAATATTTACAGTTGATTTGTCTTCTGGTAAAGCTGCTGTTAGTCCTAAACAGCTGTATACCCAAATCACCACACAGACACTGGGATTTCTTTTAACCTAGAACACAATGCTGGGCAATAGCTACTCCCTCCTAAACCTCCAAGGCCGCATAGTTTCCTAACATTTAGATTTCCCACATTACACTTGCTTTTAGTGATACATTATGTCCAGTCCATCTCCACATAGTTCCAAGATCTCTCCTCCAGCTCTGCTCCTCTCTTAGCTCTCACCCCTTCTCTTCCTACTCCTTTCCTGTCCTCTGGCTCCTCCTCTCTTTCCTGTCCTCTGTGTCTAGTTGCTTTATTTTGTTCCTGTTTACACAAGAGTTGAGACAGAATGCTTACAATGAGTATCACAATGCAATATCCAGATTGAAACCACAGGGGCATGGGGGGAGAAATCAGCATTTGAATCAACAAGGGTAAATTGTATACATTCCAAAAGAACATTATACCAACATTTCCCCCTTTAAGTCCAATAAAAGGCTCCTTTTCTTTCAATACAATAATAATTATGGAATTATGAAAACTGCTAGGTAAAATCTACACGTGCAATGTCTAGTCCATGTGTATTTAGCAACTTAGGAGAAAGTAGATTATCTGATTTTCCTATCTATCTTCACAAGTTAAAAGTTCTCTACCTAAGTTAACTTTTATCCTTATTGATAGTACTTATATGAAAGCATTTCTTAACTTCTAAACAACTCAAACTTAACTGTGGCACTATACCTATTTGGTCTTCAACCCCACCAGAGACTTGAGAAGAAATAAAATTAGTTACTTGAGTAAATAGGAAGTGCATGTTAACAGCTTCAAAAAATAAAAATTGACAGAGACAGTTTGCTGCCTGAACAGTCACCCATAACTCTTTCTATCATTGGAGCATCACCTTCAGCCTTCTGGCTCAGAATATTTGACAGACATAAATGTGAAGCAGGAACTATTTAGGACTTGCTTACCCTGTCTTGGCAGAGTTTGGCAGTCAACTTGTCCTGCATTTAAGTTTGCCCATTTTGGGCAGAATTTGTCTGTCGTGATGCAAGGGTATTTTCTTTACCCGAGTGGCTCATTTGCCATATTTGAAGCCATCTCCGTATGGAGGTTCTTCGATGCTCATTATCTTCTTTGAGGTAGGCGGGGTGCTGCCAGGAGATGACCTGGCTCATTGTCAAAGAATCTTTAAAATAATAAAAACATTTTAAATGCCATATTCTGTAGGTCTCTGAAGTTTTGAAGACTACCTATCTTTATGTAATCGATCTGTACACAAAATCATATCTATCTGTTAAACCTAGGATGTATACTCATGTCAGACACTTAGACTAGTGTCTGACATGACGATGAGTTTAATAACTAGCAATTAACTTACATACCTAATATCCTAACCTGTTTTTAATAGCAGTTTAGAAGTATTGGAAGTAACCTTGACTTCTATCAATATACTAAAGCTTATACCAATGTATCAAAAATACTTATTTTGCATCAATATGCAAATCCTATACCTGAGTTAAAATTAACCTTATTTGAGAATAACAAATAAAACCTTAAGTTGAGTAGATTCAATAATCTACCTTTTTTTTATTCCTATATCCCTTACATTCCTTGTTTCACTTTGAATAAGACCATTAATAATAAACATCTCCCAATGACAATAACATTTTGTAGCCATAGCAAACAACCAAAAACATACCCAAACCCCTTTAAGGAAAATTGGATGTTGTTCTTATGGATTTCTTCTAGCTGACATTTTGGACACACAGAAATCCTGTTAGGGGAGCCCAAAGAAAATTAGGAAAAATTCATAATTTAAGCAAACAATAACATTTGTGGTCCAGTCTTTGAATGTTGAGAATTTTCAGGCTTAATAAAAGTTCTCTTTGGAACAGTCTAAAATGCTGGACCAATTAAGATTAGTAGCTTTCTTCAAACTTCTTTTGGGAGCAGGCTTTGATGAGAAACAGCTTAGCAGTTGAGGCAGGAACAAGCAGAATGCTGGAACATGCAAGATGCTGGAACAGATGTGTCAATGTCTCAGCATGCTGAAAAATGATTCTGTTAGGTTTGATCCAGCGTCTCTGGTATCAAGTTCTTTTGTTCTGCAAACATATAATTTCTCACAAGCATTATACAGTTCTGAAATTATAAATGTATGAGATGTGCAGGATGAAACTAAACTGTAAGCCAATTTTATCTGTGCAAATTAAAAGGTTAGCATAATGCATTTTGAAGATATTATAGGCAAGGATTTATTGTTGAAGTTCTGGCTAGAGACATTTTTTTTTCTCTCAGTCAGTTTTAGAGTTGTTCCCGTGTAAAGGGATCAGCAATATAAGTTACCATTATTATTGAACATGCAGTCATTATCCTGTTGAAATCAAAACAAGGTTGGATAGATTAAAATATCTTTTCAGGCTCTTGCGTGCCTGTTGTATTAGGCCACGTTGCTACCTATTTCCCTAGAGAAGCCTCCCATTAGAGAGACAAGCTGGTTGCCTTGAGGAACAGAAAACGCATGTTTTAAGTAAACTTTATATAAACACCTTTTTAATTTAGAATATAAACATACCGTAGGTATCTTGTACCTGTTAGAGGTTTAGCCCTAGATTTTTATAAATGTTGTAGCTATTTGTCCTTGTTTATATAGAATGGGCAGTTATGCCTTTATAGCCAAATTTTATTTAAACTTCCTCTTACCTTCAGCATTTAAGCATACCCTAGGCATCTTGTACCTGGGTTGTACAATGGTTGTGGCTATTTATTGGCTTGTTCCTTTTTTATACAGGATGGGCAGTTATGCCTTTATAGCCAAACTTTATATAATAAACTCTCTTAGCATTAGTATATAAACTCTCTTACCCTTAGCATTTAAGTATATCTTAGGCATCTTGTACCTGGATTTTTACATTGCTTTTGGCTAGTTTTTGGCTTGCCCTCTTTTTTATATGGGATGGACAGTTTTGTTTTTAAACATATAAATATAATTTTTGAGTTTTTAGGACTAAACTAGGCTGGCATGTACTTTGCCATCTTTAAGCCTCTTGTGTCTTTTTTACATAGGCCTGTCCAACATTTCCCCCCATGAAAATATCTCACGTTTAAAAGGAGAAGGAAGTTTCCAGAGCAGTGTGACATTATCTCTCTTTACATAAACCTAAAAATGATGTGAATCCCAACTTTAGATCAGTAATGACATAACATCTATTATTAAGAAAAAGGAATTTACATGGTAACTTCAAGGAAAATTTTGTCATTTTGAATCTTAGATTATCTCTGCAAATGGCTAAACAGCAGGAGTTACCATCCTGGCTTTTATTATGTAAATAAGCTTGATCCAGAACTCAGAGATCTGCCTGTTTCTTTTTGCTTTGTGTGGTGAAGGCATGTGCCTTCATCAACTATATATCTATATCTAGATAGATAGATAGATAGATAGATAGATAGATAGATAGATAGATAGATACATAGATACATAGATACATAGATAGATACATAGATAGATAGATAGATAGATTTTTTTTTTCAAATCAAACAGACAAGAAAATTTTAAGTTTGGGGTCAGTTGTGCCAATTTACGCTGTAACAAACAAAGCCCAGTTGGCTATTTTTGGCTGATGTTTCAGTAAACTGGTGGACCCTTACCAGAAAGAGCTGACAAGTATCTTGCAGCCCGAGAGCTTTGAATTCTAGCCGTTATTAATCTAATTATTAGGAAGATTGCCCTTTTTGTTGTCTGCAACCTAGTATTCCAATCCTTGTTTTTTTTTCCCCATTTTCTCCTTCAACTTTCTGGGAGAAGGTATGGAGGAGAACCAACACCATTAAACATATTGCAACCAGATCCATGACCATGACAGCCAAAACGAAGCCAAAAGGATTAAAACATCCTCTGCCATGGAATTTTTTTTTTTTTTTTTTTTTTTTTTTTTTTTTTTTTTTTAGATGCAGTTTAGAGGTTTGTCTGTCTAGAGGTTTGTCTGCCTTCAGTTCCTTTCTTTCCTGCCATGGCTGTGGAGCTCAGCCAGTTGAGCCAGCCACAGTATAAAGGAGCCAGGCTTGTGTACCCCTCAGTTAGACTACAGCAGCAGCCAGGTTTGTTATGTTAAATCTCAGGTCTGCCCACAGGAGGCTGCCTTTTGCTCCAGAGCCTGTTTAAGAGTCTCTTAAAGAGGAAGTTTTTGAGCTGGGAGTTTTTAGGTTTTAAGTTTGGGTTTTTTCACTGGGAGATTATTTCCCCCACCAAATTGTGATAAAGTATGATTTAGGGGTGTGGATACTTAGATTAGTTGGGCGCCATTTGTTGTAAGTGGCATTTAATTAATATTTACTATTGATATATCTTCTGGTAAAGCTGCTGTTAGTCCTAAACAGCTGTATACCCAAATCACCACACAGACACTGGGATTTCTTTTAACCTAGAGCATAATGCTGGGCAATAGTTACTCCCTCCTAAACCTCCAAGCCCGCATAGTTCCTACCATTCAGATTTTGCCCATTATACTTGTTTTTAGTGATACATTATGTCCAGTCCATCTCCACATAGTTCCAAGATCTCTCCTCCAGCTCTGCTCCTCTCTTAGCTCTCCTCTCATCCCTTCTCTTCCTACTCCTTTCCGGTCTCTGGCTCTTCCCCTCTTTCCTGTCTCTGGCTCCTCCCTTTGCACAACATTGCAGCTAGTTGCTTTATTTTGGCCTGTTTACACACAGTTGAGACAGGATGCTTAGAATAAGTATCACAGTGCAATATCCGGATTGAAACCACAGGGGTATGGGGGGGGGGAGAAATCAGCATTTGAATGAACAAGGGTAAGGTGTATACAATTCAAAAGAACATTATACCAACAGAGGACAATACAGCAGACACAGAGAAGGACAGGAGGGGTACAGGACACACTCAGAAGGAAGAAAGGAGGGGCTGAGTGCAGCCAGCTTGAGGTCTCTGACTGCTCTGCAGGAACCCTCCTGCTGGCTGGGAAAAGGGAGCCATGCACAGGGCAGCCAGTCACATCAGAGCAGCCCCTGCCTTTAGAAAACGCCCTGCTCTCACCTTAGACAGCTTCCCTGGGGGAGGTCTGGTGCCCACAGGAGAGCAATGGTTAGCTCTTGGGAGGAAAAACAAAAGGAGGAAAGAGCCTGTAGCCTTGTTTCAAATATTCTGCTAATGTGTTTCTGTTTCATGCCGTCCTGCCAGTTACTCCCGTGCCAATAGGTAAGTTATTTATTCATCTCTTTCTACAATTAAATATCATTTGAAACCTTTCCCAGAAGAGATTCTGGATTCGTGTCCTCCTACGCCCTTTCCTTCTCCGCTGTCTAGAACCCCTTAAGTGCTGAAGAACTTACTGCTGTGCAGTGACTAGCCTGCACTGACACGGAACGGAGACTGCAGATGAGCATGAAGGCCCTGTAGGGCGGGGTTCACTTATGCAGAGGGAACTTTAAGGATAATTAGTCTGACTTTTGATAGAGGTCCTGTTTTCATTCTCCACTCGCCCTTTAGAAACAAATGCCACATTGCAGTGAGGGCCTGGTGATTTCAGGGTGCTCGTGATTCTGTCTGCACAAACATGCCCTAAGGAGTGATCCCAAACACGGGGCACACGTCTCCTTTACCATCATTCCTGCTGGAGGATTTTCAAGAGAAATCCTTCACCACTAAATGCAGAACCTGCCTCCACATTTTCTGAAGACGTGTGTGCTTCTGCACTTTTCACTCCTCATCTGTCTCTCCCAGCGCAGTCTTAGCTTTCCATGTGTCAAGGTGACAGTCCCCACCCACTAGCAGGGGAGTTGGTAGTGCTCTGTGACAGCAGCACCTACTTTTACACACGGGATTGCTGATGCCAGAGGCCGCTAGTCCTTTGGACATTGCAGTATGCTCTCCAGGAGATATGACTTAATAACAGAATGATAAACCCTGCCTGTTAGCACTGAGGCACTTTCTGTGTAGGACGCTAGGGGGAGCCATGCTGGGAGCCTGGTTGACATTGTCTCAGGAATTCAACCCCTTCCAGCAGCTTTCTAGAGCCCCCATCCCCACAAAGATAGCACTTTCATCAAATGATTTCAGTTCATCTCTTCCCCTAAATGCCCTGTGAGCAAAGAGGAAGCGTTGGCATTGCCCATAACCTCTATGAGATTGTTGTATGAAATCGTTCTCGGCTGCGCACTCTTAGCTGAAGATCAGCTCCTGCAGTGGTGCTAGTGCCCACAGTTTTCATGAGGTTGTGGGGTCATTGATTTTTCCTCAACCATGACGTGAGCTTACCACACACCAAAAAAGAAATCTTAAAGACACACTAAGCAATGGGAACCTTGAAGGACATGATGAAAGGTAAAGAATAGAACAGTCAGCGGGAGGACTGCTGGGAGGAAGGAGTTTGCTGCTGACCCAGGCAAACCCAGTTCAGTCCCCAGACTAAACGGTGGGAAGTTTTAGATAGGCCCAGGCCACCACACACACACACACACACACACACACACACACACCACAAACACGCATGCATGCATACATAAACATAAAAAGCACACATAATTAATAATTTTTTAAAAGTTCTTTTCTTCTGCTATTACCATATCATGTCTAGAATATTTCTTCTCCCCAAAGTTCTTCTCAAATCACCATTAGAATTTTCATTAAAACCTAGAGAATGTAAAAAATAAAAACTATAACCAAAGCTTAGAGACACGATTACAATGGGCTTCCATAGTGTATGAGGGATGGTGGTTCTCATGTAGATGAGATGTAAGATGAAGGAAATTAAAAGAAGAGGCTTATGTTAGCAACCTGCCAGTCTCCTAAAACTCATGACACTTTTCACTTGAAAAAGAATCTTTTTTTTAATTTCATTTTATGAGGAAAAAAAAATGTCTATTACTCTCCTATAACTGATCCAACAGGCCATAAATATGCCCTGAGTATCTAAGTCATTCATGAGGTTCAGACCAGCTAGGAGAGGGTAGCACATTTTTGAGGGATAGAAAGCCTCACTAAATCCTCTCTCTAGTCTTACAAGGGGGTTTTAAAGGGAACCTAGTACATGCTTCATTCTAAAACTACTGTGTTTTCTTTTTCCTTTTAAGTGTTTGCTCCATTTGGCCCAGGTAAGTCCAGGTCTTCTCTCTCAAGCCTCCTCCGGTGTGGGTAGCATCCTTGGCCTCCAACTGCACTCACCCTGTTGCCATCTGACCACCAAACTCAGTGGCAAATAATTTTCCATCCCTTTTCCTCTACATTTGCTAGTGTAGGTGAATCCTTTCGTCTGTCTGCCTTCCCTGACCATGTGTCTCCCGTCCCTCAACCTTCAGTATTCTCTGAGACACGGTCTTGAAATTCAGGCAGTGGAGAAGCCCACACTGGCCTAAAGATTACCATTTCAGGTCATAACTGAAAAAAGATTAAGGTTAGTGAAGACGGGAGTGTGGCCTGTTATGCCAAGTGCAGCCTGTTAAACCAAAGAGCTGAGTTTACATGCAGAGGAAACCAAGTGTCCAATGTTTAAGCCCATGGGCCTTGGACAGCAATGACACGGCTTCCACAGTGCAGAGGCCTGGGGCTTGGAAGGATTGAAAAGCCAGCAGCAACTGATGCCATGTTTGCCTTTCTCTCTTTCAGCTTTCAGATCCGGGAAATTCAGTAAGTTTAGATCATGCCCTTGGCCTCCCTACTCCTATGATTAACACCCTGGAGTTTGTGTTCCCAGATCTTCTTGAGTTACCAATTCTTCTATGTGCAAGAATCATTATGTCTTTCGTGGTTCCCTCTGGTTTCCATTGTGGGTCCTTCTTGACTGTTTTCCTTTTGTGTAAATATAATGTCTTGTTTGTGACTCAGTTATGTGGAAGAGCACACGTGCCATCAGGTAGTCGAGAGGTTCTCAACCTGTGGGTCACCACCCCTGTGGCAACCCTCTATCTCCAAAGCATATTCACATCACCATACATATTAGCTACACAATTGCAGTTATGAGGTAGCAATGAAGTAATGTTATGACTGGGGGTCACCACAGCCAGAAGAACTGTGTTAAATGGTTGCAGTGGTAGAAAGGTGAAATCACTGAGACAGTCTGTCATAAGGAGGTTGCTTCCTCTCTGCAAACTGTTTTCACTTAAATGAAAAATCCTGTCAGGTTGACACACATTCCAAAGCACAATGAGGATTTTGACCACTGATCAACAATGCACACTTTCTGAATTGATTAGGAGAATGGGGTTTAAACTGAGTCGTGGAAGAGTGAGGAAAGACAGGAAATGCATGTGGCCAAACCTGGGTGAAACTGACATCACTAGGCTGAGACAAAGTGGTCTCCTCTGTGGGCACAGCTGTGGATGGCCATACTCTCTGGGTGGGGGATGGAAAGAAAGCACAGTGCTCAAGAACAGTCGAGGCTTTTTCAGAAGGCCTGAGTTCTGATCCCAGCACCCATGGGAGCTGTACCTCCACAGGCCTCCTGGGCGCACACACACACACACACAGACACACACACACACGGCACACCCTTTCACAGACACAAACACATAAAATATAAAATTAATTTTCTAAAGAAAAGCTGTTGGAAGGTGGGATCTCTCAGGGTGAGAAAATTCCCACTGACGTCTCTTTTGTGTTTTGTTTTTAGCCTGGCCTCCTATGGGTAAGTTCCTCAGCTGCTCTCACACACTTGGCACCGCTCTCAAGCTTTCTGCACTGCACGCTTCTCCTCCCAGAATAGATGCACATAATGCTAAGGTCACATCAAATGTTCCCCTTATTCAAAGTCTAAGGCTTCCAGCATCTGCTTTGGGGATATTGCCACAGGGGAGCTGAAGTGCTAGAGAAGAGCACTAACACCCACCCTCCCCTCTCAACACCTCCTGAGCCCCAGTAGTTCTTAGAATTCATCTCAGAATTTCCCCCAGGCTGGAGAGCTGGCTCAGAGGTAAGGAGCACTGCCTGAACTCAGGTTCAGTTCCCAGCAGTTATCTGTACTGAGATCTGCTGCCCTCTTCTGGCACGTAGGCAAACACGCAGGCAGAGTACTGTAGAAAGAATAAAAATAAATACATCATTTTTAAAAAATCTGTAAAAAAATAAATTTCCACTGCCTTCAAAATTATTTTATTTGACAGGAGGTAGTGAGCCCCTGTACACACTGAGCCCCAGGAGGAACCCTCACAATTGACTTTGGTAGTTCTTTTCATTGATTGGGGGGTACAAAACAAAATCACAAATTTCTTACCCAAAGTGAACTGAGTTTGATGAGATCACACAGAAATTAATGCACAGAAGGGCTGGTTTCCCTACACTAATTAAAGGAATCTGAAGTTTTGACGACTGAGCTAGCGTGTATATCCAGCAGTGTCCAGCTTACCTGGCTGCTGTGAAGATTGGACCATTTAATACAATGTTCAAAAAATGTGTGCTTGGCTGGAGAAATGGTGGCTTCCCACTGCTCCTGCAGAGGACCTGATTCCCCATGCACTGGAGGTGGCTTACAGCCATCCAGAACACCAGAACATGGAATCCGGCGCCCTCCTCTGTCCTTCAAGAGCAGGGCACGCATGTCATGTCCTTCCACCAAAAACACACACTTAACACAAAATAAATAATCTACAAACTCATGGAAAGTGGCTGATCAGAGTGTGATAACACTTGCCGAATATCAGCTATTACTATTATTTTTAAGAGATAGTTGTTTCTTCCCTCAGTGATTCCTTTCAGTCTTCCCAAGCTACAAACTCCCTATGCCCCTAGCCACCCTCCATCATCCTAAC
Source organism: Meriones unguiculatus (assembly GCF_030254825.1). Lineage (NCBI taxonomy): Eukaryota > Metazoa > Chordata > Mammalia > Rodentia > Muridae > Meriones > Meriones unguiculatus. The sequence continues at coordinate 2,274,773 of NC_083363.1, read as the reverse complement.
CTACTGAACAAATGGCAAGTTCTTCCCATTGCATTTCACCTTCCTCTCACCCGTCTTCCAATTTACTGAAAGGAATCCAGCGTTTTATCAATAATGTCTACATTTTATTATTGGTCATCAATGTCTAGGTTACCTAAGACCCAAGTCACATCAGTATCTACACTGTGATTGTCATCGCTTTGGATTTGGGGGGAAATCTCCAGTGATCCTCAGTTTGTTGGTTTTAAGTCAGCCTTGGGGGAGGGAGAAAGGAAATACTGGATACCTGAATGACGTGCTTTTGCTGTATACCCAGTTCTGTTCCCAGGTTGCATGGATGGAAATCTCCGAAGATCAGATTCCAGAGGCCAGATCTGCTGCCCAGTAGTGTGCAGGGAGACAGTTATGAGAGAGTCAAGAATAAGAGGCCAGTGCCCTGAGGATGATGTGTGGTCCGGGAACAGAGAAAGAAGAGAGAGCCTGGTGTGGAGCCAATGCGGGCCTCCAAGGGGACAAGAATCTCAAGTAAGGTTTGACACCGGATACGGAAGTGAATGCGTGTGTTGTGAACCGCCGCCGCCACCGCCGCCGCCGCCGCCGCCTTGCAGAACACCTCCCCCGTGCATACCGAGGAGACAGGAGTGTGCGCAGCAACGCCAACCGTGTCCGCCGCCGCCGCCTTGCAGACCACGGAGGTGTGAATCCCAAGCGCGTCCATCACAAACATGCAACAGACGCCCGGCTCCAAGGTGTGCGCCACAACCCCAATGTCAGGGGGCACCACCGCAGCAGCAGCAGCAGCAGCAGCAGCAGCAGCAGCAGCAGCAGCAGCAGCCCCAGCAAAAACAGCAGCAGCAGCAGCAGCAACAGCAGCAGCAGCAGCAGCAGCAGCAACAGCAGCAGCAGCAGCAGCAGCAGCAGCAGCCGCCGCCCCAGCAACAACAGCAGCAGCAGCAGCAGCAGCCGCCGCCCCAGCAACAACAGCAGCAGCAGCAGCCGCCGCCGCCGCCGCCGCCTCCACAGTAGCCCCCACCATCGCAGCCACCGCAGCCTGAATGCTAGACCTCTTCTTTCTTGGCTCTTCAGAATTTTGCCGTTAGTAGACTTGCTCACCACTAATTTCACCTTCCAAATTTCGCTTCATAAGTATACATATATATATACATAATCCAACGAAGAAAGACGGTGTTTTCTGAAATAAAATTATTAAATATCCAGTAAGTTCCCTTGACAGTATTCTCTCTAACTTCACCAGCTGACCTTACGATCCTGGAGGTTGCAAATACTCTATTAGACATAACTATATATACATATATGAGAAAGAGAGAAAATAAAAACCAGAGTTCCTGCAACCAAGTAGTTTACATCAGAAATGATGACAATGTAAACAGTCCTTTTTATTTTTTGTTTGTTTGTTTGCTTGTTTGTTTTTGAGACAGGGTTTCTCTCTGTAGCCTGGCTGTCCTGGACTTGATTTGCAGACCAGGCTGGCCTCAAACTCACAGAGATCTGCCTGCCTCTGCCTCCCTGAATGCTGGGACTAAAAGCATGTGCTACCATGTCTGGTTGTAAACAATCACTTTTAAAAGTCAATCTTAAAATGTGTCCTAAGGAGTTTAACCCCAACTTGGTAAGAGTTTAGAAATAAAAGGTTCTAAACTCTAAAATCTCAAGAAAGAAAAAATATCTGTCCCTTCATTGGGACAGATATGGATGACACTTTTCAAGCAACAAATGATGGTTTAGACATGGATACATGAGGTAGAGAGAGCAGGAGGAAGGCAAGGGGATCCCAGGCTTCAGGCTATGCTCCAGGGCACATGCTAGTGTGTAGCCAAGATTCACGGGGCATCTGAGGTCAGGTTCTGAAAACCATGGTGGAAAAGGTGTTTCCAAAAACAAACCTGAGTTTGCACGTTACTCTCTGCACAACTGAAAAGCTTTCAGGGTATTTGAGGAAAAGGGGAGGAACAGGAGGGAGAAGGGGAGGATGGGGGAGGGACAGGAGGGAGGAGGGACAGGAGGGAGGAGGGAAAGGTTGTGAGACAGAGAGGAGGAGGGAAAGCGAAAGGAGCGAGGGAGAGGAGAGGAGAGTTGGGTTCCCAGCAGCTCACAACTACCCAGAATATGTTCCATGGCATTAAATGCCCCTTTCTGGCCTGAGGTCACACACACACACACACACACACACACACACTCAACAGCAAGTGATTGTGACTGTAGCTGGAGACATGTCTTTGGAAGAGACTGGAGCTGTGTGTGGCCTGGGCACATGCAGTGGACCAGAGCCTGGTGACTGCTGACCAGCACCCACTGGTTCCCTGGCTGGCTGCTTCCTGGAACCATCACCACCATCACCATCAACGTCCCCCTCACCAGGATCCCTGCACACACTTCCTGCCCTGTGTTAGTCAGGGCTCTCTGGAGGAATAGAACTTATAGAATATTCATGGAAAAGTGATCATTAGAACAGCTTGTGGGCTGTGGTCCAGTTAGTCCAACAATGGCTGTCAACCAATGGAAAGTCCAAGAATCCAGCAGTTGTTCAGTCCACAAGGCTGGATGTCTCAGCTGGTCTTCAGTGTTTGTCAGGATCCCAAATAAGTAAGATTTAATGTCAGTAAAGGAACAGCATGATCGAGAGCAAGTGGGCAGAGAGCCAGCTTCCTTCCTCCATGTTGCTTAGCTGGGCTGTCAGCAGAAACTCTGGCTGAGATTAAGGTGGATTTTCCCACAAAAGGTCCAGAGGAAAAGTGGCTCTTCCCACTGCGAGATTTAACTAAGAAAAGCCCCTCCCAGGTGTACCCAGATGCTTGGGTTTTAGCTAACTCCAGATGTAGTCAAGTTGATGACCCAGTGTAAACATTACAGTCCCCAAAAGAGTAGAACCCCTCAGGCTGCTAAGAGTGAGCTTGGAACTGTGCCTCTGTTCCCTCCACAGCAGACAACTTAGCACAATTTCAGCAGAACATCTGTATCTGGCTACAGACAGCTGTACCTGCTTTTCCCTTCTCAATCCACCCCTTTCCCTCTCCTCACCCCCTCACACTCCTCTGAGCACACAGCCTCATTCTAACACACCCCACCTCACCATGCTTCATCCTCTCCCTCTACAAAGCTCCCCAAAGCTCTTCTCTCTCTGCAACCCTCACTTCCCCACACCTTCCCACCCCTCCATCTTACCCTCTGTTGTTCCCTCCCTCTGCAGTCTCCTCCCTCTCACAGCTACCCATGATGCAGCAGGAAGCCTGGGAGACTGTGGCCAGCCTGAGCACCTGAAGAAGGAGACCCTGGGGTCCAAATGTTGCCCAAATCCTTACACTATACAACCAGCCTTCCCACAGCGCCCTCTTTTACTTTAAAAAGGGTCAGTAGAACTAAGAACAAAATCCTTACTTTGTAAAGTCCAGTAAATTTCCCTGTAATGGAACAAAATCACTTTCTTGTCAACTTATATTCTATTGCAAATGCTCAGTTCTGTCTTGGTGCCAAAGCAGCCATACAGACTTTATGAATCAACAGCACTGTGTCCAAATAAAACTTTATTTTTGGATACTGAGGTTTTAATTTCATCATGTTCACATAGCATAAAATGTTATTTGACATTTTACATTAAATAAATTTTTGCATCAGTTCACAGGACTCACAAACACACATACCAAAAAAAAATCACATTCAATTTCGTAGCACTCAAATATTCTTTAATATTTTATTTGGGGCATTTAGGCCTGAACCTCCCTTCCAACCTCCCAACCCTACGTAGGAAAGAGAAAGTCAGTGGGAGAGGGGACACAGAGCCCTTTACTTGCCTGGCTGTTTAGAGGGTTCTTTAGGGCTCTTTACCCTTCTCCGCCAACAGCAAACAGCAGCCAGCGGTCTCCTCCAAGCCACTGCCCCCAAAGTATTTCTCTCCGTCTGTCCGCTCCAAACTGCCACACCGTCAGTCTCTCTGGTCTCTCCACACTGCTACAAGCCACAGGCCAACACTGCATGCCACACGACTCTTTCTGGGCTCTCATATTGATATTCCAGGAGTCCTAGACCACGCAGCGGTCCATGCAGCACGAGGCAAGAGGGAGGCCATTGCCAGCTGGCGAAAGCCACACCTGGCACAAGACAGTTAACAGCTGTGGATAAACTGTATCCCAAGTAAGATCCCATACTTGGGATTAAAATAAAAGATAGTTACAAGACATGTTGGTATAATGTTCTTCTGGATCAAGCTTATTTACATAATAAAAGCTCGGATGTTAATTCCTACCGTTTAGCCATTTGCAGAGATACTCTAAGATTCAAAATGACAAAATTTTCCTTGAAGTTACCATGTAAATTCTTTTTTCTTAATAATAGATTTTATGTCCTTACTGCTCTAAAGGTTGGATTCACATATATTTTAGGTTTATATAAAGAGAGATAATGTCACACTGCTCTGAAAACTACCTTATCCTTTTAAACGTGAGATATTTTCACGGGAGAAAAATGTTCATGCCTGATGCTAAAAAAGACAAAAGAGGCTTAAAAATGGCAAAATACGTGCCAACCTAGTTTAGTCCTAAAAACTCAAAAAATTATATTCATATGTTTAAAAAACAAAACTGTCCATCCCATATCAAAAAGAGGGCAAGCCAAAGAATAGCCACTATCATTGTAAAGTTCAGGTACAAGATGCCTAGGATATACTTAACACTAAGGGTAAGAGAGTTTATATACTAATGCTAAGAGAGTTTATATAAAGTTCAGATATAAAGGCATAACTGTCCAGTCTGTATAAATAAGGGGCAAGCCAAAATATAGCTTTACTATCAATGTAAAGCGCAGGTACAAGATGCTTAGGGTATGCTTAAATGCTAAAGGTAAGAGGGAGTTTAAATAAAGTTTGGCTATAAAGGCATAACTGCCCATTCTATATAAACAAGGGGATAGGACAAATAGCTACAACATATATAAAAATCTAGGGCTAAACCTCAAAACAGGTACAAGATACCTATGGTATGCTTATATTCTAAATTAAAAAGGAGTTTATGTAAAGTTTACTTAAAACATGTGTTTTGTATTGCTCAAGGCAACCAGCTTGTCTCTCTAATGGGAGGCTTCTCTAGGGAAATAGGTAGCAACTTGGCCTAATACAACAGGCACGCAAGAGCCCAAAAAGATATTTTAATCTATCCAACCTTGTTTTGATGATAATGATTATATGTTCAATAAAAATGGTAACTTATATTGCTAATTCCTTTACATAGGAACAACTCTAAAACTGACTGAGACATAAAAATGTGTCTCCAGCCAAAAACTTCAACAATACTTGGCTAATAAATCCTTGGCTATAATATCCTCAAAATGCATTATGCTAACCTTTTAATTGATATAGATTAAAAATGGCTTACAGTTTAGTTTCATCCTGTACATCTCATACATTTATAATTTTAGAACTCTATAATGCTTGTGAGAAATTATATGTTTGCAGAACAAAAGAACTGGACACCAGCGACGTTGGATCAAACCTAACAGAATCATTCTTCAGCATGATGAAACATTGACACATCTGTTCCAGCATCTTGCATGTTCCAGCATTCTGCTTGTTCCTGCCTCAACTGCTTCAATTGCTGTTTTCTCATCAAAGCCTGCTCCCAAGAGAGCTTTGAAGAAAGCTACTAATTTTAACTGGTCCAGCATTTTAACTGTTCCAAAAAGGACTTTTATTAAGCCTGAAATTTCTCAACATTCAAATGTTATTGGACCACAAATGTTATTGCTTGGTTAGTTAACCATTTTTATTTGGGCTCCCTACAGGATTTCTACATGTCCACAATGTCAGCTAGAAGAAACTCATGAGAACAACTTCCAATTTCCTTTAAAGGGGGTTGGGTATGTTTTTGGTTGTTTGCTATAGCTACGAAATTTTTTTGTCATTGGGAGATGTTTATTATTAATGGTCTTATTCAAAGTAAAACAAGGAATATACAGGGATATTTTATAAAAATAGAAAAAAGGTTAGATTATTGAATCTACTCAACTTAAGGTTTTATTTGTTATTACCAAATAAGGTTAATTTTAACTCTGGTATGGGATTTTGCATATTGATGCAAAAATAACTATTTTTAAAACATTGGTATAAGCTTTAGTATATTGATAGAAAGTCAAGGTTACTTCCAATACTTTTAAACTATTATTAAAAGGTGGTTAGGATATTAGGTAATGCAAGTTAATTATTAGTTATTCAACTCATAGTCATTTCAGATACTAGTCTAATTTATCACAGGAGTATATCTCGTAGGTTTGACAGATAGATATGATTTTGTATACAAAGTGATTAAATAAAGATAGGTAGTCTTCAAAAACTTCAGAGACCTACAGAATATGGCATTTAAAATGTTCTTGTTATTTTAAAGATTCTTTGACAATGAGGCAAGTCATTTCCTGGCAGCACCCCACCTACCTCAAAGAAGATAATGAGCATCGAAGAACCTCCATATGGAGATGGCTTCAAATGTGGCAAACAAGCCACTCGGATAAAGAAAATACCCTCGCTTCACAACAGACAAATTCTGCCTAATATGGGCAAGCTTAAATGCAGGACAAGTCGACTGCCGAACTCTGCCAAGACAGGGTAAGCAAGTCCTAAATAGTTCCTGCTTCATGTATATGTCTGTCAAGATATTCTGAGCCAGAAGGCTGAAGATGATGCTCCAACGTTATAGAGAGTTATGGGTGACTAACTGTTCAGCAGCAAACTGTCTCTGTCAATTTTTATTTTTTGGAAGCTGCTAACATGCACTTCCTATTTACTCTCATAACTAATTTTATTTCTTCTCAAGTCTCTGATGGGGTTGACAATCAAATAATTACAGTTCCACAATTAAGCTTAAGTTGTTTAGAAATTAAGAAATCTTTTTATATAGGTAACACCAATTAGGATAAAAGTTAATTTAGGTATAGATCTTTAAACTTATCAAGACAGATAGGATAATCAGACACTTTCTCCTAAGACACACTCTCCATGTGCTAAATACACATGGACTAGACATTGCACGTGTAGATCTTACCTAACAGTTTTCATTATTTCATAATTATTATTGTATTGAAAGAAAAGGAGCCTTTTATTGGACTTAAAGGGGGAAATGTTGGTGTATGTTCTTTTAAAATGTATATGCCTTACCCTTGTTAATTCAAATGCTGATTTCCCCACCCCCAACTCTCTGATTTCAATCTGGATATTGCATTGTGATACTCACTATAAGCATCCTGTCTCAACTCTTGTGTAAACAGGACACAAATAAAGCAACTAGATACAATGTTGTGCAATGGGAGGAGCCAGAGGACAGGAAAGAGGGGAGGATCTAGAGAACAGGAAGGGGGGAGAAGGAGGAGGAGCAGGAGGAGAGGAGAGCAGGAGGAGAGCAGAGCTGGAGAAGAGAGCTTGGAGGACTTGGAGCATGAACCAGACCTAAGATTTCACAAAAAGCAAGTATAATGTGGGAAATCTAAATGTTAGGAAACTGAGGGCTTGGAGGTTTAGGAGGGAGTAAATATTGCCCAGCATTGTGTTCTAGGTTAACTAAAAACCCAGTCTCTGTGTGGTGATTTGGTTATACAGCTGCTGAGGATTAACAGCATCGTTACAAGAAGATAAAACAATAGTAAATATAAATAACTCCTACAACAATGACATAATTGTGTTTACAAAGAAATCAAAACTTTCATTACACCATTTGGATCAGAGATAGGTTTGCAAGATAATTTTGCAAACTTCTTGAACAAATAATTATTAATAAATTAAGACTTATTATTCAGGATATAATAAAAGAGAAATCTTTAACTTGATGAATGCTATCTGCTCTTGGTTGTTGTTGGTTTTGTTTTAAATGTGGAGGATTGCACCCAGGGCCTCACACATGTGGGTCACATCCTCTACCATGGAGCTGTGTCCTCAGGACTTAATTTCTGGACTCTACAACACATTTCCAAAAAGAAGCCACATGCTCTCTGTCCCAATCAGGGCTTCTCTGCTGTGATGAAACACCATGACCATAAACAGCTTGGGGAGGAAAGGGTTAATTTCAGTGACACTCCCACAGCACAGCACTGCATCAAGGAAGTCAGGACAGGAACTCAAGCAGGGCAGGAACCTGGAGGCAGGAGCTGATACAGAGGCCAGGCAGGGGTGCTGCTTCCTGGCTGGCTCCCATGGCTACTCAGCCTGCTTTCTTACAGCACCCAGGACCGGCAGTCCAGGGGTGACACCCCCACAATAGTCTGGGGCCTCCCACATCAATCACTCATTAAGAAAATTCCCAACAGGTGTTCTTACAGGCCAAACTGATGGGGGCATTTTCTCAGTTGAGGGTCTTTCCCTCTTCCAAAATGACTGTAGCTAGTGTTGAGTTGACATTAAAAACCAGACATTAAATTTGTGAAGGAAACAGCTGGCACAATCCTAGTGCAAACTTCTATAACTCTTCTGAAATGCACGACCAAGGCAATTTATAGACGAGGTTTGGGGCTTACTGTGTTACCAGGGGCCCAGCAGAGATGACCACTCAGACATGGTTCACACCCTACTGAAAGCTGTTCTTCCAGCTGGCTGGAGCTATGCTCAGGCGTTCAGAGAGAGCCCCAAGGGTCCTGAGCATGGGGGTTGGGATGCAGTCACCTGGTCCTGGAATCCTGCGCAGCAGATTCACACAAACAGGCACTTCGCAGAAGTTAAGCTACCCGGGGCCTCTTTGTCTCGGGTTCCCAGGACATAGCTGAATAATTTTTCATGATATGCTCAATCAAGGAGGTCAAATTCTACCTAAACTTGAAATTACTTAAGCAAAAATACAAGATGGAGGAACCCCTGCACTATATTGCCTGTCACAACTGCCCAGAGGGACAAGAGTCCATGATGACAGAGCAGAATCACGGTGGCTGGAGCTGGAAGCCGAGAGCCTCTTCCTGAACCACAAGCAGGGGGCAGAGAAGACAAGCTGGGAGTGATGCACAGTTTTGAATCTTGAAAGCACACCCAGTGACACACTTCATCAAGGACACACACCCCAAACCTGCAGCAATCCCAAACACCAATCAACTGGGGACCAAATATTCAAGCGCCTGTGCCTATGGGAGACATTGTCATTCAAAACACTACACTTGGCTACAAAGCAATTTCAAACCAGCCTGGTTTCATGACAGAATGTCTTAAAAGATGCATACATAGATAGATATATAGATGATAGACAGACAGACAGACAGACAGACAGACAGATAGATAGATAACTAAACAATAAAACATTAAAATACATGATGTCAACCTTTAGAAAATATGAATAATTTTTATACTTATATGTATTTACCTGAGAGAGACTCAAATATAGAAATCAAACAACTTATGTGAAAAATCATTGACAAAAATGATATATTGACTAGGCTGGTTCCAGGAGGTTTGAAGAACAGGTATTGTCCACTGAGAAGGTCCACTTAGAATAAGTTTCCATCATCTGGCAACCCCACTACCGGGAACAAATTCACAGGAATTTATGTGCAAAGATTCATCTGATCCCCCATATTCACCACAGCAATGGTCACAAGAGCCAAGACACAGAATAGAGCTAAGTGCCCGTGGTCAGATGGACAAACTAAAACAATGTCCATTCAGCCCTCCATCTGTTTCATAACAAATGATATGAAAACCCAATGAAATGCCATTTAACACAAAAAGGAAAGTTCCTTCCAGAGTTCAAGCCAGCTGAAACCCTAGTCAGGGAAAATCCGCTGCTGCATGAACACAAAGCAAGAACTCACTGTTCTCACAGCCTCAGGGTCACACTGAAGAGCGCTGGGTCAAGGCTCCAGGCCCTTCCAGGACTCAGGGGTTCTGGCCTGTGGCTTCTGCAGTCACACAAGGACTCCCACTGACAGCTTAGAGGCAGTGACAACTGTGGAAACAAGGTGTCACCAGGATGATGGAGGAAAGGGGGTTCTTCCCCTGGGAGACAGTCCACAACACAAGAGCCTGGACCCAGGCCCTGCCCTGGGGGACACAGAGACTCCTTCAAAGGGAAACAAAAATAGCCTCTTTCCTCTCTTTCTTCCACTCTTTCTTGTACTCCCTTCCCCCCTTCTCTCTCTTTTATCCTCTCGTCACCCTCTTCGCCATAATTCCCCTTAGACACAATTGCCATGGAGCTGAGAGTTATTGAAACATTTCCAGACTTAATCCTGAAGTATGGAAAAAGAGTCCCCAAGAAGGAAGCTTCATGGAAGGAGAAAATGGGGACATGTCACTCATGTTGTAGAAGGAGATGTCACCCTCGCTGTAGTCCACAAACACCCCACACTCTGGGGAGCTTCCCGAATGGACAATGAAGCCCTCCCAGTGTCAATGTAGGCCCAGCGTCCACTACTAGACCAACCCACAGTCCAGACCCCTTCTCTGGACTCTCAGAGCCTTTCCTCCACACCTCCCCTACAGACCCCAGAGTCCACCTGCTCCTGTCTCCATTCTGTATCTCCACCTCCCAGTAATGTCTCCCAGAGGAGATGCCTTCCCTGCCTAACACACAGAGAGGCCGTCCAAGCATGGAGTGGGGTCCTTCAGGGCCACACTCATCCTGTCCTGGGAGACAGCAAGGATGGGGTGGGAGAGTCTGGATCCAGAGTGACAGGCCCTGCAGGGAGAGTTGCCAGTCATGGGAGGTCCTGTCCAGGCCCTAAACAAGGCCACAGCTGCCCCCACCTCCACCTCAAAGCCCCTTAGCTCCCTCTAGGGGGATATGTCCCTCATGTAAGAGCCTTGTGGCTCCAGCCCATGGCTTGCAAGCAGGGGAAATGACCAAAAGGCTGGTTAAGGGCTACAAGGTCACAGGGTCCTTGAGAACCAGACCCAGCTTAATGACTGTCCCTCTACCACCCAACACTGTCACCACCTGGGTCACCACAGGGAACCAAAGGAGAGAGCAGAGCAGTGGAAAGGGCAGGAAGGACGTCCCTAAGGAGCACAGTCACTCACAGGCCTGGAAGAACTCCTTGCGCCAGTCTACAAGAGAAGAACAGGTCACATGAGGGGCTTCAGAGACTGCACCCTATGCCCAGCAGATGACCCCAGAAAACATTTTCTGAGGACACAATTCCCACTTCACACACACACACACACACACACACACACACACACACACACACAAGCTTGGGAAGCCATAGGGAAGGCCCTGTCGCTCTCCTCTCTCCTAACCAGTATTTCTCTGATAGTTTATGGGGGAGGGGCCTCATGAGCCCAGCCCACATCTGTGACAGGAAACTAATGGGCCCAGGCTTGTGCGGGGGGGTCATCTGGGAGGAGGGACTCTGAATAGAGAAAATAATACATACAAACTCCAGAGAAGAAGTTTCTTCAGGTAAAAAAATTTTAAATACAGATTTTAAAGTGGCTCTTTAACAAGGAAGCTTCTCAAAGCCAGACTTTGCTAGCCAAGGCAGAAAGCAAAATCCCTTTGGGAAGGGGGTTCTTGCTGGTCTGAGCAGCAAATATTTGTGGACCCAGTAATTTCCCAGACTGAGGAAAGGGTCAGGATCCAGTGAGGAAGGTAGAAAAAATACCTCTCCCTGGAGGCAGACACAAGAGACAAACTGAGAAGCCTCAGGCATCTGAACTGGTAGGATTTAGAAGGAAAGCAGGGTCTAAGAAAGTAAAGTCCTTAGGAAGAGATTTTGAGATTTAAAAAGATAATTTTGTATGTTAAAAATGGAGGAAGACACAATGACACAGTGCTTCTGGGTACCATTTGAGTTCGTTTCTCTTAGCATACAAATAATGTTTTCAGTGAGGATTTCCATTTTGCATATCCTCTTTGGGAGAGATCAGGATAAAACAGACTTGGGAAAAAAAAGAGAATGAGAAAAAAGAGGCTAAATTTAAGGCCATAGAACAGAAGTTGAGGGAATGTTTTAATCAAAATTGAGAGCCTGCAGAGCAATCCAATCTGGAACTTACAATAACGCCAAAAGAGGGAGTTCCAGATGAGAAAGTCCACAGAGGTTTGAAGATATTGCAAAACATCAGCCCATTGAGAAGCTGGAGAGAAAGTCTTCAGCGATAGGCCAACATTGTGTGTGTGTTGCTGAGGTTCAATGACTAGATGAAGGTCTATATGCTATAGTAGAAATGCAGATCCTGTTTAGTGCTGTCTTGGAACAAGATCCTACAGTGGCTGGTGTGCTCCATTTTACAGAGTCCAGCGAACTAAATTATAAGCACCATGCCATAGATTCATATTCAGAATTCCAGTGGGCCTTGGCCTTAAATTCTGGAGAGCATGATTCTAAGGTAAGCATTATCTGGAGTGCATTATACTAAAGTTGGAGGTGGTGAATGTTTTGGAGATGCCCTAGAAGATTGGTGATGATGGTGTTTCAGCATGCATATCCATTGGAATTCAACAATACTTTAGACATTATGACATGAAACCTGTTACAGATAGAACTTATAATCCTACATGTCAAACAATTAAGAAAATATCTAACAGAAATATTTAAAAGATGGTCATAAAACAGAAGGGAGATACAATATCTCCCCAAAATAGATAAAATTATGACATATCAATTTTAAAATGTTTAAATGAAATAAGTAGCACACCTGCTAAGACACAATGGAATTTAGAAAGGAATGCTGAATTAGAGCAGCATGTATAGGTCCTAATACCATAATGGAGATACAGGCAATGTATTATGTTAGAGAAGAGGTTGTGCATATGTTCATACAGGAGCAGAGAAATGGGTTCCATCAAAACTAATAAAAATCAGATATGACAGAGGAAGACCACATGAACATCTTGGCCACACACAAGAAGAGAGGAATCAGGAACACTAAACAAAACAGCTAGCATAAATTGCTGATAAATCCCTTCTCATGGGAACAGCTCTGAAACTGACTGAGGACATAAAAATGTTTCCAGCCAGAACCTCAACAATACATGGCCAAGAAATCCTTGGCTACAATATCCTCGAATTTTTACTTAAATGGCATGAATAAAATTGGTTTACAATTTGCTTCCATTGTGAACATCTCAAACATTTATAATTTTAGGACTGTATAATGCTTGTGAGAAATTAAATGTTTGCAGAACAAAAGGAGTGAACACTGGGGACACTTGATCAAACCTGACAGGATTCATCCTTCCAGCATGATGAGACATTGACACATCTGTTCCAGCATCTTCCATGTTCCAGCATTCTGCTTGTTCCTGCCTCAACTGCCTCAATTGCTATTTCTCATCACTGCCTGCTCCCAAGAGAACATTGAAGAAAGCTACTAACCTCAACTGGTCCAGCATTTAAAAAAAAAAAAAAAAAAAAAACTGCTTTTAAGCCTGAAATTTCTCAACAAAGACTGGACCACAAATGTTAATGCTTGATTAATTACCCATCTTTCCCAATTTCCTTTGGACCCCCTAACAGGATTTCTGCATGTCCAAAAATACCAGCTAGAAAAAAATCCATGAGAAAGACATTCAGTTTCCCTTAAAGGGATTTTGGGTAGGTTTTTTGTTGTTGTTGTTGTTGTTTGTTTTCTGGAGCTATGAATGTTTATTGTCATTGGGAGATAGTTATAATTTTTTAATGATCTTATTCAGAGAGAAAATAAGTTTAGGATATTAGGTAATGCAAGTTAATTGTTAATCAACTCATAGTCATGTCAGACACTAGTCTAATTTATCACAGGAGTATACATCCTAGGTTTAATAAATAGATATGATTCTATAAACAAGTCGATCATTTAAAGATAGGTAATTGCTCATATTTCAGAAACCTACAGAATATGGCATTTAAAATATTTTTATTATTTTAAAGGTTCTTTGACGATGACATAGGTCATCTCCTGGCAGCACCCAGCCTACCTCAAAGAAGATGATGAGCATCGAAGAACCACCATATGGAGATGGCTTCAAATGTGGCAAAGAGCCACCCAGGCAAAAAGAATATGCCCTCCTTTCATGACAGAAAGAATTTGCCAAATTGTACAAGCTTAAATGCAGGCCAAGTCAACTGCCAAACACTGCCAGGACAGGGTAAGCCTGTCCTAAATAATTCCTGCTTAATATATGTGTCTGTTGAGTAACCAAAGAGTTAAAAATCAGTGGATATTGTTTTAAAGTTTAAAGCCTGAAGGAAGGCTAGTAGGTGGAGACATGTCCAGTAATGCCCTGAGGGGAAGAACTGGCCTTACTGCATTCTCTCCCTGCCCTCTAATTATACAGTTTCTGGAAAACCTGCCCATACAACCAGGCCAGCACTGTTTGTAGTCTTGGTGCCTAAGTGGAACAATCATTTCAAAAGTCAATTTCCCTTACCCAATCATGTAATGCCAAAGCATGTAAGTCACTGCTTGTGGGTTTTTCCCTTAAAAACTCTATACCCCTAGACCTCTGGACTGAATTTCTCTCTTATTTCCACAGGAAGTTTGTGTCCCATGTTCGAACAAGTATACAATAAAAAACCTCATGTATTTACAGTGGAGTCTATTTATTCCTGGTTTGTTGGGGTTCATGAACTGGGAATAACATTTTTGGGGACTCATCCCAGGATCCCAAGACTCCAGGGACCTGACCCGGAGGTTTTTATGCTGGCAGTAAGTGTCTAACTGTCTCTGTGCAGTGTCTATGTGTGCGTGTGCTTTCTGACCTCTATTCCAAAAATTCCTTGGGGCTCGGGGTGTCACTATCTGGGCAGCAATATATGACAAAGCAGATGCCCTGGCGGTCACTGCTGCCACAGTTCGGGAGGACGCCCCTTGCTTCCTCAGGATTTTGGCAGGTAATCTGTCTAGTCTGTTTTGTTTTTCATGTCTGCTGGAGTGAAAGTGTTAGACCTTTGCCAGACACATTTCCAACATGGCAGCCCACAGCGACCTTGCACGCCCAGCTCCAGAAAGGCTGGGGCATCGGCTGCTAGGTCTGCCATGTACTAATTGTGCAAATAGCACACCCACGTGGCTCCAGGGCACGTGATTGAGTGGACACACTTGAGAGTCACAGCTGTGGGGGTCAAGCGGAAAAGTCCCTGGCCCTGGGGTGGATGAAGAATCCCACCTGTCAGTTTTGCTGGATGTGGAATCCCACCATCGGTTTTAGATTGAGTAAGAACAGTTCTGTCTGTTTACAAGTATGCTGGAGCGATAAATGAAGGAGCCCCCACCAATTCCAGTCATGGACTCATGGCTGCCCAGCAAGAAAAGAGGGCAATTCAAATCTTGCCCCTCTTGGCTGTTGCAGGAATCACTGCAGCTGTCAGGACTGGGACAGCAGGACTTGCCACTTCGCTAACTTTGTATTATCAGCTTTCTTCCCAGTTTACCCAGGACCATCAGCAAGTGGCTCAGGACCCTCCAAGGGTCCTAACCCTCCGAGGACAGATCAACTCACTTGCAACAGTAGTACTTCAAAACCAACATGGACTGGATCTCCTCCCAGCTAAAGAAAGTAGCCTTTGCACCTTCCTCCAGGAGGAATGCTGTTTTTATATCAACCACTCCGGTATAGTAAAAGACAAAAAGCCAACAACTACAGACAGATCTATAAAAGCAAAGGGAACAGCTTGAGGCCTCTAGCTCTTGGGCCTTTGAGAACCCCCTATGAAAATGGATTCTGTCTTTCCCCACACCTCTTCTGGTCATCTTTCTGCTTTTGCTTTTTGCATCCTGCTTAATTATCTTCCTCCCTACATTCCTTCAACAACAAATTCTCTAACCAAACCATTAATCAGTTACTGTTACAGGATTAGCAACCTCTGCCCATAGAACCAGATGACAATGACCATCCAATTGACACGGATCGTGGGGACCAGCTACACCCTGAGAACGACTACACCCCTAATCAGCAGGAAGTAGCTTGAAGAGCAAAGGTCACCCCTGTGTCCTCCCCACCATCACCCTTTCCTAGCTCCTCACTTTTTAATAAAACAAAAAGGGAGGAATGTTGGGATCTGTAAGCAGGAATCTTTACAACTATACCCAAGAGACATGACAAACTGAATATCAGTCATCTCTGAAGCCACCTACGGACCACCTGGAACCACCTGCACATGCTCTGGGTCACCTTATAAGAGAACTTGAAGCTCCTCCTCTCTCTCTTTTCTTCTGTCCTACCCAAGGGTCTCTGTAACCCTTTACCCCTCCTTTTCCCTTTCCCTTTCCCTTCCCCCTGCCCTTAATAAACCTCCCACTCCCATGTGGAACCAGTCACATGGCATGATTTGTGGACCCGCTGTGTAACTCTGTTTTTTTTTTTTTTAAGGTTGAGCCTAGGATGAGTAACTTTTAAGTTTGCCTATATAGATCTACTTGAAATATAGTTCTAAAACATGCATCTAAGAAGTATGCCAGAATTAGAGATTAGAGCATCCTGTTTTATAGGATGAAGTTTAGAGCAGATGATAAAGCTAGACAAAGAGTAACTCAGATATGCTGGCCCTCAAGCTTGTCAGAGATCTGACAAATATGGCATTTTAACATGTGTAAGCTTATTGTGACAGAGAGTCCCAAAATCCTGGCAGTAGCTCCCAAGGTCTCCAAAGAAGATGTGGGCACAATGACAGATGACTGAGACTCTGAATTGTGGTATACTAACCCCTGGGCAAGGCTGCCCCAACTGGCCCACTGCTAGGGCCCAGCCTAAACTGTGGACAAAGCTGTGGACACCTGGAGAGTGTTTGTTTCACATTGCAGGAGACAAAGTGAGGTCAATCTCTTGTGTTCCTTATTTCCACAGAAGTAGTCTTTCACCTTCTGTACCTGGCTGGACCACCTCTGCTCAGGATGCCATGAGACTACGGGAACCAGGGACACTGCCTAGGTGATGGACTAACTAGTCATCTCTGTTATTTATGATTGGTACATCGATTGGCACATTTATTTAGCTTATAATTTATCCTTCTCAGGTCCCTGATCACATTGATGGCTAGGCTAAGTTATGGTAGCTTTGCAGCTAAATAGTAGTCAGTTAGATTCACTGTTATCTCATTGGTCAGTTCATTAGCTAGTTAGAACTACTAGGTACTACATCTCTTATTTAGAAAGGCAAACAGGCTTGCCTTCCCCACAGGCTTCATGTTAGTTGCCTGAGTCTTTTGGTGAATAACTGGATAGAATGTAGGGTCTGAGGATAAAGGAGTTTAGGTTTTGAAAATCTAGAGAATGTTGTTTGATGGTCTGGGAAAATGTTTCCAAGTTAGTAATTGCAAGAAAGATCGGAGAGTCTAAGTAGGTGTTTTGAGGTATATGAATATGAGTTGTAATGATATAGAAAAATGATTTAAGGCATATTAAAAATGGGAGATATTTTAGATTTCTCCCCCCCGCTACTGTTGTGTTTATGTTCTTATAAGATTTCAGAAGTTCAGAGTTTTGACATTGATCAATAGAGTTCTGATAAGTTGATGGAGCACTGACTGCTTATTATTCAGTCACAAGCTTGAGATTTAAAATCCTTTGGTTGTCTTCTGAAGATAGACTTAAAGGTCCTTCTCATCATCCTAAAAACATCTGTTTAATGTGTGTATCTGACCCAAAAGCCATATCTTTTACTATGGTAATCTTAATATCTGCCATTTCTGAGGTAGACTTTGACACAAGAATATCTTAAACCTATTCCTTCTAGTTGCTTTGTTAAGGAAAGTCCAAGCATCCATGGTTTAGCACTAAAGCCAGTAATGTATTTCTGCTTAACTGTCCAGTGTGACATAGAAATGGGGGCTAAAAGTAGATGCTGAGTGTACAAAAAGTGGCCAAGCTCCACTGGTGGCTGATTACCAGCAGCTGTGCCAACAGAAAAAGTGTTAGAGTTTCAGACCATGGACACCCCTAATTTATTTATAAAGGTTACAAAACAAACAGCTGAGAAGAACTGATGCTCATTCCAATGGATACAGTTTTACCTGTTACTCACAGAATGTTGTTTATATTAGATTGGCTGATATGTTACTTTTCTGAGTTTTTAATATAATTTTATAATATAATATAATATAAAAATATAATATATTTTAATATAATTCCTTTTATAAACAAAAAATTCATGTGAGCTTCAGGAAACCAAAAAGTCATGAGATCTGGCATAGCTCAAATGGACCCCAGATGAGTCTTTCCCCTGGTCTTGGATTCCTCACTTTTCCCATTTAATAGACAAAATTTAACTTCTGTCTCTAGTCTGAATTTGTCTCAGGAGATTTTGACCTAGTTGACTCTATTCCAGGATCAGCTACGGACTGCAAGCTGAGATCTGGACTTGCTGGAAGCTGACATGATTGCTGTCTGCCTCTTCACGTGGATCAACTGACCAGATGCTTCTGAGGACTGCCCCATTGCCCAGCCTTTGACTGGCGTTTCAGCCTTCCTAGCCCCTGATGCTAACAGTCCTATTGTGAGAACTGAAGCAGTTTCAGAAGATGAGGCCCCTGGCCTAAAATCCCACCTAGCAGGCTGAAATGCTAAGTCAAAAGGGGCTCCCTGACACTAGCTATTATCTTGGGGATTGGCTTAACTGGAATAGGAACTAGTATTGCAGCAACTGGACTAAAAGCCTGGAGAGAAAAGATTCCAGAGGATGGTTTAAATCCTGGTGTAATAGTTCTCCTTGGCTTACTACCCCTGTATCCACCCTGAAGGGACCCCTACTCATTTTGATTTTTACCTTTGGGCCTTGCATTTTAAATTGCTTGATGGCTCTCATGAAGAAATGTTTGGGAGCAACACAGTAATGGTACTCAGATCCCATTGTGGAACAAGGGGTCATATCTGGAAGACTCAAAATTGGGTCTTCAAATGATCATGGGAAGGGGAGAGTGAGAGACCAAAAACTTAAAAATCAGTGGGTATTGTTTAAAAGTTTAAAGCCTGAAGGAAGGCTAGTAGGTGGAGACATGTCCAATAATGCCCTGAGGGGAAGAACTGGCCTTACTGCATTCTTTCCCTGCCCTCTATTTATACAGTTTCTGGAAAACTGGCCCATTTGACCAGGCCAGAACTGTTTGTACTCTTGGCACCTAAAGTGGACCAATCATTTCAAAAGTCAGCTTCGCTTACCCAATCATGTAATGCCAAAGCTGTAAGTCACTGCTTGTGGTTTTTTTCTCTTAAAAACGCCCCTAGACCTCAGGGCCACATTCCTCTCCTATTTCCACAGGAAGTTTGCATCCCGTGTTCGAACATGTACACAATTTAAAAATTCTCATGTATTTACAGCAGAGTCTATTTATTCCTGATCTTTTGGTGTTCGTGAACTAGGCATATCACTGTCAAATATACTGGGCCAGAAGGCTGAAGATGATGCTCCAATGTTATAAAGAGTTCTGGGTGATTGTTCAGGCAGCAAAATGACTCGATCTTTTGTTTTGTTTTGTTTTTTGTTTCTTTTGTTTGTTTGTTTGTTTGTTTTGGAAGCTGCTAACATACACTTCCTATTTACTCCAGTAACTAATTTTATTTCTTCTCAAGTCTTTGGTGGGGTTTAAGACCAAATAGTTATAGTGCCACAATTAAGCTTAAGTTGCTTACAATTTAAAAAAATATTGTCATATAGTTAATACCAATAAGGATAAAAGTTAATTTAGGTATAGAACTCTAAGAGTGTCAAGATAGGATAATCAAATACTTTTTCCAAATGCACATGGACTGGACATTGGACATTTAAATCTTACCTAATAGTTTTCATAACTGTTTTATAATTATTATTGCATTGAAAGAAAAGGAGTCTTTCATTGGACTTAAATGAGGAAGTGTTGGTATAATGTTCTTATGGAATGTATACAATTTACCCTTGTTCATTCACATGCTGATTTCTCTACCCCACTATCTGGTTTCAATCTAGACAATGCATTGTGAGGCTTATTCTAAGCATCACAGTTTTCAAGTTTTGTCACCATTAGTTTTCTGCGCTACAAATAAAACAACCAGGCAGTACTGAGCAATGGAGAGAATAGGGCGGGACATCCTGGTACAGAGGAGGGAAAGGAAGGGGAGTGAGAGGAGGGTTAACACGGGAGAGATCTGAGAGGAGAGGACCTGGAAACACCAGGGAAGATGAACCAGACCAAAGATATGACTAAAAAGCAAGAATAATGTGGGAAATCTGAATGGGAGGAAACTATGCAGGCTTGGAGGTTTAGGATGGAGTAATTATTGACCAGCATTGTGCTCTAGGTTAATTAAATAAATCCTAGTCTCTCTGTGGTGATTTGGGTATATAGCTGGTTTAGGAAAACTGCTGATTAACTAAAAGATAAATCAATAATAAATATTAAAAATCAACAACAAAGTCACCTACCCAAGGAATAGCCTGAAGGAAACTCAGTAATATTTAACCATCACCCTACAATGGCTAATAGCTGAATACTTGGAATTTACCCAGGTGTCCTTTACAATAGGTTTGGCCCTCTGAACAAACAACCAATCACAGAACTGGCTAGCTTGAATTTTCTGAACCTGGCTGTAACCCTAAATAAAAACCCCTCTCTCCCTGAGCTTGGAGCTCTGCACTCTAGAACCACCGCACTGGTGACACTGTGGGCCAGAGCTCAAGCTTGTAATAAAAGACCCTACTGAGTTTGCATGATAATCGGCTCCTTGGTGGCTTTGGGGTCCTCAAGACTTGGGCATAACACAAATAACAGTCAGCCCTGGCTCCAGCCAGCCATGCAGAAGACTGGGGAGCTGGGGACACCCAAGTCCTCTGAGAAGAACCCATTCCTGTTTTTCACCCCATTCCCAGCTATGGTGCAGCAAGCTCTACCATAAACATAGGCCAACTGGGCACCATGGTGCATGCTTGTATATGCCTTACCCTTGTTAATTCAAATGCTGACTTCCCCACCTCCAACTCTCTGGTTTCAATCCGGATATTGCATTGTGATACTCATTATAAACATCCTGTCTCAACTGTTGTGTAAACAGGACAAAATAAAGCAACTAGATACAATGTTGTGCAATGGGAGGAGCCAGAGGACAGGAAAGAGGGGAGGAGCTAGAGAGCAGGAAAGGACTGGGAGGAGAAGGAGGAGAAGGGGCGAGAGGACAGCAAAGAGAGCAGAACTGGAGGAGAGATCTTGGAGGACGTGGAGCATGAACCAGATCTAAGATTTCACAAAAAGCAAGTATAATGTGGGAAATCTAAATGTTAGGAAACTGAGGGCTTGGAGGTTTAGGAGGGAGTAAATATTGCCCAGCATTGTGTTCTAGTTTAACTAAAAACCCAGTCTCTGTGTGGTGATTTGGTTATACAACTGTTTAAGATTAACAGCAAGCTTTACTAGAAGATAAACCAATAGTAAATATTAATCATCCCTTACAACACTCTCACTTAAAGAAACAATTATTAATGAATTCAGGATATCATAAAAGATTAATTCTTTAACTTGATAAATGCTGTTTATTTGTAGTTGTTGCTTGTTTTGTTTCAAATGCTGAGGATTGCATCCCCACACTTCACACATGTGGGTCATGTCCTATGCCATGAAACTGTCTCAGGAACTCTACAACACATTATGCAAAAGGAAGACACACACTCTCTGTCTCACTCAGGACTTCTCTGCTGTGATGAAACACCATGACCATAAGCAGTTTGGGGAGGAAAGGGTTAATTTCAGTGACATTCCCACAGCACAGCAGAGCATGAAAGAAGTCAGGACAGGAACTCAAGCAGGGCAGGAACCTGGAGACAGGAACTGATGCAGAGGCCAGGCAGGAGTGCTGCTTCCTGGCTGGCTCCATGGCTGCTCAGCCTGCTTTCTTACAGCACCCAGGACCAGCAGTCCAGGGTGGCACCCCCACAATAGGCTGGGGCCTCCCACATCAATCACTCATTAAGAAAATTCCCAACCAGCTTTCCTACAGGCCAAACTTATGGGGGCATTTTCTCAGTTGAGGGTCTTTCCCTCTTCCAAAATGCCTCCAATCTGTGTCAAGTTGACATTAAAAATGAGCTAACATGCATTCATTAATTTATGAACAAAACAGACCCCACAGTACTAATACAAATTTCTATATCTGTCACTTTTTATTGCTGGATCCCATGACCAAAGCAGTTTACAGAAGGAGATCCTTGGGGCTTACTGTGTGACAGGGAGCCAACCAGAGAAGACCACTCCAATGCACTTTATACGCAATTCAACGTCTTTATTCCAGCTGGCTGGGACTACACTCAGGTACTCCGGGACCCAGATGAAGCCCCAAGAGTGCAGAGTGTGGTGCTTGTGGATGAAAACTTGTCCTGACTCTCACCCGGCAGCTGCAGGGGAGCATTGCAGAAGCAAGCAGTTTACAGAACTAAGGTCAGTAGGAAGGGTGTCTTAGTTAGGGTTAATTGCTGTGAAGAGACACGATGACCACGGCAACTCTGATAAAAGGAAACATTTAATCTGGGCTGGCTTACAGTTTCAGAGGTTTAGTCCACTATTCTTAGGACATCAAGCATGTCAGCATGCAGATGATAGAGAAGGAGCTGAGAGTTCTACATCTTTTTCTTGGCTTTGGTGTTTTAAGGCAGGGATTCTTTGGGTAGCTCTGACTATCCTGTCACTTGCTCTGTATAACCTGCTGACCTCAACCGAACAAATATCCACCTGACAATTTCCAGGCAGTGATCCACACTGAGGGAACAAGGTGTCACCAGGGTGAGGGAGGAAAGGAGATTCTTCCCCTGGAACATAGTCCACAATACAAGAGCCTGGACAGAAACCCTTCCCAGGGGATCCAGAGACTCCTTCAAAGGAAGAAAAAATAACAACCTCTTCCCTCTCTTCCTTCATCTCCTCACCTACCTCTCCCTCATTCCCCTTAGAAACACTTGCTATGGAGCTGAGTGTCACTGAAACATTTCCAGACTTAATCTTGAAGTATGGAAAAAGAGTCCCCAAGAAGGAAGCTTCATGGAAGGAGAAAATGTGGGACATGTTACTCATGTTGTAGAAGGAGATGTCACCCTCGCTGTAGTCCACAAACACCCCACACTCTGGGGAGCTTCCCTAAGGGACAATGAAGCCCTCCCAGTGTCAATGTAGGCCCAATAGCCACTAAAAGACTTACCCAAAGTCCAAAACCCCTTCTCTGGTCTCTCAAAGCACCAGCCTTTCGTCTCCACACCTCCCCTACAGACCCCAGAGTCCTCCTGCTCCTGTCTCCATTCTGTATCTCCACCTCCCAGTAATGTCTCCCAGAGGAGATGCCTTCCCTGCCTAACACACAGAGAGGCCGTCCAAGCATGGAGTGGGGTCCTTCAGGGCCACACTCATCCTGTCCTGGGAGACAGCAAGGATGGGGTGGGCAGCGTCTGGATCCAGAGTGACAGGCCCTGCAGGGAGAGTTGCCAGTCATGGGAGGTCCTGTCCAGGCCCTAAACAAGGCCACAGCTGCCCCCACCTCCACCTCAAAGCCCCTTAGTTCCCTCTAGGGGGATATGTCCCTCATGTAAGAGCCTTGTGGCTCCAGCCCATGGCTTGCAAGCAGGGGAAATGACCAAAAGGCTGGTTAAGGGCTACAAGGTCACAGGGTCCTTGAGAACCAGACCCAGCTTAGTGACTGTCCCTCTGCCACCCAACACTGTCACCACCTGGGTCACCACAGGGAACCAAAGGAGAGAGCAGAGCAGTGGAAAGGGCAGGAGGGACGTCCCTAAGGAGCACAGTCACTCACAGGCCTGGAAGAACTCCTTGCGCCAGTCTACAAGAGAAGAACAGGTCACATGAGGGGCTTCAGACACTGCACCCTCTGCTCAGCAGATGACCCCAGAAAACATTTTCTGAGGACACAATTCCCACTTCACACACACACACACACACACACACACAAGCTTAGGAAGCCATAGAGAGTACCCTGTGGCTCTCTTCTCTCCTAAACAGTACTTCTCTGATAGTCCATGGGAGAGGGGCCTCATGAGCCCAGCCCACATCTGTGACAGGAAACTAATGGGCCCAGGCTTGTGCAGGGGTCCTTTGGTAGCCACAGCTCCTGACACTCAAGAAGACAACAGCTGTGCTGTGTGGGCGTTTATGTCAGCTTGACACAGGTAGGGTCATCTGGGAGGAGGCACTCTGAATCGAGAACACGCTTCCATAGGATTGGCGCGTGGGGCCTTTCTTGGATTGATGGTTGATGTGGGAGAACTCAGCCCACTGTGGGTGCTGTCATCCCTCGGCAGGTGGTCCTATGCATAAGAGAAAAGACACTGAGCAAGAGCCACGGGGGCAATCTGGTAAGCAGCACTCCTCCATGGCCTCTGTGTCACCTCCTGCCTCCAGAGCGCCGCCTGTTTGAGTTCCTGCCTTGACTTGCTGACACGATGAACTTGGAAGTGTGAGTCAAACCCTTTGCTCCTTGAGTAGCTTAGGGCGAGGTGCTTCATCACAGCTGTGGGAACGCTAGGACACAGGTTCTGCCCAGACGATGGCAGTTGACCATAGTCACTCACCTGCATACAGCTGGGTCTTCCTCCAGGCTGGAAAGGAGCACAGTCTGGTGAGGATGCAGTCAGAGTCGCCCCACCCACAGTCTACCAACCCTGCCCTCCCTCCCCTCTAGAGGGGAGCCCATACCTAGAGGGACAGAGGAGCTAGCCCCTGCAAGATGCGGAGGCAGCAGGGGGTTATGGGAAATTCCCTGGACCACAGGTGACAAAGATGGCATTGTAGGCTAAGTTCCCCCATCACCCCGATTCTGTGTGGCTTTTAGCATTCACATAGCTGCCTCTACTTCAAAACCCAAAAAGTAAAATAATAATAAAGGTAGTGGTATTCTGTAATCGCTCAGCTTCACTGTTAACAAGCAAAACTTTACTCTGTGAGAAAATATCTTAGAGAATAAAATGAAGTTATTCTACAATTGAAAGAAACCATTACATCTGGATTGGTTGAAAAGATACATTTGGAGGTGTGCTGAAAAGGACACTGTGTTTAAATGTGGGCGTGAAGTGAGTTCTTGGCAGAAGAACCCGGCATTCCTCAGAGGAAATATCTCTACAGCCAGGCACCACCATGCCACCAGCACCCAGCTCACCCTCCCCTCCCACTTGATAAACCCCCTCAGGACCTATAGGAACAGACTCCCTGGGGGATGACTGAGGAATGGGGACAGGACTGACTCCTGGATCTGTGACCTTTGTTTATGTATAAACCTCTTGAACTGGATTTTCTCAATTTGAGAAAAGCTAGAGTCAGCTGAGAGGAGGGAGCCTCAAGTGAGAAAATGTCCCCATCAGACAGGTTGTAGGCAAGGTTGTGAGACATTTCTTAATAGAATGATTGATTGAATGTTTTATTGATTGATTGAATGATTGATTTACTGATTGATTGATTGATTGATTGATTGACTGATATAGAAGGAGCCACCCACTGAGGGTCGTGCCACCCCTGGCAGGGGGTCCTGGAGTGTTTCAGCAAGCAGGCTGAACAAGCCACTGGCAGCAAGCAAAGAAGCAGCCTTCCCTGTGGTCTCTGCTTCAGCTCCTGCTCCAGGTTCCCGCCTTGAGTTCCCACCCAGTATTCCTCAGTGATGGACTGTGATGTGAAAATGTACAAGACAAGTGAACCCTTTCTCCCCAAAATGCATTTAGTCATGGTGTACATCACAGCAAGAGAAACCTAACAGAGACACCTTCTTTAAGGAAATATTGAGGCTGCTGTTTGCTCCCGGGTGTGGACAACAGTCTAGAGCTGCTGGAGCCCAAAGAGTCAGCAATAAAGGGGTCAAGAACTGGATAGATTAGGACACAGGGCACATGCAGGAATCACATGTCTTCCAGCTCTGGGCAGAGATATGAAGGAGACCACAGACCCTCCCAAAACCTTCCACTTCTGTCCCCAAAAGGATTCCCACTCTGCCTAGAATCAAGGAGAGGGCACACATGGCCCCATGTGCCAGAAGGAACCATGGGACATTGGGAAGGTCACTCACCAGCCCTGTAAGCACACTTCCTCCAATCTGAAAAGTGACACACAGAAGTCAAGGGAGCTGCTTGACTATGGAGGGGAACAGGGGGCTCAGAAGGAAAAGCCTGACTCACCAAGCTCTGCCTGGAGTGTGCCTGGAAAACAGTGAGAAGAGGGAGGGAAAAGAAACACATGTTGTCTTCCTATTAGTCTAAGCTAGAGACCACCTGACCAGCAGACTCCAGCCATCCTCTTCGGGTGCTCTTGGCCACCTACTCTGATCCCAGAGCACCAGGTCTTCCTGGAGACTCTGGTCCTGTTGTTCACCACTGTTGTGATTTACTGGTGTTCCTGTCCTTCCCCACTACCGTGACTTACTGGTGGTCCTCAACGCAGCCTCCTTTGTCTTCTGGATCTCCTCCTTCTCACGCTGAAGATTCTGTCGTTCCTGCTGCACCTGCAGCCTTGCAGAATGCTCTCTTTTGAGATAATAGCTTGTCCCTAAGACTACAAGTGCCAACATGGCCAGGCTCACAACAGAAGCTGTCATCCATGGGGAGTCCTGAGGGAAGAAGGGCTCTGTGGCCCAGGCAGAGAGAAGTTTGGGAAAACCTGAGGGCAGGCAGACCAGCACACTCCAGAAAGGCCATTCACTTCCCAGGCATAGAGGAGTGACACCCAGCTCTCACCTGGGATGACCGTGGCCATGGCCTTCTCCTGGCCCAGGGTGGGATTGAAGACAGAGCAGGTCACATTCCCCAAAGAGCTGTCTGTCACCACCAGCGAGGTCTCCATGCTGAACAGCCCTTCAGCATCTTCAGTATGAGTCTCAGAGGATGCTGGGAGATTTTCCCCTCTGGAGTCTCTGCACTGCACCCGGGGCTTCGGGAAACACACACACGCCACCATCTTGTGGACCTTTGATGTGCACCTCAGGGACAGAACCCGTCGCTGCAGGAGGACAGATGTGATGACCCTAGAAGCCACACTCAGGGTTCCCAGGACCAACTGTGTGACATAACTACAGGGGAGAATTTCACAGGGCACATGGGAGCTGAAGAGGAAACGCTCTCCTGGGTTGGGCCTAGCATGAGCCTCTATTGTCCTACAGAAGAAAGATAACAGAGCCCAGAATGGGAACAGAACATGGGCCACTCTAATCAACCACATGACCCAGGAAACTGAAGGAATTGAACCCAGGAGCCTTGATACAGAAACAGTCACTCCATCTCTCTGTGAATCACACAACCTGTGAGCCCAGCTCTCCCCTCCAGGGAAGACCACACCCTGAACCTCCCTCCTTACCCTCCTCATCATTTGCCTTAAGCATTGATCATTGGCCTGGTGCACTCTGATTGTCCTGCCCACATCTGAACTGTAAATTCCAGCACATGTGTCTATCCTAACTGACAGTGACTGTGGTCCCCAGAACAAGGCCCAGCACCTTTCAAGGCACCTAATGTAAAATGTGGGTTGACTTAACCTATGCAGGAATGTACAACACATTTCTCAGATCAAAGTGCAAAACTAAAAGTAAATGGAAATAAAAATGAGAGACCATAACCACATTACTGGAGCACCCCCATGAGCCCAGCATTAGGACAAGGGACTCAGAGGTGTCCTCCACTGCACAGCTGGCTCAAGGACAGTCTGGCCTGCTTGAGAACTTCTCTCAACAAGAAAGACAAAACAAGGAGCTGAGTGACATGAGCCCTTTGTTTCCTCCCACATTCAAGTGGTCACACAAGAGCTTTAGGACAAAGATCAGTTAACCAACCTGACACCTTCAGTTCCAAGATGGCCTCTTCATAGAAGTCTCCCTGTTGGAAGTGGCAGATGTATACCCCACTGTCTGAAGCCTGGACCTTGTGGATGCGCAAGGCAGCCTTGCCTTGGTGGAACTGGTCCTTCACCAACGAGGTCCGCCCTGAATACTCAGCCACCTGCTCCTCCTTTTGCTCTTGTTGGTCCCGATAGACAAACACTGCTACTGAGAATCTCCTTCGGAACCACCTCAACTCCTCCATGTTCTCCACATTCATGGCTGGAGACACAGAGCAGGGCAGTATGGCTTCCCCACCTGGTGCTGCCACAATGGGGTCAGAGGGAGCAAACACCAAGAACTCCTCTGTGGACACAGACATAAATGTGAGAGGACAGGGGAGACACAGGTCCATGCAGAGAACACACACAGTTAGGTAGAACATCCTGCAAGCAGGAGGCAAGGGGCAGAGGGAACTGTCTTAGGCATTGTGGATTGGGCACCCATGACTGATGCACAAGAGATCTTCAGACCATACCAGTGTAGCCCACAAATAATGTGAGACACTCCTTCTGCTGCCTGTGTCCCTGGCCCCAGACCCTTCCATGAAGAAACCTCCTGGGCATTCCTTCTCCAGCTTGTATGCCCCGGGGCACCTGGGTGCCTGTCAGGTAACTGGATCTCAGCAGAGCTCAGCTTCAGTAGGTCCAGGTGGACTCATGCATTTGTGAAAGGCTCTGCAGATGCCCACACCATTCGCAATGTGGCTACACTTTGAGAACCACTGATGTCACAGAAAACCCAGGAACCTTCCAGGCCACATTCCTAATTCAGTATATCAGTCCACATCTTCCTCCTCAGGAGACCCAATCAGATCTTGTTAAAGGAGAAAGCTGTCCATCTCACTCTGAGTGCCCTTGGCTCTTTAGAAATGGACACTGAAAGGCATCAGGCCCAGCAGGGCTGGTCCCACCTCAGCTCCTGATCTCTCTCCCTGCCTCACTCTCTGCAGCCAGCACTGGCCTCTGCAGCTCCTCACTCCCCAGGACAGCTCCAAGGCTGTCCCCACTATGCTCCTCAGCTTGGGTCTGACTATGGAGCTCAGGCTGGCAAGGACTCCCAATATTCCTAGTTCCTGCTGCTCAAGATCGATGCAGGCATGCTCACCCTAGGTGTGTGTTACTAAGTCTCTGTAAGGGACACTGGAAAAATGCCAGATCCCATGTTTAAATGAGGCTCCTGCACATCTGAGCTGCAGAGCGCCAGGTAGAGCCTACTCACTGAGGGGACACAGGAAGAGACCAGGACAGACTTACCTGTGGACCCCCACGTGAGCAGCTGTGCAAGGACAAACAGGCAGGGAAGATGGCAGGGTGGAGAGTGCTTGCAGCAATTTTCCATGACCTCAGAGATGGGGAGAAAAAAGGTGAGGCAGACCTATAACCTTGGGTAGCAGGAAGGTAATACCAATAAGGATAAACATTAATTAAGGTTTAGAACTCTAAACTTGTCAAGATAGGATAATAAAATACTTTCTTCTAAGTTGCCAAATACAAATGGACTGGACATTGCACATGTAAATCTTACCGAATAATTTTCATAACTGTTTTATAATTATTATTGTATTGAAAGAAAAGGAACCTTTTTTTGGACTTAATGGGGAAAATGTTGGTATAATGTTCTTGTGGAATGTATACAATTTACCCTTGTCCATTCAAATGCTGATTTCTCTACCCCACTATCTGGTTTCAATCTAGACAATGCATTGTGAGGCTTATTCTAAGCATCACCTGTCTCAAGTTTCTGTAAACATGCTACCACTTGTTTTCTGTATTGCCAATAAAACAACCAACCAATGCTGAGCAATGGAGAGAATAGGGTGGGACATCAGGGTCTGGAGGGGAGGAAAGAATCGAGTGGGAGGAGAGTTAACACAGGAGAGATCTGAGAGGAGAGGACCTGGAAACACCAAGGAAGATGAACCAGACCTCAGATGTGACTAAAAAGCAAGTATAATGAGTGAAATCTGAATGGGAGGAAACTATGCAGGCTTGGAGGTTTAGGATGGAGTAATTATTGCCCAGCATTGTGTTCTAGGTTAATTAAATAAATCCTAGTCTCTCTGTGGTGATTTGGGTATACAGCTAGTTTAGGAAAAACCCGCTGATTAACTGAAATATAAATCAATAACAAATATTAATGATCAACAACAAAGTCCCCTATCCAAGGAATAGCCTGAAGGAAACTCAGTAATATCTAACCATCACCCTACAATGGCTAATAGCTGAATACTTGGAATTTACCCAGGTGTCCTTTACATTAGGTTTGGCCCTCTGAACAAACAACCAATCACAGAACTGCCCTGCTGGAATTTTCCGAACCTGGCCTGTCACCCTAAATAAAAACCCCTCTCTCCCTGAGCTTGGGAAATCTACACTCATGAGCCACTGTAGCTGATGGTGTGGGCCCAAGGTTGAGCTTGTAATAAATGACCCTACTGTGTTTGCATGGCAATCAGCTGCTTGGTGGGGTTTGGGACCTGTGAGACTTGGGCATAAAATGAAAAACAGTTAGTCCTGACACCTGCCATGGAGAAGACTGGGGAGCTGGTGACAACCCAGTCCTCTGAGAGGAAGCCTTTCCTTTCCTTTCCACCCCATTCCCAGCTATGGTGCAGCAAACTCTACCAGAAATAAAGACCAGCCTGGCACAGTGACACATGCCTGTAATCCCAGGATTCTAGGAGGCAAAGATAGGTGAATCTCCAAATATTCAAGGCCAGCCTAGTCTACAAAGTGAGTCCAGGACAGCCAAGGCTATACAGAGAATCCCTGTCTTGAAATAAAAAAAAAAAAAAAGAGGAAAAAAAATAATAAGGAAACATAGACCCTTCCTTCCTCAGCACCTCGAGGAGAGCACAGTGTAGACAACATCACTCCAGTTCCCCATTATCACATACTGCCTGTGACCCCCCAAGACATGGAGCCTATGCCCAGCCCTGGCCTCAGGAGCAGCCTGACCTCTGTGCTTCTATCACTCCAGGACTGTGACTGGCTGACATCAGTCTTCAGAGACAAACATGTCAACAAGTAGGCTGAGGTGTCCACCACACATGCCTTGTCCTGCCTTTGATTGTTGGGTTCGTTCACACTTCAGGGCACAGCCCAGTCCCTGCCACGGTTGCACGTGTGACACAACACTCGGCAGGAGACACACAACTCACACACGCGCACGCACGCACACACGCACACGCACACACACAGTCCCACAGCATGGGTTTCTCACCACGGTCTCCCTCTTAATGAAGACACTGCTGGGCATAGGCAGGGTTGGAAAGAACATGAGTAAACCCTTGCCAGCCCCAGCTACCTGTTGTTTGGACAAGTGGGGTTGGGGGTTGGGGCTGCAGAGGGAGTCTAAAGGCCTGAGAAGGACAAACCCAGGGACCTCTGAGCTCTCTGCAGGTTCAGCCACCAGGGAGGTGATCTACTATGATGCACTGAACAAAATCTCATCTCTGGTTCCCTCTGAGGGCTCCCAGCTGCCTTCAAGGCCAACCTACCTGCTTCTCTTGGCTCCCAGCTTTGAAAGGCTGTGACTTCATGGGGAACAGCTCAGGGCCACAGCAAACCCCAAATCTTCCTCTAGACTTCAGCTCTGTTCAAAGATGCCCTCACATCCCTAAACTCTGCTCCCCCAAATGCTGGGCTCCAGTTCCCACACCTCCAGGATTCATGGTTCCTAGAACAACAGACAAGAAGCTGAGTCTGGCCCACGCTGTCCTGGCCTCTACTCAGACTTTGACACTTCCTGTTTCAGCAGAGCCCTCCAGCCAATGGAGCACCTTCAATTTCAACAACCTAAACTGAAAGTTAAAGTAATATGAGCAGGGTGTGTGTTCCCTCTGCATGCTACTCTCTATCAGGAAGAGATCAAAAATACACCTCACCACACCACCCCACACTCACCCTTAACCCCCACCCCCACCCCCACCCCCACACCTGCCATACCCACCATGCCCAATGGGGAGACTTCTGTGGTCTACACACACTATGGAAATGTTAACAGATGGTGGAGAGAAGAAAATGGAACCCTACTGGATCTCTTTAAACATCAGGAGCTGGGCTGCACACACCAGTCCTGTCAGAACTGCAAACAATGATGATGTCATGAGCCCTGGGCTCCAGTTACTAAGATGAGGGGAAGAGAGGTCTTCCAGGAACCCACCATCCCTGTCCTCCCACCCCTGCCTCAGCCCAGCCCCAGCTCCAGGCATCACACCCTCAGCAGGAGCCTGCAAGGGACCTTGGACTCCAGGGGCCTGGATATCACAAACCTTATCTCCTCCTGAGTGCCCAGCCTAAGCCTCCCTCCCACAGGATGGGGAAGGCAGTAACTAGGAACACAACAGACACAGACACTGAGGAGACCTGGCTGGGAGGTTCATTGTGTCCTCTCACACGGCATCTCGACCACAGCTGCACAAACAATGAGCACTGAAGGATCATGGGTGACTCTGCTCTGTAGACCCATGATCCTGAGCTCTGTAGACCCATGATCCTGATCTCTGTAGACCCATGATCCTGCTTCTTGTTTAGGGTGGTAAGTCTGACATCTCAGCAGTCAGGAGGTACAGGCAGGATGACCAGGAACCAAAGGCCATCCTCACTTCTCAGTGAGTTCAAAGTGTAAACTCAAGGTGGGCCTGAGTGAGGAGGCACACACCTTTAACACCAGCAATGGTGGAGCAGAGGGCTGTCAGTTTGAGTCCAGCCTGGTCTACATAGCAAGTTCCAGGCCAGCTCTGCAGTGGGCTCCTGACTCAGAGAGCAAAACAAAACCAACCAACAAACCAACAAAACGAAGCCGAGAAGAAAAGGGGTGACAGAAGCATGGTGATGAAGTAGGCTCTAAAAGCCTTAGCCACTGAGCCTGACAACCTGAGGTGGTTGCTGGACCCACAGAAAGGTGGAAGGAGAGAACTGACTCCACCATCTATGACCTCCACCTGTGCGCCATGACAGGGGCACACTGGTTCCCCCTTGACTGAACTCACTCCCAGCACACATATAAGAGAACTTGAAGCACCTCCTCTCTCTCTCTCTCTCTCTCTCTCTCTCTCTCTCTCTCTCTCTCTCCTGCCTTGTCCAAAGACGGTCTCTGTGACCCCTTCACCTAATAAACCTCCCATGTGGAACCAGTTGCGTGGCATGATTTGTGAACCCGCCATGTAACCCTTCTGCACAATTCCATCATTGGTGAGATTGGCCTGGAATAGGTATCTCCAGCGGCCACACAGTGTTTTGGTTGCCGGCACCCCACTGGGGCTGCTGGAAACCTATTACATTCCAAATCTTCCCAAGATCCACTTTCCGACAACTAGATCGCTATCTGCTCCATTCAGCACCGGCTGAATTGATGAGTTCCCCCCATTGGTCGGCATAAACGCTTCTCTGGGTAAGGGAAGATTAACTGTTGAGAGTCCAGCAACTTCCCAGTACCCTTTGAGGTGGAGGAAACCCCAACCACGGTCTTCACTGGCTACGGTTGACCCTTCTTGCCAACTTCCATTTAGGACTTCCCTTTCCCTTGGGAGAGCCCCCACGTGCACAGTTCCTTCTCCCCCCTCAGGCTCACAAAGAAAAATCCTAGTGCTAGGTGAACTGTGCTTCCTCAGGCAACTGTGCCCCTGATCTCTGGCCAAGAGCTGATGAGCTATTGGATCACGTAGGACCATATCTACTGAGTCTTCCCTTGCCTTTGGGACTCCTCTGGAAGGTCACTGACTTCTATCCTCCCAATGGGAAACGCCCAGATGTCTATTCCTCCAGCATCCCCACTGGGATGTCTTCTGGAGAATTTTAAAACATTACACATGGAGCCTGAATTAAAGGCCTCTAAGCTCATACACCTCTGTAATAAAACTTGGCCTACATATTCTTTAGATAAGGGCTCAGATTGGCCGATTAATGGCATATTAAATTCCAATATTTTATGAGATTTTCTTAATTACTGTCAGTGATCTGGTAAATGGAAAGAGGTACCTTATGTTCAAGCTTTCTCTCTTCTCTGCTCTAAACCTTCCATCTGCTCTTCCTGTCCTCCTACCCAACTTCTTCTAGCTATAAAGTCTCAACCTCAAGAGTTCTCTACCTTTGACCCTGCAGATGAACCTCCACCTCGTTGATCTCAACCCCCAGCTTCTCCAAAATCCTCACCCCCCCACTCCCCAGCAATAGGCTGTCCTAATCATCCTACTCTGGCACCCTCTTTCACCCCACCGACAACTATTAGCCCCCCTGCTACCCATTCTCGCTCTATAGCAAAGGCCTCTTCCTCTACTCAGCATAAGCCAGCGTCCTCTCTTCTCCTAGCTACCCTACCTACCAGTTGTGACACGTCACTTCCTTTACCAGCCTCTCAAGTGGACCCCCAAGTCTGGGATGTCCAAAACCCCTCTGTGGAGAGACACCATTCCCCTGTGGTCTTTCAGCTGTAGGATTCCATCTGCTATATTGCCCAGGCTCAGTACCACTTCCTCCTAAGATCCTCAAGGGACTTAAGCCCATTATTGCTGACCTTCTAAGAAAAACACTCCTTTTATCGTTTCTGGGAATGGCTGGTTTCTTACGGTCCTGGGTCCCCTCCTCTCTTCTCGCCCGCCCCTTATATGAGGCAGCCTTAGGCCCTTTGCATGAACCCCTTCTTAAGCCCATTACTAAGCCCTTTCAGGGGATCTAACAGGCTCTTCTTGAGGCCGCAGCCCTACATCTTCCAGACATTAGCCGTCCCTTCTCCCTCTATGTAACAGAAAAAGAGGGATATGCCCTTGGAGCCCTGGGTCACCAACTGGGACCCTCCTTTGCCCCTGTAGCATACCTATCCAAAAAATCAGACCTGACAATCCAGGGATGGGCCCCCTGTATTCATGCCCTGGCGGCTGCGGAGCTCCTTCTTCGAGAGTCAAAAAAACTAACTTTTGGGTCACCTATTACTGTCTTCTCTTCTCACAATCTGTCTCACCTTTTAACATATAAAGGTTTACAAACTTTACCTCCTTCCA
Organism: Meriones unguiculatus; assembly: GCF_030254825.1. Lineage (NCBI taxonomy): Eukaryota > Metazoa > Chordata > Mammalia > Rodentia > Muridae > Meriones > Meriones unguiculatus. The sequence continues at coordinate 2,240,088 of NC_083363.1, read as the reverse complement.
GGGTCCTTTCCCTCCAGGTGGTGCTAATAGAAGAGTCTACGCTTACTTTCTAACCATGCCCACCTCTTACTATTTCAAGCCTTCTTCCTCGACCTAACTCTGACTGTTCCCCATCTCACTCTTGCACTGAAACTTTAGAGGAACTATTGCCCCACCCCTCACACATACAGGAGGGCACATTACCTCAGGCCGTATATACCTGGTATACAGATGGCAGCTCCTTTGTACATCAGGGAGCTCGAAAAGCAGGCTATGCCATAGTGTTGGATGCTGAGGTGGTTGAGGCACAAGCCCTCCCTGCCCAAACCACCAATCAATAAGCCAAACTAATAGCTCTTACCTGCACCTTCCAATTGGCCCAGGGACAATCCCTTAAAATCTATACAGACTCTAAATATGCCTTTCATATTCTTCTCTCCCATGCTGCTATCTGGAAAGAGCGTGGGTTACTTACAGCAAATGGAGGATCTGTAACCAATGCAGGCCAAATTATGGCCACGCTGGAAGCCTCCTGCCTTCCCACAGCCATCGGAATAGTCCACTGACGGTCCCACCAGACAGATGATTCCATAGTTTCCAAAGGAAATAACCAGGCTGATGAGGCAGCTAAGGCTGTGGCCCTTAAAGGCCTAGACTCATCCCACTCACCACAGAATATCCTTACACTACAACCCACATCTCCCCTGTCCTCTCCTGACACTCATCAGATCCTGTCCTATCTATACCAGCTCTTTCATCCTAACAGTCAAGCCTTGTCTAACTTTGTCAGGGCTCAGCTGCAGCCTACCCCTGAGGACTTGAGTAATAGTCCCGAAGACTATTACTGCCTCTTGTAAGATTTGCCAGACCTCAGATCCTAACTCAGGATATCATAGCCCCCTTTTCCCTACCCACCAGGCTAGAGGCTCCCTCCCTGGGACTGACTGGCAACTTGATTTTACCCACATGCCAGCAGCCAAATGTGCCCAGTACCTCCTGGTCTTGAGGGACACCTTCTCAGGATGGGTGGAGGTTTTCCCCACTACTAAAAAAGAGCTTAGAAAGTTTCTGATCTCCTTCTCCGTGAGATTATCCCACGTTTTGGAATCCCTACATCTCTCCACTCAGACAATGGTCCTGAGTTCACTTCTCAGGTTTCCCAGACCTTATCTAAAGCCTCTAACATTCCTTGGTATTTTCATATCCCATACCATCCCCAGTCTTCAGGAAAGACAGAACGAACTAACGGATCCTTAAAAAGTACTCTTGTTAAACTATCACAAGAGCTTCACCTCAATTGTGTAAAACTCCTCCCCCTGGCCCTTTTCAGGCTACGAGCTCTCCCCAAAAAACCTCTATCTATCTCACCTTTTGAGCTCATGTATGGGAGACCGGTCCTAACTCCTGGTTTTTCAGCTAAATCCTCTCCTCTCCCTGACCACCTGCTTACTCCCTTACTCTGTCATCTCCGTTTCCTTCTATGGGTCTTTACTGACCACTGTCTACCACAACCATACACTAACCCCTGTCCATCCCCTATTAACATTGGGAACCAGCTCCTTCTTTCCCCTCCAAAACAAAGTTCCCCATCCCTTTCTCCTAAATGTCAGGGCCCCTTCAAGGTGATTCTTGTGACCCCCACAGCTGCTAAGCTTGAGGGCTTCAGACTCTGACCTCGGCCTACAAGTTCCTTAATGTGACCCAACCGGGCCATTTTAAAGATTGCTGGTTGTTTAAAGATCCTGGGACCAACTCAGAATTACCCCTGACAGCTTCTGCGGTGACTCTGTTAAGTAACCTCACTTCACCATGTACTAACTGCCATGACTCTAATGTTGCCACAACCCCCTACCTTTTTCATATCACCCTCTTTGGCATGGCAAGACACTGTTTAAAGGCATCCAGGACACACTCTGTAGGAATGCTAAGTTCCTTAGAATGTAATCAAACTATAATCCTTGATACCTCATCTCAACCACAATGCCTTACTGCTAATAATACCTCAATTCTTTGTGGCACTCATGTCTACCATCATCTGCCTGCTGGTTGGCCAGGAGTTTGCAAGTTTGTGTTCCTCTTCCCCTAGCTGGGGGTAATAAATGAAAAAGAGCCCCTACCAATTCCAGTCGTGGACTCAATAGCTGCCCAGCAGGAGAAGAGGGCAATTCAAATCCTGCCCCACCTGGCTGTTGCAGGAATCATGGCAGCTGTCAGGACCAGGACAGCAGGACTAGCCACTTCCCTAACCTTGTATTATCAGCTTTCTTCCCAGTTCATCCAGGACCTCCAGCAAGAGGCTCAGACAATACTAACCCTCCAAGGACAGATTGACTCGCTGGCAACAGTAGTACTTCAAAACCGACGCGGATGGGATCTCCTCACAGCTAAAGAAGGTGGCCTTTGCATCTCCCTCCAGGAGGAATGCTGTTTTTATGTCAACCAGTTGGGTATAATAAAAGACAAAATCCAACAACTCCAGATTTACAAAAACAAAGGGAACAGCTTGAGGCCTCTAGCTCTTGGGCCTTTGAGAGCCCCATATGGAAACAGATTCTGCCCTTCCTCACACCTCTCCTGCTGTCTTTCTGCTTTTGCTTTTTGCACCCTGTTTAATTAACTTCCTCTCTACATTCCTTCAACAACAAATACAAAAATTCTCTAACCAAAACATTAATCAGTGAATCTTACAGGATTATCAACCTCTGCCCACAGAACCGGATGACAATGACCCTCCAATTGACTCTGATGGTGAGGACCAGCTATACCCTGAAAGTGACAATGCCCCTAATCAGCAGGAAGTAGCTTGAAGAGCAAAGGCCACCCCTATGCCCTCTCCATCATCACTTCTTCTTAGTTCCTCACTTTTTAACAAAAAAAAAAAGGGAGGAATGTTGGGATCCTTAAGCAGGCATCTCTACAGCCAGCCCCAAGAGTCCCGATGAACTGGTTATCAAGCATCAGAGAGGCCACCTGAAAGACCACCCGCTGACCACCAGAAACTACCTGTACATGCTCTGGGTCCCCATATAAGAGAACTCGAAGCTCCTCCTCCCTCTCTCTTTCTTTCCTGCCTCATCCAGAGACAGTCTTCTTCCCCTTCTCCTAATACCCCCCATGTGGAACCAGTTGCATCGTGTGATTTGTGAGCCTGCTGTATAACTCTTTTGCACAGTTCTATCAGTTACTCCCTCCTAAACCTCCAAGCCCGCATAGTTCCTACCATTCAGATTTTACCCGTTATACTTGCTTTTAGTGATATCTTAGGTCAGGTTCATTTCTCTACGTGGTTCCAAGACCTTTCCTCCAGCCTCTGCTCTCCCAACTTCTCTGCTGTCATTTCCCTCCTCCTCTGCCTCCCACTCCTCCCTCTCCTCTGGCTCCTCCCATCTCCCTCCTACTCCTTCCTTTCCATTGCTCAACAGTGTGGCTGGTTGTTTTATTTTGGCATGTTTACACAAAGTTGAGACAGGCGATGCTTAGAGTAAGTATCACAATGCAATCTCCCGATTGAAACCAGAGAGTGGGGGAAAGAAATAAGCATTTGAATGAACAAGGATAAGGTGTGCACATTCCAAAAGAACATTATACCAACATTTCCCCCTTTAAGTCCAATAAAAGGCTCCTTTTCTTTCAATACAATAATAATTATGGAATTATGAAAACTGTTAGGTAAGATCTACACGTGCAATGTCCAGTCTGTGTGTATTTAGCAACTTAGGAGAAAGTGTCTGATTATCCTATCTATCTTGACAAGTTTAAAGTTCTCTACCTAAATTAACTTTTGTCCTTATTGGTATTACCTATATGAAAGCATTTCTTAACTTCTAAACAACTTAAGCTTAAATGTAGCACTATAACAATTTGGTCTTCAACCCCACCAGAGACTTGAGAAGAAATAAAATTAGTTATTGGAGTAAATAGGAAGTGCATGTTAGCAGCTTCCAAAAAATAAAAAATTGACAGAGACAGTTTGCTGCCTGAACAGTCACCCATAACTCTTTAAAACTGTTGGAGCATTATCTTCAGCCTTCTGGCTCAGAATATTTGACAGACATAAATGTGAAGCAGGAACTATTTAAGACTTGCTTACCCTGTCTTGGCAGAGTTTGGTAGTCAATTTGTCCTGCATAAGTTTGCCCATTTTTGGCAGAATTTGTCAGTCATGAAGTGAGGGTATTTTTTTTTACCCAAGTGGCTTGTTTGCCACATTTGAAGCTATCTCTATATGGAGGTTCTTCCATGCTCATCATCTTCTTTGAGGTAGGTGGGGTGCTGCCTGGAGATGACCTGTCTCATTGTCAAATAATCTTTAAAATAATAAAGACATTTTAAAATGCCATATTCTGTAGGTCTCTGAAGTTTCTGAAGACTTACCTATCTTTATATAATCGATCTATCTACAAAATCATATCTATCTGTTACACCTATGATGTATACTCCTGTGGTAAATTAGACTAGTGTCTGACATGACTATGAGTTGATTAACTAGCAATTAACTTGCACTGCCTAATATCCTAACCAGTTTTTAATAGCAGTTTAAAAGTATTGGAAGTAACCTTGAAGTTGTATCAATACACTAAAGCTCATACCAGTGTATCAAAAATAGACTTAGCTTTGCATCACATGCAAAATCTTTTACCAAACTTAAAATTAACCTTATTTGAGAATAGCAAATAAAACCCTAAGTTGAGTAGATTCAGTAATCTACCTTTTGTCTTATTATTTCTGAAAGATATCCCTGTATTACCCTTTCTTTCTTTTCAACCCCTTTTCTCCTTATCTAAGAAAGAAAGATAGAAAAAAGAAAAAGGAAAAGAGAGAAATCCTGGGTATAAACTTGTTTGACTCTGAAAGACCATTAATAATTTATAAACATCTCCCATGACATTAAAAATTTGTAGCCATAGAAAATAACTAAAAACAGACCCAACCCCCTTTAAGGAAAATTGGATGTCGTTCTCATGGATTTCTTCTAGCTGACATTTTGGACACACAGAAATCCTGTTAGGGGAGCCCAAAGAAAATTAGGAAAAATTCATTATTTAAGCAAGCAATAACATTTGTGGTCCAGTCTTTGAATGTTGAGAATTTTCAGGCTTAATAAAAGTTCTCTTTGGAACAGTCTAAAATGCTGGACCAATTAAGATTAGTAGCTTTCTTCAAACTTCTTTTGGGAGCAGGTTTTGATGAGAAACAGCAATTGAAGCAGTTGAGGCAGGAACAAGCAGAATGTTGGAACATGCAAGATGCTGGAACAGATGTGTCAATGCCTCAGCATGCTGGAAGGGTGAATTCTGTCAGTTTTGATCCAGCATCTCTGTTGTTCAGTTTCTTTGTTTTGCAAACATATAATTTCTCACAAGCATTATATAGTCCTAAAATTATAAATGTATGAGATGTACAGGATGAAACTAAACTGTAAGCCAATTTTACCTATCCAATTAAAAGATTAGCATAATACATTTTTTGAGGATATTATAGCCAAGGATTTATTGGCCAAGTATTGTGGAAGCTTTGGATGGAGACATATTTTTATGTCTCAGTCAGTTTTAGAGTTGTTCCCATGTATAGGGATCAGCAAAATAAGGTACCATTATTATTGAACATACAATCATTATCATGTTGAAATCAAAGCAAGATTGGGGTCAAAATATCTTTTTTGGGCTCTTGGGTGCTTGTTGTCTTAGGCCATGTTGCTATCTATCTCCCGAGAGAAGGCCTCACTTTAAAGAGACAAGCTGGTTGCCTGAGCAATATAAAAGGTGTGTTTTAAGTAAACTTATTATATAAAGTCCTTTTTAATTTAGAATTTAAGCATACCCTAGGCATTTTGTACCTGTTTGGAGGTTTAGGCCTAGATTTTTATATATGTTGTAGCTATTTGTCCTATCCCCTTTTTATAGAATGGGCAATTAGGCCTTTGTAGCCAAACTTTATATAAACTCTCTTTTACCCTTAGCATTTAAGCTAGGCATCTTGTACCTGGGTTTTTACATTGGTTTTGGCTAGTCTTTGGCTTGCCCCCTTTTGATATGGACAGTTTTGTTTTTTAAACATATGAATTATAATTTTTTGAGTTTTTAGGACTTAACTAGGCTGGCATGTACTTTGCCATCTATAAGCCTTTCCTGTCTTTTTTGCATCAGGCACGACAAACATTTGTCCCCCATGAAAATGTTGAGAGACCAAAAGATTAAAAAATTGGCAGCTATTATTAATAGTTAAGGCCTGAACTAGGTGGGTGGAGAAGTCCAGTAATGCCCTGAGGGGAAGGACCGCCTTATTGTATTCTTTCTCCACCCACTAGAGATACAGTTGCTAGGAAACTGGCCCATCCCCTAAGGAGGGACACCAGGTCATTGATGGTTTGGGGACCTTCCTATAGCCAATCAATTCAAAATGTAGCATTTTGACCAATAGATGCTTTCCAGGCAGGAATCACCCCTGCCTTGGGCATGCTGGGAGGGACCAGAATCTTTAAATCACCCGACTAACCTGAGCCCAGGGCTCTTGGCTCTCACTGCTTTGGCAGTGGGGGGTGTGAGCCCAAGCTGCAGCTTGTAATTTACAATAAAAAGAACCTCATGTATTTACAGCAGAGTCTAGTTATTTCTGGTCTTTTGGGGTTCACGAACTGGGCAGAACAATGTATCACGTTCAAAAGGATAAGGCAGTTTCCAGAGCACTGTGATATTATCTCTCTTTACATAAACCTGAAATTGATGTGAATCCAACCTTTAGAGCAGTTAAGGACATAACAATTATTATTAAGAAAAAAGAATTTACATCGTAACCTTGAGGAAAATGTTGTCATTTTGAATCTTAGATTATCACTGCAAGTGGCTAAACAGCAGGAGTTGCCATCCTGGCTTTTATTATGTAAATTAGCTTGATCCAGAACTCAGAGATCTGCCTGTTTCTTTTTACTTTGTGCTGGGAATAAAGGCATGTGCCTTCACCAACTTGTTAAAAAAAAAATTTTTTTTTCAAATCAATATCATTGTAACTCAAAGCCTTTAAATGAAAATCAAGCAAAGAGACAAGAAAATTTTAAGTTTTGGGTCAGTTGTGCCAATTTATGCTGTATCAAGCAAAGCCCACTTGGTTATTCCTTGGAATTTAGTTGATGTTTCAGTGAGTTGGAAGACTCTTACCAGAAAGAGCTGACAAGTATCTTGCAGCCAGAGAGCTTTGAATTTTAGCCGTTATTAATCTAATTATTAGGAAGATTGCCCTTTCTAAACTCTGTAACTTAGTAGTCCAATCCTTGGCTTTTTCCCCATTTTCTCCTTGAAATTTCTCGCAGAAGAGCCATCACCATTAAACATATTGCAACCAGATCCATGACCATGACAGCCAAAACAAAGCCAAAAGGGACTAAAACACCCTCTGTCATGGCATTTTTAAATTTTAGATGCAGTTTTAGGCCAAGCTCTGTCTAGAGGTCTGTCTGCCTCTAGTTCCTTTCTTTCCCACCATGGCTGTTGAGCTGAGCCAGTTGAGCCAGCCACAGTATAAAGGAGCCAGGTTTGTGTACCCCTCAGTTAGACTGCAGCAGCAGCCAGGGTTGTTATGTTAAATCTCAGGTCTGCCCACAGGAGGCTGCCTTTTGCTCCAGAGCCTGTTTAAGAGTCTCTCTTAAAGAGACAGTAATTGACCTGGGAGTTTTTAGGTTTTAAGTTTGGGTTTTATCACTGGAAGCTTATTCCCCCACCAAATTATGATAAAGTATGATTTAAGGGGTGTGGATACTTTGATTAGTTGGGCACCATTTGTTGTATTTCGATAATATTTACTATTGATATATCTTTTAGTAAAGATGCAGTTAATCCTAAACAGCTGTATAAACAAATCACCACACAGAGACTGGGTTTATTTAGTTAACCTAGAACACAATGCTGGGCAATAGTTACTCCATCCTAAACCTCCAAGCCCGCATAGTTCCTACCATTCAGATTTTACCCGTTATACTTGCTTTTAATGATATCTTAGGTCCAGTCGATCTCTCCACGTGGTTCCAAGACCTTTCCTCCAGCCTCTCCTCTCCCAGTTTCTCTCCTGCTGCTTCTCCAACTCCTCTGCCTCCCACTCCTCCCTCTTCTCTGGCTCCTCCCATCTCCCTCCTACTCCTTCCTATCCATTGCTCACCATTGTGGCTGGTTGTTTTATTTTGGCATGTTTACACAAAGTTGAGACAGGTGATGCTTAGAGTAAGTATCACAATGCAATGTCCGGATTGAAACCGGAGAGTGGGATAGAGAAATCAGCATTTGAATGAACAAGGATAAGGTGTGCACATTCCAAAAGAACATTACACCAACAGTTTTTGTTTTTCAAGATAGGGTTTCTCTGTATAGTCCTGGCTGTCCTGGAACTCACTCTGTAGATGAGGATGGACTCAAACTCAAGATCCACCTGCCTTGCCTAGGATTAAAGTCATGAGCACCCACTGCCCAGCAAAGATCCACTTCTACTCCTTGTCTAGAGGTAGGAAGACAAACTTTTAACCCAGATCATTGCAGCTGGAAAATCCCACCTCTAATCTAGGCCACACCTTCTGCTGGAAACCTACATATACACAGGAAGAGGGAAGCTTTAGTCTTTGCTTGCCCTCACTCTAGCGGGAATCCACCCCTTCCCTGGCATTACAGCCTACTTGTCTGGATTCCAGTGTGTCCTGAAGACCAGCCACAACATCAGCCTCATGGATTGAACAAATACTGGATCCTTGAGCTTCCATTCATAGGCAGCCATTGTTGGATTAGCTGGACCACAGCCTGTAAGGCATTCTGATAATTCTCTCTCTCTCTCTCTCTCTCTCTCTCTCTCTCTCTCTCTCTGTGTGTGTGTGTGTGTGTGTGTGTGTCTCACCCTCTCCCTCTCAGTGTGTGTGTCTCTATCTGTCTCTGTCTCTGTCTCTGTCTCTCTCTCTCTCTCTCACACACACACACACACACACACACATTCTATAAGCTCTGTTTCCTTAGAGAACCCTGTTGAATACAGACATTAACAGCAGCAGACTTAAGAAGGGGACAACTAAGGAAGGTGCCCAGGGCAGAAACTCCTGGGAGCAGATACACTGGGTGCAAATTAATGGAGTAGGAAGATGAGAGTGGGCTGGAAGCTGGGGATGAAGAAAGAAACGAGCCAACAATGAGAAACTGCACACTCCAGTCACCCGGTGAGATCTGGGAGCCACCAAGCCTCGAGAGTCAAGGCTCCTGGGGCTGGAGAGACAGCTCAGTGGTGAAGAGGACCTCTGCCCTTGCAGACCCCCTGCAGCTCTCTAAGTGACCATGACTCCAGCTCCAGGGATCTGACACCCTCTGACACACACCCATGTGTGACAGTGTGACACTGGCAACGGTTAGAGCAGAGGATCCAGATACCCAGAGCCCACCTCAGGGCTTGAACTCCAGCATGTCACCTGTTGCTGCTGCAGTTGCTGCTGCTGGAAGCTGTGTGAATCCTAACTCTCAAGTGATGGAATGGTCACTAGCTGAAGCCTAGAGCAAATGCCAGGAGTGGCATAGGGCTATTGTCACCAGGACTCGGGAAGAAGAGACAAAAGGATGAAGAGCTGAGTTCAGGTCATCCTCCTCTACAGTGAGTCCACAGCCCTGTGCAGCCCAGAGATGGAGATTCTAATAGTCCTGGCATGCTGGACAGCCTGGGCCTCTCCTACCACAGAGCCTCCTGGAAGGAGTGGCCACAGACAAATACCCCAGCACGTGCTCACAGTCTCTTCATTCTGAACACCTTCTCCTTTGTTCCCATGGCTGTTTGGTGTGAGACTGTGACACATGGAGGCTTAGTGGTATAGAGAAACCTACCCAGGGCCCACAGAGACAAACACTGAGAGGAGTTAGGTGTGCCCCTAAAGCCAGGCGAGCTCAGCAGAGGAGCACCAGACTTCAGACGTCAGCACGGGGAGTGCTCCAGGGATCAGGGTGGACACTGGGGCACATTAGAACTTCTACCCAAGAGCCTTGCTCTTGCTTCTTTTCGTGTCTGTATTTCTTTTGTGCAATCTTCTACTGTGGTACATATCTGTGAAGTGTGACTTCTCAACATCTTACTGTGGGAGCGCTTTAAAGGGCCTGGAAGACCAGTACATCTCAGAGCAGGATGAGGGCCCGGCAGGACCCGGCAGGAGGCTGCACAAGGGTGTGTGAAATGCTAGGCCAGGGCTGGGGAGAAGGCTCAGATGCCAGCACTGCTCTTTCAGGGATCCAAGTTCAGGTCCCAGCAGCCTCGTTGGGAGGTTTCAACCCCTGTAACTCCAGCTTCAGGCGACCCTGTGCTCTCTCTGGTCCTCTGCTGGAAACTGCACGTGTGTGACATACACGCCCCAAGATGCACACACACACACATAAGTAAAACAAATATGTTTTCCTGTACTGTGTAACGTGTGTATGTTTATATACACATACACGCGCGCAGAAAGTCTCAACTGGGTTTCCTGGGCCTCTGCTGCCTCCTTGTGGCCAGAAGGCGACAGAGCATGCCCAGTTCCCAGCCAGACATGTGACCTTGGCTTCCCTGCTGCGCAGCTTGCCCAGGAACAGCACGACCGGGTCACGGTTTCAAGGAGACGTCCACTGGTGTCTGCTATCACTGCCCCTCCCACCGCGACTGGGAGAGTTGAAGGGCAGGACATTGGTGATCGGAGATCCTTTCCAGCAGATGGAGTCTCTTCCTGCCTAGAGCTGGGCTCCGGGGACAGAAGACCGCGTGTGCACCTCCAGCCTCACGGCCAATCAGCAGTAGCCAGGGACCACAGATTAATGTCAACCAAGCATGCCACGGAGAGCGGAGCGTGAAGAGACTGGACAGCCCAGTCAGGTAGTCAACGGCAAGGCCCACCACCCTGAGCTGTCGCGGCTAACTACAGCCTGCCCCTGCTTTGCCCAGGTCTTACGGCAAAGACCGCCAGTAACCGGACCACAAATGCAAGAGCAAAGAGCTTTATTAGAGCTTAAGCTCGGTATCTCCACCGTCACCAACGCAGCGGATCAGGGAGGAGAGCCCCCAGCAGCTGCACGGCAGGATTTTTACTGTGATTGTCCTCAGGCTGTTCCTTGGACAGGGAATTTTATGACCTTGTTCCTGGAACTGATGACTTTTGGGGGGAGGGGGCAGGCCTGGTCCTCTCAAACCCACCCGCACCACACATCACAGTCCCTCTCACTGAGCCTGCTCCTCCTCCCACACACGTCCTGGGCATTCCCCACCCCTACCCATGACCTGCTATCCACTGTGCTGCGCCCTGTGATCTCCCACTGCCTGGGCATCCCCCACCCCTACCCATGACCTGCTATCCACTGTGCTGCACCCTGTGATCTCCCACTGCCACCTGTCCTGTCTTTTTTTCCTTCACAATTTATTCATTAAACGTCCCAATTGACTTCACCTCCCTCAACTCTCCCAAGTCCCACCCTCCCTCCCTCTTCCCTCATCCCCTTCCCCTAGTCCACTGAAAGGGAGAGTCCATTATAGCCATCTGCCCATAGCTTAAGTCTCATCAGGACTGCCTGAATCCTCTTCCTCCGTAGCCTGGCAGGGCTGCACCATCAGGGGCGAGTGATCAGAGAGCAGTAAACTGAGTTCACAATAGAGGCAGCCCCTGCTCCCCTCCCTCAGAGATCCACATGGAGACTGAGCTGCCAGTCGGCTACATCCTAGCAAAGGATTTAGGTCCTCTCCATGCATGGTCCTCTGTTGGTGCATCGCTCTCTGCAGGACCCCCTGCTCAGATCTTTTAGTCTCCTTGTAGGGCTCCTGTCCCCTCCATGTGCCTCTCTTCCCACTCCTCTCTGCTTCTGTAAGAACACCTGTCCTGTCTTAATCCCCAGCCCCCTGCCCCAAGTCCCTGAACCACGGCCTCAGCTGCCAAGAGCTTGCTCCCTCCAGCACTCTGGGGCCACAGCCCCCTACCCTCAGCAAGTGCTTGGGAAGTTTCCACAGAGTGGAGGATGGGCAAGCTATGCAGATATGCCAGCCCTTTGGGTCCCTGGGGGTTGAAACTTGAAGACATTTACTGAGGGCCAAGCTGTTCCGGGGTTTGTTTGCTGCTTATTTTATTCACCCTGTCAGTCCTGCTGACAAAGGCATAAATGCTTATAAATGTTTCCAACTTATGATTGTTGTCATATATTTTAATTCCTTCCTCGTAGGAGACACCAGTAAATTTATTCTCCATTCACAAAAAAATAAATAAATAACTCCTTTGTAGGACCTTCAACTTTCACCTATTTATGTGATTATTTCTAAATTTAAAACAGATTTCACAATCAAGCCATGACCTTGCATGTCCAATAAAGACTGTGCAACTCTGTTCTTAGGGTGTGACAAATCCTCCTGGGAAAGTGATAACCCCAAAAGCTTCCCAACCAGGGGCTCCTGGGACAGTAACGATACCCACCCAGTACCTTAGGGACTGGCTCACCCATCTCTTCCAACCCCTCACTCCACACATACTCCCCAACCGAGGCTAGCCTCACGCATGACAAGGGGCTGCCTTGCTCACTGACTGCGGGAGGGGCGGTGGTCATACTCCAGTTGGGGGACACTCCATCCCACCCGGATCCCAGCCCTGGAGAATGGGGCATTTCCCTTAAGCAGCCTGCCTCCTAGGACAGACTTTGCAGAAGACATCCACGTTGTCAAAGGTAAACCCGCCTGGATTCTCCGCTGATATGTCGGAAGCAGGTTCTCCTCGGTGGCTGCTGGCAGTGGCGCGCAGCTGAGCTTGGATCCCTTGTATGCAGAGGCCACGGAGCAAGCAGGGTGCGATGCTCAGGTGACTGGATGCCGAATCCCAGAGGACACACACCTCTCTCTGGGAGAGTCTGTGAGGGAGGGTCCAAGGATATGAAACAGAGACGGGTAGAGCCTCGCTGAAGGTGGTCAGCCCCGTCCCCTGGGCCAGGGCAACCAGCTGAATAAACCAGGAAGCGAGCCAAGCCTCAGCATCCATCATGCTTCCTGACTGGCTAGGATGTGACCAGCAGCTCGCGCTCCTGCTGCCTGCCCTCTTTGCCACGACAGACTGTGCTCTCCTCAGACCTTGACCTGCCTTCAGTTCCTTTTCTTGGACATCTGGTTAGAGTGGGAAAAACAACTGACTTGCAGAGGCTCAGGGGGGCTCTGACGTGGGAAGCAGAGGGCAGGGGCTGCTCGGGGGAGAAGCACCTGGGCAGGCGGTGCTGGCTGGTTTGAGCAGCTCCCCCCCACACCCACACACACAGGCTGGGACACAGAGGCATGCCTCTCTGATGACTGCTTGCTTGCCCATGATCTTGGGTCTCAGAGGGGTATTTCTGAATTGACACATGCATTTGCAAGGAGGACCTGTCTCAGCCCTGTGTCCGGGATCTGACGAGTGGCATATCCCGACAACCTTGAGCTTCCCACGTCTACACCTGGTCATCTGAGGGACACGGGCTTTCGCCGCCATGTCAACCGAGCATCTCAGGGCTGCGTCCAAACACGGCCCTGTACGACCCCCCAAAGCTCCTTTACACCAGCGCATTATCTTCTTCTAACAGGCCGAGAGAAGAGGGTCTGAAACTCCCCACTCACAGCCCATTTTACTCCTAAGAAGCTACACCACTGAGAGAACAGAAGTACAGAAAACAGGCATGTTTCCCCAGTCCAGTTATCGACTGTTGGTGTGTCAAAGGTTTTAAAACAGTCCTTTGGCATAATCTTATTTCATTATTAAAGGCAAGGCCTAGCAGCCTGGCTTGTGCTGCTTAATCTCATCTTGAGATTTTTTTTTCAGCATGCAGTGCCCACAGGCGCCAGAAGAGGGCGTCAAGTCCCGTAAAACTGGAGTTTCAGATGATTGTGAGCCCAACCTGAGCCCTACACTGTCCCACGGAAGAGCTGGCACTGGACGGTTCAGTCCCGCAGCCACTGAGGAGGGAGTATAACTCAAGGGTGGAGACTTTTGCTCTGGGCAACGCCCGGAACTCTACTCCCAGCGCTGAAACAAGCAAGCAAGCAAAGGCTGAGGTAGAACGCTCACCTCACAAGCACAAGATCGTAGGTTCAAACCTCAGCCCTGCAAAAACCAGGACTGGTGTCACACACCTGTAATTCCATGATTCGGGGAGGATAAAGAGAATCTGAAACACAGGTCATCCTAGGCTACTTGGTGAGTTAAAGGCCAGCCTGGGTTACGTGAGCCCCTGTCTCGAAAGTAAGTTAAAGGAAGCTGGAGAGGTGGCTCAGAGTGCTGGCTGCTCTCCCAGAGAACCTATGTTCAGTCCCCAGAACCCACACTGCGACTCACAACCATTTGTAACTCCGATCTCAGGAGTGACTGCCCTCCTCTGGCCTCTTTGGGTACTAGACGTTCAAGTGGCACACAGACATACATGCAGGCAAAACACCCGTACACATAAAATTAAATTCAAAAAATTAATGCTGGACCACGGTGACACACGCCTTTAATCCCAGCACTCAGGGAGGCGGAGGCAGGCAGATTTCTGTGAGTTCAAGGCCAGCCTGGTCTATGAAGAGAGTCCAAGACAGAGAAATCCTGTCTTGAAAAACAAAACACAACAACAACAAAAATTAATGTAGAATTGAGTAAGTGTGGGCTGGAAATGTGGCTCAGCTAGAAGGCTTTCCCGTGCACACAAAGCCTCAGGTTCCATCCCCAGCACCTCAGAACCCAAGTTGTGCAGGCCTGGAATCCCACTGACTGGGAGGCAGAGGCAGGAGGATGATTCAGGAACATCCTTGAATACTTAACAAGTCAGATGAGATACAAGAGAACCTGTGACAAATAAATTAAAATTCAAACCTTGGGCTCCCCGCTCTGTAGTCTTTCTTCAAAATCAGCACTGACAGGAAACCCTTCCATTCCCTGGGCAGAAAGGTTCCCTGGGCAGCAGCGGGGCCGGCCTCCTGGCCCTGCAGGAACGGATACGGAAATGCCAGGGTTTGTCTCCTGCCACTTCCTTTTCTGCTTACCACAGACTAGAATGGGCTTCTCTAAAGAACCCCGATGACATCTGATGCATTGAAAATACTTCAGCAGAATTCCTGGGACGAAGAGGGGGCTGCGGGAGTGGTCGGGGAGCCTCGAGAAACTTGCTTTGTTGGGAAGTAACCCTCCACCCCACCCCCACTCCTCCCACCCCCACCCCTTCCCCCTCCCCCCTCCCCCCTCAAGAAGGCCCTAAGTGGGAGGTAAGGCTTACAGTGTAACACTAATGCTTGAGAGGTAAAATCAGAGTCAGGAGGGCCATGAGTTCAAGGTCACACTCCACTATGTAGGGAATTTGAGGACAGCCTGGGCTACAGGAGACCCTGTCAAAAGAAGAGAAAGGAAATAGTCCAGAGATGTGAGGAGGGGCTGGAGAGGTGTGGACAGCAAGAGGGTGAGGGGCGCCTGGTCCCTGGGCACCACATCCTCCTGGTATATTCCATGGAGCAGGACGAGCTCAGTGGGGAACGTCCCTCACATGCCACAGCACAGACAAGCTCAAAAGCCAACTAGACAGAAATCCTTGTTGGGGCCAAACAAGAGGGCCCGGTTCCCTCTTCCTCCCCTCCCAACAGAACTGGGCTTGTTTGCTCTAAGATTTATGTTTACAGGTCTGGTGGGCCTGCAGGGGCCAGCAGAGACTGTCTGATCCCCGGGAGTTATCAGCCACAGGATACAGACGTGGGAACCAAACCCAGGTCCTCTAGAAGAACAGCCAGTGCTCTGAAGCACTGAGCCGTCTCTCCGACCCCAGAGCTGCACTTTACAGTTTGTTGTTTTGTTTTCAATCATTCAGACCCCAGATCATTCAGATCCTTGGAAAAGTTGATCAACCAGATCACGAGGAAGATAAGATAAAATAAAATGTATGACCTGGGAGTTTAAATAATAATAATAACAATAAAATAACAATAAATAAATAATGACATGATTATTATTATATAAGAAAAAATAAACAGAAAACTGAGGGTCAGGAAGCTCCACAAAGGGCTTCTGATTTGGGAACAGGGTGGTAGCAAAGGGCGTTTGAAAAGGGCGGGCTACGGGGCTAGAGAGAGGGCTCAGAGGTTAAAGAACTGGCTGCTCTTCTAGAGGTCCTGAGTTCAAGCCCCAGCAAGCACATCCTACATTGCTATCTGCTGCCCCCTTTGGCCTGCAGGGGACATGCAGGCAGAACACTGTGTAGGTAATAATAGTGGAGGAGGAGGAGGAGGAAGGAAAGGGGAGACTGAGGCAGCAAACAGGCTGCACGGCGCTCATGGCAGGAACGCTGTTCCTCTTCAGGCGGGAAGCGAACCGTGATGGGTAGGGAGGCGGTGGTTTTGCATCACTCCTTCGGGAAGCGCTCAGGGAGCCGTGAGAGGGCGCGGCGGCCCGGAGCAGCACAGGCAGCCCGGGCAGGAGCCGGCGTCGCAGGCTGACACGCGCCCCGAGCGGCCCCCACGCTGCCCGCCGCCCCCACACTCCCGGTTCCCCTTCCGCCGCCCCACTTCCCGGTCTCCACCACCGTTTCTCCTTTCTCACGCGGGCCCCTTCCTGGGCGACGTGAAGCTGGCAGCAGCGCGGGGTCTCTTCCCACCAGGCCGCTGTGGTTCTGCCGGAACCCAGGTGTCGCTTCCTGGTTTCCCTTAGCAGCACCGGAAGCCCAGACCAGCCCCACACCAGCAAACCCAACGAGGGAAAGCGGGGACTGTGCCCTCTGGATCTTCCCAGGCCTCAGCCGCCTCCTCAGCCAGGGAAGGTTATGGGAAAATGACCCGTCAAGAGGACAATGGGCTGAAAGCACAGGCGGGAAATGCGCAGAAGAAACAGGAACGCCGTCACACGTGAAAATAATGTTAACCCTTATTGACAACACGGGGCAGTCAGTTGTCTGGGGGCTAAACAACTGTTTGTTTTGAGATGGAGTCTTCTCAGGCTGGCCTTGAACTCCAGTCCTCCTGTCTTAACCTCCCAAATGCTGGCATTCCGGGTGCCTGGCCCACACCTCGCCCAGCTGCAACCTTAGAGCAACCGTGAGATAAGGCCGCAGACTGGACTAGACAGTCCCGCCCTGTCTCCTGGCCGCTGACGGCCAAGCCCTCGCCGCCGAGGCCACGTGGTCATCTGTTGGCTCGGGAGTTTTGCTCCCAGTTAGCCTAGGAAAGTGGGCTGGAGAGATGGCTCAGCAGTTAAGAGCACTGCTCTTCCAGAAGTCCTGAGTTCACGTCCCAGCGAGCACACAACCATCTTAGTGAGATCTGCTGCCCCCTTCTGGTGTGCATGAAAACGGAGTCATATACATAAAATAAATAAATAATTTGACCTAACACCCTCCTTAGGGGCAATCGTTTAAGAATGACGGGGGCTGAGGCTACAGCGGAGCTCGGTATTGGGGTTCATGCTTATCACCTATGAAACCCTTAAACATCGGACTCAAAGTTTAGGACCAACATACAAGGCTACGGGTGTGGCTGCAGGTGTGACTACGGCATGCACAAAGCTTGGTGTAAATGGGGGCGACGGCTCACACCTGCAGCCCCAGCAGTTATGAGACGGCAGCAGGAGCAGCAGGAGTTCAAGGCCATCCTCTCCTACGGAGCAAGTTCAAGGCCAGACGGGGCTGCCCTGGTGGGTTGGGGCAGGAGGGCACAGTGTTCCTGTCAGGCAGTTCAGCACTGCAGACAGCACCAGGATTCCTCAAAGCTGAGCTGTCTGCCTCTGTGGGACACCCCGGGCTCCCTTCCCAGCGCGACAGACTCCGAAGCTGTACCAGGTCCTCAGGAAGAGAGTGAAGCCAGGCATTACCGGGCACGCCGTAATCCCAGCACTTAGGATGCTGAGGCAGGAAGAATTGTGAGTTGGAGGCTAGCCTCCACTACATGGTGAGTTCCAGGCCAGCCTGGGCTACAGAATAAGACCTTGTCCAAAGATTTTGTTTGTTTGTTTGGGTTATTTTACTTTAACAAAAATAAAAGAAGATAGAATGAAATTTTCAGGGCAATGAATTCCCTTTGTGAATGTCTTTTTTTATATATGATTGAATTTTATGTCTTGACTGACATCCTGACTGTATCCCAGCATCCTTTACGGAGGAGGGAGGCAGAGGTGGGTGAAATACACTGTCCCCCAACTCTAACAGCAGCTCAGCAGGCTCTGGGTGTGGCTCATGGTGACAGGGCCTGTATGTGGAACATACAGGTTCCATCTCTTCCCGGGGGGTGGAGGGAAGCCTCGTGTCCATTCCCCAGGAAGGTGTTAGGCATAGAGTCACGCGCCTATAGCCTCAGCACCCAGGAGGCAGATGTGGAAGGACCCCCACAAGCTCCAGGACTACAAGCACGGTGAGATCCCCCCTCAAGACACTGTTTCTAAAGTAACTCCCCCAGAAAGAACCAAGGAAAGGCCTCGAGATGCCCTGGCTGCCCTCTGCCAAAGTGACTGGCTTGAATTCATGACAAGTGGCTAGTCCTTTGAGAAGTGGGCTGTCCCAGAAGCTGAGTGGCCTCTCCTAGTCCCTACACCTCTGTCCACACCCTGCCCTTCCCGGGACACCACGCCACTCCCAGTTCTGCAAGAAGGAAACCATGCTGACAGTTAACAAGACAGGGACTCCTCCATGTGCCCTGCACCGCTGCCCTGCGCCTCAGGAGCAAACCAGCTCCCACCTGTTCTTCACCTTCCGGAAAGCCACACTGTCCTCCTCTCGGGGACGGAGGCCCCTCCCTCACCCTCAGCGTTGCTCACACACACCAACCTCTCACAACCCCCCCCCATCAGTAGGGTGTCCAGGACATTGTGTGACTCAGGAAACAGCTCAGACTGAGTCGCGCAGCAGGCCCAGGAGGAAGAAGGGGCGGTGGAGGCAGGGGAGGTGGCCGTGCCTGGCCACAGGGCTCTGAGGGTCCTTGCCTCAGGGACAAGTGCTCTGGAATGCGGACCCAGTCGCTGCTGCTGGCCCTGCTGCCCCTGCTGCTCCTGCTGCCCAGCTTCTCAGTCGCCCTGACCAGAGGTGAGGCGTGTCCAGAGGAGAAGGCGTGGGGGCAGTCTCTCCTGGGGAGATGCTTGGTGAGGTCAGGGAAGAGGGCTAAGCCCCAGGCTCTGCAGGGACACTGGAGGGAGGAGATTCTGTCCCCTCACATGGGGACCACCTGCTGGCAGCGCTGACTGCCGCAGCGGCTGCTGAGACCCAGGCTTTGAGCCTGGTGCCAGGGGTAGTGCCTGCTGTGGGAGGGGGAGGAGGGTGCCCCCCCCGAGAGCCAGCCGCCCCGGAGTAGGAGGCAGAGGGGTCTCGGTGTGGGACAGGCAGGAGAAGAAGCTGCCTGCTTGCTGCAGACAGGGATGAGCATCGAGAGATGGAGGCAGGGAAGGGCACACTGGGTCTCCATCCGTCCAGATGCTGCCACCCCCAGTGGCTCATGGCCGGCCTTTCCTGAAGGAAATCCCTTAGGTGACTCGGCCATTCATCTCCCAGGAGCGCCTCGGCTCCCTCCTAAACGCTGTTGTCCTGCTTCCGGGGGATGGAGCTGGGCTGAACTTGGGAGAATAAACAGGAAGGGGGCGGGAGTACTAACCGAACCCTGAATGGAAGGGTTGGGGCAGGGGGACCATGTGGAGCCAGACGCTGGGAGTGAAGGGGACGGGGGTACACAGCACCCACCTGAGCCGCATGGGGGCTGCCTGGAGGAGGAAAGGCAAGGGCCAGCTCCATCTCCTCCTCCCGTCTCTCCCCCAGAGCGTCTGTGCGGAGCCTCCCCAGGGCCCTGTGCCAACGGAGGCACCTGCCTGAGGCTACCTCGGGGACAAGAGATCTGCCAGTGCGTGAGCTTCCTGGAAGCGGGGCTGAGGAGAAAGAGGAGGGGAGAAGAAAGAGGGGCCCCTGGCCTGAAATGTCCCTGTGCCCCCAGGTGTGCCCCGGGATTTCTGGGTGAGACTTGCCAGTTTCCTGACCCCTGCCGGGATAGCCAGCTCTGCGAGAATGGCGGCAGCTGCCACGCCCTGCTCCCCACACCCGCAAGGGCCCCTAGCGCCACTTCTCCGCCGGCCCCCCACTTCTCCTGCACCTGCGGCTCCGGCTTCACCGGCGATCGGTGCCAAACCCACCTGGAGGAGCTCTGTCCACCCGCTCTCTGTTCCAACCGGGGCCGCTGCCACGTCCAGCCCTCAGGCCGCCCACGGTGTTCCTGCGAGCCGGGGTGGACAGGTAAGCAGCAGAGGGCTCCTCACGAGGAGTGTGCCCGTCTCGCTTTGCGCCGCTGGGACGAAGGGCCTGACCAAAGCTCCCGGAGAAAGGCGAGCTCGCGGTCTGGGCGCATCGTGGCGTGGGAACACGGCTGCGGCGGCATCGGGGCGTGCGTGTCATTTCTGAGGCTGTGATAAACACAGCCGTGACAAAAGGCAGCACCGGGGAGGAAAGGGTTTATCGGCTTACATTTCCAGGTGACAGAATGTCCAGGCAGGAACCCAAAGTGGCCAATCACGCAACAGCCGAGAGCAGAGAGAATAAAAACATCTCACCTGGCTGTCTCTGGGCTTCCACGGGTCAGGACCCTGACCTAGGGAATGGTGCCGCCCATGGCGTGCACACAGAACGCTGAGCAAGCTTAGACGCATAAGCTAGACCCGTGCAGGACCGAAAACGGCCCTTCCCCCCGTGCCCTGCTGCAGGTGAGCAATGCCAGCTCCGCGACTTCTGCTCTGCCAACCCCTGTGCCAACGGAGGTGTGTGCCTGGCCACATACCCCCAGATCCAGTGCCGCTGCCCGCCGGGCTTTGAGGGCCACACCTGCGAACATGACGTCAATGAGTGCTTCCTGGAGCCAGGGCCCTGCCCAAAGGGCACCTCCTGCCATAACACCCTGGGCTCCTTCCAGTGTCTCTGCCCCCTGGGGCAGGAGGCTTCGCAGTGCAAGCTCAGGAAGGGGCCCTGTCCTCCTGGAAGATGTCTCAACGGAGGCACCTGCCAGCTGGTGCCAGGGGCAGACACCGCCTCTCACCTCTGCCTCTGTCCCCCAGGTAGAGCCTCCCCGGGGGCCCTCCTGCAGCCCTCTCCCCCTGAGCGGGCTCCGTGGCTGATGCCGTGGTCCTGTCAGGTTTCACAGGCCTAGACTGTGACGTGAATCCGGATGACTGCATCGGGCACCAGTGTCGGAACGGGGCCACCTGCCTGGATGGCCCGGGCACCTACACCTGCCTCTGCCTGGATGCCTGGAAGGGTGAGCCACCCAAAGCAAGCTCACGGCAGCAGCGGTGCCTGCCCCGGCCTCCCTCCCCACGAGGCTCCCAACGCCAGCCCGCGCCCCCTCTCTGTGCCCGCCGCAGGCTGGGACTGCTCTGTAGATGTGGACGAATGCGAAGCCCAGGGCCCCCCTCGCTGCAGAAACGGTGGCACCTGCCAGAACTTGGCTGGCGGCTTTCACTGCGTGTGCGCGAGCGGCTGGGGGGGCTCGGGCTGTGAGGACAACTTGGATGACTGTGCCGCCGCCACCTGCGCCCCGGGATCCACCTGCATTGACCGTGTGGGCTCCTTCTCCTGCCTCTGCCCGCCTGGACGCACAGGTGCACACGGGGGGGGGGAGGCTCCTGAAGGGCAAACACATGGAGCCCGGGCAGCCTGCGGGAGCCCTGCCCTCCGTCCCCCACAGGCCTCCTGTGCCACCTGGAAGACATGTGTTTGAGCCAGCCGTGCCATGGCAATGCCCAGTGCAGCACCAACCCTCTCACGGGCTCTCCCCTCTGCTTATGCCAGCCCGGCTACTCAGGACCCACCTGCCACCAGGACCTGGATGAGTGTCAGATGGGTGAGCGTCCCGGGCAGAGCCCCTCTGAGGCCAGCCAGGCCAGCCCTGTCTCAGAAGAACAACAGGTGGGGCTGGGGAGACGGCTCCATGGTTAAAGCACGTGCCGACAAGAGTGAGGACCCGAGTTCAGATCCCCAGAACCCACATAAGTGGCAAGTGCCAGGGGGGCAAGAGGGCACACCTGTGAAGGCAAAGACAGGGTCCCCAGAACAAGCTGACTGCACAGGTCAGCCACACCCACAAATGCTGGATCTGATACCGAGGCCATGCTTGTGGGGGAGGGGGCAGGCGGGACCGCGGAGGAGGATTCCCAGCGTCAACCTCGAGCCTTCCTGTTCACACACAGTTGTGCTCGCCCACACGTGTAAACACGTAGACACGCGAATGCGTGCCACACGCACATGCACACACAGCGGGAACTGTATATAAACAGCAGGAGCACAGAACAGCTGATTTTCCTGCGCGAGTCTGGGTTCGGCTCGGCCCTCTGCCCGGCGCGGAGCCCCGCACCTTCCCCACCCCCTTCCTCTCCGCCCCGGCCCCTGTGGCCTCCAGCTCTTCTCTCCTCCCAGCCCAGCAAGGCCCCAGCCTCTGCGAGCACGGCGGCTCCTGCCTCAACACCCCTGGCTCCTTCCACTGCCTCTGCCCGCCCGGCTACACAGGCTCCCGCTGTGAGGCGGATCACAACGAGTGCCTGTCCCAGCCCTGCCACCCGGGCAGCACCTGCCTGGACCTGCTGGCCACCTTCCACTGCCTCTGCCCGCCAGGTACGGCGGGGCGGGGCCGTGGGCGGGGCCTGGCGGTGTGGGCGGGGCCTGGGCGGGAGCGTCAGAGGACTATGAACCCAGGGGGACCGGCCTGGAGTGACTGGCCTCAGTTTCTCCAGCAAGCTTCATTCTCCCGCTCTGTGCCAGCTAGAACCGGGGTGCCCACGACCGCTAGAAGGGCGGGCTGCCATGTAGTGAGACTGTGCGTGCTTCAGGGGCAGGGTGTCCCACCCATTTCCTACCGTGTGCATCCGGGCGCACTGCGCACAGTGGCCCGGCAGAGAGGACCCTTGCCGCTCCGCTTGTGGCAGCCCGGAACGTCCCCTTAATCGCTCACTCTCCACCTAGAGATGGAGTGTAAAGCCTTGAACTTCCACACGGGTGGTGTGCTGGAGTTGGTGCGATGGGGAGGAGCTCGGCTGTCCACACACACCCAAGAGAGGAGAACCGTATCCCCAGTTTGTATCCCCTCTTCGTAGTTTAAGGCACGAAGAGGTGGGGTGCCCTGTCCACACTGCCAGTGGGGAGCAGGGCCAGGCTTCAGCCCGGTTCAGCAGCTCCGCCGACTCCCTGCTGGCAGCCGACCCGCACCCAGGCATCCCGGCTAGGCCACACGGAGAGCAGGGAAACTGTTCGGTCATCCCAGGGGAAAGTTGCAGGCAGCAAGGTGCCAAGACAGGCTCCCCAGAAGAGAAGGGGGGGTCAGGAGGCTGACCATGAGACCGTGCAGACTAAGTAAACTTAAAAGGGGAACTGGGGGTAACTCTGCTGCACCATCACCATCACCACCACCACCACCACCATCACCATCACCACCACCATCACCACCAACACCACCATCACCATCACCACCACCACCACCACCATCACCACCTCCACCACCACCATCATCACCATCACCATCACCATCACCACCACCATCATCACCACCACCATCACCATCACCACCATCATCACCACCATCACCACCATCATCACCACCACCATCACCACCATCACCACCATCATCACCATCACCACCATCATCACCATCATCACCACCACCATCACCACCATCACCACCATCATCACCATCACCACCATCACCACCATCATCACCACCACCATCACCATCACCATCACCATCACCACCACCATCATCACCACCACCACCACCACCATCATCACCATCATCACTACCACCATCACTATCAATCACCACCACCATCATCACCATCATCACCACCACACCACCCCCACCCGTGCCAGGATCCCTGTTCCCTGGTACAGAGGCCTAGAGAGTACACGAAGGCTGAATCACCCTCCAGGCAGGGACCGCCTCTCACCTGTGCTTCAAGGCTCTGCAGGCCGCCGGGCCCGACCCTCTAGGCCGCAAAGGGCACCTCCTCTGAGCAGGTCGCCTGCCGCCTGAGCCTTCAGGCCTGAGGGAGGCAGGCGCGCCCCCAGGGCAGCTGTGTCGGGGCCCCTCCGTACAGCACGGGGGACAGAGCTGCTTCCGGGTATCCCAGGCGGGAAGCCCGCTGGGCGTGGCCGAGCCCCCTCCTCACCCCGGCTGTGTCCCCAGGCCTGGAGGGAAGGCTCTGTGCAGTGGAGACCAACGAGTGCGCCTCCAACCCTTGCCTCAACCAAGGTGGCTGTCAGGACCAGCTCGGCGCCTTCCTGTGCCTCTGCCTCCCCGGTGGGTGAACACTCGGGTCCAGCCAATCTCCGTCCCCCTCCTTTCCAGCTCCCCAAACCTTCCCCCCTCACTTCTGTCCTGGCAAGTCCCGCCCCTTCGCTCCGCGTACTCCCCTGCATGTCCCCCGGGCTGGCTTTGGCGGGCCACCACGGGCGCAGAGAGCACGGGACGGGTTCTCCCTGCGCCGGTGGAGGGAACGGGAGGCAGGGCCGGCTCCCGCTAGGCACGCCTGCGAGCCACACACACACACACACACACACACACACACACACACGCACACCGCCCCCACCCCCCGGCTCCCCCATCACTCCGTCTCACGCGGGAAGTGAGGGCCGGGGCGAGACCGCTCGCTTGCCCACAGCCGCGCGGGCGGCCCGCAGGGGCTGAGCTGCACTCTCCGCGCCTGCCCTCGGCTGCCCCGTGCCCGAGCGCCGGGGTCTCCTCGAAGACCCGCCTCTGGGCCGGCCTCACCCACCCTCCCCCGCCAGGATTCACCGGCGCCCGCTGTGAGCACCACCTGGACGGGTGCAGCAGCGCCCCCTGCGCCAACGGGGGGCGCTGCCGAGACCAGCCCGGAGCCTTCCGCTGCGAGTGTCTCCCAGGTAAACTGAGGCTCCGCCCCCCCCCCCAGGGCACCGTCTGGGCCTCCCCCGACCTCTCCTACCCACAGGCTTTGGAGGGCCACGCTGTGAGACGGAGGTGGATGAGTGTCTGAGCGCCCCGTGCCCCGCGGGAGCCAGCTGCCTCGACCTCCCCGGAGCTTTCGTCTGCCGCTGCCGCCCTGGCTTCACGGGTCAGTGGGCAGGAGAGAGAACCTGGGGCGGGGAAGAGGCCGCCGGGGGGTGTGTGATGGCTGATGGGGGGATGTGGCAACCCGGTGAGGGTGGACGCGTCAGCGAGAGCTACGAGTGAGGCTCAAATGTGCGTGAGTGCCCGGGTTCGACGCCCAGCACCACAAGAAGCGGGATAAGTTAAGTGAAGACGTGAGTGATAAATGCGAGCAGTTGTGAACCTGAAACTCAGAATCCAGGCGAGCGTGGCTGGAGAGGACTCGCTCTACAGAGCCATCCCCTGGCCTCCATGACTGCCAGCCTGTGTGCAAGCTCACACCCCCCACATACTAAACAAATACAGGAATAAAGGAGAAATGTTGATTAACTAGTTAAGTGTCACAGCGCTGGACTCGACCTGACACAGCTGCGGTCACTCAGTGGCTGCACCTCCAATGCGGGGTGAGCGCACTTCCTGTTGGCCAAGGCTGAGTGACTGGGACAGCAGAGGGTCCTATAGGCCAGGCCCTTCAACTTTAAAATCCACTCGCGACCCCTTTGCACCCAAGAAAGCGCCAAGCCTATGGTTCCTATTTTGAACAGCTCTCCGGGTGAACACGAAACTTTGCCACTTGCTAAGTTAGACAAATAGACGCTGCGTGCTGGCAACTCGGGTCTGACGGAAGACGAGACAGTCTGGGGTGAAAAGCTGGCCCCCCCCTGAGGACTGGCGATGGGAGAATACCGTCTCGGTCTTCCACCACTAAACCGACGTAAACCGCAGGACGTGGCGCAGCAGAAACGAGTGTCTTATAACACTCGAGCGGTTTATAACACTCCGCAACCTCAGAGCTGAGCCGGTGTTTGGGGCAGCTCTGCTGCTGGCGTTGTGGGGTGGTGCGCATCCCGTGTGTGCAGCACCAAGGCTGCGTGTACACCTGCGCGCCAGCGGAGGGCGCCAGATCTCATTATAGACGGCTGTGAGCCACCGTGTGGGTGCTGGGTGTTGAACTCAAGACCTCTGCAAGAGCAGCCAGTGCTGCTAACCTCTGAGCCGTCTCTCCAGCCCCTTAAATTAGTTTGTGGTCATTGCATGTTGGAAAATTTTACTGTTGCCAAAATGTTTGCAACGCCTACATTCAGTTCCGAGCCCCATGTGTTTCCGTGGGGCACACAGCACCACCCAACCCTGACTGCCAATCAGAAGGCTTCTTGGAGGAGGTGAGGCAGAGCTGAGCTTGAGAGCAAGGCAGGTGAAAACAGGCAGCCAGGCAGCGTGCTGAAGGGAAGAGAGCGGCACACAGAGGCCAGAGGGACGCAGCTCTGCCCAGGGAGCTTCGGGAAGACCCAGAGCCCAGGGGGGAACAGGGCAGAGAAGGACAGTATCCCCAAGTCATCAGAAACTGAAGAAAGGACAGTGCCTGGGCGGTGAGAGAGCCACCCCCGGGGTGGCCTTTGACCCTTCGGGACATAAAGGGACTTTCTTTCCTCTCAGACTCTTCTCCCCGCAACCCCGTACACAGGCCAGCTTTGTGAGGTCCCCTTGTGCGCCCCCAACCTGTGCCAACCTGAGCAGCAGTGCCAAGATCGGGAAGACGGACACCACTGCCTCTGCCCTGACGGAAGTCCTGGCTGTGTCCCTGCCAAGGACAACTGCACCTGCCACCACGGCCATTGCCAGAGGTAGCCCCTTCCGGCCTTCCATCGTGCCCTCCTTCTTCCCCAGGCGCCTCAGCTAGGACAGACAGCGCGGGGCGGGGTGCAGGTGGATATGACTGATGGGGGAACAGGAAGGAGGTGGCAAGCCTCCTGAGCATCGTGAAGGCGGCAGAAGATGACAAGAGGGTCAGAGCAGAGAGGAGTGTAAAAACCAGGCTCTGTCGTTACGTAAGCATCTACTGGGTGGCTTTGTGTGGACGGTTCCCAGCACAGAGCAAGCCACCTGTGTTATCACTTGCCTGCCAGCCACGTAAAGGCAGATGGATCCACAGCCGAGGCCGTACTCAGCTATATAGTGAGTTCTGAGGCTAGCCTGGGCTATAGGAGACCCTGGCGAGAAAGGGATAGAGGTGGGGGAGAGAGACAGAGAGAGAAAGAGAGGTCAGTTAGTTTGGAAGCCAGCCTGGGCTATCTAAGACCCCTTTTTCCGGTTTTGATGTTTAGTTTTTCAAGACACGGTTTCTCTGTGTAGCCCTGGCTGTCCTGGAACTAGCTCTATAGACCAGGCTGGCCTCGAACTCAGAGATCCGCCTGTGTCTGCCTCCCGAGGGCTGGGATTACAGGTCTGCGCCACCACTGCCCCGCTGAGAATCCCCACCCCACCCCCAAGTTTAAGAAAAAGGAGTGCGGCTTAGAGCACTAGCTCTGTGGTCAAGGCTGCGCTTGCAGGGGACGGGGGTTTGATTCCCAGAACCTCCATGGTGGCCCACAACCATCCGTACCTCCTGCCCAGAGGATCCGACGGCCTTTTCTAGCCTCCGCGGGCACACCGTGGTGCCCAGATGTGCATGCAGACAAAACACCCACATCCATGAAAACAATAAGGGAAACGATTCTTTCGAGTGGGAAGCGGAGGAGGCTGACACGAGCCTCTGGGCCAAGGAGGACCGGTCTTGAGGGCCTTGAGCAGGGGGGAAGAGACGGACCCTCTCCTTTGTGTTTGTGATCAGCTCCTCCTGCGTGTGTGACGCGGGCTGGACCGGGCTGGAATGCGGGACGGAGCTCTCGGGCTGCGTCTCCGCACCCTGCGCCCACGGGGGCACCTGCCACCCACAGCCCTCTGGCTACAACTGCACCTGCCCTGCAGGCTACGAGGGTGAGTCTCTCCCTACCCCGGGCACGCTCCAGCCTACAGCCCCACAAAGCCAGGCGGTGGCTGAGAGCTTCGAGAGAACTGTGGGCTTGGGGGGAGGCACAGGTGGCTGGGGTCTGGGGGAGGGCCCGGGATTAGAGGAGAGGGGTTGGGGGGAACGGAAGGCGGAAAGCGAGAAGGCAGAGAGAGCGAGGAGAACCCCACGTCTTCAGAGCCCGGCCGGTCCCTCAGGGCCGACCTGCGCTGAGGAGGTGACAGCCTGCCACTCAGAGCCCTGCCTCAATGGCGGCTCCTGCAGCACCGGCCCGGAGGGCTACTCCTGCACCTGCCCGCCGAGTCACACAGGCTCCCGCTGCCAGACCGTCCTGGACCACTGCGAGTCTGGTGAGTCCCGGGCCTGAACCGCAAGCGGGCCGCAGGCTGGGCTGGGTGTGTGTGGCATTGCCTTGAAATGTGAACTGGAGGCTGGGGAGAGAGTTCCGGTGCAGACGGCATGCCTAGCATCCTCAGAGCCTTAGAGCCAATGCCCAGCACCACCAGGCACGGCGGCGCCCACCTGTAAGCCCAGCCCTCAGGATGGAAGCAGACGGTGGGGGGTTCAAGGTCATTCTTGGCTTACATGTCCAGTTCAAAGGGACCCTGTCAAACACAGATTAGGGGTTCGGAGGGTCCAGGCCGCCAAAGACTGGAGTTGGACCCCCAGGACCCCGGGTAGAGGAGAGCTGACCCCTCAAGTTGCCCGCTCACTTCCACATGCCCACTGTGACATGCCCGTAACCGTGCAAATGTCAGGGCACCTTCATGTAAATAAACTCGTAGGTGTGAAAGCAAATGTTAACCTGTAACTGGACAATGGAAAGGTGCGTGCTGGTGAGAGGTGTGCACCCTCCTGACCCCCTGTGAATGGGGTGGCAGGCCAGAACACGAACACGGAACCCACCCACGCTCCTCTCTCCAGCTTCGTGCCTCAACGGGGGCACCTGTGTGAACAAGCCAGGCACGTTTTCCTGCCTCTGTGCTGCTGGCTTCCAAGGGCCGCGCTGTGAGGAGGAGACTAAGCCCAGCTGTGCCGACAGGTGAGCACGGCTGAGGCACCCAGGAGGAGCAAAGGAACCCTCCACCTCCTCTCCGCCTCTCCTTGGGCTCTGTGCTAGCAAGGCTCCACACCCTTTGGCCGCCCCTCCCCCGCAGCGCTGGCCTTCCATCTCCCCACAACCGTACTCCTGTAACCCCACATCACACACGCCCCATCTCCCAGACCTTCCTCCTACCGCCGCCTCTGTCCTGTCCAGCCCCTGCAGGAACAAGGCAACCTGCCAAGACACGCCTCAGGGTGCCCGCTGCCTCTGCAACCCTGGCTACACAGGCAGCAGCTGCCAGGTGAGGTGCAATCAGACAGAGGTGTCAAGGGGAGGGGCTGGCGAGCTGTAGGGATTGGGGTCTTGGGGACTAATGGGTGGGCAATAGGGAAACTGAGGCAGATGGCCATGGGAAGGGACATATGGGTGTCCAGGAGTTAGTATCTCACTTGGGTGTGAGGTGAAGAAGGAAGGAAAGCTAAGATCCACATAGTGGTGCACACCTGAACTCCCAACACTTGGAAAGCGGAGGCAGAAGGATCAGGAGTTCAAGGCTAGCCTCAGCTACATAGCAGGTTTAGGGCCATCCTGGGGTAGATGAGATCCTATCCCTCCCCACACAGACACACACAGAGAAACCCTGGAGCTGGTTGAGCAGAGTGAACTTCCAATCTTAGAGTCTGCTCTGAAAGGAGAAGACAGAAGTCAGCTCGGGCCATTTTCCAGCAAGTCATCTTGGAAGCCATTCTGGGGGAGCTCCAGTTGGCAGAGGCTCATCGCTGCGTCCCGGAAGCTGAGGCCTCCCCCTTTCTCCTTCTCTCCCAACCCTCAGACTCTGCTGGACCTGTGTGCCCAGAAGCCGTGTCCGCACACCGCCCGGTGCCTCCAGAGTGGGCCCTCCTTTCAGTGCCTGTGTCTGCAGGGATGGACAGGGCCTCTCTGTGGCCTCCCACTGTCCTGCCAGAAGGCCGCCATGAGCCAAGGTACCGGACCCGGGACCAAAGGAGGAAGGGACGGGCAGAGTCCTCTGGCCCACACAGCTTGTGTCACAGCCAAAGCAACCGGGAGAAACTTCCACAGTGGAACACAGCTCTGCTCTGCTACTGCATTCAGTACCAACGGCCAAGACACGCACAACAGATATTATATGGAGGAGGTTTACTGGGTGGAGATGGAGAAAGAGAGAAGGGGAGAGAGACATGGTAGGGGGAGGGGAGAGGGCACCCCGACAGAGAAAGGGGAGAAGGCAGCAGAGAGCGAGAGCGAGAGAGAGAGAGAGAGAGAGAGAGAGAGAGAGAGAGAGAGAGTAGCGGGTTGGTCCTTTCATAGCTTCTGCGCAACTGAACTGCACCTGCCATGTGCGTCTACCTGGCTGGTGATACATGATGACATCATAGGTTACTAGGCTGCCTACATACTAACAACAAGACTCCAGTTTAACACAACCTCTAGGGCCGTGTCTCACTGGAGGCATTCAGTTCCACCTGGAGCGAGCCGTTACCCAAGGGCACCAACATCTCCCGGGCCCAGCCTCCAATGCTGTACTGTGCCCAGGCCCTTGAGGGTCCTTCCCCTCTCCCCATCGATGCGCCCCTCCCCGTCTGCCTTTCTTCCAGGCATAGAGGTCTCTGGCCTGTGCAAGAATGGAGGCCTCTGCATTGAAAGTGGCTCCTCCCACATCTGCCGCTGCCCTCCTGGATTTCGAGGCAGGTTTTGCCAGGATAGCGTGAACCCCTGTGAGTCCAAGCCTTGCCAGCACGGGGCCACCTGCGTGGTCCAGCCCAACAGCTATCTCTGCCAGGTAAGAGCTCCAGAGGAGCAGAGGTAGGAGAACACAGCAGGGCAGGCTGGTGAGAACCTCGTTTATCCAACCCGCTCCTTCCTTTAACCCAGGCACCCAACCACCCACAGGGTCAGGCTCCCCCACACCTCCTAAGTATTTCTCAATTCTGTCTTTCCCCTTCCTCCTTTTTTTCCCCTACCTTGATACCTACATCAGATTCTTTGCCTCCATATTTGTCCTTCTGCTAGTTCAGTCTTTACCCCACTGCCAAGGGACTGGCCCCGTCCCTCCCTGCCTAACCCCCTCCAGGGATGCCAGCTTCCTCCAGAGCCCCTGTCATCCCTGTCCTGCTCCCCGCTGCAGTGTCCCCAAGCTGCTCCTCCACCTTTGAGCCTCATCCCCTACGGCTGCTCTGCCTCCTCCTCGGCAGGGCGTCCTGTCCTCTTTTTCTCTGAGCCGAGGCCGGTCCAGGTCACTCTCCAGGAGTGGAAACGCTGGGATTAAAGCAGAACCAGTCTAGGTCCTGTGCTCAGAAACACAACTTTTTTATGTAATGTGTTTATTTTTGTTTTACCTGCATTGGGGTCTGGCCGGCATGTCTGTCCGTGTGAGGCTGTCAGATCTTGGAGTTACAGTTGTGAGCTGCCTTGTGGGTGCTGGGAACGGAACCCGGGTCCTCTGGAAGAGCAGCCAGTGCTCTTAACTGCTCAGTCATCTCTCCAGCCCCAGAAACACAACTTTTGTTTTCACTTTGGTGTGTGAGTGTTCTGCCTGTATGTATGTGTGTGCCCTGTCCCCGTGGAGGTGAGAGGTAGATTCAGATCCCCTGAAACTGGAGCTACTAATAGTTGTGAAGTAACATGGAGGTGCTGGGAATTGACCCCCCCACCCCGGCCTCCGCAAGAGCAAAATGTGCTCTCAACCACTGAGGCACGTCTCCTAGGAACACAACTTTCTATCTGCTCGCCTAGCCCTGGCCTAACTCTGTAGTCAGTCACCATCTCCAACTTTTTATTGTAAATTGCATGTGTGACTGTCCATGGGTGGGTATGTGCCTGTGAGCGCTGGTCCTACCGAAGCCAGGGGCACCAGACCTCTGTGGGATGGAGTTACAGGCCGTTGGGAACTAACCTGCATGGTGCTGGGAACTGAACTCAGGCCCTCTGCAAGGGCAGCGTGCTTTTGTGTCTCTTTGCTTTTGTTTGTTTTTCTAGACAGGGTTTCTCTGTGCATCCCCAGCTGTCCCGGAACTCACTCTGTAGACCAGGCTGTCCTAGAACACACAGATGGCCTGCCTCTGCCTCCTAAGTGCTGGGTTAAAGATGTGCCACCATGCCCAGCTTGTTTTTGTGTTCTTAACCACTGAGCCATCTCTGCAGCCCCCTACCCACCCTTTTCTTCTTTCTTCCTTTCTTCTGAGGCAAGGTCTCATGTAGCCCAGGCTGGCCGTGAGCTCACCCTGTTGCTTTGGGTGATCTTGAACTCTCCTGCCTCCACGTAGTCAGTGCTGGGATCATAGGCACACACACACACCCGCGCCCACTTTATACAGTTCTGGGGCTCCAGCCCGGGACCATGTACATGCTGGGCAAACACTGTCCACACTGAGATGTGCATCCCAGCCTCACCACAGCCAACCCTCAGGGACATTTTCAGACACGGAGAAGCAGGGCGGGCCTAGGGGTAGCCCTGTCTCAGAAACGAAGAGGATAGTGTCCTCAATAGTGAAACTCTGCGTTATTCAACTCTGAGTCCTCGTGACACTCCCTCCTCCAAAGCCCGCCCCCACGCCTTCCAGCCGCTCTGCGGCCACTCCCCAGACTCTGACTCCCAAAGCTCCCCTTCGGGCACGCTGTCTGGCAGACGCCTAGCGCCTGTGACTCTGCCCCCAGCATGGCTGTGAGCGGAGCTGGTCTTGCTTTGATTCTTGTGTCCGACAAGGCTGTGTGACTTGCAAAAGTCAGTTCACCTTTCTGCAGACTGTTTCCTCATCTGTGGAGAGGGTTAGGCGAGACAATGTTCCCTGGTCTAAGGTTATGCGCACAAATTACACAATCAGTGCCACCCATCACTCTCCTCTGGCTGACTGAGCGGCACAGAAACTGGAATGAACTTCAATCTTCCCTTTATCTGTACTACTTAAAATACTGCCTGGCCGGCTGGGGACTTGGCTCACAGCCTCAAGACTTGAGTTCAGATCCCCAGAACCCAGGCTCAAACTCGGGCTCAGCAGCATAAGCCCATAATCCCGAGGACTTTGAGGCAGAGACAGGCAGACAGCCTGGCCTAAACTGGAAAGTTCCAGCCAGCAACAATCCGTCTCAAACAAAAGGCCAGAAGAGCCTGAAAGCTAACAGTAAAAATTAGCGCCAGTGAAAATGTCTTCTGACCTACACACACACACACACACACACACACACACACACACACGGACACACGGACACACGACACAAGTGGGTAATCATAGGATCAGTGTGGAATGTATGAGGAAGGCTGGAGGGTAAGTTGGTAGGGGAGAGAGGCGTCCCCCGAATGAGGCAGTGCTCAGTGGTAAGCTCTCTCACTGAACAGCAGCATGTCCTGTAGCGCTGAAACGGGCTGCGATGGATGAGGGGTTCACCGTGAGGTGGGCGGTGGGGGCCGGCAGGCCACCTAGAGCTCGGCTTTCTCCCTGTCTCCAGTGTGCCCCAGGCTATGAAGGACAGAACTGCTCCCACGTACAGGACGCCTGTCAGTCCCAGCCCTGCCACAACCAGGGAACCTGCACGCCCAGGCCCGGCGGTTTCCACTGTGCCTGCCCCTCGGGCTTTGTGGGGCTGCGCTGTGAGGGTGACGTGGATGAGTGTCTGGACCGGCCCTGCCACCCCACGGGCACCGCAGCCTGCCACTCTCTAGCCAACGCCTTCCATTGCGAGTGTCTGCCTGGGCACACAGGTGAGGCCTGGGATCTCCGGGGCACATCGACGACCAGGAAAGCCCAGACGGCCCCCTCCCCAAAAGACTGGTCTTCTCACCCTCTGCCTCCACTCCTCTCTCCCGGAGAAATCTTCTTGCCCACCTACCGTGTGCTGCACCAGCTGTCAGGAGTAGGCCATGACTGAGGCCGGGTGTCACCTCCAATCTCACCCGCCCCCACAGGCCAGCGGTGTGAGGTGGAGACAGACCCCTGCCAGAGCCAGCCCTGCTCCAATGGAGGGTCCTGTGAGGTCACGACAGGACCACCGCCCGGCTTCACCTGCCAGTGCCGCCAGGTCAGTGCTGCAGCACCCATTTGTCTCTTCTCCCTGAGGAGAAGTAAGAGAGCCAGAACCCTCAGGCGGTAGGTGGGGGACACCAGAGTCAGAAATGCCAGAGAGGGCACAAGTTCAAGTTCACCCTGGCCAGTGCCTCTCTGAAGCAGCCAGGGGAAAGGCAGAACCAGAGGGCAGCCTGGTGCAATTTTCCGTTCCCTGAACTTGGGCGTCGAGGCAGGAGGACCAAGAGTTCAAGGTGAATTCTTGGGTGAATTTGAGGTCAGTTCAATCTCAAAAAACAAAACAGACCAACCCTTCCAGGGACGGCTTCACACACGCGCTTTAAACTGTGTGTGGCGGACGGGTGTGGTGAGGAGTTCGGGGGGCAGGGCACTGGCAGAAGCCTTGCGTTGTCACAACAGCTTGTACCTTCCTTCCTTATGCAAACGCTCCCGAGCCAAACCCGAGAATCACAGTCACCACAGTAAACACTTTCCTCTACTTCTGCCCCTGTGCCCTGGGAAGGAAGATAACAGCGTGTGACCTGGCTCCAGGGAGTAAAGTGACACAGTAAAGCCGCCAAGGGCACCAGGCAACCCGTCTTCTCTGACTTGTACCCTGAACCTGCCTGTGGCCTGGCCACACTTCACCTACTCCCAGTGTGTGGGGTTAGCAGGGGACATAGCTGCAGCTTACAACTGCCCCACGCTCTCTCTGCCCTGTTTACAGATGACAGCCTAGGACCCTCTGTGTTGTTCCGGTTTGCCTCAGGGAAGACTAATGCAAGGCTGCTTTTGTGTCCTCTCTTTCTCTGCTGCAGGGTTTTGAAGGCCCCACCTGCGGCCACAGAGCCCCTTCCTGCGGCACCCATTACTGCCACCATGGAGGCCTATGTCTGCCCTCCCCCAAGCCGGGCTCCCCGCCCCTCTGTGCCTGCCTCAGTGGCTTTGGGGGCCCTGACTGTCTGACACCTCCAGCTCTGCAAGGTTGTGGGCCCCCCTCGCCCTGCCTGCACAACGGCAGCTGCTCTGAGACCACCGGGTTTGGCAGGCCCGGCTTTCAGTGCTCCTGCCCTCCTGACTCCCCAGGGCCCCGGTGTCAAAGGCCAGGGGCAAACGGGTGTGAGGGCCGAGGTGGTGATGGGGCGTGTGATGCCGGCTGCAGTGGCCCAGGAGGGGACTGGGATGGAGGGGACTGCTCCCTGGGGGTCCCGGACCCCTGGAAGGGCTGTCCCCCCCATTCCCAGTGCTGGCTTCTCTTCCGGGATGGGCGGTGCCACCCACAGTGTGACTCGGAGGAGTGCCTGTTTGACGGCTTTGACTGTGAAATCCCTCCCACCTGCACGTGAGCCTGGAGCCTGGGAGTGGGGGTGGGTGGGGGTGGAGGCGGGCAGACACACAAGCCCGAGTTACGAGATGACCAGTACTGGACTCCAGGGAGTTCCCCTGCTAAGAAAGACTCTAGCTTCAGCCCAGAGGAATAGACTGACTGACACTGTGGGGCACAGCCTCTGTCTCCTGAGAGCTCTAAGGCCTCAGGCCCCAGCTTATGCCCCTGAGCCCTTCTACCATAGAACGCCTCCCCTGGCAACCAGCATCCCCAAGAGAAAGGGTCATGGACCCTCTTTCTGGGAGAGGGGCAGGAGGAAAGGGTGGCCCCAGGAGACGGGGTTCAACAGACATCAGGTGTTCGGCCACCATCCTTAGCAACAGGAGGCAGTAATTCTCTGTGAAGAAGAATCAGACTTGAGGAGTCCTGAGTCCACCTCTTTGCCCACAGCCCGGCCTATGACCAGTACTGCCAAGACCACTTCCACAATGGACACTGTGAAAAAGGATGCAATAGCCCTGAGTGTGGCTGGGATGGGGGTGACTGCAGGCCGGAAGTTGAAGACCCAGAGTGGGGGCCCTCCTTGGCCCTGCTGGTGGTGCTGAGACCCCCAGCCTTGGATCAACAGCTGCTTTCCCTGGCCAGAGTACTGTCCCTGACTCTGAGGGTCGGGCTCTGGGTGAGGAAGGACAGTGAGGGCAGGGACATGGTGTTCCCCTACCCTGGGGCCCGGGCCAAAGAGGAGCTGAGAGGATCTCGGGGTCCCTCTCCGTGGGAAAGACAAGCCCCACCTCACACCCAGCCCCTGGGCAAGGAGACAGAGTCCCTCGGTGCTGGGTAAGCAAGAGATGGAGGGCAGGGTCAAAGATCAGTCCTCGGAGAGGGGTGGGGGCCGGGAGCAGGGCCTGGACAGAGGTCCTGAGGTAAGTGTGTCGCCCACAGGTTTGTGGTGGTGATGGGAGTAGATTTGTCCGGCTGTGGCCCGGACCATTCTGCATCCCGCTGTCCCTGGGACTCCGGGCTCCTGCTGCGATTCCTTGCGGCAATGGCCGCAGTGGGAGCCCTGGAGTCCCTGCTGCCTGGACCCTTGCTGGCTGCTCACCCTCAAGCAGAGACCAGTAGGTGATCCCTACCTCTTCTTCGACCTTTGCTCATGCCATCTCTGGTAGAGATCAGCTGAAAGCCAAAATGTTCTGCCTGGGGAACTCGGCCTCCCTAACGCCTCTGGAATGACTCTCCCTCAAGCTCATCCATTCAGTGGTCTCTTCCTATTTCCCTCAGAACTTTATACTAACCTCTGGCATAGTCCTTCAGCCAAGCTTGGGTTGCAGCTTATAAAAGAACAGAAACTACCATGTCATAACATATCCTGTGGCCTCTCCTCTAAGCATTTTACCATTAACACATCTAACGATATAAGTGAGGAACCTGAGGCAGGGCACCAAGAACGGGCCCCTTTTGTGACTGTCTCTCTCCTACCAGGGCCCCCTGCCAACCCGCTTCCCTGGCCTCTTGTGTGTTCGCCAGTGGTTGGGGTGCTTCTCCTGGCCCTTGGGGCTCTTCTTGTCCTCCAGCTCATCCGGCGGCGGCGGCGAGAGCACGGGGCCCTGTGGC
This sequence comes from Meriones unguiculatus, assembly GCF_030254825.1. Lineage (NCBI taxonomy): Eukaryota > Metazoa > Chordata > Mammalia > Rodentia > Muridae > Meriones > Meriones unguiculatus. Next base: position 2,203,261 of record NC_083363.1, on the reverse strand, counting down.
TGCCCCCCGGCTTCATTCGGAGGCCTGGGACCCAGCAGGCACCCCACCGGAGGAGGCCCCCCCTGGGCGAGGACAGCATGGGTCTCCAGTGAGACTTTGGAAGGCCTGGGGTTCAGGGAAGGGAAAGACCGCTTCGGACCTGGAGGGGTAGAAGGCTTCCGGAAGTTCGGAGCCCGTGTGACCTCTTCCCACTCACCCCACCCAGGGTGCTGAAGCCAGAGGCAGGAGTGGATGAGGACGGAGCGGCCATGTGCTCGGGCCCTGAGGAGGGCGAGGAGGTGGGCCAGGTGAAACCACTGGGGTGGCAACGGGACAGGGCTGAGAGCGGCCATGCAGAGACAGCTCAGCGGCCTTCACCGCTCCTTGCTCCTGCCCCAAGGCTGAAGCACCGGCCTCGGCCTCCACGTGCCAGCTCTGGCCACGGAACAGCGGCTGTGGAGAGCTCCCCCAGGTAGCCATGCTGACACCTCCTCAGGAGTGTGAGATGGAGGCTCCAGATGTGGACACCTGTGGACCTGGTACACAACCAACCTAGACCCCCTCCCCCTCAAAGCAAAGCCCACTAGTATCCCAACAGCATTTAGAACAATGGCTCTCAGAGCAAGACCCCAGACAGCAGCACCGGCTAGGGATCTGTCACGAACAAACTCTCAGCAAGCTGAGGTTCCCCGGGGTGAAAGCAGCCCTCCACATGAGCGTGACCTGAGGTCAAGCCTGAGAGCCTGTGAGAGTTAACCCCCTGCTGCTGCTGACCACAAAACTGGAGCTCAGACAGGTTGCTAAATCAAGGGCCGGACTTTAACCCTAGCACGCTGGAGGCAAAGGCAGGCAGCTCTCGGAGTTTGAGGTCAGCCTGGTCTACAGAGTGAGTTCCAGGACAGCCAGGGCTTCACAGAGAGACCCTGTGTAGACCCTAAATCAAGATGCTTGACTGGCACACGCCCTTAATCCCAGCAGGTTTTAGTCCTAGCGCGAGGGAAGCAGAGGCAGATGGATCTCTGTGAGTTTGAGACCAGGCTGGTCTAGTGAGTTCCGGGACAGTCAGAGCCACACAGTGAGACCCAGTCTCAGTCCCACCCCACCCTCACCCCGAAAAGAGGCACAGCTTGGCTAAGATGGCTGCAGTTCTCCCAGCAGCCATTTATCTTTCTGCCTTTGATTGGTCTGGTACTCATTCTCCTCCTCAGATGGGGTGACCCCCCTGATGTCAGCAGTCTTTTGTGGAGGAGTGCAGCCCACGACTGTGCAGGGACCGTGGCTGGGAAATCCTGAACCCTGGGACCCGCTGCTGGATACAGGCGCCTGCCCCCAGGCTCGCACTGTGGGCACTGGAGAGACGCCCCTGCACCTGGCTGCCAGATTTTCTCGGCCAACTGCTGCCCGCCGCCTCCTGGAGGCTGGAGCCAATCCCAACCAGCCGGACCGGGCAGGGCGCACCCCGCTTCACACTGCCGTGGCCGCTGACGCTCGGGAGGTCTGCCAGGTCAGCACACACCGGGGCCCCTAAAGGAAGTGGGAGTAAGTAAGCTTACAAGTAAAATGGAAAGGTCTTCTCTTGGACAAAGAGGAAGCTGAGATTAAAACCCGAAAGAGGAAGGCGGCAGACAGCGACTGGCGATGGGGTTGACGGGCCCACAATCCCAGCCCTGGGGAGGCGGAGGCAAGCCGATCTCTGAGTTCCAGGCTAGCCTGGGCTGCACAGGGAGACCTTGTCTCAGAAAACAGCCAACAAAAGCGTCAAGGGCCTGACGTAGCCCAGGGCAGCCCAGTGGTCACAGGCCCTTTCTGTCTCCCCAGCTCCTATTGGCCAACAGACGGACTGCGGTGGACGCGCGCACAGACGACGGGACCACAGCCTTGATGCTGGCTGCCAGGCTGGCAGTGGAGGACCTGGTTGAAGAACTGACCGCAGCCCGAGCAGATGTGGGAGCCAGAGATAAAAGGGGTGTGTATGGGGCCGTGGGCCACCGAGACTCGTTGGGCAGGGCGGGAATGAGGTGAGGTTCAGAATACAGGCGTAGCGGGGACAGACTAGAGGCTCCGAAGCTGTGGCAATCAGGAGAGCGAGTTTCCCCACTACCGTCAACTACACCTCCTGCCCCAGTCGGTGCAACAGGGATGGAAGAAGTATCTGCGGGAAAGGGAACCAGAACAATGCCCATGGTCCCGCCTGCGCGCCCATGACGTCACCGGGGCAACGCTTGCAGCCGACTGTCGGTTGCCAGGGCAACGCTTCCCGCCTCTGAGGCAGCCTAGTAGCTCTCCCTCCCCCAGCCACCCACCCCCACCCCCAAGGCCAGAGCCCGTGGGAAACTGGAACGTCCAAGCCTGGCCCACAACTGCGGGGTGACCGGCTCCCACGGGTCACCCTAGGAAAAACCGCACTGCACTGGGCCGCTGCCGTGAACAACGCCCGAGCCGCCCGCTGCCTCCTCCAGGCTGGAGCTGACAAGGATGCCCAGGACAGCAGGGTGAGCCCAGGCCGCGCCCTCCCCACAGTATAAGCCACGAGCTCGGGACGCCCGCAAGCCCAAGGGGGCGGGGCCCAGCGTCGGGCGGGAGGGCGCCGACACCGATGGGCGGGCATCCCTGACGCCCCGCCCCCGGGCCGTCCGGTCTCCGCCCCGCAGGAGCAGACGCCGCTGTTCCTGGCGGCGCGCGAAGGCGCCGTGGAGGTGGCGCAGCTGCTGCTGGAGCGCGGCGCGGCCCGCGGGCTGCGGGACCAGGCCGGGCTGGCGCCTGGAGATGTGGCCCGCCAGCGCAGTCACTGGGACCTGCTGACGCTGCTGGAAGGGGCGGGGCCGCCCGTGCAGGAGGCCCGTGCGCGCGTGCGCACCGCGTCGGGGGGCGGGGCCGCGCCGCGCTGCCGGACGCTGTCGGCGGGGGCGCGCCCGCGCGGGGGCGGGGCCCGTCTGCAGGCTCGCACTTGGTCGGTGGACTTGGGCGCGCGTGGGGGCGCCGCGTACGCGCGCTGCCGGAGCCGATCGGGAGGCTCCGGAGGCCCTCCTTTGCGGGGCCGCCGGCCTTCCGCGGGCTACCGAGGACGACGCGGGGCCGGGGCTTCCCAGGATGACTGGCCTCGCGACTGGGTGGCCCTGGAAGCCTGCGGCTCCGCCCGGAGTGCGCCGGTTCCGCCTCCCAGCCTGACCCCGTCCCCAGAACGCGGATCCCCTCAAGTTGCTTGGGGTCTTCCAGTGCACCAAGAGGCGCCCTTAAACGCGGGCGGAAGGGACCGAAACTAGGCAGCTCCATGGAGTGACTAGTCTGGTAGTCCCCGGGCGTTTAAGGCCAAAGCAAGCGCTATGACCACCTGTCTTCCGCACAGTGTGTCCAGCACTGGGAAGAGGGCTCAGGACGCCCTGATGAGACTTGCCGTGCCTCTCCTGGAAAACAGGGCGGCTACAAGAGGACAGAATGGATTTTGAGAATCCCTAAACTGGAACCAAGAACTGTGGGCAAATTGGGTGTAAAGTGTTTCTGTGTACGGCCTCCCAAAGGGAGCCTCTGTCCACTGCCCACAGGTAGCTAGCAAATATTTATTCAGCACCTACTATGTGCCGGGGCGTTGCAACGGTCCCTCCTCCTGATGACTTGCCCTCCCTCTGCTTCCCCACAAGGAAACCGGTGCAAGGCCTCGCTCTGTAGCCACCACCATCTCTGAGAACCCCAAACTCATGAATAATAAAGCTGATTTGAAGTGTTACTTTATTTGTCTGAGGGACTGGAGGGCGAGGTAGAGGGCAGTGTCTGGGAAATTTAACCCTCCAGGTTCATTCATACAGGCTTCTAATATAAATGAAGAGCAAACAGACAACCCGGTACCATCTGAAACTGAGACTCCCTAAAAGCCAAAAACTGTACAAAGTGATTTCTGCTGTGTCCGCATCCAAGGGCGTCTTGCTGTAACAGGAGATTCCTAAGGAAAGACAGGAAGATCTTGAGCTGCTGACATTTCAGCCTCGGGGCTTTACCTCAATACTGCTAAGCCGTGGTGTCCGAGAAGAGGCCTTCTGGAGGATTACCGTCCACAATTGGTGTGCCAATGCTGCACTCCAGTTAGCCCTTCCTAATGCTGAGCGAAGTGCCACTGGAGCCTGTGTTACCCTTCAAAACTGGGCACAGAGATTTCATGCACCCAAGACTTCGGAGGTGTCTCGGTCCCATTTCATGCTCCAAGCGCCGAGGCTCTAACTTCACCACAGCTACTGCAGACCCCAGATGTCTGTCCTGCTCCCTTCTTAGGACTGAGCAAAGGCTGACCAAAAGACTTAGGACTGACCAAAGACTGACCAGAGCTGACCAAAGGCCCAGCCAGGTTCTGTGTTCCACTCTCACGACCGACCGTAGGCGACTCCTCCCCTGACCCTTGTTACACCAGAGAACTTGGTGAACTCTAATCCCCTCTGCTGTAATGCTTGAGGACAGTGCTAACTATTCAGCTCAGAGTCTCTGACTACGTACTGTGTTGGGCCAGTGTTAGGACGTAAGCATGTTATCTGAGGGGTTTGCTCCTCTCTGGAGCCATGTCTTTCCCTGACCCAGAAAGTCAAGAGGGAAGGTGAGAAGGGCCAAATCTTATATATGGAGCAGTCTTATGGGAGGGAAGGAACCCAGTTTGGGGGAGGGGGATCCCGAAGAGTGAAACCACTTCCTGTGTTATAGCTAGTTCCGGTGTTGACAGAGAAGAGCTGAGGTGGGGGTGGAGGGAGCAGTGTGGCCGGCTAGGGGGTTACTGAGGCTCTGGAGATGAGAAGCAGGAGTCCGTCCCACCAGGAGCCTGCTGCATTCCTGCAGCTGGAACTTTTCCCAGTCTCTGTCCTCCCCTGGGGCAAGAGAGGTCAAACAAGCTGTTTGGGTGGGAAAAGAGAATGGAGGAAGTTGACAGAGATGGGCGGGGCCCGTGGGGGGACTGACCAGGAACCTAGCTTCCTGCTCAGTACCCAGGCATCCAGCCCCCAGCTCACCCCCACCCTTCCAGCCCCCATTCCCCCCAGGAACCCAAGGTTCCGGTCCACCTCCCAAGTTCCAGCCACCCCTCCCCCATCGGTCTCTCCCCAAGTCCAGGGATGGAGGCAGAAAGACCCCAGGAAGAAGAGGATGGTGAGCAGGTGAGTTGGGTGCGGGGTGGGGAGGCCAACCCAAGGAGAAGGGCCATGTGAGGACCTAGATCAGAGACCTAGTGAGGGATGGACTCAGGAGAGTTGGAACGCTTGGGCACACTAAGGAACAGAGGCAGGGAAACGGGTCACTGGGCTGGCCCCCACCCACCCACCCCTGTGACTGGAATGGACATGTCTTGGCATCAGGGTCCTCCTCAAGATGATCAGGGCTGGCCCCCTGTGAACTCCACCACTCGGCCTTGGCGATCTGCTCCTCCCTCCCCTCCTCCTCCAGGAACCCGCCACACAGGTACCCTACCGACCCTGGGAGATCTCGACCCATTACCCAGGCTGCCCCAGCGAAGGTCCACCAACAATCACACCTGCTGACCTGCTGGTCCCTAACCAAGTCTGTGGGCTCACCTGTCCCACCCCTTGCCACCACCGCCTCTGGGTCTGAGCCCTCCTCCCTCCTCTCCCACAGCCCTGGGCCCCCGTTCGGGCTCCCTGCTCTCCCTGCAGACCGAGCTCCTTCTGGACCTGGTGGCTGAGGCCCAGTCCCGACGCCTAGAGGAACAGAGGGCGACCTTCCACGCCCCCAAAGTGCCCCCAAGCCCAGTGCCAACCCCACCCCGGCTTCTTGAGGACAAAGAACAGCTCTACAGCACCATCCTTAGTCACCAGGTAAGGCACATCCCATCCCACCGAACCCTTCACCCCACCCCCCACATTTGTCATGAAGGCAAGATCCAGGTCTCCTGGCTGGCCTTCTGTTTGAGCCCTAACTTCTTCCTCCCCTGGTCAGCCTCTGGTTCCCCCATCCCCATCATAGATTTGCCATCTGACCCACACCAACCCTGGCCCCTCTTACTCAAACCCACCGCACGACTACCAGTGCCCTCCTCTCCCTGCACATCTCTAGTGCCAGCGGATGGAAGCCCAGCGGTCTGAGCCTCCCCTTCCTCCCGGGGGACGGGAGCTCCTGGAGCTGCTGCTGAGGGTTCAGGGTGGAGGTCGAATGGAGGAGCAAAGATCCCGGCCCCCTAAACACACCTGCTGAGACCTGAGCTCCCTGCCACCCGGCCCTTCTCTGAGGGGCGCTGACCACTCCCGCAAGTCTGCAGCCCTGTTTGGGAGGGGAACCAGAGACTGGAGACCCGGCTGGCATAGCAGTCTTTACCACCCACTTTCCCTGGAGCTGGACTTGGGGCGAGTACTCTAAGCTAGAGGATAAGCAGAGTAGCGGGGACACAGCTCCCCAAGGCAGTTAAGAGTCTGCCCTGAGCTGTCAAGCTACTGAACAGGGCGTGAGGGCGAAGGCCTGTCCCTTCGTGCCTAGTAAAAAAGAAAGAAAAGATTAAGACAATTGTCCAGCACTAGCACCCCCGGCCCCAAGGCAGAGGGTCCCAGAAACTGTGACGCGACCCTTAGCCCCGCCCACCCATCCTGCTGCTGAGTCTGTCTGATGTTTTGGTTCTATGAATAAATATAATTCCCGTCTGGACTGAAGACTGGTATCTGAGGGGTGGAGAGGGGTACAAGGGGGGTAGGTGAGCCCCGGGGCAGCCGCTCTCCGCGCTCTGGCCAGAGGCCAGCTCCCCTCCCTGGCTGGTTAATTACTGGCTCATTAAGCAGCGGCGGGAGACCTCCCTAATCATCTCCCCCAGCCCCCAGTCTCCCGGTTTTAATTAAGTCGAACAGGGAGGGGAGTCATTAGAACAAGAAATATGAACCGAGCTGTCGGAGGACATTCCAGCGGCCGGAGTCCGCACCACCCCGACGATGGCCTCGGAACCCAGATGGCCGGGCCACCCCCGGCCCCAGCGCTAGCTCGGCCGCCCCGGTGCCAGCCGAGTCTCTCCCGCGCCGCCCGGGCGCTCCCCGCCTCCACCCGCCGCCGCCCGGCCTGCGTCTCTCCGCCCCCGGCTCCTCCCCGTTCCTCCTCTCCTCCCCTCCTCTTCCTCCCGCTCCCTTCCCCCAGCCGCCTCCCTCGCTCCCCCTTCTCCCTCCTCCCTCCTCTCGCACACACACCCCCGCCTGGGCCTCCTCTCTCTCTCTCTCCGGCTCCATTTTCTCCGCCGCCGGGGGCCGGGGTCTCCTGTGGGGGTGCCCAGGCGGCACCCCGGGTCTCCCCTTCAGTGCCGGGGTGAACCCCCGGAGGGGAGCCGGGAGGCGGGTTGCCGGGCGGGGTTGGGGCGGAGGGAGCAGCGGCCCCGGCGAGTTTGGGGGGGAAGTCACCCGGCGGGGGGAGGGGCGAGCCGGGAGGGGGCCTCAGGGCCCCCCCCAGCTATGGACGAGCGGCTGCTGGGGCCGCCCCCTCCGGGCGGGGGCCGGGGGGGTCTGGGGCTGGTGGGTGGGGAGCCCGGGGCCCCTGGCGAGCCTCCCGGTGGCGGAGACCCCGGTGGGGGAAGTGGGGGGGTCCCGGGAGGCCGAGGGAAGCAAGACATCGGGGACATTCTGCAACAGATAATGACCATCACCGACCAGAGCCTGGACGAGGCCCAGGCCAAGTGAGTGCCCCCTCCCCGGGACCCCGCTCACAGCTCGGAGTCCTCCGCAAGCCCCCCTCCCCCAGGGCCCTCTCTGGATCTTGCAACTATTTTCTTTCCTTAGTTCTACTGTTCTCTGAAAGCCCGCTTTGCCCCTAGGCCCTAAAGCCTCCACAGAGGGAACCCCAGGTGGTCTAACTCCCTCCTAACCTTTTGCTGACCCCTACAGTCTACACCGGCCCATCTCCTGGCTCCCAGACTTAGGAACTGTTCTCAGCCAAAGCTGTCTTCCCTAACTCTCCAGCCAGCCCACCCCATTCTCTACGGATCCGGGATCTCCACACTCTCCCTTCCACCGCGTTTGGGGCGTGCAGGAGACCTCACAGCCTTTCCCCCCCTGCTCAACCCACACACTGTCCTGAACTCCCTGGCAGCGGCCCCCCCTTTCAGCCCCCCAGGCCGCTCGTTTCCCTCTCCCGAAATCGCCCCAGCCCCTTATAGTTCTTCAGGCATCTGTCGATCCTTTCTCCGTCTTTTTGCTTGCACCGTCTCCCTTAGCCTCAGCCCGCCCATGGTGACTTTAGCCCCATAGCCTGCATCTTCTGCTTCCTGTGGCCCAGCAGCTTCCCGGAGCAATGGCAGCTGATCTTCTCAAGAACTACCCCTCCTGTGACACTCTGCCCCATTCCACTTCCCCCTCCACAGATTACCCCTACCTTGTTCCCCTGCACCCTTCTCATCTCTCTTGGCCCCTGAACTCCTTTTCTCCTCCCATTCCTTCAAAGGAAACACGCCCTAAACTGTCACCGAATGAAACCTGCCCTGTTTAGTGTCCTGTGTGAGATCAAGGAGAAAACTGGTACGTGGGTGCCCCTCAGCTCCCCACTCTGGGAACAGGACTCCTCTAGGGCTCAGGGTTGGATAAGCCGAAGCCCCCAGGAAGGAGAGACCCAGGGAGGCACTCCAAAGGGATTGGGGAAGGAACGGAAGCCTGGAGACCGGGTCTTCGGCACTGGTCCTTAAGTCTCCTTGCCCGCCTGCTAGGCCTTAGCATTCGGAGCTCCCAGGAGGAGGAGCCGGTGGACCCCCAGCTCATGCGTCTGGACAACATGCTTCTGGCAGAAGGTGTGGCGGGACCAGAGAAAGGGGGGGGCTCCGCGGCGGCCGCTGCAGCCGCCGCAGCCTCAGGAGGCGGCGTGTCCCCCGACAACTCCATCGAACACTCGGACTATCGCAGCAAGCTTGCCCAGATCCGCCACATCTACCACTCAGAGCTGGAGAAGTATGAGCAGGTGAGAGGGTCCAGTGAGCGGAAGCAGCTGTGGACGCCCCGGCCCCAAGCCACGGGCCTCCTCAGCAGCCTCCCTGCCCCAACAGGCGTGCAACGAGTTCACCACCCACGTCATGAACCTGCTGAGGGAGCAGAGCCGCACGCGGCCTGTTGCCCCCAAGGAGATGGAGCGCATGGTGAGCATCATCCATCGCAAGTTCAGCGCCATCCAGATGCAGCTGAAGCAGAGCACCTGTGAGGCCGTCATGATCCTGCGCTCCCGCTTCCTGGACGCCAGGTGGGGCTTGGGGATTCCCACCTCCAGGACCTGCCTCCCTCCGTACCTCTCCAAGACCCCTGGGCTGCCATTTTGCCCAAGAGGACACGATGATGAAGCCATGTCCTGGAGTTTTCTGACACGCTGGGCCCTCTCCCCTCGCAGGAGGAAACGCCGCAACTTCAGCAAGCAAGCCACCGAGGTCCTGAATGAGTATTTCTACTCCCACCTGAGTAACCCTTACCCTAGTGAGGAGGCCAAAGAGGAGCTCGCCAAGAAGTGCGGCATCACCGTCTCTCAGGTGCTCTTCGGGGGCAGGGGCAAAGAGTCCTGAGCTGTCGCTTGTTGGGGGGCTCCCGGAGAAGGGCTTCCACCTGACCATCTCTGTCCAACCCCACAGGTTTCCAACTGGTTTGGCAACAAGCGAATTCGCTATAAGAAGAATATTGGGAAGTTCCAAGAGGAGGCAAATATCTACGCCGTGAAGACAGCTGTCTCGGTCGCCCAGGGGGGCCACAGCCGCACCAGCTCCCCAACGCCCCCTTCCTCTGCAGGTGGAGCCCACTGCCACTCTAGATGGCTGTCTTGCATGCTTCCTGCTTTTGTTCTCATTTCCTGTCCACGTACCATGATAGCAAAGAGGACTTTGGGGGTGAAAGAGACCAGGCTAAGATGGGGTGGTGGTGTCAGGGGCCTAAAGTAGGTAGATAGCCAGGGGAGGTTCACGCGTAGCCGATCCTGGGGGTGAGGCTGCTGCCATGTGGGTAATTTGCCTGTAACTCATGTCATTCCCAGGAAGCCAAGGGCTGTGTTCCTCTCCTGTCTATCATCAGGCCATCCCCTGTGCTTTTTCTCTAATTCCCTCTCTGCTCCCTCAAGGCTCTGGCGGCTCTTTCAATCTCTCAGGATCCGGAGACATGTTTCTGGGGATGCCTGGGCTCAACGGAGACTCCTACTCTGCTTCCCAGGTTGGGAGCCCCATCTCGCCTTTCCTCTTCCATTGTGGGCATAACGGGAATCCTCCATGATAGGCACCTTTACCTGCACGGCTCTGTCTGTCACTGGCCCCTTCCCCCCAGCCCCCACTCAGACATACGACGCTTCTGCTAAGGCTTCCGTGTGTCATGCCTCTCTCTGTGCCCTGCAGGTGGAATCACTCCGACACTCAATGGGGCCAGGGAGCTACGGGGATAACCTCGGAGGAGGCCAGATATACAGTCCTCGAGAGATGCGGGTGAGTGGGTCGAGGGGCCTGCCATCCCCGGCCGCTGGCCCTCGCCAGGACAGGGGTGTGCCCCCGCCGGGGGTTGCCCTGACTCTCATCCTCTGCTTCACCAGGCCAATGGCGGCTGGCAGGAGGCTGTGACCCCATCCTCAGTGACATCCCCAACGGAGGGACCAGGGAGTGTTCACTCTGACACCTCCAACTGACCTTGCCCCTCGAGGTCACAGGGCTGGGGTCTCCCACCAGGCACCTCTCGAAGAAGATGTGGGCATCAGAGGACAGACCCCACAGAAGCACAAAACAGAAGAGTGAATGGGGTCGCGCCCTCCCCAACTAGATACTCAGTGCTGGGGTGCTGACTACATGGCAGGGAGAGTGGGGTGTCCCCCCTTTTTTCAAACCCTTTTTTCTGTTTTTTTTCCTCTCACACAAAACGCCAGATAGCTACTTCTCAGATCTCTGTCTCTGAAGCCTACACCCACCATGACGACTGTGTTTGTCTCTGGGCTCCACCGCCTTCTTTTCCCCACTCCACTTACACACTCTGGAATCTGGAGATGTCAGCCCTGCCCGACCCAGAGATGCCAAAAATGGGGACTCCTGGACAGAGGCCCTGGGCCAACCCCCCTTCCCCACGCATCCCCACCTTCTGCCCCTCCAGACGGCTTTATTACCTCATATGCATCTTAAACCAATAGAATCGCTCGGTGGACAAGAGTGTCTGACTCAGATATCTACCTCGGAGGGAGTTTCTGCTACTTTAGGCTGGGTTTGGGAGTTAGACCTTTTTCTTTTTTTTTTTTTTAAGAACCCCTGGACTCTGTGTTTGGTTTTTTTTTGTTTTGTTTTGTTTTGTTTTTTAATTGTTTTTGTTGGTAGTGGTGATCCTTTATATTTTAATAGTTTGAAGAAGTAGGGTTTTGATGTGTGTGTGTGGTGGTTTTTTTTTTTTTTTTAAATAAACATACTGGTCTATTTTTGTTTACCCTGTGAGAAGTTAAGAGCCAAAGGGGCCTCTAAGAGAACAAAGAGCCCAGGGGTGGGTGCTCACTCCAGGCCTGCAGTGGGGAAGTGGATTTTGCAGGACACCGTGTCCTTGTCCAGGACACTTAGCTGTCAACTTGTGCAGGCAAATCTCTGCTGTATTTGGTGTGGAGCATAAGGCCCCCATAGCCTCCTGTTTCCCCCACTCCCAATAACCTTTGGGCAAGGCTGAACTGAACTCAGTGACTGTCGAAAAAGTCGAAAGACTTTGTTTTTTTTTAAACTATTTACAGAGTGGAGATGAATGAGTGGGGAGGGTGTTCTTGCCAAATATGCTAAATATGGGCTGGGTGTTGATATATATGTCTGTATATATATCTCCCCCAGTTTCCCAGAAATAAGTGTTTCTGTTCACTTTTTAATCTCATGCCAAAATCAAGGGGGTGGGGAGAGGAAGGAGGTCACAGAGAGCCAGGTATGAGGGAAAAGTTTAAAAAGTTCATCTCAGCCTTCTGACACCCTCAGAATCCTCCAGACTGTCTCAGTGGGGAACTCTCCCATCAAAGACCAGGCAGGATTGAGGGATAAGAGGGTGGCGGGAGGCAGGGGTCAGGGGCAGTTCTCTCCTCACTGTAAACTTGTAGATTCACAGAAAAAAAAAGAAATTGCAGTTTTAAATAAAGAGATTTCTTTTTCCCCTGGGTTTAGTTGAGAATTCTTTTTTTCAAAAAAAAAAAAAAAAAAAAAAATTACCCCCAAAGAGTAAGTCTTACAAAGCCCCAACAAGTTTCGGTTCTGTCCTCACTGCAAAGATGTACCTTGTTGCCTAGCAACCTGCCCCAGTCAGGATGGAGCCCTAGTGAGCCCCTTGTGGGACTGATGGATTGCAGGGGCTAGGGGAAGCCAGACCCTCAGCAGTACACCAACCCTATCCCGGGGGTGGGCTGTGCCAAGCGGCTGCCGGTGCCCAGGGTGGGTGAGGTTGCTGCTTGTGGTACCTGAAGGACTCTTGTCCCAGAAGCATGAATTCCTGGCATTCTCTGTGACGGGACGAGATGGGGGCAGGGCAGAGGGTACAAGCCCCACCTAGGGCAGCGGCACAGCAGGAAAAGGGGCAGACAGAACCAGGAGCCCGGGAAGGAAGCATGATGCCAGCAGGGACAGCAGCAGCGGGAGCCTGGGTGCTGGTTCTTGCTCTGTGGGGTGAGCCACTCCCAGCCCCACAGACCCTCCCTCCAGCAGCCCTGCTCCCTTCTCCCCGGGACCTCCCTTCTCCCCGGAAATTCCCTAGAACCTGGGCACCACTTACCAAAGCCCTTCACCCACCCCGTCCAACACCCACTAGCCCCACATCTGCCCTTCTGCCCCTCTACCACGATGCTGCCGCCCAGGAGCCGCGGTTGGTGGCCTGAACGTCACAGCGCGGATGGGAGAGCCCCTTGTGCTGGGCTGTAAGGGGGCCTCTAAGAAGCCGCCTCAGCAGCTAGAATGGAAAGTGGTAAGGACACCCACGTTTGGCCACCCACACTCAGGAGCCATCTGAGGGTCCCCAGCACCCCACCCTGCCTGGTCAGTCCTCCCCGGAGGACCCAGACCGCTTAGGCTTTTCTCCTTGCAGAACACAGGCCGGACCGAAGCTTGGAAGGTCCTCTCCCCCCAGGGAGGCCCTTGGGACAGCGTTGCACGAATCCTCCCCAATGGTTCCCTCCTGCTTCCAGCCATTGGAATTGTCGATGAGGGCACTTTCCGGTGTCGGGTGATCAACAGGCATGGGAAGGAGATCAAGTCCAACTACCGCGTCCGCGTCTACCGTAAGGGTTCCGGGCCTTGGCTAAGTCGGTTTTCATTTACCCCACCCTTGACTGACCCTGGTGTGTACAGACCTCTAATCTCCCATGCCTAGAGTGTGAGAACCTTAAAAAAAAAAAAAAAAAAAAAAAAAAAAACAGGCTTCTGACTGAATTTCCCCTCCAGAGATTCCTGGGAAGCCAGAAATTGTGGATCCTGCCTCTGAACTCACAGCTGGTGTGCCTAATAAGGTAGCAGAAATACAAGAACACAGAAAAGGCCCTTTGAATACAGTGTGCGCCCATATCACCTCAGCAGAGGGTGAGGTCTCCGTCTTTCTCCAGGTGGGGACATGTGTGTCTGAGGGAGGCTACCCTGCAGGGACCCTTCGCTGGCACTTGGATGGGAAACCCCTGACTCCTGATGGCAAGGGTGAGTGCCAGGGCACCCTGCACCGGACCACAACCACCTTCTTCCTGATGACGCTCACACCCTTTTGGGTGTTTGATCTTGTCCTACCCACTACAGGAACAATTGTGAAGGAAGAGACCAGGAGACACCCCGAGACAGGGCTCTTCACGCTGCAGTCAGAGCTGACAGTGACCCCAAGCCTAGGGGGAACCACCCATCCTACCTTCTCCTGCAGCTTCAGCCCGGGCCTTCCCCGGCGCAGGCCCTTGAACACAGCCCCCATTCAGCCCCGTGTCAAGGGTGAGGAGGGAGGGAGGGCCCAGTCTGGCTCTCTGGGAGGCGGGGGTCAACCCCGGGCCTGTGAGGCCTGCTCCCAGAAGTCTGACAGGCCCCACGTCCATCCCCATCCAGAGCTTGTGCCTCCAGAGGGGATCCAACTCTTAGTTGAGCCAGAGGGTGGAACAGTCGCTCCTGGTGGCACTGTGACCTTGACCTGTGCCATCTCTGTCCAGCCCCCTCCTGAGATCCATTGGATAAAGGACGTGAGTGACCCGGAAGGCCCGAGGTGGGAAAACTGACAGGCATAGGGCTGGTAGGGGGAACACAGCCTGCAAGCTGGGCTGGAAGACAGAATGCGCGGCTGTGGAGATGCAGGCAAGACTCTGGACGCTCGAGTCTCCTGTCCCTCTCTCCCACCAGGGCACACCCCTGCCCCTGACCCCCGGCCCTGTGCTGCTCCTCCCTGAGGTAGGGCAGGAGGATGAGGGTATCTACAGCTGCGTGGCCACCCATCCTAGCCTTGGGCCTCAGGAAAGCCACCCGGTCAGCATCAGCGTCACAGGTAACCTCCCCACCTCCAATCCCAGCAACCCTGGGGCTGAAGTCAGGGCCACAGACCCCAACTCCCTACCAGACTCAGACAAGAACCCCAACAGTCATGCCACCCCTTCCTCAGCACCTCCAATCCCCAGGCCCCTTTCGCTCCAAACTCTTGTCAGGAGAGAAGTTTGGCCTCTCCGGGAAGTGATGGGAAATGGCCCTGGGCCTCCCATCAGAGAGCCACACGGGAGTTTAAGCCTTCCTCCTGACTACTCTTTATCTTCCAGAAACAGGCGAGGAGGGGTCAGCTGCAGGTGAGGGTGAACTAAAATCAGAGCGAAGCGTGTGGGTGCCACATGTGACTGGCACCCACACTGGCACCACTTCTAGCCGGCAAGGAAGGAGTGCTGTGTACGCCCTCAACCTTCCCTATGTCCCTACAGGCTCTGTGGGTGGGTCTGGGCTGGGAACCCTAGCCCTGGCCTTGGGGATCCTGGGAGGCCTGGGAATAGCCGCCCTGCTCACTGGGGCCATCCTGTGGCGAAAGCGACGAGCCAGAGGAGAGGAGAGGTGAGTGAAAGACTGGGACTTCCAGGCAGCTGTCAGGTAGGCCAGCAGAAGGCTAGAATACTGTCCCTTCTCAGGAAGGCCCCAGAAAACCAGGAGGACGAGGAGGAACGTGCGGAGCTGAATCAGTCAGACGAAGCTGAGGCTGCAGAGAACGGTGCGGGAGGACCTTAGGAGGGCCAGGCCGACCCTGTCCCCAGCTCCCCCGCCTTCCCCCCTTGACAACCCTCGCTGAGTAAACACCTGGCGCGTTGCCCACTTGCTGTCTGTGTGAGAGAAGCGCCCTTACTCCTGCACCCCCAGAGCCTTGCAGGGGGGCTCACGCCACGCCTCCCACCGCACCGGCAGCTATTCACCCGGGCAGGGGCGCTGTCGGGTGGGAAGGACTGGGGACACTTCCCAGCCATACATTTCATGTCTTTTTATTATTATTATCATTATTATTATTTGAATCTGTAATAAAGGAGGTATCGAGGGATGGAAAGGAGACAGGCGTCTGGGGCAGAGCTCAAGACAGTGGGGAGAGAAAAATTAAATTAAATCAACAGCTGGAGGGATTGGGGAGAGCCCACCTCTAAGCATCAAATCAAGAAAGCCGGGAGAGAGAGGACTGGAGAGCGCAGACCTGCACTCTGTCCGTAGGCTGCCCACCTCGGGGCAGGAGAGACTGAGCTCCTGGGCCGGCAGGACACAGCAGCAGAGACTCCCGTCTGGAGCAGACTGGTCACTCCTCCCCAGGCCCTCCTGAAGGAGGCCTCCGCAAACAGAGCCGGGTCATGGAAGTGAGGGGGTGGTCCAAAAGCAAGGAAGGGCCAGCAGGGACCCCCAATACTGATTCTCCTCTAGCTAGAGGTGGGCAGGTGGGACACAGCTCAAATACTGAGCAGCCAGAAAAAGAAGAAGATGGCGACAAACAGGAAGAGGGAATCTTGCCAGCTGGAGGCCGGGTGACCCTGTCCCAGATCCACACCTGTAGGAGAAAGGAAAGCTTCAAAAGCCAGGAGAAGGTCTGGGGCAGGGCCCTGGCAGGAACCAAGCAGGAACTCTTACCTGCTCCCCTCCGGAAAGGATCATGGGTATTGAACACGGTGGTGAAAAAGCCAAAGGGGAAAGCACCAACACCAAACGAGAAGTGAAAGCCCCCGGTGTCACCGAATGGCTGGAACCCCTAAAAGGCAGGGGAGGTCAGGGAGAGCCACAGGCTTCGGCCCCAGAGGGACAGCTCAACAGGGAGACTCACCCCTCTGCTCTCTGGAGCAGGTCGCTGGCCCTGAGGGCGGGGTGGAGTTTTCAGCCTGGGGTCCTGGGGCTTCTGGCTCCCTCGCCCATAGAGAGGGACGACCTTCTCCCGGCTGATGCCAGCTTTACACACTGGGCACTCCTGGCGCTCTGGCCGCGTCTCCAGCCACTGGGAGGAAAATAGGAAGTGTTTGCAAGTACAGAGAATCTTCAAGCTCCTCAGTCCTCCCCGTTCACCTCATGAGTACATACCTGATGAAGACAGGGCCAACTGGATGGAAAGAAGCAAAAACAGGTCAAACTACAGAAAGGGCCACGGACCCCAGAAAACAGAAGCCCACCCCACCAGACTCCCAGGTCCTCCCCACTGTATTCTATGCTTCTACAACTTCTGGCACACTTGCTGACTTGACTTCTCCAACTTCTCTCATCTTTAATAGCTAAGGTTTGAAGGTACTCATCACACTTGATCCTCTTCTTTCTTCCAGGGCCTCCTCTTCCTCTCTCTCCCACCTCTCTCTACACCCCCACACCCCCACACACCTCCCTCAACCTCTCCCCTTTCTGTCTCTTAACTTGGTTTCCCAATTCAACAGGTTTCCTTTCAGCCCAAACTCCATTCTGGTTCCTTATTCCTCCTGACTCCCATCATTAGCATACACCTTTACTGTTCCTTTTCCTCTCACTTCAAGCTCCATGACCTTTTTAACCCCTCCGTCTTGTCCTTCCACAACGACCCTGTCCTCAGGTTTGACAAACCACCCCCTCCCACATCTCACCTTAATGTGGTCCATAGTCCCCAGATCTTTCCCTCCTCCGCGGAGGGGCCCCTCCCCTAACTGAAAGCCTCTCTCACCAGTTTTTATCTCAACAGCTAAGTAGATCTAACAGGGCACCGTGGCTCAGGCCTCCCCTCTGGGAATGAGTATGTAGCGTCTCCCGTCTCACCTCATAACATACCACACACGCCACCAGACCCTAAGACCTTCCTTTCCGGACAGCTCGTCCCCACCCCCACCCCATACCCACACACACACACACACCAGCAAAGACACACGTCCCCACCTCAGGCCTCCCCCACGAGGGGCGGGTGGGGGGTGACGACGGACGGACATACCTTCGGGTCATCTGAATAACTGCACGGTCCGCGCTCTCGGCCTCCCCAGCACCAAGGCGAGCCCCACCGCCTCACCCACACCCCCGACTCGGATTCTCACCAATACAGGTGGCCACACACGCTGACCACAGCTTCGCGAGCCGTCTCCAGACATATATTACATTCGAAGGTCGCGCCCGCCCCGCCCCGCTCGCGGTTTGGCCCCTCGGGGCCCCCGTCCTCTTCCTCCGCTGCTGCCATGGCCGGTTCTGCTTCGCCCCCACGTACCCCTCAGGATTCCCAGGCGCACACACATAGACGCTCACACACGGAACACACTCGCTCACGCCCCAACAAAGCAGGCCCGCCCTCTGCCCACGATCTTCTCGTCACCATTGGCCGACGCGCCCGTCAATCATCCAGCATTCGCGAGCGGGCGGGGAGAAGGCGTGCCAGCGCGGCCGCTCAGCGAGCGGGGCTCTCATTGGTCCACGCGGCCGCCACTCACCCCGAGGCTCGGCAGGGACTGGCCCGAGCCGGCAGGGCCCGCCCCACCAGGCCGCCTTCCTGCCGGCTCTTCCTCTTTCGAAGAACGTCCGGGTTCCTACTGGACTTGAGAGCCTGCGGTTCCGAATCCAGTGATTGGCTGGAATAACGGGGGGGCGAGCATGCGCAGTAAGCGGGGGCGGGCGTGGAGCGGGCCAACCCGACAGGGCCGACTGCCCTCCAGTCCCACCCTCTTCGCCGCCATCTTGTCGCCATGGCAACCCCCCCCCCCGCTATTGGCGGGGACCGCGGTTCGAAAGCCTTGGCTCGGCCTCATCCGGGTCTCTCGGCGGGGACCGTCTCGGCTTGATTGGGCGGTTTACTTCGCCGCTGATTGGCCGAGACGGTGCAGAGCGGAGGAGCGGGGTCGGGGCTGGGGGGAAGGGCAGAAATCGCAGGGTCGCAGGGTTCAAGATGGCTCCGGCCTCCTTGGGTGACGTAGAGGGAAGGCCTTGGGTCCGCCCCTCCCTCCTGGAGAAGCAGGGAGCCGACGTGGGGCTAGCCCGACGTGTGGATGGTGCGGCCGTCGGTCTGCGGCGCTGGTGTTAACCCAACTCTCGCGGGTGGACGACTCGGCCTCTCTAGGTGATTCTCCCGGCAGCGAGCCGGAGGCCCACCCGCCCCGTTGTAATGTGACACAGAGCAGACCACAGTGGACCTCAAGCCCGCCCTAAACCTTAAAGAGCAGAAAAGGTCTGGTTCCAGCCCTTCAAGAGTGGGCGCCCCAGGGGCACGGCCGCCCCGCCCTCTCCTTGTAACTTGCCCTGCAGAGCTTTGGCTCTTCTTGGCCGGCCCGCTGGGAGCTTGGTGACCCTCCCTGTGGCCAGAGGCGCAGGATTAGGTAACAGTCTTCCCACTACCAAGGGCGCTTCACCAAGCCATGTAAACTTATCCAGGTCAAAGGTGTCCAGGGGCGGGAGATAAGAACGGGCTAAGGATTGTCCAACGCCCTGATAAAAAGGACCTATGTGACTCGGGAATAAAGAAAGGTGAGAAGCTGGGCCTGGAGAGAGGGAGGTACGGGATTCTGCGAGGACTCTGGAGTATTGGAGAGGTTTGTATACTGGAATGGCGAGTGCGGAGGTAGGAGTGATGGACCGGACCAGAGTATGAGAAAGAGGTTAGGAAGCAGGGCTTGGCCAGGAGGATTCACGGCTCGCCCCATCATTCTGTCACCCCTAGGAAGCAGTGCTGTATTGTCCAAATTCCATCCAAAGAAAGGACTTAGATTCACTCCTGCCCCGGGCTCCCCCCTACTCCACCAAAGCCAGCAGCTAGATTCTGTAGCTCAGATGAAGGAACTGGGAAAGTACTTGGACAGGCCAGCACGTAAGGGAGAGAGAGTCCTCTTATCTTTAAAGAGCAAAGGTGGGTGGAGGAGATGGGGACCCGGGCCAAAGAGCAAATGTTCAGGGAAAGATGAGGTCCTGGGCAGAAAAGAGTGGACCTCAATCTTCGATTCAGAAGGTGCTTCGTAAACGTTTGTGATGGAATAGGGGACAGGAAAGGGGTGTCTCGGGATCCTGGAGTTACAGGGGCATAGCGCTGGAGTCTAAAGAAAGGCAGCCGTGTCAGGGCGAAGAACGGTGTGAACGAAGCTAGGCGGTGCAGAGGCCCGGAGCGGGGAACCGGGTCACAGGTGCCGAACCTCGCGGGCCGAGCCGCGGAGCCGGCCGAGGCCGCGAACTCCGCTGAGCCCTCCCGGGGCGGGGCCAGCCAGAGGCCTGGCAGGCGTGGGGGGGAGAAGTCTGGTCTCTGAAGACCCGATTGGCGAGGCCCGCTGCCCATCATCGCCCCCCACTTCCTGGCCAGCCCCGGAAGCCAGCGGGCGCTGGGAGGGGTGGGGGAGATAGCGGCGGCAGTGGCCCCGGCCCTCGGCGAGCCGGCAGGGAGGGAGGGAGGGTGTTGGGGGTACGGCCCCCCCACCATTCCTACCGATATGGGTCCGGCTTCCCGCTCCCACCACCCCTCCATCGGCCGGGGCTAGGACATCCCCAAATCCTGTCGCCCCCTTGGCACCGACACCGAGACAGATACAGCCGCCACCACCGCTGCCGCAGCCTGGCTGGGGAGGGGGCCCGTCCCCCAGGCCCCCCGCCCCATTGAGGTGTGGGCGGGAAGGGGGGTGGGAGGATGTGGGAGGAGGGCGCCGAGAGGGACGGGGATGGGGAGAGAGGTGGCTGGGAGGGCCCGCTGGGGACAGGGTTGCTGGGGAGAGGGGCCTGAGCGGAAGAATGGCAGCGACGGGGGCTGGGCACAGGCTCCGAGGTGGGGGGCTTGCCCAGAGTGCAGGAGTCGGGTCAGAGAGCAGTAATGGCAACTCCGAATTTGGGACGGGGGTGTGGACACGGGAATGAATCTTGAACAGGGGATCCCCTTCAGGTTGCCCAGCCCTTCTGCTGCGTTTTTTGGCCCCACATGACTTTTGGGTGGCGGTGAGAAGGCCAGGTCTGCTTCCTAGGAATGCTGTCAGGCACCCGTTATCCTCTAGGCACGGAACCGCTGGTCTCCCCGCGGCCTTCCACGTTGGGGTAGACCCTCGCTAACACAGGGTGTCTTGAGGGAGGCTCTGGGTGCCTTTGATAGGCTGGGTTGCTCGCGTGCAGCAGAGCTGCAGAGAGTGACGTTTAAACTCCCGTCGGGATGGCTCTCCTATCTCATGCCCGTGCCTCATGTTCAGATTGTGACACGTTCCAGGGCCAAATGGATGTGAGGTTCTTGGCATGTTACACCTGTTGGGCGTTTCCAGGTTGCCTCCATGCTCTGTGGTTTCGCGTGTTTGCCGTAGCTCGCTTTCTTGGCGTCCCAGGGGTTCATCCGCGGCTGGGAGTGTGTGGGGTTCTCCCTGTGTGGGATCTAGCGACTTAGCCCTGTTGTGATCACAGTAGCCTGTTCTCCTACACGCGCCCCAGATCTGCATGCCCCCTGGTGTGACGTGTGGCACAGCCCTAGCGTGCGCTGGTTGCACCTGCCATTCATTTCATAAATTTATTGTCAGTATGACCCGGTGTACGCTCTTGAACCCATTTGACATTCCAGCGTGTTTATAAATCTTCAGACATATCTGTCTATAGATGGTTACTTCATCAGAACAAGGTTACACAAGTATTTCTTGTTCTGAATTCCCGGAAGCATTTTTTCTTGTTTTGCTTGGAGGCAGAGTCTATCTGTAGCCCTGGCTGTCCTCAGACTCACCTGGCTCTGCCTCAGGAGTGCTGGGATTAAAGGTGCATGCCACTGTCCAGCGAAGAGTTCTGAGTCTGTCTGCCTTCCTTCCTCCTTCCTTCCTTCTTTCCTTCCTTCCTTCCTTCCTTCCTTCTTTCTTTCCGACAGTCCCACATACCCTGTGCTGGCCTTGAACTTGAGATGTAGCCAAGGCTAGCCTGGAATTCCTAATGTCCTACCTTAGATTCCTGTGTTCTCACACCTCGAGTCCCAAGCGGCCACTCTTCATTTGTTTTACTTTGCTGACCACTCAGCCTGTCTCTCCACATGTTTCTCTCCACTGCCCGTATACACAGTCTGTGTCACAGCTTTGATGCCGGTCTGTCCTGTGGTGGACCCCAGTGCCTGTGTCATGTGTGGGCCACTGCCTGCGCCCCGCTCTTTGTGCCGTTGTCACATACTTGATGACGAGTGTAGGGGCATGCTCATCCCACTGTGCTCTGTGTGAGGTGGTACCTTCGCGATTTATATTCTGACCTTCCTGGGGCCATGTGTGCCTAGAATGGCTTGCTGTTAGGATTTTGGGAGGAGGTGGCGCTTCCTAATTAATATTCCTTAAGAAGGTAGCCATCTAGCGTACGATCAGAGCTGCCCAGCCCTGGGCTGCAAGTGTAACTCGGTGGCGGAGCGCTTGCCCAACCTGAAAATCCCAGCACTGCCAAAGCAAAGTGAAACAAAAACAAGGACCACGCTGCCTCGAGTTAACTGACCAGCGGTGGGCGTGTGTACAGCCGTGTAATCCCGTCAGGGCTCACCGAGCACCCACTGTTCCTGCTGCTGTGTGTGGGCACCACGAAGAAGACATGATCCCTGTCCTACCCCTGTCCAGCCTGGAGGAGGCTGGGCAGGCGAGACCAGTGAGCGCGTACCCCCAGCGCGTCACCACCATCACTGCGCCCGCAGCGCGGCGAGCATCAGACTTACCTGGAAGGCATGTTGAGGTTCAGGCTGGCCCAGTGCCAGAGCTCCTCTTGTCGGGGCGGGGCCCAGCAGTTTGCATTTCACCGTGGTAAGCACTGCTGTGTGAGTGCTGTGACATACACCCCTGGCCCCAGCATTCAGGAGGAAGGACGCATTCAGGCAGGAAAACTGTCCTGACTGTTGTGGGGATGTGCAGGGATACTGGAGAACTTTGTGATGGAGCGTGAGCCTGGTGAGGGGGCCACTGGGCTGTGTGAAGCAACAGGAGGTAGGGCTTGCCCAGCCACAGGGAACAGTGGTCAAAACAGAAGCACAGAGGACTCTTGCTGAGTCTGGGGAAGTGAAATAGAGCCTTTTGGAGATGGGGTCTGAGAAGCACAAGCCAGCTTTTCAAGAAAGGCCTTTGTAGGCAAAGACTCAAGGTGTGGCCAGGGCGGGGTGGAAGGCGCGCTCACAGCATGCAGAGAACGAGCAGAATAGTTAGCAAGCCTGCTGGTAGGTTCTGGGGTCTAGGGCCGGGACAGGCTGGTGTGGGTTCCCCCTCTGGCCTCTTGAAGGAAGGGAGAGCCTTTGACCAGCATGCACAGGTACAGAAGAACACCTTTCTATCAGCTCCGACCCTGCCTGCAGCACTGGAAAGAGGAACGGCCCAGAAGGCAGGTTCTGCGTCATGCCTTCCTCCCGAGCCTGTGTCTGCCCTGGCAGCTTGTCGGAAGCTCGGTCCACCCTGCCCTCTGTGTTGTGGTGTAGCCTCTCCCACCCCCAGCCTGCCCACACTGCCTCCCTGAAGGCTGGGAGGAGGAAGGGAGGCTTGGGTTTGTTTGCCCGTGTGTGGAAGCTCGGCGGTGTGGTAGGCACGGGGCATGAAAGTCCGCAGAGTGGGCAGTTCTGGACAGGTATTTACACCCGTAAATTCATAACTGTATGTGGCTGTATTAGCTTCTTCAGGCCTGGCAATTTTTATATCTGTTCTTGCAACTGGTTCCATAGTGTTTGTCAGTCACTGACTCCATGTCTGCTGCGTGCAGCATGTGTGTGCATGCATGTGTAAGTGTGTGTGTGCAGTAACAGTGAGCAAGGTTGGGGAACACAGGACACTTAGGTTTAACCTAGAAACTGCTACTGAGGAGCCACGTGGCCTCAGGGAAGCTTTTTCCTCTCCTTGAGCCATTTCCTATGAAATCAATAATGCTAATAGTACTTTGTAAACTATCACGTGGATCATACATAGGGTTTAACATACGATCTATTACGTCACTGTCCACCAGAAATAAATGGAGCCGCTCTTTAGTTTTAAACTTTTGATAACCCCAACAAAAAAGGTGACAAGAAGCAGTGCCGTTTATTTCATCAGTGTATTTAACTGAAGCCAGTGGAACCAGAAGGAATCAGTAGAAGCTGATCAGATTCCGAGGGAGGAAGGACGCTTAGCTAGCACGCACAGGCCTGGCCACTGGGGCAGCGGCGGACTATTTAATAGCGGGATATTTTATGTGTCTGTTTTTCACCCCGAATCCTCAAGAGTCTGGTGTGCCTTAACATTCCCAATCCCTCTCCATTGGAAGTGCACGGTATAAGTATAGACAGCCTGTGAAGAGCAGGTCATGGTGCCTCATGCTTGTCAGTTGGGCGAGTAGGAGGCAGGGGGGTGTCTGTGAGTTAAGTGCAGCCTTGGCTACACGGTTCCAGGTCAGCTTGAATTAAAATGAGAATCTTCCTCAAAAAAAAAAGTCCCTTCCAGCCCCAACTGTTAGCCGCCAGGGCCGTTGCCCCTCCCCTTCACGCGCCGTGGGGCTCTTGTCTGTATCGGGAAGACAGCTACCTCAGACTCGTTCCTCCCATTCTGGACCCTGGGAGCATCTCCCAGCTTTGCCTGCTGTTAACCCGCTGCTCTCACCTGCAGGTGACCAGAATGGAGCTGTGGCCCGGGGCCTGGACGGTGCTGCTGCTGCTGCTGCTCCTCCTGCTGTCCACCCTGTGGTTCTGCAGCTCCAGTGCCAAGTATTTCCTCAAGATGGCCTTCTACAACGGCTGGATCCTCTTCCTGGCCATACTCGTGATCCCCGTGTGTGCTGTGCGGGGGCGCAATGTCGAGAACATGAAGTAAGGGGCCAGGGGAGACATGGTGGGTCCTGGGGGAACCCAAGGGCGAGAAGGGAGCGGTGGGCTTGCAGGGGAGAAGGCTGCAAGCAACAAGGATGGGGGAAAGGGGCAGAGAGATGGCCAGGAGGCAGCAGGCACGGAGGCATCGGTGGATCCCACTGGGCCCCTTGCCGTGACCCCGCAGGATCTTGCGTCTGCTGCTGCTCCACATCAAATACCTGTACGGGATCCGAGTGGAGGTGCGGGGGACTCACCACTTCCCTCCCACGCAGCCCTACGTCGTGGTGTCTAACCACCAGAGCTCCATCGATCTGCTCGGTGAGGCCTCGTCCCAGGGCCCAGTCCTCCCTCAGAGCCTTCTCCCTCGGGGGCCCCTCCCAAGCCTGGTTCCATAAAGGTCCTCGGTCCCGCCTCCTCTTGGAGGTCACCCCTCCTCGGGCTTCTCTTCCCTGGGTCGGGTCTGCCCTCAGCAGGTGCCTACGCCTGTAGCCAGCCCTGGTTGCTCAGGCTTTCTCCAGCCCACTGATCTCCAGTTTGTGCGGGCGGTGGCCTGGGGTCGGTGGCCTGGGGTCGGTGGTGTGATGCCTGCCATGATGCTGCCTGTACCCTGATCCGAACCCCACCCCCACCCCTGCCAAGGGATGATGGAGGTGCTGCCAGATCGCTGTGTGCCCATTGCCAAGCGTGAGCTGCTGTGGGCTGGCTCTGCCGGGCTGGCCTGCTGGCTGGCAGGAGTCATCTTCATTGACCGGAAACGCACGGGAGATGCCATCAGTGTCATGTCCGAGGTGGCCCAGACCCTGCTCACACAGGATGTGAGTCTTCCATGACGGGAGTGTGGAGGTTAGGGGGTCAGTGGCTGCAAATCCCCAGTAGTCAGTGTTGTGTCCTTATTACAACTGGGCAGCTACTGACACATGCTACGGCCTCTTCCCTCAGGTGAGAGTGTGGGTTTTTCCCGAGGGAACAAGAAACCACAATGGCTCCATGCTGCCCTTCAAACGTGGCGCCTTCCACCTCGCAGTACAGGCCCAGGTGATCATTGTGTCTCCT
Organism: Meriones unguiculatus; assembly: GCF_030254825.1. NCBI lineage: Eukaryota > Metazoa > Chordata > Mammalia > Rodentia > Muridae > Meriones > Meriones unguiculatus. The sequence continues at coordinate 2,178,149 of NC_083363.1, read as the reverse complement.
CCTGCCTGCCAGCGCCCAGCCCCACTTCCTCCCTGCCTGGGCACCTGCACTCACTGCTTTGCCCCTTCCCAGGTCCCCATCATCCCCATAGTCATGTCGTCCTACCAGGACTTCTACTGCAAAAAGGAACGCCGATTCACCTCGGGTGAGTCCACACTGGGTGGAGGGCCGAGAGTGGGTCCTTGGGAGCCTGGGGAATGTCCCTGAGGCAGGGGATCTTAGGTGCCCACTGGACATGCCAGGAGGTAGTCCCCGTCTTTCCGAGAGGGACTGTTACAGTCTGGAAGGAGAGTGAAGGCCGAGGGTGCCGAGCCAGACTGACCATACTCTGGAAGCATGCAGAGAGGCCTAGACAGGGTCCGGGAGGGATCTTGTTAGGAGCTGGTGTGCAAGCAGAGCATCACTGCGGGAGGACAGCGTAGCAGTGAGCTTCCACCGCGGTTGGCTGGTCCTGATGCCGGTCCCACCCCGCCAGGACGGTGTCAGGTGCGCGTGCTGCCCCCAGTGCCCACAGAAGGGCTGACGCCAGACGACGTCCCCGCCCTGGCGGACAGAGTCCGGCACTGCATGCTCACCGTCTTCCGGGAGATCTCCACCGATGGCCTGGGTGGTGGTGACTGTGTGAAGAAGCCTGGGGGGGCGGGCGAGGCCCGGCTCTGAGCTCTTCCCCACACCGCGACCCAGGCCTGAAGCAGGGCCAGGCCTCCTTCCCGGGTCCCCGCTCTCTGCACTCCCTTTGGAATCTCCTCCAGTGATGGTGGCACAGCGTCACTCCGCACCCTCCCCTGCCCCACTGCGGACTCTCCTGCATGGTGCAGGCTCCACTCCGAGCCCCACCTGCCATCTCGTCTTGTGGGACACTTGCCTCCCCTCATCCTTGGCTCGACCGATACAAGGGTGGGAGACGCCCACCCCGCCCCTTCCCTGTGGTCTCTTTGCGGCCTTCTCTCCCTCTTCACCCCACACTGGACAATGGACTCATCTGTTCTGTGGAACAATCCATCCTTTCCCCCCAAGTCCACACGTGAGTGGGCACGCCTGCTACTGAGGACTCCTGACCCTGTGGCTGGAGGCTGAGCCCGAGCGCTCCTCACCGGCTCATCTGGGGACCGTCCTCAGCACTGTCACCCTCATCGGGTCACCCTGGTCGGGAATGGCCCTTCTAACTCAGATGTCTCATCCCTGCCCATGCCAGGGGCTGAGCACACTCCAAATGCCAATTTCTGCTTCCCCTGCTCCCCAGATAGAGGTCTTCCAGCACCGTCTAACCAAATTCTGGAGAGGCAGACAGCAGAAGCCGCGCTCTCTGCTCCCTGGGGCCTTAGGGGAAAGAACCCAACCCTGGCGAGAGGGAGAGAAGGGCGCTTAATTTATTTCTCTTTCTTTTGAGGTACCTCCCTCTCTGAGCCAATTTTCATTTCCTCCCAGTGGCATTGGCCACCCCCTGCCTCCCACTCTAGACCCATTCCTAAGACCCAGGAGGTAGGCTGGGGGCAGAAGGAACGGGTGGGATCCAGTTTTGTGTGGTTGTTTTTATTTGGAGAACAGCAAGCGACTGAGAATAAAGAGAAAGAGAGAGCTGGGGCTTTCTGTGGCCTGTTGCTCCAGGGTGGCGAACCTGGGTCTGCCAGTCCCAGATTAGATCCCAGGGTTCCCCATAAGACAGAGATCCAGGCTGTTGCGGGCGTTCCTTGTCAACCTTGGAGGCCTGGGCCCAGGCTGTTGTCCTCACAGGCACCTGGTTAGTGGCAAAGAGGCAAGGTGGCTGTGGTCTGGGGGGGCTGGAGGGAGGGCCCTGCCAGTCACCCATCAAAACACGGCCTGGGGACCAGGGCATGGGGGAGGGTCTCAGGAGTGAAATGCTGCCTTGAGGCGGGCTCTTCAGTCCAGGAGGAGCAGGGGACTCACAGGCACCCAGCCTTTCCTCGAGTAGCAGCACTTGATCGCTGAGGGACTCGATCCTGTCACCCCGGCCCCACAGCTCAGCCACCTGTTCCGGCCGCAGCTCTTCCGGTGGCATGGGCAGCACTGCCCGGACCCAGGCCCCGGCCCGCGTGGCCCACTACAAAGGAAGGCGCCTTAGGATGTGGGCAAGGTCCCGGGGACCCTGGCAAGCCCAGCACCTCTGCCGGCCACTCACCTGCTCCAGCCGCTCCAGGCGCTCACGAAGCTCTGCGACCTCCCACCTCAGCTTATGCCCCCCCTGTTCCGCTTCCCGGACTAGGACAAAGGAGATGGTGAGCGTGGCCTCACGCTGCAGGGACCCAGGCCCACCCTGCAGCCGTCCCATACCCACCCTCCACACTGAGGACACCGGCACGTGTGGAGGACTCCAGAGGGCCCCCAGCACACGTGCGTCCATCAGGACCCAGCACCAGGGGTTGAGGACAGCTGCACTGGAAGCTGCCCAGGGTGTTCACACAGTCATGAGAACAGAGAGTCAGGCTGGTCCTGCATTCATCAACATCTAGTTACCAGAAAGAGAGGGGGCAGCGTGCCAGCGTGGGTGGGGGAGGTCCCAGCACCCACCCCCATTCTGTATCGGCGGTGCCCATCCTGCTCACCCACGTGGCAGTGCTTCCCTCCCCAGCCGGGGGCGCACTCGCACTGGTCCGGCCCGGTGCAGACACCCCCGTTAAGGCAAGGCTTGGAGCAGATGGCTGGGGTATATCGGAGAAGAGAGAGAGTTAAGCCGGGGACAGGGTGCCAGCTCCCCAGCGTGCTCCCACAAGGCCTCAGGCCCGGCCTCACCTTCACAGGTGAGCGCTCCCGGGCGGGGCTTCCTCCAGCCCTGGCAGCACACCACGTGCGGCTGCTGGACCTCCCGCCTCACCTCCCGCCAGGCCACGCGATAGGTGGTCCTAGAACACAGAAGCAGCGGGCTCAGGGCTCCGGTCCTGGGCTTGGTCCTGGGGAGCCGGGGCTGAGGGCTCCCTCTCTCACCTGTAAGTGCTGCATGTGCGTCTTCCGGCACACAGCGTCAGGTAGGGCTTGTACACAGGCTGACTGTAGGACTCGTTGTACCAGAGTGGGAGCAGCAGGGTCTGTTTGGAGCACACTCCCGAGCTGCGGCCACGCCAGGGAGGAGGCGCTGAGTTTCAAGTTTGTCTTGCCTCTTGTCAAACCCAGGCCTAGCAGAGACCTCCCCCGGCCTTCCCCTATCTGCTCACCTTTCTTTGAAAGATCCTCCTTTGGCCCCCTCGCCTGACGTCAGTAGCAGGAGGAAGGAAAATCCACTCAGGAAAACCCACAGCTCAGCCCTGGGCCCCATGGTTCTTCAAGACGCTGTGGGCTGCAGACAGGCAGTTACTGGACGCCTCTCTCCAGCAGAAGTCCCCCCTGCCCCCCGCAAAGCAATCTCTTGAGGTGAGGTCAGGACATTCACTTTATTCTAAATGAGCTACTCACGGGGTCTACAGCAGCCTATACCCTTAGCCGGGTACGTCCTGACATTATCACATCACCACCCATTCATCCTCAGCCAGGCTCGCCCCTACCCCAACTTCTCCATTCCAGCGCTCAAGGCCGGCGGCCTTCCCACACAACCCTTCTATACTCCCTTAGACCATCACCTTCAGAACTGCAGACCCGCACAAACACATTTCTGCCACCACCACACTGCCACCCGACCACGTATCCCCGAGACACACGCCTCTCAGAAACCCCTCAGCTCATCCCCACCCAAAGGACAAGTACTCCCAGTCTTCCCACACCGGCTTCCTCTCTCCCAACACCCTGCTCTTCCCACCTGTTTCCCCTGTCCAGGGAGACTGCAGTCACAGCAACCCCAACAGCGGCAGCTTAGACTGGTGGGTGGGCCTCTCCGCCTGGGAAGAGGCTAAGGGGTTGGGCCACACAGCAGCCTCCCATTCCTGCCCCCTCCCACAAGCTCCTCAGACTCAGGCCTCTAAGCTCAGTCATCAGCTTCTGCCTTCCTCGCCGTCGCTCAAGCACTACTTAGCAGGACCCACACATCCTTTGGAGGCCCCCAAATATGAACCCCAAATCAGAAGTTCCTGGCTCTAATAGCAACCAGCACCCCACCCCCCTCAACCTAACACACTGTGGGACAACGTGAGAACAGAGAGGGCGAGAGACAAAGCAAGGGCAGGTCATGGCCGAGCAGGCAAGATCAGCCATCAGCCGTCATAGAAGGGCAGGGGCGGCCCAAGGCACCAAGGGGAAAACTGCCTCGGTCTCTTGATGGCATTTGTTGGAGGCTGGGGGCACCACCCCCAAGCCAGAACAGACAGGGGACTATTGTCTCAGCCAAATTCCTCCTCCCCAGGCAAAGGGAGACTCACTGTACAGCCCCTCCCCCAGCCCTGGCCTACAAAGGTCAAGGGGCATGACACATGTCTAACCTGACCCTCTGCCCCCTCGTCTAGTCTGGGGGTGGCCGGCCAATTCCACCCATGAGGCTGAGGCCCAAACTACCAGAGCCTGGGGCTCAACCCCCTAACCCCAGGACAGGACAGGAAGAGAATTGTCTTTAGCAGGAAAGAACCCACAGAGAGTCAGGAACCCACACAGAATGGGCATTCAGAGGGCGGAAACACCAAGGGGGTCCCCACCCCAGACTAAGTATCCGGGCGCCCAGGCCCCAGGCTTTCTATCCCCACCCTCTTCGGGGAGTCCAGGTCCCCTTTACCTGGGAATAAGCCAAGCCACACGGAGGAAACGGAACTTTATTTCTATAAATACAAGGGACACCCGATAAAGGGCAGTTAAAAGAGGGCCTGGGGCCTCAAAGAACCTAGGCTCCCAGGGGAGACCCCAATACTGATCATAGGGACTGGGGGAATCCCCAAACCTGAGATGGGCCTTGCAGGCCACAGATATTCCCCAACACTGACACTTCAAAAGTGGAACTGTCCCCATAGGGGAGCCTCGGAACCCCTCTTACGGGTGTCCCTCTTGCTGAGGAGGCTGGCGACAAAGGGAAAGCTGAGAACAAGGGAATATGGGGATAACAAGCTAAAAATGTCCTGAGTGGCCTGGAAGGAGCCCCGTGTGGTGGGCAGGGCCTGGGCTCTTCCGGTGCAGCCAGACCCGGAGGAGCAACAGCAGCAGCAACGGGGCCACAGTGCCTGCTTCCCAACCTCAGCCATGGCAGAAAGGGAGGGCTCGGGGGCATCCCCAAGTGAGGATGTGAGGTAGGGGACCAGGGCCTGTCATTCACAGAGGAGCAGGGGGAGGGCTCAGGGAGCCCTGGTGGGGGTGGGGCAGTGTGGGAGCGATGAGGTGGTCACAGGCTTGCCGGAGCCTGGCATCTGCTTCCCAAGGCCACAACCACTCTGGACTGGGGAATTCCTGGAGACACCCTCGAGGACAGCTTCAGGAGAGCCACGGCTCGATGCAAGTGTCATAGAGCGTGCGATTGGAGTGCCAGGCGGTGTGAGAGATCCCAGCCATCTGACACCTCACTATGGCACCCCGGGCCAAGAGAGTCTTCAGCCCGAAAGAATCCCGAAGATAAACCTTCAAGTGGGTGGAGGGCCGTGGAGACATGGAAGAAGAGGAGACAGAGTGAGGCACTGCTGGCGGCCAGACCTTCCCCTTCCCCTCTCCCTCCCCCTCCCCCTCCCCCTCGAGGCAGACAGGTCAGCTCAGGAGGCACAGGCAGACAGCTCCAGAATGAGGTGGAGCACTGGGAGGGAGAAGGAAGTCTCCCCAGGGGCTTACCGGCTGCTTCTCCATCTCTAAGACAGTTTCGTTGGCATCGTAGAAACCAAAGAAGCTACAAAGAGATTTGCAGAGGGGATTTAGCGGAGCCAGGAGCACTAACATGCGTTAGTGTTCCCCAGAAACTCAGCCCGCTAGGAGATGGGGAGCACAGAGCACACCCACTCTCACAGGACCTGGGCACAGGGACACTTGAGAGATGAAGACGGACGTAGAGAGTTGGAGGCCAGCTCCAGCTGCAGTGAGTTCCAGGCCAGACAGGCCTACATGAGACCCTGCCTCAAACAACAAAAAACTGAGAACAAGTCCTGATTTGAAGAATTTGAGGTGGGACTGGTTAAGAGCACTGGCTGCTTTTCCAGAGGACTCAGGTTGAATTCCGAGCACCACCACATTGTCTCAACCATCTGTAACTACAGTTCCAGGCGATCCATGCCATCTCGTGGCCTCTGCCGGTATCAGGCACAACCAATAGTACACAGATGTACATGCAGGCAAACCACTCCCCCGCACACATGAATCTTAATAATAAAATAATCGCCGGGCAACGGCGGCACACTCTTTTAATCTTAGCCCTCAGGAAGAGTGAGTTTCCACAACAGCCAGGATGACACAGAGAAACCCTGTCTCAGGAAACAAAACAAATAAAATAAAATATTTAAAGAAAAATAAAATAAGTTAAGTTTGGGGGCTGGAGAGACTGCTCAGCAGACAAGAGCACTGGCTGCTCCCACAAAAGCGCCTGAGCTCACACAGGCACAAAGCCAAATGTACACACACCTACACAGGTGTCAAAATAGTAAATATCCTTAAAAGAGACTCAAGAGGGCTGGAGAGGTGGCTCAGAGGTTAAGAACACTGGCTGTTCTTCCAAAGGTTCTGAGTTCAATTCCCAGCAACCACATGGTGGCTTAGAACCATCAACAATGAGATCTGGGCCCTCTGCTGGTTCTCAAGCACACATGCAGGCAGAATGCTGTAGAAATAATAAATAAATAAAATTAAAAAAAAAAAGAGAGACTCAAGAACCAAGTGTAGTATATGTGTAAAATCTAAACACGTGGGAGGCAGAGGCAGGCGGATCTCAGGAGGCCAGCCTGCTCTAAAGAGCTTCAGGAGAGTCAAGGCTACGTAGAGACTATATCTAGAAAAATCAAACAGTTAAAACAAAGCAAAGCCATGCACGCCTAGCATGGACTCTAGGCCAGCACTCTCTGCAAGTAGGTCGGCCGGCTGGTTTGCAGGGCCTCACCCAGAACACCATGTGTGAGTCCACAGGGGACTTTGGTGTTTGCTTGCTTTTTTGAGGCAACTTCTCGCTAGGTGACCTTAGCTGGCCTGGAACTCATCCACCTGACTCCTGGGTGCTAGGATTAAAGGCACAACCATGCCCAGTTAAAATACCGTTAGGTGTGGTGGTGTGCGCCATTAATTCCAGCACTCAGGAGGCCGAGGCTGGAGAATCTCAGTGAGTTCCAGGCCAAACCAGGGCTACAAAGTGGAAGCCTGTCTCAAAAGGAGAGAGATAAAAAATTACAAGCAAGTAGACCTTGTGGATAACTCGACAAAAGCTCATAGTGTCAAAAAAAATCTAGGAGTTGCTGAGTGTGGTGGCCCACGCCTTTAGTCCCAGCATTTGGGAGGCAGAGGCAGGTGGACCTCTGAGAGTTCAAGGATAGCCTGATCTACATAACAAGGTCTGGGACAGCCAGGGCTATGTAAGAAACCTTGTTCCAAAAAAAAAAAAACACCAAACCAAACCAACAACAAAACAAAACAACAACAAAAAAGCACCTAGGAGTCTGAGAGTGAGAGGAAAGCAGGCTGGAAAGGAGCCCTGGCTGAGGAAGCATGTTCCAGGCAGGAGGAGCAACAGGACGACACAACAAGGTATGGGGGCTGGGTTTTAGGAAAGACAGGTTGGAACCCAGCTCTGGGCCTATAAAACCAGTGTTTTATCATGCCATGTAAAAGTGCGCCCTTTGTGGAGGGAAAGGAAAACCAGAAGACAGCCTGTTCTTAACTACCAATGCTGCATGTACAGGCAAGCCTGAGAGTCCCTGCCTAGTGTGCCTGGCATGGCCGGGTATTACCCCCCAACTGGGTGGCTGTGAGGGTGAAGTTAGCTCATCTAGGAGAACAGAGGGGGGCTAGAGAGATGCTGTGCTCTTTCACAAGACCCAAACTCAATTCCCAAACCCACGCTGGCGCGGGTGAGTGGGTGGGGTGGTGCCTGGAAGCTCAGCTCCATCCAGGGGCTCTGACACCAAAGTATAACCCAGCAGGCAAAGGTGCCCGCTGCCGGCCAACAGGCTGAGTTCAGTCCACAGATCACGCAGCAGAAGGAACAACGGAGCCCCGCACGTTGTTCTGATCCCTCACCCCCGTGAGGTCCTACATGAGCATGCTCGCAAAGTCAATCGGAGGAACTAAACTGAAAAATAAGAAATCCTAAAAAATAAGATGGTGCCCTGGGACATACCACAAGCCATCACCAAGAGCTGTTACAAACATGGGAGCATTACACACGGAATGACACTGTGTACGTAAAAGCCACCCTTACTCTTGCACTGTTTTTTTTTAGTAATTTATTTAATTTTATGTGCATTAGTACGGTGTCAGATCCCTTGGAACTGGGCTTACAGACAGTTGTAAGCTGCCACGTGGGCACTGGGACTTGAACCCAGGTCCTTTGGAAGCGCAGACAGTGCTCTTAACCACTGAGCCATCTCCCCAGCCCCTCCTATACTGTTTTTATTTTGGAAGGTCGCCACTCTTTCCTCAACCCTCCAACGCTGTCCTATCTCACTCAGAATATTTTATTTCTTTTTGAGATAGGGTCTCACTTTGCAGCCCTGGCTGTCCTGGAACTCACTCTGTAGACCAGGCTGACTTTGAACTCAGAGATCACCTGCCCCTGCCTCCCTCCTGCGGGGACTAAACAGGGGCCAGCAGCGTCAGCGTGATGTTTCCTCCTGTGTGTATGGATGAGCAGCCTGGCCATGCCCATGCGCACCACATTCACGGCCTCAAGGACCGCAGGCGCTGGTACAGCCCTAGGACTAGAGTTACGGACGGTCGTGAGCCACCATGTGGATGCTGGGAACCAGACCTGGGTCCTCTGCAAGAACAGAACGACGGATCCACCTCCCCAGTCCCCACTTCTCTCTCTCCACGCTGGCTGCCAAGGATTGGGGGGAGAAGTGTTTAATGAAGCTTCATTTTAGCGGGGAACGTTCAAGAAGGACGAAGGTGATGGTTACACAAGTGTTAATGTAGCCAATGCCACAGAACTATTCACTTGAAAACCTTAACTTTTAAAGTTGGGTATATAAGGTGAGCTGGTAGAGTGACTGGCTAGCATGCATGAGGTTCTGGGTTCGATGCCCAGCACTGCATACACTTGACTGGTAACAAAGGTCTGTGTCCTTGGCTCTATAACAAATTTGGGGCAGCCTGGAACACATGGCACTCTATCTTAAAAAGAATGTAACTCCTACCTACCCATCTTTCTTCCCTCCTGCTGCTGAGAATCAAACCCAGGGGCCAGGTGTAGTGGCACAGGCCTTTAAGGCCAGCACGCAAGAGGCAGAGGCAGAGGCAGGAGGATCTCTTTGAGTTCAAAGCCAGCCTTTTCTACAGAGCCTGGACTAAAAGAAAACCTGTCTCCAGAAACAAGGAAACAAATTCAAACCCAGGACTTCAGGATGCTGGCCAAATGCTCTGGCCTGCACCCTCTCAGCTCATCGTGACCTCTTAGCTTGTTGTCCCTGAGCAGACTCTACTTGGTAGCCAAGGCTAATCACAAAATAAACAGCCTTTCTCTGCCTCCAGGGTACTGGGTTACAGCTGGGCACACCACGCTCAGCTACAGTTTTATCACAATAAAAAATAGCTCAAGGGCCTGACACTGGCAACAAGGGTTGAATGGAACCATGCCCTACCTCATTCACCTCCTCCTGCTCTCCCCACACTGCCTCCCCAATCCTCACGGAGGCTCGGCTCGGCTCCCACAGCACAGGCCTGCCCTTGCTTCCTCAGGCTTGCTCAGATGGAGCGCTCCTCAGAGGATGCTGCCTTCAATGGAGGCTACAGCAGGCCCCTGCCTCCTCTTTCACTGCAGCTGCCATAAGTATTCTAATTGAGTGGCTTCTCCCTAACCAGAGCAGAAAGTACATAACAGCAGGGACTTCCTTTGCCGATGCTTCCCCAGGGCCCAGGACTGCACCTGGGCACACATGCAGTGTTCAATAAATATGTATTGGGTGAATTACAGGTGACATTCCCAGAGCAGCTCCTGATGACACAGGTGTGCAGCGCCACCTGGCCATCAGCTTTCCTGAGCTTTGAGACAGAGGTAGACGCTCTGATGGGTCGGAAGAGAAATGGCAGGAAATGAGATAAAACGGCTCGGACCTCAATGAGATAAAACTGGAGTGACCTCAGTGTCCTGACATTGGTCTTTTTGAGATTATTACTTGTTTTCTCACACAGGGTTTCTCTGTGTAGCCCTGGCTGTCCGGGAACTTACTTTGTAGGCCAAGCTGACCTTGAACTCAGAGATCCTCCTGCCTCTGCCTCCAGAAGGAAAGCTGGAATTAAAATCCACCACACCTGGTAGTCTCACTTCGATATTGTGTTTTAGATACCTAAGATACAGCCCCAAAGAAATCTGGATAAAGCTTACACAGGACCTTGATAAACCTTCTCAGCAACCTCCTAAGAATCTGTGATAACTTCAAAATTATTTCTGTATGGATGTTTGTGCGTGGTATTTGAAACTGGGTTTCAAATGTAGCCCAGGCTGGACTAATATAGTCCAAGGATGACCTTGAACTTCGGATCCTCTCTCTGTGGCCCTGGTGAGTGAAGTGTGTGTGTGTGTGTGTGTGTGTTGGGGTTGGGGAGGGGGAGGGCACGCTACGCAAGCACTCTACCAGCTGAGCCACATCTCCAGCTGCCAAAATTGAAAGACTTTTTATACCAGTTTCTTGCTTGCTTGCTTGCTTGCTTGCTTGGTGGCAGCGGTGGGTTTTAGATCACGAGAAACAAACAGAGACCCACCTTCCTCCTCCTCCTGAGTGCTGGGATTAAATATGTCAGGTTTTTTCTGGTGTTTTGGTGAAGCAATCTCATTTTCTAGCCCACACTCATCCGGAACTCCGGGGCTCAAACATTTCTACAAGGGGCAAGTACGGAGAGCACTTGCCTAGTGTGTGCAAGTCCCTGGGTCTGATCCCAGCCTTGCCAAAAAGAAGAGGGAGACATGGATGTGCTAATAATGCCTGTCCCTTGGGAGACAAAGGCATTGGCTCGGCAGCCAATCCTGGGCCGCACACCGGGCCTCCTTCTCTAAAAAGTCTGCTGTAGGGGCACTACAGGCCAGGCTTGGGAGGTAAGACTGGTGGGGGCTGGACGGCCGGGCTTCAGCCTTTGTAATCCCTCTTACCTAGACTGCCAGGGAGTGATCACTCCATCATCAGGACCCCCAATCAGCACCACATGGCCCACTCGAAGGAAGTTCTTCCGCCACGCTGTAGAGACGGGAAGACACGGAGTCAGCCACAGGGATCAGGCCAGGTTTAGCTAGAAGCAGGCGAGGGGACACAGGTGGGGGTGGGGATCTTACCAGTGGCATTGGGGTGGTCTCTCTCCCTGTTGATGAGGGCCAGAAAGCTGCTGGCGTTGAGGTACAAGTCATCATGGTGAGGATCTGAGGCAAACAGCAGTTAGGAAGACAGCCAGGGGCTGGGGACGTAGCTCAGCTGGGAGTCACTGCCTAGCATGCCCTGCTTTTGACCCCAGGCCCCAGTGAACTGGGCACAGGTGACACACACCTGTAATCCTAGCAGTCAGGATGTTACGACACAAGGATCAGAAGTTCAAAGTCATCCTTGGCTACATACAGAGTTCCAGGGGGCTGGAGGGCTGGCCCAGTCGTGAAGAGCATCAGCTGCTCTTCCAGGACTCTGGTTCAATTCTCAGCACCCACACTGGCTCACAACTAACTCCAGTCCAGGGGATCCAATGCCCTTTTCTGGCCTCCACAGGAAACTGGAATGTATGTGGTGCACATATATGCAGATAAGACACTCATTAAAAATTAAAAGAAAGGGGGAAACACACGGGGGGGGGCAGACCAGAGGCAGCATGGTCAGTCAAGAGACAACAGGAAGAGTAAAGACTGGGGCTGGAGAGACGCTCTGTGGTCAAGAGCTCTGTCCGCAATCCCAGAATTCAATCCCCAGCACCCACATGGTGGCTCACAACCATCTGTCTACGCTGGGATCTGATGACTTCTGACCCGCAGTGCACATGCAGACAGAGCACTCATGTATGTATGTAAAAACAAGTAAATCTTAAAGAGGGCAATCACTGCTCTTCTGAAGGTCGTGAGTTCAGGTCCCAGCGCCCACGTCCCAACTGTCTGCCGCCCTCTTCTGGTGTGCAGGTGGACATGCAGACACGCGTGTACATAGAATGCACACACAAATCTAAAAGCTAGCCATCCAACCACACAACAGGAGAATAACTGCCACACGCTGGGACACACTTGTGGAGTTTGTCGATTTGCTCTGTTTGATTTTTGAGACACGGTCTGTTTAGTCCTGCCTGCCGTGGGACTCCTCTATAACACAGGCTGGCTTCAAACCAAAGCACTGGGGTAAAATTCACGCACCATCCGTGACCCCAGGAGGCACTCTATCTGCTTCCCTGTAGGAGTCAGTGACTAACAGTTACTCTCACTGCTGGAATCATTCCAACCCCTTCACAAGGTATATGCTGTATTACTCTGGAGAAGGAGACTGAGTCTCAGAGAGCCAAGAAAGGTACCCAAGATCACTCAGCAGCTTCAACCCCTAATCCGGCCCCGGCTTCCACTGTCACCTGCACTGTAGCAGAGGTTGGACCCTAACGGACCAAATCCAGCCTGTTACCTGCTTCCGTAAATAATGCTTTATCCGGACATGGGTCACTCACTCACTCACACGGCCTATGACCCACTATGGCGGAGACAACGGACTCCTGAAAGTTGTCCTCTGACCTCCACATACGTGCTTATGCAAGCAAGCAGGCGCAGGAGAGAGACGAACAATAATGATAATTAATTATTTCTACAGAAATTTCTGCATGAGACTACACTCTCTGAGGCAACCGGGTGGCGTGCGCGCCACGTCCTGGTGCGCGCCACGTCCTGGACGTCTGAGAAGTGTTCCGTAGATGGAAGCTGTTACTTTGGTTATGGCAGAGGTGGGATCGGCGGCCCCCCCCCCCCCAACTCACCGTGCCAGTAGTTGCAGATGGAAAATTCCTGGCCCCAAGGGCTGTAGCAGACCCGATAAAGGTTAGACCGCATGGACGTAGGGAAGAGCCACTTCAAATAGTCTGTGTCTGAAAAGAAAAGGCGTGCCAAGGCGGCCTCAGCCCCCAAGCCCCGGGCAGCCTGCCTTCCACGGAACCCACGGCGCCCACTCACCTCCATACTGCCCCATCTGCGGGGAGGAGAGAGAGATGAAAGAATCCACGTTGTGGTCGTCCATGACAGACAACAAGGCTCGGCACACCAGGCCCCCTGCGGGCAGAGGCAGGCAGAGCTCTGTGAGTCTCCAGGCCAGGCGGGTCTACAAAGAGGGTGCGGGACAGCCAAGGCTACACAGAGAAACTCTGTCTTGGAAAACAGAGAGAGAGAGAGAGGGGGGGAGAGGACAGGCACTGGAGTGACCCTTGTCCCTGTCTCTCAGAAAAGTGAACGTAAAAGACTGGAATCCAAGGCCTCAGACACACTCTGTGCCAACAGGTCACATATCATGTGATAGAAGCATGCTAAGAGCCTCTAGGCCTCTGACCAAAGGGATATGCTCTTAGCTGTTCTCTAAATCCCCAAATCCAAGAGAACCATGGGCAACGAGGACGGAAGGACGCCTCCCTCCCGTCCAGGCCCCGCAGGATGAAGACAAGAGCGGGTAGGATCAAACACCAGCGCTCATTCGCTAGGGCTCTGAGCAGAGCAACGCAAGCGTCTTTGCAGCGGACAGGGTTTGGGGGTTAGGAGGGTGTTGCCTACCCTGGGAGTAGCACAGGAGGTGCACCCCTTCGGGGGCCTTTTCCATGATGGGGACCACAGCCTCTCGGAAGCCCTGCACCTGCTCCCACAGCGGCCGCAAGCTCTCTCTGCCATCGAAGAGATCAAGCACTGTCACCACAGTCCCGGGGTGCGTCTGTGGGAAGGGGGCAATGCAGCCACTGGGGTTGGACGGCGGAGGCACGTGCGTTTTGCTGCGCTTGCTTGCTGGAAGGAGCCCCTGCCCCCCAGCTCTCCCCTTAAGTCCTGGCCTGGAGGGGCAGTCCCGCGCTTCCTCCCCCAGCCAGTGTAGCTGTTCCAACACCCCGAGGCCGGTGTCCCCTGACAGACCTCATTGATATAGTCCAGCAGGTGGCGGAAGCTGTAGGAACTGTCAAACAGCCCATGCACCACGATCACCGGCTTGTAGGACCCGCGGTGGGGTGCGGGGGCCGCGGGCATGAGCAGCCACAGGAACGGCAGGAGGAGCAAAGTCCACGCGGAAGGAAGCCTGTGCCTCCGCAGCCCCGGCATGCTCCCACCTGAGAAGGAACGAGGAGCTGTGAAGGAAAGCAAACGGGCTCACGGCGAGCCGCCCTCCGGCCTCGGCTCCTACCCCTGAGCCTTACGGCCCGCTTTTACTTACTCGGGTTCGCTCGGCACAAACACACCCCCTAAGACACCAATGCTCCAGACACCAATGCTCACCCTAAGTCCCGCCCCAACTTGACGCTCACGGGACTTGGTCCCCTAGGCCCAGGATCTTCCTTAAGCATCACCTCGGCCATGCACAACTCTGGGCTCTGCAAAGGCCCCACAGCAGCAGCCCAGGCCCCACGGAGAGTGGAAACTCCCACCTGGCCTGGGTCTGGAGGCTTCGCTCCTCCAGCTGTTTACTTGTACCCAGTCTGAAGTCCACGGGGTGGGAGGGGAAACGGGACCAGGAGAGCGCGCAGTGGGAACGACGGAGGGGAGTGGGGAGGGCTGCTCGGGGTCGCGCAAAGCCGTCACGTCCGGGGCTTTCCCTGGCAACAGGGCGAGCGTCCCCTGCAACGCGGCCGCGGACCGGGGAGGCAATGGAACGTTCCATTGCACCCAAGGAGCTGGGGAGGAACGAGGCGGAGCGATCCATTGAGGCGGGTGGGGAGCTGCAACCGCAGAGAAAGTAGTCCTGGGTATCTAAAGAGGGCTTTCTGGGGCTCAGCCGCGTCCGGCCCTTCAGGGGTCCAACTTCCCCTCCTCGTTGCGCCCCACTTCCCAGCCCGGGCTGTCTGGCTCCTCGGCAGAGCCCGAATTTCTGGTCCCAAGAGAAGGTGCGAGGGGAGGTCAGCGCAGCCGCTCGCCGGGTCTAGCCGGACCAGGCTTGCCGCAGGCCAGCGTGCGGGGCCGAAGGCGGCCGGAGCGCCCCCCGCCCGCTCCCGCCTGCCCTCCTGCCCCGGATCAGCGCCTTACAACTCTTCACTTTGAAGTGCGTGTTACGCCCTGTCTCCGGAGACGCCGAGAGTCCTCCAGGCCTCTCGAGTGAAGTGCAGCCTGACCCACTTTCTCCGGCCCTACTTTTATCTCCGCGTTCGCGACCCACCTTACATGGGTGTGGGCCCCTGGGCGGGGCAAGGACTCACCACAGCAATTCCTCCAGTCTTTCAACCCTAGGCGACCCCGACAATCTGCGGCGACACAGAACCTGCCTCGGGAGCCAGACGGCAGCCAGACTTCAGCGCTGGCACCCGCTCGGCCTACCCATGACCCCTGCTAGCGCCTGGGTGCCCGGGGATGGCCTGTATCTCGAAAGGCTCTGCCTTAGCAGTTGAATAAGTTTCCAGGATTTCTGAGCATGCTTCAGGTCTTCGCGCAGTCTAAACTCATGTCTCAATAAAACCAGAAGCGTGTGGTGAAGGTGGTGTGGGAGGGATGCTTTCGGGATTCTGCCTGATCCATCCACGCTTGAAAAACCGGAAGCACCGGTGTGGTGTGAGGCTGCGGAGTGAAATGTTCTCAGAGCTGGGAAGGGCTCAAGCCGGGGGACTGCTCTCCAGGACGCCACCGGAGGGCCTTGTCCTGAGGGGAAGGACCTTCTGTAGACAGTCCATCCTCACCCCACCTCCCCACCACGCCTTCCACGGAGCCAAATTAAAATAAAAAGACCTGAAGTCACCGCTGTGCCTCGGGTTGACATCCGAGGGGGTCTGTCTCGGGGCAGGAGGCGGGGAGGACAGGGGCCACTGTAAGAAATGGACATGAACGCTGACCGGCCCAAGAATTCTCCAGCCCCACCAAAGCATGCCCTTCCAAACCTGCCTGTCAAAAATAAGCAAGTCCATCCTGCTCCCCTCTGCTAAAGCACTTTGGCCTCTTAACCCTGGAGAAAGAAGGTGCCTGTGCTTTCTCTCCAGTTCCTCAGCCATCTTCAGAGGACAGCTCCGAGCTTCCCCCTTAACTGTGGGGCGGGCAGGCCCCCACTATACCTGAGGGCCTCCTCAGACCCCCTCAGATCCTAGCTTATACAGTTCTCTCTCACACCTGGTTGTCCTAGAGCTAGCTTGCAGGAAGTTCTGAGGGAAACTGAGGAAAGAGCCCCTTGGGTGAGCAGGGTCGGGGGACCGAGGTCCGGAGATAAGTGTGGTAAATCCACTGAGCTGGCTTCCTCCCACAATATAACCACTACAGCGAGTCTTTGCGGGAGAGGCTCTGGAGAGTTCTCTCTCCCTCCTTCCCTCTCTTAGTCCCACCCGCCTTGCCTGGTCTTGCCTCCGGTTTCCATGACAACTCCAAGGGAGCCTAAACTGGGGGCTTGGATGCTGGGGTGAGAGGAGGAGAGAGGTGGTCCAGAGCAGAGAGAGACAGAGTGGGGGAGACTTCCGAAGCGCTCCCCCTCCCGCCTCGGTCCCTTTAAGCTCCCCCCCTCACCACTCTCCCTCTGCCCCCCCCCCTCCGACACTGTCTTCATCTCTCCATCTCTGCGCTGCTGCCGCCACCATCGCCGCCGCGCTGCCGCCGCCGGCTGCGCCATCCCGGACCCAGACTCCTGCGCCAGCAGCCAGGGGGTCCTGACTCCAGCTTCTGAGACCCTGTCCCAGCGATTGCAGACATGTCCTCGGAAAAGTCAGGTAAAAATAAAAAATAAAAACCAGTAAAAACCTCCCCTCCAGCCGCCTCCATCACCTCCAGTCTAACCCCCACTTGCCCTAATCCCCTTCTTTGACCCTCTCTCTCCATTCATACCCCCTCCCCCCTCCTCTTTCCACATCCCGTCCTTCTTTTCCTGTCTTCGGGTCAGTCAGCCTCTGTGCCTTGTCAACAACATGGGGGGGGGGGCGGTGAGGCCCAGCCAGGTACTGCAGGGACATCAGGACATCATCACTGGGAGTGACAGACGGACTGGTTCACTGGCATGGAGACACCCACGGGGAGAATAACGGAGACTTGATCAGATTAGGATTACAGGCGGGAGCCGCCATGCCTGGTCCCACAAGACTGTTTCATGGACCTTAACAGAGGCCATGAGGTTCGCAGGCAACTCCACTGCAAGAAAGTGACACAGGGCCACATGCGCAGGACGAGGGGCAGCTGGGGGGGGGGGGCAGCCCGGGCTGAGGGAGTGTGGCTGAAGGCTGGGGAGGAGTTGTGAGGCAAAACTAGACTGGGGGCAGGTGGCCTAGGTGCACCCCTTCCCTGACCCCAAAATGGGAGATGTCCTGTCTCTCCCTCGCTATTTCTCCACCTCTCAGCTGTCTGTTGATTCTTAACCTTCTGAACTCTGCTGTCTTCTCTCTCCCCTTATCCGCTCCTCGGCTTTTCCATGACCAGGCCTTCCAGACTCCGTTCCTCACACTTCCCCGCCGCCCTACAATGCCCCCCAGCCTCCGGCCGAGCCCCCCCTCCCGCCCCCACAGACGGCGCCCTCCTCACACCACCACCACCACCACCACTACCACCAGTCCGGCACGGCCACCCTCCCGCGCCTGGGGGCAGGTGGCCTGGCCTCTGCCGCGGCCAGCGCTCAGCGCGGGGCCTCGTCCTCCGCCACGCTCCCGCGGCCCCCCCCACCACGCGCCGCCCGGCCCCGCCGCTGGGGGTCCACCGCCCGGCTGTGCTACCTTACCCCGCATGCCACCCGACCCTTATCTGCAGGAGACTCGCTTCGAGGGCCCACTTCCCCCGCCCCCGCCTGCGGCCGCCGCCCCGCCCCCGCCAGCGCCAGCCCCGACGGCCCAAGCCCCGGGCTTCGTGGTGCCCACGCACGCGGGGGCGGTGGGCACGTTGCCGCTGGGGGGCTACGTGGCGCCGGGCTACCCGCTGCAGCTGCAGCCCTGCACTGCTTATGTTCCGGTGTATCCGGTCGGCACGGTGAGTGTGGTGCGGGGGTTGGCAGGACCTGGGAGCCCGGGGAGGCAGACGCAACGGGGACAAACGGGAAGCTGGGAGAGAGAAACAGAGCCAGGCCGACCGGGTAACAAGCCCTGGGCAGAAGAGGAGAGAGGGAAGGGGCTGGGGTGGGAAGGTGGTGGACCTGGTTGGGGGGAGGGTGCCTGTGGGGTCAAAGGTCAAGGCTTGGGCGGTTCAGAAGTCAGTCAAGAGGAGGTCTGAAAGAAGGAAACCTCTTGGAGGGAGAGGAAGAAAAGGGACCTGGGAAGCCAGGGTTAGAGCAGGGCCGAAGCCTGGGCCGGGGGGTGCCAAGGAGGATGGAAACAGGAACAGAAGGGCAGAGCAGACCCATAAGCCATTCCCTGTAAGACAGTGTGGGCATTTACAGGAATATGGGTTAATGACACAATGAGGGGGGCTGGGCCGATTTCACTGTCAGGAAAGCTCAGTGCGTTGACTTTCCTCCCCGTAAACCTTGGACTCATGTTCTCAAAACCTCTCTGCCAACTGGCCAACCGCTGGCAAGCACCGGGAGTGTAGGCGTAACGTCCCTTTCCCCCCTGTCCTTCCCACAGCCCTACGCAGGCGGGACCCCCGGGGGTCCCGGAGTGACGTCCCCTCTGCCCCCGCCGCCGCAGGGTCCAGGACTGGCTCTGTTGGAGCCCAGGCGCCCGCCGCACGACTACATGCCCATCGCTGTGCTGACCACCATCTGCTGCTTCTGGCCCACTGGCATCATCGCCATCTTCAAGGCCGTGCAGGTGCGGGGCGGGAAGGGAAAGCTGGGGCTGAGCGGGGTTCAGAGCCCGGGGCATTCTGGGCGCGTGCTGTGGCGGGTGGGCAGCAGTGGCTTTCTGACCCCGCCCGCCCCCTCCCGGGTAGGTGCGCACGGCCTTGGCCCGAGGAGACATGGTGTCCGCTGAGATCGCCTCCCGGGAGGCCCGGAATTTCTCCTTCATCTCTCTGGCCGTGGGCATCGCAGCCATGGTGCTCTGCACCATCCTCACTGTAGTCATAATCATCGCCGCTCAGCACCACGAGAACTACTGGGATCCCTAAAAAGACAGCCTCCCCGCGTCGGCCCCACGAAGCGCTCCCCAACCTCCCAGCCGCCCCGCGCCTCCTCCCGAGGCGCCGCCGGACCCCCAGACATCACACGCTCCGCCCCCGCGGGACGTCTGGCCCAGCGAGTACGCTCAGTTCCTCAGGAACCCCTCCAAGCCCACATTCCCGGCGGCACCCGTGCCAACCCCGCGTCTCCGGTCGCCCCGGCTCCCCACCCACCCCAGTGCAGCGCCCGGGGGAGGAGCTCTCCTGCTGGCGGCTTCCCTGCGGGGATTCTGTTCCCCGAACCCCGCCTTCTCTACGGGCTCCGCCCAACTCCCTCAAAACCCCGCCTCCAGGTCGGCAGGCTCCGCCTTCTTTTCTTCCTCGCGGGGTGATTGGGTTTGGGGATCCAGGCCCAGCCCACAGACGGACGGACTCCTCCTCCTCCCCTCCCAAAACGGGCTCCCCCCACCCCCAGGAGAACTACACCCCATCTCTGGCTCGGATTTTTGCCAGTTGCGGATTTTTCTCGTTCTCCACCCGGGTCTCTGCCTATTTTCTTGCTAATTACAGAACTTCCCGTCGTGTTGCTTTTGGAGTGAGACGTGGGAAGTTCCTGGTTTAGTACCCCTCGCCCTGGAAAGAGAACCAAGTCCCTGCCATGTAAATACCCTTTCCACCTGTGCCAACCCCTGGGCAGGGAGGCAGAAGGGAATCCGGGTGCAGGGAGGGAGCCAGCGCTCCCCGCTCCCTTCTGCCCTAGACTTGTTCTGATCTGTGTGTGCGTGTGTGTGGACTCCCGAAAGACGGCATTAAAGACATTGTAGTGGATTCATCACCCGCAGTTCCAAGGTCCACAGCTCAGCGAACACCCCGGCGTTCCGCGCCCTTCATTTTATGGGTTGTTTTTTTTTTCTTTTTTAACTCCCCTGGGAGGAAGAAGGGAGTGCCACCAGCAGAGACAGAAGCGGGAGGAGATAGTTTCCCATGCCAGCAGAGAAAAGAGGGTCGGGGGTCCCCCGTTCCGCTCCCCGAGCCAGACTTGCCGTAGTTCTGTAGCCCCGGCACCTGGGAGGAGAGTCAGGAGTTCAAAGCCACACGCTGCTTTACAGCGAGTTAGAAGGCAGCGTGGACCACACTAAACCCTGTCTGGAGAGAAGGGACTAGACGGAGAAGACCTGGAGTGGCATTCTCAGTGGGGTTCCCGACCCCAGCCTCGTTCATTCTCAGTGGGCCTCCCAACCCGCTTCTCCTTCCCGTCTAGGCTGGGCTTAGGGCTCCGGGGAGGGGCGTCTTGGGGAGGCAAGAAGGAAGAAGATGGCAGAGCACAGTCAGGAAGCTGATCAAGGATGGGTGACCGGGGCGGGGGAGGAGCTCCACCTGCCCACAGCGTTGCTGGCCTGGGCCTGGACAAGCTCAGGAGAGGAGCAGAGAGCCGAGGGAACCCGGGTGGACGGCTGGCAGCAGCGCCTGTAGTCTCGCCCTAGCTGACCCTGGGCCAGCAGAGAGGCCTTCTGTGAGCAGGGATCAAGCAGAGCCGGCTCGCCTCACTGCACACACACAGAGCAGGATGTCACTCCGGCTTTGTCCTTTCAGACGTGGCCATGATGCACAGGGTGGCTAGGGACACGCGCAGGCCAGGCCGTGACCCCAAATCCAGACAGAAAACCCTGCACTGAGGTGGGGGCGGGGGGGGCGTATATCACAGGTTCCTCTTGGGACATTTCAGGCCTAAGGTGTCTTGGCTAGCAATAGTTGTTTTTCTTAGAGATTTATTTTATTTTTATTTAAGTGTGCTAGTTACATGTCTGTTCTTGTGGGTGTGTGTGTACAAAGCCCACAGAGGCCTGTGGATACACTGCAGCTGGAGTTACAGGTAGCCCTGAACCATCTGCTGTGGGTGCTGGGACCCAAACCCAGGTCCTCAGAAGGAGCAGCAAGTTCATGACCCCGGAGCGGCCTCTCCACCAAGGCTTCTGAAGGGTGCCACAGGCAGCATCGCTTTCCTTGTCCCCTGACCAGCTTTCCTCCTGAGTTGGAAAATGCTGCTATGACAATTGTCTGTGTGTGACTATCTTTTTCAAACCCACTCTTTCCTGTCTCCCTGAAATGCACTTCCGTTCCTGGCGCTGCTAGAATCTCAAATAGCCAGTGATTACATTGCAGAAAATTAGTGATGTTTTTAAAATGTTCGCTTGTGTCTGTCTGCCAGCCTTTTTGTGTCTGTCTGCCTGCCCACCCTCTCCCACCCATTATTCATTTACTCCTTTAAATACTTGAGACGGTGTCTCCTACAGCCCAGTTAAACTCACTGTGTACCTGAAGATGACCTTGAACTTCTGAAGTACTGCCTCAGCCTCCCCAGGGCCTGGAGGACAGCTGTGTGTCACCTTGCCTGAGCACACCTGTTTCTGCACCTCCCGGCTCAGGGATGTGCTGTGTCCTCCACAAGCACGCCTTGGTAATTCTTCCCTTCTCCACTTCCCCAGCTGCCTGTCTCTAGATTTCATTCTTGTTTTCCAAGAAATCTCAACTACTGCCTGGTGGTGGCGCTCACCTTTAGCCAGAGCCAGGAGGATCTCTGCATTTGAGGCCAGCCTGGTGTATAGACTCGAAAAAGAAAAAGAAAGAAAGAAAGAAAGAAAGAAAGAAAGAAAGAAAGAAAGAAAGAAAGAAAGAAAGAAAGAAAGAAAGAAAGAAAGAAAGAAAGGAAGGAAGGAAGGAAGGAAGGAAGGAAGAAAGAAAGAAAGAAAGAAAGAAAGAGAGAGAAAAGAAATCTCATTCACTTAACACAGCCATCACCTCCATCCATCTAGCTATCTGCGGAGACAGAGGCCACAGTACTTCCTTCAGACTTGCGACCATGCTGTCTCCACCTGCAGCCAGCCACTCACCAAAGTTCCAGGATTACAGTCCTAGCTCTACTACCAAGCTAGGAATTCTGTTTATTCTTTTTCTGTTGTTGTTTTGGCTTTTGGGATTTGTTTTGTTTTGTGTTTTTGGTTGGTTGGTTGGTTGTGGGGGAAGTTGGTTTGGTCTTGGTTTGTGTGTTTTTGTTTTGACACAGGGTTTCTCTGTAGAGCCCTAGTTGACCTTGAACTCAGCTTTGCAGACCAGGATGGCCTTGAACTCACACCACCTGCCTTTGCCTCCAGAGTGCTGGGATTATAAGCATGCACTATCGCACCTTTCTGGTTTGTTTAATCTTTTTAGTTCTGGGAATTAACCCAGCTCCTGGTGTGCTAAGCAAACCCTTTCCCAGGAGCTGCATGTCAACCACGGCAAGCCTCTGACTCAAGCCCTTTCCAACACAACCCCTCACCTTCCTCCAGAAGCCAGCTGTGCTCCCTCACAGACAGGGACCGTGCCACAAGGCATCCTCATCCATTTGGTCCCAAGTCAACTCGGTGAAGCTGTTCCACCATGCTTCCTTAACCCCACTGATGGCACCCCAGCCACACCTCCTTACCCATCTTGTGCCCGCTGTATCAAGATGTGCTGTGGAGCACAGACAGTATGCCTCACTCTAACCCTTCGCCGGCCCTTGCCAGAAACATTGCTTCAAGCTGGATTATTGCAACAGCTTCCCCAGAAGATCCCTCTACCCTACAGTCAGGGGCCTGGCTGGGTGTGGTGGTGCACACCTTTGGTCCCAGTACTCAGGAGGCAGGGGAATCTCTGTGAGTTCCAGGGCAGCCTCCTTTTCAGAGTGAGTTCTAGATGGCCAGGACAACAAAAAAAGCTAAAAGCTAGCCACAGAGCCGCTGTACAGAAGGGACCATAGCTTGATCTGAGGAGTTCCGCCTGGCCGTCTCTAGGGTCCATCCAAGGCCTCAGGAACGCTAGGCAGGTGCTCTGCCACCCAGCTACAACAGCCAAAGAGGTGGAGAGAGAAATGAAAGGACTCAGAGGCTGGGTCTGTAGTCCTCTGAGGAAAGCGGATCATGAGTTTAAGGCCTGCCTGGCATGGTGCAAGCCTTTAGTCCTAGCACATTGGGGCGGCAGGGGTGAGGGGGAGTGTTGTTTTTTTAACAAACTCCCAATCGAAGGCTCAGGAGCCAGATCCTGGGTGGAAACCTGCTAGCTCAGAGAGGCAGGGAAAGCACCCAGCTGACCTTCCTCCTCAGCCAGTGTCCCGTAAAGAAGGCTCTTTCGCCACACTATCTCCAAAAACTCTCAAACTGAATGTCCCTCCCTTCTACTTCCTGTCATCTATCCGTCCTCCTGACTCTCTCTCACTCGCTGTGGTTTTCTCCCCTATGTTCACTCCCTGTTAACTGGTTGTTTGTTCTGCCATCTTTTTTTTTAAAGATGTATTTATTATACAGTACTCTGCCTGCATATACATCAGCACACCAGATCTCACTATAGATGGTTGTGAGCCACCATGTGATTGCTAGGAACTGAACTCAGGACCTTTGGAAGAACAGCCTGCATTCTTAACCTGTGAGCCATCTCTCCAGCCCTGCCCTGCCTTCTGACCTATGGTTGACTTTATTTAATCCTGTTTACAATATTCAAGCAGAAAGCTCTTGGATTAAAGGGGTGTGCAGGGGCTGAGCCACAACTAGAAACAGGTTTTTCCAGTAAACAACACAGTCTCAGGGTTCGCGGTGTGATCGAACATCCTGCAACGAGGGAGAGCCAGGTTTATCGTTCTGAGTTCAAGGCCTGTCTGGGGCTGCTGAGAGAGCACTCACCACGTCAGCCTGACTGCCTGGCTTTGATCCTATGTTAAAAAAACAAACAACTGTGTGATGACGCGTAGCTCCAATCTCAGGACTCTTCTTGTGGGAGAGGAGGTGGAGACAGGAGGATCACCCGGAAGGTTCCAGACCAACTAGCCCAGAACAGGCAGCATAGCAGACTGGAGAGAGAGACCTTGCCTCAAAGTGATCTCCACACACTTGGTGCGGGAAGCACACGCACACAGTAACAGCGACTGTTAAAGGCGTGTCTGAGTTACAAAGCCACCTCAGGATCACCTTAAACAACTAGTGAAACCCTGCCTCAAGATAAAAAGTGGGGGAGAGGGGGGCTCATCCACAGACTAGCCAACCCATGTTGCACAAGTCCCTAGTGAAGCTGGTCTTTGTGACTTAGTGGGTTCTTCTTTTTCCCAGCCCCGTTTGCATCCACTAGCACTAGATAGGAGAGAGAGAGAGCAGAGAGAGACAGGAGAGAGGGATAAAGGGCCTTGAATCTACTTTCTTCTTTCAGCACAACTACTACCGAACTTCAATCAACAACCCCGAACGACCAGCCACCATCAACCCCACCTCTTGGGGGCTCTAGCATTTATACTCTCTGAAAATTTCCCTGGATTCCAAACGTCATGCAGCCACAGGAACTATCTGCAGCTGGTGAAACCGTGCCTCTGCCAGAGCGCGAGGCAAAGGCCGATCAGCTGCTGCAAGGCAGCCCCGCAGCCCCGCGCCTGGGACTAAAATAAAAAACATTCTTATGATATTTCTGTGTTTTTTAGAGAAACCAAATTCCAGACTGCTCAGTACTTGGTCGGTTTGATTTGATTTTTGGAGGCAGGGACTCTCCGTGTCCCTCCATGTTCCTGGCTGTCCCGGAACTCCCTCTGATGCCAGGATGGCCTCAGACTCAGAGCTCTGCCTGCCTCTGCCTTGCAGCCCCATAGCCTGTCTAAAAACCTAGCACCCAGGCTGCAAGGATGGGAGTCTTGCACGGTACCACTACATCAGCAGGCCTGTTTCAGGGCCCTGGGTTTAGTCTGCTGCACGGCGGAAGCACTTGCAGACTGTTAATGGCGTATCCAGTTATTTCCCAACCACAGTCTGTCTGCACACTCCCTCATAGCTTAGGCAGCCCTCTGCTCCTGTTCAACCCAGTTTTCAACCAGACTGGTCCCTCGTCCTTCCCACCCTGGGTGTTTAGCCAGCAGCACCTAAGTCTCAGGCGTGCGTCTCCAGCCTCTGCCAGGCATCAATCATGAGTCGTTGGCCTCCTCTAGGCTCTGGACCACTTCCGAGATCTAGGCCACCCCTAGGCTTTCTCCAACATGCTTCTGCGCGTGGACAGTTTTTCCTGTTCTTCAAAGCCCCAGTCAGTTCACCCCTCCCCACCTCAGGGCTTTCTGTGTCCTCTGGGTTGGATTACAGCGGTGGGTGCCCAAGCAGTCCTGGGCATTTTGTGGTGTGATGGTTCTCCCAGCTGGCTACACGTTAGGATGCTGGGATGGAGAGGTGTTTATTTGTTTTCCTGAGACAGGGTTTCTCTGTGTAGTCTCGGCTGCCCTGGATTCACTTTGTAAACCAGGCTGTCCCCCAGCACACAGAGATCCTCTTGTCTCTGTCTCCCAGAGCTCTGGGATTATAGGTGTGAGCCACCATACCTGACTGGGGGGGGGGGGTGTCGTTATTTTTAAAGCCCAAAACTCAGGTGACATCCTGGGGCAATGGAATCAGGATATCGGTGGGGAGGCTCAAATGTCAATGCTGTGATCTCCCAGGGGATTCCAAAGAGCATCCGAGGCTGGGAGTCGCCCCAGAGACCCCCCGGGGAGACTCCAGAGGGTGCTTCAGCCAGGGCGACTTCCTGCAGAGGAGTTTCTGCTCCCGAAGCAGACAAGCGCATTCCCCAGCATCTTACCTGTGTCTTGCTGTGCACACTGCAGCACACGCCTGCTTTTCCCGGCAACTCACCCGTGGTCCTCCTGTGCCCACCAAACCTAAAGCTTGGATTCAGGTGTCAAATCTTGCTTCTTTCTGGTTTTCAGATCCTCATCTGGAAAGAATCACTTCCACCAATATTTGAACTCTTTGAAAGTAATTAGGAGAAGTGGGTTAAAAAAAAAAAAAAAAAGCAAAATCACTTCTGGTCTCTTCCTCTCACCCAGATTCAGCCCCTTCCGGGGAAGACAAGAAGGTCCCGTGTTCCTGTGGCTCTTCTCCTGCCGGGCCTCAGCAACTCTGTGTTCAGAACCCTCACACCCCTGTGGACATCGGAATCCTCTCCGCTTGCTCAGCGTCTGCTTGGGTGCCCCCTCACTCTGCAAGTCCGCACCAGGCTCACTGTATTTGTCTCTGCCTCTTCTGGCGTGGCTGTCTTTTAGGCGGCTGCTATCAGTTGTTGTGCTGGGCATTGAAACCAGGACGCTCTATGTGCCAGACAAACGCCGGGCCAGGGATCTCCATTCCGGAGCCATCGTCTCATTATTTTCGACGTCTTTGGTATCATCCAGTATTCAGTGATCTAACTGCCCACCCTCCCCTCCCCCACACCATCCACCCACCTACAACCTGATCACCCTATAACTATAGTTATAACTTTAACTATCCACCGTCAACTGGATCAGCACCAGAAGCTGCCGACCTTCCAAAAATCCATGTATAGTCTTTTCCTGTCATTCCTCAGCCCCACTTGAAAAATTCCCAACCCCATTTGGACTGCCCACCCACTGACTCTGTCCACCACTTAATTATTTTTTTGAATTTTGTGTGTATGAGTCTGTGTGCCACTTGGCAGTGCCGGTGGAGCAAGAAGAGGGGGTCTGCTTCTCTAGAGCTGGAATGCAAATGTTCCCAAGTGCATGCTGGGAACCCAAACACAGGCCTCTGCAGGAGCAGACAATGCTCTCAACTGTTGATCCATCTCTGTGTCCCACATCGCTTTTGTTGTTGTTCGATTTTCTCAGCTTTTCATTTTCAGACCAGGCATGATGACTCATTCCTGTAATCTAAGAACTTGGGCGGCTGAAGTTCCCAAATCGGTTGGTTCAAGGCCAACCTGGACTAGTGACACCCTACCTTCAAAGGACAAGAAAATCTCATTGTCAGTTTAAGCTTCCTTCCTGGCTGGTTTTGTGTCAAGCTGACACAAGCTAGAGCCATCCGAAAGGAGGGAACCTCAATTGAGAAAATGCCTCCGTAAGACCCAGCTGTAGGGCATTTTCTTAATGAGTGACTGGTGGGGGAGGGCCCAGGCCATGGTGGGTAAGGCCATGCCTGGGCTGGTGGTCCTGGGTTCTATAAGAAAGCAGGTTGAAGGTGACACAGTGCCAGCGGTTGAGAGGCAGAGGCAGGCGGATCTGTGCGTTCCAGGCCAGCCTGGTCTACAGAGTGAGTGCCAGGTCAGCCAAGGCTACACAGAGAAATCCTGTCTCCTGACTTGGAAAAAAACAAACAAACAAAACCAAAGGGGGAAAAGTCAGGCTGAGCAAGCCATGAGGAGCAAGCCAGTAAGCAGCACCCTCCATGGCCTCTGCATCAGCTCCTGCCTCCAGGTCTCCGTCCTGACTCTTCAGTGAGCGGCTGTTACCTGAAGTATGAGCTGACATCAACCCTTTCCTCCCCGAGCTGCTTCGGTCTCCGTGTTTATCACAGCAGTCCAAACCCTAACAAGGCAACTCCTGCCTTCGGAAGCTGCGAACACGGTCTCACCCTGTTCTGGTGGCTCCTCTCCCCTCTACAGCTTCATCTCGCTCAGTCTCACCCTGTCTGCGAACAGAACACTTCACCCGTCAGTCCAAGAGAAATGCCCAGTCATACTGGACGGTCCCATTTCCTCCTCGGTTGACCTTCCCCATTCCAAGACCACAATTTCACAAGATGACAACGCTCTTTCCAAAGAGAGTGAGGAAACAGAACCACGCAGAAAGGATTTCCCCATGGCTTCATCTGCACCCACGTGTCATCTCTGTTGGGGACACTTGCTGTGGCTCAAGGAATCCTTCCTCCCGCCAGAGCTGGGACTCCTTAAGTCATGTCTTTTGTACATCACTGAAACGTGTGCATCATTGTGCAAAGAAGAAAGAAAGCCTCACCAAAGTAGTTAGCATGGGTACGAAACTGTTAGGAGCACTTGTGCTCTGGCTGGAAGGGAATTCTTTTTTTTTTTTTTTCGAGTCAGGGTTTCTCTGTGTAGCCCTGGCTGTCCTGGATTCGATTTCTAGACCAGGCTGTCCTTGAGCTCTCAGAGATCCGCCTGCCTCTGCCTCCTGAGTACTGGGATTACAGCCCAGGGCTACCCTGCCTGGGGCAGGAAGGGAATTCTGCTGTGTGCTATTGGGAACGGAATATGCAGTGTGCTTCGAAGATACTGAGAAGACTTCTCACTTTCACTTCCGGGGGAGAGCAAAGCCGGGCGGGGCCTTGTGCATGCTAGACAGGCACCCTGCTCCCCCCTCCTCTCCCTGCCCCCCCATCTCCCCCTTCTCCCTCCTCCTCTTCCTCTTTGTCCCCCTCCCCCCCTTCTCACCCTTCCCTTCCTCCTCCCCTTTTCCCACTTTCACTTTTTCTCATTCGGGACCTTGCTCTTCAGCCCGTGCTGCCCTTGAACTCAAGAGCCTCAAGCCTGTTTCCCATGTTCTGGGGTCATAGTCCTGCCTTCCCATGCCCAGCTCAAGCAAAGTCTTCCCTTTGTTTGCTTACTTGATTTTTAATTTTTTAGAATTTATTATTGCAAGGTATGATGACACATGCCTGTAATCCCAGCATCCTGGTGGCAGAGGCAGGGGGATCTCTTTGAGTTAGAGGCCAGCCTGGTCTACACAGAGAGTTCCATCTAGGGTGATACACTGAGGCCTTGTCTCAAAAAAAATTTTAATTATTATTGTGAGGGGAGTATGGTGTGTGTGTGTCTGTGTGTCTGTGTCTGTGTGTGTGAACCACACTGCACCTGGAGAGGTTAGGGGACAAGTTGCGTGAGTCAGGTCTCTCCTTTCACAATGCAGATCTCTGAAATCAAATTCAGATCATCAGGTTTGGCAGGAGGCCGCTTTATCCACCAATCCATTTCGCACGCACGCACGCACGCACGCACGCACGCACGCACACACATGCACTCTTTGCTTTTGCTGTTCTGTTTTTTAAAGCTGTTCAGTATTGTGTGCATACATACATGTACATGTGTGCATGCCTAGCATCGTGTGGAGGCAAGATAAGAGCCCTGGAGTCGGTCCTCCCCACCCACAGTGTGGCTCCCCGCTGTCAGAAAGCGCCTTTACCGCTGAGCCCCTCCGGGAATTCCACACCTCATGTAGCCGAGCATGAACTTGAACTCTGGATCCTTCTGCTACGACCTTGTGGCTCGGAGGTGTGCCATGCATGTATGTGGCACGGGGGCCAAACTCAGCACCTCCTGCATGCTGGGCGAGCACTCTGCCCACTGAGCCACATGCCCCCAGTCCCTTACAGGCCACCGTACATCACAGGACCATTGTCAGCTCCAGGAGGAGACTTTCCCGTAGCACTGAGTTAAAGATGACTCACACACCCAGGACCTTTCCCACGTTTCCCTTACCCTGGTTTATTGGTTCGCAACCCTTGTCACTGTCTGACACTGTAGGGCATCTTACCAACAGGTTTTTGTGCCCTAACGTCTTCAGCTGTAAAAGTGTAAGCTGTTGCCTGTTCTCCTACTGTGGCCCTAGCACAGGGCTTACTAAGAAGGCCAGCAACAAAGATTTGTCTGAGACATTGCATCATGGGTGGGCGAGGTGTCCGCCCCTCCCAGGGAGACCGTTGGTTGGCAGTTGGTGATTGTCTGGGGAGGAGGGTTTAATTTTTTCAGTGTGGCAGTCAGGATCAGCTGCTCACAGTCTGCTGAATAACCTCCCACCCACACTCAGGCAAGCACCCCGTATGCAAAAAGACTGTGTTGACAAGGAAAGACTGTGTCCAGCAGGAAAGAGACTTTTTTTTAAGTCAGGCACAATGGAGCACTCCTTTAATCCCAGCACTCAGGGAAGCAGAGGCAGGTGGATGTCTTTGAGCTCAAGGATAGCCTGGTCTACATTAGTGAGTTCCAGACTAGCCAGGGCTACAAAGTATGACTAGTCTGTCTCCAAAAAAAAAAAAAAAAAAAAAAAAAAAAAAAAAAAAAAATGCTTTTATTAAAGATTTATTTTATGTGTCTGAGTGTCTAGCCTGCATGTGTGTATGTTCACTGTGTGTGTGCCTGGTGCTCACCGAGGTCTGGAGAGGCCGTTGGTACCTGGGAGTGGAGGCTACAGAGCTTGTGAGCTGCCATGCAAAGGCTGGGCACCGAGCCAGGCCCTCTGCAAGAGCAGCCAGTGCTCCCAGCCACTGAGCCAGCTTTCCAGCGCCAGTTAAAAAATAAAAATACATAAAAAATTAAATTGTTGAACAGGGCCTGGGAATATGGCTTAGTGATGCAGAGCATGCCAAGGGTTTACAGTCTTGGAATGTGATCTGCACCATTACAAAGGGGCAGAGAGACTGAATGAATAAGTAGCCCCTTGAGTTATGCTAGGAGAAAATGAGGTCATACGCATTAGCTAATACGTATGAGCTAAGACTATTGTCCCTTAGCACAAAGCCGGCGTTGCTGTCGTGACTCAGGGCCAGGCTTACCACGGAGCACATCTAGGAGATGTCTCATCGCAGAAAGGCTGCCAGCAAGGCAAGTGCATCCCAATAACTTTGGGAGGAAAAGACGAACAATTCTGACACAAATTCTCGGAGAACCAAGCCCCACAGAAACCACCAAAACTGAACAAGGGGACATTTGTTTCCCTCTGGGAGGCCACAATCTGGGCGTCTCATGCTGGTGCTAACCGGTTAGAACATGAGGGCAGCATTTGGTTCCTGTGGCGTGTGGGGGACGCATGGTGTCTGACAGCGTGAAAACCTCCAGCCAGCTCCGGCCCTTGTGGCAGGGCGGCAGGCACGTGGCTTGGAACAGCCTGGGCAGTCTGAGTCTGACCAGAAGGGCATGAAGCCGGGTGGACAAAGGGTAGCGCTGCCTCCTGCTGCCTCTTCCGCAACGAACGCCCCAAATCTCAGCAGTCCGATTGCCTCCCTGCCTGAAGGCTTTGCAGATGGCGCTGAGCGGGAAATCGCCAGCGCCCTGCTACCCTGCCCACTGTCCCTGGCACCTGCAACTTTTTGAAACATGACCCCCCCCCCACACACACACACACAGGAGAGGATTTCAGCATTTCACTGAGAAATCCTGAGTCCTTAGTAAGGATTTCGGGGTGCACCTGTGTACGTACTCTGCCACTGAGGGACACTAAGAAAGAATCAACGGGGGGGGGGGCTGGAAAGATGGCCCAGTGGTTAAGGCCTTGCTGCTCTCCCACGGGATACTCCCGCCAGATGTGGTATTTGAGGTTCAGCCTTCAGGGGACGTTGACCTGTCCTCCTCTCCTCTGTCCCTCATGCAGCCCAGGCTGGCCTCAAGCTCACTCACTGTTTAGCTGACAAGTTCTTGGACTCTTTTTTTTTTTTTTAAAGAATAATTTATTTAATTTTCTTTTATGTGCATTAGTATGAAGGTGTCAGATCCCTTGGAACTGGAGTTAAGGACAGTTGTAAGCTGCTTCGTGGATGCTGGGAATTGAACTCAGGTCCTGTGGAAGAGGAGACAGTGCTCCTAACTACTGAGCCATCTCTCCTGCCCCAGCCCTTGAACTCTTGATCTTCCTTCCTCCACCTCCTAAGTGCTGGGATTATAGGAGCCATCATGCCCGGCTACAGCTCATTCTTTACAGCTCGTTCCGCAAAAACTGTTACCACAGGAATGTCTGCTCCCCCTCACAGCTCACTCTCGCGTCACACTTTCTGCCTCTGCGGTGACTTTCTGTAGCGGGGCCATACATTGACGAGTGTGCAGCTTATTCGCCTCTGCACCCCAGTCCTGACACGCTGCCTGGATCCTTGGGGTGCTCCATAGATACTCGGTGAACGAACGGAGGCATTAAACCACACACACGTGTGCACACGTGTGCACACACGCAGAGTCGCTGCCTGCTGGAGTCTACTGAAGCTAAAAGACACACATGCAAAGTACAGGAGGATGTGGGTTTCTTTGTCCAGGGATTAGGGTGTAAACTTTCATGCTTCCTACTTTCCTTGAAATCCCCCAGAGGAAAGGGGAGGAGAGAGAAGATGAATTAACTTTCGCCAAGCTTCCAGGGACCCAAACAGTGTTGAAGATGGGACAGTGGACTAGGTTACTCTGGCTCAAGACCAAAAATAAAATGAGAGAGAGAGAGAGAGAGAGATAGAGAGAGAGAGAGAGAGTCAAGATCAGTGACCTGGAGCTCAACACAAATAGAAAAAAAAAAGGTTTTTGTTCTGTTTTTCTTTTTTGGTTCTTCGAGACAGTATTTCTCTGTCCTGGCTGTCCTGGAAGTTGTTTTGTAGACTAGGCTGGCTTCGAACACACAGAGATCCACCAGCCTCTGCCTCCTCATTTTTAGGATTAAAATCATGGGGCAACACACACCTGGCTTATGCCATCCCAAATGACGCTTTTCCGTAATGAAGCAAGTGATACAGAAATGGAAACTGTGGGTCCGTGTTGCCTCTGGATTACATGTTCTGGGCAGCTGAGCAGGTTCAGAGAGGCAGATGGCAGCCTTCATTATCTCCAGGTTACAGTTTTCCGTGTGATTAAGTAAGAGCAGCGCTTTCCATCAGCTTCGCGCTCTGCCGAGGTGGCTTTCTTGAGGCAGGTCAACAGACCTTCGCCTTCTCTGTTATGCTTTTCAACGAGCAAGCGGCTCCGAGGAGCAAAGAAAACGTCGATTTCTATGAACTCCTTATCTTCCTAAACTGTCTAGCAAAGCTAGTTTGTAAGTTATGTTTGAGTAAGAATTGGGTCAGAGCCGCGAACGATGGAGCACGCCCGTGATCCCAGCACTCAGGGAGGCAGAGGCAGGCGGATCTCTGAGTGCGAGGCCAGGGTGGTCTACACATTGACTGCAGAACAGCCAAGGCTACGCAAAGAAACCTTGTCTCAAAAAAAGAAAAGAAATAATAATTGAGCTATTTCTCTAATATCTCCGAGGGAGTTTATCAGTGCGCCCATCCTTTGTCTATTCTCATCCGAGCTAACCCTTGCCAGGATTTCTTTCTCCCCGCATCCTCGATGAAGCGCGGTGTGAGGCACACGAGCCACACACAGAGGCGCTCGCCGTCATCCCAGAATCCTCTTCTACAAAGAGTTCCGGGCCAGCAAGGGATGCCTAAACCCTGTCAAGCACCCCAAGGACTACATATGCCAAAGGGAGGTACTCAGATAACAAAGTACTCTCCTTTCCTGAAGAACTGGCCCGGCCTGTGCAGTTAGCCCAGCAAGGCTGAGTCACCACGAACGAGATCTATCCACACCTTCCGTAGCGAGGAAGAGACCGTCCGCCGCGCTCCACTCACTGGAACTCACTGGACGAACTGAGCAGGCGCGGAAGGAGGTCGCCGAGGGCCTGGGCCGTTGGCCGAGGTGCTTCCCCTGGGCAGGAGCACTGAGATTCCCAGGCAGCTCCTCAGACGGTCGAAGTCCAGGCCCGCGACTGAAATGAACGTCTTTCCCAGGGATGGGCACGCACATTCGAGCTTGAAAACAAACCGGATCGAGGCCCCGCTTGAAGGGTGCGTGGCAACAGTCAAGGAGGGGGGGCCCGGGTTGATTTCCGCGTTTAGGAACACCGACCGGAGGGTGGGAGGCGGCTAACGCCTCGGTCTTTGACGGGGCGGGAGCTCGGCGCCGGTACGGCACGCCGGGAAGCTCTCCAGCCGTCTCCGTCGGCCCAGCTCTCCCGCTCCTCGAATAAGGCAGTCGGCCAGACCTCCGTCACGCTCGGTCTGACTTGGCCTAGTTGTATCGCTGAGGTCTAGTCCGGTTGCTAAGGTCCGGAGCGTCGCGGTTGCTGGGGAAATGACGTCACCGCGCAGGCGGGCTAAACTGCCTCTCCGTCCTCCCGATTGGCCGTCATGTTGGGGCCGCGCGCCTCTGTCTCTCGGGCTGGAGGACTGATTTTTGAGGTCCTCGGCTGCTCCCAGGCTCGTCCCCCAGGCCTCGGGAGCGTACTCGGTGGGGGAGACGTGGCTTGGGCCGCCCTGCCAGGCTTTTCGGCCTCTCAGGTACTTTTGACTCAGTCAAGTTCCCATAGTTGGGACAGCTACCCGAGCCGCGGGGAATTACGGTAGTTAGAGTTCTAAACTAGATCTGGGTGGACTGCGGCTTTGGAAAGGAACAAAAAGAAGAAAGGAAACTTTAAGGACTTAGGGCTACGAGGAGCCCTAACTAGGAATCCTGGAATTTACATTGTTTCGGTTTTTTGTTTGTTTGTTTTCAGGTCTGAACTACGCTTGATCCATCACTCTCTAGTCCGAACTGTTCCTTAATCTTACCTACTATGGAAGGGACAGGAGGCCAAGTAGAGACCTCACCTATCAGCCCAGTGAAAGAGAAGGACACCGCTCAACCTCAGCAGCGGGAAGAGAACGCCCAGAAAAACCTAGATGCAACCATTGAAGTTGGACAGCAGCCCCCAGGGCCTCCCGCTGAAGGCCCGGGAGTGAGGCCAGAGGCAGCAGCCAGTCAGACAGCAGAGAATCCGCAAGAGAGTGAACACCCCGTGGCTGGGCTTGAAGGTGACTCTGCTAAATCTCACGAGACGGCAGAACATCTCCCAGCTTCCAATCTCTGGTACTGCCCCGATGGCAGTTTTGTAAAGAAGATCACAGTCCGTGGCCAGGGCTTAGATAAACCCAAGCTAGGCTCCCAGTGCCGAGTGTTGGCTTTGGGGTTTCCGTTTGGCTCAGGGATGCCAGAGGGCTGGACAGAACTAACCATAGGCATGGGGCAATGGAGGGACAGAATTTGGGGGGAGCTCACAGAAAAATGCCTGGAGTCCATGTGTGAAGGTGAGGAAGCGGAGATTCGTCTCCCGGGATGCTCCACACCTCTTTTCAAGCTCAGACTGGATTCCTTCTCTAAGGGCAGGGACTCCTGGGAGTTGGAGGCTCTGGAGAAGGAAGCCCTGGCCAGGGAAGAACACTCACGCGGCACAGAACTATTCCGAGCTGGGGACACTCAGGGGGCCGCGCGATGCTACGGGCGGGCCCTCCGGCTGCTGCTCACCCTGACCCCCCCCAGGCCCCCCCAGCTGACTGTCCTTTATTCCAATCTGGCTGCCTGCCAGTTGCTGCTCGGGCAGCCCCAGCTGGCGGCCCAGAGCTGTGACCGAGTGCTGGAGCGGGAGCCGGGCCATTTGAAGGCCTTATACCGAAGGGGGGTTGCACAGGCAGCCCTTGGGAACTTGGAGAAAGCAAGTGCCGACCTCAAGAAAGTTCTAGCAGTAGATCCCAAGAACCGTGCCGCCCAGGAAGAGCTGTGGAAGGTGGTCGTTCGGGAAAAGAAACAGGATGCAGGGCTGGCTCGGGGGCTGCGCAAGATGTTCAGCTAATTAAAAAGTTACACTTCAAAAGAGACAGGAATGTGTGAGTTGTGTTCTGTGTTGTGGGCTCATATCCCGTTCTCACCTATGGGGAGTAAGCGACGGTGTGGTGGAGAGTCTCATATCCACCCCCGAAGGTATGAGAGCGGCTGTGGCAAATGCCAGAACTTCATTTGCTGATCTTAAAAGATTGGTGACTTTATCATGGGTCTGTATTCCTTCATGTGCCTGCGGATGTCTGAGGGAGTTGCATCCCCTGGATGCTGGAGTCACAGATGTTTGCGAGTGGCCTGGCGTGGGTGAGCTTCGGGCTGGCCTCGACTTCACACAGACCCGCCTGCCTCTGCCTCCCACGGGCTGGGATTAAAGACCGCAATAAAGCCTCTTAACTGCCGAGCCCTCTCTCCATCGTGGGTGAAATTTATTTATTCAGCCACTCATCATTTATCGCGCGTGTATTGGTGCCTTCATGAGTTTCTGGGCCCCACGTGAGTGCAGATTTCTGCGGATAACCGCCGAGCCATCACTCCAGCCCAGAGGCCGGAACTTTAAATGCTAGGAACTGCATTTCCCACAAGGCCAGTGTCTGGGGCCCGCAGGGCGCGTGCGCACGCTGGCCTGGACGGGTGGAGCGGCTGACCGCTGCCATGTTCCCATTGGTCGGACACGTACAGTCACCGCTTCTTCGTGTCATCTGCTCGCCAGGCAAGGCTCTGACTGGTTAGTGAGACTTCCGGGATGCCCGGTTCTCCCTCAGCGAGCCCACAGATTTGCCGGGGCCGGGAGAGGCGGGCCGGGAGCCGGCTCATGGTGGGGGGTGGGGGGAAGATGGCGGAGCTGATGCTCCTCAGCGAGATCGCCGACCCGACGCGCTTCTTCACCGACAACCTGCTGAGTCCGGAGGACTGGGGTGTGCGGAGTGAGGCCCGGGGGAGGGAGCGGGCTATGGCCGGACGTGGGCCGGAGGCGCGCGGGAAGGCAGCGGGGGTGAAAGAGGAAGAAGGCCGGGCGGGCGCCGTGCCTGTCGTCTGCGGGAGCGTGCAGCGGGGCTCGTGATCTCCCGGGATGAGGGAAGCCCGTAGCCTCCTGCGGGAGCACGACGCTGACCCGGGGTCAGGAGAGAGGGAGCGGACACCTTAGGGCGGACGGCGATGCGAGTGGGCGGGCGATGGGTCTGGCCCGGCCGAGCCAATGAGGAATGGAGCCGGGGCTGGCGTGCGATCCTGACGCACGGGCCTTCTTGCAGACAGCACCTTGTACAGTGGCCTGGATGAAGTGGCCGAGGAGCAGACACAGTTGTTTCGTTGCGTGGAGCAAGATGTCCCGGTATTGCTACCCCAGAGTTTCTCCTATACTTCTTGGTGGTGGGAGGGGGGTCCCCAAACCTGAAGCCATCTCCAAGCCGGAGCTCATTCCGAGAGTCACCCCTGCTTTTGTTAAACCCGAAAATTGCGAGGAGGAAGAGCAGTTTCACAATTGTCTAATTGGAGCAAGCTTCATTTTAGAGTCGCACCCGGGACTGGCCAGCAGGCTGAACCACCCTAAGTGGAGATTTTAGAGAGCAGTCCCTTCTGGCATTTTGAGGTCCCTTTTATGGGGGAGAGATACAAGATTAACAGACGTTAGCGTGTGTACAGGGGGCTCCTTAATTTGCAAGGAGTGTTGTTCCTGTTTTGGCCTCACACTTTCCTGCGCTCTAATATGCTTAGTTTGACAGCAGCTCTCTGGATGTGGGGATGGATGTCAGCCCCCCTGAGCCCCCCTGGGACCCTCTACCCATCTTCCCAGGTAAGGTACCCTTAGCCTTTCCCTCATCTTTCCAGATTCCCTTCTCTTCCGGCTGCTTCCCAGAAGCAAATACCCCTGGGCCTTGTGTGTATTGTCCACACAGGTGTCAGGGCTCCACCCTCTGCTCCCCGGTCTGGTCTGTGTGTTGTCTGTCCTTACCCTCCTCCCCCCACCCCAGCACCACTCCTCAGGCGCTGCTTCTTGGTTGTTTAGTTCTACGTGCAGGGTGGCATTAACTCTCTGCCCTGTCCCCAGACCTTCCTGGGTGTTCCCTAACTTTTCTCCCTCCAGACCTTCAGGTGAAGTCTGAGCCGTCCTCCCCCTGCTCTTCCTCCTCCCTCAGCTCAGAGTCGTCACATCTTTCCACAGAGCCCCCCAGCCAGGTGAGAGCCACCTCCCCCTCGGTTTTCGGCAGTCCTGCTCCATTCACGTCACTCCTAGGTGCTGAGGTGTTATTTATACACTGTGAGTCACGAGGTGGGGGCAGTTGCTTCTTAGTCAGACTTCCAGTCTGGTTGTGTGGAAGGGAAGACGAGGCTTTTTTAGTGTGCAGTAGTAAGGCTTGGGGAAACAGAGTCGGCACCAGCTGCGCACCCTCACACTGTTCCTGCCCGGTCGACCACTGTGGTGTGATATTTGCAATCTTGAAAAGAAAATGGAAAGAAAGAACAAAGAGCTCGCAACGTCCTGGGTAGAGTGTCAGGACTGTTTAGACCCAGTATGTTCACTGCTGGTTTGTGAGCACCGGGCTTCGTCCTTACTCTTCCTCTTGCTTGCTTTCCTTCCTTCCCCCTGCCCGCCCCCCACCTCTCACACAGGTTCCTGGAGTAGGGGAAATACTGCCCGTGAAGATGGAGTCCTTAGCACCCCCACTCTGCCTGCTGGGAGATGACCCATCATCCCCATTTGAAACCATCCAGATCACTGTGGGCTCTGCCTCTGATGATCCCTCAGGTACTCAGGCTTGTCCTGCCCTTAGGAACCGCCCTTGGGGGGCCAGGCCGTGGTGGCGTGTGTGTGCCTTTAACCTAACCAGCACCCGGGAGGCCGAGGCCAGGCTACAGTGAGAAACAATCTCAGAAACAAGGAAAAGGAAGTGAGAACAAAGTCCTGGACATGGGAGCGTAAGAATAGTCTCAGGGCTCTGAAGGCAGAGGCGGGTGGGTCTCTTGAGTTCGAGGCCAGCTTGGTCTACAGGGTGAGTTCCAGGACAGACAGGCCTACACAGACAAACCCCGTATTGAAAAGAAAAAGAAAAAAAAAAAATTCCAAAAAAACCCTTGCTGTTGGGGAGAGAGTAAGGGCTGGAAAGAAGGCTCAGTGGTTAAGCGCACTGGCTACTCTTCCAGAGGCCCCAGCTTTAGTTTCCAGCACCCACATAACAACTCACAATCTTCTGCAACTCCAGCCCCAGGGGATCCGAAGCCCTTTTCTGGCCTCCAGGGGCTTCAGGCACAAACATGGCTCATAGACATGCCTGCAAGCAAAACACGTAAACACATAAAAACCAAGCTGGCACTCGGTTTTATCCAGGTAGATGTGTACATCTGTGGACAGAGATGGGCACGGTGGGAGAGCGAAGTGGTGCTCCCTAGAACAGAAGCTAAGGAGAACTTTCAGAAGCACAGGCAAAAGCAGCGCTGGCGGA
This sequence comes from Meriones unguiculatus, assembly GCF_030254825.1. Lineage (NCBI taxonomy): Eukaryota > Metazoa > Chordata > Mammalia > Rodentia > Muridae > Meriones > Meriones unguiculatus. The sequence goes on along the minus strand of NC_083363.1, from coordinate 2,139,374 downwards.
CAGGGATGACTGTCTCTCCTCGTCCCCAGTGCCCAGGCCTGGCTTTGAGCTTACTATTCATTTGCATTTTTTGAAAAGTGGGGAATTTAGTGCGCATGTGTGTGCTGTTCCAAACACCCAGCACACAGCCTTCTTAGTTACTCTTCTGCTTCTGTGCAGAGAACCCATGGTCAAGGCAACTTTTAGGAAGCATGTCACTTGGGGCTTGCTTATAGCTTTGGAAGGTTAGTCCATACTTGTCATGGTGGGAAGCATGGCAGCAGGCAGGCATGGCGGAGCCGTAGCCGAGAGCTCATGCCTGATGCACAAGTTGGCATGCGCTTTTGAAACCTCAAAGCCCACTTGACACACAGTTTCTCCCGCTGGGAGAAGGTAGTCAAGTACCTGAGCCTCTGGGGCCGTCCTCATTCAGCCCCACACACCCCTCTTCTTCCTCTGTTTTATTTCTTGAGCTGGTTTGCTCTGTGTTGTCCATGCTGGCCTCCAATTCCAGGGCTCAAGCCTAGGTATATGCCACTCACTGCATTCAGCTTCCTCCAAATTTTTTTCTACAAATGTTCAAACATCCTGAAAGGTTGGAATGCCATAGTCCTAATTCCCTAATTCTGCAGTTGACATCAGTATCTTATTTTTATGTTCTTGAGTTTGTTTACTTACATGGTTTATTCAGTAGACATTTGTTCTACGCCAGCTGCCGGACAGGGCTCTAGGAATGAAAGATGAACAGGGGGAGAGGGCCTGGTTGGGGGATGCTGCTTCTTGTTTCACTCACTCCTCTTTATTCAGCTGGGGACCCTCAGGTAAACCTTCCTGGACACCCCTACATGTGTGTTTCTGTAGTTACACTAAACCTAGCAGATGGTCAGATGTTCCCAAGAGGCCACAGCATACAAATACTCCTGTACAGCAAAGCTTATTGGTAGCTCTGTTAAAAATGTGATATGAATGTCTTATTCCCATCTACCGAGGCCTTTCATGAGGGTTTGCACTCTGCCCGCCGCTCTCAGAGAGGAGAAGCAGAGCCTTGCTTCTGGAGAACTTTCTGGGGGGTGGGGTACATGCTTAAACAGTGCTCACTATGGCCACCTCCAGGGGAGGGCAGTGTAGCCCCACTTTCCATTCCTCTGATGCTTATAGTGCAACTGTTACCATTGAAAATACCGCGACTGTGTTTTTAAGTACCAGCATGGTGCGAGCCAGGCACAGCAGTGGGCCTTAGCCTTGGCTGAATCTGGTGAGCCAGGCACAGCAGTGGGCCTTAGCCTTGGCTGAATCTGGTGAGCCAGGCACAGCAGTGGGCCTTAGCCTTGGCTGAATCTGGTGAGCCAGGCACAGCAGTGGGCCTTAGCCTTGGCTGAATCTGGTGAGCCAGGCACAGCAGTGGGCCTTAGCCTTGGCTGAATCTGGTGAGCCAGGCACAGCAGTGGGCCTTAGCCTTGGCTGAATCTGGTGAGCCAGGCACAGTGGTGGGCCTTAGCCTTGGCTGAAACTGGTCTCAGGTGGTTTCCTGTCACCCACCTGGGCCTCACAGTTGTTTCTGCATGTGGTTAGCAGCGACTGAGCAGAGGTCACTATAGCATGGTGGTTTGTTCCTAGGAGGCCCGTCTGTCAGTCAGAAAGGAGCCTGTGTGAAGTGAGAGGCAGCGGGCCTCCTTCACAGCTGGTTAGGTTTGCGTGCATGGGAACATGAGAATGGAGCCGGCAGGAAACAGTTTGGAATTTGCGGCAGGAGCCGGTCAGGTGGATGTGAAGACAATGGCCATTGTCAGCATGAAAGTGCATACTGGGCAGGGAGATTTATTATGCATACAGTATTCTGTTTGCATGTGTGTCGGCAAGCCGGAAGAGGCCACCAGATCTTACTGTAGATGGTTGTGAGCCACCCTGTGGTTGCTGGGAATTGAACTCAGGACCTTTGGAAGAACAGACAGTGTTCTTAACCTCTGAGCCATCTCTCCAGCCTGCTGCTTCTCTTATTTATTTTATGAGTATTTTGCATATGTACCATGTGTGTACCTGATGCCGCCAGAGATCAGAAGAAGGCGTCGGATCCCCTGGAGTTACTGACAGTTGTTAGCTGCCCTGTGGACCCTGTTAGCCAGCTCTTGTGTCTTCTTTCTGCCGCCTCACAGATATCCAGACCAAGCTAGAACCCGCCTCTCCATCTTGTTCCGTCAACTCCGAGGCCTCCCTCCTCTCAGCAGATTCTCCCAGCCAGGTGACACGCCCACTGCCCTTCTGCCGCCCAGCCCTCCTTCTCCAGGGGAGTGAGAAGCTTTCTGATATCCTGCTCCATTCTGACACTCCCAGCTAATATCTCTGGACTGCCCTGCGTAGGCTTTCATAGGAGAGGAGGTTCTGGAAGTGAAGACAGAGTCCCCGTCCCCTCCAGGGTGCCTCCTGTGGGATGTCCCAGCCCCTTCACTTGGAGCTGTCCAGATCAGCATGGGTCCGTCCCCTGATAGTTCCTCAGGTAATGGGGCCTCCTGACCTCTGGGTACCCCGGTGAGAGGCCTTAATGCTGTTGTAATTCCTTCCTCCCTCTTGCCTTTCTTCAGGGAAAGCTCCGGCCACTCGGAAGCCTCCACTGCAGCCCAAACCTGTGGTGCTGACCACAGTTCAGGTGCCACCCAGAGCTGGGCCTCCCAGCGCTACCGTCCTCCTGCAACCCCTTGTCCAGCAGCCCGCCGGTGAGGAAGATGGAGAGGGACTGGGCTGGCCAGGGCTGGCTAGTGAGCTCATTGCCACCGAGGCCCCTGAGCCTTGGTGTGAGCTTGGACGTCAGGACACCACCCCCACTCTGACTCCCTCCTCCATGCCTTCCCAGTGTCCCCAGTAGTCCTCATCCAAGGTGCTGTTCGAGTCCAGCCTGAAGGGCCAGCCCCCGCCATTCCACGGCCCGAGAGGAAGAGCATCGTTCCAGCCCCCATGCCTGGGGGCTCCTGCCCGCCGGAGGTGGATGTGCGTGTAGGGAGGGGAGGAGGGCTCTCAACGGTGGGGAAAGAAGTGTGCGGCTGAGCAGCCCTAGCTGAGGGGCTGGCACACAGGACCTGTGGGCTGGCCTCGTGTGTGGCGTTACGGTGTGAGCTGTGCTGCACGGCATGGGGAGTGGTGGCAGCAGCCGCGGCTGCCAGGACGCAGGCGGGGCCCAGTGGACAGGCAGGCCAGCTGCTCTTCACCGTAGCTCCGTTAACTCTGCACTTGGAGCAAGAGTTTAGAAAGACGGAAGACCCAAGGAGTGGATTGGCCGGGATGCTGGCCGGACGGTCTCACTGTCCCACATCTGAAGACCAGCAGGGCCCTTTCCCCGGAATGTGGCAAGAGGGAAAAGCAGCCTCTGCCTCGGCAGGAGAGTGTGAGCTTAGGGCGGGCAGCTCCTGGAGTTGGCCAGTCTCTAACTCAGCTTCTATCTGCCCTCACTGGTACAAGGCAAAGCTGCTGAAGCGGCAGCAGCGGATGATCAAGAACAGAGAGTCGGCCTGCCAGTCCCGCCGCAAGAAGAAAGAGTACCTGCAGGGCCTGGAGGCCAGGCTGCAGGCCGTGCTGGCCGACAACCAGCAGCTGCGCAGGGAGAACGCCGCCCTCCGGCGGCGGCTGGAGGCCCTGCTGGCAGAGGTGGGCCTGTGCTGCCCTTGGGACGGGTGGGAACACAGGCCTGTGGTTACGCTGGCTCACCTGTCTCCCCTGTGCTGCAGAACAGCGAGCTCAAGCTGGGCTCTGGAAACAGGAAGGTCGTCTGCATCATGGTCTTCCTTCTCTTCATTGCCTTCAACTTTGGACCTGTGAGGTGAGGTGTTTGTTCCCTGGAGCCTTCTGGGTGAGGTGAGCCTCACAGCTGCATGCCTGCTGGGCCAGTGTGCTCACAGTTACACGGGCATTTCTGGTGCTCTTAGCCCTGATGGCATATCCAGCAGCCACTGCTCTCCTTCAGGGGTGCTGGGCTATGAGTGGGTGGTGGGGATAGCGCTAGCAAATAGACTCCAGGGCGTGGGATGCAGCTCAGGCCATAAAGTGCTTGGTGTGCAGGTGTGAGGACCTAAGTTTGATCTCTGAACCCACATTTTGAGAAAAGCGGCATCTTAGAAGGCAGTGGGAAGACAGAGACAGGCAGGTCCCTAGGAGAGTGCCAGAATGGTGAGCCACAATGCCTCCCAAGGAAAGTGAAGAAAGAAGGCGGGTTGTGCCTGAGGAGTGATGGCCAGGGTTGCTCCCTGTCTGTGTGCACACGCGCTCATGTGTACACACACCCACGCAGATGACGTTCGGCTTTCTGAGGGCCACCCATAGAGCACTTGCTCTCCTTTCCTGTCTCCTGGGCCTGTGAGGTGGGCACCCTCCCATCTCATGAAGGGAGACGCAGCCGTGTGGAGTGGAGCTGTGCCATTCTGCAGAGGCCTGACTCCTGCCACACACTTGAGAAAGCCTCTACTTCCCGCTTCCCTGCCCGCAGCATCGTTGAGCCACCTCCAGCTCCAGCCTCCCCTCGGATGGGCAGGGAGGAGCCCCGGCCCCAGAGGCACCTGCTGGAGTTCTTGGAGCAAGGGCCGCCTGGTGGTGTTGAACCCCTACAGGAAGCGTCCCAGGGCCCTGAGGAGCAGCACCCCAGCCCTGTGGGCAAGCCCAGCTTCAGGTGAGAAGCAAAAGCCCCCTTCTCCTGTGGGAAGAAGAACATGTCTTCCTAACGCCTGCTTTTGCGTGGTGTAGAGCCAGAGTTGCTGTCAGCCAGGGGTCCTCCATAGTGCCCTGGCTGGGCCGTCTGTAGCCTCTGCCTCCTCCTTTTCAGAAACCTGACGGCCTTCCCCAGCGGGGCCAAGGAGCTGCTGCTCAGAGACCTGGACCAGCTCTTCCTGTCTTCTGACTGCCGCCACTTTAACCGAACTGAGTCCCTGAGGTGTGCACAGCCTGTCCGTGGAAGCCCCACACGTAGCCCTGCTGTCCCGCGTGGAAGCGCCGGCCCCTGCCTTCTCGTGCCTGCTTGTGGCTCCAGAGCACGTTGGCTTTCCTTAGAGGTGGTGACTGTCTCCCTAGGCTTGCTGATGAGCTGAGTGGCTGGGTCCAGCGTCACCAGAGAGGACGACGGAAAATACCTCAGAGGGCCCGTGAGAGACAGGTAGGAGCCAGGGCTGAAGGAAGGTGAGGTGCAGATGAGCGCTGAGTATCTGAGGGTTCAGGTGGACATCTTGTAGAGATTTTAGGGAGCTACTGGGGGACACGGGGTAGGGGGTGCGAGATGGCACCAGCTTCCAGGGACCGCCTGTCTCTCCCTCTTCCCTTTACCCTCTTCAAATGTTTAGATACTTCTCCTTCCAGAAGTCTCAGCTATGGAAGAAGTCACCTCCAGTGAAAGCAGTTCCCACCCAGCCTCCGGGACCTCCTGAAATGTGAGTATGTCACCAGGAGCTGTGCCCCAGGAGACGTCCTTGCCACTGTCCCCAGCAGAGAACACTGTGCCGTCAGCGAGGTTTGCTGAGTCTGTCCTCACCTCCCTAGGGACGCTGTGGGGCAGCTGCAGCTCTACCGCCACCCAGGCCGCTCCCAGCCGGAGTTTCTGGATGCCATCGACCGGCGGGAAGACACCTTCTATGTTGTCTCCTTCCGCAGGGTGAGCCCCGCTCCTGTCCTGTGCCTATCCCCCACACCCCAGTCGTCCTCTTAAGTGGGAGGATAAAGAGTAGCTCTGGGACCCTCTGCCACCCAGCATGGCCCTTCTGCTCCTAGGACCACTTGCTCCTCCCAGCCATCAGCCACAACAAGACCTCCAGGCCCAAGATGTCCCTGGTGATGCCAGCCATGGCCCCCAATGGTGAGTCTTCCCTCGGGCCAATACTGAGGAAAGAAGACATTCTTGCAGAGAGCCAGCAGGGGGCGCTGAGGGCGATGGTAAGAGGGACTACTTCCAGAGGGTGAAGAGGACCAGGAACGAGGAAAGCTCAAATCAGGAGACACGTGCCGGAAGTCCTAGCATGGAGGCCTCAGGAGGCTGAGGTGGGAGGATGGGGGAGCCTGGGTTACACAGTGAGACCCTTCCTCAACCAAATCAGAAACCGCTTTGATAGGAGGCTAGGCAGAGTAGGTGGGCTGGAAGCCTGTGAGAGTTCTCACTCTCCTTTTCTTTCTTGACATCCCTTGACCCCTCACTCGTCACTGTCACTTGTTTTCCTCCTCCATCCTCCTTGCCCCGTGCTACCCCTGTGCCTACTTAACTCTGCCCGTGGGCCTACTCCGCCCTTTCTTTTCTTCACTACTTTGTAACCGTATTTCCCATCTTACCCTGCCACCATCACTGTGTGCCTCCCCTCTGCTCCTCAACTCCCTCCTCACAGAGACCGTGTCAGGCCGGGGGCCCCCAGGGGACTATGAGGAGATGATGCAGATCGAGTGTGAGGTCATGGACACCAGGGTCATCCACATCAAGACCTCCACGGTGCCCCCCTCGCTCCGGAAGCAGCCGTCCCCAGCCCCGGGCAATACCACAGGTGGCCCCCTGCCAGCCTCTGCAGCCAGGCAGGCTCGCCGGGCCTCCCACCAGCCCCTCTACCTCAACCATCCCTGACTTCTGCGGCTCACATTGGAAGCCCATCCTGGGGCTTGGGGCAGTTGGCAAAGGAGAGCGGGTGTGGGATTAAACACACAGTGGGAGTGGGCGGGTGGCTCACCTCGCTTCTCACTTGTCAGAATACAGGGCTCGTCTTGTTCCCGCAAACCCCGTCCTCTCTCCCCGAGTACCGCACAAGGTCCAGTTCCGAGCTGGGCAGCCTCCCATAGCGTCTTTTGTTCTTTGGTTTATCTGTTCGGGAGCAGCGGTGGGCTCTGGCCCCAGGTGGGACAGGGATGTTCTTGGGTGGTGGAAGTCAGGTGGTGTGTGCATATGTTTTTATTATCATTAAATAAACAGCTCAGAGGGAGTAAAGGGATTGGTGGTGCCTGCCTGGTGTGTGACTTCTGTAGGGCCACTGTACAGAGCCAGGCACTGAGGATGTCACTGGCAGAGTGGGCTCGGGCCTCGTCATCCCCTTCCCCACCCCTGCAGCTCTAGGGCATGTCTGTGTCTAGCAGGGATGTCTGGCGTGACAGCAGCTAGAGTAAGATCACCGGAATGCGTCTGAGTAAACAGGAAGGACAAGGCCCCCACGCCCTTCAGGGTGCAGCAACAGTCCTTGCTCTGCAGCAGGTGCCCCCCCCCGCTTTCCAGGATGAGCTGTCCACACAAACAACGGGAGGTGGGGAGCTTGGAGCCCAGGGAGGCAGGACCACAGTGGAGGGGGCTGGTAGAGGGAAGGGGCCATGTAATGGGACATCCTGTTGGCCCTGAACTGAAGACGGCAGACTTGAGGGGGGTCCAGATGGATAAAGACAGGAGAAGTCAGGCGGTAAGGGCTGTGTGCTCTGAGCGGGAGGGAAGGGATCGCATCCAGATGAGGGGCCCAGTCTGACCAACTGTTGGGTCCCTGCAGTTGCTCTCATCCAGCAGCGCCTTAGGCCTGACCCTACAGGAGTGGCCTGGGTCAGCTGGAGGGTGTGAGTTGGACCTGGGCTCCGGGCCCAGATGACTGGACAGGGGCTGCCTGGCCACAAGCCCAGCCCTGAAGGAGGGAGGAAGAACCTCACGTGTCCAGCCAGGCTCTCCCCTTCTCCCTTCACCCACCCCTACTGTGTTTGGGGTGAAAACAGACTAGGGAACTATGGCAACCTGGAACTAGGGCTCCCAGGAACTCAGCCTCTCCTCCCTCCAGAGGGCAGCTCTGATCCACAGCTCCTTCCTGTCCCAGGATCCCAAGCACAGCCAGACAGTAAGGAGAACCGATGGCGTAGTCCTGCGCCCCTTCACAGGCCTTGGATTAGCTGATGTCCCTAAACACCTTCCTTGGGATCTCCCTCTGTCAGGTGGTCGGCTTCCCTACTTTTCAGGGTGGTAGTGGGAATCTTGGGACTTGTTCTGGGCTGGAGTCTCAGCCCTGGCCCTGCTTCAGCCTGCATCCATCACTTCCTTGACCCAAGGGCTGGCATCCCTCAGGGCTCTGGGATGGTCCACCTGGACTCTTTCTGAGTGGTCGGAGACTGGGGCCCTCACACTTGCCCTGGCTGGGGAGGGCCGTTGTGGGGGCTAGGAGAGCCTTGGAGGCTGGCTTGTGGGGCAGCAGGTGCAGACAGGCTTGGCTGCTGACCTGCAGGCCCGTGTGGGCTTCCTTCCTCTGTCTGCTGTGCCCTCCAGTGCCACCTCAGCATGCCAGGCCACTGGCACTGGCACTTAGCAGCCCCTTCCCAGCCAAGGCCCACTGCTTCCTGTTCTGCCCTTGAGTTTGCCTAGAAGTTCCTTCTTCGGAGTCTTCATCCTCGGTCAGCCCTGCCCTGCCATTTCTCACACGTGCCCCTCTGCCCCACCACCTCCGTAGCTGAGTTTGTTTCTCTCAGTTCCTTTGCACTCCCCTCCTCCGCCTCGCTGTCCACTCCTCGGTTGGCACAGCTCTCACTGCTGACCCTGTGCAGCAGTCTCCGTGTCCACTCCTTGGTCAACATTGCTTGTCCTGTCCCATCACTTTTCCTCTTCCTGCTCCATGCTTTTCCTCCCTGTCTGCACTTCACTCCCAGCTCAGTCCTCTTCCTGGCTGTGGGGGCCAGGACTGGGGAGCCTAACGTTTGCCTCATCATTCTGCTATGGATTCTGGATACAGCACATCTGGATTCCGGGGCCCAGATGTGTGGTTGCCACAGCGACCTCAGTCCCTCTGGTAAATACAGGCGCCCACCCGCTCCAGAGCAGAGAACAAAACAATTGTGTGACTTTCTTTTGTCACGAGATAGAAATGTCCTCCCTCTTCCCGTCCCCCCCCCCCCCCCCCGTGTCTGAGAGTTTGAAGGCTCCAGACCCTTCTCGCCAGGGTGTTCTTGCCCTCTGGCCTTGTTCCCCCATCTGCTTGGGCTCTTCTCGGGTTTCCTGTCCTCACCCTGTCCCACTCAGCTCTCAGCGTGGACGCTGACCGCCCCCCACCTTAGGCAGCTTCTTGTCTACACAATAACAGGACAAAAGAAGACGTTTCAAAAGTCCTTCTTAAAACCTTCAAGAAGCCACTTCATCGTTGCTGTCTGCAGTCCGTCCCCTTCTCAGAGCTGTTGGGGGTGAGGGAGGGAGACTTAGGCCCTGAGTAGGGTGTCTGCTCTACTACTAGCCAAGCCGAGCGGCCCCACAAGCCCTGGCTGTGAAAGATGGAGGGAAGCCTGCGCCCCACAAGGCTGCCACGAACAGAAGCCAGGTCGTGTTCCCTGCCCTTGCCTCTCTGGGACACTTCCTTGGGTCACCCTCTGGCTTTTCTTCATTCCCTTCTGTGCTTTTAGGCCCTGCCCTCAGTCGCCCTTACTCTTCTTTGTCTTGTTCTCACTCCCTTTTCCTCTTCTCTGCCTTTGAACTTGAAGGGTCATTCAAGGATATGGGGCTCAGAGCCAAAGACCCCTAGACTAAGGACCCTGGGACCAGGCAGCACACACATGGTTCTAGACAGCCCTGTGGCCTCCTGCCCTGCCCCTTGCCCTTGTCCACCTCATTGGAGCCGCTCCAGCTGTGAGCTCTTGGCTTTCCTGCTCCCTCCCCCAGTCCCTGTGGTTCAGCTGACCTTCATTCCTGACAGTGAAACTAGGCAGGGCTTGCTGCTTTCCTGAAGATATGGAATGGGCACGATTTCCCAGGAGCCTGGGGTCCTGACAATCAGGATGTCACACCCGCAGCTGTATCAGCGTCCAGTCCCCTCCCCAGGTACCTTGCAAGCTCAGAAGCCCTGCGTTCCTGTGTGGAGACCCCAGCATCCAGCCCCAAGCCATCATTCTGACTCTAGATTCAACTTGAGTCTCCTGGCCACTTACGTGGCCAGCTGTGTGCCCCTACTCCCTGAATAATAAGGCAGTGGAACAGGACGGAGGGAAGACTCTGAGAGTGCTCCGAAAGCCAGGGCTAGCGAGAGCCTGCCACCTGTTCCACCCCTCGTCTCTTCATCTGCTGCCTCCCACCTTCCTGGGGGACCCAGAGGAGCTGTCACCTACTCATGGCTCTGGGGGGACCCTGGCCAAGGCACAGGAAGGAAGCTAAGCCCAGCTCTATCCCAAGGCTGACTTCATCTTCCCCATCAAAGCCAGGAAAAAAACAGCCACACGCCCAGACACAGACACACGGGTGCACCCGTGAGGACTGCCATGTGGGCTGCTGCGCTAGGCCACGCGGGGCTGTGGCCGAGGCCACCATCACATGCCCTGCCTGCCAGCCCTCTTCCTCTCAGGGATACCTGTGTCCGGGAAAGTGGAATGAGATGCAGATGTGCCACAGCCAGCGTCTGGCACCTTCACCATTGCCTGACCGGCTAAGGCACGTGCACCTTAAGGATAAAGTCACGGTGGAGTAGTGTCCTCGGGATGGAACCTGAGCGGGCCAAGTGGCCTCCCCTCAGAGCGTCCTCTGTGGCAGTCCTGTCAGTGCCTTGTTGGGGGACATCACCAGGCCAGTCACCACGGCACTTGCTGCCCCGTAACAACCTCCCGACCTTCTGGCTTTCCTTGTTATCTTCCTACTACTTTCCCAAGTGGCATGGCCTGGCCTCCAAGCCAAGCCTTTGCCCAGCCTGTGCCCAAGTCTCGCTCACTATTCCTCTAGGAATTTGCTGAGTTGGGAGAGCAAAGCGGGGCAGAGATCCGAGCTGAGAATCAGAGGGCTGGGCAGAGTGGACAGTGAACTGCCGCTCAGGGAGAGGGCCGAGGAAGAAGAGCTGATGGGCTGCAGCGAACAGGCGAGGCCGGGGTGCAGGGAGGCCGGGGTGCAGGGAGGCCGGGGTACAGGGAGGCCGGGGTACAGGGAGGCCGGGGTGCAGGGAGGCCGGGGTGCAGTGAGACAGGGGTGCAGGGAGGCCGGGGTACAGCGAGGACGGGGTGCAAGGACAGGGTGCAGCAAGATTGGGGTGCAGGGAGGACAGGGCGCAGCGAGATCTGGGTGCAGTGAGACAGGGGTGCAGGGAGGCCGGGGTGCAGGGAGGACGGGGCACAGTGAGGACGGGTGCAGCAAGGACGAGGTACAGTGAGATCGGGGTGCAGTGAGGAGCCCCAGGAACCTTCTGGCATTAGAGAGGTTTACGCTTGGGTGTGTGTGGCTGTCTCTCGTCTCCACCTCTGCTCCCTGCACAGCACAGCCAAGGGGGAGTTTAGGGATGAAGAAAGGGGGTGCTGAGCAACAAAAGGGGTAAGATCTAAGTTGCAGCAACAGCAGTGAGGAAGGAGCGGAGAGGAGCTTGGTGGAAAGGAGAGGAGGGGTGGAAACTGGACTTGGTGCTGGCAGAGGGGAGAAAATGGGTTAAAGAGAAGAGGCTAAAGGTGGGGAAGAGAATGGGAGAACGCCAGGTTGCTCAGAACCGAGGGCAGGGAGGAGGCTAAAATTGAAATAGGCAAAGGACGTGGGGGGGCCATAAAGTAAGGGACAGAGGGGTTGAGATGGGGGGGCTCTGGACAGGGAGGGGCTGGTGGGAGGGGCGGGAGGGTTGGGAAGACCTGCCCTATCTCCGCTCCCCTCCCTGACCTCATGCTGGCCCTCCCCTTCTCCTCCCCCTGCTTGCTCCCTGCTTTTCTGTCGCTGCTGTGAGATCAACAGTCCTAGTAGGGACTCTGAGAGCCTCTGGCTGCAAGGGACCAGTGAAGGGTCCCTCAGAGCCAGGGCTGCCAGGGTGCCTACCGTGCCCGGGACACTGCCTTTACTGGGCTTGGGACTGAGCAGCTTCAGAGGTGTGGCAGCCCCTGCAAGCCAGCGACACTCTCCAGGTAGGTAAGAGCTCTGGGAGGACCGGAGGAGGAGTGAGGAGCTCTGGGAGGACCGGAGGAGGAGTGAGGATCTCTGGGAGGACTGGAGGAGGAGTGAGGAGCAGAGGGTCTCCCCTCTGAAGCCTCCGCAGCTGAAGTGTGGTAGGCTGCCTTCCAGGACCGGGACTGTCTGCTCAGGTCAGAGAAAGTGTGAGCGGACACAGGAGGTGTGTCCAGGAGACCAGGGCAGCACGTGGTGTGTTTTGCATGCACCAGGGTTTGGAGGGGATGCCGGTACCTGGGGGGGTCTGGGGAGTGTGGGACCCCAGGAGTCAGGTGGGCAAAAGCTGCTGGGCAGGAGGCGTGGGAGCTGCAAGGAGCCGAGGCTGGCATGAGCTGTCCATCAGGAGGGAAGCACCGTGGCTCTCCAGCGCTAGGGCTGGAGCCACTGGACCTGGCACCGGGATGGGGCGGGGGAGGCGGCTTCTCTCGTTCCAATGAGGTTCTTCAGTTAACTGTGCAGAGTTGCAGGGGCTGAGAATGAGGCCTGGGGAGGCACAGGGCTTTCGGAGGTGCTGAAACGGGACAGAGTGAGCCCTGGGAAGGGCTCAGAGCTTGCAGAGACGATCCCATAACTTGTTCTTGGCGAGCTCTGCACCCATGACTCACGGTTCAGCGGGCCTGCAGAGGCTGAGTGATGTCCCCACAGGGCACAGGGCTGTGTCTTTATTCGGTCCCCTTCCAGGCTCCCTGCTTCTGTGCGCCTGAACCTTCCCACCCACTCCCCAAAACACGTGATGGGCCCCGGGTGGGGCGGGCGGGGCCTCTTATCTCGCCTGGAAAGAATTTAACGGCTTAGAAACCACTGGAAGTGGAACTGAGGGCAACTACTGGGAAGCAAGAAGGAAACAGCAGCTGCCGCAGCCCCGCCCCTGCTTCCCGGATCTCAGCCCCTCCCTGGCCGCTTCCAACCCCTGGAGACCCAGCACCTCCATTAGTCAAACTTTTTTCCGCTCAAGCCCCGGCCACTGGTGCAAGACTGTCTCCCATCTTCCTGTCTCTCACTCTCCTCCTGACGTTTTCCACTAAGGGTCCGGAAATCCCTTCTCTTCATTTTTCTATTCCCATGGCCCATCTGCTTTTTCCCCAAAGCAAGAGGCACCTGGATTGCCCAGTTCCTTCTCACTGGCGCCCCCTTTTCAACTTGTCTCAGCCCATTTTCTCGGGCCCAGAGTCCCACTGCCTCCTCTCATCGCCACCCGTGGTTGGGAGTGGGGACGGCAGGAGGAGCTAAGGGTGACACTGGGATAGAACCAGACCCCTGTCTCTGGAACACCCCCCATGGACGTCCGCCCCTTTCCCACCCAGAAGGACCAAAGGTCCCCAGTGAGTAAAGCGTCAAAGTTGGCCACACACTGAATACCAAGGTGCTGAGTCACAGTTTGGGAAGATGCCCCCACCCTGCCAGTCCAAGTGTGGGAGGGTGCCGAGAGGGTGTGGCCGGCCCCCCAACACACTCCAGAGAAGCGTAGAGGGAGACACAGAAACTCCCGGTTCTCTGCCCAGGGCCAAGAGAAGGGCCAACATTTTCCAAGCGTTAGGAGGGGAAATGGGGGAGGGCGGTCAGGGGGTGATGGTGACAGGAGCAGGGACGGGGAAGGGCCTGGGAAAGAGGCTTAGGGGCATGGTCTGTGAGGGCCACACCTCCCTTCTAGACCAACCTCAACAGCTTTTCTGGAGAAGCCAGTGGGGTTTCATTTTTTCCTGCTGCAGAGTCCTGTCACCTACAGGAGAAAGAAACAGGATCCGGTCGCTGGGCTAGCAGCCCAGGGGTGTGGAGTGAGCAGGAAGTGCCCCCCCAACCTGGAGACAGCCCCTTGTGCTGTCCACACTGCAGCTCAGTTCTCGGCTGCCCTCTGTGCCACTGCAAGCTGCTTTCTCACATGCCCCCCAGTGACCAGGCACAGGGCAGCCGAGAGGGGGATGGTGTGCCAGATCGGCTCAGGCATCTGCAAAAATGCCGCCTTTTTCATGTTGCTGTGTAGATTCTCATGTACAGGTGCGCTCACACCTGTGTTCGTGGACAAAGACAGGGGGGTATTTGCATGTGCCACGTGCCTGTGTGTGCCCGCACCCACAGTTGCTGCGAGGGTGATTTTCAGGTACTTAAAGCACAGTGACAGGTGGGGTAGGCCAGAGCCCCCTCCCACCCTCAGAAAAGGGCATTGCCCTCCTGCCTGGGGCAGGACCTCACATGGGAACCGGCTGTCCCCAGGCTCTCCTGTCTGTTTTATTTCAGTCCTTAAGGCAGGGTCTTACGTACGCAGCCCTGGCTACTCTTCAGTTTGCGATGTAGCTGAGACTGGCCTCGGCCTGCTGATCCTTCTGTTGCTTCCTCCTGGGTGCTGGGATGACAGATATGCGCCACCACACCTGCTTTCTGTGATTCTGGGGATCAAACACAGCCTCCTGTGTGCTAGGCAGGCAGCCCACCACTGAGAGCCTCCTTCTGTCTCTTGATCGCCAGTCAGGCACAGCGTCTGGTGGCCTGAAACACCTTTCTCTTTGACCCAGAGGGATCTGGGGAGAGGGGAGATGCCGCCCCTCCCTTCTGACCAGCTGACATTCCCAGAGGTCTCTCTCTCTGCCCTCCTGCTCTCTCGGTCTCTCTGTTCTAGGCAATCGGGGCACCTGTCAGCATGGCTCAACTTTTACCCCAACTACCCACCCTGCCTCAACCTACTCCCTCTTCACCAGGTCCTTTCTCCTGCCTCGGACTTTGCTTCTCAAACTGTCTCTCCAGTTGTCTCTGTGAATTCCACAAGCACACACAGAGGAAGAAACAAGGAACCCCTGAGTCTAAACCCCATCATGTCAATTTTTTTTTCCCACTAAAAGTGCCTTGGGTTATAGCACTGGCATGGAACATTTGCTTAGCATACACAAGGCCCTGGGCTGGTGATCTTGGCACAATAAACACCAATAAAAATATAGATAGGTATGAAAGTAGACGTCTTTAACGGCCAGCAAGGTGGCTCCACGGGTAAAGGCTCCTGCTGCCAGGCCTGAGGACCTGAGGTCAGTTCCTGGAACCCACACAGTAAAAGGAGAGCGCTGGCGCCCCAAAGTCATCCTCAACCACCGAACCTTCAATGTGGCATGCCCACACAAGAGACCAACAGACTTAATAAAAATATAAAAAATGGTAATTTCCTCCCTCCCTGCTTCTGAGCATCCCACCTGATAGCTGAAGCCAGGCTGTGTCCTCCCGCTGAGCTCCGTCCTTGCTCCTTTCCTCGGTTTTTGTTTTTCATTGGTGTTCGTCTATTTATCATTATCCTTGGCTGTGCTTACCCCATCTCAGTTACCATCCCCAGCCCTTGGCTCTGACAAAGCCCGGACTGGCTTTGAACTCCTGCCCCTGCCTCCCAAGTCCTGAGATCACAGCTGTAACCTCCAAGCCCAGCACAAAAGAAGACATCCTTAGCGCCCCAGAAATCACCCATCAATGCTTCTGCTGGCCGCCCCCTCCCAAGAACACCACACCCCAGCTCAAAACTGCAAGTTTATTATCCTCTATCCTCAAATTAACATCTCTTAATTATTTTTCCTTCTTTTAAAATTCTATATAAAATCTCACTATGTAGCCCTGGCTGGCCTAGAACTCACTAGGTAGACCAGGCTCGCCCCCAACTCACAGAGATCCACCCGCTTCTGCATCCTGAGTTCTGGGATCATAGGTGTGCACTACCATAGCTGCTCAAACCTTCTTTAATCGACTACCCACACATTTCTTCTCTGTCTGGCTCTTATTAAGAAATAGTGTTATCCATAACAGCACATGAACTGTAGTCCATCCTTACGGCTTTGTATTCCACAGTGCAAATAAGCCACAGTCAGTTAAAGGGGTCAGCAGGTATAAGCGGCCTTGGTAGGTCCCCGCTGGGGCTGTTGTGCCCAGCTGTGCTGTGTTGTTTTAGTCCTGGGAGTCACGATGGTCTCAGCAGCTCTGCACAGGTCCGGCTTTATCACATCGTATATGGTTTCCCTGTTTCCCCAAATGCTGTAGCACCTGGTCCTTCCAGCGTGCTCCCACCTGTTCATTGACTCCTGTGGCCCAGCTACTGTTTCTGCTAGGCTCCTAGCCCAGACTCTGTCCATGGTCCTAGCCCTGACCTTGGTCCTGGTCTTGACTCTAGCCTCAGTGCCAGTCCTGGGCTTAGACTGGTCCTTACAATCCTTACTATGGCCAAGAAGTGTAGACTGAGCACACTGGGTGTGCTGGGCACAGGGGCGGGGCAGCCAATAAGAACAAGAAGAGAAACGGTAGCCTCTTCTGTCACCCTGATGCTTAACCAGGTGACCGAGACACGAAAGCAGCAGCCCCACCCTCTTCACACAAGATCCGAAAGCGTCAGCACTAGTACAAGCGGCAACTGTAAGAGTAGATCAGGTATCACGAGGGGCCCCAGCCTGGTCAAGAAGACTTCCTTGGGTGGTGTGGGCTTGAGACTGGAAGGAGGCGGGGAAGAGCAAGATCGCGGCACAGAGAGGACTGCGCATTCAGAGGCTGGGTCTAGCGAGGAGCGTGGGGAGGGAAGTATGTAATGGAGTGTTTAGCTACTTTGGTATTTGATGAAGTAATGAAGTATTTAATCCCTCATGAGGGGTGGATGGTGAGATGGCTTTGGGTAAAGGTGCTGCCAGGCCTGATGATCTGAGTTCAATCCCCAGCACCCACGCACTGGAAGGAGAGAGAGCCTCCCACATGCGCCATGACACCCAAGCATATACACACATGCCCTAAAATGTTTAAAAACAGTTAAGAAAATTAAGGGCTGCCGCCGACAGCCTTAGCGCCGAAGCGGGTGGGGTTAGCGGGAGATGAGCAGGCGGGGTCTGCTGGGAGAGGATGGAGATGATGACCGCTGCTCTGAGAGAGTCTGGACCACAGTGACTCGGTGCTAGCTGCGGAACAGGGACATCCCGAGACGCCCACTGAGCCACTCTGTGAGCCCCGGCCTGCCTCCTGCTGGCCTGCCGACTGGCTTGATTCTGTGCAGGTCTCGCCCGAAGGCGCCAGGAGCGCACGTGTGCCGTGGGTGCTGTCGTGTCTGAAGATGCGGCTGCTGGCCCTTACCACTGCTCTGCCTCCTCCGCTATGATTTTCTCCCTCTAGCCCTGGGAAGAAGTGTGACGTAGAAGTCCCCCCAGGCCCGAGCACGCCACACCCTCTTATTCCGTGCTTGCTGACCAGGTGTGGGCCTCTGTGCTCATCTCTACTGCAGAAAGAAGCCTCCGCTAAGATCTGGGCTGTGTTAAAGACGAGAACCTGGGGGCAGCCGGGCTGGTCTCACATGTGGGCAGGCAGTCCGGACATTATAGTCACCGGGCTGGCAGTTAGGTGGGTAACCTGTGCCCGCAGTGGTCCTTCCAGGGAACCTGCGACAGGTGCTGGATACAGTGCAGACCCTCAGTGGCTCCAGCCACTGATGTCCAGGCGTCACGGAAAGCAGTGTGAAGCAGGTTAAAAAGGCCAGTGGTGGGATTGCTCAGTGGGTAAAGGCGCTTACTGCCAAGCCTGATGGTCTGAGTTCACTCGCCAGCACCCACACCCACACAGTGGCAGGAGAGGTGGCCGCCATATTGGACAACACATGCTTCAAAACATGGACGAGGTGGCCAACTCACTGATCTGAGAGAGGCTAGTAGGGGAAGGCACATCCCCCTTATATTTTGTGGGAGACCACAGGGGTTCTTCGGTCATATTGAGGGGGGCGGGGAAGCCATTTGGAGTGTGTGGAGGCTAGTAAGGAAATAGGAAGTGTGGGGGCTGGAGGGGTGTGTCTTCGGGCAAGGGTTTGCCTGTCATCACAGTGAGGTATCAAGTCCTCACCGGACTGCACACACATCTCTTCAGCCCCACCCAGATCAGGGCACAGGACATCCTGGAAATCCCCCGGGTCTCCTTCCACCCGGTCCTATCCATAACCGTAATCCTGTTTCACTTCCTAAGAGCTCAGAGTAGCCCGCCTGAGCGCGTGCATAAATAACACGGTCTGGAACCTCGCCGTTCTGTGTCTGTTCTCCTCTGCTCGCTCACGTGTGACCATCATTCATGCTGCCTGTAGAAAAGAGGAAGCTTTTTTTGGTGCGTCTTAAAAAATTCTGTCTCTGCCATCATTTATCCAGTCAGTGTGAATCTGCCTTGTGCACAGCCAGCCGTGTGCACCCCTCACCCCTAAACGTGGGAGGCTGAGCAGAAGGATCAGAAGCTTAAGATCAGCCTAGACTACATAGTGGGATCTGTCATCAAACAGACAAACAGAACCCTCAGTGGTTAGGAACGATTGTTGCTCCTGCAGAGGACCCAGGTTTGTTTGTTGCTTAATTTAAACTTTTAGATTTAGGTTGTTTTTAGGTATGTGTGTGTGTGTGTGTGTGTGTGTGTGTGTGTGTGTGTGTGTGAGATGAATGTAGTTGTCTACAGTCCAGAAGAGGGCATTCGGCACATGTTCTCAACCGCTGAGCTATCTTTTGTTTTTTTGAGGCAGGGTTTCTCTGTGTAGCCCTGGCTGTCCTGGACTCACCTTGTAGACCAGGCTGGCCTTGAACTCACAGAGGTCTGCTTGCCTCTGCCTCCTGAGTGCTGGGATTACAGGCATGCACCAGCTTCTGAGCTTTTTTTCCAGCCCGTTTTTTACTTTAGGTTTTATGTCTGTGTTCATGCGTGCGCACGCTTACTCGAGTTTCTGTTTCTCTCCACCTCGTTCTTTGAGGCGGGTTCCTGGCCCTGGAGCTGGCCCGCTGGCCACACTCGCTGCCCTGCCTCCGGCTCCGGGCTTCCCAGCACGCACATAGGCCTGGCTTTCCCGGTGGTGAGGGTGAAACCGGGCTCTAACGCTCACACTTTACCAGTAGACCCATCGCCCCAGCCTCTCTCCTGGGCGTTCTCTGTCTCTCTCACTTGCTCTCACTGTCATGTTTACCTAACACATTTTCTCCCACTCTGTGGAGTGTCTCAGTCTCTTCCTGACGTCACTTGAGGACCAGATGTTTTCAATTCTTGAGCTAGACGGCCAACTCCATGGTAGAGCCCAGTGTGTTCGGTCCTCCGTGTGGAGGAAGTGAGTCGGGGAGAGAAGCTGTCGCTGCTAGCAGGGTCTGCTGGGCCCCCTCTCCCACGGCCAGGTCCATCACAAAGACCTGTCCCGGTGTTTTCTTCTGTGTTGCTACGGGACTCACTGCTTGACCTTGTCTATTTAGGACCGTGGTCTGTTGGTGTGGTTTTGCTGTTTTATTGGGTTCTTATATCTCTACCTCCCTCCCAACCCTTATCCACCCCAATCCCCTCCAACACTGCAGCGCCGGGCAGGAGAGAAAGAAGCGGGAAAGGGCAGCACAGATCTAGCTGCGGCGTGCTGAGGATTAGGGCCAGCGGGTCCCCGGGGCGAGCCCAGCCTTCGTAGTCAGGACATCCAGACGTCCAGCCGAGTGCCAACCAGCAATAGCAAGCCCAGCAGCAAAGGCTGCAGCAGGACGAACCAGCGGCAGCGGGGGGTAGGGGGGCAGCCGCCGCCTGGGGACAACCGAGGCGTCCTGGGGTTCTGTCTGCCACTTTTATGCAGTGGCTGCTGGGGTCAGAAGAGGGCGTCCGATCCCCTGGAACTGGACTTACAGAGGGTAGTGAGGCACAGGGGGTGCAGGGACCTGAACCAGGGTCCCCCACAGAGTAGTAAATGCTTCTAGGCCCTGCCACCATCCAGCCCCGGCCTTTCTCTTTGGAACTTACACAGCACCTCAGTTACTAACCAGCTGACCACCTCCGCTCGGGCCATTGTCTGAGTCCTGCTCTACTCCCCTGTCCCTGAGCTTCCGTAAGTCTCCATATTTGACAGTTCTGAGGGACAGCGCGGTCTTTAATGGGCGCCCTTTGAGCTCGTTAAAATAATTAAAAGGCGGCGCTCTGGGGACCCTCTTTCTCCTCCCTCCCGGGGTTTGCACCTAGTCTCACGGTGGCTTACTGTGCTGGGTCTGGTTGCTATCCCTGCTCTTTTCTGAAGGGAAATGGAGAGGTGGATCTGGCGGAGAGGGGAAGAGCGGAGGGGGGAGGCTGTGGATGGGATGGAATGTGTGAGAGAAGAATACAGACAATTAAAAGGCCAGCGAGGTGTGGTGGCGCCCACCTTTAGTCCCCGCACTATGGTGGAGGCTCTCTGTCAGTTCAAGGCCAGCTTGATCTACAAAGTGAGTTCTAGGACAGCCAGGACCATTACACACAGAAACCCTGTCTTGAAAATAAAATGAATAAAAAAGGCTGGTGGGTAAGTTCCGACTGCTCAGCCTGAGGACCAGTTAAGTCCTAGGGAGAGGACCCATACATGAAAGTTGTTCCTTGACCCCAACAGGCATGTTGTCGTATGTTCCCCAAAGTAAATAAGCAAACAAACAAAGAAATGATGTTATTTTTCTAAAAGGCTGATGGGAAGGATTTAGCGGAGAGTAAAGCATTAAAAAGTGAGGGGGAGCCAGGCAGTGCTGGCACACTCCTTTAGTCCCAGCGCTCGGGAGGCAGAGGCAGGTGGATCTCTGTGAGTTCGAGGCCAGCCTGGTCTGCAAATTGAGCCCAGGACAGCCAGGACTACATGGAGAAACCTTGTCTCAGAAATAAATAAATAAATAAATGAATAAAAGAAAAGGGGGAGGAGAAAGAAGAGGAGGAGGAAGAGGAGGAGCAGGAGGAAGAAGGAGCCTGTCACGCTGGGCATTGCGGAGCTGGTCCAGGTGTCTGGGCACGTCCTCGGCCTCTGTACTTATCTTCCAGACTCCCTTGGCACAGATGTGTTGGACGACACTTTTATCCAACAAGTTTTCATGCTAAGTCCATGCATATAACAGGGCTGGGGCAAATGAGGTGCTCTCATGGAACACTAAGTGCCAGGGGAGGGCTGCTGGTGCTGCTGCTGCTGCTGCTGCTGCTGCTGCTGGTGCTGGTGCTGGTGCTGCTGGTGCTGCTGGTGCTGCTGGTGCTGGTGGTGCTGCTGCTGGTGCTGGTGCTGCTGCTGCTGCTGCTGCTGGTGCTGGTGCTGGTGCTGCTGCTGGTGCTGGTGCTGGTGCTGCTGCTGGTGCTGGTGCTGGTGCTGCTGCTGCTGCTGGTGCTGCTGCTGGTGCTGCTGCTGCTGTTGCTGCTGGTGCTGGTGCTGGTGCTGGTGCTGGTGCTGCTGGTGCTGGTGCTGGTCTGGTGCTGCTGCTGCTGCTGCTGGTGCTGCTGCTGCTGCTGGTGCTGCTGGTGCTGGTGCTGCTGCTGCTGCTGCTGCTGCTGCTGCTGCTGCTGCTGGTGCTGGTGCTGCTGCTGCTGCTGCTGCTGCTGCTGCTGCTGCTGCTGCTGTTGCTGTTGTCGCTGCTGCTGCTGGTAGTTTGTTAAGTAGTCGCGGCAAGGAAGAATAAACTAGATATTCTGACAGCAAGATCAAAATTGCCCCCAGGCTCTCGCAGCCCCTAGCCAGTAGGAAGTAGTCTAATGACAATGCAGCCCCTTATCCAACCCTTGAGTTTACTCGGGGCTCTCTCGTTCCCCCCTTCTAGTGTTAAGGGGTTGGTACTCGGGGCTCTCTCGTCCCCCCCTCCCTTCTAGCGTTAAGGGGTTGGCAGGGAAGAGGAAAGAAGAACCACAAAGTAGCTAATGCCAGCCGCAGGTTAAGGGAAGGGGTGAGCAAATGACTTCCGGATGTGACACAGGAAGCACATCTGCCCCACAGGCTCCCTTTAGGACTGGATTGTCATCTGTGTGAGCTGTGTTTGTCACTAGGAGGTGCTGAGTTCGTGCCCTTGCCCTCTCTCCCTGCAGCCTCCTGAATGATGGCTGCCCAGTGCGCCCCGAGCACGTCTGTTCTGACTCTCCTGGTGTTGCTCGGCTCGGCCGGAGCAGGCCCTTTCTCTGCTCGCTCCAATGGGACGCTGCCGGCCCCGCGGCCCCCTCCGCAGCCCGGGGGCCCTTCTTCTCAGCTGTACGAGCACACTGTGGAAGGAGGAGAGAAGCAAGTGGTGTTCACTCACCGCATTAACCTGCCCCCGTCAGCCGGCTGCGGCTGCCCCCCGGGCTCTGAGCCTCCCGTGCCTGCTTCGGAGGTGCAGGCCCTGAAGGTCCGGCTGGAGATCCTGGAGGAGCTGGTCAAAGGGCTCAAGGAGCACTGCTCAGGAGGAGGGTGCTGTCCCTCAGCTGCCCAGGCTGGCACAGGTGAGTGGCTGATTGGGGCGGGGGTGGGGCGGGGGGCACCGAGGACAGGGGAGGAGGATCAGGATGGGAGCGCTGCCTAGAGCGACAGAAAGGGTCTCCATGAAAGTGAGAAAACGTGCCACTTCCTCGTCCTGGGGGGCGATGGCTGCAACTTGGAGAGTGGGGATTGGCTAGACCCAACCCAAACGCTCCCTAAGATCCCGAGAGGGCGCGTGCCAGCGGCTAAAATGACCTTGGGAAGCGAGGCTGGCCACAGGGCACCAACACGGCTGGGTCTCCTCCCTGCGCCAGGCCAGACGGACGTGCGCAGCCTCTGCAGCCGCCATGGGGTCTTTGACCTGAGCCGCTGCGCCTGCTCCTGCGAGCCCGGCTGGGGAGGCCCCACCTGCTCGGACCCCACGGACGCGAAGACGCCCACCTCGACCCCGCCCTCCGCCTCCAGGCCCTGTCCTGACGACTGCAACGACCAGGGCCGCTGCGTCCGGGGCCGCTGCGTGTGCTTCCCCGGCTACAGCGGCCCGAGCTGCGCCTGGCCCTCCTGCCCCGGGGACTGCCAGGGGCGCGGGCGCTGCGTGCAGGGCGCCTGCGTGTGCCGCGCCGGCTTCTCGGGCCCCGACTGCAGCCAGCGCTCCTGCCCCCGGGACTGCAGCCGGAGGGGCCGCTGCGTGGACGGCCGCTGCGAGTGCGACCCCGGCTACTCCGGGGAGGACTGCAGCCAGCGCTCCTGCCCCCGGGACTGCAGCCGGAGGGGCCGCTGCGTGGACGGCCGCTGCGAGTGCGACCCGGGCTACAGCGGGGAGGACTGCGGGGCGCGCAGCTGCCCTCGGGACTGCGGCGACGGAGGGCGCTGCGTGGACGGCCGCTGCGTGTGCTGGCCCGGCTACTCGGGCGAGGCGTGCAGCACGCGGAGCTGCCCCCGGGACTGCCGGGGCCGCGGGCGCTGCGAGGACGGGGAGTGCATCTGTGACCCCGGCTACTCCGGGGAGGACTGCGGCGTGCGCGCCTGCCCCGGGGACTGCAGCCAGCGCGGCCGCTGCGAGGACGGGCGCTGCGTGTGCTGGCCCGGGTACACCGGGGCGGACTGCGGCGCGCGGAGCTGCCCCCGGGACTGCCGGGGCCGCGGGCGCTGCGAGGACGGCGTGTGCGTGTGCCAGGCGGGCTACGCGGGCGAGGACTGCGGCGTGCGCGCCTGCCCCGGGGACTGCAGCCAGCGCGGCCGCTGCGAGAACGGGCGCTGCGTGTGCTGGCCCGGGTACACGGGCCGGGACTGCGGCGCGCGCGCCTGCCCCGGGGACTGCCGCGGGCGCGGCCGCTGCGTGGACGGCCGCTGCGTGTGCGACCCGGCCTTCGCCGGCGAGGACTGCGGGAGCCGCCGCTGCCCCGGGGACTGCCGCGGGCGCGGGCGCTGCGAGGACGGCGTGTGCGTGTGCCACGCGGGCTACGCGGGCGAGGACTGCGGGAGCCGCCGCTGCCCCGGGGACTGCCGCGGCCGCGGGCGCTGCCTGGACGGCGTGTGCGCGTGTGACGAAGGCTACGCGGGCGAGGACTGCGGCCTGAGGCGGTGCCCGCGCGACTGCAGCCTGCACGGCGCGTGCCAGGACGGCGTGTGCGTGTGCCACGCGGGCTACACGGGCGAGGACTGCGGCGCGCGCGCCTGCCCGGCCGACTGCCACGGGCGGGGCCGCTGCGTGGACGGCCGCTGCGCGTGCGACCCCGGCTACACCGGGCCGGCCTGTGCCACCCGCGCCTGCCCCGCCGACTGCCGCGGCCGCGGGCGCTGTGTGCACGGAGCGTGCGTGTGCCACGCGGGCTACGGCGGCGAGGACTGCGGGCGGGAGGAGCCTCCCGCCAGCGCCTGCCCCGGGGGCTGCGGGCCGCGCGAGCTGTGCCGCGCCGGCCAGTGCGTGTGTGTCGAGGGCTTCCGAGGCCCGGACTGTGCCATCCAGGTGTGCCCGGGCGACTGCCGCGGCAGGGGAGAGTGTGTCGCGGGCAGATGCGTCTGCCAGGACGGCTACGCGGGGGACGACTGCGGGGAAGGTAAGCGGCCGGGAGAAGGGCTCCGGAGGGCGGCGCTGTCCCCGCAGAGGAGGGAGGACGGCGTCAGGAGGACCCCAGGCACCGACGGTGGTGGAACCACACGCCCCACGCCAGGGCAGTTCGGCCTGGGGAGCGGGGTGCCCCTGGGTTTTTGGTTAAGGACGCGGGGGAAGTTGGTGGCCACGTAGGCCCTCTTTGGGCCTCTTGCGGCACCCCCAATTTGCGCGGTGGGAACCAAGTGTGGGCGCCCCCGGCTAGCCAGCCTTCCCCACCCCGTCCGCAGAGGTGCCAGCCGTCCAGAACATGAGGATGCACCTCCTGGAGGAGACCACGGTCCGCACCGAGTGGACCCGGACCCCCGGTCCTGTGGACGCCTACGAAATCCAGTTTCTCCCCATGGTGAGGGGCAGCAAGAGAGAGGCTCTCTGGGAGGCGCTGGGGGAGGGGTGGAGGAAAGGGGGGAGGGCTAACCTCATGAGACTCCAGACGGCTGGCCCCTGAGTCTGCCCCAGCCTGGCACAGCCTGGCACAGCGGCCACATCAATGACTGTGGCATGGATGGCAATGGCGGGGTCTCTGCTTCTGGATGCTCCGTGGCCATTGCTGTCAACTTTTGTCGCTAAGCCCAAGTGGGCCCCATTCCACACCCATCCATCTGCCACGGCTGGGCACCAGCATCCCGGTTCATGGCGGTCTCCTGGCCCCTGTGCGCGGATGCCCGCCCGTCACCTCAGTCTCTTCTTCTCACCCCCAAGGCTTTGCTTTCAGATTCTTCCCTTCCTACACGCCCGCCCGCCTGTACATGCGCCTCCTCACCACAGGGAGCCCCACGGCCTGACTCTCAGAGCGGCCGCACACCAACCTGCCCCCCACACCAACCTGCCCCCCACACCAACCCAACCTGCCCCCCACACCAACCTGCCCCCCACACCAACCTGCCCCCCACACCAACCTGCCCCCGCACACCAACCTGCCCCCCCCACCAACCCAACCTGCCCCCCCACACCAACCTGCCCCCCACACCAACCCAACCTGCCCCCGCACACACCAACCTGCCCCCCACACCAACCCAACCTGCCCCCGCACACACCAACCTGCCCCCCACACCAACCTGCCCCCCACACCAACCCAACCTGCCCCCGCACACACCAACCTGCCCCCCACACCAACCTGCCCCTGCACGAACTGCCCAGGGTTGTGATCACATTTGCTCATCTTTTCACGGCAAACCTCACAGGGGCCCAACGCCAAACATTCAGAAATTACAGATAAGCACACCTTTAATCCCAGCACTCGGGAAGCAGAGGCAGGGGGATCTCTGAGTTTGAGGCCAGCCCGGTCTACAGAGCGAGTTCCAGAACAGCCAGGGCTACACAGGGAAACCCCGTCTCAAAAAATAACCCCCAAACGAACAAACAACCATCCATAAAACAAAACCAAAAAAGAGAAAGAAATTATAGCTAAACCAGCAGAAAGGAAGGAAAGACGGGGGGGGGGGGGGGCAGCCTGGGCAGCCTGTCCCGTTTAGTCTATATATAGGTTTTGCCTTAGCTCTGTTCTGTGTTATCTTTGTTGGTTTAGACCGAGCTGTCTGAGTCCCTGTAATAATTCTGAGCCTGTGAACTTGTTTTCCCCAGCTCTTGTGTCAGTGAGAGCATTCTTTCTCGGCCTCTAGCTTGCTCTTAAGAGGTTTGCGGGGACAGTAAGGATAAGGGTGAAGCCCGCGCCCTCTCCTTGGGGCCTGGCCTGTACACAGGCTGGACTCCCGGTCTGTCCACTTCCCCCACCTTCGGTCCTCTGGCTTTTCCCCCACCACCACGCAAACGGCGAGCAAGGCCACACGTGTGTCCATCCGTCCAGGCAGGAACTCTAGACTGGGACAGCCAGGGAAGAGCCAGGGTGTTTGGCAGGCCCCAAAGGAAGGCCTCCAGCTGTATCCCAAGCCCCCGCCCCCACTTTGCGGCCAACCAAGATAGCCCCCCTTCTCCTGTTTAAATTTTTTATATAAAAATAATGTAACCGGGAGACAAGAATTTGGCAACTAGAGAAGAGAAAAGTGGTAGCTGGCTGTTCGACAGTAAAACGAGCACGCTGACATTTTACGAAGCCTCTCTCGCTCTTCCTGTGCGAACATTATTTACATAGCTCTAGCCTGAAGGGCGGGGCTTTTAGAAGGAATTTTCCTATGAACCTGGAGGGGAAGGAGAAATAAAATAAACAGTTGAGATAAGAGGAGCCTCAGGCCGTGCTGTCTCCCGCTCCAAACACACACAGCCCGACTCTGGGTGTTGCCGGGGAGTGAGGGGCGGCGGCTTCTGCTTTGCCTTTGCTCTGAGCAGGGTGGTGTGAGCTGCTCTGGGCCCAGGCCTGGCCCCTGCTCTGGGTGCTTCTCCTCTGCTCTGGGCGCTTCTCCTCTGCTCTGTGCCCAGGCCTGGCCCCTGCTCTGGGCGCTTCTCCTCTGCTCTGGACGCTTCTCCTCTGCTCTGGGCAGGGGACCCCTTCACCTCTGCGGGACTGCCTGTGAAGGAAGGTCCAGTAAACTTCCCCACTCAGACAACAGGGTCCAGGCTCAGCCCTCGGCCCGCTGTATCAGCTTGTGTGGTGGCTGAGCCTTTTGCTCTGGCCGTTTCAGTTGACCTGTTGCCCGTTCTTCTGTTCGTTGTCACTCTCTGCCATCTTCCTCAAAGTCTGCCCTCCCGTGTTCCTGCCTGCTTCCCCCATTCCTCCCAAGAAACACTCCTCTGTCAGAGCCAGACTGCTATTCCTAGCCAAGCACACGCTCCATCTTCACAACTTAGAAGAGGACTACCCTTCCCTTCTGTGTGAGGATTGTCACTGTGACTCTGTGGCTCTCTAAGCGGTTCAGTGTTCCTAGGCCCTGGGTACCAGCCTCCCCAGGGAGCTTGCTGAACTGCTGTGTCTAATGAGATGCTTCCTCTACCTTAGGGTCTGAGCGAGAGCTGTGGGGGTGTGAGGGAGGCCAGGAACTCATTTGGAACAAACAAATTCTGCTCCATGGCCATGGCCTCAGGCCCCAGCACTGTCCCGTCTCTTCTCCGAGATGTGAGAGAGACCTGAACACCCAGAGACCGTTGAGTGTTCCTTGTCTGAGTGTTCCTTGGAGCCTGGAAGTGGGCTGTGTGGAGTGCGCGCTGGGACACAGACCCAGGCCTCGGGAGACTTTTTGGGGGGTCTCCTGTGAGAAGTAAGATGAGAACAATCCTTTCTGGGGACCATCCAAGCTGGACTTTCCTGTGGGACCGTCAGGCTGATATTGAGTCAAGGCAAACAGACGCCAAGAACAATGGTTGAGGGAGCCAGACTTTGCCAGGGAGCAGTGCCAGCCACCAGCATCTGGCCAGAGAGCCTGCCTCAGACCCCTCAGACCAGCGCGGTGGGGCTGGGCTGTGCGGGTGAGGGCAGCAGGGGACTTTCAGGGGTCTGCTGCCAAGGGTGTTGTGGGAAGGATGGGCTTGCTGTGGAGAAAAAGCTAGACCCTGGGGACAGTGGGAGTGACGCCAGCCAGGCAGCTTCCGGGAGGTGTGAGGATTGTCACACGTGCTGGGTGAAGGCCGCCCCACGGCCTCTCAGAGCAGGACGGGAGTCTGTGAGACAGTGACACAGCTTCAGTTCACGCTCGCCCTAGAACCTCCACGTGGCCCCTCATCTGGTTTTGTGCTTTGGTATTTACTACGCTCTCTTGGTTGAGGACGGCACCTTTCAGATTTTCCAGGCCCGTTTGGCTGAACGGAGGTGTCCCTACCATGGCCAGCACAGCTCAAAAGTACAGAGCGTCCTCAGCGCTGCCCTCGCCAGGCAGCCCACACAGCTGACGGCGTTACAGCGCTCACCGACGCCCAGTCCTCCCGCCTCGCCAGCAGCTCGCCACTTAACTGCACACCCGGAGAGCACGTGTGCCCTCCTGGGCATTTAGTGGGGGGGGGGGGCCGGCCACATCTGCCTACTAGGTTATGCCCAGCCCAAGGACAGGGACGCCAGCCCGAGGACAGGGATGCTATCTTATTTTTTGATTCTCCAACACGCAGCATGATGCCGGGCGTAAGCAGCCCTTAGAGCTTTGAGCAGGGAGGCCTTGCTTTAAGGGGTGTCTAAGGCTGCCGAAGAGACAAGAAAAGTGTCCAAGGGGACCCCCCAAGTCACAACAGGCAGCCCTGCCCCCCTGGAAGGGCCAGCTAAGCGCTGAAGGAAGGAGGACAGGGCTGCTCTGAAAGACCAAGCTTAGGTCACCGAGACAACCAGAGGGCTCCCGGGTCGGGGGCAGTTCTGGCCAATGAGCAGGGCTTGCCCTTGACGGGAGCCTGGGCACACAGCCTGCACTCAGGCCTCTACGCTCATATTCTTGGACTGATTACTGGGCACGGGGGCCTTTGAACCCAACACTAGGAAGGCAGAGGCAGATCGCTGTGAGTCTGAGGCCAGCCTGGTCTACAGAGTGAATTCCGGGACAGCCAGGGAGGGCTACATGCAGTGAGACGCTGTCTCGAAAAGCAAAACAAAGGATTTATTTTGTCTGTGTGTGGACGAATGTGCTTGCACTTATGTGTCCAGGTATCCAGCGAGGCCAGAGGGGGGTGACAGACCCCCTGGCACTAGAGTTAGAGGCCGTTGGTGGCTGTGGGCCACCTCCCAAGGGTGCTGGGAGCTCAACGCTGCCCTTCTGCAAAAGCAGCCTCAGCTTTCTGCCCCTCCTCCTTCCCTCCTTCCCTTCTTTCTCCTCCTTCCCTTCTTTCTCCTCCTTCCCTCCTTCCCTTCTTTCTCCTCCTTCCCTTCTTCCCTTCCTTCTCCTCCTCCCTTCTTCCCTTCCTTCTCCTCCTCCCTTCTTCCCTTCCTTCTCCTCCTTCCCTTCTTCCCTTCTTTCTCCTCCTCTTCCCCTCCTCCTTGCTCCTCGTCCTCCTTTCCCCTCCTTCCCCCTCCTCCTCTACTTCTCTTTTTTGTTTTGTTGTTTTTCAAGAAAGTGTTTTTCTGTGTAGCTCCGACTGTCCTAGAACTCTGGCTTTGTAGACTAGGCTGGCCTCAAACTCAAGAGATCCGCCTGTCTCTGCCTCCCAGGTGCTGGGATTAAAGGTGTGTGCCACCACGCCGGCTTTCTTAAGAAAATTCTTTATGTCCAGCTGTGCGTCTGTGTGTGGATGTGTGGACACAGGTGCAGGTGCCTGAGGGGGCCAGGGGTGCTGGGTCCCTTGGAGCTGGAGTCACAGGTGGTTGTGAGGTGACCTGTGTGGGTGCTGGCAGCTGAACTTAGCTCCCTGCAAGTGCAGCAAGCCACCTCCCCAGCTCTCCTGCTGTGCGCCCAGTCAAGACAGGGCCTCCAGAGCCTAGTTTCCTCGTCTTCCAAGGAGGATTGTTAGGACCCTTTCCACAGAGCAGAGAAGGGCCGCTGGCCAGAGAGAGGCCCCACAGCTTGTGTCCCACTCAGTCCTGTGTGGCCACCACTTAGAGTTGTTAAAAAGAGGCTGGGAGCGAGGAAGAGGGTGGCTCTGATGCACCTGGATCTCTCTTGCAGCCCGAGGGGTCGAGTCCGCCCTTCACGGCTCGGGTGCCCAGCTCTGCCTCGGCCTATGACCAGAGAGGCCTGGCGCCTGGTCAGGACTACCAGGTCACTGTCCGAGCCCTGCGAGGGACCAGCTGGGGTCCTCCTGCCTCAAAGACCATCACCACCAGTGAGAGCTGGGGCTGGGGAGCGGCTTGGGGTGGGGGCTACACCCCAGCAGATTCATCACTGAGCTCTTCTGCCTCACCCCGCCAGTGATCGACGGTCCTCAGGACCTCCGGGTGGTAGCCGTGACCCCAACCACGCTGGACCTCAGCTGGCTGCGCCCGCAGGCCGAGGTGGACAGATTCGTCGTGTCCTATGTCAGTGCGGGTAACCAGAGGGTGCGGCTGGAAGTCCCCCCCGAGGCGGACAGGACTCAGCTGACCGACCTGATGCCGGGCGTGGAGTACGTGGTGACGGTCACCGCAGAGAGGGGCCGAGCAGTCAGCTACCCCGCCTCCGTCAGGGCCAACACAGGTAGGGCAGCGCTGGCCCTCGGGGGTGGGGGACAGCCGGGCTTCCGGGGCGGGGGGCCCTCTCCCGGAGGGTGGCCGGAGGGTCACAGGTGGCTGTGGCAGTCCCGGAGCGCCTGCCACACTCAGCCTCGCCGCGTTCGAAGGGCACTGGGGACTCGGCCCAGGTGCTTGGAGTCCTGAGGAAGCTTGCGGTGGCCTGCGGGAGGGAAACAGAAGATGCTGCCGTCCGCCCAGGGGAGGGTGGCCTTCTCCTTGTCCTAGCTTAGGTACAAAGGCAGCGGGCAGCCGGGTGTTGCGGGACTGGGGCTGAGGGGGAGTGGGTCAGGCTGCGTGAGGTTGAGTCTGGGACGGTTTCCCTCAAGCCTCAAGGTTTCTTAACAGCCGCCTACATGGAGCTTTGCTTTCCTTTCCCGGGACAAGGCGATGCCCTCCTCGGAGTAGCTCACGTTGACACCCCCTTTCCTGTTCTCTCCTTCAGATACACGCCCCGCCTGCTGGCTTTTTTTTTTCTAGGGCACCACAGTGGCAGGCTCAGAGGGCAAAGGAAGGGGTGGGGCTCGGGGACACTAACTTCTCTTTCTAGGTGGGGCTGGGGCGTCACAGGTTGCGGGGTGGAGGAGCCGAGGCGTCGAGGAGCGGTGCGGCGGGGACCCCGACACTGACCTGCTGTCCCCTCCCCCTTTTTCCGCTCGGCAGCACCAGGCCACTACGGTTACCCGGAGGTGCGCCCCCCCGCCCCGCCCCCTAGCCCCCGCCCCCGCCCTCCGCGGCCCTTCCCGCCCTTGCGGCCCCCAGAGGTGGGCGAGAAGGAGCGGCAGCCCCGGCCGAGCCTGCCCCAGCCTCCCCGACGGCCCTGGGGGAACCTGACCGCTGAGCTGGGCCGCTTCCGGGGCACGGTGCAGGACCTGGAGCGTCACCTGCGCGCCCACGGCTACCCGCTGCGCGTCAACCAGACTTACGCGTCGGTGGCGCGCCACATCCACGAGTTCCTGAAGCGCCACCAGACGGCGGGGGCCCCCGCCTCCCAGCCCCGTCGCCCCCACCCCACCGCTAGGCCCACCCAGGGCACCAGGAAACGGGACTCGGACCAGGCTTCCGACGGCGCGCACCCGGAGACTGCGGCGCGCCACCCGAAGCCCGAGGTGCTGGGCAGTGCTGCCGACGGCTCTCTGATTGTGTCCCTCGACGGGCTCCGGGGTCAGTTCGAGCGTGTGGTGCTGCGGTGGCGGCCACTGCCGCCGGCCACGGGCCCCAGCGGGGAGCTGTCCGTGGATGGCTCCGAACGCACCGTCCGCTTGCCCAACCTCACGCCAGGCACCACTTACCACGTGGAGGTCCACGGGGTGCGGTCAGGGCAGACTTCCAAGTCCTACGCCTTCATCACCACCACAGGTAGCGTGGGCTGGGGCCCTGGCCTGACCGCCCGCCGCCCACCGTCACCCGCTTTCCGCACTGCAGCCGCCTCCCTCCGCTGCCTCACTGCTTAGGGCCCCTCCTCCCCCACCCCGCCCGCCCACCTCCCGGCCCACCTGGGCCAGGCCGCAGGATGCCACCACAGGAGGCTGCTCTCCAGTGTCCTCACCCCAGGGGCCTGGCATCCTCCTGAGGATAAGCAAAGCCAAACAGCCCTGGCTCGTGCGTTCCCGAGCTCTCGGGCTACGCCTGCTGTTTCCAAGCAGGTCCGGCACCCGCGGACACTCCTGTCTGCGAAGCTCATAGGAACGCAGCCTTACGCTTGGGTTTTCTTTGTCTTTTAAAATTGGAAAAGAGAAAGCCCTCAAACCACAAAGGCACCACCATCCCCCGATGCTCTCGGCAAGCTTGGGGTTTTGTGCGGACCGCAGCTCGGGCACCTGCTCGGGAGGTGCCGCGCGGGCGCCTGCCGAGCTTGGCCCCGCGGTTCCGACGGGGTGGGATTGAAACCAGAGACTCCCCGAGCTGACTCACTGCGGCCAGGGCGCCTGAAGCCCGCGGTCTGCGGTTATGTCCCACAATTTGGCTTTGGCCGTGAAGGGATGCAGCGGAACTGTTTGAGGGTGGCCTCGAAAGCCGGGCAGCATGTGGATGGGGGCCGGGGGGGGGACCACTGCTTCCTCCACTGCTTTTCCAGACTGCCCTCCCGCTGGTCTCTCCCACAGGACGGATGCCTGGCCAGGGACAGGGTGCGCTGTGGCTGGAGGGTGGGGTGGGCCTGTCCTTCCTCCTTAGGGCCCAGATGCCATCGGAACTGGACGCCCGCCCGCCCTCACGCCCTCCTTTTCTCTTACTGCCCTGCACCCCTTTCTTCCTAACAGCACGGCCCCTCCCTTTCTTCCAGGCTTGTCACGGCAGCACTAACGGAAGGCGGGAGCGGAGCAGCACCAGAGGGGGGGGCACGGACATTAGGAGCCTGGGGTCGTGGAGGCCTCCAGTAGGCAGGGATGGGATGGCAGGCTTTACCCGTCACTGCCTGCCCTTAGCCAGGCCGGGCTGCTCCAGAATAAGCTCCACGGGGGAATTTGGAGGACTTGGCCAAATATGGGAAGGAGTGTCGACCGTCTCAGAGAGGGATGGGGAGCAGCTCGGGGAAGGGGAGGGAAGCCTTGTAGCCCCCAGAGGCCGGGGGGACACCTGGGGACTGGGGCTCCGTTCCTGCTCTCATACCGGACTCTCCTGTTTTTCTTACCTGCTCTGCCCCTTCCCAGGGTCCTTACCCTCTGGCCTCTTGCAGGCCACTGACGAGCCTCCTCCCTCGGGCCCCTCCACGACCCAAGGGGCCCAGGCTCCTATCCTGATCCTGGAGCACCACCCGCTGGGAGAGCTGAGGGTGCTGGGCAGAGACAAGGCAGGGTGCCTCCGTGTGGCCTGGACTGCCCAGCCCGACACCTTCGCCCACTTCCAGCTGCGCATGCAGGTGGCTGAGGGGCCGTGGGCGCACGAAGAGCTTCTGCCAGGAGACGTCCACCAGGCTCTGGTGCCCCCGCCCCCTCCCGGGGCCCCCTACACGCTGTTTCTCCAAGGGATCACCCCCGGGGGCAGGCCCTCTGTTCCCATCACCTACCAAGGCATTATGGGTACATTTTGGACCGTGTTCAGAGCAGTGTCCTGAGAGGAGGGAAGGACTCTAGGCTAGGGCAGGGGTGTCGGTGAAGGGAAGGCCTGACCCACTGGAAGACGAGAAAAGATTTGAGAGTTCAGAGGGGAAGCCAGGGGAGGGGCCATCACAAGGACAGCTCGCTGTTGGAGGAAAGGTGGAGCTGGGAGAGCGACCCAGGAGGCTGCAGCCCCTGCTCCGTGGGTGCCTCTGTCCTGGCTGTCCCTCTGCTCTGCCCTGGGCTGTGCAGCTCACGCAGGCGGAGCTCTGGTCACCGCATGGGCCTTCAGCTCTACTTCTGCCTGGGGACAGCACCCGTGGCTGCACTGGCAATAAAGTCTTCTGGGGTGTGTGGGTGTGTGCCTGTGCAGAGGTGTGTGTGTGTGTAGGCGTGTGCCTGTGCACAGGTAGGTGTGTGTGTGTGTGTGTGCCTGTGTACAGGTGTGTGTGTGTGTGTGTGTGTGTGTACCTGTGTACAGGTGTGTGTGTGTGTGTGTGTAGGCGTGTGCCTGTGCAGAGGTGTGTGTGTGTGTAGGCATGTGCCTGTGTACAGGTGTGTGTGGGTGTGTGCCTGTGTACAGGTGTGTGTGTGTGTGTGTGTGTGTGTGTGTAGGTATGTGCCTGTGTAGAGGTGTGTGTATGTAGGTATGTGCCTGTGCAGAGGTGTGTGTGTGTGGGTATGTGCCTGTGCAGAGGTGTGTGTGTGTGTGTGTGTGTGTGTAGGCATGTGCCTGTGTAGAGGTGTGGGTGTGTTTGTGGGTGTGTGCCTGTGTAGAGGTGTGTGTGTGTGTGTGTGCGCGAGTGTGTAGGTGTTCCGTTCCATCGTGACTTCAGAGATGGTGGGAAATGACAAGGCCTGGATGGCTGACCCTTAACGGCGCCCTTGGTTCTCTCTGCGGGACTAGGAGATGGTAGCAGGGGGAGAGCCACTCTGGGGTGGGGGCTGAAGGCTGCGCTGAAGCAGCAGTGGAAGGCTGGAGACTCTCAAGCAGTGCCATGGGGGCTGTGAAGCTCTCCTCGAGGTCTCAGGTACGGGGGTGGGGCATAAAGAGCGGACAGAGACTTAGAGGAAAAGGCTCCTTCCCCGGAGGGGCATCCAGGACTGGGTGGGTGGGAGAGCAGGGGGTGGGAGTCAGGGGAGCGGGGAGCGGTTGGTCCAGCATGCTTTGCCTTTGTCCCCAAACCCCAGACAGGAGTGAGGAGCAGCCTGGGCATCCGCCCGTCGTGCCTCGCCTGGGGGAGCTGACAGTGACGGGCTTGGCCCCCGACTCCCTGCTCCTGCACTGGACGGTCCCAGAGGGGGAGTTCGACTCCTTCCTGATCCAGTACAAGGACAAGGACGGGCCCCGGGTGATGCCCGTGGAGGGGCCGCAGCGCTCGGCACCTGTCACGTCCTTGGAACCAGGGCGCAAGTACAAATTCGTCCTGTACGGGCTCCTTGGCAAGAAGAGGCATGGCCCCCTGGTAGCTGAAGCCAAGATCTGTGAGTGGCCGCAGGCGCCCCATTCCCTTACTCTGCACCATGCTGGAGTAGGTTCTCCAGAGCTTTGGGGCTGGGGAGGCAGTCTAGGACCCGCGTCAGATCCTGAAGGGGAAGGAGTGGAGGGCAGCAGAGGTGAGGACGTGGGTGAGGCAGGGGGATGGTTTCCCAGAGACCCCACCACACTCACTTGGCTGGAGGGCAGAACGCGTGGGGCGCTGGGGTGCCGCCAGCCGTGTGGCGTGGCCTCGACCTCCTCGGAGGGCCTCTGAGAGTGATGGTCTCCTTACAGTGTCTGCTACCTCAGGGACACCTAGAGGAGCGAGTCAGCAGCTGGGGGACACGATGATGGCCTGGGGTGGTGACAGAGGGGCCGGGTGTGGGAGGAGAGCCCCGGGGCCCAGGCGGCAGCAGGTGGGGAGTAGAGGCAGAGGAGCAAGGTGGGGTCCTAGATGCTGGGAGAGAGCGTGCGGCCAGCGGCCCAGCGCCCGCAGAGGGCAGGTTACCCGGAGCTGCCTGGTGGAGGGCGGAGCTGGATTGGAGGTTATGGGGCACAGATGTTTCTGGAATCCTCTGGGAACAGAGTACGAAGAGGGGAGATGGAGACAGGTAGGCTCAGGAAGTGGTCAGAGCCAGGACAGAGCGGCAGGTGCGTGGGCACCCCAAAGAGGAGGGCCCAGTGTGGGACTCTCCCCTACGCTGGCACGCCCCGGGAGAAACGCGCTAGAAGTTAACTTGGAAGCATGGGGGCTACCGCAGGGGGATTTCCCTGGCTGCACAGATGTGAGAAGGGCTGGCTGGGGCCTCCTCCCCTTTTGAAGCCTCTTTCCGGTGCCCCGGAGTCGTCGGGGCAACGCGTGCGTGCGTGCGTGCGTGCGTGCTTGCGTGCGTGCGTGGCGTCGCTCCTTCTGTACACCGGCAGGGCAGAGCGCGGGCTGGGTTTTAGCACTCCCACCCAGCGAGCAGGCCGCACCCGGCTTCCTCTGCCCTGACCCTCTTTCTCTGCTCCTTCTTCCAGTGCCTCAGGCCGAGCCCAGCCCAGGACCCCCTCCCCGCCTGGGGGAGCTGTGGGTAACAGACCCCACCCCACACTCGCTGCGCCTCTCCTGGACTGTGGCCGGGGGCCAGTTTGACTCCTTCGTGGTCCAGTACAGAGACAAGGAGGGCCGGCCCCGTGTGGTTCCCGTGGAGGGGCCTGAGCGCTCCGTGGACGTCTCCCCGCTGGACCCCGGCCACAGCTACAGGTTCACGCTGTTTGGGATTGCCAATAGGAAGCGGTACGGGCCCCTTACTGCTGATGGCACCACTGGTGAGTGACTCTCACCCAAGCATTCCTGTGACCTCTTCTTGCTCCCTGCATGCGCCCTCAGCCAGGGACCAGCCGAGCCTCCCAGCAAATGGCTGCTCCCAAGCCCTTGGCCCCGCTCCCGGGCTGGGGGCCGGCCAGCTTCCCCCTGCACGGCTAGGCCCCCTCCACCCCATTCAGCGTGCTCCCCAGAGCCCACGAGGTGTGCCATACTCTGCCCACATCCCGGGGCCTTAGCGCTGAGCCCCGACGCCAGGCTGCCGGTTCTGCCCCGGCTCACCCTTCTCGGTTGCAGCCCCACAGAGGGAAGAGGAGCCCCCGGAGCCGCCCCGCCTGGGGGAGCTGACCGTGACAGGCGTGACCCCAGACTCCCTGCGCCTGTCCTGGACTGTGGCCCGCGGCCCCTTCGACTCCTTTGTGATCCAGTACAAGGACGCCCGGGGACAGCCCCAGACGGTGCCCGTCGAGGGGGATGAGAATGAGGTCACTGTCCCCAGCCTGGAGTCCAACAGGAAGTATAAGATGAACCTCTTTGGGCTTCGTGGCAGGCAGCGTGTGGGGCCCGTGTCTGTGGTGGCCAAAACGGGTGAGTCAGAGCCACGCATCTCCCTCCACTGCTGGCCCCGGGCCTCAGGCAGGGCCTGCCCAGCTCCACCTTCCTGTCCTCAAATCCCGGGACTCCTAGCCCGGGCTCTGGCTCCTCAGCCTGCTTCCAGGCTGGTTTTCCCCATTCTGAACTGATGGGCCCCTCTCCTGCTCCGCATCCTCATGGCCCTCTCCTTCAGCCACAGTCCACTGCGCTCATACCGGACCCTTCAGGGCCCTGTTCAGTTCCTGGCCTGCTAGCACTGCTGGGTTTCTGCTACCCAGGCACCAGGGGCTGCTCTGCACCAGGGTGGCAGATGCAGGGGTCCAGGGCGCCGTGTTGTCAGACTCTTCACACATGGAAAGGACTCCTTTTAGCCCACTCCCCAACCCAGTCAGGATGGCCCCAGTGCCTCCGTGTGCTCAGCCTCTCCTGTCCATCTGCCTCTCCTGTCCATCTGCCTCTCCTGTCCAGTACTCTGCCCTCCACTGGTGGCCTACTGCCCTGGAGCATGAACTTAGGAGGCAATTTTGGCCTCATAACTCACTGTGCGTAGGATTCACTTGGGCCAGTCACTTAACCTCCCTGTTCTCAGCTTCCCTTCTGTGGGGCCTTGATGTGACACCCATAGCACTATTCGAATGCTCAAGTTCAATCCAGGTATGCCAAGACACGCCTGTATTCACAGCACCTTGAGTGCTGAGGCAGGAGGATTACCTGGGCTGCACAGTGAGATTTGCTCACAGTTGAATAAATAAACAGGAGTAACAGCTGCCTCCTGCTCAGCGCACCATGTGCAAACCCTGCTGAAGAGGACCCGCCCCGCCCCCGCCCCCCAGGACCCTCTTTTCGCTCATCACCTCCCACCTAACACCATTGTCACCATTCGCCTCCTGTCCGTGCCCTGTCCAGCTACTTCCTGTTCTTCATGAGGCCCCCAGGGCCCCAGTCCTAGCACAGCCCCTCCATGGAACCCTGAAGAGACCTACTTCGAGGGACAGCAGTGGGGGAGGGCGGGGAGGGCGGGGAGGGACGGGAGTTGTGCATCCCAAGCCTTCCAGGAAGGCGTAGGGCTCTTCCCTAGGCTTGCCTGCCTGGTCCCATGGTTCCGGCATTCTAGGCAGGGTGGACATCCCTTCCAGACTGGAAGGTTTGCCGTAGGGAGGGGGTAGGCTACCTCACCAGGATCACAGTTTATTTATCTTTTATTTTACTATTATTTTTTAAAATTTATTCTTCTCATAAGTTATGACCTGACCACTGCTTTCCCCTCCCTCCCCTTCGCCCAGTTCTGGCCCCCACCTCCCCTAGATCTACTCCTCCTCTGTTTCCCATCAGCAAAGACCAGGCACAAACTCTTGTATCAAGGCTGGATTAAGCAAGCCAGTAGGAGAAAGAGGGTCCCGAGAGCAGGGGAAAGACTCAGAGAATCCCCACTCCCACTGTCAGGGGTCCCTCAGGACACAAAGCTAACAACCATAACATGCCTTCCGAGGACAGAACACAGACCCATGCGTGCTCTGCGCTGGCCACTTCAGTGTCCATGAGCCCCTGTGACCCCGGTTAGCTGACACTGTGGGCCTTGCTCTCCTGGTGTCTGTGACCCTTCTGACATCAGGAGCACAGTTTATGACATTTCAACGTACATTCTGATGGCTTTGCATCTTCATCGACTAGCTGGCCACGGCGAATGCCTGAGGCCCGATCTCTTCTCTCAGCCCCACCAGATGCTGTGGACCAGCCCCCCAGCCCCACAGAGCCCAGCACCGAGGCCCCAGAGCCCCCCGAGAAGCCGCGCCTGGGAGAGCTGACCGTGACGGGCGCCACCCCAGACTCCCTGGGCCTCTCCTGGACCGTCCCCCAGGGACAGTTTGACCACTTCCTGATCCAGTACAGGAACGGGGACGGGCAGCCCAAGGTGGTGCGGGTGCCAGGGCACGAGGACCAGGTGACCATCCCCGGCCTGGAGCCAGACCACAAGTACAAGCTGAACCTGTATGGCATCCACAGTGGCCAGCGTGTGGGCCCCGTGTCCGCTGTCGGGGTGACGGGTGAGTGGACTTGGGAAGTGACCATCAGCTCTGCTTAGGGATTGGACTGGCTGATACCCCAGACGTGCTGAGCTGAGCTCTGTGCGCCTTTCCCTGGAGCAGGACTATGTCCCTGTGCAGGGGTGGGGACATAGAGACCTGTGCTGTCCAGGTCCCCTCAGCTGACCCAGGAGCTGGGACACGGTGGCCGTCTGTCAGATGACAGGGCCACTGGTCCTCAGGGAGCGTCTCTGAACTGGGCTCAGGAGCCCTGGCAGCTGCGGTGTCACCTCCTTCCCAGGCCCTGCTCACCCGTCCTCTCCTCCCCAGCTGCAGAGGAAGAGGCCCCCAGCCCCACAGAGCCCAGCACCGAGGCCCCAGAGCCCCCCGAGGAGCCGCTCCTGGGAGAGCTGACCGTGACGGGCTCCTCCCCACGCTCCCTGAGCCTCTCCTGGACCGTCCCCCAGGGACACTTTGACTCCTTCACTGTCCAGTACAAGGACAGGGATGGGCGGCCCCAGGTGGTGCGTGTCGGGGGCCGGGAGAGGGAGACGACCGTGACAGAGCTGGAGCCTGGACGCAAGTACAAGATGAACCTGTACGGGCTCCACGGGGGTCAGCGCTCGGGCCCCGTGTCCACCGTGGGCGTGACCGGTGAGTGGGACTGAGTGGTTTTATTCCCTCTTACCTCTGAGTCCCATGGCCTGTGGCCAGGGCCTGTCCGGCTGGTGAGCAGTCATGGTACCTTGCTCGCTTGGGAAGGCCCAGATGGAACAGTCAGCAAGGACAGGGGTTGCCACCTTGGTAAAGGTCCCTGACAGCTGGCAAGGACTTGACGGGCCCGGATACACATGTATGTTGCTGGATCTGACGTGCGTGTGTTGTGACACATGCGAGATCAGACGACTTGCCTGTCTGGCTCTCTCCTTACATGGTCACGTGGGTTCTGGGATGGGACATGGGTTCTCAGGCTTGCTCGAAAGCGCCTTTGCCAGCCACGCCATCCTGCTGGCACCAGTTCCGCTATTTGGCAGATGGGTGGTGCTGGCTGATGCCGGTCTGCGTGCCTGGGGCCTCTCAGAGCCGAGCCTGCCGTTTCTGCCTCAGACTCACAACCGGAAGAGGAGACCCCTCCCGCCATCGAGCCTCCCCTTGAGCCACGCCTGGAGGAGTTGACAGTGACCGGTGTGACGCCCCATTCCGTGAGCCTTTCCTGGACGGTCCCTGAGGGACAGTTTGACTCCTTCGTGGTCCAGTACAGCGACAGCGATGGGCGGCCCCAGGAGGTGCCCGTGGCAGCTGACCAGCGGGCCGTCACCGTCCTTGACTTGGATCCTGCGAGGAGATACAAGATGAACGTGTATGGGCTACATGGCACTGGACGAGTCGGCCCCCTGTCCGTGTCAGCGGCCACAGGTGAGTGAGAGCCGGCCAGTCCCTGGTCATCTGCCGGCCCCTCCTCAAGACCATTGTTCCAGCCTGGCCGGCGACTAGCATCCGTTGCCCCTTGGTTTCTGTATCAGCAACCCTGTAGGCCTCACTCCAGACTCACAGACATTTGAGGCCCCAAGCCTTTGGCTCCTCCCCAAGACTGGAACCTTCCCACCCTCGGTGGCTTCCTTATCTGCACTCCAACCCTGACCCTGCCTTCCATTTGGCCTCCGTCCCCCTCTCCCTCTCCCCTGTCCTCCCTCTCCCTCCTCTCTTTGACTGCGCACAGCTGTTGCATCTTGCTTCCTTCCCTTTGCACCCACCCGTGACTTCAGCGCGGCCACCATGCCATTTCTGTCCTTCCCCGGGGTTCGGCAGTCTCCACTGCAGAGCCTCTCCGAGGCCCCGGGTGCCTGTCCAAGTCGCAGCCCCTCCTGGCCCGATCCTGCTTCCCCCTCCGTAGGTCACCCTCCCTGAGCTCCTGCCTCCCTCTCCCTGAGGGATGATGGCTCAGTGGTTAAGTGCTCTTCCAGAGGTCCTGAGTTCAATTCCCTCTGTAGTGAGACCTGCTGCCCTCTTCTGGCCTGCAGGTGTACATGCAGAAAGAGCCCTCAAATAAAAAAAGAAAAAAAAAGAAAAAAACGGACGCACACATGCAGGCTGATCTGCGCACACATGAGCATGTGCACACGTGCACATACACACGCTCGCCTGTGCACACGTGCACACACACACGCTCGCCTGTGCACACACATTTATCTGTACTGAATGGGTACAGGCCTCTTCCTTGTAACCCGTACAGTCACCAGCTGCTTGCGTGGCAGTTGCCTTGCGGGGGCCGTGGGGAGTTCTGTGAGATGACTGACAGTTTTAAGGTGTGCAGAGGCTGCCGTCCTGTGTGAGGCCCTGAGCATGCCTGGGTTTGGGATCCCGGGAACCTCTCACGAATACCGAGGCCCGTGTGCCGCTGTCTAAACATCCGCTCCCTGAGTCAGGACGCGGCCGTAGCTGGACCTCCCTGTCGGCTCGCTTAGAGGTGCTCAGTGCAAGCAAAGCTTCGGCGTTTCTGAATCCCCTACGGCCATGTGAAAGCGTGCCTGTCCACGGGTGACAGCCACAAATGCGGCTGATACCGTGTTGGTCATGGCAGACCAGGCTGGCTGCTACAGGCTCCTGAGGATATAGATGGGACTCTTCCCCACTTCCTGTCAGCCCCCCCCCCCCCGAGACAGGAGGAGCCCGGTGTCCCCTCCAGGGCTGAGCTGGGATCTGTGTCATCCTAGACCGACTCCCGCCAACACCAGCTCCAGCCACCGAGGCCCCCACGCTGCCCCTGGAGCCACGCCTGGGGGAGCTGGCGGTGACAGACGTGAGCCCAGACTCCGTGGGACTCTCCTGGACGGTCCCTGAGGGCGGATTCGACTCCTTCGTGGTCCAGTACAAGGACAGGGATGGCCGGCCCCAGGTGGTGCCGGTGGCAGCCGACCAGCGGGATGTCACCATCCCCGGCCTGGAGCCCGCCCGCAAGTACAAGTTCCTGCTCTTTGGGATCCAAGATGGGAAGCGACGTAGTCAGGTCTCTGTGGAGGCCAAGACAGGTGAGGACATCCAGCTTGAGCCCCAGCCCCCCACCCCACCCCCGGCCTTGGGGTGTTTATTTCCTGCTAGCCCCCTTTTCTGTTTGCCTGCTCCCGTCCAAAGCAGTTAGAGACCCAAACGGGGCCGGCTCTCAGACTTCTCTCTTCCCTTCATTGTTCTGCATGCTGGGCCTTCACTGAGGGATGGGTTGTAGGGAGCCCGGGGGCTCCTGGACAGGAGTGACAATCACAGGAGCCCCTCCTGCCATCCCAGAGCAGGCGGCCCTGTCCCAGCCTGATCTCCCAGCTCTCCCTCGGCTCCCAGCCTCCCTCCCTGCCCCCACAGCCATGACCAGCAGAGGTTCCCCTTCCTCCCTTGACTTCTCGGAGCCTGGGAAAATGGAAGCCAGAGAAACCCTGCACAGCTGGGCCCTTTCTTGGGGTTTGGTCCAGGCCCTCCTCCGCCCCTGGGGGCCCCCCGTTGCCAGAAGTCTCTCGCAATAACAATTCCGTCAGTGGCTTTGCCGTCCAGGAGGGCGGCAGGCCAGCGCCTTCCCTGGCAGCCGTGGGGTCGCCCCATCCCGCGTCCCCACAGCGCGTAGTGGTTCGGCCAGCCCTGTGCCTCCTCCAAGCCCTGGGAGTCGAGGCTCTGAGTCAGATGAGAAAGGAAACAGGAGGCTGAGCCGTGCTTGACCCGCGGCATCCCGCCTCCACCGCTCGCCTGTCTCCCACAAAGAGCCTCTACCCCCTAGGAAGTCCCCGGGTCAGACCACTCACCCGGGCCTCCAGGTAGAAGACTAGGGAGAAACAGTTGTCGCATTAAGCTGTACCCGTGGAGAGGGAGGTCTCCAAGGGAGAGAAAGCACCTTGTCAGCAAGAAGGACAAAACGAGGAGGGAAGTCAGGGTGTCCGTTGACAAGGGTGACGCAGGACAGAAGGCCGGTCCCCACCGGGTCACCAGAGAAGGCTTGGGCTAGATGGAGGTGGAAGAGGGGCATTTGGGAGGATGATGGAAGTATCTGAGGAGGCGCCCACCACTTGGGCCACTCTGGATACATCCAGCCCTGGTGGGAGGTGGCCAGAGAACCATTTGGGAAGAAAATAGACACAAGACCCTCTCCCTGTGTCAGCCGCCCGAGACGATGCCAGCCCAGCGGCCCCTCCCCGCCTTGGGGAGCTGTGGGTGACAGATCCCACCACAGACTCCCTGCGCCTGTCCTGGACAGTCCCCGAGGGCCACTTTGACGCTTTCACGGTCCAGTTCAAGGACAAGCGTGGGCCCCAGGTCGTGTCAGTAGAGGGGCAAGAGCGCACAGCCACCATCACAGCCCTGGACGCAGGCCGCAAGTACAGATTCCTCCTCTACGGGCTTCTGGGGAAGAAGCGCTTCGGCCCCCTCACCGCAGAGGGCACCACAGGTGGGGAGCCTTCCTGGCAGGGCCCAGGGCAGCCATTCCATGCCCCAGCCACAGCCGCCCCATTCCCTGCCCCACCCCTCATGGTCACATGGGGACAGACTGCCGAGTGCTGTCTCGCCTGTGTCTCCATCCCAGAGCCCGCGAACACGGAGGAGCATACTAGAGAAAAGCGCCCCCCAAGACCTCGACTAGGGGAGGAACTGCAGGTGACAGGCGTGACCCAGGACTCCGTGGACCTCTCCTGGACCGTCTCCGAGGGCCAGTTTGACTCCTTTGTGGTCCAGTACAGAGACAGGGACGGGCAGCCGCAGGTGCTCCCCGTGGAGAGCAGCCGGAGGGAGGTCAGAGTCTCTGGCCTGGACCCGGGCCGCAGGTACAAGCTGCTGCTGTACGGCCTCCGGGACAGCAAGCGCGTG
The DNA here is from genome assembly GCF_030254825.1 of Meriones unguiculatus. Classification (NCBI taxonomy): domain Eukaryota; kingdom Metazoa; phylum Chordata; class Mammalia; order Rodentia; family Muridae; genus Meriones; species Meriones unguiculatus. Next base: position 2,095,987 of record NC_083363.1, on the reverse strand, counting down.
GGCCCCCTGTCTGCCGTCGCCGTGACTGGTGAGTGACCGTTCACCTGGCAGGCCCACGCCTTTGGGGGGAGGAGGCCAGCTTTCCTGGGGTGTGATTTACACACAGTACCAATGGGCTTCAGCCATCGTGTGAGTCACAGAGCGCGTCCCCTCACCCCTGGACCCTGATCTGCCAGAGGCCTAGCCACCTCAGCAGGCCAAGTTAGGTTGACAAGTCAGAAAAGAGAGGTTTATCCAAAGTGGCTGTGATGGGAAGAGGAGAAAAGAGATCCGGCGAGCCCTCGAGCACAGTTCTGGGGTCTCGGCCTGAGGTTTGTGTTTAAAGGAGGGCCAGAGATGTCCACATAGGTGAGCGGTCCCAAGGCGAGAGGCGCCCCCCACCCCTCCCCCCCGTGAGCTCCGTCTCCTTCAGCTGGCTGGAGTGGTCATAGTTGTGGGAAACGAAGTCTCTTCCTAGGAGCCATGTTCCCCTCCGGCTGGTGCCAGGCTTCAGCCCTTTCCTTCTCCCAGCACGGGAGCCCCGGGCAACGTAACCCAGGAAGGGTGGGGGCCACAGGAGGGGCCCAAGGCCACACTAGGCTGGCTTCACTCCTGCCAGGGGGGTCCTCTCTGCATGTGGCTCCCCAGGCCCCGGCAGCCACGGGCTGCTCGCTGTCTGCTGCGTCTCCTCTCAGCCATGCAAAGCACAGCATCTTCTGTGTGGCAGCTGGCCCTTTGGATGCTCAAGCCTCCTGCCTCTGCCTCCCTCCCTCCCTCCCTCCTTTCTTCCCTCCCCCCCTCTCCCTCCTTTCTTCCCTCCCCCCTCTCCCTCCCTCCTTCCCTCCCTCTCCCCCTCCCTCCTCTCCTCTACTCCCCTCCTCCCTCCCTCCCTCCCTCCCTCCCCCCTCCCTCCTTCCAACGTACCAGTTCAGCAACAGAGCAGTCTCTTCCTCCCCCTGTCTCTGAACCAGACCCCCAGGAAACAACAGAAGCATGGACAGAGGTCCCCGAGACCACAAGGCCTGCAGCTGTGCCCCAGCTCGGGGAGCTGAGGGTGGAGGAGGCCACTCCTCACAGCCTGCATGTCTCCTGGGTGCCTGAGGGAGAATTTAACGCCTTTGAGGTCCAGTACACCGACAGGGACGGGCAGCTCAAAGTGGTCAGTGCAGACGGCGACCAGAGTGACGTCATCCTCACGGGCCTAGAACCTGACCACAGATACCTGGTGTCCCTGTACGGCTTCCATGAGGGGCACCGCGTGGGCCCTGCGCAGACTGAGGCCCTGACGGGTAAGTGAGGGAAACTAAGTCTGACCTAAACCGCTCAGAGGGTCACAGGGCGGCAAAGCCCCCTGGCCACGCCCCTCTCTCCACGTTCAGTGCCTTGGGAAGAGGAGGAAGAAGAGCCCACAGAACCGCCCTCAGTGACTCCTGAGCCCACACCACAACTGGGAGAGCTGACCGTGACGGGCGCCACCCCAGACTCCCTGGGCCTCTCCTGGACCATCCCCCAAGGACAGTTTGACCACTTCCTGATCCAGTACAGGAACGGGGACGGGCAGCCCAAGGTGGTGCGGGTGCCAGGGCACGAGGACCAGGTGACCATCCCCGGCCTGGAGCCAGACCACAAGTACAAGCTGAACCTGTATGGCATCCACAGTGGCCAGCGTGTGGGCCCCGTGTCTGCTGTTGGGGTGACAGGTGAGTGTGATCCTCAGGCTGGGACCTGCTGGGAGGTGGCCTTTCAGGTTGGCATTGATGGGTCAGTGGTGACCAGCGCTGGTCAGCTCCATGGACCTGCTAGAGTTGAGACTGTCACCTGTGTGTCCCCCTGGGGCTGGCCAGTCTCCCTGGGCAAGGAGTTCCACAGAAGCCTGTGCTGTGCTGGTAGCTGCTCAGGTTGCAGCAGGTCACCCCAAAAGCTTGAGCATGTTGGTCAGCTGAGCAGGGCCACCACACTCCCCAGGGGGCTTCTCTGGACAGAGCTCAGGCCCCCTGGGTAATGCTGGCTTCTCTGTCCTCATCTGAGGACAGCTGCTGGGACCCTGCTCACCCGTCCTCTCCTCCCCAGCTGCAGAGGAAGAGGCCCCCAGCCCCACAGAGCCCAGCACCGAGGCCCCAGAGCCCCCCGAGGAGCCGCTTCTGGGAGAGCTGACCGTGACGGGCTCCTCCCCACGCTCCCTGAGCCTCTCCTGGACCGTCCCCCAGGGACACTTTGACTCCTTCACTGTCCAGTACAAGGACAGGGATGGGCGGCCCCAGGTGGTGCGTGTCGGGGGCCGGGAGAGGGAGACGACCGTGACAGAGCTGGAGCCTGGACGCAAGTACAAGATGAACCTGTACGGGCTCCACGGGGGTCAGCGCGCTGGCCCGGTGTCCGCCGTGGGCGTGACCGGTGAGTGTGTATGCCTCTTCAGTTATTTCCTGCCACAGACTCGGAACCCCCGAGCTCCTCAACCTCCAGCTCATCCCTGACCTGCGGCAGTACCTTGGGTCAGGTGGCTCTGTGGCCGGAACTGCGGGTTAAGTGAGGGCAGGCGTGCTGAGGCCCTGGACGAATGCTTTAGGTTCTCTGCTCTTCCCCAGGCACTGCAGAGAGAACAGATTCCACAGAACGCCACAAACCCCACCCACAGATAACTGTTAAGAGTCCAGAGAGTGGGGCTGCAAAGATGGCTCAGGGCACTGTCTGACCTTCCAGAGGTCCCAAGTTCAATTCCCAGCACCCACATGGTGGCTCTCAGCCGGCTATGATGAGATCTGGAAACCTCTTCTGGCGTGCCGGTGTACATGCAGAGAGAGCACTCATCTATGATAGGCAGACAGACAGACACACAGACAGACAGACCTTCAAACTCCGAAGGCTGGGCTGAGCGCTTTGGAGTACTCGTGCTCTGGCAGAGTGCCCAGCTTTGGTTTCAGAACCGTGTGGCGGTTAACCACCTCCAGCGCCCTCTTCTGGCCTCCAGAGGCACCACGCACACACGTGGTGCACAGACATGCATGCAGGCAAAACACACAGAAGATTCAATGAATAAATATAATAAAAGTGATTTTTTATGTTCCAGAGGTATATACAAGAGACAGGACATAATGAGGCCTGCATGCCCGGCTGCTTCAGCTGGGCACTGACTGGCCTGGGGCATCCGAGTCCTGCCCTCTCCTCCCAAAACAGCCATATGTGCCTGAAAGTACCCGCTTAGCATATTAACCCACAGGAACCCCACAGTCTAATTTCGGGACTTTTTTTTTCTTACGTCCCCAAAAGGAACCTTGGATCTGGCCAGGTGTGGGAACACAGAACTGTAATCCTTCCCCTCAGAAGGCAGAGAGAGGCTGGAGGATGCAGCTTTGAGCTCATCCTCCTGTGTGTACTCAGCTCAGGGCTAAGCTGGGCTACAGGCAACCCAGCCATGGGTGGCCTCGCCTGTCTGAGAGCCCCAAGGAGACCATGGCTTTGGTGGTCACACACAGGAGGATGAGCAGGGCCCGGATACCGCCTCTTTCTGACACACGCAAGAGATTTGGGACTTGGGAACTCCTTCCAGAAACAGCCAAGACTCTGTTTTACATCTTCCCCAGATCTCAGAGACGAGCCTACTGAGGCCCCTTCTCCAAAGCCACACCTGGGAGAGCTGACCGTGACGGGCACCACCCCAGACTCCCTGGGCCTCTCCTGGACCGTCCCCCAGGGACAGTTTGACCACTTCCTGATCCAGTACAGGAACGGGGACGGGCAGCCCAAGGTGGTGCGGGTGCCAGGGCACGAGGACCAGGTGACCATCCCCGGCCTGGAGCCAGACCACAAGTACAAGCTGAACCTGTATGGCATCCACAGTGGCCAGCGTGTGGGCCCCGTGTCTGCTGTCGGGGTGACGGGTGAGTGGATGCGGGGACACCCCAGGTTGGACACATCAGAAGGTAAACCCTCAGACTTTCTGTTGGCAGGTGCGTAGGGGTCAGTGGGGGTGTGTGGTTAGTACCTAGGTCTGCTCAGCCCACTTGCTTTGTGCGCCTTCCCCTGGGGCTGGCCAGTCTCCCTGGGCAGCAGGGCCATAGAGGCCTGTGCTGTGCTGGATGTCCCCTCAGCTGACCCAGGAGCTGGGACACGGTGGCCGTCTGTCGGCACTGGTCCTCAGGGAGCGTCTCTGAACTGAGCTCAGGAGCCCTGGCCTCCTTCCCAGGCCCTGCTCACCTGCCCATCTCCTCCCCAGCTGCAGAGGAAGAGCCCCCCAGCCCCACAGAGCCCAGCACCGAGGCCCCAGAGCCCCCCGAGGAGCCGCTCCTGGGAGAGCTGACCGTGACAGGCGCCACCCCAGACTCCCTGGGCCTCTCCTGGACCGTCCCCCAGGGACAGTTTGACCACTTCCTGATCCAGTACAGGAACGGGGACGGGCAGCCCAAGGTGGTGCGGGTGCCAGGGCACGAGGACCAGGTGACCATCCCCGGCCTGGAGCCAGACCACAAGTACAAGCTGAACCTGTATGGCATCCACAGTGGCCAGCGTGTGGGCCCCGTGTCCGCTGTCGGGGTGACGGGTGAGTGGACAGGGCAGTACTCGGGACAACTCAAGGAGAGGTGGCCCTCTGCCCTTGGTGATGTGAGTGGGGAGCAGGCCCTGGTTGGTTGGTACCCCCATCCTGCCATGGTCAAGGCTATGGCCAGTTTCCATCCCTGAGGCTGACCTATTCTCCTGGGCAGCCTAGCCGGGCTGTAGAAGCCTGTGCTGTGCTGTGCTGTCCAGGTCCCCTCAGCTGGAACACAGGAGCTTGTTGGTCGCTGTCAGATGACAGGGCCACTGGTCCTCAGGGAGTGTCTCTAAACTGGGCTCAGGAGCCCTGGCAGCTGCGGTGTCACCTCCTTCCCAGGCCCTGCTCACCCGTCCTCTCCTCCCCAGCTGCAGAGGAAGAGGCCCCCAGCCCCACAGAGCCCAGCACCGAGGCCCCAGAGCCCCCCGAGGAGCCGCTTCTGGGAGAGCTGACCGTGACGGGCTCCTCCCCACGCTCCCTGAGCCTCTCCTGGACCGTCCCCCAGGGACACTTTGACTCCTTCACTGTCCAGTACAAGGACAGGGATGGGCGGCCCCAGGTGGTGCGTGTCGGGGGCCGGGAGAGGGAGACGACCGTGACAGAGCTGGAGCCTGGACGCAAGTACAAGATGAACCTGTACGGGCTCCACGGGGGTCAGCGCGCGGGTCCTATGTCCGCCGTAGGAGTGACCGGTGAGTGTGGCTGGGGTTCCAGGGGTGCGTCTCCTTCTCTGGTGTTTTCCCACTCCCATGAGGCTAAGCTTCGCTTGCTCCCCCTTCTGCATCCTTCCTTCCCGGCCTTTGGTCACCAGGGCCTCTTCCTCACTGCGTGTGAGCTTTCTCCAGTGGGTGAACCGCAGCGCACACAGCGCGTGGCCTCCTGGTGCTTCCCCGTTTTCCTCTTGCGTTCAGGAGTCTTGGCTATAACAGAATCCATGCTCATATACAGACAAGCAGCACACGAGTTAGGGTAACCTCTTGTTGTCACAGCTTCTGTGCCCTGACAGCACTTTAGCCCAGGCCACAGACTCAAGGGTGCCCTCGCAGGGGACCCCAGCCGCCTCCCCAGCACCCGCGCCAGGCAACTCACAAGTGCTGGTAACTCCAGCCCCAGGGGGATGTGATGTGTCTGGGCACGCACACACACACACACACACACACACACACACACACACACACACAGTGTGCTGTGGTAGAATGGTTGGGTGGTGATGAGACTTAGGAATGGGAACGAGGTGGAGAAAGCTGTTCGCTGGGGACATTTTCTTGGACCCGTGTCTTGGCCTGAGCCCTTCCTGGATCCCTTTCCTCTCCTTCCTGGCCACCACGAGGTGAGCTGTTCTGTCCCACCTCCTCCCCACCACAGTGGCCAACACTTCTGGAAGTATGGGTCAAAATAATCTCCCCCCCAAAAAAAAAGAAAAACTGAAAAGCAAGCTGAGGACGAGAAAAGGGGAGGGCAGAGCAGCCAGTTGGCAGGGGCGCAGGGCGAAGCGGGCCACGGCGCCCACGGCGGTGTGCTGTGTGCGACAGAAGGCAGTGTTCTGCGCATTGTTGGGCTGCCTTTCTCCTTCTCTGTCTTGGTCTGTTCTGCACTGTGGGAATGTTCCAACATGGCAAGCGGTTCTTTTTTTCCCCTCCACGCATTCCTTTTATAATCACAGAAAGGCAGAAAAATGCAGGGTCCCTTCCTTCGCACCCCATCTGCCGTCCCTGTCACCCTGGCAACGCAGTTCATTTCTAATTAGGAGAAAATCGAATTTGCTGGTCCCTAAGCAGCGAGGGAACAAATCCCACGTGCACCCAGGTTCCTGAGTGCTACACACTGCTTCCTGGGGAGGGAGGCAGCCAGCCAGGCGGTCCTCCGGAGCGCCTGAGCAGGGCGGGGCAGGCACTCCCTGCGCCTGGGGTCCTTCTGCATGAAGGGATGACCTTGCTGCCTGCCTCCGTGACAGGTCTTGTTTCTGTCCCCACGGCGACAGACTGCGGGGGGGGGGGGGGGGTTTGTAGGGATGGGGAACACTGGAGAGTGTGCAGCCTAGGGTGAAAGCTAACCCTCACCCACGACTCAGGGCCCTGTAACTCAGTGCCCCAACTCGCAGCAAGTAGAGCAGGCAGCGAGGGACCCGTATCCCTGCCCCCCCATGTCGCTCACCCCCATTCCCATCTCCCACGCACTGAGTGGCACTGCGGCTCAGTAATTTCTCTCCAAGCCTGTATTTTTGTAACGTGAGGAACACGGCAGCCATATGCAAAGCTTGAAAACCGACAGGGCTCTAGCATTTGACCGTCAACCTCCGTTAGCAACTGTAAGCGCTTGACTATCCTCCGAAGCCCCGGGTTCCGTTCCTGGCACCCACCCCACCAACAAAAGCAAGGGAGAGCCAAGGTGTAAGCGAGCGCCCTGCACTGCCCTTCAGAGCTCCCACGCCGCGCTGGCTTCTCCTCTTGGGTGCCAGTTGGATGCGAGTAATTTACCTTGTGACTGCAGTGTGCATTAATCATCATGTTAATGGTTACCTGATGCTTTCCGGTGAAAGCCCTGCAGTAAAACCCAATCATCTGTTGCGGGTCGTTTGGGTCCTGACACATTTTTGCTGTCATGAATAATCTCATTATGAATTCTTCCATGCTGTAACTTTTCCCCTGCTTTTAATAATTTTCTTAGGACAGATGCCCAGAAATGGGATTTTTGGGTCAAAGGAAAGGAGCACTGTTTTGGCTCCTGACACATGTGGCTTGGTGGCCTTCTGAAGATGTGGACCAGGGCAGTCTGAGTATCAGACAGAACAGCAGGGCTGGCTCAGTCCTCTCCAGCCTCTAGTGCCGAGATGTCCACTGTGAGGCCACCCGAGTCACCAAGGACATGCCCCTGACATCTGTGGCCCCAATTCTTCTCTCAGGTCAGAGGGCTCCGAGGAGGATGTCCCTGCACAGAGGCTCCCGAAACCCCAGAGGGGGCCTCTCCTGGACAGAGGGGCCTCTCCTGGAGGACCCAATAATGGCAGGACTGTCTCCAGACCCCCCAAACCGCCCAGGCACCCCTGGACTGCCACTTTGACCCTACAAGAATAGGGCTGGGTGGCCCCACAGTGCATGTTGGAGACCAGAAGTACCAGGAGAAGCTAGAGCCCCAATCACAAGGACAGAATGTACTCGCAGGGGCTCCATTTGGGGCACTGAGCCGCCCCGTGTCCATCACGGGCACATCCAACCTTGACTGAGAAGTTCCCCCTGTAGCCAGCTTCCCAGGAACATCGGTTCTTAGGGCCTGGGTCACGCCATAGAGCAGGCTGGGATACAGCCTATCAGGTCTGCATTCCTGTCGTGATGCGGTGTTGGCCTCACTCTGGTGACAAGTACCTGGCGCCATCAACTGATAAAAGTTTGGCTGTGGCTCAGCGTCTGGTGGGTTGGCCCCGTTCCTTCAGAACCTGTTATGGAGTGTGAGCACGTCAAAGCAGACGAGAGAGAAAGAGGTAGTTCCGTCTCCCTGCCCTCTTTAAGGGCACACCCTAAGTGACCCGAGGGACTTCACCAAGCCACAGCCAACCTGAGGAGCAATCCTTTAACACACGGGCTTCTGACTGGGAGCCCATGCGCAGCTTCTCACAACAAAGGCGTTGGTGCTCCGTAGGAGTTTGTCCATGGGTCCTCCCAGAGGCTCTGTCTCTATGGAAACAGTGAAAAGGTGCTGGGATGCAGTCTTACTAACTATGCAACCCTCCGGTGCATCAGCGATGCCTCAGGGACCAGACCCAGGTACAGACTATACCCTGCCTGGAGCCTGGGAGGCCGACAGGTTCCCGAATGATGTCACAGGAAACATGAGCTTGTGATAGGGAAACCTGGGGACAGGGAAGGAGCTGGCAAGGGGCCCTGAAGCCAGCCTGCTCACAGGGAACTTCCCACTGAGACCTGAAATTCAACAGGCATAGGTTTGGTAACAGCTTTAGAAAGAATGAGAAAGCATGGTCCAGAAGGAGCCGGAAGGTTTTGTGTGGCGGCCTCAGAGCTCTAGCGGGCAGTCCTAAGGCTCCCGGGGGACAGCTCAGGAAGCCTGGGTTCTGTGCTGGATACTGGTGTATGCAAAGCTGGGCTGCAAGGTGAAGCAAGGCAGGGAGGGAGGGGGCAAGGACAGCCGCCTGAAGACAGGGAGGGCTGGGGAGTGGGAGATGGCATGTGCAGCGGTCCCGGGCTGGCGAGTGAGGCAGCCAGGAGGGGGTTAGCAGAACCCGGGGACACTCGGAGTCTGCTGGCAGCCACGTTGGTACAGGTTGACTTTCAGAATGGGGACAAGGACCAGGGTCTAGTGCAGAGGGTGAGGGCAGGGAGAGCCTCCTCAGGGAGGCTCAGAGCAGTGGCCTGTGGGGCCATGAAGAGGCTGCTGCTGAAAGGAGGCAGGGTGGGTGTGCGTTGGCGGATGGACAGGGGAGTCTAGGCTGGCTCCCAGGAATGGCGGCATGGAAGGGGCAGGGAGCTGTGTAAAGCCGCCCTGACCAGGGCTTTTCAGGGCTTTGGTTTTTAAAATGTGTTTGTTTTTTGTTTTAGTTTGATTAATTGTTGTTGGGTTTTTGTTTTGTTTTGTGTTTTTGAGGCAGGGCTATGCTTTGTAGCCCTGGCTGGCCTGAAACCCACTACACAGACAAGGTTGTCCTTGAACTCACAGAGATCTGCCTGTACTGGGTTTAAATGCCTGTGACGCCACACCCTCAAGGCTTTGTCTTTCTAAATGTCCTTTACATGGGAGCTGAGGACAGGGAAGCCATAACCCATCTCTGTGTCTCCAGATCCAGAGCAGGGAGCTGTGACCACACAGGAGGCGCCCACCATGACCTCTGAGCCTCCTCCAGAGAAGCCTCGCCTGGGAGAGCTGACCGTGACGGGCGCCACCCCAGACTCCCTGGGCCTCTCCTGGACCGTCCCCCAGGGACAGTTTGACCACTTCCTGATCCAGTACAGGAACGGGGACGGGCAGCCCAAGGTGGTGCGGGTGCCAGGGCACGAGGACCAGGTGACCATCCCCGGCCTGGAGCCAGACCACAAGTACAAGCTGAACCTGTATGGCATCCACAGTGGCCAGCGTGTGGGCCCCGTGTCCGCTGTCGGGGTGACGGGTGAGTGAACTCGGGAAGTGACCATCAGCTCTGCTTAGGGATTGGACTGGCTGATACCCCAGACGTGCTGAGCTGAGCTCTGTGCGCCTTTCCCTGGAGCGACTATGTCCCTGTGCAGGGGTGGGGACATAGAGACCTGTGCTGTCCAGGTCCCCTCAGCTGGGACACAGGAGCTTGTTGGTCGCTGTCAGATGACAGGGCCACTGGTCCTCAGGGAGCGTCTCTAAACTGGGCTCAGGAGCCCTGGCAGCTGCGGTGTCACCTCCTTCCCAGGCCCTGCTCACCTGTCCTCTCCTCCCCAGCTGCAGAGGAAGAGGCCCCCAGCCCCACAGAGCCCAGCACCGAGGCCCCAGAGCCCCCCGAGGAGCCGCTCCTGGGAGAGCTGACCGTGACGGGCTCCTCCCCACGCTCCCTGAGCCTCTCCTGGACCGTCCCCCAGGGACACTTTGACTCCTTCACTGTCCAGTACAAGGACAGGGATGGGCGGCCCCAGGTGGTGCGTGTCGGGGGCCGGGAGAGGGAGACGACCGTGACAGAGCTGGAGCCTGGACGCAAGTACAAGATGAACCTGTACGGGCTCCACGGGGGTCAGCGCGCGGGCCCCGTGTCTGCCGTGGGCGTAACTGGTAAGTGAATGTCAGACTCACCCTCTCCCCCTTTTTAAAAAGATTTGCTTGCATGTTCACCTGCAGGCCAGAAGAGGGCACCAGATCTCAATATAGGTGATTGTGAGCCACCAGGTGGGTGCTGGGAATTGAACTCAGGACCTCTGGAAGAGCAGCCAGTGCTGTTTACCTCTGAGCCATCTCTCCCGCCCCCCAATCTTTTTTAAAAATGTTTTTGAGATTTATTTGTATGAATGTTTTGCCTCCACATTTGACTGTGTACCACATACGTGCTTGAGGAGGTGGTGAGCCTACATATGGGTGCTGGGAATGGGGCCCAGGACCTTTGCAAGAATACCAAGGGCTGTTAACTACTGAGCCAACCCTCCAGCCCCATAGATTACTTATTCTTATTCCCTTTTCTGCCATCTTTGTGGTAACGCTTGTTCTCTTGTTATTTAAAAAAAAAAAAAAAAATTCCCAACCATTCTGTATTACCAGTGAAGACTTGGGAGCCAGAGGCTGGGGTGAAAACCGGCCAGCTCAGAGGCAGAGGAAAACACCCAGCTGACCTTCCTACTCAACTCACGTCCCAGACGGAAAAGGCCAAAAGCCCAAAGCTAAAAGCTTGCTAGCTCAACTAATGGCTGAGGAAAAGGCCTGCTAGCTAACCAACCTAGGAGGGAAAAAACAATAGCTAAAAGTCCAAGAGCTGGAGAACTAAAGCATGCGTCTTCTTCTCTGTGCTGTTTTAAATACCCTTCTCTCAAAATCCCTCCTTCCTGTTAATCTGCGTCATCTGGTTTCTTGCTCCACCTCTTGACCGTAGGGTTAACTTTATTAAATCCTGTGTACAGAAAGTTCTTGGATTAAAGGTGTGTGATAGGGCTGAGCCACACCAAACAGAAGACAGGTTTTTACAGTTCGCCATCTCGGGGCTCACAGTGGGATCAAATATCCTGCCACCAGCAAGGTTGTGTGAGCACTTCACTTCCCCCGGGGATCTATAGCTAGATGGGACACTGACAACAAACAAGGGCTTCCGCACACGCCTGGCATGCCGAATCAGGTTAACTTATAAGAGTATAAGTGAAGGGTTACTTGCCAAACATGGATGACCCAAACGCAGTGTATTGCATAAAAGAGAAATGCGGCATGGATAAAGGTCTCAGAAAAGCTCCATCCTTGGCGCGTTCTCCAGCTCTCCCGCAGGTGACTGCTACCGCCTAGCCACTGTTGTCACAGACTCTGTGGATTTTACATGTTGTGGGAGCTTCCTGAGAATTGTGAGTTTACTTCTTGAGACTTTGAAGGTTTGTTTACTTTCCAGATATTTTGCTTTGTTTTGTTTTTGAGACAGGGTCTTTCCACATAGCCGTGGCTGTCCTGGAACTTACTCTTAGACCAGGCTTACCTGGAACTCACAGAGATCTGTCTACCTCTGCCTCTCAAGTGCTAGAACTAAAGGCACAGGCCACCACACCTAGCCACTTCCTGAGCTCTAATGAGCATTCCTCTGATAGGGAATGTTTCATTTCTGAGGAAATGAAATTCATTTCTGGGCTCCTTCCTCTGGCTTTTAAATTTTTCCCCCACTTTTCTTCAGTGTCTCCTAAGTCTTGAGAGTAGGGGATAGAAACATTTCATTATTTTTTAAATCTACTGCTGAGTATTAGGCCATGATGACACAGCCACTGCTCATGAGTTTCAGCAATTTCACCAGTTAGTCCCCACAGTATACCTCTAACTGCAAGAAACTGTAAAAGGAAAGTTTTTTCCCTGTGCCTGCCCTAGCTCCCGAATAATGACATAGAGACCTATTAATTTTATTTACAAGCTTCAGGCAGATACTCAGCAGTTCTAACCTGACAATCCTGGCCCGTCCTACTTCCGGCCATGCGGTCCGTTATCTGCCATCCTAGTGTCACCCTAACTCCTCCTTCTTCATCTGCGTTCCAGTGGCAACCCCCCTCCCCTGAGACCTCTCCCCTGGGCCTGGACGGCCTGCCTTAACCCTCCTGCCCAACTCTAGGCCGTCCAGCTCCTTATTTGACCAATCGGAAGGTGACAGAGAACAGTGTTTAGAAAACATTGAGACGGGGGAATGCTTCATAAAAATGACAGTTGCAAAGTTTGGCCTGAATCGGATCTGCAGCTGGCACAGAAATCAGCATTTGAATAACCCAGAGCCAGTCTTTACACAGTGTATGAAGACATTATCCCAACAAGAAATCAGTTTCCTTCCATGATTAACTGGTGTTACTATCAGCAGAAATCCATGGGTGTAGACACAAGTTTTAGAAGGCGATTTGATAGGTAGATTGTGTCCGCTGAATAAGGCACTAGCAGTTGCCTCCTGTTGGGGCCTGTGTCTTCTCCAGCCACGGGCTTTTCCCTGGTTTACAGTGTGAGATATACCCCCTCCTGTGGCGCAGCCCTCAGGTCTAATTGTTGTCTTCTTAGCAGCTGTGGTGCCATTGCCCCAGGGGGCCCCCCTTGCCCGCATTGGTCCACGGCCAAGCAGGACTGCTGGAGACAACTTCCTGGTGCCTGTCGGTAATAGAAACACAGCCGAGCAGTGAGGGACCTTCAGTTCGGTCTCAGTCCAGGTTCCCCAGGTCCTGCACACCTGTGCAGTGTCTTCGGGGGCTTACCAGCTGGTTTGCTGCAGTAAGCAGCAGCATTTTACGTAGCCTGGACTTTGGGGCCTCCGTAGCCAACACCTCATAGGAAGGTAGCCGGCTCCTCACATTGGGATTCACTCGGCAGCCTGGTAGCTTGTGGCAGTGCCCTTTCCCCCTTGGGGGGGCACCTTCGTTCGCCTCTTTAGGGCATGTCCTTCCCGCTCGTGAGATGATTTTGCAGGTATTTAAAATGTTTAGAGGCTACTATGATGTCGTCTGTGTAATCAAGTGCTTTCCTAGAGGCGGGCAGAATGACAGTGCAGGGGCCCAGACCCATCCCGTGACAAACAGGAGGCCAATAAAGCTGGCTGTTGGCCATCTCACACGAATGCAAATGGGTCTTGGGTTCCAGCAGCCGGGATTCTACTCGTAAAGAAACAGTGCCAAAGCTCAAGCCAGTACCAAAAGAGCTCATCATCTTCCTCAGTTGTTTCATCAGGAGAAGGGCATTAAGAACAGTTGCCTATAAGCCAGGCGTGGTGCCGCCCTCCGTAACCCCAGCACTCAGGAGGCAGAGGCAGGCAGATCTCTGTGAGTCTGAGGCCAGCCTGGTCTACAAAGTGAGTCCGGGACAGCCAGGGCTACGCAGAGAAACCCTGTCTGAAAAAACCACAGAACAGAACAAAAAGAACAGTGTCACAGAGGGAAGGAGCTCCTTGCTCTGTCTGGCCTTCCAGGGCACATAGGTGATTCTCATAAACTGTCCTCCTCACCCCAGGGTACTGTTGCTTTAAGGCCACTGTGTATCTTTTTACCCTTGATGGCCTTGGAAGACCAAACCAGGTCCATAGCTGTGCAATAAACCCCCATGCCTGCTGTTGGAGCTGGGTCCCCAGTTCTCACGGGCTCCAGGCCGCCATGACCCTTGTCTTTTCGTCAGCCTCGTGTGCTGATAGGATGCCTAGTGCAGGGTCCCCGGGCCACTTAAACAGTCTCTGTCCCAGCACACATCCGCACGCTCCTGCAGGGGAGAGATGTTGTGGAATGCTCGAGGGGAGGGGGTGATCGTCCACCCAGGGTCAAGTTTAACGCTGTAAGTCTGCTCTGCCCTATCATCTCTGTCTCCCGAGAACTGCTGTTCGGGTGTCAGCTCTATCCGAGGCTCGCTCATGTGGACGCGTCCACACACTAGCCTGGGCACATGTTCCTCTGAGTGGCCAGAGCAGATCTTTCTGTCTGCCTTGCCTCTCTTCCGTTCCTTCTCAACTGCTCTGAAGTTTATGAAGGCAGTTTACGTGCCGTTCAGTCGTCCTGAGCTCCCAGAGTCTGACTCCCCCTCTGGGACCCCCTCAGCAAGCCGCTGAAGCCCTGTGGAGCTCTGGCTAGCCTAGAGCTTGCTAGATAGTCCAGCCTAGCCCCGCACTCACAGAGATCCACCTGCCTCTGCTTCTCCAGGGCCGGCATTCATGGCAAGTGCCCTCGAGTCCGGCTGCAGCTCTCTCTTTTTGCCTTCCTGGAATGTAATCTTATCTGACCTGATGAACGGGGCATCGGAGCCGCCTCTCTTCCCGCTGCTGCCTCCAAGCCCCCCATGTTTATGGGGACTAAGCGTTCCGTTGGCTCCTATGAGCCATTTCATCAGGGATTGATTTTCCCCATTTTGCCCTGGGTCATGCAGCATCGTCTCGAGGAGGGATGAGCTGTTAGGATTCTCAGTTTCTCCATCTCCGCTCAGATTAATCCCATCTGCCTCTATTTCACAGCTACACAAGCCGAGGTTGTTGGAGGCTCTTTCATTGTTTTCAATTTAGAAGTCTTTTGCAAGCTGTCCAGTGCTGAGCGTTCCCGGACATCATAGTTCCCTACACCCAGCCATTACTGCTGCCGTCTGCATATCCGATCACGGCTTCTCCCTTCCTCGCCTCCCTGCCGGACCTAAGCTCTGTCGGCTCCTGTCCTTCCCTCTCCCTTCCTCATCCTGTTCCTCGCAGGGGTTCCAGGAATTTGTGTTCTAGCACAGGCTCTTTAGCCTGTATTTGACCCTCACCCTCTTCACCCCGTGTCAGGCCAGCTGTAGGCAACAGCTGCCAATACCTCCGTCTCATCGACTTTCCTCTACTTCCCCGGCGCCAAGGAGAGGCTAAGGATCAGAGAGCAGCCTGGGACTTTCCCCGCTGCACTTCCCTCTGTATGGGCAGGCGCTTTCTGAGAAGGCCGTTTCGCATCCTTGCCACACAGACCGCGCAGCTGACACCCTGACTTGCTTCCCATCTTGTCCTGTGTGTCTTACCTTTAAGGAACTGTACTGCATCTGCCAGTCCGTTTGCCATCTGGGAGACATCCTTCCAGCTTTGGCTGCACACCCTATCTCCTACAGCAGAGAGCACGCAATCGTCATTACAGCGAGAAGGTCCACTGTCCCACAGCACGTGGAGGAGGTGGCGGGGCCCTGCAGCTCCTAGTCACATACCTCAGCTGTGATCCCACACCCACGGCTCCCCGAATCACCTTTGGGTCTGTTGGTCCATACCAGCACCAATTGTGTTGGATGGCTTTCCTGAGGAGGCCTGAACATCTGTTCATGCCAGATGAGGCACTGAAAACAGACCCAAGAAACAGCTCTACCCATGTCTAGCTTAGCGAACCAAGGTGTCCACTGGGATCACCTTCGGGAATATGGTGACATGGGAGTGAAGAGAACTCACTGCAAGCCTAGCTCCACCTGGAGCTCCTGTGCAGCTTGCACCTCCCGGGAGGCTTTCTCCTCTGCCGTTGTTAGGCTTCTGTAACCATGCTGAGGCCTGTAAGCTTTGGGAGTTTCCTGAGGCAGACTTGGTGGGGATGTTTCTGTTAAGAGAAAACAAGTACACACCAGCTTTCCCGAATCTGACTCAGACCCTGCACACATGTAAAGCCTGAGATCCTGTTTCTAACAGGATACTAAGAATCCAGCTGCTGGTAAAAAGACCAGCACCAGAGTCATCAGCCTTGGGATTTGGTGCTGAGCCTGTGCTGGCCTAAGATTCCTTGCAGAGGCTCTGCCTTTGTGGGATACGCCCAGCCGGTGAGGGAACAGCCAAGAGGCTAGGGTTTTCACTGTGTAGCTAGAAACCCACCTCATTTGTTTTATTTTTTCAGTTTGGTTTTCTTTTTTTTTAATTTAATTTAATTTTTTATTATTAGTTACATTTTATTAACTCTGTATCAGTTTGGTTTTCAAGAAAGGGTTTCTCTGTGTAGCCCTGGCTGTCCTGAAACTTGCTCTATAGACCAGGCTGCCTAAAACTCAGAGATCTGCCTGCCTCTGTCAAGTGCTGGGATTAAAGGCAAGGGCCATCATGTCTGGCATATATATATATATATATGTATGTATGTAGCAGTTTTAGGCTTTTATTCCTATGCATCAATTCATTTATCCCACAAAGAACCGTGTGCCCTGGTGTGGGTGCTGTCTGTGGAACCACCTCTAGCTGTCCGCGGCCAGAGCCATCTGATTGCCCATCATCTGAAATGATGGCATCAGGGAGGGGGGGGCTGAGGTTTGTGTGGTGTTCCAAGACTGTTGGGAGCAAAGCCCTGAACCCGGTGAGGGAGGAGCCAGCAAGGAGAAGCCAGGGCAGGGAGGTCTGGGGAAGTGGCCTCGTGGGGCGTACTCCCACATGGCAGGTGCTAGAGGCAGGGCAAAGCCATGTGGGTGTTGGTGGATGGAGGAGGAGGGGAACGCCTAGGTGGGGCACAAAACATGGCAGTGCGGAAGTCACCGGAAAGACGCGCTGTGCCCTCTGTGGCCAGTGTCATTCTGCTCGGCAGGGTTTTGTCTTTAGAAATGTCCTTTACATGGGAGCTGAGGACAGGGAAGACATAACCCATCTCTGTGTCTCCAGATCCAGAGCAGGAAGTTGTGACCACACAGGAGGCGCCCACCATGACCTCTGAGCCTCCTCCAGAGAAGCCGCTCCTGGGAGAGCTGACCGTGACGGGCGCCACCCCAGACTCCCTGGGCCTCTCCTGGACCGTCCCCCAGGGACAGTTTGACCACTTCCTGATCCAGTACAGGAACGGGGACGGGCAGCCCAAGGTGGTGCGGGTGCCAGGGCACGAGGACCAGGTGACCATCCCCGGCCTGGAGCCAGACCACAAGTACAAGCTGAACCTGTATGGCATCCACAGTGGCCAGCGTGTGGGCCCCGTGTCCGCTGTTGGGGTGACGGGTGAGTGGACTCGGGGAGCACAGGGCGGGACCCACCAGGAAGCAGAACCTACCGTTCTTGGGTTACAGGTGGGTAGGAACCAGTGGCCAAGTAGTGTTGCGCCCCACCAGCCCGCTGTGACGAAGGCTGTGGCGGCCTGTGCGCGCCCCTGGGGCTGGCCAGTCTCCCTGGGCAGCAGGGCCACAGAGGCCTGTGCTGTGCTGGCGGCTGTCATGTAGGAGCTTGGGCGTGTTGGCTAGCTGCTGGGCTCTAGGCCCCAAGGAAGCTTCTCTGGACGGAGCTCAGGCCCCCTGGGTAATGCTGGCTTCTCTGTCCTCATCTGAGGACAGCTGCTGGGACCCTGCTCACCCGTCCTCTCCTCCCCAGCTGCAGAGGAAGAGGCCCCCAGCCCCACAGAGCCCAGCACCGAGGCCCCAGAGCCGCCCGAGGAGCCGCTCCTGGGAGAGCTGACCGTGACGGGCTCCTCCCCACGCTCCCTGAGCCTCTCCTGGACTGTCCCCCAGGGACACTTTGACTCCTTCACTGTCCAGTACAAGGACAGCGATGGGCGGCCCCAGGTGGTGCGTGTCGGGGGCCGGGAGAGGGAGACGACCGTGACAGAGCTGGAGCCTGGACGCAAGTACAAGATGAACCTGTACGGGTTCCACGGGGGTCAGCGCTCGGGCCCCGTGTCCGCCGTGGGCGTAACTGGTGAGAGTTAGTTGTCTGTGTGAGGAAACTGGTCTAAAACCACATTTTTCCCAACCATCTTCATGGAAACATGTGCGCTGAGCACCAAGGCTGTCTGGTACTTCTGACATTTCTGCAAACCCAGCTCACATCCAGCAGTCTATTCAGAGCTTGCCACTCTGTGTTTCTAAGAGGATTCTGGGAAACAAGCTGCTGGCTCACGAGTCAGCCCCTAAGTGGCAAAGCTCCACAGCAAAGGTGACAGCCGTGTCCTGGGACATGCTGGCCTGACTCCTGGTGGAGAGGCTCTGTCTTTGTGAAGCTCTCTGACCCTTGAGGGGGCGGGGAAGCAGGGAGGGCGTGCAGAGTTTGGCGAGAGTGCACGCAAGCACGCTGCCAGCCCCCTTTCCTTTGCGTTTCTCCCTTTTATTCTCATGTATCGGTTCTCCGACCTGGGTGCTGTGGGACTGAGCGTCGCTTGTCCTAGCCAGACAGCGCTGTCCTGGAATGACCCATGGGCTGACGCTCTGAGAGTGCAGGGGGCTTAGGGAGCAGTTGGGCTTGAGTTGGCTGACATGCAAAAAGTGTTAGCAGGTGGAGTCCCGCTTCGTGTGGTGCCTCGGTCGGCCCCGCCACCCGGTGCCCGCTGAGCTCCACCTGAGGGAAGAAGGTGTCACGAGGCAGAATCAACTCTGATGAGGACCGTCACATGAGACAGCCATGCTGGGGGTGTGTGCTCTGAGCAGACAGAGCCCGACCGGCCACAGCGTCACGGCTGCTGGTCTCTGTCGGGGTGAAGCTTTGAAAGAGCACACGGGTCTTATAGTTAGTCAGGGGGACAGGCAGAGGGCACAAGACAGGGGAAGCATGGGGGACAGAACCAGGGACAGAACAAAGCAGCCTGCTCCTAAGACCACTGAGACCTGGTGACAGGTTAGAGGGAAGTGTCCCTGCTGCGCAGGGAGAGAAGGCTAGAAATAACCTGGTCCACAAGGATCCGACGTTTCGTGTGATGTCCTCTGAGGGGCCCGACGGTCTTGAGGGATTAATGGAGAAGGGGGGGACACACAGAAATCCGGATTCCACCCAGGACTGGGCACCCGGGTCCATTCTACATGCTGGCATCTGTCGTTGGAAGTCTCTCAAAGCCTGGGCTTCCTCACGAAGCCCAGTTGGCTAGGAGGGGCAGGAGGAGGGAGCCTGAAGGCAGGGAGGCCGGACCCGGGTCAGAACCCAATTGAGAGAACCAAGTGTGGCCCAGCCAAGGTTGCCGGACAGATGAGGCAGCGGCTGAGGGGCAGTGAGGGAGCAGAGAGGAACAAAGTAAGGGTCTGGTATGCGCTGAGTCTGATGGCATCTGGGACTCAGGCTCGGAGTGGGGGGTTCCAAACCTGGTCAGGGCAAAGATCTGAGCACAGAGAGAGCAGACAGAAAGGAGAGCCCGTTCAAGGAGGCCCAGGGCAGTGGCTACATGGAGCATGTTCAAAAGACACAAGTGCTGCAGAGAGAAGTGTCTCGGGTGCTGGTGGACATCTGGGTGGGGTCTCGGAATGGCAGTGTGAGAAGAGCAGAGAAGCTAAGTGTGGGAGCCACACCACACTTAAGTGTGGTGACTGTTTTTATAAATGCTTTTTCTTTTTTTACTCGAACCGAGCACAGAAAAAAAGCTAATGTTGTGTCTGTCTCTGTGTGTGTGTGTCTGTGTGTTTGTGTCTCCAGATCCAGAGCAGGGAGCTGTGACCACACAGGAGGCGCCCACCATGACCTCTGAGCCTCCTCCAGAGAAGCCGCTCCTGGGAGAGCTGACCGTGACGGGCGCCACCCCAGACTCCCTGGACCTCTCCTGGACCGTCCCCCAGGGACAGTTTGACCACTTCCTGATCCAGTACAGGAACGGGGACGGGCAGCCCAAGGTGGTGCGGGTGCCAGGGCACGAGGACCAGGTGACCATCCCCGGCCTGGAGCCAGACCACAAGTACAAGCTGAACCTGTATGGCATCCACAGTGGCCAGCGTGTGGGCCCCGTGTCTGCTGTCGGGGTGACGGGTGAGTGGATGCGGGGACACCCCAGGTTGGACACATCAGAAGGTAAACCCTCAGACTTTCTGTTGGCAGGTGCGTAGGGGTCAGTGGGGGTGTGTGGTTAGTACCTAGGTCTGCTCAGCCCACTTGCTTTGTGCGCCTTCCCCTGGGGCTGGCCAGTCTCCCTGGGCAGCAGGGCCATAGAAGCCTGTGCTGTGCTGGATGTCCCCTCAGCTGACCCAGGAGCTGGGACACGGTGGCCGTCTGTCGGCACTGGTCCTCAGGGAGCGTCTCTGAACTGAGCTCAGGAGCCCTGGCCTCCTTCCCAGGCCCTGCTCACCTGCCCATCTCCTCCCCAGCTGCAGAGGAAGAGCCCCCCAGCCCCACAGAGCCCAGCACCGAGGCCCCAGAGCCCCCCGAGGAGCCGCTCCTGGGAGAGCTGACCGTGACGGGCGCCACCCCAGACTCCCTGGGCCTCTCCTGGACCGTCCCCCAGGGACAGTTTGACCACTTCCTGATCCAGTACAGGAACGGGGACGGGCAGCCCAAGGTGGTGCGGGTGCCAGGGCACGAGGACCAGGTGACCATCCCCGGCCTGGAGCCAGACCACAAGTACAAGCTGAACCTGTATGGCATCCACAGTGGCCAGCGTGTGGGCCCCGTGTCCGCTGTCGGGGTGACGGGTGAGTGGACAGGGTAGTACTCGGGACAACTCAAGGAGAGGTGGCCCTCAGCCGTTGGTGACGTGAGTGGGGAGCAGGCCCTGGTTGGTTGGTACCCCCATCCTGCCATGGTCAAGGCTATGGCCAGTTTCCATCCCTGAGGCTGACCTGTGCTCCTGGGCAGCCTAGCCGGGCTGTAGAAGCCTGTGCTGTGCTGTGCTGTCCAGGTCCCCTCAGCTGGGATACAGGAGCTTGTTGGTCGCTGTCAGATGACAGGGCCACTGGTCCTCAGGGAGCGTCTCTAAACTGGGCTCAGGAGCCCTGGCAGCTGCGGTGTCACCTCCTTCCCAGGCCCTGCTCACCCGTCCTTTCCTCCCCAGCTGCAGAGGAAGAGGCCCCCAGCCCCACAGAGCCCAGCACCGAGGCCCCAGAGCCCCCCGAGGAGCCGCTCCTGGGAGAGCTGACCGTGACGGGCTCCTCCCCACGCTCCCTGAGCCTCTCCTGGACCGTCTCCCAGGGACACTTTGACTCCTTCACTGTCCAGTACAAGGACAGCGATGGGCGGCCCCAGGTGGTGCGTGTCGGGGGCCGGGAGAGGGAGACGACCGTGACAGAGCTGGAGCCTGGACGCAAGTACAAGATGAACCTGTACGGGCTCCTCGGAGGTCAGCGCGCGGGCCCCGTGTCTGCCGTGGGAGTGACCGGTGAGTGTGGCTGGGGTCTCTGTTTGCTCTCCCCATCTTCGCCAGCCCCTCTCTGCCCTGCCCTCTCCTGCTCTTCGAAGCTGTACCTCTAGCTTCACACCCTTCTGACCCCCTCACCTGAGAGAGGAGGAGATCGGGGCAGCGGTCCTCAGGCTGCGCTTGAAGCCTGTCCATGCACAGCCTCCTTCCTCCGCTCCAGCCCCACTCAGTCCCCCACTCCTTCCTCCCACCCTGGCTGCCCCTCTGGGTTTTCCTGACTCATAACATGCCTTGGATTTGGGCTACCTGGGTCTGAATCCACCTCCAACTGGACTGTGTAGTCTCTCTTTCTTTTTTTGTTTATCGAGACAGGGTTTCTCTGTGTAGTCCTTGGCTATCCTGAACTAACTCTGTAGACCAGGCTGGCCTCAAACTCACAGGCCTTTGCCTGCCTCTGCCTCCTGAGTGCTGAGATTAAAAGGCGTGCGCCACCATCTCCTGCTAATTTTGCTGCTGTTATTAATCATAATGTAAATATTTTTGGAGGTAGAGGTTTGTTGAAAGGGTCGTGACCCACAGGTTGAGAAGTGATGTGGGGAGGGGTGGCTGGGTGTAGGTGTGATCTACCTGTCACTGTTGCCCTTGGCTGGGGCTGGGGTTGGGTGGAGGGTTAGAAGAGGCCGTGAGAAGAGGCTGGTTTGCAGCCTGGACAGCCTGGTCCGCTCGCTCGGGGGTTCTGCCTGCACTCCTCAGCCTCCTCTGCTCTGTTGCAGCCTCTCTGACCACAGAGCCCCAGGCGGAGCCCCGCCTCGGGGAGCTGGCCGTGGTGGAGGTGACTTCCAGTACGGCGCGCCTGGCCTGGACTGTGGCCCAGGGCCCCTTCGACTCCTTCCTGGTCCAGTACAGGGATGCCCAGGGGCAGCCTCAGACCGTGCCGGTGAGCGGAGACCTGGGGGAGGTCACCGTCTCAGGCCTGGACCCCGCCCGCAAGTACAAGTTTCTGCTGTTCGGATTCCGGGAGGGGAAGCGCCACGGCCCCGTCTCTGCCGATGCCAAGACTGGTGAGCCAGCCTCCGCCCCTTGTGGCGACTGTTGGAATTTCAGGTTCCCGCACTCTGCGTTCTGACCTTGGCCTTCGGGCACCCACTTTGTTTACCCAAATACAGACCTTGGCTCCCACCATCGAGCTGCCATCCTTGCTGTGCAAGGGCAGGCTCGTGTGCTTCCCCTGCCCCCTGCCGGAGGCTCTCTTATCCCTCACCCTGCCCGATTACCCACTGCTGACCACCAAGACCGGCAGCACCCCTCAAGCCGTCTCTGCTCTGCACTGAGCAGCCTCCTCTCCTCCCCAGACACAAAGCTCCTTCCCCGGCTTGGGGAGCTGACGGTGACAGGCGCCACCCAGAACTCTGTGGGACTCTCCTGGACGGTCCCTGAGGGTGAATTCGACTCCTTCGTGGTCCAGTACAAGGACAGGGGAGGGCAGCTCCAGGTGGTGTCCGTGGCAGCCGACCAGCGGGACGTCACCATCCCAGGCCTGGAGCCCAACAGAAAATACAAGTTTCTGCTCTTCGGCCAGGCAGGCCGCAAACGACTGGGCCCTGCCTTGGTGGAGGGCACCACAGGTGAGCCCTGCCTCCTGCCCTGGCACAGCTCCGTCCCCAGGGCCTTCCAGGGACTTACCCTCCCTTGACCTGAGAGCCAAGGCCCTCACAGCCAAGGCAAGCCCTGCTTGGGAGCCAGGCATGGCCTGAGCTTTTGTTTTGTTTTTTGTTTTCTGAGACAGGGTTTCTCTGTGTGACCTTGACTGTCCTGGACTGGCTTTGTAGACCAGGCTGGCCTTATGCTCATAGAGATCCACCTGCCTCTGAGTGCTGGGATTACAGGTGTTTTATACACACTGTTTCCTTCCCTCCCTGACTACTGCCAAGGAAAAGCAGCTCTTGGGCTCGGCTGACCTTGGTTGAGACCAGGCCCACTCCTCGCTTAGCAGCAGTGTCTTCTTCCTCCCAACCCTGAGGTGGACAGGGAGGGCTTGACCCCAGAAAGCCGATGGAAAAATCTGGTGTTTTTGTGCCCATGACTCAGCCCCAAGGAAGGGGTGTGGTAGTTGATGACCCTTACCTCACTCCCAGGTCCATGACTCACCCCAGGCAGACATTAGGGCCTGGAGCCCTCAGATACCCTAACCCTCCCCCAAGCCCCTTGGGACACAGCACTGTCAGCTGCCACCTTCACTTCCCCACAGTGGGGCTGTGAAGACCTGGCTGGGTCTTCAGGCCATGCAGGCCTTGCGTTTCCCCGTCCTTTCCCGGGCTAGACACTCTTAACTGAATCCTTCCCACCCTCCCCTCAGCTCCCCTGGAGAAGCCGCCTCAGCCTCGCCTCGGGGAGTTGGAAGTGTCAGGAGAGCGCTCCGACGCCCTGCGCCTCTCCTGGACTGTGGCCCAGGGCCCCTTTGACTCCTTCCTAGTCCAGTACAGAGACAGGGATGGGCAGCTCCAGACAGTGTCCGTGGCTGCGGACCAGCAGGAAGCCATCATAGAGGGCCTGCAGCCAGGCAGGAAGTACAAGTTCCTGCTCTTCGGGTTCACTGGAGGAAAGCAGCTGGGACCTGTCTCTGCCCTGGGAGTGACAGGTGAGGAGGCTGTCCCGCCTGGTGGCAGCCGCAGGCCCAAGGTGTCTGAAGACGAAAGGACCAAGGACCGAATGGGGTGGGCAGGTGGGAGGGTCATCCAGAGGCAGAGAAAGAGTGTGTTGAGGCCATGAGGGTTCCCTCTCTCCCCACCCCACTCACCCCCTCACGTGCTGCTACCCTGCCTGGACGGCAGACCCCAGCCGCCACACAAGTGCCCGCCTCCCGTTCTGGGACCCAGGGGTGTTTTCCCAAGTGGAAAGTCCCCTGGGAAGTCCAATGGGCAGAGGCCACTGACACCCACTCCAGAGCGGTGAGGCCAAGGACACATGCCTGGTGTGACCTTCCAGACACACACGCCGGCCAGTGCCAGCCTCGGCTGCTCTCAAAAGGTGCTAAGGGTGGGGTGAGGGCCAGGCCTGAGAGGCCACTGCTGAGTTGATGTGCCGAGGGCTGGGAGAGGGGAAGTGAGTCCCCGGTCCACACAAAGCAAGGAGCCGAGGAAGGACTGACAGACACAGCAGCTTCCCGGGCAGGAGGAGATCTGGTGCTAGTGTCAGAGAGGCCTCCTGGGTGGAAGGCCATGCTGCCAAGGCAAGGGGAAGGGTAAAACAAATTCAAGAACGGGAAGGTTCTAGAAGATGCCCCGGTCCCCTCCCTTTCCTCTTGGGCTGCTCTGCCAGGACTGTGAGGCGTTGCCAGGCCAGCCACATGACCATCTTCTTCTGAAGGGCAAGATGGAAAGGGCAGGGCCGTGGCAGCCCCACAAAGGCCTGGTTTCTCCCATGCAGCCCCAGAAGAGAAGGCACCAGCCCCAGACCCCTCTGAGGCCCCTGAAGCACCCCACCTGGGAGTGCTGGCGGTGACGGAGGCGACCCCAGACTCCCTGCGCCTCTCCTGGGCTGTGGCCCGTGGCCCCTTCGACTCCTTCGTGGTCCAGTACCAGGACACAGAGGGGCAGACCCAGGCCCTGCTTGTCGATGGAGACCAGAATAAGGTCCACATCACGGGGCTGGAACCCAAGACCTCCTACCAGTTCTTCCTGTACGGCCTCCGAGAAGGGACGCGCTACGGCCCCGTCTCGGCAGAGGGCACCACAGGTAAGGCCAGGCCCGTTACCATCCTAGTCTGGGCTAG
Source organism: Meriones unguiculatus (assembly GCF_030254825.1). Lineage (NCBI taxonomy): Eukaryota > Metazoa > Chordata > Mammalia > Rodentia > Muridae > Meriones > Meriones unguiculatus. Next base: position 2,071,116 of record NC_083363.1, on the reverse strand, counting down.
GAAGGGTACAAGGTGGCCACCACAGGGAAGGCAGGAGGCGCCCTACCCTGCCCTGCCCCTGCTCCCAAGTCAGGCCACTGAAGCCCCCACTCCCACCCCCATTCTCTGTTCAGCTACTAGCCCAACTTTCCTGACCAACGGCCGGGGTAGGGTGGCAGAGGTGATGGGCTCCGGGCCTTGGCATTGTGTCCTACCCACTCCCCACAGATACGGCTCCTGCAGGCCAGGCCTCAGGGGACCCCGGGACGCGCCTGTCCAACCTATCAGTTACGGATGTGACCACCAGTTCTATGCGGCTAAACTGGGAAGCCCCGCTTGGGGCCTTTGACTCCTTCCTGCTGCGCTTTGGGGTCCCCTCCCCAAGCCTCCTGGAGCCGCGCCCTCGCCCTCTGCTCCAGCGAGAGCTGATGGTGCCGGGGACCAGGCGCTCGGCGGTGCTGCGGGACCTGCGCTCCGGGACCCTGTACAGCCTCACCCTGTATGGGCTGCGCGGGCCGCACAAGGCCGACAGCATCCAGAGCACTGCCCGCACCCTCAGCCCAGGTGAGGCCCCCAGGGGCCTGGGTGCTTCGCAGGGTGGGAACCAGCCGGCGAAGGGCGTGCGGTGGGGCAGCAGAGGGCGGAAGGTGAGCGCCGCGTGTCCCCGGGAACCCACCCGAGGGGAGCCCGAGGGCCCAAGGCGCTTGGGCAGGAGCCCGCCTGTCCGTGCCCTCACCACTGCACCCACCCCGTGCCACCCTCAGTTCTGGAGAGCCCCCGAGACCTGCAATTCAGCGAAATCGGGGAGACGTCGGCCAGAGCCACGTGGGTGCCGCCTTCGTCCAGGGTGGACAGCTTCAAAGTTTCCTACCAGCTAGCAGACGGAGGTGCCAGCCCTGCCCGCCTCGTCCTTTCCCCCCCGCGCAACCCCGCGCACCCCCAGCTGCTCCCGGGCCCCCTGGGTGACCCCGGCTCCATCCGTGTTTCCAGGAGAGCCACAGAGCGTGCTGGTGGATGGCCGGACCCAGACCCTGACCCTCCAGGGGCTGACCCCAGACACTCGCTATGAGGTGACGGTGGTCTCCGTCCGCGGCTTTGAGGAGAGTGAGCCTCTCACAGGCTTCCTCACGACGGGTAAGACAGGCTGGCACCGCGACAGGCAGAGAGAGAGCAGGCTGGGGGAGGGGAGGCCAAGGGGACCCTGGGGAGCCATGAGCGAGGGGCCAGCGGGGTTGAGGTCCTGGAATTGAGGCACCTCTGAGCTCCCTGCTCCCTCCCAGTTCCTGACGGCCCCACCCAGCTGCGTGCGTTAAACTTGACCGACGGGTCCGCCCTTCTACACTGGAAACCCCCCCAGAACCCTGTGGACAAGTACAACGTCCAGGTCGCATCCCCTGGGGGTGAGAGTGATGGCGCCCCCCGACTTGTCTGAGATGGGCTGTGGTGGGGAGCAGGCGACAGCACGGATGGGTAGGAGCTGACGCCCACCGCCCTCCCAGCCCCACCCCTGCAGGCCTCCGCACCTGGCAGCGCTGTGGACTACCCTCTGACGGACCTGGCCCTCGACACCAACTACACAGCCACCGTGCGTGGCCTCCGGGGTCCTAACTTCACCTCCCCAGCGAGCATCACCTTCACCACAGGTCCAGCCGGGGCCAGGTGGGGCTGAGCCGCAGCGCGGAGCCAGGGACTGGACGCAGGCCTCATCTCTGTCTCCTGCCATCTTCCCTCCCCTTCCAGGACTGAAGCCCCCCCAGGACTTGTCAGCCAGGGAGGTGACTCCTCGGACAGCCCTGCTCACTTGGACGGAGCCCGAAGTCCCCCCGACAGGCTACCTGCTCAGCTTTGACAGCCCCGGGGGGCAGATCCAGGTACCCTGCTCCTATTTTCCCGGCAGCATCCCTGGCTCTCCCGGGAAGTCTCCTTCTTGCCCTCTCCTGACCTGCCTTTGTCTGTCTCCAGGAAATCCTGCTTCCAGCAGGAACCACCTCGCACCGGCTCCTCCGCCTCCTCCCCTCCACCTTCTACAGTGCCCAGCTCCGGGCAATTTGGGGCGAGAGCCTCACACCTCCTGTGTCCACTTCCTTTACCACTGGTACCGGCTCCGGGGTTCAGGCTTGGGTGGGCAGCTGGGGTGTGAGTTTGGGGGCAGGCCCTCCCCCTCCTCCTCCTCCTCCTCCTCCTCCTCCTCCTCCTCTCTGCAGGTGGGCTGCGGATCCCCTTCCCCCGGGACTGCGGGGAGGAGATGCAGAACGGAGCCAGCGCCTCAAAGACCACCACCATCTTCCTCAACGGCAACCGCGAGCGGCCTCTGGACGTGTTCTGTGACATGGAGACGGACGGGGGCGGCTGGCTGGTGGGTTCCGTTGGGAGCCCTGGCACGGGTGTGGCACAGGGGCCGATGCGCGGGAGCTGAGGCTGATGCCGCCCCTGCCTGCTTCCCAGGTGTTCCAGCGCCGCATGGACGGACGGACAGACTTCTGGAGAGACTGGGAGGAGTATGCCCACGGTTTTGGAAACATCTCCGGGGAATTCTGGCTGGGTCCGTGCCTCCTGGGGCTGGGGGAGCAGGGAAGGGGTGGCTGGGCACTGCCCTGGAGCCCAGCGCCCTGACAGAGCATGCCCCGCCGCAGGCAACGAGGCCCTGCACAGCCTGACGCAGGCCGGAGACTACTCCATGCGCGTGGACCTGCGGGCCGGAGCCGAGGCCGTGTTCGCCCAGTACGACCTCTTCCAGGTCGACTCTGCGGCCGAGAACTACCGCCTCCACCTGGAGGGCTACCACGGCACTGCGGGTGAGGCTGGGCCCCGAGGGGGGGGGGCGGGTGGCAAGGCTGGGCCCTGGCGGGGTGGGGCGGGCGGGCGGCCCAGGCTGGGCCTCACCGCGCCTCCCCATCCCCGCAGGCGACTCCATGAGCTACCACAGCGGCAGCGTCTTTTCCGCTCGTGACCGAGACCCCAACAACTTGCTCATCTCCTGCGCTGTCTCCTATCGCGGGGCTTGGTGGTACAGGAACTGTCACTATGCCAACCTCAACGGGCTCTACGGGAGCACAGTGGACCACCAGGTGGGGGCCGCGGGCGCGGCGGGGTCTGGGGGACCCAGGCCGGGGCCTGCTCCCGTGAATGACCCTCTGGGCAATGCCACAGTTATGCCAACGTCGCTGAGGAAACTTGAGAAGACTTTTTATTAGGGGGGTAGAAGGCACCAGCTCAGGGCACGTGGGGCAGACGGGTGGACCTGGGAGTCACCTACAGGAGCGGGGTGGGCAAATGAGGGGCGCTGACGTGACGCTGGCTTGACTCTCTTCCCTTGACCACCCTCTCCTCAGGGAGTGAGCTGGTACCACTGGAAAGGCTTCGAGTTCTCGGTGCCCTTCACGGAAATGAAGCTGAGACCCAGGAACTTCCAGAACCCCACCAGAGGCAGCTGAGCCTGCTGCCCACCTCACTCACACCCCGAGCACTGAGGGTTTGTGCCCGGAGAAGAGCCAGTGCGCCTCTACTGTGCCCAGCTCGGCTACTGTGCCCGAGGAGCCTTCTCCGCCACAGACTCACAGCACCATGTTTACAGGGGGGAGGGGAGGGGGATGGAGCAATAAAGGAGAAACTGAGGCACGAGGCTGGTCCCAGTCCTATCCCGTCAAGGATTTCTGGCCCTGGTCTTGGGACACCCGGTTCCGGGGCTGCAGCCGCACCTGGAAGGGGTGAATGGAGAGGTTGACCCCAGGGTGAGGCGGGGGCTGCAGTGAGGGCAGGGCGCCGCCGGGGGGTGGCAGCAGCGTGAAGGCCTGGAGCAGGCGAGCCAGCACCACGAAGAGCTCCAGCCGCGCCAGAGACTCCCCCAGGCACACGCGCGCCCCACAGCCGAAGGACACCGTCCTCGAGTTCCGGCCAGGCTCCAGGAAGCGATCTGCGGGCAGCGGACACACGGCTAGGGTGGGTTGTCCCGGCCGAGTCCCGGCCCCTTCCACCCCCCCAGCCTGGTGTCCTCCTACCCGGTCGGAACTCGCCGGGCAGTTCCCAGACCATCTCGTCCAGGTTGGCGCCTTGGATGTTGGGGATGACAACGGTGTCCTTGGGGATGTCGTAGCCAGAGATGCTGAGGGGAGGTGGAGTCAGGGGCCGTCCAGAGCCCGGAGAGGCCTTCCTCCCTCAAAACCCTCGCCCCAGGCAAAGTCACCTGCTGGCCCGAGTGGTGCGGTGAGGCAAGGCCAAGGGCACCACCGGCCGCAGGCGCAGCACCTCGGAAATGGTGGCCCTCAGCAGGGGCAGCTGGGCCTGGTTCTTGTACAGGAGCTGGGAGCCGGGGCCTAGCTTGAGGTCCAGTTCCTCCTGCAGTCGCCGCTGGATCTGAGAAGAAGGGGCAAGGCTGGCATCTGGGCACCAAGCTTTGGTCAGGCGGCTCGCAGATGCCTGCCCCTCCCTCCGGCCATCTAGCCGAGCCCAGGGCCCTCTGTGAGCACAGCCCAGGCCGGGCAGTGGAGGGCGGGGCCTTGCTCTCCTCACGAGGCACCTCGGGGTGATGAAGCAGAAAGGCCACGGCCCAGGACAGGGTGAAGGCCGTGGTCTCGGTGCCCCCGAGGAGGAAGTCCACTGCCGACGAGTGCACGTGCCCTTCGTGGAGCCGCCCCGTGCCCCTTTGCTTGTCCACTTTCTGAAGCATGTAGTCGGTCATGTCCTTCCACCGGCCTTCGACCAGGACGTCCTGCGGGGGTCAGGGGGGCAGGCCGGGCGTCGGCTGGGGGAGGGGGAGCAGGCTAGGGCCTGCACGCACGCACGCACGCACGCACGCACGCACGCACGGAAGCTGGACCCCCTGCTGTGCCCACCCTGTGCTGCTTCAGCTGCTCCCTGACGATACAGTCACAGTCGTCTTGGAGCCGCTTCAGCTTCCGGAGGCCTGGATTGGGAAGGAACTGGGGCAGGGAGGGGAGTCAGCCGCAGGAGGGTGCGCCCCTTCCCAACCCAGGGGCGTCCGCGCGTTGCTTCCTCACCCTGAGAAGGGGAACAAGAATCAAGAGTTGGATGGACCAGTGGTTCCAGGCTTGCATCAAATCCCGCACGCAGCTGTGGGTGGTGTGCAGAAGCGTGCTGTCCTGCCAGGAGAAGAGGGCATGCTCGGAGCCCAAGGCCAGGGGAGGGCCAGGAGGGGCTGAGCAGCACTGACCTTGTCTCCGAACGTGAGGCGCCAGATGATAGTGCACGTGAGGAGAGAGAACTCCCTGTCGATGGCCACGGGGCGGCCAGCCTGGCCTCTCATGCGCTGTGGGGACAGAGCAGGGCTGGGGTAGAGGGGAGCCGACCCCGGGAGGGTCAGGACGCAGGGGCCCAGTCTCACCTCGCAGAATTCCTGGGTCAGCTGCTCCACCAGGGCCTCCATGCAGTCCCGCATGCCCAGCATCAGGGCTGAGCGGGAGAGTTTCTTGTGGTCCTTCCAGGTGAGAGAGTAATCCCCCAGGGACAGATCAAACTCCAGGTTTTCTGCAGGAGGGATGGTGGAAAGAGGCTGCCACCAGCCAAGGAAGCCAAAGGCCTGACCTGCCTCCCTCAGACCAGGAAGTAACCTCAGCCCAGAGCAGTGGCCACACCTAGCAGATCTCTGTGAATCTGAGGCCAGCCTGGTCTACATAGTGATTTTTGGCCCAGCAAGGGCTACATGGTGAGCTACAATCTGAAGAAGAAGGAAAATGAGGAGAGAGAGAGAGAGGGAGAGGAAGGAGGAGAGGAAGAGAGAAAGGGGTGGGGGGGAGGAAGGAGGAAAAGGAGGAAGAAGAAGGAGGAAAAGAAAAAGGAGAAGAAGGTGCCCCAGCCCTTACCATGCAGCATCCAGGGTCGGCCAGCAAAGTCCATCCACTTTTGGATCAGGGCCTCCTCAATGACTCTGTGAGAGTTCAGCACCACCACATCTGTGGGAAACAGCAGTGCCCGTCAGCCTGTTAGCGGGGAAGGATGGGCCAAGGGAAGGCGAAGACTGGCTCACCTTGCAGCCCCAGGCGGATCCTGTAGATGGGCCCGAGTTTCTGAGTGAGGCGGAACAGGTGGATGGGAAGGTGGGGCTGCAGACCGTGCAGGAATCCGGGGACGAGAGGCGGGAGGTGGAGATTCGAGGGTCCCCGCTGGCCCCACAGCCAGCGGGCGCCAGCCAGCAGCAGCAGCAGCAGCAGCAGCAGCAGCAGCCCAGGAAGCACCATGGCGGAACTTGTGCATGGGCCGTGGCCTGGCCTTTTATAGTCCCTGCTGGCAGCCAGCCTTTCTGCTGTGGCTTGGGTTCCTTCCCACACAGAGCAGCGTGTTTTCAGATTTGCACGGAGCTATCAGCCTTGGAGAACCCATGAATCAAAGATGGGACCATCCATCAAGAAGAAAGGTACAGATGCAAAACCCTGACCTTTCCATATCACAATCCGTTCCCTGACTCCGTCCATGTCAGCCATGTGGGCCAAGAAGCCTGCCCTAACCCCTACACCTCACCTTGGAGTGAACGTGTCCCAGAGAAAAGAAATAACTGGCAGCCCCGGCCCAACAGGCCTTTTGGGTTTACCTACAGTCCCTGCAAGTATTTTATTGTTGTTTATTATTACTCTATTTTCGTGATTGTTGTGATGCCTGTGGTTGAACCCAGGAGCTTATACACTGGCGGTGAGGCAGTCCAGCCTTCTGCCCGCTCTCCTGTTAATTTTGACACAGGGTCTCACGGAGTTGGCCAGGGCGCCTTAAACGCTCTGTGTGGCTCAGGCAGGCCTCAAACTTTGAATCGTCCCGAAGCCTCTCAAATAGCTGGGGTGACAGACATGAACCAGCTGCTTCCCTGCGCAATTCTTGGCTTCAGTTTGAGGCTTCCGGTGGGGTGAGGGGCTACATGTGTGTACCTACACGCGCCTAAGTGTGGAGGCCCACGGTCAGCCTCGGACAGTCTGTCCAGAGGAAAAGAGCCCTGGCCTTTCATCTTCCTGGAGCTCCCTGATTTAGCCTGGCAGGCTGGCTGCTGAGCCCCGGGGGTCCTCCTGTCTCTGTCTCCCCATTTCTGGAATGACAAACACGTGCCATGGGGCTGGAGAGGTGGCTCAGTGGTTGGGAGCACTGGCTGCTCTTGCTGAGGACCTGGGTTCATTCCCAGCACCCACACGGCGGCTCACAGCCGTCTGTGACTCCTGTTCGGAGGTTCCAGCGCCCTCTCCTGGCCCCTGGGAACACTGCCTGAACATGGTGCCTCTGCATGCGAACAAAACACAAGCTTTCTCTGGGTTAGTTTTACATTTATTTTAGTTTATGTTGTATGTATGTGTAAAACAACAGAAAAACAAGCAAGCACGACCCATGGGCCACCACAAGCAGACTTTCTTGAAGTCACTATGTAGCCAAGGATGACTTTAAAGTGACTCCTCTGTGTCCGTCTCTGAAGCCAGGATTACAGGCATACACCCCAGTGCCTGGCCCGGTGCCATCACTTACATGGCCTCCTTCACTGTCACAGATGTCTACAGTTAGGTGTGGTGCTGCTTGCCTGTAATCTCAGCACTCGGGAGGCAGGGGCGGGAGGGTTGAGCCTGAGCTCAGCCTGGGCTAGAGCTGAAAAGGCTCGGCGTTAGTGTTTGCTTCACAGAGGGGCTGGTTCCACCCCAGTACCACACAAAACAGTGTTCAGAAGACAAGGGGCCACAGTATAGTTTTTATGCTGCTTTGTTGGGGTTCTAATATCGCTATCCCCTTCCAACTCCCCAACTCTAGGTATGAGAGAAAGGGTAGCGGGGAACAGGGGCTTAGTTCTCTTTAGACTACTTCCTGCTGGTTATGGCCTGGGATGCGGAGAACCCGTCTTAAACAAAACAACAGCAACCATGGGAAGGGAAGTAGTCACCTGCCTCCGTACTGGCTCTCGCCTCTCCCAGGGCACAGGAACTACCTAGTCTCATTCTGTTCCCAGTGATGAGCTCCAGGGATCAGCAGCTATGGTTCCGGTTCTGGTACCAATCACTGGGCAGGACAAGGTATGACAGGTGACAGATGTCTGTGGGACGGTCAAATGGCAGATTCATCTGACCTCAGTAAATTTGTTTGGTTCAATTCTAGGTCATCCTGGAATAAACACCAAGTTGGCAGAAGTCTAGGCAGACAGGGTTGGGGGGGGTTCCCCTTGAGTATTCAGGAACAACACAGTCAACCTTTGGCCTGTTTAAAATCAGTACCCGGAAGATGACCATCAGACCTGAAGGTTGCACAACTCCAGAAAAATTGCCTAATATCACAAATAACAAGGTCCACAGGCTCACAACTAGCCATGACACAGTGCAAGCCAACAGACCCCGCAACTAAAATGAGGAAGAGCTGGACAGTGTACTAAAGATGGGAGCTGTCCCTAAGTGTCCCCAGTGACCATGACATCCAGCCACAGGGGATTTGAGGCCCTGGCTACTGGACCCCCATGTGGGACTCTGCTGGCATTTCCGGATAGCCTCTGAGCTCGGCATCAGATGACTCCCTTCCTTAGCTGGGTTCCCTCCTCTAGAGCCCAGATCCTCTACAGAGTGTCACTGCCCTCAGGGAGATCACAGCCCAACCCTCTCCCCCTAAGAAACCTGCTCAGTGTGCACAGGGATTCCTGGAAACACCTGCCTGTGCTGAGATGGCTTGGTGTCTTGGGATTCAACCCATGGCCTTTAACCGTACCTGGGGTTCTACCCCCACCCACAGAATGATTAAGTACTGATCCTGCCCCTTCTCACAATAGGGCTGTTTTGTTACATAAATGGGGTATCCCTGGCACCTCCAGCCCTATGGTATCAAACACCTTCACCCTCAAACCCCTTCCTACTGCCCAAGGTGTGTAAGTTCCCAAAGAATTCATCCCTTGATGCTCGGGCTTGTGGTTGCTGGTAGTCAGCCATGTGCTGCTGGGTGCCCTGAGCTTCTGCCCGCTGCCACCTCTTTGCAGTGCCACTCCGCCCACGGCAGCACCCGTCTTCGGGAGCAAGCAGCTGGCTGGGCCTGAAGCAGGCTTTACTTTTGTCCTCCCAGACAAAACCGGGGTCCCACCTCTGCCTCTCTCAGTTTTAGAGCTCTGGAGCTCTCCGCGAGCCTCTGTTAGCAGGAGCAGATACTGGTTTCATGTTCCATGAGGCCTGAGCTTCCTGGGAGAGTACCCAACAAAGCCCAGGCTCCTGCCAGATGCAGAGCAACACCCCAAGATGGACTCAGTGCACAGAGCTTCACAGTCCAAGGATCGGGCTTGCAAAGCCTGGGTGGATGGTGGGCTGCCCGCCTACAGACGCACACACGGGGACTCTGCTGCCAAAAGCCTTTATTCACCCTGTCAAGCGGAGCCCCTCGTCCGGGGAGCCTCTGACTGGGGCCTGGGTTCAGGGGTCCTGCACCCTGCGTCCTCACACCTGGCACCCCTGGCTGCTGTACTCCTGGAGGAAGTCGTTGAGCTGGGCGCAGGCCGCCCGCTGGCGCGTGCTCTGGCACAGGCGTTTAGAAGGCATCTCCTCGATCCAGCTATTTGAGTCCAGCAGGTACTGGGGGCTGCAGTGACACAGCGGGGTTAGGCCAGGTACGCGGGCCACTCCGCTTCGGGGGCAGTGCTGGTGCCTAGGCCTGCCCCTGCAGGAAGGCCACAGACACGAGAGGAGCAAGGGATGCAAGGATGGGGTGACTCACTCTCCCTTGAGGTCCCTGGTGACCCCATCCAGGCCCATGATCAGGTATTCCTTGCTGGGCTCCAAGCGAAGGCGGCAAGAGGCCCGGACCAGGAAGTTGCGGGTCTGACCTACCGAGGCCTTGGTGTCCTTGGCTGAGGAAATAAAGAGACAGAAGACATAAGAGAAGGGAAAGCCAGGAGAAGCCGAGGACGGGGCTCCGTGTCTATCATTTAACCCACTCTGCTCCTGACAGTTGTCCACTCCTTATCAGCAAACCCAGGTTCCCAAAACCAGAGGCTGAGGAGACGGGAGGAGGGGGATTTGCACTCAGACCTTGAATCTCCCCAATTCCAAGAGGCCCCACACCCAGACCTCAACCTCCACCGCTCCCCAGCCTGCCCGCCTCTCCTTCCTACAGAAATGCAAGACTTGGGTGATCTCGGTCTCAAAGAGGCGGAAGGCAGCTCTGCCATCTTCTCGCAGAACCTTAACCTGGAAGCCTGGGAGGGAACAGGAAGAGGGAAGGAAGTTAGGGCAAAGCAGAGAGGCCACAGGTGGGCAAGCTCTAGCACAGGGTGCTGGGGGCGAGGAAGGAGGCAGAGGGGACCCACCATACTCCACTCGGGGGTAGTAGCAGGCAAACTTCATCCTGTAGCCGTCCTGGTCCTGCACCCCTCGCTCCAGTGCCCGGCGCTGCCGAGGGCACTTCCCTGGGGCCAAGTGTCAGATGATAACAGCTCGGCCTCCCCAGCCCGGCTCCCCAGTCCCCCTCCCCAGCCCCCTCCCCGGCTCCCTCCCCAGTCCCCCTCCCCAGCCCCCCTCCCCAGCCCCCTCCCCAGCCCTGCCCAGGCCCCACCTCACCCTCAGCCCTGCCCAGGCCCCACCTCACCCTCAGCACACTGGCAGACGTCTGCAGAGCACAGGGTGGACAGCAGCTTGCTCTTGGTCGGCGCAGAGTAGAACACAGAGCACTTGTGATCTGGAGAAAAGCAGGAGAAGCAGGAGTGAAGGCCAGGCCTCTCCTCTCTGCCCTGGCACCTCAGAGCCCAGGGAGGGGGCAGCCAGAGCGGCCGGCGTGCTCACCGGGGCTGTAGTAGTCATACAGGACGGCACTGGCCGGCTGCACCAGCCCCACGGCCACCTCCTGCAAGGCTCCAAAGCCCACACACTCCCGGGTGGTCGGGACCTGCCCGGGAAGGAAGGCTGCTCAGAGCCAGGCCGCTGGCGGCCTCCACCTGCCCTGCTCCTCTCCGGCTGGATCCCGTGACCTTATCTGCGGTGCCCTTCCTGCTGTCATCTTCCTGCCACTAGCCTGGTCCCCAAGGTCTCTGATGACTTCCCTGCCAGTGCAGCGACCTTGGCCCTGTCTCCACTGCCTGAGGCCCTCTGCTGAGTCACCACAGGACCCTTGAGGGGGTAGGCTAGCTTTTGAACCAACCTGCCTCACTTGGCCACCTCTCCCTTCCAGGAGCACAGGTCTGAGCAGGCCCTCGTTCCCCTCCCAGTACCCACAGTGGTCGCTACCCCCCACCCCCGCCTCACTCCCCGGAAGCCCTTGGCGGCTGACAACTGCCAAGCTGAACTCCCTGCCCCGTCTTTGCATTGAGGTGTGGCAGGTGGTGTGGGCTGTCTGCGGCCCTCTGCCTGCCAGCCACCTCCTCACTCCTCAGCCTGCAACCACAGCTTCTGGCTCACGCGGTCCCTTCCCCTGACGCTTTCTCTCCACTCACCGAGTCGAAGTACAACAGGACGTGGGGCCCATCGGTCTCGAAGTGACTGACGTAGCGGTCAGAGAGTGAGGTCAGCTGCAGGGAGGGGGCAGCCAGTCAGAGGCCCTGGTCAACACTCGGGGTGCTACACAGACGGCACGGGGCTGCTAAGGGCGAAGGGGCGGCTGTACCTTCTCCAGGTCGGCCCTCAGGGCATGGAAGCCACTCAGAAGGGTGATGTCTGCGATGGCCATGCCGGACAGCCCCACGTCGCCCTTGCGCCTACGGGGAGGCGGGGCCAGCTGCACAGAGCCCCAGAGCCCCGCCTCGGAGCCCCGCCAGCCTCTGCCCACCACCCCGGCCCCGCCCCCACCCTGTACCCACCAGATGCACACGGTGTACTGCACCCTGGATTCCTGCTCCTCTTCGGCCTTGGGCGCCTCCCGCCTGCGCCGGCTCCTCCGGCCCTCAAACAGCTGCAGGGGCGTCACAGGCTGCAGGTGGGCACGGGGGTCATCTGCGGCCGGCAGGTCGTACTCGTAGTCTTCATAGTCCTCGTTGGCTTCCCCTGTGCAGGGCAGCGACGAGAATGAAGACGGCCCATGGCAGCCCTGCAGGGCCCCAGGGGCCCTCACCCGTGCTCACTTGTGTATTCCACATAGCCCGTGACGGTCACTTCCATCTGCAGATCCTGGCAGGTCGTGTTCTTCAAATTCAGGACGTTGTAGGAACGGAGGATCTGGCTCAGACAGAGATGGGGTGAGGGCACGGCACAGACTTGAAGGGTTCCCTGGGCTGAAGGGCCTAAGGCCCCCAACTTCCCCGGTGGCTCCTGCCTTGGTCGCCCAGCTGCCAAGGTGGCTCGAGAGCAAGGCAGGAGCCACCTGGGGGAGGGAGGCCGCTGGGGCAGCGAGCCTCGTGGGTGGAAAGGGGCTCCCCAGGTCAGACCAGGCGTATAGGAAGACAAGGCGCATGGGTCCCTGTGTCTGAGGTCCTCGGATGAGGGACAGGCCTGGGCTGAGAGCAGGATGTGGAGGTGAAGGAAATGGCAGCACATGGAGGGAAACCAGAGCAGGGCAAAGATGGAGGCTCAGGAAAGGAACCCAGGAGGCTCAGGAGGTGGCTTCCTCCTCTTTAACACACAGGCCCCGCCCCCTCCCCCCACGCCTACCCCACAGTACCGCTGGCCTCACCTTCAAGGTGCCTTTGCTGTTTCCTCCCACCTTCACATCGATCTTGCTGCCCAGAGAGAACTTCAGGAGGGCGGGGAGAGCGGGTCAGAGGGCAGAGGGATTGGACGGACTGCTCCCGCCCACCCTTCTGACCCACACTGAGACTTGGCTGCAGTCTCTCCAGACTCCTAGACCAGCGGCTCTCAACCCGGGCAGCGGCTCTCAACCCGGGCAGGGAAGGAGGCCCAGTGGTCGGGAGAAAGTCAGTCTTCCCACAGCACCTTCAGGAGAGCCCAGACCCCGTGGCACCGCCCTGGGGGAGTGGTCACCTTCAGCTCCTCCTCCAGGCCCTTGACTTGGTGGTTGTTAAGTTGCAGCAGGTGGGACTTGAACCCACTGCGGCCAAAGGAACTGAGAGTCACATTGAGTGCCTTCTCCTCCCGGGTATGGGAGGCGATCCAGTACTCGGACAGGGCGTCCAGGGTGATCACCGTGTCCTAAGGGGGTTAGGCGAGGGGTCGGGCATTTGGTCTCAGCCCAGCGGCCCGGAGCCCTGTGGCGGCCTGGAGCCCTGTGGCGGCCCCTACCTGGGTGCTGCGGAATGCCCCTTTGAAGCTGCCCTGGTGGGTGAGCCAGGCCGCGGCCTTGTCGGCCATCTCTCCCTTGCCCTCCCGCAGCAGCAGGTGTAACAGGGCATAGGCCGTGGTTTCAATCCACAGCGCCGGGGCCTGGGGCACGGGCTCGGATGGGCTAAGAGGAGCTGGGGTGGGTGAGCCGGCTTTGTCCTGGGAGCCAGCGACTGAGCCCCAGTAGAGGTTCTCTGGAGGGGAAGAGAGCAGTGTGGAACCAGACAGCGGCAGCTGAGCCCTCTGGCGCCCCCTGCCAGCCGCCCCTGCGTCCACTCCTCAGCCACCAGAGCCCGTTGCTTCTCAGGAATCCCAAGAGCGCCCTGCCAGGGTGCCCTCGCCCTCACCGCCCGTTTCCTCAGCCATGGCCATCAGGCTGTTGTGGGCGACATTCTGCAGGTCCTCGGAGGCCTCGGTCAGCGTCAGGGCATAGGCTGTGATGGCGGCTGCGTGGGCACCCAGGAGCCCGGCACTTGCCTTCTGCCCCAAGAATGAGTTTGCCTTGGAGATGGAGGCCTCCTAGGGGAAAGCAGCAGCCTGAGCCCGCACGCCCGCACGCCCGCACGCCTGCCCGGCCAGCGGGAGGGAGGGTGAGGCCGGGAGGACAGCGGGGTGGAGGCTGGGAGGACAGTGGCTGGCTTCATTACCACTCTGTTCTTCAGCTGTGGGGCGCCCCCGTCCTGGAAGACCGCCAGCCCATGGTGAAGGGCAATGACAACGAAGGCAGTGAGCGCCACGGTCTCATCTGTCCCCACCAAGCCGCCCTGGCAAGGACAGAAAGGCCGTCAGGCCGGAGGGGGAGTGTCTGGCGGCTGACACCCTCCCTGCTTGGCGAGGCTCCCACCTGCATGTCTCTGTGGATGACTGGACACGGGTCGTGGAAGGAGCCGTCCCCCAGCTGCTGCGACAGCAGCCACTCAGCTGTCTCCTGAAGCTTCTCCGGGGAGTCGCCCACCTGCTCCTGGGCCAGACTCAGAATCTTCAGCACAAAGGCCGTGAGCCTGGGGGTGGGGAGGGGTGCTTGGAGACGAGGCTGGCCCCCCTGGAGGCCTAGCTTGTGGTGTTTAATGTGCTCTGGCCTTACCAGGTGCTGCTGTCCCGGTGTAGCCACGCCCCAAAGGAGCCATCTTTCTTGCGGAACTGCTGGATCCGCATGTGGCCTGGGCAAGAGGAGGTGATGAGGCCATGGCCCACTGTCCTCCTGCCTGTGCCTAGGGTGAACTCCTGGCAGCCCCCTCCAGCTCCCTCCGCAGGCTCCTGGCTGCCCGCCTTGCCCTCCCCTGGCTCTGACCCCCGCTCTCCCTATGCCCAGAACCTTTCTGGATCAGATCCACAGCACGGTCCTTGGTCTCAGGGGCCAGTCTGCTCCACTGCTCTGTCTTGTCCAGGTAGCGGGAGGCAGTCAGGGTAGGGGCCAAATAGACCATGGTTTGTTCTGCGCAGCCCCGGGGAAGCCTCAGGAGAGAGGCCACGCCTCCTGGGGACAGGGCGCCTTCAGATCCCAAAGTCTCCAAGGGTTCAGAGGCTGAAGGAGGGAGGAGTTGAAGATGAGACTGGGTCTGAGGCCCCAGCAGCAGGTGGCTAGAAGCGGGCAGGACGAGCTTCAGGAGGCTGCAGGGGCTCACAGGAAAGGTCCTGGCCGGACGCCCACCTGTGACCCTGACGAGACTGCTAAACTCTCCTTCAGGGATGATGTCGGGATCAGAGCTTCCGGGAATTTCCAGACTCCGGCCTCGATAATCTAGGGAGACAGAGGAGCAGCGGGCGGCTGCAGTGGGCGGCTGCAGTGGGCGGCTGCAGTGGGGCGGTGCGGCTATGCGCCAGCCGTTACCTCCACAGGGCTGGTGGCGGGGGCAGGGCCACTCACCCATGGGGTTGAGTTCGTAGACCAGCTCTTCTCTGTGGATGGCCCCTTCCCTCTGCCTCAGTTGAAACATGGAGTGACGGATCAGCGGGGGCGACACCCGCCCCTCCCGGGGGAACACGCCGGGACTTGGGGTGCAAACTTCATGAGTGGGGACAGGGACAAGCTTCACTTGTCTACCATGTACAAGGTTCTGGGCTTAGCTCCCGGACCACAAAAATAAAACAAAACAGACCAGACAATGTGGGCGAGAGCTGGGTGTGACAGTGCGTGCCTCCATCCCCAGTAATTCGGAAGGCAAAGACGGGAGCATTACCGAAAGCTCAAGGCCAGCCTGGGCTACAAATTGAGTTTGAGGCAATCCTGGGCTACATATCCAGCCTCTATGTCTAAATAAGTAAGTAAGTGATATAGGGGACAGAGTTGAGTGACAATAGTGGACGTGGGTTATCAATGTGCTAGGTTTGATCTCTGGGCCCTGGCCTGGCCAGCAGAACGCTAAAGGGTAGAGATGGGAGCCTGGGGGCGGGGAGATTTCGGGGTAGCCACTCACTTCAATTTGCAGAATCTTAGACACAGCATCTCCCACTGGGGACTCAAAAGACCCCCGAGCCACCACTTTCAGGGGCACGGAGGCAGCAGCCGTGGGGACCACGGAGAAGGCCACAGGCCGGGCGGAGCCTGCAGGCACCAACACCTGCTGGGCCAGCACTCCGCCCCCAGCCAGGCACAGCCCCTCCACAGGGGACACATGGACACTGACCTGGGGACAGGAAACAGGGCATCAGGGCGGTGCCGGGCCCCTCCCGCCCCCATGCGCCTCAGGCTCCCGTGCAGGCTCACTGTCACATTAGTGTTCAGATAGTTATAGAGAACGGGCCGTAGTTCAAGCTGCTCAAAGCGGCGGACAGAGACGGGGAGGCGCAGGTGCAGGTGGAACTCCCGGAACACGCGGACACGCGTGGGCGTGGCGACACACAGGCCTGGGGGACAGGACATAGATGGAGAGCCCGCAGGCCTGGGCAGGTCTGGGATCGGCTCCACCCGCTGCAGGGAGCCGAGGGCTAGGCAGGGTCAAGGGGAAGGGAAGAGGGGCAGCCCACGGGCTCCACAGGGCCACCTCACCTTTGCTCTCAGACAGGCTCACGCCGTGAATCTCCCACGTGGTCAGAGAGTCGGGGAGCCACAGCGTCAGCCTGGGGTAGAAAACACAGAGAGGCGGGGTCCCCCACGGTTCTGTCCCCAGCCCCAGCCCAGAGGCGAGGCCGGGCAGCCCAGGCCCTCACAGTTTGGAACGGTCCACCGTCTCCACTTTCCAGAGCCAGTTCTCGGGGAAGAAGCTGCGCACGAGAATGTCATCTTCGTCAATCAGGTCCTCCTCCTGCAGCATCTCCTGGGCTGGGGACCGAGGGGACAGCGGTGAGGAGGGGGTGTTGGTCCTCTCGGGCACCTCCCTGTCCCCCGGCTGCGCCTGGCCACTCACCCCGGGCGAGGCCTGCCTGGCTCCTGCTCTGGTTCTTGCGAAGTTCCTCCGCAAACTTGCAGCAGGACAGGAAGGGCTCCCGGCAGGCCGGCTTTGGCACTCGGGCTGCCCGCTGCTCGCAGGTGCGCGCCATGGGCAACCTCGTCAGCCCGTCCTGGCAGCAGCGCTTGGAGTCTGGAGAAGCGTACTGGCCCACTGCCCAGCCAGGGGAGGCGAGGCAGCTGTGAGGGACAGAAATCTTCCCCCAGCAGCCCCCACAACCACCGCCATCTCCGTCGCCTCCACCAGCAGCACATGGCTCCCCAGGACTCACACTTCTCGCTGACAGCCTTCTGAAAGTTCACGCTTCTCTTTTGCCGGCTTTTCTTCTCCTTGGGACAGCTCAGGTCTGGGGACAGTGAGAAGGTTGTCCAGCCATGGGTGGCAGGCTCCGCTTCCCTCCCTCCCTATCCCACAGCCCAGCCTTCTCGCCCCTGGATCTGCCCCTCCTCGCCTGCCCCCTCTCACTCCTGTTCTCACCCCTTCTGGCTTCAGTCAGTCGGTCACCGTCAGAAAAGGCCAGGCCAGCAGCCTGGAACACCTGCAGGGCGCTGTCCCCACCTCCAGGACCACAGCCCAGGTTGTACCTGTTCATGACCTCAAACACCTATCGGGATAAGGCAGGGCATGCTGGGACATGCGTGTGGCCGAGGCAGGATCTGCCACTCAGCTGTGGCTGTCAGGGCTGGGCTCAAAGAT
The DNA here is from genome assembly GCF_030254825.1 of Meriones unguiculatus. NCBI lineage: Eukaryota > Metazoa > Chordata > Mammalia > Rodentia > Muridae > Meriones > Meriones unguiculatus. The sequence continues at coordinate 2,053,904 of NC_083363.1, read as the reverse complement.
GAGGGCTGTGTGGTGGGGCACTGGAGCAGAGGGACAGAGAGGAAGTGGCCAGGATCCAGGCCCCGGGGAAGACGGGGAGGGGCCCGTGAGGGCTGAGTGGGACTGGAGAGCTAAGCCCCAGGGCTGAGGCTTGGGGAGGACAGGGAGGCCTGGAGAAGGCTTGGCAAACCTTGCTCATGTCCAGTGGTCTGTGAGACCGGCCACCCACGGCGTACAGAGCCGTGTCCACGGCCCCCAGGGCCACCAGGGCTGGGGAGTCTGTCCGAATCTGGAGCTTCATGCTGTCCCCATTGCGGTACTCCTTGGGGCCATCCACGTTCAGTTCAAGCTGGCAGAGACGGGGAGGAAAGGGAGTCAGCTTGGGGAACGCGGGCTGGGACACAGCCTGGGCCCTGGACACGGCGGGCACGAAGGCATGCCTGTGACTCCAGCCTTGAAAGGCAGAGCAAGGCGCTTGGCAAGACGAGGCATATCAGGGAGCCTGAGGCTGGGCCCAAAGAAAGTCCCTCAGTGACTAAGCAGAACGGCAGTCCAACAGGATGTCCAGCTCTCCACACTCATGTAACACACATGTACTATGCAAAATATGCACACACACGCCCACCTCACACACACACGAAATTGAAAAAAGGAAAAAAAAAAAAGAGTGAAGTGAACTTTCACCTTCAGCCCCATGCACACTCAGTGGCTAAAGCAATCATCTTGTCCTTCTCTGAGCCCCTGGATACACACACACCCAGCGCACACACACTCACATGCACGCCCACGCACACCGAACCAGCCTCCCGGCCCCGGTCACCTTGCCCTCACAGTCCCCAGGCTGGACGTTGATGAGCAGGGAGTTGGCCACTGGGAGTCCCTGGTGGTAGAAGTAGGCCACAAAGTAGAAGGAGGGCGCCAGGCGGTGGTCCACGAACACGGAGACAGAGGTCACGGTGCTCCTGGGCTCCCGGCTGGCAGCCACGATCTGGCCCCGGGAGACGAGCTGCGCCGAGAAAGAGCAGTGAGGGTCCTCCTGCTCCGGCACGCCTGCCCCAGCCCTTGCCTGTGGCCAGCCCGCGCACCCCAGGCCACACACCATGTAATAGTAGTGAGAGAAAGCAGCCCCTTGGGTGCCCACGGTCCGCAGGTTCAGGGTGAGGGTGTCCCCCACACTTGGGGCCCGGGGGTCGAGCGGCTCAATGGACAGAAAGCCCGAGCTTCTGGAAGGCGGGGCTTGCATGGTGAGCCTGGCGACGGCTGGGTACAGCGAGCCCGCAGACACCTGCGGAGAAGGGCTGGGCTCCATGCCAAGGACCCACAGATGCCTCCCTTCCTCCCAAGCTCCATCCGAGGCACGCAGGGAACAACGGCCCTGCCAGGTGCCCACCCGTGGGCTCAGAGCCGCGTTACCAAGAGCCGAAGCTCTGTGATGGTCGGCGGGACCGGCACGGGAATGCTGACTTGGCCAAGCCTGTTGGTGTCCTGTTGAAAGTCGAGGGCTTTTGAGTCAGAGCCGGACAGCAACGTGGCAGAAACCTTGACGGGAACGTCAGGGGCCACGGAGCCTGACATTTCTCGGACCAGGGCCTGGAGGAGCAGAAAGAGGCGTGGTCAAGGCGGTGTGGGCCAAACCCTCTCCCCTCCGGCCCTGCCCTTCCAAGAGGGACCTGCAGCAGGAAGGGAGCCCCAGGCACAAGATGCTGCTTGCTGTTGCTGAGATCCAGGGAGAAGGCAGAGGACACGAAGCGCCAGGACATGAGCTCCGCCTCCTCCATCTCTCCACCTGCAAGACAGAGGTCGTGTGTGTGTGTGTGTGTGTGTGTGTGTGTGTGTGTGTGTGTAGAGCAAAGAGACAAAGGATGCAAAACAATTCACTAATAGGATATGGGGTCAGTAGGACCAGGCTGGAGAGGGCTGGGCTCCTGGGTCTGAGATGAGGTGGTGGAGGTCAAGGTGTGTCCTGGGGCTACCCCCCCAGGCCCACCTGGGGACTCAATGACGGCCGTGGCGGTGTAGAGACGCATCCCCTCCAGGTCCCTGAGCCCAGCGTTGAGCCTGTCCAGGGCAGCCTGGAACTGTTCCCTTGAGATGGAAACGTGGCTCTGGCCTTCCACCAACTGCGACAGAGAGAGCGGGGTGTGAGTGAGGCCAGAGCACCCCCCTTCCACTCCTGTCGCCTCCCTCCCCACTCTCCTACCTTGCTCTGGCTCTCTAGGCCCCGAAGGAAAGTCTTCTTCCCATGCTCGTCCATGAGTGCAAAGCGGGTGTAAGCCACACCCTTCACGGGCTTCCCGTAGACATACCTGTTGCCACAGGGCACAACCGCAAAGACCTGAGTTCAGTGCCCCAGAGTCCACGTCAAATGCCTGGAGGTGTGGCAGTGCCCACTTTTGACTCCAGCAGTGGGATGAGGGGAGGGTCTGAGGCCTAGCTCAGTTCCTGTGTCTCCAGGAGAGGAACAGAGTTCCTAAGGATGACACCTGTGGGTGACCTCTGGCCTCCACGGACATGAACACACACATGTCCCCCCCCCACACACACACCTTTAATCCCAGCCTCAGGAGGCAGAGGCAGGTGGATCTCTGTGAGTTCAAGGCCAGGTCTACAGAGCAAGTATCCAGTTTTGCCTCAAAGGTCAAAAGCATAGAAAGAGGGAGACAGGAGGAGAGGCCAGGGTGGAAGGGAGCCCGGGGTGTGGGACAGAGGGTGGGGTACCTGGCCTGGATGTCCAACTGGATTTCATCAGCGTTGTTGGGTACAGTCAGGATATACGGCTTCTTGGGAGTAATCTTCACTTCAAAGTTGGGAAGGACTGAATGAAGGTGAAGAGATGGGTGGGCCAGGTACGAGAGAAGGGGTCCTCCCATACCCCCTCCCCCAGGGCCAGCCTGCCTCAGCCCTGTCTCCACCCGTACTTCAGCACTCACCGTATTTCTTCACTTCAAAGTGGGTACTGCTGTTGGACTGCAGGCTGTCTGAGAATCTCGCCGAGATCTTCCAGGTCCCTGGCCTGAGAACGGGCAACAGTGAGAGTTGGTCTACCCACCCACAGACGGCCGTGGCCTGAGTGAGTCCAAGCTACCCACCCACAGGCGGCCGTGGCCTGAGTCTTACAGAAGAAAGCCGTGGTTTGACCAGAGGTTTGGGGGGGGCAAAGTCAAAACACCTGAAAGTGCCCCTCGCCCAGTGCCAAGAGGAGCAGGACCTGGGGTGGTATAGGTAGAGGGGCGCCCTGGGGTGGGGTAGGTAGAGGGGCACCCTGGGGTGGGGTGCTCACTCTGAGATGTCTGGGATGATGAAGTCATCCTGGAAGATGGAAGTGGGGGCAAACACCTCCTTCTTGCGTACGCGGAGGCCATGGGAGTTCTGCAACGGGAATGGATGTGCTCAGGTGGGAGATCACGTCAGTGCACGGGGTCAGGGAGGTCAGGGGTCAGAGGTCAGGCACTCACCTCCACCGTAATCACAAGGGTGTCAGTGGCTGGGCGCATCTTTTGATCCAGCGAAAAGACCCGGTATCGAACTAAGAGTGGAGGAGGAGAGGTAAGAGTGGAAGGGACAGGTGGGGAGGGACAGGACCACAGGGAGACAGTGGGACTGAACAGCCAACCCACCCTCCAGGGTGGTGCCCTGTGTGGAGCGCCCTGGGAGAGAGAGCAGAGGCCGGAGGCTCACCCCGCTGGCCAGGGTTATAAATAGGCTGGTCAGTCTGCACAAAGATGTGTCCTCGGCGAGAAGAGAAGAGCAGGTTGACACCTTGGGTGCTTATGCCTTTGGGCTCTAAGTTCTCTAGCCACGGAGACTGAGCCACCAGCTGGACGTGGGGGGCTCCGCGGAGGTCAAAGAGGCCACAGTCCCTCACATCCTTCAGTGGGACCTGCAGGACAACAGAGGGAGCTGATCAGACAGGGCAGAAAAGAACGCAGGAACGCCAGGGCCATCGGGCTGGCGGAGAGAGGCAAGACGTCAGTGAGGAAGGACAGGGCCTGAAACAGCAAGACGGGCCAGACGCGACAGCATCTGGCTGTAACCCCAGCCCTTGGGAGGCCACAGGACAGTGGCTGAGCGCTTACAGGAATGTAGTCTACACCCTGGAACCCTGTCTCAAAAGCAAAAATAAACAATAGAACAAGACAGAAAGAACCAGGTGTACTGGTAAGGCTGAGGCAAGAGGATTGCCGTGAGTTCAAAGCCAGCCCGTGCCACACAGCAAGCTCCCGTTTGTAACTGAGTAAACCAGCAGGCCTCGGGGCGCAGCAGGGAGGCCTGAGAAAAAGCAGGGGTGTGGGCACTGGTTACCTCGAGGCTGAGAAGCACAAAGTCATTTCCTGAGCTGAGCACAAACGACTTCTTTGGGGAGCAGAGGCGACTGTTCAGGTTTCTCAGGAACACTGATCCACTCACTTTCTCTCCTGGACGGGCATCCTGGAGCTGCACCCCCACTGACAAGGGGACCCCCAAGTTAACCACAGAAGGGGAGAACAGCAGCAACCTGGGGGAGCAGCGAGGTACACCGTCAGACCCCGCCACCCTCACCCCTGCGCCCCCGCCACCACGCTCCCCCAGCCCCGTCCACCAAGCCCCGTCCAGAGCCTTCCCCAGGACCTGGGCTCCTGCAGAGACAAGGCAAAGACGCTCCACACCCAGGCCAGGCCGCAGAGGAGCCGCATGGCTGGGGACCTGGGAGAGGCCAGAGCACTGGTCTCACCACCTGCTCCCCTCTGGCCAGCCTAGGGTTGGGGCAGAGTGTGACTCTGGACCTTGCTCCTCCCCTTGCCCAGATGAGCCGGGAAACCACGTGATGGCAAAGAAATGCAACTGGCCCCAAGCCCAGGGCTGGGGAAGCAGCCCAAACATCAGGGTCTCTGAAGAAATCTTGGCCCCAAAATGGATCTGTGCTTCCTTGTTTATCCCATCCCAGGCACTCCCTTAACTGTGTGTGTGCGCACACTCTCGTGTGTTCATGCACGTGCTTGGCCATGTGTGTACCGTTCCAGCATGGCACACGGACAGGCAGCCCCTGAGACAGTTGACTGCTCGACAAAGGCTCTAACAGAAAGCCTGGGGGCCAGAGGACGGGCCACACCCTCAGCCCCGCAGGGAAAGCAGCCTGAGGAAGCCTTGCTCTCCCGAACTGTGGCAAAATGCTCAGCCCCAAGTGTGCTTTCACCCTGTGCGCAAGGCCACCTGCACATGTCACAGCAAACAAAGGACAGGACAAGAAGCACAGGCACTTTATTTGGCAAGTCCAGCCTGACATGGAGGGGGAATTCTCTGCTCCCGTCCTCTGTGTCCCCTTGGCACGGCTTCTGGCTCCACAGAAACGCAGCGCTGTAGGGCCCACGGCGTGGTCAGGTCGAAGCTCCCAGCAGCACGGCCCAGCCCCATCGCACAAGGCCTTTGGGCCACTCTGGGGCAGGGCTCCCAGGAACCGCACTCAGTGTGCTGAAGCGCTGGCTCCTCACGTGTCCGGCAGGCGAAGGAGGGTTCCAGAAGTGGTGGGGACACTGGAACAGAAAGGCAAGAGGAGCCAGCTGTCTAGGCCCAAAACATACACACCCAGAACTTAGCAGTGTTCTCCTGAGTCCCAGAAAAATGAGAGACTGGGCTCTGCTGGCGAATGACGCAGGACCTGGGAAACCCACCCTTGAGGTCCCTGCAATTTTCCTGAGACCGGGGGCTAGACTCACCAGTCCACCAGCTGGGCCCCGATGAGGTCGTGCACGTGGTAGGCAAGGCCGAGCCGCACAGCGGAAGGGGGCCTGCGGCCCAGGAGCTCCGACAGGAGAAGCTCGCGGTACTTGGACTTGCGCACCATGCTGAGTACAGCCTGGCGCCCTGGAGGAGGGGTGGCCCGGAAAAGGAAGAGGGGAGTCAAATGCGGAGACCTAGACCCCACAGGTGTCCCGAGGTCTGCGGAACTGCGCGGCAGGCACCGGACCTTTTACAAACCACTTAATGAATCTCCCGGCTCCAGGCACAGCCAGCCACCAGCTCCCAGCATCTCGGACTGTGAGGACGCCAGCATTCACCAGGTGCCTGCGGGCGGAGGGGGTCAGAACCTGGCAGCCTGAGGACCCTCCCCTCCCCGACTGTTGATGCACGGAGAACAAGCGTCCAGAAACACAGGCAACCTGAGGCAGGGACCCACCAACCCAGCTGGCTCCAGCACCCTGCCTCAGTGGCCCCTCTGCACTTGCTTCTCTGTAACCCCACAGTGTGAGTGTGTTTGTGTGCGCGCCCAGGCAGGGTGTGTAGAGCACACACGTGGGCAGGTACACAAGCGTGCAGAGGCCGCAGGTTGACATCAAGTATGTGTACTCCCCCTCGACCTCTCACAAAAAGACTTCTTTTTATGTATATTTGTGTTTTGACGAACGTGTCTCTGCACCACATGCATACGGTGTCTGTGGAGGCCAGAGAGGGTACTGGATCCCCTGAAACTGGGATTGCAAACAGTTGTGAGCCATTCTGTGGGTCTGCAGAAGAGCAGCCAGCGCCCTTAACCACTGAGCCATCTCTCCAGCTCCCTTTTATTTTTTAGGTAGGGTCTTTTATGCAGCCCTGGCTGTCCTGAAACTCACTCTGTAGACCAGGCTGACGTCAAGCTCAGAGAGCCGTCTGCCTCTGCCTCCCCAGTGCTGGGATTACAGGTGTGTGGCATGATGGCCAGCCTGACCTTGTTTTTGTGCTAGCGTGAACCTGGAGCTCATTAGTTTGGCTACACTTTGTTAGCCAGTGAGCTTCCAGGATCCACTTGCCTCAGCCCTACTTTCGGCACGGGGGTTACACACATCCCGCCGTGCTGGAACTGGGGGCTGGAACTCACTCAGGTCCTCCTGTTTACACACCAGACACTCCAGCAACCATGCCGGCTCCAGAGTCACTCCTGCTAATGACCGCTTCTGTAGGAGGCTTTCCCTGACCACGGCCCTGAAATGTGCCGAGGAGCGAGGCACCACGACTAGGAACTCTCACCAGCAGCCCCTGCTGCTTACCGGGGGAGATCAGCCATCTCACGCACCAGCAAGTTAGAAAGCAGGAAGGCAGACACAGGCGTGGTATCCCAAAATCCTTCTGTACTGAGACCTCACCTAGTGTTGCAGCTATTTGAGACAAAGCTACAGCCATCTTTGTATTTAGCTTCCATTTTGTTTCTAAGGTGAAATTAAGTTCAAATTTTTAAACTTTTCAACTCTGCTTCGTGGAAGGGTGGATCATATAGCTGGTGCTGGCAGACCCTGCCAGATCTGGCCTTATATTTCACTATGATTCAACAGTGTTATAACTCGCACTTTACCATCTGTCTATTCACTTGGCTACACTCGGGCTGCACTCTTCTTATCTATACAGCTGGCTACACTTTGGATGTCCTCCAGAAGACCCTAGCCCTGCCTCACTTACCTCCCTTAGCACCAATCAGCTTAGAGGTCAGCTGATAATTTGTCTAGTCAGCCAAAACGGTAATATCGCTTTGTACGGTCAGCCAGAATGTGTTACTGCCCTCCCCGTGGCTTCGGCATTTGGTTCTTCCTATAAAAACCCTGCTGGGAGACCTAGTCCATGTCAGCGAGGCTCCGCTGCTCCCTTCTGCGCCCCTGGTCTGACCAGTCTTGGGTGCTGCGTTCAATGTTCACTAAGCCATCCACACCTGAGAGCGGAGTCTGGAGGTGTGTGTGGCTAGTCTTAGGGGTCTGGAGGTGTGTGTGGCTAGTCTTAGGGGTCTGGAGGTGTGTGTGGCTAGTCTTAGGGGTCTGGAGGTGTGTGTGGCTAGTCTTAGGGGTCTGGAGGTGTGTGTGGCTAGTCTTAGGCTACAACACCTAGCGTCCCCTCTGAAGCGAAGCCTGGGGTACACATCTGCAGCGACACAGCAGCCCTGTCAGCCTGCCTCACAGCTCCAGCTTAAGTCCTTCAAGGTCCTGCCAGCCTCATATTCCACAGGCCTCCAGCTCTCCTGGTCTCCAGCCCCAGGCTCCTTCCGCTTTCTTGCAGAATGGACTGCACCTCACTTTACTCATCGGAAAAGGTAACTCGCTGAGGAGACAGCGGAGGGTAGGGGGACAGGACGGGGCTGCCAGAGGCCTGACATGCCAAATCCCATCTCACGTGATCTCCGCATCCCTGAAGCCATAAGTCTGCGTCATCTGGTCCTGCTGGAAACTAAGGTCCCCACAGGCGGGGAGCACGGAGGCCAGGAACTTCTGCACTGCCCCGGCACATGGTCGGCCATCACAGGCCTTGAGGACCTGGAAGAGAGTTGACCCCACCATGCTCACCCACCCACTTTCACCTCCAGGAGGGCATTTTCTTCCTCACCCCCCCTCTCCCTTGGGTCCTTCTACTTCTCAAAGCCTCTCTTCCTGCTTCTTTCTTCCCTCCTTCCCCCCACCTCACGCCTCACCAGAGCTGTATGCCCTCTCCGAGAGATGTGGGCTGGGGATGCTGTTCCTTTTGCCATTTCTATGCCCAACTTCCCTGTCCTCCCGTGCCCATCACACAAACACATGCACACCACACACACACACACACACACACACACATACTCTGGTCCTGTAGTCTTCTGTGAAGACAATTCCGTGGGCATCCAAGTCAAAGCCTAGCTGGATGATTCTGATCTCTCCCCGCTCTTGAAGCTCCTTCTGTCTCCACAGATGAGCATGGAAAGAAAGGCAGGGTAAGATGGGTAGCTGTATTCTGCGCACCGTGCAGGGACTTTCCCAATGTGTGTGTTGTGGGGCAGGTGTTGTGGAGGGTTAGGACATTGAAGGGAGAAACTCAGGTAGGCCATCAAGCAGCCTCTTCCGACTGGTCACCCACCTTTCACATGCCAGCACGTCAAAACATCAATATAAACACTTTCTAAGACCAGACCTTCACCAGTCACTAGTTAAATCATGACAGACACATGCACGCCTTTAATCCTGAACTGGTGAGGCAGGAGCAGCCTGGGCTACAGATCAACAAAAACTGTTAAAAAACATTACCAGATGGACATATTAAAACGAAAACAAAGAATGGAGAGAAATGAAAGAGAGGGGCATTTGCTGACCTGAGCACATCTGCCCAGCACACGGCCAGAAATAACCAGTCACAGAGGAAGCAAAACTCAGAGGCCTGTGACCACAGGACAGGACAGCCACACTGGAGGAGGGCAGGCCTCTCGGAGCGGGCAGCATGAGTGTACGTTGCCATGCTTTGGGCACCTGGCTTTGTTTTCTCTGTCTCCCACACCAGTCTCTAGCCCAGAGGACCCGCTGGCTCAGCCTTCTGAGTGCCAGGATCACAATACCTGGCTAATTAGATCAACTCAGTAGGTATTTTGGGAAGAGCTAAGAGATGTGTTTTAGGGTTCTTGACATGCGTGGATGAAATGGAGGTGAATACGCTGACCTCTTTACCTGGGCATCACACACTATAAGCACATACGATATTACCCATCACACCTAGCTAGATGCATGACTACTTTAAGTCCAAAAGACTTAAAATTTAACAAAACAATTATGCCACTAATGCTGAAATGTAAAAAGCCAACATGAGGACAACTGGCGGACTTAGGGCTGGTAGGACAGCTCAGCGAGTAGGGCTGCTGAGCCTGAGGACCCAAGCTCAGTCCCCGTGACCCGCACAGTGGGAGGACAGAACTCAGCCCACAAGGTTTCCTCTGAGTCCCTCACATGCACTGTGGCACGTGCACAGTAAATACATAAGTAATTTGGAAATAGAATATCAGTATGTAGCCCAAGCTGGCCTCAACCCCACAGAGAGCTGCCTTCCTCTACCTCCAGAGTGCTGAGATTAAAGACATATATACTACACATGACATATGATAAAAAAATATAATAAAATGCTTAAGAAGATTTATGTTTAATTAACTATGTCCCAGCCAATTATGGTGTCATACACCTTTAAGATTTATTATTCCTACAGCATTCTGCCTGCATGTGAGACAACAGGCCAGAAGAGGGCACCAGATCTCATCATGGATGGTTGTGAGTCACCCTGAGGTTATTGGGAATTGAACTCAGGACCTCTGGAAGAACAGCCAGTGCTCTTAACCTCTGAGCCACCTCCCCAGCCCTGTCACATACCTTTAATCCCAGCACTCAGCAGGCAGAGGCAGAGGCAGGTGGATCTCTATGAGTTCAAGGGTAAGCTGGTCTACAGAGTTCTAGGTCATCCAGAGCTACATAATGAGACCCTGTCTCAAAAACGAAACAAAAGCGCCAGTAGAAAAGTTAAAACTGAGAAATGAAGTCAATAAAGTAAGACCTCGACGAGTGTGTGGAAAACATTAGAACAGCTGGATGAAAAGCTGCTAATCTGGGCCGGAGAGATGGCCCGGTGGATGGGTATTTGAGAGCACCCAAGTTCAGCTCCTAGCTCCCACATCTGGTGACTCACAACCACCTGTAACTCCCCAGCTCCAGGGGTCCAGTACCTACCCTGGCCTCTGAGGGTGCACACACATGAACACACACACATGCACACACATGTACACGCACATGCACACAAGCAAATTATTAATCTAAGGAAGATTATAAACTAATCAACACAATAATACAATAAAAGAGAGCTAAAAGAAAGCCAAAAATATTGAACACAAAAGTGTCTTAAAGGGTTCAAAGAGAAGATCTAATGTCTGTTTAATCTGTGGAAGATTAAAGCAAAGAGATGATACAGAGCTACCGTTTAAGAGCTGGTGTCAAGGATGGGAGATGACCGTGTCCACGCCTGCTGCCCTGAACTAAGCCCCTCTCCAAAGAGAGAACACTCACACACACACACACACACACACACACACACACACACATGAAAAATACAAAATAAAACTCCAAAGCACAGAACTATATAAATCCAGTTCTCATAGATTCACAGAACAAGGGAATAAATAATCAGTGAAGAAACAGAGTACTTCAATTACAACTTCAGCTACTGAGAGATCAGCAATTAAATAACACATTTTCAAATACACATATATAATGTTTAGCAAAACAGGCCATTAATTCAGAGCAGAAGTTTTACAAATTTCAAATGTGTGGGACCATCTTGTGCATATTCTGTCTTTTGTTTGCTTTGTTTTGGACACAAGGTTTCTCTGTGTGCCCTTGACTGTCCTGGACTCACTTTGTAGAGCAGGCTGGTGGAACTCACAGAGACCCAGCCTGCCTCTGCTTCTCTGCGTGCTGGGGTCCCAGGTGTGTGCCACACCCAGCTATCTTGTGTATTTCTCTGGCCACACTTGAGCCAGAAGGTTGGTAAAAGCACAGCGACAGGAGGTCTGAGAAGTGTGACCCATGGTTCTCAGCCAACGAAAAAGATCTCAAAGGAGGCAAGAGAATGTTTCTAACTGAGCACCGATGAAAGTACAATTTAAGCACTTAGGTGAAGTTCGTAATTCATTAAAAATGCAGCAGCAGAGGCACCTGGCAGCAGGGAGGCCTCCACAGTGTGGGACCTTCAAGTCAGGCAGCAGCCTGAGAGTGCATATCAAGCAGAAAGGGTGTCCCCGGGATTTACCTGGGAGGGATATTGGATCCCTAGTGCTCATCTCCAAGGATCTTGCCAAGTGCCCCTTCATAAATCTTAAACGCTGTGAACCTACCTTACTGTTTTTGTCTGAAGAGACCCAGCCCGGACTCTAATTACCCTTTCTTGTTTTTGCTTAATTTGGGTCAGGGTTTCCTCTGTGTAGCCGTGACTATCCTGGACTCACTTTGTAGACCAGGCTGGCCTGGAACTCACAGAGACCCTCCTGCCTCTGCCTCCCTGCGCTAGGATTACAAGCGTGTCTAGTGCCTAGTGCCCGTGGCTCTTCATCACCTTCTAACTTGGTTACAAGGTCCCAATAGTCCTCCAGTCTCCCTATGGCGCTCATCCGCCCCCATGCCTTTCGCTTGTGTAACCCAGGGCCTAGAATGATCTGCAGCGTCAGGGCCCACTGCCTAGTACATCTGTCTCCCCCCAACCCGGCCCCTCCGTGCTTTCCTCCCCCTCCAGTCAATCCGCTAGTCACTTGGGAGCCACCTGGAAAACCTGGGAGTTAACTAACACGAGTCCGGCCTGCCTCCCTCGCTTTCATTCTCCTCTTAGGCCTTCCAGGGACCTCCAGCACACCTTTGCCTGTGCTCTTTAACCTTCTCTGACAGCCGTGACCTGTCAGATGATAACCGAGAGAGGCGTGTGTGAGAGCTGACAGATCCAAACCTCCAAAAAGGCTACCAGGCTACCAGGCCCTGGGACCTGCTCTGCATCGGCCTCGGCCCAACGCCTGCCGAAGGGCTGTTGGGTCGACTGGGGGTGTGAGTGACGGGGGACTTCACGACTGCCCTCGAGGCAGCGGGCCGGGAGTGGCTGCCGAAGGTCTCCTGGGCGCTCCTCACCAGCTGCAGGTCAGCCACCGTCCTGTCCGGCACGAGACTGTACACTTGGCTCCTCAGCGCGAGGGGAGGCAGCGCGTCCTCGAACTGCGCCCTAGGGAAGAGCTGCACGAGCTCCTGGACAGCCTCGCGCGCCGACCCTGCAGGGGGGGCGCGGGGACAGGGATCAGGCCCGGGCTGGGGGCACGGGGAGGCCGCTGCTGCGTGGGATCTGGCGCCGCAGCCCTCAACGCGCCCGCTGCCCTGTGCCCGGGTTGCCACGGTTGCCTACCCTAGGTCCTCCTCCTCGTGGTCCTCCTCCTTCTCTTCCTCCTTCTCCAAGGGTCCGCACCCTTGGGCCCTCCGCACCCTTGGGCCCCCCCGCGACCGGGTTGCTATGGTTACCTACCCTGGGTCGTCCTCCTCCTCCTCGGGTCCACACCCTCAGGCCCTCCGCGCCAGGGTTGCCATGGTTACCTGCGCCCGCCCTCAGAGGGTCCGCTTTCGCGGGCCCCGGCTCCCGCCGCCGCTTCACCCCGAAAGCCTCGGACGCTAGGAGCTGTCTCTTGCGATTCATAGCCCGGGATCTCCCGGTTCCGGGAAAGTGCGCCTGAAGATGCAGACTTCCGGCGCAGAGTAATGACGACGCGGCCTCTGGCTGGTCGTCGGAGCCTGCTGACGTAGGCTTCTGTCGCCGCGCCGCGGCCGATTGGCCCTGTGGAGAGCCCCGGGGCGCGCGCTGAGGCGCGGAGTGGCCACCGGGACCCCACGGAGCTGCGGCCCGACCGCGCCGCCGCCCGCTCCCGCCCTGAGGGAGGACGGCCGCGTGCTCAGAGGCAACAGCTCTGAGGCTTTTGCATCCCTCCCCGGCCTGACGCCGGAGGGAGGAGGCGAGTCGGGCTGGGAGCTTTGAGGTAACCCCAACTTGGCGCGAAGCCTGAACTCCTTGAGGTAGCCGCCTTTGCGGGGGTTGGAGGCTCGGCACTCCGCCCGGGGACTTCGGGACAGCCGCAGCCCGCGCGTCCGCGTCCCCCCGCAAAGGGGCGCGCTGTCCTCTCAGGTCCCGATGGAGCCCAGGGGCCCCAAGAGGAGGGCTGGGAGGACGGAGGCGGCGGGGCCCTGGAGCAAGCTCGCCCGCCCGGCGCGCTCGCTGCGCACCGAGCCCGCCCTGTACCGCGGGCCGTTCCCCTTCTACCGGAGCCCTTCCGAGCTGGGCTGCTTCTCCCTGGACGCCCAGCGCCAGTACCACGGAGATGCCCGAGCCCTGCGCTACTACAGCCCGCCGCCCGCCCACGGCCCCGGCCCGGACTTTGACCTCAGAGACGGGTACCCCGACCGATACAAGCCCCGGGATGAGGAGGTCCGAGAGAGGCTGGACCACTTGCTGCGCTGGGTTCTGGAGCACCGACACCGGCTGGAGGGGTGAGCGGAGCTGGCGCGCACGCTCGCCCGGAGACCCGGCTCTGCCTCCTGGGGGTGGGGGAGCCGGATGGTGGCCAGTGGGGGCCGAGTGCCACCCTCAGACCCGAACGCCTCCTCCCCAGGGGTCCGGGCTGGCTGGCCGGGGCCACGGTGACGTGGAGAGGGCACCTGACGAAGCTGCTGACCACGCCGTACGAGCGGCAGGAGGGCTGGCAGCTGGCCGCCTCGCGCTTCCAGGGGACCCTGTACCTCAGCGAGGTGGAGACGCCCGCGGCGCGAGCTCAGAGGCTCGCGCGGCCGCCGCTGCTCCGGGAGCTCATGTACATGGGCTACAAATTCGAGCAGTACATGTGCGCAGGTGAGAGCCGCCCGCCGCGGGGCCCGCCCCCTCCCTCGGAGGCCGACAGCCCCTCCCCTGCCGCCGCTTCTCTCCCGTACAGACAAGCCCGGAGGCTCCCCAGACCCCTCGGGGGAGGTTAACACCAACGTGGCCTTCTGCTCTGTGCTACGCAGCCGCCTGGGAACCCACCCTCTGCTGTTCTCCGGGGAGGTGGACTGCGTAAACCCCCAGGCCCCGTCCACACAGCCCCCCGCCTGCTATGTGGAGCTCAAGACCTCCAAGGAGATGCACACCCCTGGCCAGTGGCGGACCTTCTACAGGTTGGGGCCAGGGGTGAGCAGCAGAGCCTAGGATGGAGCAGCAGCCTGGGGCGGGGATGAGGGACCCGCTGACCCTGGGCCTCTCCTCTCAGACACAAGCTTCTGAAATGGTGGGCGCAGTCGTTCCTCCCAGGGGTCCCCCTTGTTGTCGCCGGCTTCCGGAACCCAGAAGGTTTCGTCTGTTCCTTGAAGACCTTTCCTACTCTGGAGATGTTTGAAAGCGTCAGGGTAAGGCAGTGTCGCAGCTGCTCCCTGTTCCCCCGCCCCCTGTCTGAGACCTCGGGTCCAGTGCCCTTTGCCGTTTGCCCTCCAGAACGACCCAGACGGCTGGAGCCCCTCTGTGTGCATGAACTTTTGTGATGCCTTCCTGAGCTTTGCCCAGAGCACAGTTGTCCAGGACGACCCCAGGTAAGGCGGCCAGGTTCGGGCAGCACCTCTGCGGCCCAGCCAGGTCTTGGGCGTCAGCACACACCTCCCTCTGTCCCCAGGCTTGTCCACCTCTTCTCCTGGGAACCAGGTGGCCCGGTCACTGTGTCTGTCCATCGAGATGCACCCTATGCCTTCCTGCCCTCGTGGTATGTGGATGCTATGACCCAAGACCTCCCACCACTCTCGGAGGCTCCCCCTGCCAAGGACTGATGCTTCCGAGGACACACCAGCGTGGTGTGTGCAGAAAATAAAAGCCTGTTTCTAACCGGTCTCTCGCTGCGTCTCAATGGAGTCATCCGGCCCCATGAGCACTCTGGTTTGCTATTTCATTACACCTTCTTGTTGTTGTGTTATTTTCCAACGCAGGGTTTCACTGTAGACCAGGCTGAACCCAGAGATCTGCCGGCCTCTGCACTACCTCCCGGTTTATTGTTACACTGACATCCACACATGCTTTACTGGGTGTAGAGGCTGGCTGCAAAGACAATGTCCCGCCGCAGCAGTGTGGCTGCGGTCTCCATCTTGGCGCCCAGCACCGGCTCTCCTACCAAACGCGCTGCCCCTCGAAGTGAGCGGCACATCTCAGCCAGGCGCTGGATGCAGCGGACCACCAGGCCTTCAGGGGTCCCTGAGAGCCCTGCCAACTCGGAGAAGGGCTGCAGGGAGAGCGAGGTGGAGACTCAGTGTGAGGCCTCAGCAACCCCTCCCAGCCAGCCACCGCCAAACCCGGGCACTCACCATGCCCCGAGCCCATTCATAGACCACCTCCACCAGCCCAAAATTCAGCTCTCCCACAAACTCCTCCACTGTCTGGTTGAGGCCACAGGCCACCTGAACCTCACCGATGCGCTTGGCCACCGCTCTGACGCGTTCTACCCCCTGCAGAGGGGAGAGGAGGGGTCAAGGCTTCCGGCTCTAGGACCCAGAGGCCCTTCGCACACCCTGGGGGCATTTGCCAGGACTGGTGGCCCCTACCTGTTTGAGGGTGCTCGGGAGCTGGTCCCCAGCGTCTCCAGGGCTCTGGCAGACCAGGCCGGAGAGAAGAGCTGCGATCTCCTCTGGCCGCAGGGCGCTTAGCGCGTTGTCAAACATGAGCTCCGTGAGGAGCAGCTCATGGCTGCTCATGGCGCAGGCCACTCGCCCTGCCAGCTTCACCGTGCCGGCCTCGTCCACATAGCCCAGGGTGCGGAGCACCTGCAGAGGGGGAGGTTGGGGAGCCCGCCTTCTCCCGAGCCCTGACCTCCCACTCGCCTCCCGGTACCCCACTCCCACCTCTACGCGCTGGTGATACTCGGGGAGCAGCAGTAGCGACTGGTCCGACAGGAGGAAGCGCAGCCTCTCCATTTCCTTCTGCATCTGCACTCGCTCCCGCAGCTTCACATACTGAGGAGAGCCAGGGTGGGGGCTGTCAGCCTGCCCCTCCACACTGCCCCGGGGCACACAGCTGAGGGCCAGGAGCCGGGCTGCAGGGCACCAGGGAGGGACAGCTGCTTCTGCCTAGGAGCTACCTGGGCAGGGAAGCGGGGGCTGTGCACACACTGAGCGCCCCGGATCAGCTCCTCCAGCTTCCGGACCCGGAGTCCACCTTCTACCACGGACACGTCCTTGAGCTGCAGGTCGTTGACGGGGTCAAGAGTTGGGGGTCCTGCTGGGTAGGCCTGAGCCAGGCGCAGCAGCTCCTGAACGGCGGTAGTCACAGCTGCAAGGGGGGGCTCCTTCCTGAAGGGGGAGCAGGTTTTGTGATCTGGGCCAACAGGCTTTGTAGTTTTGGGTTTTCGAGACAGGGTTTTCCCTGGCTGTCCTGGACCTGCTTTGTAGACCCTCAAGATCTGCCTGTCTCTGCCTCCCAAGTGCTGAGATTAAAGATGTGCGCCACCTTTGCCCAGCTGCCAAGAGGCCTCTTTACCACAGGAGCCTCCTCTTGGGCTGAGGAAGTCCCTCTGCACCCCATTTCATGGTCTCTTTTCACAGAGACACCCACAGGTAACGCCTCTCCCTGGAAAGAGGCTCCCGAGGTCCCGACCTGAATTTTGGTTGCTGCCTCTTGGTGAAGTCCTCACAGATCTTCTCCCCGTTCACCCGGAGCACCTTGGTGGAGATGGCGGCCACCTCTCCCGGCTGGAGCTTGGCCACAGTGTGCTCACAGGGCCCTGGGAAGCGAGTCAGGTCAGGCTCCAGCACGCCTGGGCATCTTGTTCACGCCACCACCGGGAAGCCGGGCACTGACAGCTCTCACCTTCAGGCAGGAACAGCTTAAAGCCCACGAGGTCATCGGGGTGGGGCACAGCTGGGGCGGCTGGCCCCTTGTCCCTGGCGCTCTCAGGCACGGCAGGCTTATCGCACAAGACCAAAGCTGTAAACACTCTGCTGGCGGAGTTTGAGGAGACCTGTAAGAGGCGGAAAGGCCAGGGCAGAGACTGGAGATTGCACGGCAAATGTGGACATGGGACGACCGCCCTGGACACACACACACACACACACACAGCCCTTAAGCTGTGGCCAACCAGAGCAACTAGAGCCGCTTGGGGGCGAGGCGCAGAGACACGGAGGTGGCAGGGCGGTCGGGGCCCTCTGGTCCTCACCTGCAGGATCACACCTAGTGCGTTGTGATGCTCCTCGTTCTTCACGACCACCACCCTTCCCGCTGACAGAGACTTCAGCCCATTCACAGACTCCATGATGCGTCTCTGGAGAGCAGGACAGGCACAGGGATGGGGGGAGATGAGATCAGGACACGAGGGCTAAGCTTGGGAGCACCGGCGCAACCCACTGTCCTTCCCCTCCCCCCCAACACCCCACTTCCTCACCTGGATCATGTTCCGGGTCTCCGTCAGCTCCTCCCCCCAGCTGTAGTAGTCAGGCAGGTCAGCCAACTGGCCAGTCACATCGGGCTCCTCCAGCGCCGCCAGCCTCTTGGTGAGTTCAGCCAGAGCCTGCTCGTGGGCCTGAGGAAGCGGAGGTGGTGACAAGTCTGCCAGGGCAGCCTGCTGAGCCCCTCTCCGCCCCCTGCCTCCACATGCCCCCCGCCGGCTAGCCAGTGAGCGCAGGCTCCGAAGGTCACCCTAGCCTCACCTTGCTGTCCTTGCGGGCCGGGAACTCTGAGAAGCTCCTCTTCATCATGTCCTCCACCCTGAGGGCGTCGACCCGCAGCAGGTTGAGGATCATGGTGTAGGTGAGGCGGAACTGGGACTGGAGCTGGGACGGCTTCCCCTGGAGGCAGGCCAGAAAGTCAGCGAGACCAAAGGAGCCCTGAGCCCTCCCTAGCGGGTCCTCTGGTCACAGCTCTGTAGCTGAGGCTTCAGACCAAGGCCTGCACGCCTCCTCAGTGACGTATAGAGCAGAACGGAAGGTGTGGACTCTCACAGGCCCCCGGGGCAACCGTGCTGAGCACAGTAAAAAGAGGAGGCTGGGCTTGCTTGATTTTGCTTTTTTGGGGTTTTCATTGTTTTGTTTTGTTTTTTGAGGCAAGGTTTCTCTGTGTAGCCCCAGCCTTGCTGGACTCGCTTTGTAGAGCACGCTGGCCTGAACTCACAGGGATTCCACTGCCTCTGCCTCCTGAGCGCTAGGATTTACAGCGTTCGCCACAGCGCCCGGCTGGACTTGCTCACTTTTAACCTGACTTCTCCCAGGCAGAATGAACACGAGAAGAGGGAGGGCAGCTGGGCTACAGGAGCCAGCGAGGCTCGGCCTCACCGCCACTCACCATCATCATGCGGTGCAGATCCGCCATCTCAGGCACTCGGCCCTTACAGAGCAGGATGACGGTGCCCGTGGGGTCCAGGCCCCTCCGGCCTGCCCGGCCTGCCATCTGCACATACTCCCCGGGCAGCAGGTCCCGGAAGGTCGAGCCATCGTGCTTGCGCATGGAGTCAAACACCACTGTCCTTGCCGGCATGTTCACCCCCATGGCAAACGTCTCGGTGGCAAACAGCACCTGGGACAGAGGGGTGCGGATTGGGTAAGCTCTGGCAGGGCTCACGGGTCACAGGACTTCATTTGCCTCTCCAGGAGACCCACGGTGTACGCATTATCTTTCCCTCCTTCCCGTAGTTTTATCACTGATCTGACGGAGGTAGGTGATGGCTCCGTACACCCGGCCACTGTCCCAGTGAAGGGCACCCTGCTTCTGAGCCAGCCTTTCACCCGTGGTCCCCCAGGAGCAGACGCTGAAGTCTGAGCCGGGTCATCGTAAACAGAACCGTAGAGAACAGAGCAAATATCCCCTCACAGACGCAGGTAGAATTTCTTTGCAATAAATGCCCAAGAAAAACCCCTAGTGTCTAAAGTATATTAAATTTGCTGAAACGGTGCCAAGGGAGGAGGACAACAGTAGCGCTCGGCTGCCACCCGTGGCACTGGCAAAGCCCGCCTCCCTGCCACACGGCAGGTGCAGAGCTTCCTAAGGGCAGCCCTAACCACTGCACAGCTGTCCTCCCAGAGTGTCTCACTGGCATCTCTCTATTAGCGACTTCTGTGCTTGCCCCCGCGAGGTGTCTCCTCCCGGGGACGTGTCAGACACACCCCTTCAGACACACATCCCTTCAGACACACCCCCTCAGACACATCCCCTTCAGACACACACCCCTCACACACACCCCTCAGACACACCCCTTCAGACACATCCCCTTCACTCACACACCCCTTCACACACACCCCCTTCACACACACCCCCTTCACACACACCCCCTCACACACACCCCCTCACACACACCCCTCAGACACACCCCTTCAGACACACCCCCTTCACACACACACCCTTCATACACACCCCTCACACACACCCCTCAGACACACCCCTTCAGACACACCCCCTTCACACACACACCCTTCATACACACCCCCTCACACACACCCCTTCATACACTCCTTCACACACACCCCTTCACACACACCCCCTCACACACACCCCTCAGACACACCCCTTCAGACACACACCCCCTTCACACACACACCCTTCAGACACATCCCCTTCACACACACCCCTTCATACACATCCCCTTCACACACACCCCTTCATACACTCCTTCACACACACCCCTTCATACACACCCCTTCACACACACACCCCTTCACACACACACCCTTCACACACACCCCTTCATGCACATCCCCTTCAAGGCTAAGCTGAGAACCCCCAAGTCCAGCAGCCCTATGAAGCCGAAGGCAAACCCAGGCAGCCTGCATCCAGGGTGCTCCCTAGCCACTGCCCTGCCCTGCCCAAGTCTCGGCCCCCCTCGGCCGTGGCACTCAGCCACCCCCTCACCTTGACCAGCCCGCGGCTGAACAGCATCTCTACAATCTCCTTCAGGATGGGCAGGATGCCACTGTGGTGCACACCCAGGCCCCGGCGAAGGAGCTCTGACATGTGCAGGACCTGCAGGGCGAGGCAGTGGCTCAGAGGAGGTGGAGGAAGCCCTGGAGGGGGGCCAGGTCTCATCACCACGTCCCTGCGGCATGTGGGAGGCACTCACCTGGGGCAGCTGCCGGTCGGAGCCTCGGAGCCTCGCAAGGCAGCGCTGCAGGAAGAGGTGGATCTCGCTCTTCTCCGAGCTTGTAGTGAGGTCAAGGGAGGTGAGGCCAGAAGCCTGCTCATCACAGCGGCCTCGGGAGAAGGTAAACACCACCACAGGTAGCTGAGCACGGGCCCGGAGGGAAGCCAGCAGGGACAGGTACACCCCACGGTCCTGAGGGAGGAGGGGAGGAGAGCTGTGGCAGCCATGCTTACACAGTTTACGCTGAGCGGGATGCAGGCCTCAAGCCCACCCCTTCTCTGCAAGGACCAGGGAGGCTGAGACTGTGGCCGGGACTGGCTGCTCCCGGCCCTCACCTGCCCAGGCCCACCCTGGTGCGTGGGTTGCTTGGCCCCGAAGGTCTGGGCATGCTTGCTCGTCCTCTCCTTCTTGGCCTCCACCGCAGCATAGTACCTGCGCACAGGGCAGGGCTGCGTGAGGTCCCACACAGGCCCGGCCCTGACTCCCAGCCCTGGGCTTACCCCTTGGTGTGGAAGGCCCCTCGGGAGTCCAGCAGCAAGAAGAGCTCCCCTTGCGTCTTGGGGCTGTTTCCCGTGAAGAGATAGTGTTCCAGGGGGACAGGACGGGCGACTGTGCTGATCACATAGATCTGCCGCCGCTTCAGCCGCCTGGAGGGAAGAGAGGGCAGCGGGTCAGAGAAGGAGCCAGAGAGGAACCCCATCTTTTGGTTTCCTCTGAGGCCTGGTATGGGAGGCCATGAGCCTCCATTTCAGACCCCACGGGTTTAGCACTAAACCTCTGTCCCTTCATGAGGACCGTGGAGTGGCCGGTCCTTGCCCAGATGGACCACCATCCCATCTCCAAGGGCCTTCGGCAGCCATGGGGGGAGAACTCCCTCCTCGTTGTGGCAGCTTGAGCTCCCCAACCCCACAGGCCCCTTCCCTCGGGCACCCAGGACACAGGTCTCACCCGATCCAGTCAGCGAACTCCAGGGCGTTGGGGACCGTGGCGCTCAGGAGGATGATGGAGACGTGGTCGGGGAGCATGATGAGTACCTCCTCCCACACGACCCCACGCTGCACACACGTTGGGGGGACAG
This sequence comes from Meriones unguiculatus, assembly GCF_030254825.1. Taxonomy (NCBI): domain Eukaryota; kingdom Metazoa; phylum Chordata; class Mammalia; order Rodentia; family Muridae; genus Meriones; species Meriones unguiculatus. The sequence goes on along the minus strand of NC_083363.1, from coordinate 2,032,485 downwards.
GTCAGTCAGAGAGCAGTCTCATGTGGGGGCAGAGAAGACAGGCCCTCAGGGCATGTGGGGCAGGGCCTTGCGACAAGGCCCACGGGAGACCTCACTCCCACTCACCTCAGCATCGTTGATGTAGTGGACTTCGTCAAAGATGACCCACTCCAGGTCCCGGATGACGTCTGAGCCGCTGTACAGCATGGAGCTGGGGAGGAGGAGCTCCGAGCTGACGCCTGGGCAGCGGACCCTGCCCTGCTTCCCAGCTTCCTGGCTCGCTCCCGCCCCAGCCCTCCCGGGAGACCACCCCTCACCGAAGGATCTCCGTGGTCATGATGAGGCAGGAGGCCTCAGGGTGCAGCTGCACGTCCCCCGTGAGCAGCCCCACGTCCCCGAATGTGTTCCGGAAGTCCCGAAACTTCTGGTTGCTCAGGGCTTTGATAGGAGAAGTGTAGATGGTACTAGAAACAGGGGTGAGGCCAGCCGGTCTTTCCTCACAGGCTCACAGCTGCGCGCCCTGCCTTCCCGCCCTCCCGCACTGACAGCCCCTCAGCCTCCCTTGTGGCATCGTCCCTTCCTAAACTAGCAGGTCATCTTTCTGCCCCTCTTCCACGCTACACCTTTTCATGCCTCCTGAACCCCATCTCGGCCTCTCTCCTCAACCTCCCACCTAAAGGATAAGGCAGGGGGTCAGAGGGAGAGCTGAGGTCTAGAAAGGAAGCAGAAGGGGCCAGGCTGCCTGCTGGCGGGCAGGCTGAGGAGGCATGAGTACCGGGTCATATGTTTCTGGGCCAGGGCAATGGCGTATTCGGCCACCACCGTCTTCCCGGCGGACGTGTGAGCTGCAACAAAGACAGAGTCGTGCTGCTCCAAGTGCAGGATGGCCTGCTTCTGAAACACATCTGGCTCAAATGCCCACTGCGAGAGAGAAACGGACAGGGCTGCAGGGAGCGCTCTGCCTCCTCACAGGCATGCAGGGCCCAGGGGAAAGGCCAGCGCAGGGCTGGGACCAGGAGCCCGGAAGCTATGCAGCCTCTGGGGGGTCTACCAAGAGCAGGAGTGAGGCCTGGGCACAGTACCTGGAAGGCTGGCTGAGGAATGAGCCGGTAAAAGTCACCCACGGGCGAGGTGACGTCCACAGGCACGGCCCACTGTTCCTGGGGTGGAGGCTTAGGGGGCTCCAGGGGGGATACGACTGCGGAGGCTTCCTGGAAAAGCCGGGTAGGCGTGAGAAAGGCCAAGCCAGAGAGCTCGTGACTGTCACTCACCGCGTCAAACCCGGCCTAGGCATCAGCCCCTTCCTACCTGCCTCCATCACTGGGAACTACCAACCTTCAACACTAGGTCCTCCAAGCTGCTCGCTCGGGCCAGGGGGGTACTGGAGGGAGAGGCCGAAGCGGGGTCCCCTCTGGGACCGCCTGCGGCCTCGCTCTCATCCTCGTCGCCTCCGCTCAGATCCAGAGGCTCCAGCAGACGGCTGAGGCTGAGCAAGCCCGGCACAGGGGCGGGGTGATCTGAGGAACGGTAGCCATGTCACCTTTGCTGGTCTGCGGGAGCAGGGCATCCCGCAATTCCTTCCCAGACTCACCCTTCGGGGCAAAATCCACCCCTTTCTTGAAGCCAGGTGGGACAGTGAGAAGATCTAAGGGTGGGAACAGAGAGGCAGCGTCAGCCACCAGCCGCTGTTTGGTAACCTATACGTCATTCACGGCACTCTGCTTTCGTGCAAGGCAGCTGGGCCGCTTTTTAGGAGCCGCTAACACAGGACACCTTTTCCCTTGAGGGTGAGAGAGATCCTGATCTGTGAAAGGACAGGAAGGATGGCTGCAACCTGCTGGGCTCCCCTCACAGCACAGGCCGCTCACCTTTCTCAAAGTCTATCTCCTCCTCAGCCTCCTCCCGAGTGCTCAGATCTGTTAGGCTGGGCTCGTCCATCCCACCTGGGGAAACACGAGGTGAGATTCAGCATCGACAGGGCCCGTTCCCCAGACTCAAAGGTTCTCTCTTCCACCTCCATCATACACAACTCACCTGGCCAGAAAGGGTACTGTGTCGGGTTGCCCCATAGTGACTGGGAGGCCGGCCCTGGAGGCCGGCGAAGGGACAGGGATGTTGTGGCCGACAGGTTCGTGTTCTCCAGCAGGACCTGAGACAAGAGGCCAGGGCCCCAGTGAGGCCAAGCCTGCTTCTGACCCCTCCTCCCAATTCCGTGCCTCTTGGCCTCTGACCCCTCACCTCCTTGTATCCCAGTATCTGGCCCGTGGTCGGGTGTCTCTGGGCTTGAAGATCAGATGGGACTGGAGCCCCCAGAGCAGCCAGGAGCGACCAGGGGTCCGTCTTCCTCTGCCATTTTCTGGGGAGGAGGGAAGGAATGTCGGGGTCGGCTCTCTCCCTATCCTGGCTTCCTTCGGTTGGTCCAGCTCCCCAGTGTGGGCCCCTCAGACTTCTCACCGAGCTGAGTGCTCCAGGCCATGAAGAGGAAGCCAGGCCGGAGACGACAGAAACAGCTGCTCTGCTTCTCGCTGCAGATCGGGGGCGCAGGGGGGCAGGCCGTGCGGCAGCTGAGGCAGGGAGGGGTGAGATGGGAAAGGGTAACGGGTCTCAAGAGGGCAGCGGGCTCTGTGGGAGATGTCCCAGCAGAGAGCCAGGGCAACGGAATGAGCAATGCTACGGAGGAAAACAGACCTGCAGCAGAAGTGCCTGGGACACTGCCTGATGTGGACAGCAGTTTGCCCTCTGACTTACACGGGGTCCCACGAAACCCACGCTTGCCTTCAGCTTAACATATATGCACATCTTTGAGCTTCTGATACGCATACCGCCTCCTGCTCTCAAGTGAGGGGATGACAAGCTTGCGCTACCAAATGTGAGTGATCTCCAAACCAGCTAGTCGAGCACTCTACCAAGTGCACAACACACTCAGCTGGGAATCTGCACTTCAGAATTACTTAGTGGTGGTAGGTGTGAAGGTACGTGGGGATGCGTGTGGCGTGTGGATACGGACACACACACGTGCGTGGCCCCACCAGAGGACAGCTTTTCGGCATTGCTTCTCTCTGCCTTATGTTTCACCCGGCTTGCATGGCATGCTCTTCATCGGCCAAGCCAGAGGTTCTCCAGCTTCCTAACGCTGCGACCCTCTAAAAAGTTCATGTTCTGTTGACCCCAACCGTAAAATCATTTCCCTGCTCCTCAAGAACTGTGTTCTTGCTAAGGTTACGACTTGTAATGAAAGTATCTTAAATGCAGGTGATGTGATATTCAACCCCCGTGAAAGGGTCGTTCAGCCCTCAAATGGGCTATGACACCCTGCCAGTCCTAGATTTTTTTTTTCTCCTCCTCCTCCTCCTCCTCCTCCTCTCCCCCTGGCTGGCCTGGAACTTGATATGTACACCAAACTGGCCTCCAACTCAAGAGATCCGCCTGCCTCTGCCTCCCAAGTGCTGGGATTAGGGTGTGAGCCACACAGGGCTTCAGATTTAGGATCTTAAAAGTGAGGTCTCAGACTAGTGCCCTGGGGGTGCAGACACAAGGGTCCTACACGGAGGGGAGCTCTGAGACTCAGTGTCTCCACTCCCGGCTCTGACCCACTGGCGCTCCAGCAGGCTGGAATCTGTCCAATCCGGGGCCCCAGATGACAGGGGTGTGAGGTCGAGCTAGGGCCTCCCGGGAGCCCGGTGGAGTTTCTGGTAGGCTCACGGGTCAACGGAGAGAGTCAAAAGTCACTCACGGTGCTCTCCGGAGCCCCAGGCACGTTCAGCAGCTCCCACCGCCCGGTGCACCCCACTTCCAGAGCCCGAAGGGGCAGGTTCAGGGGGTCTGGGGGAGGCAGCACTGCGGAGGAAAGGTCACAGGTTAAAAGTCAGAAGTCCTTCCCGTCTACTATTCCGTTCGCCTCCCCTCCCCTCGCCTTCCCTCCCCTCCCCCTCACCGAGTCGCTCGGTCTCAATCATCCTGGAGCCGCGGCGGCTGCTGGACAGCCCGGAAACCCAGAGTAGCCAGGAATCGGCCCCGCCCCGAGACGGGCGGAAGTTGGGACGGTTTCCGACGCGCCTCCACCTCCACCATTCCCCCCGCTCGGAGCGTGGGCGAGCGCGGCGCCGAAGCCAGCCGAGGAGCAGGGCAAGGCCGGGCGGAAGTCGCTGCGCTCGGCGCCTTGGTTACCGCGTGTCCCGCCCCTGTACGTCATCGCCGCGAGCCCGCGCGCAGCAGCCCGCGCGGCGGCGCCGGAGACCGCGGGCCCGGGCGCCGCCCCCTCAGGTGAGGGCTTCGTCTGCCATCCTTCGCGCCTTCCCTGCGCGGCCCCTGGTTCTTCTTCCTCCTCCTCTGGTTGCCCAGATAGCGCTGCGCGGGCCCCGCCGCCTTCTCTGCCCACCGGACCCCGAGGTTGGCTGACCTAACCCCACTGGGCATGGGGGTCGGGAGCCATCGCCTTGGCGTCGCAGGGAGTGCTTTTCCTTCTCCGGGCTGAGGTACCCCAAGGCTCTAATGTCTGGACCTTGGACATAGGCGGGAATGCCGGTTGGTTACGATGAACAGGAGGTTGGACAGCAGCCTCGTTGAAACAAGGGGTAGGGAAAGGCCGGAGGCTGGAGTAGGCGGGCCTGGAGGTTGGGGTGAAATCAGGATGGACAGAAGTCGGACGGCGTGTGGATTTTGAATGCTGACAGTAGAGAATGATGTCTTGGGTTCTGCCCTTGAACCAGGAGCCAACATGTTGGTGATACCTCCCGGCCTGAGCGAAGAGGAAGAGGCACTGCAGAAGAAATTCAACAAACTCAAGAAAAAGGTAAGGGGGTTTAGGGTGGCGGCCCAGCCTTTCTCAGGCTCCGAGGACGCCTGGGGCGAGTGTGAGGAGATGGGGTTCTCCTGGTCATGCTCAGAGCACACCTCTTCTCAGCCTCACCAGTCTCCGCACATCTGAACCCTCCCGTCTTTTCTGCTCAGTCCCCCATGGAATTATGGTCATTTCTGTGGCTTTGGTACTATCCAGGAGCTGGAGATTGTCCCCATTGGATTCCCACTTCCATCCAGAGCTTTGCAAGCCATATAGACACCCAAGCTAGGGCCATCTTGTTGCTGCTAGATAGGACCTACAACACTTAGTAGGCCCTAAAACCTCCTCTCTGACTCCCCCCCCCCCCCCCCCGCTTCAGCAGGATCTCACGCGTTAGCCCAGGCTGGATTGAAACTGTGTGGCTTTGGGCAGCCTGGACTAGCCCTTCAACCTCCATACTCATTTACCCCACACTCGGCTCCCCTCTGGCTTCAAGTCTAGTGACACAGCAAAACGTTGGTCAGGCCTGTCCGTGTTCTTCCCTCCCTCTCCCACTTGCTCCTTTTTCTTCCCCCTTGAAGCGGGATCTCAGTACATAACCCAGGTTGGTCTTGAACTCCTGGGCTCCTGTGATCTTTCTGCCTCAGCTTCTCTGAGGAACAGGAAGCACAGGTGCACACCACCAGACTCCAGGTAATTCCCCTATTTACTCATGCATACCAACCCCTCAGAACAGGGTTTGGCTCTGCTGCTTTGGGGGCTCACTTGATCCCCTGAAAACACTTAAAAAGTTTCACACTGTGTGTAGAACAGAGCCCTGAAACCTCTGCTCAGCGTGTCTGTCAAAAGAAACAGAATTATTTACTCTTAAAAACGCCTTCCGTGACCGTCCCTGCATTTTTACCACCCTGGTTTCTCTGTCTGAAATATCTTCTCCGCCTGTGTTGGGTAATTCTCCCCAGGTCTCAGTTTAGTAGCCTCTTAAGCATCTCAGCGTCTTCCTTGTGTTTACCTGTGACTGATCAGTGCTGTTAACCATCCTCGACTGTCAGCTAGTCATGTTTCTTGGTTTCTGTGTTTCTTGGGGGTATGACCTATGTGTTTCACTCTTATGCAGCCTCATTGAATATGCAGAAGGTGGGAGATGAACTCCCCAAGGAAGACATTGAGGGCTTACTTACAGCTTAGATGGTAGGGCTTAAGTGTTGGTCTGGTTTGTTTGTTTGTTGTTTTCTTTTTTTTTGTTTTTTTGGTTTTTTTTGGGGGGGGGTTCAAGACAGGGTTTCTCTGTGTACCCCTGGCTGTCCTGGACTCACTTTGTAAACTAGGCTGGTCTTGAACTCACAATGATCCTCCTGCCTGTGCCTTCCTGAGTGCTGGGATTAAAGGCTTGTGCCACCACTCCCGGCTTTGTTTTTGCTTTTCAACGTAAGAATGTGAGACTGGAAATCCTTTGGACGCCGGACACCGTGGTTGGTTAGGCTAAATATTGTTGGCATTGTGACGGTGTGGAGGCTGGGCAGGTTAGTCTAGGGGCAGGGCCAGGGCCACATGAACTGTCTCTGGAATGGTACACCTGAGAGGCCAGTGCCTTAGCTGATAGACTGCTCTTCTCACTGACCTCTCTCCTTCCCAGAAAAAGGCCTTGCTGGCTCTGAAGAAGCAAAGCAGCAGTGGCACAGCAAGCCAGGGCGGTGTCAAACGCTGTAAGTGATGGAGATGGAGAGTCCAGAGGGGAGCAACAGAGGGCTGCCCTCCACAGCCAGCATAACGCCTCCCTCCCTCCCTCCCTCCCTTCCTCCCTTCCTCTCTCCCTCCCTCCCTTCCACTCCAGCACTGTCAGAGCAGCCTGTGGTGGACACTGCCACAGCAACAGAACAGGCCAAACAGCTGGTGAAATCAGGAGCCATCAGTGCCATCAAGGCTGAAACTAAGAACTCAGGCTTCAAACGCTCTCGAACCCTAGAGGGGAAGCTGAAGGTGAGCACAGTGAGATGTTTGGGGTGCCCTTGACATCAGTGAAACCCCTCCAAGCAGGAAGGCAGGGGGATTAGAGGAAATCATGTATATTCAGATACAAGCAAGTTGTGCTGATTTGAGGATTAGGGTGATTTTTTTTACTTTTTAGTCCTTTTTGTTCCCTGAGACAAACAGGGCCTTGCTCCCCAGGCCAGTATTCAGCTTCTGAACTCATGGATGCTCTCAGCCTCACAGGTCGCTGTGGCTAGAAGGGTGTGCCAGCATACCTCACCGGGGTGTTAGGGTTCTTATCGCCTACACAGGAAAACTGGTGACTCCTGGTTTCTCTTTTCTACATTTGTGCTTCCTGGCTTGAAGGAGGGGTTGGATAAACCAAGCCACCCACTCAAAACAGGCCACATCAGCTGGGCACAGTGGCTTAGGCCTTAGGCACTTAGGCCGAGCTCTAAGCCCAAGGCCAGCCTGATCTGCAGAGCTAGGCAGCCAGGACAGCCAGGGCTACACAGAGAAACCCTGTCTCAAAAACAAAAGCACATCATCAATGAGAAGTGCGGTAGGAGGAACTAGATGAGAAGCCAGGAAGAGGGGGGAGAGGGGTTTTCCTGGCCCACACTAACATGGGTGTCTGCCCTTCCCAGGACCCTGAGAAGGGGCCTGTCCCCACTTTCCAGCCGTTCCAGAGGAGCGTGTCTGCTGATGAGGACCTGCAGGAGGTAATGGGTTCTGGGGCCCTGGCAGTTGAGGACAACAAAAGAGCCACATAGTCTGAACCCATTCCAACACCTGGGAACCATCTTATCATTCCTTGTCTTTTCTTTTCCCCAGTCATCCAGACGACCGCAGAGGAAATCTCTGTATGAAAGGTTAGAGAGAGACGGCTGTTTGTTGTGGGCTCAGTGGCCATTGGACGGTTTGGGGCTGAGTGGAAGGAGCAAGCTTGGGGGTGTGAGGGGAGCGTGTTGACCCCACAGGTCTGGAAGAAGACCAGGCCCCTTCGGTCCTGACCATCTGCCTCTCCCCAGCTTTGTGTCTTCCAGCGATCGGCTTCGGGAACTGGGACCAGATGGAGAAGAAGCAGAGGGCCCTGGGGCTGGTGATGGCCCGCCTCGAGGCTTTGACTGGAGCTACGAGGAACACGGTGGTGCCGGCTCCTCAGCCTCCCCTCCCCGAAGCCGCAGCCGGGACCGAAGTCATGAGAGAAGCCGAGATAGGGACCGGGACAAAGACCGGGACAGAGACCGAGACAAAGAAAAAGACCGAGATCGAGACAGAGACCGGGATAGAGACAAAGACCGGGAGCGAGACAGAGACCGGGAGCGAGACAGAGACCGGGAGCGAGACAGGGAGCGGGAGCGAGACCGAGAGGGCCCTTTCCGCAGTGAGTGGTCTTGGCCAGGGTTAGGGGGTCCTGCTAAGTAGAGGGTGGGGTGGACTCAGCGCTGACTGCGGTTCACCCACAGGGTCAGACTCGTTCCCAGAGCGGAGGGCCCCTCGGAAGGGGAACACACTGTACGTGTATGGAGAGGACATGACCCCCACCCTCCTCCGAGGGGCCTTCGCTCCCTTTGGAAACATCATTGACCTCTCCATGGACCCTCCCAGAAAGTAAGGATGAGCAGCGTGGGGAGGAGGCAGCATGGGGACACCGGGCCCGTGGGCCTCTGCTGACCCTGATTTCTCTCACCCCAGCTGTGCCTTCGTCACCTATGAAAAGATGGAGTCTGCAGATCAGGCTGTTGCTGAGGTGGGGACTCCTCCCTCTCCTCCCATCATTCCTGTCAGCCTCGTGGCTCTTCTTTACAATGCGTGGTTCTAGAGGCAACTTTCTCCTAACTGAGAAAACCTTCATCCTCTGATTCCTATCTGGTCTTCTCCCAGGGCAGCAGCACCTGACTCCGTGACACTCATCCTCTGTCCCCTTCCCTCTTGCCCCACAGCTGAATGGGACCCAGGTGGAATCCGTGCAGCTCAAAGTCAACATAGCCAGAAAACAGCCCATGCTGGACGCTGCCACTGGCAAGTCTGTCTGGGGCTCCCTTGGTAAGGATGGGGCCTCCCTCATCCCTCCCTACAGCACAGCACTTTTTGTTCCCTCCACATTTTTTGAGCTCCTTAAAGTGCTAAAGGTCAGGACGTGCCTGCGAGCGGCTGTCTCTCAGAGGTGAGGGAAAGAGAGGAGCATTGAAAAGGTCTCCCAGCAGCCAGCCCCAACACTCGGGAGGCAGAGACAGGTGGACCTCTGAGTTCAAGGACAGCCAGGGCTACACAGAGAATCTGGTCTTGAAAAACGGAAAGGTCCCCCAGCAGCGACTGGCAGGGCAGGAAGCAGCAGCCAGGCTGTCCTCTCAGGGATGTTGTGGGTCTGGCCCTCAGGTGGAAGAACAGGCACAGAAATGTAAATTAGTAGCCTGTGTGTCTGGCACTATCTGAGATGGGGATTTCTGGAGAAAAGGATGACCTAAGAGTGGATGCGGGAAGGCAGGATGTTGGGTAGCTCAGCTGTTTGTACTGAGCACATCTTCCGCAACCCTGGCACGCCAGGCTGCAGTGGCTGCAGCAGAGGAACCATGAGGAGGGTCCAAGCTGAGCGCAGCCCTGAAAGCGCCGGGCCATGTACCTGGGCTCTGACAGGGAGGGGTGGTGAGCAGAGGCAGGGTACGCGACCAAAGAGGGGGCCTGCCTCTTGGCCCTACAGCCGTAGGGTGGAATTCTTGGGTCGAGGACTGGGAGAAGAGAGAAGCTGAGCACTTAGGTTCTGAGGAGTCCCAGAGGTCTGGTGCGGCCCATGGGGTTTCTCAGTGTGGACAACCCAGTGTGCCTGAAACAGATTTTTCTGGGAAGGGAGTAAGCAAAGTCCCTGCAGACACCAGCAAGGAACCGGGATTGACCGTTACACCAGTATGGGCTGGCTGAGATGTTCTCATCTTTAATTTCCGTGCAGTTGACGGTGGTAACAGCATTTGCAGTGAGAACAGCCCGGAGTCTGTGAGCCACGTGAGGCTCTGGCCACCAGAGGGCAGCACCGCTGGCCACAGGGCTCTGGACCTCGGGGCTAACCCTTCTCTGCTTCAGACCTTAACTGTCACTTTCCTCCCTCCTTAGCTGTCCAGAACAGCCCCAAGGGTTGCCACCGGGACAAGAGGACCCAGATTGTGTACAGTGACGATCTGTAGGAAACCTCTGTGGATGGCTTCTAGACACGAAGCTGGATTCCTTGTGCCTCACACGCCCCCAAGCTGGTCTCAGTAAAATCCTGGGGTAGAAGCTTATTCCCCTCCATCAGCCTCTAGTTCTTCAGCACTTGGGGTTGGGGTTAAGCCTTCCAAAGAGGCTGTCAGTGTTGATGTTAACCAGGGCACGGCCCCTGCTCCCTCACCCCAAGAAGATGTGGAACACACCCTTTCTTACAGCTGCTGCTTTATTTTGATCCTCACCCCCTCCCAGCAGGAGGGCCCTTAGAGGAAACCCAAATCCTCATCTTTGAGTTTCTCCTTGAGCCAGGGCAGCACCTGGAAAAGGTTGACGTGGAAGTCGCGGGCATAGGCGGGCGCCAGCTGTTTCCGCCTCTTGTCTTTGCAGACATCCACCACTCCCCAGCTGATCACACCAACCTGTGGGGGTCAGGGGGGACCTGAGTCATGTGACACCTTGTGGTCCCCAAAAGCATTGAGCTGGCTTAAGGAAGTCCCTGGGAGCCCAGCTCCCTGTCCTCTGTGCTGCACATGAGCCAGACACTTGGCCCTCACTGGCCACTTGGGGTGGGCCCTGGTGGCCACCACTACTGGCCACGTGCCTCAAGCTCTCTGTTTGGTGCATCTCCCCACACACTGGAAACATGAGCACTCACTTGAATGAAGCGGCTCCTCTTGTGGATGATGAGAGGACCTCCAGAATCTCCTGTAGGAGAGAGGGGCTGTAGGGAAAGCGGCTGGGCCTTGTGGCCTGCGGCACTGGAGAGCCACCTTACCTTTGCATGTGTTGGGGTCAGCATAGGGATCCACCCCTCCCGTGCAGAGGAATCTGGGGGTGACCACCTGGGAGACGTCCTTGACCTTGTCATAGCCGGGGGCCCGGAGAGCATCTCTCTCACAGCTACCTTTCTGTAGGGGAGGCGTGTGGTGAGCAAGGCCAGCCTGGGAGAACGGGCCAAGTGGCATCTCTAGAGCCCCCTCTCACCTTGTCCCCGTTCTTGATGTACACCTCCTTCCGAGTCAGCCTCTTCCCCTCCTCAGATACAAACAGGGCTTTGATGTCCTTCACCGGGAGCAGCTGTTCCTCTGGACGAGGGACAGGGTCATGCGAGCTGTCCACCCCGAGTCCCTCCTCACCCGCCACATGTCCCTCGGGCCCATTTAGGCCTTGAACCGAGCACGGCTCCACTCTAAACTCCCTCTTGGCCTAGCCCAGACCACGCCTTACTGTGCTGCTTGCAGGTGGCTGTCAGAGGAAGCCGCAGGGCTCGGGTGGTTCCCTCCGTGCAGGGGAGACAGATGGGCCTGTTCAGGAGACAGGAGGACAGGAGCGCTCAGAGGCCGCAGACGGCCTGCTGTGCCCTGGGCCTCCAGCCCACCTTCCCCTGCACCTCGGGGACCCCCGGCCTGCTCACCTCAGGGTCTGGTCATACTTGAGCTTGGTCTTTAGCTTGACGAGGGCCACATCGTAGTCATAGAACTCGGGGACCCCTTCTGCCGTCTTCCCATTGATGTTGTAGTTGGGGTGAAATAGGACCTCTTCAATCTCCAGGTCCCGCCTCTTCCCTCCTGAGAGCAAACGGTACCACGCTCAGTAGGCAGCCTCCTGCCTCTGGCCCCTTGTCGTGGGCGAGGGTCTGAGGCAGGGGCTGTGCTGAGGACAGGCGAGCGTCCTGAGGGTGGCCAGCGGTCAGAGGCTCGACGCGTCCTTACCCATGCTGACCTTGATGGAATGCTTCTGATCGTCCACCGTGAAGCAGTGTGCTGCTGTCAGCACAAAGTACTCAGACACCACGGCCCCCATGCAGTTCTCGTGTCCTTTCAGAGGGCGCTGGTGGAGAAGTGCTGTGGTCAGCCTCCACCTGAGCGCTGGAGCTGGCTTCATGCGTGCTCGCTCAGTACTCAGCCCTGCTTTTCTCTTTTTTTTTTTTTTTCTTTTTGCTTTCAGACAGTTTTGCTGTGTAGCCCAGGCTGACCCTCAAACCCAAGGCAGCCCTGCTTCCACCCCCAGCCACTGGGGCACCAGCACATGCCCACACAGAGCTGCTGTTTTCAGACAGTTTCACACATTATTGGTATGGACTGTGGACTCACGTAGCCCACGCAGGTCGGGAGGCCCCGCCCCGCCCCGCCTTGGCTTCCTGGACAGCCAGGATTAGACCTGGCTGGTGTGGACGTTTCACCACTCCCACAAGTCCCCACGGCTGGGATGCTTACAGTGACCGAGATCTTGGCCTGCCATGGTTGCTTGTGATAATCGGTGCCGTCCGTGTGCCCCCACACCATGCCGCAGAGCCCCAGAGACTTGGATTCATCTAGCAGGAAAAGAGAATGCTGAAGGCTCTGTTGGGTCCCTGCATGTTCACAGGCCGCAGAGGAAGGGGAGGGCTCCCCGGGCTAGATGAGGAGCCCCAGTGGAGTAGTGAGAAAGGACTGAGACCAGGCTATCTGAGGACTGTGCCTGGTTAGCCCAAGGCTTGGTGCTGACTTGCTGTCCCTGAGCCTGTGTGGCCTCAGTCTCCACATCCATAAAACGGCTTCTCGAGTTCTCAGACTGAGATTAGGAAGGGAAATAAGAGTAGACACTGCGGGTGGCAGCGGTGTGAGGGCAGAAAGCCTTCCAGACTGCCAGGGCTTCAGGGCGAGGGCAGTGGGCAGCCTCAGTCCAGCCACGCTCCCCCGCGCATGCCCTTGTGTGTTTGTACCAATCATTTGGAAGAAGACATCCTCCAGGTTCTCCATGTCCTTGACCTTGAACACATGGCGCTCGTTGTCCTTTTTGGAAGCCAAGGCGTTGATGTTCACGGGGTCCACCAGCGGCCCGACCCCAAACACGTACACGTCTGAGGGGGAGGAGGAAAGGCTGAGTGTCCAGCCCCGAGGGCTGAGGGAGCCGAGCCCCGCGGGCCACTCACCCAGATAGTCCTCCCGTGGGTTTTTGCGGTCCCTGCCGATGTACAGCAGGTCTCGGATGTCCTCGATGACAGCGACAGGGTCTCCGCCCATGTTGTACAAGCCTGCACGGGGCACGGGGACCAGAGAGTGGGCCAGGGCAGACACGCTGGCCCAGGGGCTGGGGACCGAGAGGGAGGAGAAGCCTCACCATCCGTCATGATGATGATGACGTGGCGGGTTCGGTTCCAGCCCTCCGGCGGGGTGTCCTCCGCCCAGCTCATCATGCTGTACACGGCCTGGAGAGCCTTCTTGGTGTTGGTCCCTGACTTGAGCTTGTGGTCTGTAGAGAGCAAAGAGCTCATTCCACTGATCTTCCGAGCCATGAGCCCAAGAAGTCTATGACAACTGAGATCCCACATTCTTTAACTTTTTGTTTGTTTTTTAGGGTTTTGCTTCGCTATGTAGACCATGCTGGCCTTGAACTCACAAGAGACCTGCCTGACTTTTGAATGTTGGGATTAAAGGCGTGTGCCACCAAGTCCAGACGATGTTTAGCTTTTGGGTTGTCAGCCCCTCACCCTGGCTCTCCCTGCCCTCCTGGCTTCCCCGTCCCTAAGCTCTGACCTTCATAACTGATCTGGTTGAGCTGCTCCGTGACCCAGTCGGCATCACTGCTCTTTTCATCAGACACTCTGACCAAGACTTTGGGGACTGTGGCATATGTCACGAGACCATATCTGGGCCTCACCCCGTAACTCGCCACCTGTGGGCGAACAAGAGGTCGGGACATTAAATGGAGGACAGCGAGAGCCAGAGTAAGAAGGCTCAAGGGCAGGAGGGCAACAGGACCTGGAGCCCGAGCAGCTGGGGCACAGGGAGCCAGTCCTCAGGCGGTGAGGCCACACCAGGCCCTCTCCTCTCACAGGGAGGGGAGCTCCGCCCTACCTTCTCAATCAAGTTAGCGAGACAGCGCTTGGCCCCTGTGAAGTTGCTGGCTCCAATGCTGTCTGATCCGTCCAGCACCAGGTAGATGTTCATGGAGCCCGAGGGGTCCAGGACGATCTTCCTCTTCTGTTGTTCCCCTGGGTGCCGGCAGACACTCAGCCTCGGGTGTGCACACTCCCCGGTGGGAGCGCCCTCCCCCAGCCTCCCGCCCGCCTCCCTCCTGCACACAGACCTGGGCTGTGGCCGTCCTCAGCATCCACTCCTTCTATGGTCTCCGTCAGAGAGGACAAGAATGCCTCCGCCACCTCCTCAGGGGTGTCGTACATGAAGGAATCTGAGGACAAAGCAGGTCAAATGTCTGGAGTGTTAGGGCAGGGTGATGAGACCCAGGACGGGAGACAGCTAGCGTGGAGACAGCAGGGCAAGGGCTGACCCAGGGTCAAGGGTCACCTTGGCAGGAAGGCTCAGTCCCGCTCCACGAGCCACCTTCCTGGCATCTTCGCTGCTGGGAGCCACGCAGGACAAGCCCCCGGCTGCAGTGGTAGGTAACTGTGTCTTCCAGGCGATACTGGCTGCCCACCTTCCTTGTGCCAATGGGAATCCCCGGGTTGGGACAGTATCCCGCTGCAGAGACACGAGGAAACCTGAGCGTTCATGCGTTCCCGGGGTGAAGCCCTCGGGGAGAGGGTAAATCGGGGGTACCTGCTTCTCACCTCCGTCATCACAGATCGCTGTCTGCCCGTCCCACCGGCCATTCGCCTGGCAGGTGCGGTTAGCGGAGCCCCGGAGAGTGTAACCGTCGTAGCATTGAAAGGAAATCTGGTCACTCAGGTTGTAGTAGGGCGACCGGGGCCAATACTCCCCATTTTCAAATTCCTGTGGCCGTGGGCAGCGGATTGCTTTCGGGAAGATGGGAAAGTCACCACCTGCTCTTTCTAGGTCCTTCCTGGTCTTAGAAATGCTGTCACTGAGAAACAGGGCCTGCCCAGGCCCTCAACCCTGCTCTCCCCTCCTCTCGCGTTTTGGGGTTATGTTTTGTCGTGAGGCAGAGCCTCAAGTAGCTGGGCTCGCTTCAAGCTCACTGTGAAGCTCAAGGTGGCTAAGCTGCTGCCCCTGACTGAGCGCGAGGGCTGCAGGCACGCCGCACACCTGCCTCTCCAGGTGCTGCTTCGTGCCCGCCGGGCCACATTCCTTCTCTCCCTTCCCGATTCCCAGCTAGTGTTCTCACTGCCAGGGCCGCCCGCCGCCTGCCCTCTCGCCGCCTGCCCGGCTCTCCCGGCGCTCATCTCACCCTGAGGAGCCTCCGCCTGCCGCCCCGGCCCTGCCCCCCCCCCCCCCCCCAGTCTCTAACCTCTGCATTCCGCCTTCTTGACAATCTTTTGGTCTCGGGTCTGCAGGGCGCTCCAGGAGCCCGTGGATCTGCAGGTTCGGGTCTGCACAGGGTATGGGTAGAAGCCGGAGGGACAGAGGTACTCCAGAGCCTGGCCGTCTTGGAGGAGTCGGAAGGAGCCGCCTTTGATCTCCACTCCGTCCAGCGAGCAGGGGATCTGGGGCCGGGAGTCAAGCACGGGAGTTGTGCTCACCTCTGAGGAGAAAGGCTGGTGAAGACTGGCCCCAGACGGGTCAAGGACAGGTGCTGGGGACATAAGGAGGATGGCGTGTCCTTTGCTTACCTGAAGAGGAGAGGCCTAAGACCAAGAGGAGCAGGCAGAGCTGGAGACTGTCCATTGTCATGGAAAGCAAACGAGAGGCCAGTGGCCAGAGGCCTCTCCAGTTTGCCCTGGGCGTCCACTTGACTCCCTGTCCAAACTGAAACTCCAGTGCTGGGCCTGACTACACCCCTTTCACACTGGCCCCTAGTCTTTTATGCAATCTGCTCTGGCACCTGCAGCTTGGCTGGACTGGCCAACACAGGCACTGCTTCCCGGAACATTCACGAAGGAGGGCCCCCGCTCAGCTGCCAACTGAAGAAACAGAAACTATCTGAGCCCCACCCTTCGCTGACCCAGGGCCAGAACTTCCCTTTCGGAGTTCCCTCTTAGCCCCCAGACCCTCCTTACCAAGACCACCCCCCCCCCCCACCTTAGAGGCCAGCTTTCCCAGGAACTGTGTGATGGGGCAGAGTCCAGCGCTGTTTGTGCAGCGGGGTCCCTGACCTTCCTGGAATCTCCCTGGCCTCCCCCTCCCCCAGACACGAGACGGACTTGTGGAAATCACTGACTTTTTATTAATTTCATAACTGGGAAATTCCATGTGAAGGAGAAAGGAGCAGCACACTAGGTGGAGATCTGCACACGCGCAGGTCGAGGAGGCTGGGACAGTGGTCCTGGCACAACCCTGGGGATTCCCCAGCTGAGTGAGGACACTCCGGAGGCTGCGGCCAGGAGGGACTGAACAGTAAAGGACTCGGTGACCACGTCACAGGGGCAGAAAGTTCAGCACCCCATCCAGGTGCTGCCTCAGCCAGGGCTGCAGGCGGAAAAGGCTGATGTGGAAGTCCCGAGGCTCAGTGCCCGGGGGAGGCTTCCTTCGAGAGTTCCTGAGGGAGGAGCCTTGACAAGGGTCGTAAAGACCCCAGCTCACCAGGCCCACCTGGAGGGAAGAAACAGCAGGGTGGGGGACAGTGGCAGCCCCACTCAAGCCTCCACCGCCCGGGTTCCCTCAAAGGTCCCCCTCCTGGCCCTGGCAAGAAGGCCTTGAACCCTGGCAGCGAGAGAGCCCCCTCCAGGGCCCACTCCTCACCTGGAAAAACCTGTATCTCCGCTCAAGGAAAACCGATCCCCCAGATTCTCCTGCCGGGAAGGAAGGGGCTGAGCGTGTGCTGACCACAGGGCCGCGCGGCCTGTGCCCGGGCATCCGGGAACCGGCTGCCTACCTCTGCAAGGATTGTCATCGCCCTCCATCCCGCTGCAGAGGAACTGCTCCGTCACTACCTCACTGACGTTTGTCAAGCTGGGGAAGATGTTTTTGTTTTGGGAGACGGCCTTGACACAGCTTGTCCACTGCAGGGGAGACAACGGGGACGTACCAGGCGACGCTAGGCAGACCAGCGAAGCCCAAGGGGAGGAAAGACTCCAGGCTGCTCCTCCCATCCCCCCCCCCCGGGACCCCAGCATCCCTGCCTGAACTCTCACCTCAGGCCCTGTCCTGAGCTTAACATTCAGTTGTTTCCCATTCAAAGCCACAAAATGTGCGGGAACCTTCTGCTGGGTCATGAGCTCTGTCTCTGCATCGGGGAAAGGCCGCTTGAGGTCCAGCCTGAGGACCTCAGCCCAGCCCCTGCCGGCCGGCCCCCGGCTCAGCACAAGCCTGAAGCATGCAGGACTCACCATGGGCTCTACAGGTGGTATGGCCGCGCCTCCGCAGTGCCACGTTGGCCTCCAAAGTGCAAGGAAGGCAGATGGGCCTGGGGAGAAGGGTGAGTGTCAGGCCCACCCTCAGGGCCTCCCGTGGAACCTCCCAGAACCCGACCCCTGAAGGGTGCCCTTTCCACCGGGCTCAGGCACCTGGCGTGGGTGGACATTTTCACTCTCTGGGTCAGCTTCAGCAGGGCAATATCATCAGCATAGAATTCCTTGATGCCCTGGCTCTGCTTGGCGTGGACATTAAACCCCGGGGCGACTACCGCCTTCTCCACGAGGAATTCTTTGCCGTGCGGGGAGGCAGGGTCCCCTGGGAACAAAGGTGGATCAGGCTGGACAGAAGGCTTCAGAGGGGCCCTGGTGACTCTGGCCGTGGCGCGAGCGGTCTGCTGCAGGCCCTCCCGCCCCCGCTTACCCACGATGACCCTCCACAGGTGGCGGTCCTCCATCCGCGCATCATGGAAGCAGTGAGCGGCTGTCAGCACCCACTGGTCAGAGATGAGGGACCCCCGGCAGGTCTCCTTGCTCTTGGGCTGCAGGGAGCGGGACAGCAGTCAGGGTTCGCTGTGTCTGGGTGTCTTCCCCTCCGTTGACCCAAGCCCTGCCCCTCCTTCCCGATACCTTAAAGGTGACATGCCAAGGGGTCCTCTCCTGGTTGGAGGCGTTGGCGGACATGTTCCCCACCCCACAGATGGTGTCTGTGAGCTTAGAGACATCTGTGGGTGAAGACCAGGCGGGGAGGGAGGTGGGTGAGGCCGACGGGTCCAGACTGGCACCGTGAGCCGCCCCCCCCACACACACACACTGACTCCCCACTATGCTCCCTGCTTCAAGGGGGACAAAGCTTGCCTACCCAGCATGTGCTCAAAGACCTGCTGCACCGCCTTCGCGTCCTGCAAGATGAAGGCGTGCCTCTCGCCATCCTTCTTGGAGGCCAGCTCGTTCAGTTCTTTCCAGTCCACGTCCAGCTTGCCCACCCCAATAGCATAGATGTCTGGTGGGAAGGATGGAAACCAGCAGAGCCTGTGGCTGAGCTGACACCCAGGACACGAGGCTGGGTACTTGGACCCAGCAAGCCGACAAAGACCCGAACTGGATAGAAAGTGTCTCCTCCACCCCCCATGTGGCCTCCTCTCCTCCTGCCAGCCAACCCTGCAGTGTCCTAGCTCCTCAGATAGGCAGGCACGCTCCCTCCTCAGGCCTCTGCTCCAGCTGTGCTGCCGTGCCCCAGACCCTTCCACGCCAGCCCTGCTTGATTTCACATCAGGCTGGCTTCAAACTCGCAGAGATCCTCCGGCCTCAGCCTCCCAAGGGCTGAGATTAAAGGGATGTGCCGCCGGGTCTTTCGCCTTGTGAGCACTCAGGAGGTGGAGGCAGGAAGATCAGCCTTGTCTACCTAGTGAGCTGGAGGCCAGCCTAGGCCTGTCCCAAAACTAAAACAGAAGAGGGCTGGGAAGATGGCTCGGTGGTCAAGAGTGCTCGCTGCTCTCCCAGAGGACCGGAGTCGAGTTTCCAGCACCCATTGCCTGTTAACTCCAGCCTCAGGGGAGGCGATGTGCCCTTCTGGCTTCCACGGGCACTCACACAGACACAGACACGTGGACAAAAATAAATGTTTATAATAAAAGTAAACAAAGGGCTGAGGACACAGCAGAGTGTTTGTCTGGCAGGCACAAGACCCCTCATTCAGACCCCAACACGGCAGTAAATATAGGAAATCTGAACCTGAACGTTACTAGCTGGACACCGTGGAGGCAGAACAGAAATTGGAGTGACAACAGAGGTAGAATTTGGGGTTTTGTGGCTACAAGCCAAGGGCACCTGGGGCCACCAGGCCCCTACATAGCAAGACCTTGTCTCAAAAACAAGCCAAGAGGGGTTGGGGGTTTAGCTCAGTGGTAGAGTGCCTGCCTAGCAAGCGCAAGGCCCTGGGTTCAGTCCTCAGTTCTGGAGAAGGAAGGAAAAAAAAAAAAAAAACAGCCAAGAAAAGCATTTTAATTGCTTTCTGACCATAGGTCAGCCTAGCGCTGAAGAATTGTTTCCTTAGCAGCTTTGTCTACCAATGCGTCACCTCTCCGTCTACAGCTGAAGAGACACTGGAGGGACCTCCCCTACCAGGAAGCCAGGCCTGTTCTTCCCACAGCTCTCTGAAATGCGAGACGGTGGTAGCTGAGAGTACCCAGCCTCTCTGCACATTTTCCTCAGCACCCTCCCCTACCTGCCTGCGAAGCCAACTGCCGTGGGCTGCCTCGCTTCTCGGGTGAAGGAGCGGCCCCAGCCCTCTGGAGATGCAGTCAGAGCAGGGGCCACGGGCACATCGGTGCCCCGCTCTCCCAGGCGATACTCAGCCACCACCACACAGGACTACGGGGAGAACCCCAAGGCTCGGAGCCAGGGCTAAGTCACATCAGACCCCTGACAGGGCACCCCCACACACACCCCGACAGGCTGGGGCAGAGCCTCACCCAGGTAGTCGGTCCTGTTGCGATTGATGCCCAGGATCTCTCTGATGTTGTCCACCGCTGGCTTGGGGGAGCCACCCATGTTGGACTTCCCTAGAGCACAGAAGGGGAGAATGGTCCGTCAGGACTGATCCCAGAATTCCTCGCATCCCTGGAAACACAAGGATCGATTGTTCAGCCATGTCAGAACACGCTGTTTTGGGCTGGAGAGGCATCTCTTCCAGAGGACCTGGGTTCGGTTCCCAGCACTTACATGGTAGCTCACAACTGTCTAGAACTCCAGTCCAGGAGATCCAGCGTCCTATCTTGACCTCCAAGGGCGCTAGACCCACAGGTAATGCACATACATACATGTAGGCAGAACAAGATAACACAGAAAACCAAAGTTTCCGTGTAGCGAAGGAGTCAGCAGAGTGCACGGCCCACAGAGCGGGGGAAGGCCCTACCCCAGACTGCAGACAAGGTAACACACAGAATTTACGGAGATCCGGAGAGACCAAGTACTAAGGAAAATTAACTTCCAGTCACTAAATGGGCAAGTGAACAGAACAGACAATTTTCCAAAAACTTGGGTTTCTCTGTGTAGTCTTGGCTGTATTGGAACTCACTGTGTAGACCAGGCTGGCCTGGAACTCACAGAGATCCGCCTGCCTCTGCCTCCCGAGCACTGGGATTAAAGGTTTAGTGGTACACCGACTATTTTCAATCATGTTCAATATCCCTACTCATCAGGAAAATGCAAATGAAAACTACTGGAGATAACACCTCACCCCAGTCAGAACGGCTGTCACCAACAGATCTGACAACAAACAGAGCGGGTGTGGACAGAGAGGCCTCTCTTCACCGTTGGTGACCCACTGTGGAAATCACTTCTCAACAAATTAAAAACAGAACCGCCACACGACCCAGCATTTCCACTCCTGGGCTTGTTCCCAGAGAACTCCACACCCTGCTCTGGAGATATTTGCACCACCATGCTTATGATGGCTTCATTCACTAGAGCAAAGAATTGTTTGTTTAGGTTTTTGAGACAAGGGCTGGCTGGGTAGCCTTGACTGGCCTAAAACTTGGCATATATGCCAGGCTGCCCTTTTCCTGGTAGGCATCTGCCTCTCTCTGCTTTCACAGTGCTGAGATTAAATAGCTGTGTCACCATACCACACCACACCCTGCTGCTCGTTTTTGTCTTGTTTCATTTTCCAGACAAGGTCTTGTATTGAGGCTGACCTCTAACGTGCTGCCTCAGTGCTGGCCTTTAACGCTTGATCCTCCCGCCTCACCTACCTCCCCAAGGGCTAGGATCAGAGGTGTGCACTGCCAACCACCACGTCTGATTGCAAGCTTCGCGTACGCTTCGTCATTTAGTCCTCAGGAACCCCCAGGAAGTGTGGTTATCCTTGTTTTAAAACCGAGAGAGCTTGCTGGGTGGTGGGGGCGCACACCTTATAACCAGCACTCCTGGAGGCACAGACAGGCAGATCTCCTCTGCTAACCTAAGCCTAGTCCTGGTTGGATGGACTTCTCCAGGCCTAGAATATCTCCAGCCTCTGAGGCTTACTGCTTAGCTCACCCTTTCTAGCTCTTTCTAAACTCTGGTAGGTTCAGCTCAGCTGTCTTGGCTCAAACTCCTTCTGGGTGACTGATTCAATCCGGCTTCGACCTTGGCCTCGAGTTGAATTCCTCTGCTTGTGTGCTTTGGTAATATATTCTAATCTGTCTTCTTCTCATTCTCATCCTCTGGCCTTGAACCTGCTTTGCCTCTGACTCCTGGGATTAAAGGCGTGTCTATACTCCAACTGGATCACATAGACCTTTGAAGTCTTTGAGGTATGAGCTCTTGCCAGAGCAGCCTTGTTCTGAATTAAAATCCCTCTACACTGGGTGTTGGGGCACATGCTTGCAATCCCAGCCACTCAGCAGGCTGGCTCGGGAAGGCTGAGAGTTCAAGGGCAGCCTGGGCTACAGAGCGAGATGGCTCACACCTTTAATCCCAGTGCTCAGGAGGCAGAGCCAAGTGGATTTCTGGGAGTCTGAGGCTGGATTGGTCTACACAGTGAGTTTCAGACCAGAGAAACCTGTGTCAAAAACAAACCAAGTGAGTCCCAGAGGGAGAAAGACGACCAGAACACAACTATCCTGAGGCCCTGCCCACACTGACATGGCCGCCAACCGTGTCCTCCAGCTGAGGGGTCACCCACCGTCAGTCAGAAGGATGATGGCGTGGTGGATTTCCCGCCAGGCAGAGGTCTCCATGCCCAGTCGATCCATCTGGTTGTTCATCATGATGTAGACACTGTTCAGAGCCTCGTAAATGTTGGTGCCACTGGCATTTTCATGATCTAGAATGTGCCAGAAGAAAAATCTCTTGAAAACGAAAGCAACAACCAAACCCCTCTACCTGTCGCTGGGGATGGACAAGTCTGTGAAACCACCAGACATGGAGCTACCAGAGCATCTGATATTTTGCATGTCTTCAAACATACTGGGATTTCCACCTTAGAATGATCACCGCAGAGCCAGATATGACTGCAAATGCCTGTGATCCCAGCACTCAGGAGGCAGAGGCAGGAGGATCTCTGTGAGTTCGAGGCCAGCCTGGTCTACACAACACGTTCCCCTAAGACTTTGTCTCAAAAGCTAATTAATTAGATTAAAACGGAAATAGTCATCACATAATCTTCCACCTAAGGCCGCTACAAGTTCCCAAGATTTAAAGATGGAGTGTCCAAAGGGTTTGTCCCAGCTTCCTGCTGCTCCCAGACAGGGAGGATTCAGTGCTGAGCCTTGAGAAGCACGCACGGCACGTGCTAGGGGGTCTGGAAGGAGCCTGAGTCCTGCGGGGGCATTTGAATGTGGGCTGGCATTGCTGTGGGAGCCCGTGAAGCATGGAAACTGCAGTCCTGCCATTGTGCCAAGAATGAACCAATGTGTGTGCTCTTGTTCTCTCTCCCACTCATCCTCTCTCTCTCTCTCTCCCCTTCCCTCCCTCCCTAATAAAGGGTCTCATGTAGACCAGGTTAGCCTACATGCAGACACACCTCCATAGGTAGCCAAGGATGACATGGGACATGGCAGGGTGTTTTTGTGGTGCTGGGGATGGAACCTGTCCTCACCCTTGTCAGGCACGCCCTCCACACCTTCGGCCCCTCCCCGCTCTGGAACCTCTCCAGGTGCAGCTGGTGCTCTCCCCCTCCCCCACTGAAGGGGGCCTCAAACCTTTATAGCGGATGCTGTCTAGGCTGCTGACCACCTCCAGCCCGTTCCGGGATTTCTCATTCAGGACCGACAGGATGACCTTAGCCCGAGAAGCAAAGGTGATGATGGCGACGCTGACCTGTATCTCAAAGCTGAAGATCTGTGGAGGGCGGGAGAGACGCGGTACAGGGCGGGTGTCACAAACTGAGCAAGAGCAGGTCCACGGGACACAGAGGGCCTGTACGCACAGCTCTTAACACAGGACCCTTAGTCAGAAACTCAGCCCTCAAGAGAGGGCATGACACGTGACCCCCTCCTCATTCCACCCGCACATCAGCTCAGCGAGGGGGCGTGATGAGCACTCAGTGATAAGCTGAGCCTTGCAACTTCAGCCTGGACCATTCTACTGATGAGAGGTACAGGAGCCGCTGCTTAGTTTTAGGCCCTAGGACAACATTTCAATTCCGTTACTCAATCTTAAGCTGCTCCTGTCCTGGGCAGTCAGAGCGCCCATCTCCCTGGGATTACAGACACACGGACTCCAGAGATCTGAACTGAGCCCTCTGCAGACGGTGCCTTTCACACACTGGGCCATTTCCCCAGTCCTTTGTTGGTCCCTGCAGTCCAAGGCTTGCTCCGACTTGCTAAAATCCTCCTGCCTCTACCATACCTGGCTTGGAATATGAAATCATTGGCTTGTTAAAAAATTATGATTGCTGGGCGTTTTGGCACACGCCTGTAATCCCAGCACTCAGGGAGGCAGACACAGGCAGATTCCTGTGAGTTTGAGGCCAGCCTGGTCTATAAACAGGACAGCCAAAGATACACAGAGAAACCCCATCTTGAAAGACGAAAATAAACAAATAAATCAAACGGTTATTCAACAGGGGCTCCAGATTCTTCTGGCAGAGGCCGTAGGTTATCTAGATAACACTCTCTCTGGACGCTAACTTCCTGAAAACACAGCTGAGCTCTGCTTCCTCCTGGTGTCTCCTGGCTCCCAGCCCAGGGCCTCATCCACACTAACACTCATGAGGTAATGATCTGATCAGATACACTGGATCCCAGCCCTGGTGGACGGGGGAGACTTCTAGAAGGAGGTGGACGGATTGGGACCCTAGCAAGGGGGAAAAGCCAGCAGGGCCGGGGAGGCAGCATGGCCCCTGGGTGCTCCGTCTCTGACCCTGTCCACCATGAGGGAGGCGCTGTCCTTGAAGATGTTAAAGTCCTTTTCCGATACGCTCTGAGACGCGTCGAGCAGCAGGTAAAGGTTCAGGTGACCGGAGCGCTGGATTTGGATTCTACGGCCCAGATTTTCTGAAGCAAACAAGAAATGAGGCTGCCCACCCCACCCTATGCTCCAACAAGGTCGAGCCAGCCTCCCGGCACCCAGGTAACTTACCTCTCCCCTGCTCCGGCCCGGCCCCGGCCCGGACACTCACTCACCTTTCCTTTCCTGGATGGGATTGGTGGATCCCAGCAGGTTGGTAAAGGAGGTGCCTAGGGCAGACACTACATCACCAGGGAAGTCGTAAGAGTACAGCTCTGTGGGAAAAGTCACATGAGGGTCAGCTAGAACCAGGACTGGGTGGGGAGTCCCCAGGACAGAAGCTACTCACGCCGGCAGATGGGCTCTGTCCCACTCCACACCCCGCTGCTCTGACACTCTCGCTCTGCAGAGCCAGTCAGCACCAGGTTTGATGAGGAGCAACGGTAACTGACCTTGTCCCCAAGGTCAAAGCTCGAGCCTGTCCGAACTGTGCCCACTGAGATGCCCGGGTTGGGACAGTGGCTAGCTGCAGGTTGAATAAAGACAGGAAATGTGTGCAGGCTCGTCTCCCTTGTCCTCCGTGCCACGCTCTTCCTCCTTCCAGACCCCCAAAGACCCACGGGTTCCTCTGAACAACAAAACCCCACAGCACTGAGAGTTCAAGTCCTCAGCCACCCACTGGAGCGCTCCAGGCCTGACCCAGACAGCATTTCCATTTCCTAAACCACCAGGTGATGGCCACACACCATGAGAATGGAGGGCCAGAAACCTAGAGGCTGATTCCAGGTACGGAGGAGGGTGTGGAGCGGCCAACGGCCAACGCTCCCTTAAACAGCTGGAATGTCCACTGGAGAAACCCTGAGTCAGACTGGAATCTGCCAACTTATTGTCGCTCTGGAGGCTGAAGCCAGGGACAGGCAGTTCCCAAACTCTTCGTAGCCCCAAACCAGACAGACATCACCCAAATACCCAGCAGAGCAATGAGTGATCCTCCATAATGCATTCCGGTAACACACTGCTATGCAATAGAGAGCCAACATCCAGGACCGTCAAAAGCAAAGGCGTGAACAAAGGGAAACAAGATGGGGCTGGAGAAATGGCTCCTCTGTTTAAGAGCGCGGGCTGCTCGCCCAGAGGAGAGAGCACCACAGGGTGGCTCGCCGCCCACATGTGTGGCCTTGGCTCTAAGGTATCCAACATCGGCTTATGCCCTCTACGGGAATGCACATGTATAGCATACATTCACAGGCACACGCACACACATGCACACATGCACACACGCGCATACATGCACACACGTGCACACATGCACACACGCACACACACGCACACATGCACACACGCGCACACATGCACACACACACACGCGCACACACACACGCGCACACACACACACAAACACACACACACACATGCACACACACGCGCACACATGCACACAAACACACGCACAAACACACACACGTGCACACACACACACATAAAAATATTTTTTAAGGAGCATATCCCTTGTGATCCCTTTTGTGTGAAGTGGAGGAGCACGGGCGAGATGGCTCAGTGGGCAGAGACACTTTCCACCGAGCCCCACAGCCCAGCTGATCACCAGGCCCTTGGAGCCGTTCTGACCTTCACGCCCACACAACCTTCGGAGCTGTCTGCATAAACCAGGCTGCCCTCGGACGCCCCTTGCCTCTGCCTCCTGAGTGTGGCATGAAAGCTGTGTGTAGCTGAATAAATACATAGTTTAATGCTTTCCTCCAGTGGAGTTTGGAATATAGCTCAGTGGTGGAGTGTGTGCCTGGCATGCCGGACACGCTGCGTCCCCTCTCCAGTCACACACAAATTGCACACTTTAGTACAGGGAGATTATATGTCAAACCGAAAACAAATTATACTTCTGTCTGAATAACTGGCTACTTAGGAAAGACTCAACAGGATGCCACTGGCTAGCTAGGTGCCGGTGTGGTCCTGCTTCCCGGGGGCCAGCACCTTCCGAGAGATGGCTGGCTGGGTGTGGGTGTGGCGGTACACACAGGAGCAGTTCACGGTCAGCCTGGGGCTGGAGAGACGGCTCAGGGGTTAAGAGCACCGGCTGCTCTTCCAGAGGACCCAGGTTCAGTTCCCAGCAACTACATGGTGTCTCGCAGCCATCTATAACGAGACCTGGTGCCCCCTTCTGGTGTGCACACACGCAGGCAGAATATTACACATAATAAAGAAATAAATCATTAAAAAAAAGAAAAAGAAAAAACTACACTGAGCTACTCAAAACCCTGTGTTTTTTTTTTGTTGTTGTTTTTTGTTTTTTGTTTTTTGTTTTTTTTTAAACCCTGTGTTTAAAGCCAGGCGTTATGGCGAGTGCCTGTGATCCCAGCACAGTAGCAGGCAGATCACCGTGAGTTCAAGGCCAGCCTGATCTATAAAGCAAGTACAGGACAGCCAGGGCTACAGAGAGAAACCCTATCTCAGAAACCAAAAAGAAAGAGAGGAAGAAAGAAGGAAGAAAAAAGCCCTGTGCTTAGAAAACGAAGTGACTCCAGGGACTTCTGGGAGGCCCGCCTCTCCCTGACACCGTCCACAGGGCTGTAAGGGCACCAGGTTCCAGCAGCTGTTCAGGGAGTCTGGAAGGCAGGACTCTGCAGGAAGAGCCACACACGGCAAAACCAGGGCCTGGGCCTCGGGGGACAGCGAGCTACTGATGGCAGCAGGTGGGCTCTGCCCCCTTGGAGCACTGCTTAGCAATGTCAGCTCCATTAGCCCATCTGGAGCCAGAGTTCCTGGCCACTGTGAGCCCAGGATGCTGGGAGCCAAGCTCTGGTCCTCTAGAGCAGTGAGTGCTCTAACTGCTGAGCCATCTTGACAGCCCCACTATCCCCATTTTGCAGACGTGACAACGGAGGCACAGGAAGGGTAAATGAGCTGTCCAGAGGCATTGAGCCCAGCACTCGCTCTCAGTCACTCACGGATCTTGTCTGTGATACTTCGTGGGGCTAATACAAGGTGTGATCTTGAAGCATTTAGAGAAGCTGACTGGTCAGGTTTGGTAGCTCACACCTGCAATTTGAACACTCTGGAGGCTGAAATGAGTTCAAGGCCATCCTGGGCTACAGAATGAGCTCTGGTTCAGCCTGGGATAGAGTGAGACCCGGCTTCAAAGGAAGGGAAGAAGGACAGGGAGGGTCAGAGAAGGAGAGAAAAGAAAAACCTGAAGGGTTTGTAGAGTCCTTGAGTCAGGTATGAAACTTTTCAGCACATGCCGGGGCCGGGCTCCCGCAGCTCTGACGTGCAGCCACAGACCTCACCGTACTCCTATCCCGGAACACCACTGAGCACCAAGAACGCCAGCTTCCCACCCCACCGCACCCCCAGGTAACCCACAGCCAGAAAGCTTACCCCCATCGTCACACACAGCCGTCTCTCCATCCCACACGCCATTGGGACGACAGTGCCGCACGGGGGAGCCCCGCAGAGTGAAGCCATGCTCACACTCGAAGCTCAGGTTGCCGCCCACGGGGTAGGACCCCAGCCGGGGGGCGTACATGCCGTTCTCAAACACAGCAGGGGCCGGACAGCGAACGGCTGCGGAGAGAGGGAGGAGCTGGATGTACGGGGCACCGGGGAGGGGTCCTCTGTTAGGCTGCAAAAACATGGAAAGAGCCTGAGGCGCCCACAGCCCATGACCCCAGCACTTGGTCAGCTGAGGCAGGCGCGTCACTGCAGTTCAAGACCCGCCAGGCTATATAGTGAGTTTGAGGCCAACCGCCAACCTAGACTGTATAGCTAGACCCTGTCTCAGAAACAAAGTCAGAAAGGTTGGGTGTGGTGGTGCACACCTGTAGAGCCAGCATTCAGAGGGCAGAGGCTGGTAGGTCAATTGCTGCAAGTTTGGGCCCAGCCTGGGCTACAGAGGGAGACTCTGTCTCAAAGAACCCAAAAAGCCAAACACGGTGGCTCGAGCGTGTGGAGCCGGCAGTCAGGAGGCGGAAGGGGGAGACACAGGAATTTAAGCTCTCCCTCTGCTGCAGAGTAAGTCCAAAGCTGCCTGAGTTAGCAGGCTCAGCGCAAGATTAGTTCATCAAAAAGGGCTAATCAAACAGTTAATCAAATAGGAAAAAAAAGTCACTAGCAGAGAGCTGGCCAAGCAAGGGTTAAGACCCGAATCTCCCTTTCCAGCACCAAAGAAGACACAGAAGGTAGATCTGTAGCCTGTCTCTGGCTACTTTGTGGGTTTCTTCTTCCATCCCCCTCTCAACTCCCTAACCCTACTTAAGAGAGACAAAGCAGAGGGAGGAAAGGAAAGAGATTCCTGAATAAGGCCAGGGGTGGGAAAAGGGGGTTAAACTACTTCCTGCTGATTAGGAGTTCTAAGCTCCTTGGGGCACGTTTGGTCTAATTTCTTCTTGTTTTTGTTTCTTCTCTGTGCAGGACTACTTGACCACTTAATAAACTGCCATCAACAACGCCACCAACAGCCCTGATCTTGCCTCTCAGGGTCTTAGCATTTATATACCCTCTGAAAAGTTCCCAGAATTCCAAACGTCACACAGTCACAGAAACTATCTGCAGCTGGCAAAACCACGCCTCTGCCAGAGCACGAGGCAAATCATAGTCAGCTGCTAGGGATAGTCCGAATCATCCCCCAGCCCCACACCTGGGGTTAAAACAAAATCACATTCTTAGAATATGTCTGTGTTTTTTAAAGAAACCAAAACTCCAAAATTGTCACTACATAGACTAAAAGGTAAGGTTACTGTTTTAGGCAGTTGGTTGAATACAGTTCCGCCTAGATGCTTGATAAATAGCTGCTCCTCTCAAGGGCTGTAGTCACCCGAGTCTCTCACCAAGAACTTGTGTGTTCATGGTGCTCCCGGGCATTCAGCACCCACTTAGAATGGTCAATAATCCTATGGTTAATTCTAACAAAATTTTTTTTTTTTCTGTTTTCTGTGTGGTTGGTTTTTGTGCGTTCCTGGGGGCCTTTGTTGTTTTCTGGAGACAGGCTCTCGCTTTCTGACCCTGTAGAACAGGTGGCCTCAAACTCATAGAGATCCACCTTCCTCTGCCTCCCTCCTTCCCTCCCTCCCTCCCTCCCTCCCTCCCTCTGCCTCCCAAGTACCAGAATTAAAGATTGTGAGTCACCATACCCAGCTTTTACCAGTATTTTGAAACTTTCCCTCTCTCCAACTAGTCCCGGGGAACCCCCTAACAGAAGCTCTGGGCTGACCCTGGTGGGCGCTTCCCAAAACCCGAAGGGACTCACTCACGTTTGCAGACTGCTTTGACCCACCGAGGGGACCTCAGGGTGGGCAGCGAGCTAGACCTTGGGGTCTGCCATTGTCCGTTGCTCTGACACTGTCTCCAGGGGGGGGATGGGTAGCTGCCCAGCGGGCAGGAGTAGGTGAGGAGGCTCCCGGGGGCCCAGCCATGGCTGAGGGTGAAATTACCGCCAACGATATTGACATTCTGAGGGCACGAGCTGGCTGCCAGGCCTGCGGGTGTGCAAAAGGGAAAACAGCTCAGAGGAGAGAGGGGCGAAGAGAGATTTTCCCTTTCACGCCTGACTCAACCTGGTGGCGTCTGCCACGCCCACAGGGCCCCTGTGACCCCTCTCCCGGCCTCCTACCTGGGCACAGCGCTAGCAGGGAGAAGAGGGCCAGCAATGGGGCCATGGTATCCAGGACAGGACAGAGAGCAACCGGAGAGAAAAGGTCATCTGACTTCCCCGAAACCACAGCGGGGAGAGCTGGCTCCGCTGCCAGGGAAAGCGGGGAGTGGCGAGGGGATGGTTCTAGCGGAGAAAAAGAAAAAGAAAGCACAGGCACTCAGCTTTGGGGCAGACCTTTGACCTTCTTTAATCCAAGACAAGATAGTCAACAGATTGTGCACACTGCTCCTAGTCACACACACACACACACACACTCGTATAGATTGTGCAAAACCCACAGAGCCCTGCAGAACATTTTATTTATGCTGCTCACTCTCTTTGTGAGTTCGCCACGTGGGTCTGATTCCTGGCTCGCTCGGCTCTCCCTCGGCATGTCTTCTGAGGAATCGAAACTGGTCTTTGCAGAACTTCTCGGCACGTGGGAAGATTCACATTCCTTCCTGGGTCCTTCCCGGAAAAGGAAAGCAACAGTTACATAGAAGGTGGGAAAGAAGGCTTAGAAAAAAAAATTCTTATTGGAACATCAAGCAGCTAAAATTCCCAATTTGTAAAATAAGTAAGTGAATAAATGAATGAATAAATAAGTAAAATGTTTGGGTGTTTAAAAGAATAAACAGCATTTTAAAGTTTGAGATACAATTTTAGTTATTGAAAGAGAAAACTTTTTCATCCCTGAGGCCCCACAGGTGATGGGGTGGTGACCAGGGAACAGCTGGGAAAGGATGACGCTGCAACTGCCCCCCATCTCACCTCACCCACCAGCTCTGGTATGGATTTTCCCAAGAGCCCCCTCTGCCTTTCCATGGTGTACCTTCCTAAGTGTATACACAACACAGGGGCTCCAGCTGCCCCCTCCCCAGTAACAGCTCTGAAGCTCCCATCAACTGCTCCGGTCAACTGCTCCTGTCAACTCCACCCCTCTGGGCTGATAAGGAAAGCTGGAAGTCTCCAGATACAGGGGACAGACCTCCATGCTCGCTCTCCTTCAGGGCAGAAAGGCGAGGTCCCACCACAGTGCCTGCCCCCAACCCCTCCCGCCTAGTCAGTGTGCTGGAACAAACTCAGATTCTGGCTTAGGCTAGCCACGCTGCTTCATCCTGTCTCACAGAGGTCAGAGGGAAAACACGCTGAGAACAAAAGAGCATCCGATCGGAGAGAAGGGGCTCTAACGTCGGCACTCGGGAGGCTGAGGCAGGAGGAGTGAAAGTTTGGGGCCAGCTCAAGCTGCATCGGACTCCAGCCTACGGTAATAAGATCCACTTCCCATCCTAGAGATCTGGAAAGAACCTGTGTCCACCTACGGAGGACCAATGTGGGACATGGTGTGTACGGGCGGTGGGAATAACTGGGAAGGCAACCGGAGCGGCTCCTTACATTTCCCCCCTTTGGTTTGCTGTGGGTTTTGGTTGTTGGTGGCGATGGAGGTGGTTTGGTGGTGCTGGGCATCTGGCCTAGGGCTTTGTACGTGCTAGGCAAGCACTTCTTTCCTCCCCAAGCCCCACAGCTCTGTGTGCGTGCAGAATTTTTCCGGGTAACCTGGAGTGGAAAATGGGCCAAGAAGAAATACAGAAATCTCCTGTGTTTCTGCCCGTGGTGTCTGTTTGAGACAAGGTCTCTCATAGGCCAGGATGGGTTCAAATTCTCTGTGTTGCCCTGCATGGGACTATAAACACCACCAACATGCCGGACGTATGTGGGACTGGCACGGGACCTAGGACTTCCTGCTCCTTATGCCAGTGCTCTGCCATCTGACCGTCCCCCTCCATCCTGTGTAAGCTTCTTGTTGGTGTGTTCCTGAGGTCTCACCACGTAGCCCTGGCCGGCCTCTAACTCACAGAGCTCTGTCTCCTGAATGCCAGGAGAGAAGGCGTCAGCCGCCATGCCCAGCTGGTGTTTCGTGTGGCTTTGAGATCCACTCTCATTGGATGAGCCTGATGGTGCCCACCTTTAATCCCAGGACTCAGGAGGCGGAAGCAAGCTGATCCAGAGTTCAGTGCTGGCCTGGTCTTCATAGTGAGCTCCAGACTTACACCTGTATAGTGAGACCCTGTCCAAAAATAAATAAGTAAAATGTGAAAGAATAAATCCTTCTCAAGAGCCCCCAAATAAACAAAGGACAAAGTTCAGGGTACGTTAATCATCCTGAGGTTCCATCCGACAGACACCACGCACTGTTTCTGCGTTGCTCTTTCCCGACTTCAGTGGACGAACGTCACTTGGAGCCAAGTCATAGCTGGAATTTTAAGTTCCCATTTCTGAGTTCCCAAAGCCTGTAACTCCAGCACTTAGAAGGCTGAGGCAGGAGGATCAGGAGCTCACGGCCATCCTTAGATACAGAACAAATGCCTGAGCAGGCTCAGCTAGGAAGACCCTGGCTCAAACAACACAAAACCAAACCAAACCAACAATAATAAACGAGTGTGTGGAGGGAGGGTGAGGCTGAAGCGATGGCTCAGGGGGAAGAGTTGCTGACAAGCCAAACAGACAAGCTCGCATTCAGCTTTCTGGATTCATAGAGTGGGAGGAAAGAGCCAATTCCTCAGCGGTTGTCCTCTGCTACACACACACATGCACACACAAAAATACATACAGGCACATGCACACACACAAACACATGCATACATGCACACATGCATACACACATACATGAATACACACACACACATACATGCATGCATACTTACACACAAAAGAAATTTTTTTGCGTCGTGGGAGAGGTCTGGTGACAGATGCCTTTCGTCAGTGGGGAGGCAGATCTCCCTGAGTTCAAATTCAGCCTGGTCCCCACAGAGACAGTAGTGTCAGGAAGTTCAAGTGGCAGTGAGCTGGGGGCCAGGCAGAGGTCGGCGTGCGGTGTAAAGGGGAGAGTGAGCTGGACGTCAAGGCCCCCGGCTTCTGCCTTCCGGACACACGACAGAACCAACTTGCTGAGCATGGCTGCAGCCGAGTGCCTTTACACGGTGACAGCGAGCAGGGGTCCTACCCGTGGGACGTCCGGTGAGCCCACGAGAACACTCACAATGCGGTTCCAGCATCCAGGAGGTGGAGGCAGGAGGATTGCGTATTCCACCCTAACCTACATTCACCGGTACATTCACCGGTCCAGTCAGGGCTACAGAGTGAGACCCTGTCTCAAACAAACAAATGTGCTGAATTGCCAATGTAATGTTGCCAGAGGGCTCTCCTCCTCCCTTCCTTCATTCCCTGTTTTATTTTAAAGATTTATTTATTTATTTTATGTATATGAATGCTCTATCGGCATGTACGCCTGCCCGCCAGCAGAGGGCACCAGATCCCAGTATAGATGGCTGTGAGCCACCATGGGGTTGCTGGGGATTGAACTCAGGACCTCTGGGAGCGCAGCCAGGGCCCTTAACCGCTGAGCCTTCTCTCCAGACCGTCCTTCCTTCTTCATTACTAAACCAGGAGATGAACCAGGGCCTCCTGTATGTTCCTCGGCCTTCTATCACTGAGCCGGCCCCCAGCCAACTACCAATATGTCTGTTCCTTTACATTCTGGTTTTTGGAGACAGCGTTCCTGGCTGTCCTGGAACTCGCTTTGTAGACCAGGCTGGCCTCGCACTCAGAGACCTCTGCCTCGCTTAGTGCTGGGATTAAAAGTGTCTGCCACCGTCCCGCTGCGTACCCACTGTCTGAGACTGGGTCTCAAGAGATCTGGCAGCAGAATATAAGCCAAGAAAGGCCTTGTTCCTCATCCTCCTGCCGGAGCATCCCACGGCCGGCATGGCAGGCATGGTCCACGCCGCTGAGTGTGTGCGGTTCTTTTAAATTATCTTTTTACTCTTTGAGACTGTATGTTTCTCCCTTCCCCTCCTCACTTCTTGTGCAGTCCTTCTTCCTTGCTCTCTTTGCAATCCACAGTCTATCTTTTCATTAGTTGTCATTACATACATACAACATACATGTGAGTGTCGTATATACACATACATGTATATAACATATATACCTAAACACGTAAGTACAACCTGCCCAGAGTGTGTAATGTTACTTCCAGGGGTGTTCTCAGGGCTGGCCGTTTGGTGTTGGCTAACCAGTTTGATGTGCTCTCCTCCCAGCATTCCTTACTTGCCTGTAGTGCTCTGTCTAGGGCGAGGCCTCAGGGCCTTTCTCATCCATTTTGGCAGTCCGCTGCCACCCTTGCTCAGCTCACATTTAGGCGGTCCTGTTGGTGAGATGTTAGCGGGTGGAGCCTCTGACATCCCTAGAAAACACAACCTCTCAGCAAGTCCACAGATCCCCTGGCCTTTCGCAGTCTCTGTCCCCCTTCCTCAGGGCCCCCTGAGCTGAGGAGTCGTGTTGCAGGCCTGTCCTCTGGGGCTGGGCTCCAGAGCTCCGTGTTGATGGGGTGTAGCCTCCTGTGATCTCTCTGCAATGCCTCAGGAGATGCGAGGAGCCCACCTACCCGTGGTGACAGCTGGGATGTAGGTGGGGCAGCGCTGGCTTCGTGAAGCCGTGCTTGCAGGCCTCCAAGATCCCTGACGTCACTAGCCCGGGGAGTTGGCGAGGTCACCGCCCCGAGGCATGACGCCCCTTGAATGGCACGGGGGTGATTTTAATACCGTCTTCTTTCTGTCACTTTGACTTATTCTCCGTGGTTTTGATGGGAAGCATGGTGTCATGATGCACACGTGGAGGTCATGGACGTGGGAACCCGTTCTCCTTCCCCACGTGGATTTCAGGGTCTGAACTTCAGGGGGACGGCACGTGCCTTTCCCTCACAGCCCTAGCAACCTGTTCAATGATTTTTTTTAAATGTTAAACTTTTATTTTATAAACAAATCTAAGGGCTTAAAAGTTATTTTATGTGTTTGAGTGTCTCACCTGGCATGTGTGTGTGTGCAGTGTGTGTGTGTTTGAGTGTCTCTCCTGGCATGTGTGTGTGTGCAGTGTGTGTGTGTGTGTGTGGTGCCCACGGACGCCAGAAGAAAATGCCAGATCCCCTGGACTTGGAATGGAGACAGTTGTAAGCTGCCTGGTGAGCTCTAGAACAGAACCCCCATTAAGCCCAGCACTCAGGAGGCAGAGGCGGGTGGATCTCTGTGAGTTCCAGGCCTGATCTGCAGAGTGAGCTCCAGGGCTGCAAAGGCTACACCCAAAAGCCTTGTCTTGGAAAAAAAGAAAGAGAGAAATCGTCACAGCCTCTTTCCCACGAAAGCACAGTGAAAAGGCGTTACCCCAGAACCACTCTGGGCTCAGATACGCCAGGCTCTCTAGAACCTTCCGTCAGCCTGGTGAACATTCCAGCCCTTTAGTTCAAAGAGAAAGGACTCAGTGATTCAAAGAACTAGGTAGTTTGCCCACGGGCTCGCCCGGGAGCAGTAGACAGAGAACATGGCTTTAAACAAGGTGTTCCAGACGCAAAAGCCCACGCTCTCCCACGTGGGCTCCCCACGCCTGACTACAGACCGAGCTGGATGAGGGCGCAGCAGTCAGAGACTGTTAAAAGGAAATGAAAGACCACAGCTCCCGCACTTGACCGCTGCCTGCGCCTTCTCCGGAAGCAGCATCCCTTGAGTGTGGGCATTCGGTTCCAGTCAGGAACGAACTCGGTCTGGTCCCGCTGAAAGCCAACGACTTCAACAGCCTGACTTTATTTGCAAAACATTGTCCATAGTGCCATCCCTGTATTCACGAAGTTACAGCCTTTTGGGGGGAGGTTGGGGCCCAGATAGTGAACAAACATTAGCTAGGAAGCAGTTTTGCATTCTCGGGACTGAAAAGCCGCCCGGGGGTGTAAGAAACGCAGTCTGCAGGCCACAGCAGCATCCTCCCTAGGACCTAGATAGTTTGGAAAGCCAGTGTGGGTACTCGGGGTGCACCAAAGCGCAGGGGGAGGGGCTAGCCTTCAAGACAAGTGCTCGCTTTGAAGTTGTGGCAAACACAGCTGAGTTTGGGAGGGACACGGAAAGCCAGGCGCAGAATAGAGGGGCATCTAGGCCGGGTAGCACCTCTCTGGAGGAGAGGCTGTGGAGCAGACGGGGTGGGCGCAGGGAAGGATACGCTCTTGACCAGCGTAAAGAACCGCATCTGCAGGATTAGTCCCAGGGTTAAATACACCGCGGAGGTGAACCGCTCCTCTCTTCCACCGTATGAGAGGAGATCCCGGCTTCGCCAGGAAGCTGGAAGGGATGAGAGCGAGTCTGAGTAACTGTGTTCTGACGCAGGGCGAGCTGGGAGCGCCGGTTCGTCCGGCGGAAAGTGGGCAACATCTTTTAGATCGGGAGGACTACGGCGGGCAGGCGGGCGTCAGCAGACCTGGGCAAGTCTGCAAGCGTGGCCTGAGGGGCCGTGCACGTATCCAGCGGAGGATGCGGCCGTGGCCACCCGCAGGAGGCCCCGGGAGGCCGCCCGGCTCCGCACCACTGGGCGGGAGCGACGGCCAGCCCGAGAGCAGGTGGCCGCGCGGACTGCGCAGCTCCCGGGGAGCGCGCGCGCTGGGGGGCGCGGGGCGGGCGGGGCCGGCGGGGCCGCGCCGGGGCGCGGAGGGGGGCGCCGGGCGCCGGGGGCGGGCCGGAGCGCGCGGGCCCTGGCACGCACGCGCAGACGGGCGGCGGGCCCCAGGGGCGGAGAGGAGGGGGAGCGCGACGGAGGGGGGTGTGGAGCGTATTTCCGCTCTGGCGGACAAATAATCCCGGCCGAAGGGGACGCACGAGTGTCCGGCCCTTTAACCGCGTGGGGGTGCCGGGGGGAGGCAGGGGGTCGGGGAGGGGGAGCCCTGCTCCTTTAACTGCCTCCCCTCTTCCTCCGCCCCGAGTCCTGGCGGACGGCGCGCTGCGCGCGGGGCCTCGGAACACTAGGCGCGGGCCGCCCCCGCCCCTCCCCCTCCCGCCCACGCGGAGCCGGCTCCCCCCCGCGCGCGCGCGCGCCCCCTGCACCTCCGCGCCTGCGCGCTGCCCAGGCCCTGCCCGAGTGTGGGGGGCGCCGCCGGCCCCGGGGGGGTGGGGGACCAGGGGGGAAAAAATTCAGCACGCGGAACCGGGCCAGGTGAGAGGCGCGTGCACCCGGGATCGCGAGTCTGTGGGGTGGGCGTGCCGCGGAGCTGCGCGCGGGGGAGGGGGCGTGCGCGACCTGCCCCGGCGGCGGGAGGGCGTGGAAAATAAAGGGGGCTCGCGGCGGCGCGGCCCAGGCCAGAGGCGAGGCCGGGGAGGGAAGCCGGCCCCGGGGGCCACCCCGGAGCCGCAGTCCCCGGGCTTTCTGCCCCCACCCGCCTCCCCCTTTCTCCATTCTCCCACGGGCGCGCGGGACCGGGGGGTGTGGACGCCGCTGCCCCGCCCCCGGGAACCACGCCTCCCTGCTCGCAGGGACCGCGCCTCCCTGGAACTGGGGAAACTGAGGGAGGGAGGCGCGAGCGGACTGGGGAGGTGGGGATGGGGGGCCTGGAGCCTCGGCCGACGCCAGCCAGAGACCTTTGTCTCTGACCGCTCTCCTTCCCACCCAGGGCAGTCCCCTCCCGCCACAATGGCCTCTGGGGTGGAAGTCCTGCGCTTCCAGCTGCCTGGCCACGAGGCCGCCACGCTGCGGAACATGAACCAACTCCGCGCCGAGGAGCGGTTCTGCGACGTGACCATCGTGGCCGACAGCCTCAAATTCCGCGGCCACAAGGTCATCCTGGCCGCCTGCTCGCCGTTCCTCCGGGACCAGTTCCTGCTGAACCCCAGCTCCGAGCTGCAGGTCTCGCTGATGCACAGCGCGCGCATCGTGGCGGACCTGCTCCTCTCCTGCTACACGGGCGCCCTGGAGTTCGCCGTCAGGGACATCGTCAACTACCTGACGGCCGCCTC
This sequence comes from Meriones unguiculatus, assembly GCF_030254825.1. Taxonomy (NCBI): domain Eukaryota; kingdom Metazoa; phylum Chordata; class Mammalia; order Rodentia; family Muridae; genus Meriones; species Meriones unguiculatus. The sequence goes on along the minus strand of NC_083363.1, from coordinate 1,994,959 downwards.
CTACCTGCAGATGGAGCACGTGGTGGAGAAGTGCCGGAACGCCCTCAGCCAGTTCATCGAGCCCAAGATCGGCCTCAAGGAGGATGGGGTCAGCGACGCCAGCCTCGTGAGCAGTGCCGCCAAGTCCCTCCTCCCTCCAGCCAGGACCCCGAAGCCTGCACCGAAACCCCCGCCGCCACCGCCTCTACCCCCTCCGCTCCTGCGGCCCGTGAAGCTGGAGTTTCCGCTGGACGAGGACCTGGAGCTGAAGGCTGAGGACGAGGATGAGGATGAGGACGAGGACGTCTCTGACATCTGCATCGTCAAGGTCGAGTCGGCCCTGGAAGTGGCCCACCGCCTCAAGCCCCCCGGAGGCCTAGCGGGGGGCCTGGGTATTGGGGCGTCTGTGGGCAGCCACCTGGGCGAGCTGGCCCAGAGTAGCGTGGCCCCCAACGCCGTGGCCCCGCCGCAGGGGGTGGTGAAGGCCTGCTACAGCCTGTCCGAGGACGCAGAGGGCGAAGGCCTGCTCCTGATCCCGGGAGGCCGGGCCAGTGTGGGGGCCACCTCGGGCCTGGTGGAAGCAGCAGCGGTGGCCATGGCTGCCCGGGGGGCGGGGGGCAGCCTGGGGGCGGGGGGCAGCCGGGGCCCCCTGCCCGGGGGCTTCTCGGGCGGGAACCCCCTGAAGAACATCAAGTGCACCAAGTGCCCGGAGGTGTTCCAGGGCGTGGAGAAGCTGGTGTTCCACATGCGCGCCCAGCACTTCATCTTCATGTGCCCGCGCTGCGGCAAGCAGTTCAACCACAGCAGCAACCTCAACCGTCACATGAACGTCCACCGCGGCGTCAAGTCGCACTCGTGCGGCATCTGCGGCAAGTGCTTCACCCAGAAGTCCACGCTGCACGACCACCTCAACCTGCACTCGGGAGCGCGGCCCTACCGGTGCTCCTACTGCGACGTGCGCTTCGCCCACAAGCCGGCCATCCGGCGGCACCTCAAGGAGCAGCACGGCAAAACCACGGCCGAGAACGTGCTGGAGGCCGGCGTGGCGGAGATCAACGTCCTCATTCGCTGAGGGGCGGGAGGCCGGGCCTTCCCGGACCCCGGGGACTGGGGGGCCTACGGGGTTCTGGGTCAGGCCTACGTTTTGAGGGAGGAAGATTGGAGAGAAGACCTTGCCTCAAAGAGCAAAAGGAGAAGATGGAGCCGGAGACAGGGTTGACAAGGCCGAGGGAGCGCGGGGTCCCAAGGAGAGATTTCTTTTTTTCGGAGGCGCACGAACGATGTGGGGGGAGAGAAAAAAAGCAAAGGCTTGAAGTTCGGAGAACGGCTCTTTCCTGGCTAAGGCCGCCTCCGGGGAAAGGTCCTAGTGTTTCTTGAGGTGGGGTGGGGTGGGGGTTGTGGGGTGATTGGCAGGACGGTTGGCTTGCTCCTGCTTAGAGTAGCTCACAGGGAAAAGAAGGGGAGGCGTTCCTGCATGCTGGGGAGGGGGCCCGTAGGCGCTCGGCTCACCGAAAATGACAAAATACATGTGCCAGGTAAGAGGACGGGGTGGGCAGCCTCGGTAGGTAATGAGACTCGGGGTACAGTAGCAAGAGCAGCGGATAGTGGAGGGTGGGGGCAGGGCACGTAGGAAAGGACGCGAGGAGGGCCGGTGGGAGGGAGAGGAGTAGGGACATACAGTATTTTTTAAGAAAACGTATTTTTTAGGATTTTTTTCTGGAGTTCGGGGTTTTAGTTTTTCTCTGTTTTCCACAAAATAAAAAAAAACCAAACCAAACCTTTTTTTTCCTTTCTATTCTGGCAACTGCGTGTGTCTGACCACCCACCACAGACAGTGTTTCCCAGAGCTACTACTGCGCCCGTGTCTAAGGAGCGTGCCTGTGGGCCCCTCAGGAACACGCCTCCTCCGCTCGGCGGCCGCGACACCTAGGCAGACACCCTATCTCGCAGGCGGCTGGCAGCCTGGTCAGGGCCTAAGCTTTGCGGGGCTTGGTGGCAGTGCGAGGCACAGCTACAGGTTGCCCGCGTGCCCGCCGAGAGGGCCGGGCTGGCGTCTCTCTGAGTGTTCTGTGGCGAGCGGTTCGCGCTTCGAGAGAAGCTGAGGAGTCGGCTCAGCCCACCTTCGCATGCCCACAAGACTACAATTCCCAGAAAGCCCCGAGCCGTTCTCGTCCGCAGAGAACTACAGTTCCCATAAGACCCTGACTTGGCCTCGAGCCCGGTCGCATAACTACCTGCCTGTCCAGTATTGTGTGTGTGTGCGAGAGCGCACAGGTATCTTCCCATGTTGCCCGGGCCCGAGGGGGTGTGTGCCCCTCGCACTCGCGCTGTCAGCCGGCCCGTGACCCCCGCTGACGGGCGCGAGGGCAGAAACACTAGTTACCGTCAACAGCCCCCGCCGAGGCCGCCGCTCCCGGTCGGCAGCGCCCAGCAGCCGAAGAAGCCGGGCCGCAGGCTTTCGGAAGGACGCGGAGGCTCACGTAAAGGCGCCTTCCGAAAGTCTCCGGGCCCCGGCGGGACGAGGCCAGCACTCGGGAGCCGGGAAGACGGGCAGCGGCGGGCGGAGGCTGCACGTGCTGCCCAGGCCGGGCGGGACAGGGAGGCCGCAGCGCGGGCGAGCCTCGCCCTCGGCTCCGCGCCGCGCCCGGCCGCGCCCCCGGGCCCGCTCCCCGACAGCCCCCGGGCCCGCACCTCCGGGGCCACTCCGGGGGGCGAAAAAATGGCCAAAAGGCCCGCAGCGGCTCCTTTAAGGCGTCTCGTCGCCCTCCCTCCCTGTCCACGTGACCCGGGGCGGCCGCGCGCCGGCTCGGCCCCCCGCGCAAGCGGCGATGGCGGCGGCGGCGGGAGCTGCTGCGGCGGCGGCCGCCGAGGTGCGGAAGGGGAGGGGGAGAGGCGGGTGCATGCCCGCGCGCGCGCCCGGGGGGAGCGCGCACTCGCGCAATGCTCCGGGGGTGCAACGGGGCCGGGGGCCCCGAGCCGAACTCGCAGCAAACCAGGGGGCCGGCGCCGGGGGCGGATGAGGGGAGCAGGGGGTGGGAGGTGGGGGGAGTGGGCGCCGAGCCGCGCGTGCCGCCGCCCGCCGCCCCTGCGTGGGCGGTGGGCACGGCGACCCCGGGAGCACGCGCCAGGGGCTCGCGGGGCCGTCCGCCGGGCTGGGGCGCGGCGGGCGTTGCAGGGGTTGGTGGCCGGGGTCCCCGCGGCCTGGGGGACAAAGGGGGAGCGGCGCGTGCGGCCGGGAGGAGGGGGCGGGGCCGGGGCGCGGAGGCCCCGCCCCCTCCCCCTCCTCTGCTCCCGGCCCCAGAGATGCGGGGTCTGCCGAGAGGGAGGGGGCTGATGCGGGCCCGGGGGCGGGGGCGTGCGGCCCCCACGGGCAGCCGCGGCCGCGGTCGCGGGGGCGCCCACCGAGGACGGGGTAGGCCCCGAAGCCTGCTCTCGCTGCCCAGGGCCCAGGCGTCCTGGGCCCCTCCGATGCCTGCAGGGCTCACGGGCCCCGCGGTCCCTTGTCTCCCCTCCCAGGGGGAGTCCCCCGCCGAGATGGGGGCGCTGCTGCTGGAGAAGGAGCCCCGGGGAGCCCCCGAGAGAGGTGAGTGCCGCCCGGGCAGGCCCAGCCGGACCGCCACGCGCCCCACCCCCAACACGGGATCCCGGGAGCCCTGGGCCCTGAACTTTTTCTTTTCCCCTTCCCCCCCCCGACAGTTCATGGCTCTTTGGGGGACACCTCTCATAGTGAGGAGACCCTCCCCAAGAGCAACCCCGACTCCCTGGAGCCTGCCGGCCCCTCCTCTCCGGCCTCTGTCACTGTCACCGTCGGCGAAGAGGGGGCTGACACCCCCGTGGGGACCACGCCGCTCATTGGGGACGAGCCCGAGAACCTGGAGGGAGACGGGGGGCGAATCCTGCTGGGTGAGAGGCCGCGGGGTGAGGGAGGGGGCCTCGCAGGAGGGCCTTCCGCCCGCCCGCTCGCCCTGCAGCGCCTGCCTGCCTGCCTCTCTTCTAGGCCATGCTACAAAGTCGATCCCCTCTTCCCCCAGCAAGGGGGGTGCCTGCCCCAGCCGGGCCAAAATGTCAATGACGGGGGCAGGAAAGTCGCCCCCCTCCGTCCAGAGTTTGGCCATGAGGCTGCTGAGCATGCCCGGGGCCCAGGGAGCTGCAGCTGCCGGGCCTGAGCCCCCTCCGGCACCGACTACCGGCCAGGAGGGGCCGCCCAAAGTACACCGAGCCCGGAAAACCATGTCCAAGCCCGCCGCGGGGCAGGTGAGGCTGTGCGAGTTGGGTGGAGAGAACCGGGGATCTCTGGGTGGGCTCGTGCTTGTTTTGTTTTTGTTGTTGGTTGGGTTTTTTTTTTTTTTTTCCTTCCTTCTTCCGCCTTGGGCCCCTTGTATTCAGTTTTTTTTTTTTTTTTTCGAATTTACCAATAGGCTACCAAGTGTCAGCTGTTGGGCCGGCCTTCTTCTGTGACCGGAGTAATTGCCGGCTTCCTGCAGTTTCTGTTCTTGGGGGAGGGGTGGTCAGCAGCGCAGACTGACAGATGCAGAGTTAATTATGTAGTTATTGTCCTAATTACTCTTACCGAAATGACCGTGCAGGATCAGCGTCTGAGCAAGGCCTTAGGGACGTTTTTTTTTGTTGTTGTTTTTCTTTCCTTCGCTACTTTGAGACCATTCCCGTGCCTGCTAAAGTTTTTACTGGGAACGGTCCCCAGGGGAGACCACATAAATTACAGGAATCCAAATTGTGACAAGGTTTTAAGAGCTCTCCCCCCTTCCCCCCCTTATTCTGGGCGTGGTCTGGGTTTGGTTCTGTTGGTGTCTGTCTTGGGGCTGGGTTATTGCGTTCTGGTGGGGGTTGTGTGTGTGTTGTGTGTAACTGTAACAGGGTCTCGTGTATAAACCCTGGTTGGCCTTTAACACAGAGATGCGCCTTGCTCTTCCACCTCCCAGGGTTGTAAGCTGGCTGAGCCACACGTCTGACTTCTGTTTTAGCCCTGGCTGGCTGAGCCGTCCCACCCAGCTTCTTGATTTAACTTTTCCTTCATTTAATTTCTCAGTTCCTTTTTCCTGCTGTATTTACATGCCCGGGGGTCTACCTTCGTGTGTGTGTGTGTGTGTCTGTGCACCGCCTTGTGTGCCTCGTGCCCTCCCAGGCTGGAAGAGGGCAGTGGGTCCCCAGGGGCTTGAGTGTGAAGGCATTGTGAGCCACGTGTGTGTGCTGGGAACTGAACCTGGGTCTTCCTCAAGAGCAGCAGTGCTCTGAGCCCCCCTTCAGCCCCTCTGTCTTCTGTTCCTGGAAGAGTGACCCACCGCATCAGGATGTGATCACTTTTCTCAGGTCCAGAAGTTCATGTGTGCTCATACCCTCATAAAATGAGAGCAGTAAAGAGGGACAGGCCCGGTGGATCTCATTTGCATATGACTTACACATGGCTTCCCCGTAAGCTCAGACACCCTCCAGATTAGTTAATGTTATCTCTGTACCGGTAGTTTGCAAGGCAGTTTGGTCCATACGCAATTCTGAAGTTTTTTACTTAAGGCGGAGCAGCGGTGGTACACGCCCTTAATCCCAGCACTTGGGACGCAGAGGCGGGATCTCTCAGTTTGAGGCCAGCCTGGTCTCCAGAGCATTGTGGGACAGCCAGGGCTACACAGAGAGACCTTGTCTCTGAAAAAGAAAAAAGAGTAAGTGTGTATGTATGTAGGGCGTCTCTGCAGAAGAGGTCTTCTTTGAGCCTCGTCCACCTTTTCATGGGGTCCAGGAAACTTAAGTTTCAGAGTTTGCACAGCACCCCTGCCCACTGAGGTGCTGGCCCTGTTTTCTCCTTAATCATTTTTTTTGGTTTCGAGACAGTTTTTAAATGTTCTTGCTCTGTGACTGGAGAGATGGCTAGTGGCCGAGAATACTTAAACTGCTCTTGCAGAGGACTCGGTTCACATCCCAGCGTCCCCAGGCAGCTCACAGCCTGCTGTGACTCCGCCTTCTGGCCCACGTACACTCACGAAGATGCGTAAATAAGCAATATGTAAATATTGGCTCCACATCCAAGAAAAGACCTGTGGGTTTCTGTTCATGTTTTCTTTCTGTATTGATCTACTGATGGGTTCTTTTATTTATTTGTTTATTTATTTTTAATTAATTTTAACCCCAGCATTTGGGAGGCAGAAGCAGGAAGATCTCTGTGAGGTTTGAGGCAGCCTGATCCACACCAGGAGGTCCGGGCCTGCCAGGGCCAGCCTGTGCCATGTAACACCCTGTCTCAAAAAAAACCAAAAAAACCAGCAATAAAAACTAGGAAACTGTGGGAGTCATTTCTCTCCTGTTACCATGGGGATGTCAAGGATTGAATTCAGTTCACCAGGCTTGGCTGCAGACCATTGCTAAGCAATCTTGGTGGCTTCAGATTGCATTCCTGTGGTATGGCCAGCCATCCCATGCCTAGCTGGGCATCAGGCTGATGGAGCAGAAATGGTCATCCCATTTTGGTAATTCCTCAAGCCTCCGCATTGCATGTGTCCAGATTTCCGTCGTTTGTGTCTGAGACAGGGCCTCCTCGATTTGTAGCCCAGGCTAGCCCGGGACTCTCAGAGTGCTGGGGTGAAAGGTGTGTGCCATCACACCTGGCCCCCAGGTTTCCTGTCTAAGGGCGAGTGGTAGTCTGACCGAGTTGTTCCTCTGTGCTGCAGCCACCAATCCCCGAGAAGCGGCCCCCAGAAGTGCAGCATTTCCGAATGAGTGACGACATGCAGTCTCTGGGGAAGGTGACGGCAGGTCAGTCTCCCCAGTCCTCTGCACGCACACTCCCGGTGGCTGGCGTGTCCCGACCCAGGGGCTGCAATTCCTCACCTTCCTGTCATTCCAGATGTGGCCAAAAGGAGGAAGCTGACCTCTGGAGGCCTGGTGAGCTTCGAGGAAGAGCCGGGGCCGGGACCAGGGGGTTTGGAGGGCCAGCGGCCTCAGACTCCGTGATGTGTTTCTAGTCGGACGACTTGGGCTCTGCCCGAGGCTCGGGGGATGTGATCCTGGAGAAGGGGGAGCCCAGGCCCCTGGAGGAGTGGGAGACAGTGGTGGGTGACAACCTGAGCCTATACTATGACTCCGTGGACGAGCACGTGGACTCTGACAGCAAGGTACGTGGGGGTGGCCTGCACTCCAGCCCCTCCGCCCGACCCTACTGTTTCCCTTGAATGTGGGGTCATTCACTGCACAGGGCTGAGCTCCCGGCTTTCCTCCGTGAAGTCTGCGGGGCAAACTCAGATCCTTACACGCACCCACTGAACTGTCTCCCCATTCCTCCTGTTGGCTTTAGGTTTAGTTTATTTAACATTTTCCTTCTGACACAGAAGGGAAAGGTAGGTCCCGGCTCCAGTGAGAATTTTGGTTTGTTTGTTTGTTTGTTTTATTAATTGCAGTTTATTCACTCTGTAACCCCCCTGTAGCTCCTCCCTCCCCTTCTCCACCCGTGCCCCTCCCCCAGTCCGCTGATGGGGCGGTCCTCCTCCCCTTCCTTCTAATCCTAGTCTATCAGGTCTCATCAGGACTGGCTGCATTGTCTTCCTCTGTGGCCTGGTAAGGCTGCTCCCCTCAGGGGGAGATGATGAAAGAACAGGCCAGTTAGTTCATGGTTTGTTGGTTTTTTTGAGATAAGGTCCCCCACATAGCCTTAGCTGCCTTGGAATTTTCTTATTTTTGTTTTTTTGTTTGTTCGCTTGTTTGGTTTTTTGAAACAGAGTTTCTCTCTGTAGCCCTGTCTGTCCTGGAACTCACAGAGGCTTCTGCCTCCGGAGTGCTGGAATTAAAGGCTAAAGGCGTCCTTTTGGGGGTGAGGGGTGAGGTTTGAGAGTTTCAATTTGTTTCCTAGGCTGACCTTGAACTTCTCTTTCTCCTGCCTCTGTCCCCACCCCACCCTCAGAACAGTAGCACTCAGGAAAATGATTTCTCACCAGTTACTTACTAAAAGCAAGTCAAGGTCTGGAGAGATGGCTCAGAGGTTAAGTGCACTGGCTGCTCTTCCAGAGGTCCTGAGTTCAATTCCCAGCAACCACGTGGTGGCACAACCATGTATAGTGAGATCTGGTGTCCTCTTCTGGCCTGCAGGCAGAACACTGTCTACATAATAAATAAATAAATATTTTTAGAAAAATACAGAAAAGACAAGTCAGTTTTGCAGGATTGCTCGCGCTGGGGCATTGGCTCAGCAGGCCCGGCATCCCCTCCACCTTGCTTGCTTGTGACCTGAGTAAGCTGTTCGTAGTTCAGAAGTGAGCTTCCCTTCAGGTATCTTGTGCTGTTTGTGTCAGGACGCAAGCTCATGGACCCCAGGCTGGCCTTGCTGTGTAGCCAGGGATGACGCTGGCCTTCCCAGTTGCTGTCGCGCATATGAGTTTCCATGCGTGTCTGTTGCACCATGTGCACGCGGGCTTCCCTTAGAAGTCAGGAGAGAGCGTGGATGTTCTGGGACCAGACTTGCAGGCAGTTACGAGCCACCGCAGGTGCTTGGAATTGAACCCAGGTCCTTTGCAAGAACAACCATGTTCTTAACTGCCAAGCCAGCTCCTGAGCTCCTGATCCTCCTGCCTTCGTCTCCCACGTGCTTGGACTGCAAGCGCCTCCTTCCCATTTCCTGTCCTCAGACGCTATGTAGGATGTTTGCTCTTTTTTTTTTTCCTGTGAACTGTTGAGGCAGTTGAGAGAGGCAGAGGTGTTGGGTCTCTGTGAGGTCGAGGCCAGGACTGCCTGGTGAGACCCTGTCTCCAGGCAAACGAAAAGAAAACCTTGACACTGTGTCGTGGCTTCCGGTTCCGGCAGCCTGACCCTTCGTTACAGAGCTCCTCATTGGCTTCAGTGGTTTTGCTGTCTTGGGTAGTCTGTGTGTCGCGGAAAGCCAGCCCTTTTCACTGCTGCATTGCATTCTTGCCTCTTGTCTTTTTTCCCCTCTGCCCATATTCACCACCTCCAGCGAGCTTTCCCCAGTGGGGCTGGTAATGATACGGGGCCTTAGGGTTCAATGGAGATAGCTGCAGTTGGCTGTTTTCCCAGCCCGATTTTCCTTTTTCAGTCTGAAGTTGAAGCTCTAGCTGAACAGTTGAGTGAAGAGGAGGAGGAGGAAGAGGAGGAGGAAGAAGAGGAAGAGGAGGAAGAAGAGGAGGAGGAGGAAGAGGAGGAGGATGAGGAATCAGGCAATCAGTCAGACAGGGTGAGAGCAGACCCTGGTCTCCCTGGAGGGATGCAGCGCTGCTGGCAGCCGGCGGCAGAGCTCTGGAGCCTTCCTCTCCCGCAGAGCGGCTCTAGTGGGCGGCGCAAGGCCAAGAAGAAATGGCGCAAGGACAGCCCGTGGGTGAAGCCGTCTAGGAAACGGCGGAAACGAGAGCCTCCGAGGGCCAAGGAGCCAAGAGGTGAGAGGGCTCCTCTGCTCTTGGGTCCCCCTCCTGTGGACCCAGAGCGTGGTCCACACTCGGAAGCTTGCGCATGCTCACGGTGTAGGTGGTCCTTGTGTGGGTTCACGGTGCACACGGCCCTGCGCACGTGCTCATGAGCTCCCACTCTCACTCTCTCCGTCTCTGTGTCAGGAGTGAATGGCGTAAGCTCCTCAGGGCCCAGTGAGTACATGGAGGTCCCTCTGGGGTCCCTGGAGCTGCCCAGCGAGGGGACCCTCTCCCCCAACCACGCTGGTAATTGCCAACTTCCGGGGCAGGGAACCACTGAGGGGTGCCCACAGGGGTGGAAGGAATCATGCCAGAGCTGGGGTGTCCATGCCAGGCCTTGGGGTTCTAGAAGGTGAGGGGCGGCCAGCTGGGATGGGAGGACCCTTCCAGGGGCTGAGGGGCAAGGCCTCCAACGTGTCCCATGCCTTCCTGCCTAAGGGGTGTCCAACGACACGTCCTCCCTGGAGACAGAGCGGGGGTGGGAGGAGCTGCCTCTGTGCAGCTGCCGCATGGAGGCACCCAAAATCGACCGCATCAGTGAGCGAGCAGGGCACAGGTGCATGGCCACCGAAAGCGTGGATGGAGAGGTGTGTCTGCGGTTGCGGTGCCGGCTGGGGAGGCGTGGGAGTGCTGGGCTGCACCCCGCCTCACCCTCGCGCCTGCCCTCCTCTCCCCAGCTGTTGGGCTGCAATGCTGCCATCCTCAAGCGAGAGACCATGCGGCCTTCCAGCCGCGTGGCGCTGATGGTGCTCTGTGAGGCCCATCGAGCCCGCATGGTCAAGCACCATTGCTGCCCGGGCTGCGGCTACTTCTGCACGGCGGTGAGTGGCTGTGGGGTCAGTGGGCGGCCCGACCTGAGGAGAGAGCCCGGAGGCTGACTGCCCTCTCGCCCTTTCGCAGGGCACCTTCCTGGAATGCCACCCCGACTTCCGCGTGGCCCACCGCTTCCACAAGGCCTGCGTGTCCCAGCTCAACGGGATGGTCTTCTGTCCCCACTGTGGGGAGGATGCTTCGGAGGCCCAGGAGGTGACCATTCCCCGGGGCGACGGGGGCCCGCCCCCGGCTGGCACTGCAGCTCCTGCCCCGCCAGCCCTGGCCCAGGATGCCCCAGGGCGAGCGGACACCTCCCAGCCCAGGTATCTTCCTCTCCCTGTCCCCCGGCCGCCTGTCTTCCCTCCCCCACCCCCAGATCTCAGACCCTTCTCCCACAGTGCCCGAATGCGAGGGCATGGCGAGCCCCGGCGCCCTCCGAGCGACCCCCTGGCCGACACCATCGACAGCTCAGGGCCTTCGCTGACCCTGCCTAATGGCGGCTGCCTCTCAGCCGTGGGTCTGCCCCCCGGGCCGGGCCGGGAAGCCCTGGAAAAGGCCTTGGTCATCCAGGAGTCGGAGAGGTGAGTCGGTGCTGTTTGGGGGTATCAGCCGGGACTGGGCCAGGGAAGCAGGTGTCACTGTTGGTGCTCAAGTCTGAGCAGCCGGCCTTCGCCCCCTCCCTCCCCCGGCAGGCGCAAGAAGCTGCGCTTCCACCCCCGGCAGCTCTACCTGTCGGTGAAGCAGGGCGAGCTGCAGAAGGTGATCCTCATGCTGCGTGAGTGTCGTGTGACCCTGGGGGTGGCCGAGGTGGGGGCCCAGCACCGGAAGGTCCACAAGTTCCCAGCACGGAGGCTGAGCGCTGCCCCCGGCAGGGTGGGCCCTGCCGCCTCCTGGGGAGCCCGGGAAGCCACATGCTGTCCCGCCCCTGGCGCACTGATCTCCTGTGTCTTCCTCCTGCAGTGGACAACCTAGACCCCAACTTCCAGAGTGACCAGCAGAGCAAGCGCACGCCCCTGCACGCGGCTGCGCAGAAAGGGTCCGTGGAGATCTGCCATGTGCTCCTGCAGGTCCGTCACCGCGGCCCCCCTCCCCTCCCCCCCCCTCCCCAACACCCTCTTCCTGGTGCCAGCCCTCACACCGCTCCTCACAGGCCGGAGCCAACATCAATGCGGTGGATAAGCAGCAGCGCACGCCCCTGATGGAGGCCGTGGTGAACAACCACCTGGAGGTGGCGCGCTACATGGTGCAGCTAGGCGGCTGCGTCTACAGCAAGGTGCAGCAGCGGGTGGGGGCGGGGCGGAGCCATGGCGCCTTGGGAGGGATGGCTGCAGGGGCCCGCTGAAGGCTTCGCTGGCTCGTGTCTCCCTCAGGAGGAGGACGGCTCCACCTGTCTCCATCATGCAGCCAAAATTGGGAACTTGGAAATGGTCAGCCTGCTGCTGAGCACGGGGCAGGTGGATGTCAACGCCCAGGTCAGTACCCGGCTGCTCTTCCCACACATGGCTCCTTCCTCGCCTGTCCCTCCAGTCCCCACTGGCTCCTCCACCTGATCTGACCTTCTCCCACCTTGACCGATCGTCAGTTCTCTTCTGTATCTCGTTGAGGTCCCCTGTGGATGTGGGGGGCCATCTGTGTGACACTCCAGTCTCTGGCTCTGGCTGTCCCCAGAGGAAGTGCTCCTGAGTTCTGTTTTGTGGCCATCAGGGCTGGGCCTCATGCCTCCCTCCCTCCCCCTCAGGACAGCGGGGGCTGGACGCCCATCATCTGGGCAGCCGAGCACAAGCACATTGACGTCATCCGCATGCTGCTGACCCGCGGCGCCGACGTCACCCTCACTGACAACGTGAGAGACACGACCTGTGGCTGTGCAGGGTGGAGGCCTGCCCAGGAGCCGGCCACCTGCAACCCGCTGTCCGCCCTCCCCTCCGCAGGAAGAGAACATCTGCCTGCACTGGGCCTCCTTCACGGGCAGTGCCGCCATCGCCGAGGTCCTCCTGAACGCCCAGTGCGACCTCCACGCCGTCAACTACCACGGGGACACGCCCCTGCACATCGCCGCCCGGGAGAGCTACCACGACTGCGTGCTGTAAGCCCCGCCTCCCCTCCCCGGCCCCTGGGCCCTCACCCCGCTGCCCGGTCTCTGATCCGCCACTCCTCAGGTTGTTCCTGTCTCGGGGAGCCAACCCTGAGCTTCGCAACAAAGAAGGGGACACGGCGTGGGACCTGACCCCAGAGCGCTCTGACGTGTGGTTCGCGCTGCAGCTGAATCGCAAGCTTAGGCTCGGGGTGGGGAACCGCGCTGTCCGCACAGAGAAGATCATCTGTCGGTGAGTGGCCCGTGCCCCCTCCACTGCCCACCCCCCCAGCACACCCCATTCCAGGACCCAGGCACAGGGCGACCCAAGAGTTGCCCCTAGGGGAGATGGAAATACAGGCCTCTGCCAGTGAGACCCTCAGCGGTAAGGGGCAGAGTGCAGTTCTTATCCTCTGAGGTACAAATACAGCGGGACTTGCGCACACGCACGCACTTGAAAAGAAGAGCCTAATGGCCCACACTTTAATCCCAGTCCACAGAGCCAGAGACCCTGGATCTTCATGAACTTGACCTCAGGCTGGTTTGTGTCTGTCTAGTGAGATCCAGGCCCGCCAGGTCCACATTGTGAGGCCACCTTTAAAAAAGAAAGTTGGTATAGGAGCTGGGTGTCACCTGTGCGCCTGTTCTGAAAGCTGAGGCAGGAGACGTACGTTTCACACCTGCCAGAGAGGCTTTACAGCAGACTTAAAACAGAAAAAACAAAACAACCGAGACGCCTGCAAGGTTGCTGCTGAAGGCGCGTGCCTCGCAGACAGTTCAAGGCCAGAGCCCAGCTGAGGCATCGACCCCTCCTGACACACACACACACACACGATAAGACTTAAAACTTTGAAGCCAGGTGTGGTGGTGCACACCTTTAATCCCTGCACTGGGGAGGCGGAGGCAGCCTGATGTCTGAGTTCCAGGACTACACTGTGAGACTCTGTCTCCAAAAGCAGGTGGAAAGGCACCAGGAGTGTTGGCCTTTTGCTGTTGATGCTTGGTTGTTGTTTCCAGACAGGGTTTCTCTGTGTAGCCCTGGCTCTCCTGGAACTCTGCCTGTAGACCAGGCTGGCCTCAAACTCAGATTCCCCTAGCCTCTGACCCTGAGGGCTGGGATTAAAGGCGTGCGCCACAGAGCCTAGAGAGCGCTGTTGACCTTTAATCTCTGAGTTCTAGGATAGCCAGAGCTACATAATAAAGCTCTCAAAACAAAACAGGCAGATAGGCTGAAGCGGTGGCTCAGGGGTTAGGAGCAGTGGCTGCTCTTGCAGGATCCAGGTTCAATTCCCAGCACCACACGATGGCTCACAACTGTCTGTAACCACAGTTCTAAGGACTCCTGCCTTCTGACCTCTGCTCACCAGCCATGCACGTGGCGCACACATGTGCAAGCGAAATACTCAGAGGCAAGGAATGAAAGCACACCTTCCAAAAAAGATGATTCCGACGAGGAGCTGCTTCATCTGTGATACAGCTGTGTCCTGTGCAAGCTGACTGTGCTGGAGCCTGGCCACAGCCTCTGAGGTGCTGAGACAGGAAGGCTGAGGCCAGCCTGGGCTTTGTAGCAAGCCAGAGTCCAGCATGGTGACGGAGTGACAATTCTGGAAAGTTGTTTCTATAAAAAACGCAAGAAGCTTTCCTTTTAAATCCCAGGTGTGGGGATGGGGGCTGCTTGGGACCGTCCGCAGCAGCTGACCTCTCGTACAACGGTGTGGTTTTGCCAGCTGCAGACAGTTTTTGCAATTTTGTGCCGTTTGGAATTCTGGAACGTTTTCAGAGAGTATATAAATGCTACAGCCCTGCTAGGCGAGGTGTTTTTTCATTAGCTTCATTCTTTGCCACTGGCAGATGTAAATTCTCTTGCTGTGAGCCCTTCAGAAGTACACAGAACTAAAGTAAATATGGGGGTGATGGTGGTGGTTGCTTGTTCAGGGGGATGGGTTGTGATTTGTTAGCAGATGAGCTCAAAGGAGAAACAAATTAGATTCAAGGATCTCCATCAGTCTCCATCAGGGTGGGGGGATAAAGGGTAGGAAAAAGAAGAACCCACAAAGTAGCAAGATCAGCTTTAGAGGCCCAGGTGCCCGCAGCCCTGGCACCTGGGAGTCACGGGCAGGGCAATCAGGAGTTGTGCTTCTCAGCTGCTTGCAGTTTGAGGCCGGCCTGCGCTGGCCCAGGAAGGAAAACTCTTTAGTTTGGGGCTGGAAACAGTCTGGCGGGAAAGCATCTATTGGCTTCACATGCGCAGTGCTGTCGGGCTCAGTCCGTAGTCTCCAAGGGAACAAAGAGCCCATGCAGTACAGGGGACATAATTATCCGAGTTAGTGTTCGCCTTGCTGTCTTTTGTTTCTTTGTTCTTTTGTTGTTTTTCTTTAAGAAAGTCTCGCTATGTAGTCCTGGCCTTGAACTCTAAGAGGTCCGCCTGCCTCTTGCTGGGGTTAAGGTGTCACCAGCCAGTACCTCTTCTGACTGGCACCCTTCGACCTTAGGGAGCACGAACACTAGCTGGCACTTGCCCTCAGCAGTGCCTGGCCCCTGCCTGAGCCTGTGCCCCTTCTGCAGGGACGTGGCCCGCGGCTACGAGAATGTGCCCATCCCTTGCGTCAACGGCGTGGATGGGGAGCCGTGCCCCGAGGACTACAAGTACATCTCCGAGAACTGCGAGACGTCCACCATGAACATCGACCGCAACATCACCCACCTGCAGGTGCCCACAGACAGCAGATAGAATGGTTGCGTCCATGCGGTCCGTGGGCCGGAGGCCCAGCGGCAGGGGTCCGTGTGGCAGGGGGTCCGTGTGGCGGTGGGGGGGACCCCGCTCACCGCCTGTGCCCCCACAGCACTGCACCTGTGTGGACGACTGCTCCAGCTCCAACTGCCTGTGCGGTCAGCTCAGCATCCGCTGCTGGTATGACAAGGTGCGTGTCCCTCGCCTGGCCAGGGCTGCCCGGCCACAGCAGAGGAGCAGGGAAGACACAGGGTGTGGCAGGAAGCTCTAGGACCCTGCCAGGAATGCAGTGGGCTCTGCCCAGGGACATGCAGATGGACTCTGAGACCTGCCTACTTCCTGGTCTCTGACCTCAGCCTGCAGGCTCGGCACCCTTCCTCCTGTGCCCTGGGCTGGGATCAGAGCGGGTTCCTGTGGAGTCCTCTTGGCCCCACAGAGAAACCACTGTCCCCTCCCTCCGCACCCCAGGACGGGCGGCTGCTCCAGGAGTTTAACAAGATCGAGCCCCCCCTGATCTTTGAGTGTAACCAGGCATGCTCCTGCTGGAGAAGCTGCAAGAACCGCGTGGTGCAGAGCGGCATCAAGTGAGGCGCCCGCCCCGGCACCCCGCCTCACCTCGGCCTCCCCCCCGGGCCCTCCCCGGCCCCTCGCTCAGCACGACCCCCTCTCTCCCTCTAGGGTGCGACTGCAGCTCTACCGCACGGCCAAGATGGGTTGGGGGGTCCGGGCGCTGCAGACCATCCCCCAGGGCACGTTCATCTGCGAGTAAGTTCCTCTGCCGACCCCACGAAGCAGGGCAGAGCGGGTGTCCACTCTGCATGCGCCCAGCTCCTCGGCACGCTTCATGCCACCCACCTTCCCAGCTGTAGCGTGCAGGACCAGGCGGACCTGGGTCTGAGCTCTGCTCAATGGGTGTCCCTGGCCTCGTTATGTAACGTTCTCAGTCCTAATTCCCTGGCCTGTAGGGAGAACTGCTCCCTCCTGTCCACCTCCCCCTCGGGCCATTAGACCCACCAAAGCCCCTGTGGCCGTTAGAGCAGAGAAGCCTCGTCACCTGCCCCGAGGACATCCCAGTTTCTTTGCTCCGTGTTCTCTCACGGCCCTTGCCGGCACCTGTCCTGCCCAGGGCCTTGGTCTTCATCCTCCCGCCCTCACCCCACACCTGTCCTTAATCTCCTCAAGTTCCCTCTGCTGTGCACAAGGCCATCCTTATGGCTGACCCAGCTGTCATGGCCACCGCCTGTGGGGTAGCGAAGCGCCTGGTGTCCCACACCTCACTGCGTCCAAGCCTGGCGACTTTCCACCCAGCTGGCCACCACGTCTGCTAATCCATGGACCAGCCGGCTCCTGTCTCACTCCCCCTCAGCATTTCCCATCATGCCTTTGCCTCTCAGCCCCACCCCCACCACCCCTGCCTCTCCTCCTCCTGATGCCCTGTGGGGCAGCCGAGAATGCGAGAATGAGGGGCTTGAAGTGGGGCGGAGTCAGGCCCCTGCTCACACTGAGAGCCAGAGTTTTCGTGCGACAGGTATGTGGGAGAGCTGATCTCTGATGCTGAGGCCGACGTGAGGGAGGATGACTCTTACCTCTTCGATCTAGACAACAAGGTAGGCTGGCAGCACCAGGTCCCCTGCTTCCAGAGGCTGCACTCTGGAGCCACTGGGGCATCAGGGAGGGGGGAGCAGCCAGGCAGCTGAGGGGAGGTGGGTGTTAAAAAACTGCCCTCCCCAGGATGGAGAGGTTTACTGCATCGACGCCCGTTACTATGGCAACATCAGCCGCTTCATCAACCACCTGTGTGACCCCAACATCATCCCCGTCCGGGTCTTCATGCTACACCAAGACCTGCGCTTCCCGCGCATCGCCTTCTTCAGTTCCAGGGACATCCGGACTGGGGAGGAGCTGGGGTGAGGCGCCCTGGCCGCCCTGGGGCTGGGGGTTGAGGGCTCCTGGTACTGAGACCAGTGGAAACTGACCAGCCTTCCGTGTGCACAAGTGTCCCCGTTGGGCTTGTCCCCACAGGGCAGGGCAGGTAGCAGGCATTCACAGTGCTCGGGAGGCTGAGCCAGGAGATCGCAGTCTGTTGCAGAGTCGGGCTCTGTCTCAAAAAAGAACAGCCTGTTCCGGCCACGGGCCTCGTGCCAGCACCTGAGAGAGGCTGAGGCAGAAGTAACTACCCAGCCCCACCTGCGCAGTTTAGTAAGACCCTGGTCTCATTTTCTGAGGAGCCGGATGTGGCGGCTCATGGTTTTAATCCCAGCACCCAGGAGGCAGGAGCAGGGGGATCTCTGAGTTCAAGGACAGCCCAGTCTATGTAGAGAGTTCCAGGACAGCCAGGGCTATAGAGGGAGACTCCATCTTAAAAAAAGAGGGGGGCAGAAGATAGGTTCGTTTAGCTCAGTGGTTGAGTACTTCAAAGTGTGCAAGGCCCTGGGCTGCGTCCCACCTCCCACACACACACACAGCCTCAGGAGGTTCTGGTTCACGGGTCTGGAGGCCGGAAGCCTGCGCTTGTGACAGTTCTGGGGTAGCGTGAGCCAACAGCCCCTGCTTGGAGGCGGGAGGTGTGGTTGGGTGGGAGGGGATCTTCCTGGAGAGAGGGCTCCCAGGGCTCCTGAGGTGGCTTCTGAGGCCTGGCTCCTGTGCCTGTATCCTCTGCCAGGTTCGACTATGGCGACCGGTTCTGGGACATCAAGAGCAAGTACTTCACCTGCCAGTGCGGCTCCGAGAAGTGCAAGCACTCGGCGGAGGCCATCGCGCTGGAGCAGAGCCGCCTGGCCCGGCTGGACCCCCACCCCGAGCTGCTGCCGGAGCTCAGCTCCCTGGCCCCCATCAACACCTGAGGACCTAGCCAGGCGGCACCTCGCACATTCCTGTCAGAGACCCCAATGGGCCTCCGGAGGCTGCAGCCTCTCCCAGAGCTGCTTCCTCCCGGGGATGTGGTCTGAGGGCTGGCCACACCCCGCCGAGCCGCAGCTTGCTGATTAAAGTTGGGGCTCTGCCAACTGATTTTCTGTGTTCTCAATAAACGTTGGGTTTGGTAATAAAGTGTCCGGTGATTGTTTCAGGAGGAGGGCTGAGGGGACAGGGGTGGGGTGGAAAGCAGGTTGTGGGCTGCCACCTGGCGGGAGAGGACTGCTCTGAGGGACCATTGGCCACAGGGATTTAGGTAAAGGCAAGCCGCAGCCCTGAGGTTTGGGTGTGCCACAGCCGCGGTACCTGGAAAAATTACAGTGTTTTCTTATCGAAGTACTCCAGTTTCTTCTGCTGCGCGCCGCTGCCTACGCCGCCCGCCGAAGCGGGGTGCCAGGCGCGGGATCCCGAAGGCTGGCCTGAGATCCGGAGAAGGAACTGCTCGGGGACCACGGCCGGGGGTGGGGCTGTGACGTGAGGGGGCGGGGCGGGCGGCAGGTGAGCGGCCAGGTCTCCCTGGCTCCAATCACTCCGGAGACTGAGCCATGGGGGGAAAGCAGGATGACAACGAGGCGTACGGTAAGGCCAGGGTGAGAGGCCTGCGCTCTGGGGAGGTGGCTGCGCTCTGCAGACCGCGGGGCTGAGGCTGGCTCCCGGCGGAGGGACCGGAGTCCTGGGTCAGAGGCGAGGCTCCGGGAAAACAGGAGCCAATGGAAAGAGACGGAACCCGGTCCCCGGCCACGGGAGGGTGGTCCGGGCCACCGCAAAGGTCTGGCATACTAAAGCGGGATCTGGGTGTGCAGAAGTTGGAGCTGGCCGCTGTGTGTGGCGCCAGGGCTGGTCAGGCCTGGGCTACCGGTTCCCCAGGGCAGAGCCCGAGCCAACAAAGCCTGCGTGGTTAGGAGGCAGGTTGGGGTCCTGAAGCTTCCTGACTCGGGGTCAGCAGTGTCCCGTGCCGCGGGGCCTCCCAGGCTTGAAGCTGGGGCTCGCCTGTGAGTTAGGAGCACTCGCTTAAACTCTGGGTCTCTGAGGAGCGAAGGTGCTGGGGGTCTGTGAAGACTTGGGGAGCTCCCAAGTCCTTGTGAGGAGCAGGGGGCGGGAACTTCTGCGCTCAGCCTGCTAGGATTCCGTGAGGTGGGAGAGTGGGGACCCTGAGCTGCTGGGGTGTGCCTGCTGGTGGCCCTGAGAGAAGTGGGGTCTCAGGGCTGAGACCTGCCCTAAGGTTTCTGTTGGGAAGAAGTAGGGAGCCTCTGTGGGGCCCTCTAAGGAACAGGGGCCGGGCCCTGTGGAGGCTGAGGCCTGAGGAGAGAGGAAGCAGGGGCCTGTTTCCAGAACTGCTGAAGTAAAAAGCCTGGAAGTCTTTCCCGAAAGTCCAGAGAAGCAAGGGCTGAGGACAGCAGACCCAACGGGAGGGCTGAGGGTTGGGCCTCCTCTAGGTGGGGCTGCTGTCCCCTAGGAGACCTCAGAAAGGCCAGAACACGCCACAGAAAACTTCCTGGAGCAGCTTTGGGTCAATCATTGACCCTGAGTCCATGAGCCTGGGTGGGACAGAGTCCAGAATACCCAAGAAAGAAGATACCTGCCCCAGGCTAGCCCAGCCCTCGGCCCTCCGTCAGTGTCCAGCAGGACCCTGGCAGCCCGGCCCCACCCCCTTGGCTGTGTACTCAGGGAGGACCAGGAACAGGACATGGCCACAGCCCCAGCAGCCTGCTCAGGTGTCAAGCTGGCTAGCTACCCAGGGCTGTGGAGGGTCGGCAGAGCCCTTGCTTCCTCCCCAGGCCCTGAGGGCTTCCACACCTTCCACTCTCCCTTCTTTGTTCTGTCCTTGGGCCAGAAGGCCAAGACAGGACCGAACTACGGTGCCCTGAGGGGCCCCAAACTGGATGGTCCAGAGAGGACCTGGACTGGACTGTAGGACAGAGACAGCATGGGAGCCTGAGGGCCACTGAGAAGGAGCTCCAGAGGCTGGCTGAGGAGGGGGCCACCTTCTACTCAGACGGCCTTGAGTGTGGCTCAGAGACCTTTGAGAGACACCTCCAGAAGCCCGTTATTAAAACTAACCCAGAGGCTGATGCAGGAGGGTGGCAAGTTCAAGGCCAGCTTGGGGGACTGAGCAAGATCCAGTCGGAAAGACAAAGTAAAAGTAAAAATAAATGGTGTGGTCTGGCCATGGTCGCGCACGACTCTGATCCCAGCACTCAGGAGGCAGAGGCAGGCGGGTATCCGTGAGTTTGAGGCCAGCCTGGTCTACAGAGTGAGTTCCAGGAAGCCAAAATGGCGCAAAGAAACCCCGTCCCGAGAAAGCCAAAATTACATAAACAAATAAAATTATTGGCTGTGGTCACAGCTGGGTGGCACACACACAGGAAGCCACAGGTTCAATAGCCAACACTGGCCAAGCTGAAGGGCCCACCGTCCACCTGTTGCTGGGTGGACACCAGAGCAGGCAACCATTGGGCTGTTCGCTCGCCAGCTCCCCAGTGTCCTCCTCCTGCGAGCTGGCTAGACAGGATGGCACTAAGGGATGTCTGAGAGGGACAGGATCTGGAGAGACCTTCAGTACCTCCTTCTCCGCTCCCACCCTCAGGGAAAGCAGCCAAATATGACCCGTCCTTTCGAGGCCCCATCAAAAACAGGTGCGTGGTGGGTAATGTCCCGGGGGGGGGGGGAGATGCGGGCAGGATTTGGCTTGTCTGTGCTTCAGGAGCCTGGTCCACCATGGCATTGGTGCTCTCTGAAGGGGCCTAAGGGGCCTCAGAGTGCTGGGGTCATTCTGTTCTTCACTTGGGTGCTAGCTACTCAGGTATGTTACACTTGAGGAAAACTCACCAGAGTAAGCATTTGCAAGTACTGTGTGTGTGTGTGTGTATGTGTGTGCTGTATTTCATCAGAGGAATCCCCAGCGTAAGAAAAGTTTTTTTTAAATAGATAAAGAATGTCAATCTTGCTAGGCAGTGATGGCACGCCTTTAATCCCAGCACTTGGGAGGTAGAGGCCGGCAGATCCCTGAATTCAAGGCCTGCTTGGTCTACAAAGCGAATCCCAGGACAACCAGGGCTACACAGAGAAACCATGTCTGGAAAAACATAAAAAGAATGCCAATCTAGCTGGGTGCGGTGGTGCATGCCTTTAGTCCCAGCATTCAGAGTCAGGGGGATCTCTATGAGTTCAAGGCCAGCCTTGTCTACAAGTGAGTCCAGGACAGCCAAGGCTACATAGAGAAACTCTTTCTTGAGAAACAAACAACAACAACAACAAAACTAGAATGGCAATCTTTGGAGCATTCTCCAGTCCTCCAGCCCATGAACTCCCAGACCGTGCCCCACAGTTGCACCCCCAAACTCCACACCATCCTTATGCACACCCAGCTCAGGCGTCTGTCTCTCCCCAGGGGCTGCACAGACATTGTCTGCTGTGTCCTCTTCCTGCTCTTCATCGTGGGTTACATTGTGGTGGGGCTTGTGGGTAAGTTTCCAGCTGCTCGGAGCTGGGGGTGAGGACGAGGAGCAGGAACCAGGAAGGGATCCCACCGTGGCTTCCTGCTCCCCAGCCTCTGCCTCCTGTGATTCTGTGGTGTGTCCCTGTCTCCAGCCTGGGTGTACGGAGACCCTCGGCAAGTGCTGTACCCCAGGAACTCCACCGGGGCCTACTGCGGCATGGGGGTGAACAAGTGAGTATGAGGGAGGAGGCAGAGCATGGGGTCAAAAGACGAGCCCAAGCACCCCGGGCCACACGGAGACGTCCTTGGCTGGCCTTCCCAGGACTGGGACGTTTAAGGGCTTAGAGTAAGACGTCAGTGTCCGAGTGATCATCTGGGACAAGTTTGGGTGGTGTGACCTGGAGCAGCTCCCTCAGCCTCTCTGAGGTTTAACTTCCTCCACGGAGGCAGTCCCGGCTTCCAGAGGTCAAGCAGGAAACGCCCAGGAAAGGACGGAGCTAGCTGCTGACACTCCTTGAGCACTCACAGTGCTCCAGGAAGGCAGGGCGCTTCACACCCAAACTGCTAAGCCTCCTGGGGTGATGCCTACCATCATCCGCCTTGTTCAAGGTCATAAAACTGCCTCAGGAGTGGGCAGAATCCACCTGTCAGCCACACACAGGCTGCTGTAGCCTGAGGACCCAGTGTGGTCCTTGGGTCTTCCTTACCTTCCCAGAGAAGCTGGGCCAGGAGCTGGATGTAACTGGTTTGGTCCACAGGGTGTCTGTGTGCTAAGAGGGTGACGCCCTGCGCCTGCCCCGGCCCTGACGGGCACCATCCTCTCTCCCTGCAGGGATAAACCCTACGTTCTGTATTTCAACATCCTCCGCTGTGTTGTAGCCACCAACATCATCTCCCTCGCTCAGAATGGCCTCCAGTGCCCCACCCCCCAGGTCAGGAGCCAGGGCCTTCCAGAGCCCCGCCTGTCCCCAAGGCGCTGGGGGCCAGTCCCTGAGCTTGCTCTATGCCTGCAGGTGTGCGTCTCCTCCTGCCCTCAGGACCTGTGGACCGTGGAGGGGTTCCAGCTCTCACAGACAGTCGGTGAAGTCTATAAAGACAGGAATGTTTGCCAGCCGGGGGTAGACCCTAATATGGTAAATCCTTCAATGTTGCCGGAAAGGGTCCACGGTGGTCGGTGAGGTAGGGGCAGTTGGGCTCCAAGGAAGGATGGGCCAGTCTGAGCCTTGGTGTGGCAGAAGCTGTGGCAGACATGGTAGTGGTGGTGATGGTGGAGGTGGTGGTGATGGCAGTCGTGGCAGGAGATAGTGATGATGGTGGAGGTAATGGTGATGGTGGTGGAGGTGGTGATGGTGGAGGTGGTGGTGGTGGAGGTGGTGATGATGAAGGTGGTGGTGATGGTGGAGGTGGTGGTGATGGAGGTGTGGTGATGGTTGGGGAGGTGGTGGTGATGGTGGTGGAGATGGTGATGGTGATGGAGGTGGTAGTGATGATAGTGATGATGGTGATGATGGTGGAGGTGATGGTACTTGTGATTCTGTCCTGCATCTGTGCCTGTGTGTTCTGCACCCCAGGGAGTGATGGAAAGCCTGCAGAAGGAGCTCTGCCCCGGTTTCCTTCTTCCTTCTGCTCCAGGTGAGGAGCACTGCCCTACCCGCTCAGACATCGACTCAGCCAGTATTTTCATTTCTCAAATGAGGGGAGCAGGCCCTGAGGGAGAGAAACCTCCCCGCATGCCAGTGGGGGCTCAGACGTGAGCAGCAGGCCTTCCTCCCTGCCTCAGGACCCTAGAGTCAGACGATTGCTGCCTGGCGTGCAGCTATGTGCCAGGTGCTGGGGACAAGTGCAGGACGACAGCAGCCGCGCCCTGCTCGAGCTGCGTGGGTCTCCATGGAGAGATCAGAGCTATTTACCAGAGGTCAAAGGAGCACTGGGCCAACGAGATGGCGCATGCCTGCAATTACAGCTGACAGGGAAACTGAGGCAGGAGGATGGCTATGGAAGGTCAGCCTGGGGACGCAGAGCACATCTCAAAACAACAAGGAAACAGGGCCAGAGAGATGGCTAAGGGCTTGCGGCCTAGTCTGACCGCCCGAGTTCCCTCCCCGGGGCCACAGGGTGGAAGGAGGGAATGTACTGTTCTCCAGAGACCGGTGCTCCAACCGCCGAGGGCACTGTGCGGCCCACACACATCCACAGGCGGCGTTTTGTTTTGTGAAGAGCTGAGTGGTACACACTTAGCTTGTCTAACGCCCCGGGCTCCACCCTCAGCTCGGCACAGATCGGAAGGACAGTAACAAAAAACTTGAGGCTGGAGAGCGGGGCTGGAGAGGCGCTTGTTGCCCCATGCGGGTTCCCACACCCACACAGCAGGGGCTCTGACTCCCTCTTCTGGCCACCACTGGCACAACCACACAGGTGCGCATACACACTTGCAGGCAAGGCAGTCACCGTCAGGCGCACGCCTTCAGTCGCGGCTCTCAGGAGGCAGAGGCGCGAGGATCTCTGTGGGCTCAAGGCCAGCCTGGTTCACAGTGAACCACAGGGGAATACACAGTGAACGCTGCCTCAAAAATAAAACGTCGATAACCCCAAATACAGGCTTTTAAAATAAAACGCATCTGGACGAACGGATCTGACCTCACAGGTGGGCGTGGCGGGGCAGGCCAGTCCCAATCCACTGTTCATCAGCTCACACTCCTTCCCGACCCCTACCGTAACCGGTTTGCCTTATGTAAAGATAGAATCCTATTCCGTAACCCAGCTGGCTCCAGGCTCGTGACCTTCCTGCCTAGCGTGTCCCCGCGCCGAGATGGCAGATAGGCAATCCGGCATGTCCACCTGCCTTT
Organism: Meriones unguiculatus; assembly: GCF_030254825.1. Lineage (NCBI taxonomy): Eukaryota > Metazoa > Chordata > Mammalia > Rodentia > Muridae > Meriones > Meriones unguiculatus. The sequence goes on along the minus strand of NC_083363.1, from coordinate 1,970,748 downwards.
ATCATTTTTATATTCTTCAGCGGAAGATACTTGTTAGATGATAGCGTGAGAAGAGACACATTTTCAAGGCAGGTGGGGTGAGGAAAGCACCCAGGGGCTGCTGCAGAGCAGGCAGATGCGCGTTTAAGCTGCAGCGCCTGCCAGCACGCAGACCTCCGGCCAGCTACCCAGCCTCCCCGCGCCTCGTTTCCTCCACCGGGATGTAAGTGATAAATCCAAACCTGCTTGGCTGCGGTGGTTCTGAAGTCACGGAACAGGCCCAGCCGGAGATGCTGAGATGGAGGCGGGCAGGGACTGAGCTGAGACTGAGGGGACCCTCTGAGGGAGGCTATTTAGAGGCTCCGCTGCGACAGCGGGGGGGGGGGGGGGTATAGAGCGCTCACAGAAATCAGGGGTGTGACAAAGCCTGCTGAGACGGCCCCGTCAGCTGAGGGCTGAGGATGGGAGCTGTGGCCTGACCTAAGCAGGACAGCAAGGTCAGGGCTGGAGGTATTATTGCAGGAATCCCAGTAATGGGGTGTGAGGACATCCCACCTGCAGCAGAGAGGAAATACAGGCTCCGACACCCGCCAAGAGCAGAGCCCACCGTCACTGCGCCCTCTCCTGGGAGTGCTCTGGGATGGGAGAGTCAGAACCCCTCACCCCCACCGTCCCCTCTTCTCTCTTCTAGCCCTGGGGCGTTGTTTTCCATACCCCAACATCAACGTCACCCTACCCGAATTCTCCATCGATAACTCCACTGTCTCTAAGGGGATCAGGTAGATGACACCCCCTCTCCCCGCCCCCGTGTCCCTTCTTACCCGCAGCCCCATTTGACCACCCCTCCCCTCCAGTGGCCTCCTTGACAGCATCAATTCCCGGGACATCTCTGTGAAGATCTTTGAAGATTTTGCCCAGTCCTGGCACTGGATCCTCGTGTGAGTCCATGGCTTCCCCAGGAGCCAGCCCCTGCCCTCCCTGCCTCCGGTCTGCCCTTCCCCGATCCTCTTGCCCCAAGTCTACACACGCCGGGGCTGTGAACCCAGGGCAGCTAGCTGAGAACTGACCCTGAGGTGTGTGTGTGGGGGGTGTTTGTATCTGAAAACCAACTGACGAACACTTGAGACCTTTGAGATGGGGAGGAAAGGAATCTGGGGGACCCAGAAGGGCTTGGGGCGGGGGAGGGCCCTCATGCTCGCCCCTTGCCTGCAGGGCCCTGGGTGTGGCTCTGGTGCTGAGCCTGCTGTTCATCCTGCTCCTGCGCCTCGTGGCGGCGCCCCTGGTGCTGCTCCTGATCCTTGGCGTGCTCGCCGTGCTGGCCTACGGCATCTACCACTGCTACCAGCAGTACCGCGTGCTGCGGGACCAGGGCGCCTCCATCTCCCAGGTGGGCTTCACCACCAACCTCAGCGCCTACCAGAGCGTGCAGGAGACCTGGCTGGCTGCGCGTGAGTGCCCCCTCTGGCCCGTGGGCCGCCCCCCCCTGGCCCGTGGGCCACCCCCCTCTGGCCCGTGGGCCGCCAAGGGCTGCCCTGGACGGTGGGCCTGGCCCTGACCCGGACCACCGCCTGCCATCCATCCCCACGCAGTGATTGTCCTGGCCATCCTGGAGGGCGTCCTGCTGCTCATGCTCATCTTCCTGCGCCAGCGGATCCGAATTGCCATCGCTCTGCTGAAGGAAGCCAGCAGGTCAGGGCCTGCCTGTGAGGGAGAGGGGGCCTTCGGCAGGGGCGCTGGCCTAGGTGAGGTCACGGGAACCCCAGAGGAGAAAGGCAGAACTGTCCAGCGGGTAACACTGAGTCGCAGCGGGTTTTGCTTGTTTGTTTTTGAGACAGGGTGGGATTCTGTAGAACTCGGCACTCTAGAGCAGGCTGGCCTCCAGCTCACAGAGATCCGCCTGCCTCTGGGCCTCTCCAGTGCTAAGACTGAAGGTGTGCACCACCACTGCCTGTTGGGTCAGCCTCTTAGGGCCTCAGTTTCCCTGTCTGATTTCTTTTGTTGTCATTGGGAGAGGGTAAGATTTACTTATGGAGCAGGAGCACCGTGGCGAACACTTGTAATCCCAGCACTCAGGGAGGCAGAGGCAGGTGGATCTCTGTGAGTTCGAGGCCAGCCCGGTCTACAGAGCCAAGTACAGCCAAGCCTACACCAAAAACCCCTGTCTCAAAAAACAAACAAGCAAACAGAAAAGGTTTATTCACTGTTGCTTTATGTATGGAGTTTTGCACCACAGGCCTGATACCCGTGGAGGCCAGGAGAGGCGCTGAATCTTCTGGAAATGGAATTACACACAGTTGTGAGCCACCATGTGGGTGCTGGGAACCGAGCTCAAGCCCTCAGAAAGAGCAGCCCATGCATGCATGCTCTTAACTGCAGAGCCATCTCCGTAGCCCAGACCAATGGCAAAGCAGCTATGTAAGTGAGGCTGACCTTGAACTCCTGTCCGCCCGCCCCACAAGATGGTCATGAGAGTCTTGGGGCAGCAAAGGCTGGCCTCAAACTCACCACACATCCTTCCGCATCTGCCCCCAGTGGTGGGCAAGTACCACCAGGCCTCATTTACACCGCGCTGTGGCTCTAACTCAGGCCTCCTGTAGGCAAGCTCCTGTGGCACCCCCTACCCCTGCCATTCCTGCGAGGCCGAGTCTCGCCGTCTAGCCCAGACCACCCTCAAACTGGTGGCACCCTGCCACCTTGGCCTCCCGGGTGCTGGAGGGGAAAGCATGTGCCACCACGTCCAGGCTCCCTGTTGTAAGACGCCCTAAACATCAGCCTTTACCTGCCGGGGGCGCTTCTGAGGACCCAATGCATTAGTGCTGGCTGAGTGCGGAGAACATGGCACCAGACCCCGGGGAGCCGAGGCGCTCGCTCTGCTGCGTACCCCGCCTGGAACAGGGCGTGGAAGATGAGAGCTGTGGCCCTGTTTCTGGAGAAACAAGCGGGCTGGAGTCGGGTCCACGGGGAGCTGAGGCACAGGGCTGAGGCTCCGGCGGACCACTCTCTTCCCACAGGGCTGTGGGGCAGATGATGTCAACTATGTTCTACCCTCTGGTCACCTTCGTCCTCTTGGTCATTTGCATTGGCTACTGGGCCGTGACCGCCCTGTATCCTTTACACAGCCCCCGCTGGAGCTCAGGGTGGGATGGGGGAGGGCAGATTTCGGGGTGCCTGGGGCTGACAGCTGGCGCCTTCCTTGACTCCTGTCTGGGTACCTGGCCACATCCGGGCAACCTCAGTACGTCTATTGGCTGTACAACACCAGCACGCCAGGCTGCGAGGACGCGCCCGTGAACAAGTCTTGTGACCCCTTGGTGAGAAGGTCTGGGGTGGGTGCCGAGGGGCCTCGGGGTCAGGTGCCCGAATTTCCTCAGTGCAGAAAGGCCCGAGGGGGCAGGGCCTCTCACGCGCATGGAAACTCCTGTAGCTCTGGAGCTGAGTCACCGGTTCTGTGACAGTGAGGTGGAGACAGGAAACCTGAAGGGAAGGTGGGAGGCTGAGCAGCGTCCCGACCTCTCTCCAGGCCGTCCAACACTTACTTCCTCCTCTGGGGCTAGTCTGGGTGGCTGGTTTAGGAGTGTTCTGGCCTTGGTCCAGCGCAGGGCACAATGTCTCCGAGCTGACGGAGGCCCCAGCGGGCTGCACTGTCTTATGTTCTCCAAGTCCCGGGGACAGGCACTGGGAAGGCGGGGGGGGGGGGGCACCTGGAGGAACTCGGGGGTGGGGGACATGTCTGTATTTTCCCTGTCTGCCCACCTCCCAAGCGGAGCTCAGTGCCAGCTGTTACACAGCCAGTCTGAGGCCAGCCTGAGCTACATGGGGCTATCTCGAAGAAGCAGAGCAAAAAGCCGAAAGCGGAGAGACAGGCTGGTTCTGTTGTTTTTGGTTTTCCGAGACAGGGTTTCTCTTTGTAGCCCTGGCTGTCCTGGACTCTTCTTATAGAGCAGGACAGCTAAGGCTACACAGAGAAACCCTGCCTCAAAAAACAAAACAAAGTAAACAAACAGAATCCCCGCACAGAAACCAGAGGGCTCCTCTAGGTTTGTAAAAGACACACCTGGTTTTCGTCCTCACTCATCCAGACACACCCCCACAGTGGTCTGCTGGAAAGGGGGGCTTTTTGTGTGCTCTCTCTTTTCCTTTCTTTTTCTTTCTTGAATCAGGGTCTAACCATATAGCCCTAACTGGCCTACTCGATATGGCCTCAAACTCACAGAGATCCACCTGTCTCTGCCTCCCAAATGCTGCGGGCAGAGGCGTGCCCCACCGCCATGCCCCACCGCCAGGCCAGGCTTTATTCCAAAGCTGGGCTCTTTCCCTCAGAGACCGTGTTCTCTGGATTTGTTTAGTTCTAAATTGTTCATAAGCGGAACTGACGGTAGGTGGTGGGCCCCTCTGCCCAGATCCCACAGCCTCAGCTTCCTGTAGGAAGCCCTTCTCCTTTCCCTCCTCAGCCTCTGCAATGTTAGAGTTTGAGCCCAGGGCCTCAGGAGTGAGCTATTTATTTTATGTGTATGAGTGTTTCATCTGCATTTACACCTCCCGGAAGAGGTTATAGATGGCTGTGAGCCACCATGTGGTGGCTGGGAATTGAACTCAGGACCTTTGGAAGAGCAGACAGTGCTCTTAACCACTGAGCCTTCTCTCCAGCCCCATGAGCTACATTCTTAACCATCCCCGGGGAATCGCAGTCTCTCTCCCAGCCTCCACCTGTAACTTCTGGAGTTTTGCAGAGTCCAGGCTGCACCACGAGCCTCTAGGCAGTTAAAAAAATACTTTCTCCCTTTTTAAGAGTTATTATTTCTCTCGTTTTAACATTATGCATGTAAGTGTCAGGCCTACATGCTCGTCTGTGCTCCACATGGTACTTGCTATCTAAAGAGGCCAGAAGAGGGCATGGGGTCCCCTGGAACTAGAGTTGCAGATGGTATGAGCCCCCATGTGGGAGCTGGGAAGGGAGCCAGCTCGCTTGCGGGAGCAGCCAGTGAGTTCATCCACAGAGGCAGGCTTAGCTCGCTTGTGCGCACTCTCTCTCTCCTCTCTCCCTCTTTCTGTCTCCCTCTCTCTCTCCTTTTTTTTTTTTTCTTTCTTTCTTACCAGGGTGGCCTGAAACTTACTTTGTAGCCCATGCTGGCCCACATTCATGGTGATCCCTCTGCCCCAGCTTCCTTGAGTGTTGGGATTACAGGGATAAGGTAGCACCAGGTAATTTGAATACAGATTCTGACTCTCTGCCACCTTACCTGTAAGTACGGTAAGGTGCTTCTCAAATAGCATTTGTTTGTTTGTTTGTTTATCTACTTATAGACAGGGTCTCATGCAGTTCAGGCTGGCCTAGAACTTGCTATGTGACAGAGGTTGACCTTGAACTTCTGATCCTCCTGACTCTACCTCCCATGTGCTGTGATTACAGGTGTGCCCAAACATGCATGTTTAAAAAAAATGATTTATTTATGTACATTTTTTTGTCTATGTGTAGCCTTGGCTGTTCCTGGAACTCATTATGTAGGCCAGACTGGCCTTGAACTCAGAGATCCGCCTGCCCCTGAGTCCCGAGTGCTGGGACCAGGCGTGTGCTGCCGCACCTGGCACCTTACGCAGGGTCTTAGGTGATAGCCTTGGGCTCGCCAGGCAAGCCTCCACCAAGTGGTACACTTCCCCAGCCCTTAACAGACGACCGAAAGGTAGAGCTGAGGACGAGGCTGAAAGCTGTCTCCTCCCCATTCCACACCAGGAACAGGGAGGAAGGAGGAGGAGGAAGTCCAGTGACAGCTGGACATGAAGCTCAGCTTTGTGTGTGGGTTTTGCAGGTTGTGTGAGGATTGGTGTTCCGTCCTGAAAAAAAAAACACATGTGGGTAAACACGCATGCACCACACATACACACGCTTACACACACACTGCACCACCTAACATGCACACATACTCACATGTATGCACCACACACACACTGACCGTTTCATTGTCACGGACAACAGAGTCACTTTGGTGTCATTAAATGCCCACAGTGTCTTGGCGGTGGCGGCAGAGGCCTCTCTAGGAGGCTGCTGTGAGAGCAAGAGGGAGAGCGGGCTGAAAGCGCCCACACACCGGCCCGCCCCAGGCGCTCTGGATAGCTCCTGTGCCGGGCTGGAAAGCAGGAAGCTGGTCGGTCACACCGGGGCAGGGCTGAGGCGCTCTGAGTCTGGAGGCCGCTAGCCACAGGGATGGCCAAGGATCTGCCTGCAGCTCCTGGCGTGAACCTGCTGTGTCCTTGTCACCCCCAGGCCACACCCAACAACTCCTCATGTGAAGAGCTCACGTGCGTCTTCCAGGGCTACTCGTCCACGGGCCTGGCCCAGCGTTCTCTCTTCAACCTGCAAATCTACGGGGTCCTGGGGCTCTTCTGGACTGTCAACTGGGTCCTGGCCCTGGGCCAGTGTGTCCTTGCTGGGGCCTTCGCCTCCTTCTACTGGGCCTTTCACAAGCCTCGAGACATCCCCACCTTCCCCTTATGCTCCGCCTTCATCCGCACCCTCCGGTGAGCCATGGGAGGCCCCCTAGGGAGATGTCAGCCGTAGGCATACTGGGGTGCCTCAGCTTACCCAACTGCCCTCTGCAGTTACCACACGGGCTCGCTGGCATTCGGAGCCCTCATCCTGACCCTTGTGCAGATAGCCCGGATCATCCTGGAATACATCGACCACAAGCTGAGAGGTGACTGGGCGGTGGGGGCGGGGGCAGGCGGAGCGGCGGGGGCCTGGGAGAGGGCCCGGCAGGCAGGAGCCGGCGGCCTCCCTCGTGTGGGCTTCCTTTGTCCGCAGGAGCCCAAAACCCTGTGGCCCGCTGCATCCTCTGCTGCTTCAAGTGCTGCCTCTGGTGTCTGGAGAAGTTTATTAAGTTTCTCAACCGCAATGCCTACATCATGGTGAGCATGGCCCCAAGCAACCCCCTGCCCTATGCCCCTTGGCTCCGCCAGCCTGTGGGCAAGCTTGCTGGAGTGTGGCCCTGACCTTCCCTGCGCCCCTTAGATCGCCATCTACGGGAAGAATTTCTGTGTCTCAGCCAAAAATGCCTTCATGCTGCTCATGAGGAACATTATCAGGTGAGGCGGCCCTGCCGTGCCCCCGGGGGTCCCCTCCCCACTTCTCCCATCCCAACAGGCTGCATGCTGGCTCCCCTGCTCTGCATCGCCATCTTGAGAGGAGGCTAGAGCTGCCTCGTGGCCCGCACCCCCACTCAACTCCTCACCCCCGCCCGCTCCTCACCCCTGTCTGCCCTGGCTTCCACGCAGAGTTGTTGTCCTGGATAAGGTCACAGATCTGCTGCTCTTCTTTGGGAAGCTGCTGGTGGTCGGAGGTGTCGGTAAGGGTCGATCCGGGGTTCTCGGTGTCAGGTGTCCCCTGGAGAGCAGGAAGGGGGTCCTTAGAGAACAGCACTGACCCCGGACTCTCTCCGCAGGTGTCCTGTCCTTCTTCTTTTTCTCCGGCCGCATCAAGGGGCTAGGGAAAGACTTCGAGAACCCCAACCTTAACTATTACTGGCTGCCCATCATGGTGAGTGACGCCCCTCTGGCCCACCCGGGTCCCCAGGGGCGCCCAGGGGTCCCAGCCAGTCTTGTCTCTTGCAGACCTCCATCCTGGGGGCCTACGTCATTGCCAGTGGCTTCTTCAGCGTTTTCGGCATGTGTGTAGACACGCTCTTCCTCTGCTTCCGTGAGTGTCCCTCCCGCGCCCCCGCCACCGCCTCCCCCCTGGAAACCTCTTGACTCTTCAGGCGTCTCTTGGAGACCAGTTGCTTGTAGCTTCGTGAACTGAATGGGTCAGAGAGAATGTCTTCAGACATCCCAAGGCTGGAGGTTTGAGGGAAAAGCAAGGAACAAAGCCTGGGTGTTCTCAGAGAGAGGGGACCTCCTCAGACCGAGGCCTGGCTGGGAAATGGAGGTAGGGGTTAGCACTTTCCAGGAGGTAGTCGTAGTTAGGGGTTTTCTTTCTTCTTTTATGTAGTTTCTTAGAGGGCAGGAGCATGCAGGAAGATGAGACAGGATCACACTACATAGCACAGGCTGGTCAGGACCTAGTTATAGCTAAGGCTAGCTCAAACTGCTGCCTCGGCCCCCAAGTGCTGGAATTATGGTGCTTTTTGTCCTGGTGATGACGGTGACCGTGTATAGAAGCCAGAGCCTTGTGCCGGCAAAGCAGCGATGCCTACCATTAAGCCATTCCCACGGCCTCCCGCTCAGCAATTGACACGAACATTTTGCTGTCTTTTGGGTTTTGTTGGTTTATTGTTTACATAGGCCTATGTAAACTTTATTGTTTACATAAGCCCTCTCTGTGTATTCCTGGCTGGCTGGATCCTACTCGATGTAGACGAGGCTAGCTCCAACTCAAACGACCTTCCGGCCTCTGCCTCCCAGCCATGGAGACACAGGACCAGTCCCGAGACAGTGCTTTGCTGTGGAGAGCTCAGGCTGGCCTTGTATGCAAAGTCCTCCTGTCTCCCTGCATCTGCTAAATGCGGGGATTGCAGAGGAAAGCCACCACGGTGACCTGACACGTGCCGCCCCCCGTTGTCACCCTATGACATGCACAGTAATTTATCCCACTTCACGTGAAGAGGTTGTAGAAAAGTACCGTGAGGCCAGGCTGTTTGGTCCACACACCCCAGAGCATTTCTGGGGTGCCACAGGGTGCCACTTATTGGGACCCACCCTAACTGGTCTACTCTGCTGCTCAGTGGAGGACCTGGAGAGAAACGACGGCTCCCAGGAGCGGCCTTACTACATGCCCAAGGCGCTTCTGAAGATTCTGGGCAAGAAGAATGAGGCACCCGCTGGGGACAAGAAGAGGAAGAAGTGAGAGACGATCGTGACCCGGCCTGCAGCCCTCCTGTACAGAAACCTCGCCATGTGCCTTAACAATCACAGTTTTGTAGAAAACAGATTTTATTAAAAATTAATATTTTATATTCCTGCTAAGCATGGTTTCATTTTCAGCTCAAACTCACTTCTCTTTGATTAAAGTCCAGACCACAATCACAGGGTTCCAGACCCAGGAAAGGAAATTAGCTCAGGGACTGCGGCCAGGGGGCTGGGTTGAGCCCCAGCTGGTCGGTGCCTGCCTGGCGTGGGAGGGTCCCCGGACTCTGTCTCCAGATTCAGCATGGCCTAGGACTCATGGCTGTCGTCCCAGCACTTGGGAGGTGGAGGCAGGAGGATTGGGAGTTCAAGTCACCCCTTGTTTTTTTCTTGACAAGGTTTCTCTGTGTAACCCTGGCTGTCCTAGAACTCGCTCTGTAGACCAGGCTGGCCTCGAACTCACAGAGACCCCCTGCCTCAGCCTCCTGAGGGCTGGGATCTAGGGTGTGTGCCACCAACGCCCGGCTAATATTACATTTTCTTTATTTTTTGTGTGAGGCTCTTCCTTCCTTCATCCATCCTTCTGTTTGTTCATTCACGCATACACTCCTTCATTCAACAGTTGCTTATTTAACCTGGTGATTCTCATCAGTGCAACTCCTGGGCTTATGCCCATTGGGCCATCCGGGTATCTACCGGTGGCCACACTCCCCTGGCAGTGCCCGAGAAGGCCAGAGGAGGGCATCGTAGTCACCGGAACTGAGTTGTGAGAAGGCTCTGGCTGAGCCTCAGCCCTGAGGTGTAAAACCGTGAAGCCTTGGGAAGCCCAGCTAGGGGCGAGGGACATTCTGTGGAGCGCTGAGTCCCTGGTTCCGCTGGAGGAGAGCGTTGCAGTCTGTTTAAAAGTCCTGGATGACCCAGGGACGCATCGCCCTGTGGCCCTGTGAGGTACTGCTTTGCCCTTTCTGACCTCCGGGATATGTCCAGCACTTGTGCACCCTCAAAGCAGCACCCGTAATTTTAGGTTCTGGATTCAGATCACAGTCAACAAACGTGGCCAACCAAATGTCACGCAGTTCCTAAGCATGTGCTGTGCCCTGGTCTGTTTCCCCGTGTGTGTGTGTGTGTGTGTGTGTGTGTGGAGTGGAGGCGTGGACAGTCGGACCCAGGGCCTCTGGCATACTTGGCAAACACTGTATCCCTAGCCTTGTGTGTGATCCACCCAGAACCAGAAACTGACTGGTTTGTGACTAAGGTGTCCAGGGCTAGGTATGCAGGACGCCCCGTCAGCCCCACCTGACAAGACACCTGGGAGAGGCTGGCGTGAGCTCGTGTGCCCACACCTGTGTGCGTGCGTGTCCTAGCCCAGTCTGGCCTTGAGTTCTCTAAGACACTGGATTTCTGATCCTCCATCTCCCGAATCTTGGCACTGCAGGTGTGCATCCTGACTTGGGTGGCGACGAGGACTGGACCCGGCGCTTGAAATAACCTAGAACGTCACTCAACCCTGAGTCACATGCTAACCCTAATGTCTTTTTTGTTTGTTTAGTTGATTGGTTTTGGTTTTTTTGGGACAGGGTTTCTCTGTGTAGCCCTGGCTGTCCTGGAACTCACCCCGCAGACGAGGCTGGCCTCGAACTCCAGAGCTCCGCCTGTCTCTGGGCTGGGATTACAGACCTGCCATGCCGCTGGAGTGTGTTTTTCAGTCTTTTTTTTTTTTCCTCTCCGCCTGTTGCTTTAAGACACGCCCCGCCCCTTCGCCGCGTCCCGGGCAGGAGAGCCAATAACGAGTCTCCCTCGGGCTGGGCCCGCCCCCCCAGGTCACGTGCCGAGGGCGGGCGGCTAGGAGCGCCGCCCGGAGTGGCGGCGGCTCGCAGGGGGCGGGGCCGAGTGACGTGCGTGCCTTTAAAGGGCCGCGGTCAGCTGACGGCTCCCGCGGGTCGGCGGGTTCGCGGACGGGGCTCCCGCGGGCAATGGCGGGGCCGCCGCTGAGCCGCTGCTGGTCTGGCCGCGGGGCCCGGGGGCTCGCGGCGGGCCTCCTGCTCCTGCTGTCCGTGGTGCGGTCCGCGGCGGAGGAGGACTTCAGCCTGGTGAGCCCCGCTGCGCCCGCGGAGGCGGCCCTGGCCCGCGGGCCGCCCGGGCCTTGACCCCACCCCCGCCCCCGCTCGTCCTGGGGCCCTGCGGGTCCCCGAGGGCGCCCCTGCCCCCCCCCCCCCCGGCAGCCCGCGCGTACCCCGCGCTGAGGCGTCCGACCGCGCAGGTGCAGCCGCTGGTGACCATGGAGCAGCTGCTGTGGCTGAGCGGGAGGCAGATCGGCTCGGTGGACACTTTCCGCATCCCGCTCATCGCCGCCACCCCGCGCGGCACCCTGCTCGCCTTCGCCGAGGCCAGGAAGAAGTCGGCCGCCGACCAGGGCGCCAAGTTCATCGCCATGAGGAGGTCCACGGACCAGGGTACAGGGCGCCCGGGGGGAGGAGCGGCTGCTGCTGGGTGGCGTGGCTGGGTGGCCGCAGGGCGGGGGTGCATGGGTGGCCGCAGGGCGGGGGGGGCCCTTCGCCAACCCGACCCCCCAGAGAGAGAAGCTAGAGGCCTGGCTCCCTCCTGGGTTAGGGAAAGCGTCCAGGAGAACTGCTCCCGCCGAGGTTTGGGGTGGGAATTCTGCAGCTGGGTGCGGTGATCAGGAAGTCATGTCAGAGAAGGAAGAAACGGGGTTCCGCGCCGCCGAGGCCCCTGGGGGGCAGGAAGTCACCCTGCGCTTCTCCCTCCTCCCCAGGCAGCACGTGGTCCTCCACTGCCTTCGTCGTGGACGACGGGGAGGCCTCGGACGGGCTGAACCTCGGGGCGGTGGTGAGCGACGCGGACACGGGGGTTGTGTTCCTCGTGTACACCCTGTGCGCTCACAGGGTCAGCTGCCAGGTGGCCTCCACCATGCTGGTGTGGAGCAAGGACGACGGCGTTTCCTGGAGCCCGCCGCGCAACCTCTCCGTGGAGGTCGGCACCGAGATGTTTGCCCCCGGCCCCGGCTCTGGCATCCAGGTGTGCTCCCTGGGGATGGGGACGGGAGGGCCAAGCTGAGTCTTTCCTGGGCGGGGGCCGCTTGGGTGGCCGGTGGCTGACACGTGCCTGTGTCTCAGTGCCCGGTGCCCAGCGGGGTCCCTGAGCCCAGGCTGGCCTGGCGCTGCCCAGGCTGGGTGGACACATCACGCGTCTAGGGAGTGTCCAGTGGGGAGGGCATGAGAACCAGGCATGATACGTGTGTGTGAGAGTGTCACAGTGGAGTCCATTTCTCTGTGTAGCTAACCAGACGTTTACTCAAGAACAACAACGAAAACTAAGGCAAGAAAATCACTACTATGAGTTAAGGGCTAGCCTGGGCTACACTGTCAGTCCCAAGCCAATCTTCACAGAAAGACATCCCCCCCCATACACGCACACAAAAGGAAAAGGAACGGAAAAGAGTACCGAGTGTGGGGAGGCAGAGGCAGAGGCAGGCAGATCTCTGCGTTCGAGGCCAGCCTGGTCTATGGAGTGAGTTCCAGGACAGCCAGGGCCACACGGAGAAACCCTGTCTTGAGGGGGGTGGAAAGCGCGCCTGCAGTTCCAGCATCAGGCAGTGGGATGGGGAGGCTGAGGAGTTGAGTCGGCCTGGGCCGTATAGCGAGTTCTCAGGTGAGCTCTCCGTTTAGGGAGGGTGAGCTGTTTTCCCTCAGCCGTCCTGCCTTCATCTGCCCTTCCCCCAGCGCCTGGCGCGGTCCCGCCTGTGGGACCGCCTGTGGTCCAGCCTGACGACCCTTACGAAGCGCCAGGCTAGCCCTCTCCCGGCCCGCCGTCACCCCGCGCCCCCTCCCCGCCCTCTCCCCCCCGTGACCCCGCGCCCCCTCCCCGCCCTCTCCCCCCCCGTGACCCCGCGCCCCCTCCCCGCCCTCTCCCCCCCCCCGTGACCCCGCGCCCCCTCCCCGCCCTCTCCCCCCCTGACCCCGCGCCCCCTCCCCGCCCTCTCCCGCCCACCGTGACCCCGCGCCCCCTCCCCGCCCGCCGTGACCCCGTGCCCCCTCCCCGCCCTCTCCCCCCGTGACCCCGCGCCCCCTCCCCGCCCTCTCCCCCCCTGACCCCGCGCCCCCTCCCCGCCCTCTCCCCCCCTGAACCCGCGCCCCCTCCCCGCCCTCTCCCCCCTGACCCCGCGCCCCCTCCCCACCCTCTCCCCCCCGTGACCCCGCGCCCCCTCCCCGCCCTCTCCCCCCCCGTGACCCCGCGCCCCCTCCCCCCCCCGTGACCCCGCGCCCCCTCCCCGCCCTCTCCCCCCCCGTGACCCCGCGCCCCCTCCCCGCCCTCTCCCCCCCGTGACCCCGCGCCCTCTCCCCCCCCGTGACCCCGCGCCCCCTCCCCACCCTCTCCCCCCCTGAACCCGCGCCCCCTCCCCGCCCTCCCCCCCCCGTGACCCCGCGCCCCCTCCCCGCCCTCTCCCCCCCCGTGACCCCGCGCCCCCTCCCCGCCCTCTCCCCCCCGTGACCCCGCGCCCTCTCCCCCCCCGTGACCCCGCGCCCCCTCCCCGCCCTCTCCCCCCCTGAACCCGCGCCCCCTCCCCGCCCTCTCCCCCCCTGAACCCGCGCCCCCTCCCCGCCCTCTCCCCCCCCTGAACCCGCGCCCCCTCCCCGCCCTCTCCCCCCGACCCCGCGCCCCCTCCCCGCCCTCTCCCCCCCTGAACCCGCGCCCCCTCCCCGCCCTCTCCCCCCTGACCCCGCGCCCCCTCCCCGCAGAAGCGGCGGGAGCCGGCCAAGGGCCGCCTCATCGTGTGCGGGCACGGCACGCTGGAGCGGGACGGGGTCTTCTGCCTGCTCAGTGACGACCACGGGGCGTCCTGGCGCTACGGGAGCGGCGTGAGCGGCCTTCCCTTCGGCCAGCCCAAGCACGAGCACGACTTCAACCCCGACGAGTGCCAGGTCGGGAGCCCGCCCGCCGCCCCGTGGGGCCCCAGAGGCCCGGCGCAGGTGCTGAGCCTGTCCTCTCCCCTCAGCCCTACGAGCTCCCGGACGGCTCGGTCATCATCAACGCCCGCAACCAGAACAACTACCACTGCCGCTGCAGGGTCGTGCTCCGCAGCTACGACGCCTGCGACACGCTCCGGCCGCGGGACGTGACCTTCGACCCCGAGCTCGTGGACCCCGTGGTGGCTGCGGGAGCGTTAGCCACCAGCTCCGGCATCGTCTTCTTCTCCAACCCAGCGCACCCCGAGTTCCGTGAGTGCCCGAGGGGCAGGGAGGATGGGAAGGGTGGGGTGGAGGACAGGGAGGGGGGTGGAAGGTAAGGAGGGTGGGGGGGAGGATGGGGAGTGGGGGAGGATGGGGTGGAGGATGGACGGGGATGGGATGGTATAGGGGGGTGGATGGGGCGGGTGGGAGGGTTGGAGGGTGGGTGGGGGGATGGGGTGGCATAGGGGAATGGATGGGGTGGGTGGGAGGGTTGCATGGGTGGAGGGTGGAGGTTGGGAGGGGGGATGGGGCGCCCGGACCGGGTCCCCTGACTCCCGCTCTCCCAGGCGTGAACCTGACCCTGCGCTGGAGCTTCAGCAACGGCACGTCCTGGCAGAAGGAGAGGGTCCAGCTGTGGCCCGGACCCAGCGGCTACTCGTCGCTGACGGCGCTGGAAAGCGGCGCGGACGGGGAGAAGCAGCCGCCGCAGCTGTTCGTGCTCTACGAGAAGGGCCTGAGCCGCTACACCGAGAGCATCTCCATGGTCAAAGTCAGCGTGTACGGCTCGCTCTGAGCCGGCGGCTCCCAGAACACGGCTCGGCCCCCGCCGTCCGCAGGGCCGAGCTGGTGGCTAACTTCCCGTCGACGGGAGGTCACTCATGATGACTTACCGAGCTTCCTCTCCCAGACAGCACGGCCCTCCCTCGGCAGGAGCACTTTTTTCCAGAGTGCTGGGCAGGCCTGTCCGCCCTCTCCAAGGACAGTGGGGCTGTTCCTTTCTGGGCCCGGAAGGGGCTGGGTCCCCGGGCAGTCGCACAGCTGTGAACTCAGGGAACCGGGAGGGCCGGGTGGCCTCCTGGGTGTGGAGGTAGGTACCGGTGATCCGAAGAGCAGTTGCTCAAAGTCCCCCGGCAGAAGGCCCTTCAGGACACACCCTTTGATTATTTATGAATCGAAATAGTTGTAACTTAAAATTCTTGATGAAGGAGAAAAGGCGTTTGTGGAGTCTGTGGTCTGTCCGCTTTCCTGATTGCCTCACAGACAGTGGACACTCGGGGACGCCGTTAGAACAGGAACTGTGCGCCGACCGCCTGGGAAACGCCTGGATGATCAGACCCCGCTGCCAGGCCCTGCTGCTTCCAGAGTGTCAGGGAGTAGCCTCATTTCTAAGATGTGAACCAGGGATCACACACCTGCTATCCCAGCACTCGGGAGGCAGAGGCAGGCGGAGCTCTGGGAGTTCGAGGCCAGCCTGGTCTACAGAGCAAATCCCAGACAGCCGGGTCTACACAGAGAAACCGCGTCTCAAAAAAAGAAATAAGGAACAGACGGAAGCCTTGTCGGCCCGGCCTGTGAGGAGGGCGGTCTGTGAGAAACCAGCACCTTCACCCTCAGGCCGATGCAGGTGTGGGGAGAGCAGAGCGTCCCCGTGTGCAAAGGAAGGAGGCTAGGGTGCTGAGCCTGTTGGGTGCCGAGCCTGTTGGGTGCCGTCCGGAAGGTGCAGATGGGGAGAGCCAGGGCCCGGAACGCCTATGACTCGGTTCAGTCCTGCCGGGCTGTGCGTGTCTGGAGAGGAGGGCTGTACTGTGGAGGTCAGAGGTCAGCTTGGCGGAGCTGGCGCTCTCCTTCCACTCTGCGGGTCCCAAGGACTGACCTCAGCTGTCAGGGTTGGGGCAGGGGCCTAGCAGCTGAGCCATCTCGCCGTCTCTGCTTCTAAAGTTGTTTGAACAGCGTAAGGCCCGAGGGGTGCGGGGCAGGTTCCTTGCTCTGAGAGGGTCATTTCCTCCTGACAGCTTCTCTGAGAATGCGAGGACAGTTTGCTCTGTCTGGTGGAGAAGCACAGCCCCACTGTGTGTCGGGAGGCTTTTTACCCCAGTGTCGGGAGGCTTTTTACCCCAGTTTGGGATGTGCAGCCCGGCTGCAGGCCCAGCCAGCGCTGAGCACTTCACACACAGGGAGGCCTCCGTTCAGTGCACATGCAGGCACTGGCACACGTGTACACACGCTGCATGTTTGCACACACGCACGCACACGCACGCACACTGACACACATAGGCGCTATTTTTTTAAACTATTTTATGTTTCTTATGCCTCTTCTCCCCTACTCCACCCCAGTCCCTTCCAACACCCCAACATTAGGAAGGAGAAAGAGGAGTCTAGTGGGGAGAGGGCAGAGTCCTCTGTGGCTACTTCCTGCTGGTTAGGGTCAGCAGATTCCTTGAGCCGACTCCGATCTTCGTTTCAGATCTTCAACTTCATTTCATCAAACTGCATCAAGAGCAGCAGGGGAAGCAGCAGCCTTTTCTTTCTCGGAATCCCTTCTTTCTCTGGGCTCTGGCATTTATTCCCTCTCCGGAGTCGTCAGATTTAAACTCTCTGCAGCTGGCATGAGGATTAAACTCTCGGAGCCCGCAGGAGGCAGACAGTCTGCAGCTGTGGTCCATCTGAATCAGGCCCACATCCCACACCTGGGACCACAACAAAACCACGTTTACGTCCACCACACACAAATACACATATTTAGGTTTTTAAAAAAATTATAGACACTTCATTTTTATATTCATTTTATATTATCATTATATATCACTTCATTTTTAGCCAAAGTCCTGTTATAACTTAAAGTGGATTGAACCCCCTGTGCAGCCCAGGCTGGCCTCCAACTCCCCATCCTCCTGCCTCAGCCTCCCAAGTCTGGGATAACAAGAATGTGCCAGCACACCTGGATAATAGACATATTCAAAGCACAGACGGAAGGAGAAAAATAGTTAATACATTTTCTTTTTTTCTGGCTTTTCCAGACAGGGTTTCTTTGTGTAGCCTGGACTGCCCTGGACTGGCTTTGTAGACCAGGCTGGCCTCTAACTCACAAGAGATCTTCCTCCCTCTGCCTCTGAGTGCTGGGATTATAGGCCTGTGCCGCCAAGCCTGGACTGGTTACTATGTTTCAACACTCAGTTTAGGTCTGGTTACTATGTTTGCAAAATTCAGTCTAGGTTAGTTCCTTAGTTCTTCCTTCTTTCCTTCCTTCCTTCCTGCTTTCTTTTCTTTCTTTCAAGATGGGTCTTACTATATCACCCGACTGATCTCCAATTGTGGAAATCCTCCTGCCTCAGAACTAGGACTGCCAGTGTACCCCACCAACACAGGTCAACATCCACCATTGATTGTGTTTTGAATCAAGGTCTCCCACTGTACTGTAACCCAGGCTGTCTCGGAATCCAGTGTGTCAGACGCTCAGACCCATGTCGGATGTTGCCATGTCTTCTCTTTGCCATTTTTTTCCTCGTGCTGAAGAGAGACCTTGGGCTCTCCCCTTGAGGCATGGGGGGTGGGGAGGTAGCTGGGCTGTACCCCACACTGGCTTCTCGCGCCTTTTCTCTTGCCCTTTCCTCCGAATGCAAAGCAGAGTCCAGAAGTCACGGCACTAGCTCCAGCACGGGCATGAGGTCCTCAGAGGCCCTGAGCACTGGCTGCTCTTAGAGCACCCAAGGGCTGGTCACCGATGGTGGGTGGCTTGTAATGCCTGTGACTGCAAGTAATCTGAGACCCTCCTGGCCTCCCCAGAAGCCTGCACACACACACACACACACACACACTGTTCTCATTGGCCCCTCAGAAGTACTAACAGTGACATCAACTGTCCAACTAACGGAGTTTAGCCAAATGTCTCAAAAATATCTGGGCAAATCAGAATTGAAGTCCAGGTATGGTATTATAATCTCAGCACCCAGGAGGCAGAGGCAGGAGGATGGCTGCAAGTCCAGAGCAGCCTGGCCTCTGGAGCAAGCTCTAGTCGACATAAGCAAGACCCTTTCTCAGAACACAGATGGGCAGAGAGGTGGCCTGGTGATGAGGAACACTGGCCGCCCTGGCAGAGGGTCCTGTGCGAATTCCCGCACGTCGGTTCACAGCCATCGGTGACTGCAGCCATCGGTGACAAGCCTGGTGCACATGCCGGCAAAACACTCAAAAGGATTTAAAACAGAAGCAAACGTCAGGACCCAAGAAGGTCTCTTTCCAAGTGCAGCCCGGGACAGCCTAACCTCTCTGCTTAGTTGATTGCTTGATTTTAGTGCCGTCTAGACAGACACATCAGGTTGTCCTGTGGGATGGTCCTCTGTGCATTTGTCTCTTTGCTTCCCTCATGTCATCCAACCTCTGGCGGGCAGATCTCTGTGAATTCAAGGCCAGCCTGGAGTACAAAGCCCATCCAGGACAGCCAAGGCTCTGTTACGAAGAGAAACCCCATCTTGAAAAACAAACGAATTAAGGACGAGCCTTCCCTACCCGGGCTGTTTACCTGCTGGGTGGTTGGTACGGGAGCCGAGGGGCGTGGGCTCACTCTCCCTAATTGAGCAGTTCTGAGACAGTTGCTGTAACTGTTGCCCTAGTAAACCACAATGTTGCCCCAGGGGACACATACAGAGGCCCATCCGCTGGCCTGCGGACAGAGAGGCTCTGAGGAAGAGGGCTGACAGTAAGAGACTGGCTGGCTGGCGGGTTAGCTCTGTGCTGTGCGCCGCTTAGCATGCACCAGGCCCAGGTCCCGGCTCCAGAACGTGAGGTGGCCGAGATTCGTGCAAACCACTGAACAGATGTGAGGCCAGGAGGAATGGAGGAGGAATGGAGGCCATGACCACTGCCCCACACCTACCACCACCGAAAACTGCACACCCACCCGACAGTCTTTTGCTTTTTATTTTCTTTTTTTGACACAGGCCTTGCTCTGTAGCCTGGAACTCATGCAGTCTTCCCGCTCAGCGTCTTGAGTGCTGAGCTCACAGGCCCAACTCCAGACATAGAAGAGGCGACAGCAAGATGGCTCGCTGGCACTCGCTGTCAAGGCCGGTGACCTGAGTGAGAGGCTCTGAGCCCGCAAGGGGCACGGAGAGAACTGGCTCTGGCCTGTTCTCTGACCACCACACGTGCCATGGCCTGCATGTACCCGCCAAAATGAGTAAATAAGGGTAAACCAAATAAAGAGAGGCTGGGAGAGAGTGAGACAGACCGTGCCTGCCTGTACTCCCAGCACTCTGAAGGAGGCAGAACCAGCCCCTTCCCCATCATACCCCATGGCTGGGAAGCTCAGTAGATGGACCCTCAGGGCCCAGAGCTTGCCTCCTTCCACCCCCACCACCAGCATGTGGAATGGAACCTGGGGTCTCAGGCATGCCGGGCGAGAGCTGGACCACTGAGCCACATGCCTAGCCTGGATGGTTTTATTTTATCTTGGTGTCACCATGGGGACCAGGCTGGCCTTGAACTTTCGGTGAGCCTCCTGCCGTCAGAGTACTGGGATTATAGGGGTATGCTACAACTCTGGGGGCTGAGTATAGCGTGGAGAGCTGCTTCAGCAGTAGGAGCGCTTGTCTTGCAGAGCCCAGGGGTTGAGTCCCAGCATCTCCATGGTGGCTCACGATGGCTGGAACTCCAGTTCCAGGGGATCCAGTGCCCTCTTCTGACCTCCTCGGGCACCAGACAAAACACTCACATGAATAAGTAAGCTTAAAAATGTTTTAAATACATTTCTGAGCTGTTCCGGTGTCCCTGTAGGTAAAATGCTTATCACACAAGCCTGGAAACCTGAGTTCTGATCCGGCGCCCAGGTGAAAGCCAGACACACACACACAGCCAGCGGTGGCACTTGGGTTCCAGCCACTGAACTCTGGTGCTCTGGAAGAGCAGCCAGAGCCTCTAAGCCTCCAGCCTGGAAATGATGGCTTAATTCAATGGTTCCGAACGGCCGGGAGAGATGGCTCAGCTGCTGCGAGCACTTGTTGCTTCTGCAGAGGACCTGGGTTCTGTTGCCAGCACCCACACGATGGCTCTCAGCCATCCATGACTCCAGTCCTAGGGGAACCCGCACCATCTCCTGGCCTCCACGGTGCGTTTAAATACAAGCAAGCAACGCATTCATAGACACCAAAAAGTAAATTAAAAGAAAAGGAAATGAAAATCGGCAAAGGAGCACCTGTGGCTGGTAAACATCAGGCTTTTTGTTTCCTTTCCTGTGGTGTGCTGGGAAAGCAACCGGAGGCTGGGGCATGCTAGTCATGAGCTCCAGCACGATCTTCAGTGGCTGAACTCGTCTCCATCTTTGTTCCTCATGTGGTGGAGAAGGCTGAATAGCTAGAGCATTCTAACGGCGGGTCACAGGTCTGCGGGGTGGAGGCTGGAAGTCACATTTCCTGTTTCCCAGGCCTGTAAGCTGGGGCCTGGAGGGTGACGGAGCTTCAGCCTTAGTTTGGTCTGCTAGGTCCAGTGCGGGAATCCCGTCTACACTCAGGGCCTGGAAAAGTTACTGAGTGGCAGTATGGGCCTCCAGCGGGCAGCTGATGCTTCAGACTCCCTGGAGCGAGAGAAAGAGGGCGACTGAAGCTGGGTAAGACGGCTCAGCAGTGGAGGGCATGAGGCTCGGGCTCTGGGCGAGGCAGTGTTGGAAGAGGGTGTGAAGTTCCCAGGGCTGGGAGTGTAATCAGGCATGTCCTGAGTCATTTGAGACTGGCTGTTTAAGTTTTCTCTTTCTTTCTTCCAGACCTGAAACCTAGCCTCAAACCTCAGGTTCCCTGCAGCAGAGGTTAGCCTTAAACTCCTGCGGTGGTCCTCCCACATCCAGGAAATATCACAGCCTCCCCCACCCCCACCCTGGCCTGCTCTGGAGGTTAGACAGGACGCACACTGTTACCGACAGAGTGCCTCGGGCCCCTTTTTATTTCTTTGAGACAGGATCTAGGTACATTTCCCAAGCTTTGAGCACACCCTGTAGCCCAGGCTGGCCTTCTGTTTGCAGTAAATACCACAGGCCTCCCTGTTGAATAGCTGGGTGGGTCGTCCCATGCCTCCAGGAACTACTTCTTTTTACTAGCTGGCTCTTCACACCATTTACTGTTCATCATAAAAAGGGATAAAAAGGGCTGAGGTGTGTCCTCAATCACACACTCATGCTCGGAGCGTGCATTCAACCTCAGCACGCAATGTTTAAAGTCTTCTTTTTATAGACGCTATTCTCTTCCCTCATAAATCAAGCCAGCTGAGCAAGAGTCCCCGCGTGGCTCCCGGAAGATAGTCCATCCCACCCAGGATCAACCATCACGCAGCCCTTTGGGGCTCTGTCCCCCACTGAGACCCAACAGGAGAGGTTGGCAGGCCACTCTCGCACTGGGGTGGGTTTTTAGACGTTGACAGTTTCATGGTAGGCAATAGACACCAGAATGTGGTCATGTCCACCTGAGCGTCACCTGACACCTGACGAGGGACAATGACATCTAACACTTTAGGAGTCAGCATGTACTTTGGACTGACTTGGACTAACTCCGATTCCTTTTTCTCTGGGAAATAACACAGCAATCAAAGGCCCCGTGGGAGGCAGGGGACCTCACTGACCGATCGGAGACCAGCCCCAGCTACGGGAGACCTTTTGTCAAAACTGGAAACCACGAGGGTGGCTAAAAGTGATCACGGGAAGGTCTGGCCTGGCCTGCAGAGCAGCTGCCCACCCCCTATCCACCCCCGGGCAGAGCTATGGGCACTGCTCTCGCCTCTGGCAGCCTTGTGATAAGCCTGGATGGCCGGAACAGCCCCAGCAGGCCAGGACTTGGCGCAACTCCCAGCCCGTCAGGTCGCCATGCTTCTCTTGCTGTGTAAGGATGACTTCCTCTCCGGGTCGCTACTGCGGCGCTCGGTCAGTCTTTGGTTAGAGAATTTCGTCCACAAGTATAACATGTTTTGATCATATCTGCTCCCCCAATGCAACTCATCCCAGGTTCCCCGGATCCCCACTTCCTCTTTAAAGTATGCGTTTATTTGATGTGTGTAGCTGTTTTGTCTGCATGTGTGCGTGCACACCTGGGACTCTCGGAGACCAGAAGAGGGGGTAAGACCCCTTCAAAGGACATGACAGACAGCTGTGAGCCGCCATGCGGATGCTGGGATTGGAACCTGGGTCCTCTGGGAGAGCAGCCAGTGCTCTTAGCCACTGAACCATCCATCCCTCCAGCTACCCCCCCCTTTTTGTAAAGCAATGAGTCCAGTGGTCAGTGCTCCTCACACACCCATGTTTGTGGGGCCATCCATGTGAGCACAGAAAACCTACCAGGGTAACACCTTTTGGGGTAGGTGAGATGGCTCAGCCGGGAAAGGCACTTGCCTCCAAGACTGAGACTAAGTCCAACCTAGGACCCACATTGTGGCAACAGAAAACTGATGTGTTTTCTGACTTCCACAACTACCCCTTTGAACACACACATACTCACGCAAACACACAATCTTAAAAAAAATAAACCAGTTTTTAAAACTGATGTCAGGAAACAGAGTGTAGCTCAGTGGTGGAGGTAGGTTAGTGTGTGGCACAGCCCGAGATCAGTCCCCGGTAGCAGGGGTTTGTGGGGAGGACGAGAACGTGAATAGGGGGCTGGAGAGATGGCTCAGTGGTTAAGAGCACTGCCTCCTCTTCCACAGGACCTGGGTTCAGTTCCCAGTGCCCACATGGCAGTTCACAGCTGCCTGCAACTCCAGTTCCAAGGGATCTGACACCTTCATTCTAATGCACATAAAATGAGATTAAGTAACTTATTAAAATAAAGAAAACATTCTAGAATAAAAATAAATCCGCAGGGGAGTAGCTCACAAGACCTCACCCCAGCTGCGGAGCTATTGGCAGCTGTGTAACGGGTATGTGCAAGTGAGTTCAGGTGCCCCCGGGGCCAGAGGCATCAGATCAACCTTTAGGAAAAGGTCTCCTGGAACCCAGGCTGGCACAGAACTCACCATGTAGCCCAGGCTAGCCTTGAATAAAGACAATCCTCCTGCCTCCGTCTGCCAAGCGCAGGGGTTACGGGCGGGCCCACCGCACCTGCCTGCGGTGTGGGTGTCTCAGCTGTGACACCATCTGTTACTGAGCCTGCTGGCCAACACCGTGAGGTTCAGGCCAACCTGGGCAGGAGCTGTGGAAAAAATGAACAAGGGTCTGGAGAGACGGCCCTAGCAGAGGACCGGGGTTCTGCCCCCCACATCAATATGCGTACAACGACCGGGAAGTCCAGCTGCTGAGGGTCTGACAGCCTCTTCTGCCTCCTCAGACACTGTGCTTGTGTGGTGCACATAAAGTGACACAGGCACACACACACACACACACACACACACGGGCACACACATTCATGGGCACACACACACATAAAAGATGAACATTTAAAACAAAAAGTCAGACGTGCAGAACATGAACTGTACGTGGAAACACACACACACACCCCGGCTTGGCCCCTCACCCTTCCTCCCACTCCCTCGCCTCAGGCCCAGTGCTTAGCACCTCAGGTTCGCCTGGAGCTCATCCCCAGCAGCTTGTTCAAAAGTGTCCTCCAAAGGGCTGTGCGGAGTTACAGTCCCACAGGCAACATCCAAAACAGTGTTTTACTTTGTTTTTTGAGACAGGGTTTCTCTGTGTAGCCCTGGCTGTGCGCCCCACCGCCGCTCAGCTTCCAGAACAGCTCGGATGTCTTGGCACCAAATGAAATGAAACAGAAGCTACACCCACAGGCTCCCCGGTGCCCTCAGAGCAGGGCACACTTCCGACCTCAGTCAGGAAACAGAAACTCTCTTCTCGCATTGCCTGCAGGGCCCCAGCTTCCTGCTCCGGGCCTGGTGCAGCCTGGCAGGTAAGAGGTGAGGCCTGAGGCCGTGTGACAAAGCCTGCCCGCCTGCCTGGTGTCAGAGCAGAAACTTCCACTGGGGAGGTCCCCGCCACACGCCTTCCCACGGAGGGTGTGTGTGCAGCCACAGGGAGCACGGGTGGGCCAGGTGGCATGGCAGAACGGGCTAAAGGGATCTGAAAACACACACGGGTGATTGCCCACCCAGCCACAGGGAGAGAGCCACCGGAGAAGGGAGGGAGCTTGTGTTTGCCTGTCACGCTTACGTGGAGGAGATGGAGGAGTTTGTTGTGGGGTCTGGGAGGACTGTTAGAGGGTCTTCCCATAGAACGTGCTTGGTTTTTCCAGACCGGGTTTCTCTGTGCAGCTCTGGCTGTCCTGGACTCGCTCTGTCCTGGACACCAAGCTGGCCTCGAACTTGCAGAGATCCACCTGCCTGTGCCTCCCGAGTGTCGGCATTAAAGGTGTGCACAACTGGCCCCAAGCTTTCTTTTACACTCCTCTGAGAGCATCCTCCCTGTCCACACGGGACCCGGCACCACATAGTTCTGTCTGCTTATTCTGTGCTATCTTTTGGGGAATTTTAATCATGTTCAGACTAAAAGTGCACTGTGTGGGCCTCTAAGGGTCTTAGTTTGGGGTGTTCTCTTTGCGCCCCACCTCAGCCTCTCTGGGTTCTTCTGTTCTCGTTGTTCTGAGGTCTTCTGACGACGCCACAGCGCGGGCGGCCACCATGGCTTTCCAGGGGTCATGACCCACTGCAGAAGGCTTGTCCCCCGGAGCTGCTGATGCGGACGCTGGGTCCGGCCCTTTGGCCCCGCGCAGACGGACGTGCTGAGCGAGCAAGCTCCCCAGGCGGTGGACTTCGGCCGGCTGAACGCAAGGCCGGGAGCCGGGAGTGGCGCCCCCAGCGGCGGTCCTGGAGCAGGCCCTGCGGAGGCCTTCCCTCCTGTCGCCGCCCTGGTGTAGGCCGGCGTGAGCGCCTGGGCTCGCGGTTCTCAGCGGCTGCGGGCGCGGCAGCCTCCCAGCCGGGCGAGGTTTCCCCGGATCCGACCGGGCAGTGTTCAGCCCCTGTCTCGAGTTGTCTTGGCTCTGACGACTTGGCACTGCTTTGGAGCTCCCCGGCCACCAGGGTCTCTTTGCTGGCTTTGGCCTCCCTCAGCCTCAGCTCTCCGCATCCTCCTTCAGCTGGGGACACCCTCCTGGTCTGGGGCAGTCAGCTGTGACTGCAGCAGAGGGGGCTGGCTGCTGGCGACTCGCAGGCAATCCTGTGGTTCGAGGGGCTGTCCCACACGCCTTGATTCCTTGCGGGAAAAGGAGCACCAGCCAGGCTTGAGGTGAGAATGTAAGACTGTTGTTTTCATTAACAGTGACTCCTAAGATTTTAACCGTACATTAGGGCAGTGACCATCGGGGCTGGCCGTGGTGGCACACGGTCCCCGGCTCTGTGGACGGGTCACGTGGAGATACTGTGTGAGAACTCCAGGGCTGAGGCCTGGGGAGGCTCAGTGTCTGCCTGGGCCCCAGCAGGCGGCCTCTGAAGGGAGGGGGAGGGGTGGAAGGACTGTAGCCTCTGTGTTTGCTCCACTTCTGATGTGTGCATAAAGGCTGATGGGGATGGTGAAGATGGGAGGCTGGAGTACTGGTCTTTTTATGTGTGTGCCTGGTGCCCTCGGGTCAGAAGTGTAGACAAAATGCCCATACACATAAAACTGAAATCTGTTTAACATTTAAAGGCAGTGTCAGTGTGGTTCCTCTGGGACCACTAACTGCCAGCAGCTCTTCAGGGAGGGCTGGGGCCTCGTGTACCTGCCTCACTCCAGGCCAGCACGGCAGTCTTGTGCTGCTAAACACAGCTTCTGTGAATTCATGCCTGCAATGGCTGCACCATGCCCAGAAAAAAAAAAAAATTAAATGTGGTTTGAGATGTTTTTTTTTTTTCTTGTGTTCCAGGCTGGCCTCAAACTACGAAACTGATGTCCCTGAACTCCTGATTCTCCAGCCTCCACCTCCCCCATGCTGGCTGGGGCTTACATCATGCCTGTCTCACCTGGTGTTAGACACTAAGGCAAACACCAGCTAGTTTTTGAGACTACGCTCTGGCTCAGGCTGTCCTCAAACTCATGCCACTGCGAGCATAGGTGTGTCTCCAGCCCCCTTAAACATTTCTGTGTGCTTGGAGGCTCTGCTTCAACCTTTTTGCTTGTTTCAGTTTCCCTGTGTGACTCTCTATGTAGACTAAACCCTGACTTACTGCCTCCCAAGTGCTGGGATTAAGTGTCCGCCCACCACCACCAGGCTGACATACCATACCAAAGTTCTTGGCAGTCTCATAGCTGTGTATTATAGCTCATTACTCCCACCCTTTCCTACCTCCACTCCCTCATTCAGCTTTAACTCAATGGCTGTGTGCCCACTGGCTACCCACGAACTTTAAAATATCTGTCCCATAGCTCAGACTGCTGGGCCCCATCATTTCCCCAGGAGCTAGGCTGCAGGTGTGTGCTATCACGTGGCTACCTCCTCCATTCTAGGAAGGCACTCTTGAGCAACCAAGCCCTGCCTTACTAAAAATCTGGGACACTCCTGGGTGCCCTAAAGGCATACACTCAACCCTCACAGACCACACCGGTCATTCATTCCCAGATGGCTGGGGCTCAGCTCCAGATGCTATGGTGGGGAGGCACTTGTTTCCAAGGAGGTGATCTGAGCCCTTGACTTGTTTAAACCTGAGGTTAGCCTGTCCTCAGGTGTATACAGTATTTACAGGAATGTTTAATAAGCTGCATTATTCTGCCTCCACAACAGCTCAGGGGATTCCTTGCCACAGGCACAGGTGAAATGACTGCTCAACACAGGTTCTTGCAGGACCTTAGTGGTTCAGATACCAGAAGAGAAAAACCCTTCAAAGTTAATTCAAAGACTCCAACCATTATCATCGGATAACTTTTATTTCATAAATATTTTCACACCACCCCATATACAATCTAAACAGGTCTTGTGTTCAGGCGTTCTTCTGGTTCAGTCTGGGTCCCGTGAATACGGAGCTGCTGCCAACACTGTAAAGCTGTCCCACTGCAGTCAGCTGTACAAGCAGCAAACCCCTGAAAATTACAACATGCCTTAGAACCATGAGGGGAACACAGCAAACATGAAGCCAGGTGGGAGGGTAATGGGCCAGTGCTCAGATTAGGTGGGCTCAAAGCTCAGGCCAATCCAAGAGATGGCTGCCGCTACCACCCTGCTGGCTAACTTACAACCACCGACTGACAAACCCGGGGGGGGGGGAGAAGCAGCCTTTAGTAGATAATAATTAACTGTAACTCACCACTGCAGCAAGCAGGAGGAAGGGCTTGCTCTCACTAGGTAACTGAAGGTGACCAGGCAGGTACAATCACACCATCCTTAGGACTGGTCCTCAGGTTAGCCCACTGTGAGGGTGGGGGACCAAGTGCGAGTGCAGTCTTCACAGCTCACCCTGGAGAGTGAAGACAGGACAATTAATGACAGGTCGGGGCAGGGTCTGTACCCCAGAGCCAGCACGGAGCACTGGGGGGACAGTGCACAGAAGAAATCAGGTTCCCTAAATGAGTCAGATTCATAGTTGACATCAGCAGTGTCAGAGACTCTAGTCTGTGAAATCATCATTCCCAGTTTAGGGAGACCCGATTCAAAGGCTTTGCTTCCGAAGACACCACGTGGGGCTGCAACGAAAGG
Organism: Meriones unguiculatus; assembly: GCF_030254825.1. Lineage (NCBI taxonomy): Eukaryota > Metazoa > Chordata > Mammalia > Rodentia > Muridae > Meriones > Meriones unguiculatus. Next base: position 1,943,384 of record NC_083363.1, on the reverse strand, counting down.
CCAGGGAATGCTAGCCTGAGAGCCAATACAGGGACTGATGCACAAAAGCCCAAGGGCACAGAACCCCAAAGCCAAGCACTAGGGTGGAGGCAGGATTAAGGCCATCCCGAATTTTGACCGTTTCAAAAACAAAAGCCTGACAAACTCTGCGAACAGCATGGTCTAGAGCAGCAGATGACCCTCATAGAGTCCCAGATTCGATTTACTGCATATAACAGCATAATGAAGTCACAATCTTATGTCTGGGAACCACTGGTGCACAGCCCTATCTATGTACACCACAGGTACACATTATGGGCACACAAACGAGCCTAGCGGCTCGCAGATACAAAGCTAGCCACCAGTTTGGAGCTAGGCAGACAGACCTGAGTTCAGGACAGCAGGGACACATAGCGACCGTGTCTCAAAACCCACCAACCAAGAAAGCAATCAAGGCACAAGCATGGTAGTATCCATGAACCCCTGCAAGAAAACTAAGAGGGGTTCTGGCAGCCAACACTAACCTCTCCTCCATCGCAACCCGCCAGCGTGTGTCCACGAAACCCTAGCAGGAGACACAGAAGCAATCGTTAAGAACTCCGGGCCGGGAAGGGCAGAACCCACCTCCCGCAGACCCTGGCCCCGGGGACAGTCAGCGCGCTGCGGTGATGACATCAAGGAGTCTCAGAATCACCAGAGATCATCATTACCGTCGTTTCCCCGGCCCCTCCTAACCCGCCCGTCGCCTGCAACACGCGCTCACCATGGTGCTCCTGGGTCCTGCGGGCGGGCGTCGGGGACCTGGGGAGACACCAGTGGGTGAGCCCAAGGGCGGGGGCCCCCCGCCAGCCCCCCTCACCCCGGGCTGGGTCAGCTCCAAGGCTGGCGTCACGGGGACATCAGAAACTCTAGTCTGTAAACGTGGGTCATCCTGCCCGGCCCCGCACCGCAGAGCCCTCCCGACCGCACCCCGGGGTACCTGCTGCGCGAGGCCCGCCCGCGCCCGCACGCCAGGGCCCGCGCCCCACGGCCCGCGCACTGCGCAGACGCCGCCGCAAGGCCGCAACCACCGCCGCAGCGCGCGCACAAAGAGACCGGCCGCCGCCCCGCGCCGCCGTTTATAGCCGCGCCGGCCGGGGGTCCTCACGCGCATAGTCGCCTTCTCACGTGCCTGACCCGATCGCGCGACAGAGGAGGAGCGGGCGGAGTGGGGAGACGTCTCGTTACTCTTCTGCGCGGAGAAGCGTGTGTGACTTGGGGGTTTTGTTAAACTACTAAACCAATGAAGGGGGGGGAGAAAAGGAACAGGCGGCCTGGGCGACCACGGTGGCAGAAGGACCCCGGAGGGCCTGGCCTGCGGGCTTGTGGCCATTGCGGTTTTGTACACTCAGGATCCAGGCTATCTCAGAGGACTCGGAGTTACCTCCACCAGCCAGAAAAATCTGGATTCGCATCTCAGCTTCTGCTTTCCATGCTTTTTATTAAAAAGAAAAGTCGTTCAGTAATGAACTTTTCTCCCCAACTCTATTCCTGCCTCATCTGGAACTCAGTCTAAAATGGGTTCCGAATTGCCCAGAATTACAGGCGTGACCCACCACCCAGCCCGGCCACCTTTAACATCAAAAAACAAAACAAAAGGAAAAAACACTGGGGGAGGGGGGCGTTCAAGACAGCGTTCTGCTGTGTAACCCTGGCTGTCCTGGAACTTGCTCTGTAGACCAGGCTAGCCTCAAGCTCACAAGCTCACAGGCGCACTCTGCCAGCTTTAAATTTTTTTAAATTATTTTTATTTATGCATATGTGTGTGCACCCTGTGTGCAAGGGCCTGCGTAGGGGAGCCAGACCGCTTTGGATCCCTCGGGACTGGAGTCACAGTCCTCAGCAAGAGCAGTCCAGTGCTCCTATCGAGCCATTTCTCCAGCCCGCTCTGTCATGGTTCTGAGACAGCAATTCTACAATACCGCAGCAGTCCACGCTCCTGCCTCCTTTCCCTAAACGCTGGAATTACATGAGAGCCACCAGGAAGATATTTTAGCTGCATATTTAAAAACATATTTTAGCCGGGAAGTGGTGAAATCCCGGCTGTCCTGTAACTAATTCTGTAGACCTGGACAGCCTGGAACTAATAGAGCCGTCTGCCGCCACCTCTCAAGTGCTGAGATTAACTGGCAGGCCATGCTGCCTGCTCAAGATCAGCTTTGTTTCTGGGACATAGTGAACATAAAAGCTGAGCTGGTGGGGCTGGAAAGAGGGCTTGGTGATTGCAAACTCTGGCTGTTCTTCCAGAGGACCCTCCCTCATGGTGGGGGCTTCCAACTGTCTTGTGGATGCAGTTCCGGAGGGCCTGAGAGAACAGGAGGCAAGTGACCCACCCCCACACACCTGCAGGAGAAACGTCCATCAACATAAAATTAACTTACAAAGAAAGGCTGGAAGTGGGTATGGAATACAGGCCTGTAATCCTAGCACTTGAGGGTGAAACCCGAGGTGGGGGGCTAGTTGGTGCCCTTTGTGGAGCTCAAGGCTGGTTCCGGCTGCTGAAGAAGACCCTGACTCAGAAACAAGATTATAAGTAGAGATTTGGAAGGCCACTGTATGAGAAATAACGTTTTACTGTATTCTTTTTCAGTTATTACATCTGCCCTCCTTCCTTTGAAGGCTGCAGCCATCCACCAGAAGAAAAAAGCAAAACTCTTCTAAATCCTGGTGTGGTGGCGCACAGGACCTGGGAGGAGGCAGAGCTGTGAAGCCATCCTGCCTTAAAACATAAGAGGAGTTAAAAAAGAACCTGAGAATCCCACAGTAATTATTCATTTGATGTTTCCCATTTCAGAGGCCCCAGTTCCACCTGGGAGTGATGAAGGACGAGACTGTTTTCACTTCTAGGCTGCGTGCGGGTGCAGGTCAAAAATGACCTCAACAGTCTGATGTGGCTCAGTAATAAACCAGTTCTCTAACGGGAAACACGTGAACATGATTGCCCTGACCTCAGTAATTATTTTGGGCCTATTGAACAGTTGCTGAAGGCTCCTTTACCCCAGGATGGCCTTACGTGTGCCAGGATTACCCAGCTAAGTAGTTTATTCTCAGTGGAGCTGGGGATTAAATTTGGGGCCTCCTGAATGCTAAGCAAGCACTCTGTCATTGACCCACACTCCCCAGATCTCAAGAGGTGTCATCACTCCATCACTGAGAATGGAGGCCCAGGGATGAAAGCATTTATTTCCGGCACTTGCTGCCTGCTTATCCAGGCCTTGGGCATGCTAGCTTCGCTATGTCACCAGGCCTACTGCCTGGGAAGAGGCTTGGGCACAGCATGGATAAAGAGTGGGTGTGACAGCACATGGCCATATCCCAGCAGAGAGGCAGAAGCAGGAGCAAGCCTGGTCTCAATAAGCAGGTTCCAGCCTCAGCCAGTCACACAGAAAGACCCACCGCCTCAGCCCCTCTCACACACTCACAATCACACACACCCACAAAAAAAAGGAAAAATAAATAGCCTGACCTGGTGGCTGGTGGCACAGCTGCAGGATCTCAGGCGCTGGGGTCAGGAGAGGGGGCTGAAAATGGCAAGTTCAAGGCCAGTCTGGGCTATGAGGAAGTGTGATGTGTCTTAAGACCTCTGCAAGAGATCTTATCGACTGATAAAGAACCAGGTGTGGGAAAGGCAGCTGGATGGGGTTTGAGGGCAGCTAAGACTTCCCGGTGAGACTGTCTCACAAAGCAAAGAGTTAAAAAGGCAGAGCCCTTGTCTGGCATCCACGACGCTCTGGACCAGCGGCTCTCAACCTTCCTAAGGCCGTGACCTCTTAATACAGTTCCTCTTGCGGTGGGAACCCCCAACCATAGAATTATTTTTGTTCCCACTTCATATCTGTAATTTTAGTCCAGCAGTGGTGACGCACCCCATTAATGCCAACACTCCGAGGGCAGAGGCTGGACAATTTTTGAGTTTAGCTAGCCTGGTCTAACAGAGTGAGTTCCAGGACACCAGGGCTACGGAGAAACCCTCTCAAAAAGCCAAAAAGAAAAAAAAAAAGGTAATTTGGCACGGTTAAGGATCACATAAATAGCTGTTTTCGAAGGTCCTAGACAACCCCTCCGAAAGGGTCGCTTGCCTCCAAACGGGGTCATGACCCACAGGTTGAGAAGCAGCTCCAGATCCAGCCCTTGGCAGGGTAGGGAAACTGAGTTGGCACAGCCCCATGATGCCCGCTTCCACCAGACCCAACCTACTGACAGCACCACCCCCACTTCTCCCACCAACGAGCCCTACCCTCAAAGTCAGTAACTGAAACTTTAACTTCTAACACACTGGAAACCCACACTGAATTCTAGCAAAGACACCCAAATACCTTTTCCCGTGGTAACAAAACCAAGGAATCACATAAACCCAGCATCCATCATCCCTCCCAACACACAAACCGACAAAACATAGCTGTAATACTTTATTTGTGAATATTTAGGTAACAAATTTCTTTTTTTACTTTGTAGGCTTGCAGAGAAAAAAAATCTACACGGGGTGGCAGTGTTGATTCTTTTGCTGGAAGGAAAATGCCAGCTTTACAGTTCTTAGATTAAGTGCAAAGAACATGCGGGTTACATCACAAAACTCTTTAAGAGGGACAAGGGATAGCTCAAGTTTCCAGCACAGCAGACCAAAGTTAGGAAAGTGTCTCAAGGCTGAGTGTGGTGAAGGGGAGGAGTATACCGACTCCAGCTGCTCTGAAGAAGAACCACCCCTGAGGCGATGAGCTCCCAACACTGGTACGAAACCCCCAAAATACTACAGACTTTACCCATCATTAGGTATGAGAGCAAAATCGCCTTGTGCTACACAGAGAGGCTGCTAACAGCCACTTGAATGTGAAGAACAGAAGCATTCAAAATTTGACAAAGGCAACTCAGTTCCCTTACAAAAGGCTGGAACTTTAAAATAAACTCAGCCACGAACTTGACAACACCCAGCGCTCGGCCGGCCCTCAGGAGCCAGCAGCCCGCCCCCCGGAGGACAGCGGGAGGGCAGGGACGGGCCTCTAATCCACCTCCTCGATGGTGGGCCCCGAGCCCCCGGAGCCGCCCTTGGGCCCCTGGGCCCCGAAGCCCCCGGGCCCGGCGGCCCCCGCGGCCCCCTGGTACAGCGCGCTGATGATGGGGTTGCACACCCGCTCCAGCTCCTCGCGCTTGTGCACGAACTCCTCCTTCTCGGCCAGCGTGTTGGCGTCCAGCCACGAGATGACCTCCTGGCACTTGTCCAGCACCTTCTTCTTGTCGGCCTCGCTGATCTTGCCCTTGAGGCCCTCGTCCTCCACCGAGCTCTTCATGTTGAAGGCGTAGGACTCGAGCGCGTTCTTGGCGGCCACCCTGTCGCGCTGGACCTCGTCCTCCGCCTTGTAGCGCTCGGCCTCCTGCACCATGCGCTCGATCTCCTCCTTGCTCAGGCGGCCCTTGTCGTTGGTGATGGTGATCTTGTTGGCCTTGCCCGTGCTCTTGTCGGTGGCCGTGACGTTGAGGATGCCGTTGGCGTCGATGTCGAAGGTCACCTCGATCTGAGGCACGCCCCGGGGCGCCGGCGGGATGCCGCTGAGCTCGAAGCGGCCCAGCAGGTTGTTGTCGCGCGTCATGGCCCGCTCGCCCTCGTACACCTGGATCAGCACGCCGGGCTGGTTGTCCGAGTAGGTGGTGAAGATCTGGGTCTGCTTGGTGGGGATGGTGGAGTTGCGCTTGATGAGCGCCGTCATCACGCCGCCCGCCGTCTCCAGCCCCAGCGACAGCGGCGCCACGTCCAGCAGCAGCAGGTCCTGCACGTTCTCCGACTTGTCCCCCATCAGGATGGCCGCCTGCACCGCCGCCCCGTAGGCCACCGCCTCGTCGGGGTTGATGCTCTTGTTCAGGTCGCGCCCGTTGAAGAAGTCCTGCAGCAGCTTCTGCACCTTGGGGATGCGCGTGGAGCCGCCCACCAGCACCAGGTCGTGGACCTGCGCCTTGTCCAGCTTGGCGTCCCGCAGCGCCTTCTCCACGGGCTCCAGCGTGCCGCGGAACAGGTCCGAGCACAGCTCCTCGAAGCGCGCGCGCGTGATGGACGTGTAGAAGTCGATGCCCTCGAACAGCGAGTCGATCTCCAGGCTGGCCTGCGTGCTGGACGACAGCGTCCGCTTGGCGCGCTCGCACGCCGTGCGCAGCCGCCGCACCGCGCGCTTGTTCTGGCTGATGTCCTTCTTGTGCTTGCGCTTGAACTCCTCCACGAAGTGGCTCACCAGCCGGTTGTCGAAGTCCTCCCCGCCCAGGTGCGTGTCGCCCGCCGTGGCCTTCACCTCGAAGATGCCGTCGTCGATCGTCAGGATGGACACGTCGAACGTGCCGCCCCCCAGGTCGAAGATGAGCACGTTGCGCTCCCCCCGGCCCGAGCGGTCCAGCCCGTAGGCGATGGCGGCCGCCGTGGGCTCGTTGATGATCCGCAGCACGTTCAGGCCCGCGATCACGCCCGCGTCCTTGGTGGCCTGGCGCTGCGAGTCGTTGAAGTAGGCGGGCACCGTGATCACCGCGTTGGTCACCGGGTGGCCCAGGTAGGCCTCGGCGATCTCCTTCATCTTGGTCAGCACCATGGACGAGATCTCCTCGGGGTAGAAGGCCCGGCTCTCGCCCTTGTAGCTCACGCGCACCTTGGGCTTGTCGCCGTCGTTCACCACCTGGAACGGCCAGTGCTTCATGTCCGACTGTACCACCGGGTCGCCGAACTTGCGGCCGATCAGCCGCTTCGCGTCGAACACGGTGTTCTGCGGGTTCAGCGCCACCTGGTTCTTGGCGGCGTCCCCGATGAGCCGCTCGGTGTCCGTGAAGGCCACGTAGCTGGGGGTCGTGCGGTTGCCCTGGTCGTTGGCGATGATCTCCACCTTGCCGTGCTGGAACACGCCCACGCACGAGTAGGTGGTGCCCAGGTCGATGCCGATCGCCGTGTTCTTGGCCATGGCGCCGCTCTCCGCCGCCGCGGGGCTTCCGGAAGGCTGCGCGCCGCTGGGATGCTCCAGGGGAGGCTGGTCCTGGCCGCGGGTCGGGGCCGCCGCTCCGCTGCTGCTCTCCCGGGGGAGTCCCTCTGCGCCCTCCTCCGCCGCGCCCTCCTCCGCCGCGCTCTCCTCCTCCGCGCTGGAAACCGCGCGGTCCCGCCGCTCTGCGCGCCGCTCTCTCCGCCCGGAGCCTCCGCCTGGGTCGCAGACAGCGTCTGGAGCCCTGCGCGCCGCCCTGCGCCTTTATGCAGCGTCCTCCGGCCCCGCCCGCGCCCGCCCCGCGCCAATCCGCGAGCCCGGGGAGGCCGCGGCGCCCGGAATCTTCCAGCAGTTTCGCGTCGGCTGGAGCTTCCCCGCCTCCTGTGCGTAATCGCTGTGGAAGGTGCCGCCCGCGCCCAGAACTCTCCAGACGCTTCTGGGGTTCGCCGGAGAGGAGGGGCTCCCGACGGGGAGGGGGCGGCGGGAGGCGCGGGTGCCGCCGTTGTCATGGCGACCCGCGGTCGCCGGACCTCTGGGTGAAGCTGGGTAGCGTCCGCTCCTGGGGGTGCTGGGCGGGGAGCGGCTTGTGGGAGCAGCCAGGGAGTTTAAGGTCCAGAAATCTCCCCCACGGGATGGCGGACACAGAAAGGTCCTCCAGGGAGGCGGGATAACGCTAGCTCAAGAAGACTGTCATTGGGTCTTGGCTGCGAGTGGCGGCCTGGGGGCCGCCTGAGGAATGTTTGCCTGTCCGGGGGTTTGTTTTTTTTTCCCCCATCTTAGGTTTGAAAAGGATAAGAGAAGAGATCATGCAGTAAAGTTCATTTGCGTTGCTGTTTTTACTTCACAGTCAACGGACAAGGGTGCAGTAGGTCGCCTTGCGGAGTTCTCGAGGTTTTCAAAAGAAAATCAGTGTGTAAACACTAGGTTCCTCACGTTTGGAGGACCCGTGACCCAGATAAGGAAAGTGTCCCAGGAGACAGGAGGGCAGGACTCAGTCGACCGCGCCTGGGCCACAGCCACTCCCTTTGCCTCAGGCTTTAGCCTGGCATTAGGAAGAGAAATAGAAAAAGAAAACTTTCCGTAGAAGTTGGCAGGGTGTGGTGGCTGAGGCAGGAGGACTGCAGCGAGTCCAAAGCCAGCCTAGGTTACAGGGTAAAACCTCCATCTCAAAAGAGTAAATAAAAAAAAAAAAAAAAAAAAAAGAGTGTAGAAATGCCCGCTTGGCTTTTCCTTCCCAGAGCTCCTCGCGGCACAGTCCTGCTTTCTGCTCTGGCTCTGGTGGCTGCAGTACGGCTGGGGTTAATTTAGGGGTCGTTGGCTCTTCTGTCTGGGCCTGCCGCCCTCGCCAGTTCACCCCTCTGAGATGGAGAGGCAGGGCGCTCTGTCCTCTGATAGCGTCCCACCCCACGGTGCTTTTAAAGTGGGCTTTTGGGGGACCCGCCTGCTCGTTTCCCAGGTTAGCCTTTGGTCTAAGACGTGCCTATCTATCTCCTGTGGCAATTGCGAGCACAAGATCCTTTTCTCCCTCCCTGGCCCTCTTCCTCCTCCGGTGTAGGAAGGAAAGACGCTTGTTACCTGCCTGAAACCGCAGTCCGAGGCTGCTGGGTGATGCGGCTGCCCCCACAATCCCCCTGCGTTAGAGGTGCTGGCGGGGGGATCACAGTTTGAGGCCAGCCTGGGCTACATTAGAGCTTGTCTTCTGGGATCAGAGGAGATCCAGGGCGTTCGGGGTAAGAGGACAATGAGTGTGCAGCGGAGCCTTGGTTCTGAGCTAACAGCTCACAGCAGGGAGAGACTATACATTGTTACACACTTGTCTCTGCTTTTCTTTCTTTTTTATTTTTTTTTCTTTACTACGGTCTCATGTAGCCCAGGTTGGCCTTGAACTGTGTAGCCAAGCCAGGACTTAAACTCTTGCTCCCCCATCCCAAGGAAATGCTCCAGGCCGGCCACCCTCAGTCCTGAGTGTAACTGCGGAGCAGTTAGTTTCTGGAGAGAGCCCTGCTTGCAGGCATCTTCCTGTGTGTGCGTGTTTGTATCGAGATTTCTCTTCTGGGAATCTGAAGGCATTAGCTTGTGCTGTGGTTTGCTCCTCTCAGCCAGTGGCCTGAAGACGCTGCTGCAGAGATGCCCTGTGTGTGAGGGAAGGTTGGCCGGCTGCAGCCTGTTCTGCAGTCGGACCTAATGAATTCAGTCCTAATGAATCACCACCCTGGTTAAACTGGTTAAACGTCAGGGGTTTTTCCACTCCTCTGTGCAAGGGCTAGGGACTCCTCCAAGAGGCCCTGTTAGCTGCCTGGTCCCTTCCAGCGGCCTTCAGACTTCCACCCCCCAGAGGCTGCTCACCCCCACCTCTGGCCACAAACAGCCCTTCCTGTACTCCTGCCCTGGGGGTCAGCAGTGCTCAGAACTCTCCAAAAGAAGGGACGGGGGCTCATTCTGTAGCAGAGGCTAGTCTGCGACTCCAGGACGGCTGACCTTAAACCCGGAATGATCCTATTTGCTCCCCCACACAAGCGTTAGGATTAATAAAAATGTTACCATGCCCAGCCCACTTCCCACAAGAAGATATTTGAAATTTATCTGTCCTTTTAGCCTGGGTACTTCTGGGGTAGAGGCACAGTGTAGGTTTAATTGCTGGGAGGCCAGAGGGTCTGGGAGAAGCCCAAGCTGCTGGGGGTGTTGCTTAGGAAGGAAACATGCTTAACATCCAAGATGGCCTGGCTGACACACACTCACACACACACAGGCACGCACACACGCACGCACCCCAAGAGAGTTTTGGTTCACTCTGGAATTAGGTTTTTACTCAGTTCCATATTTGGAAGTAACAGGATTCCGGGTTCTGAAGCTGGAAGGGCTGTGAAGGACTTTTAAGGGGTGGGGACGGGGGCGGCAGGGGCAGGAGAGGATGCCAGAACACTTGGGGAGAGAGAACCTTCCTCAACCCAAGGCTCCTCTCTCGCTCTTTATTACAGTTTCTTGAAACAGTCCTGTTTTCTCCTCAGCCCTCTTGTTTTTAAAAGAGGATACAGCTGTAGGCACATCCGGAGGAAACCCAAAGAAGCAAGTGAAGTGAATTGCACCGGCAGGTTTGTTGTTTGTTTCTTTTATTTTGAGATAATCTCACCGTATAATCCAGGCTGGCAGGAACTCACCCGGCTTCTCCGGCCTGGTGTGACAGGCAGAAGTGCCACACCCTGCTGAGGCAGGAATTCTTAAGCAAACTGCAGAGCCCTTGGTGACAGGGGCACTCTGGAGATTTCCAGCGGAGTGGAAAAACACTCCGGAGAGGGGAAGACCAGTGTTTGTGTCTGGAATCTACCTCTCTGTCAAGGCTGGGTTGTTTTGTTTTGTTTTGGTGTTTTTTGTTTTTTTGTTTTTCCTTTCTAACAATGAAGTACTTTGTATTACTAAATTACCTCAGTTTCAATATGGTCATCTGTAAAGTAGAATTAACAGTGTCTCCCTCAGGCAGGTGCTCCTGTAATTCCAGAAGGAGAGGCTGAGGCAAGAGGCTGCTGTGAGACCAGGACCAAGCTGAGCCACGTGAAGAAACCCTGCCTCAAAAAGCAGATCCGCTGGGGCGGGGGGGGGGGGCCCTGGGGCTGGGGCTGGGGCTGGGCTCAGCTGGTACAGTGCCTGCCTAGTTTACACATGGCCCAGGGTTAAATCCTTGGTACCACAGAAACAGGATCTGGTGTCACACACCTGGAGCATCCTCAGTGGCGGTGCTGAGGCAGGAGGATCAGAAGTGTAAGGCTGCTCTGTTTACACAGTGAGCCTGAAGACAGCCTGGAATACATGAGACCCTGTCTCAGGGAATAAACACCCCCCAAAAAACTCAGAGGAACAAAGCAAAAGCTGACTTTGTGGCATGGTGGTGCCAAGAACTGACTAAGCTGCTTCAGCGTGCTCGGGCGTTTCTCTCTTCTTTCAGCCCCACACGGAGGGCCGGCTACCCACTCCTTGGGGTGCTCACAAAGCTGGGAACATTACCGGGACTATGGAATTTAACCTGAAAATGATGGTAAAGCCAGGTGCTGGCTTACGCCCCCCCCGCCCTTCTGTAACCCCTGCCCTTGAGAGTCGGCAACAGAGGGGTGCCACAGGTTTGAAGCAGCTTGGTGTATGTAGCAAGTTCCATGCCAGCCGGGGACCCCACTCCAAAGCAAACCAAACCGGACACCGTAGCTCTCCTCTGCTGTCTTGACTGGCATAAGAAAGGCCTCTGCTTTAATTTCCAGGGAAACACAAAACAGTAACACAAGAAGCAGTCACATTATTTTTCATGATGAAAAGATGGAGAGTTTTAAAAAGATTTATTTTTAATAATGTGTGCATGTACAGCAGAGCAGGCGCCTGCAGAGGACAGAAAAGGGCGCGGACCCCCTGGAACTGGAGATACAGTGGCTCTAAGTTTCCAGTCCTGGGTCCTGGGAAGCAAAGGCCAGTTCTCTGCAGGCACAGTACCAGCCCTTCAACATGGAGCCATCAGCGCTCCAGCCCTGAGTTGGGGTTGTTTGTTTGTTTGCTCTGGTTTGGAGGTTATTAAAAGATACTTTTTACTATAGATTTTTGAGAGCAAGGGTTCAGACAGAGAGGCACCTGAGAGGAAAGGGGGCACAGCTGAGGACGTGGGCTTTCCAAGGGAGAGTGGCAGACACAGGTTCACTAGAACGAACACTGGCGGCCGTGGTCCGGGACCTCCGCAAGCAAGGTGGGACACACACACTGTCCACCTGCACGGGAGGCTCAGAACGCCGGGTAACCGAGGCACCCGCCTGTCTGGGACCCACCTAGTACATGAAGGAAGGGCAGGGGGAGGCAGTCGCTCAAAGGCCGGAGCGCGTGGTCTCCCAGGGTCCGCCCTGCTGCTGTTACAGAGCTTTCCCCTCAGACTGTGACATGTTGGCCCACAGAAGGGCAGCAGCATGCGGGACAGGCCTCTAAGTTTTAGGCCCAGTGGGTTAAGTGACCACCCAGGAAGCCCCCTGCTGCCCCACCCTCCCCTGCCCGACCACCCCGCAGCCTCTCCTCTGGATCTGTCAGACAGGGAGGAGGAGGCGGGGCCTGCAGCTGTGGCTCCGCTGGCAGGCAGCTCAGAGAGTCTTCTGGAGAGTAGGTGGCTTGCCTGGGTGAACGCGCTGCTCCGGAGCGGAGAGGGGAGGGGCCGGGGGAAGAGTGCGTTTAAGAGTGTTCCTGAGAATAACGACAGGGCTGCTCCTTCCAGGGCAAACAGCTGCGGCTGGCACAGCCAGCACAGAGCCTGAGCGGCCCCAAGAGACAGGAAAGGGAGGGGCCGAGCCTCCACCCCCTTCCCTTGCCCTTTTGTTGGTTTTCCTTTGGTTTTTGGAGCTGGGGTTTCTCTGTGGAACATCCCTGGCTATCCTGGAACCCAGAGAGCTCCCCTGCCTCCTCCTCCCAGAGTGCTGGGATCACAGGTGTGTGGCACCCTCAACCCCCCAGCCCTTGCTGGTTTTTTAACTATTTAAAGTTTTCATGTTATGGGTGTGAGCGCTTGGCACGTGCCTTGGCACAGCCTGTGTGCCTGGTCCCTGCAGGGGGCAGATGTCTGTGAGGCGCCATGTGGGGGCTGGGAATTGGACCTGAGTCTCCCGGGTCTCAGCCACCATCCCGCCAGCCCCTTCACTAGCTGCGTGAAGCTGCTTCTGGTTTTGTTGGTTTTTTAGACAGGGTCTCATTCTGCAGGACACATGAGCCTTAATCTCCCAGCAGTCCCCTGCCTTAGCCTTGCAAATGCTGGGATTACAAGTTTGTGTCACTTGTTGGTGCTCCTGAGGCTTTCTCAAGGTTCTGGTCCTCCCCATCCTTCCTTCTGGTCCCCCCCATCCTCTTCCTAGTCCTTATCCTTCTGGTCCTCCCCATCCTCCTGGTCCCCCTATCTTCCTCCTGATCACCCCATTCTTCCTTTTGGTCCCTCCCAAAAGGAGGGAGCCTCCCTCCCTGCCCTCCCATCTTCTTCCTGGTTCTTATCCCCCTGGTCCCCCATCCTCCTCCTGGTCCCCCATCCTCCTCCTGGTCCTTATCCTCTTGATCCTCCCCATCCTCCTCACCTCTAACATTCGGGATGGGGGTGTTTCTGTGTGGCCCACACCAGTCTTGAACAGGGATCCTATTGCCTCCACATGGCCCACACCCATCAGGTAGAAACAGTGGAGATTTCCATGACTGGCTTCTCAGGTACTGAGAGAAACAGTTGGGTGGCAGGAGGTGAGAAAACAGGCCCCAGAAGTGAAAGTAGCTGAGCTTCTCAGTAGCTTCCCTCTGTACCCACTTCCCTGACACCCTTCAGAGAGGGGATGGAGGTGTGTGGAGATGGTAACCGTCCTGGTGAGGTGTTGCTGTCAGGAAACACCATAACCAAAAGCAAGTTGGGAGGAAAGCCTCCACATCACTGTCCCTCACTGAAGGAGGTCAGGGCAGGAACTCAAGCAGGGTGGGAGCCTGGAGGCCGGAGCTGAGGCTGTAGAGGGTGCTGCTTCCGCAGCCTGCTTTCTTACGGCACACAGGCGCACCAGCCTGGTCACAGTAGCACACACAATGGGCTGGGCCCTTCCCCAGAAGTCTAAGCCAGAAGATGCCTTACAGCGAATCCTCTCTGAATTGAGATTCCCTTCTCTCAGGTGACTCTAGCCTGAGACTCTAGCCTGCCATAAAATTGCCAGCACTGCAAGGATGAGTCAAGGTCCACACAAAGGCCCCCGATGCAGCCCGTGCTCTGCCAGCGCTACGGTACTGAGGTCCTTCTGGTACTGCAACACTAGATCAGCAGACGACACCTGGGATTCTTAACGTGTAGCAACAAAAGCTGCAAACGGGGCCCAGCAGGATGGCTCAGTAGGTGAAAGGGTTTGCACACAAGCCTGACCTCAAGTTCAATACTCCAGAGCTCACAGTGGAAGAAAACTGACACACGCATGCATGTGTGCGCATACACACACACACACACAATTTTTAAAAAACCACACGTGATTTCGGTTTTAGCATCCTTCCAGAAATAGCAGTTAATGGAAGCACTGGCCTGACAGCTCCACTCTAAATAGCAGTTAATGGAAGCACTGGCCTGACAGCTCCACTCTTCCCCGTCTGGTGTGAGGGCTGAACCCCGGCCTGGCTGGTAAACACATGGCTCTCACACCACTCAGTTACATCTGCAGCTCTTACCACGCCCACTTTAAAAGATTCGGGGGAGGGGCAGTGAGGCGGCCCAGCCTGGGGTATAAGAGAACCCACCTCACGAGACAGAACACCCAACAACTAGGAACCCCGGCCTTAGGATGTACATCAGTACAACATTTGCTTAGCATCTGCAAGCAGTAGGTTTGATGCCCAGCACACAAAGTAAAATAAGATTGAAGGGCTCAGTGTAGCCTCAAACCCCTTACCACATACAAAGCAAAAAGCCAAACAAAAAGTTAGAAGTCAGGCCTGGTGGATTAATCCATGTCTGTAATCAACGCCTGAGAGGCTGAGGCAATAAGACTCCCAAGTTCAAGCCCAGGATGGACTTGACTTCTAAGCCAGCCTGGGCCACAAAAGGCTTTGTCTGAAGCAGGTTAAAAAAATAAAAATGAACTGCCAGGTGCAGTAGCACAGGCCTGTAATCCCAGCAGGCGGGTCTCTGTGAATTCAAGGCCAGCCTGGTCTATAAAGTGAGTCCAGGACAGCCAAGGCTACACAGAGAAATCCTGTCTTGAAAAACCTAAATAAATAAATAAATGATTACATTTAAAAATTTTCCATGTAATCTCAGTGGGCTAGTGAGGCCTCGCTGACTGACTCAGCCTCAACCTCAAAACATTGGCATTAGAGCACGAGGGCCAGTCAGATGCCTCAGGAGGTAAAGCGCTTGCTGCCAAGTTTCCCTCCCCAGGACCTCCCCAGAGGGTGAAAAGAGAGAACATACTGTCAGAGTCCTCTGAGCCCTGCATGTGTGCCCTGGCATGTGGATGGCCCCATGCTGGTCCTCAGAGCCTGCATGTGTGCCCTAAATGACCACACCCTCACCATACATAGAGAGGGCACAACTTTATTAAGATGAGAACCAGGCATTGCACCCCTAAGCTGCCCAGCGTCCACAACCTTGTGTGCCTGGTTGCTCCGCCCCGCCTTTCGCTGTGGTGATGTGTTCGCCTACCCCAGCACCTCCTCCCAAGTCATCCTCACATCTCTCACCTCCTGAGACAGCATCCCACAACTTCACACTGGACCTCAGGCCCTGAAGGGCTTTTCACTTGCTCTGACTTCCTACGTTTTCCTTCAGCAAAACAGACCACAACGCAATGTTCCCTCTGCTCTCCAGGACCCCCGTCTCTACAAAAAATGTTACTCAACTGTAGTGGAAACAGAGGGAGATGAAATAAGCAGCAACTGCTTCTGACCTCAAAATACAACAGGCACCCAAGACATGGCGGGTCATTTTGAAGTTTATTTATAAAAAGAAATGTAAACATTGACCTGAGTTCAGAATGGACAGGTAAAAACCTAGTGAACAGAAGGACGGCAGTATAAACTCACTCCCAGTTGGGGACAAAAGCTCAACAACAAAAGTCAACTCAAAAGTACATACAGGAAGAAGCGGCCCCGTCCTCCCGCCTTCCCGTCCTCCCGCCTTCCCGCCTTCCCGTCCTCCCGCCTTCCCGCCCTCCCGAAGGCAGGCTCCGCCCACCAAGGAACCGACCTCTGTGCATCAACACCGGCGCCAGCGGCAGAACCCCAAGACAAGGGAACCCTGATCAACCTAACATTTCCCACCATCCCTCCTTCTTCGTGTTTTAAGACAAGATCTCTACCTAGTCTGGTTGCCCTGGAAATCATCACATAGACCAGCCCGGCCTCCAACCCGCGGAGATAAAGGTGGGGAGCCCACAGCGGGGAGCCCACGGCAGGCAGCCTGTTTCCTTTTAAAACCACCCGGATGAGACAAAACCAAACCTGCTCTGACTTTTCCTTATTGAGAGCCGAAGGGTGAACATAATATTAAGTTGCCAAATAAAAACAACTTTCTACTCTGTAGTCTAGGAAAACAGTGCTGAACTGAAAGCGGGAAAAAGAAAAAAGGACACCCTCAGAGCACTAACTTGCAGGAAACGTCAAGAACGAGTTATTCCGCAAAACACGAGACAGTCCCTGGGGCTGGTCTAAACTGCAGGGCCAGCTCGGCGGGGAAGGACCAGCTCGGCGGGGAAGGGCCAGCTCGGCGGGGAAGGACCAGCTCGGCGGGGAAGGACCGTTTCGCGTCGGCTGGAGCTTCCCCGCCTCCTGCGCGCAATCGCTGTGGAAGGTGCCGCCCGCGCCCAGAACTCTCCAGACGCTTCTGGGGTTCGCCGGGGAGGAGGGGCTCCGACGGGGGGGCGGCCCCCTGCGCAGCCGCCTCGGTTGCCGCGGCGACGCAGGACCGCGGAATTGACCCGCCGTCACCGCGAGCTCGCTCGGGTTGCGGACCAGCCTCCTGTCCTCTCGGTGTGGGCGGCTGACTCGCAAAGTCCTGGCCGCGGGGTGGAGCTGAGGCCTCGCAGCTGCCCCTCCGCCCGGGGACCCCGGGAGAGGACCGGGGCGTGTCTGGTGACGCGGTCCCCTCCAGTCGCGTTACAATGGCCGTGCTGCCTCTGACCTCATGGACTAAGTTAGGAATCACAGGATCTGTCCCACAGCCGGCTCAAAGTTGCTGGGAGGGTCGGGGTGGGGGGTGGGGGGACCCCGGCTGCGCAGTTTTGATGTTCCTGGAGCTCCCCACTCACAGGGGCTCAGAGACCTCAAGCTACCAAACTGGAGCGAAGGCGAAGAGATTCCAGGTGAGCCGTGGAGGCTCGGATTGGAATGGGGCAGGTTTGTGTCCCAGTTGGTCCTTATTTAAAGGGCCCAGGAGCCTTTTTTAGGTCTGACTGGTTGATTTACAGGCAAGGTCTAGTGGAACCCGCCACGCGTCTGGCTCAGCGTCCTGAGTGTTGGCATGGTACGCGGGCCTCCACACAGAGACCCCAGTCTTAATTGTGGGGGTGGGGTTGGCAACCAGGAGAAGAGAGGCCGGAACGGTTGAGGGACACAGGTGTCTGGAATTAGTCTGAGCTCGGACTCGGGAGCTGACACCTTAAGACCTTGTTGAATATGTTATTGGCACCAGAAGACAGGCGTTACGAGAGAGAGAGAGAGAGAGAGAGAGAGAGAGAGAGAGAGAGAGAGAGAGCGCCAGAGCAGGGCGAGCCGGCACACCCCTTTAATCCCAGCACTCAGCGAGGCAGACAGACGCAGGCAGAAGACAAAGGGTAGAAACTGGGTCCAGAGATGCACTCCCAGCCCTCGGGGGCAGAGGCAGGCTAGTCTGTAAAGCTAGTCCAGGACAGCCAGGGCTACACAGAGAAACCCTGTCTTGAAAAAACCAAGTGAGAGAGAGAGAGAGAGAGAGGCTGGGTGCCTGTGAAGCCAGACAGAATGTCTAAGGGGAGGGGCGGGGCTGGGGCGGGAACAACAGTGAAGACCAGACTTTATATTTAAAATAAATAGAAAAATGCCCTAGTTCTCAGAAACGTTGACTGGGGCTGCATGCTGGCTCAAACCTCTAATCCAAACTCAGGAATGTTTACAGGGGATTGCCTGAGCTACATAGTGAACCCCTGTCTTAAAAAAAGAACTGAGGGATGTCCCCCCCAGCAGCCATCCTCACAGTAAACTAAATTACTCCACCACAGGTTGCTAAGGTGTGTGTGTGTGTGTGTGTGTGAAGGTGTCAAATCTTAGGAGCTGCCATGCGGGTGCTGGGAATTGAACCCAGGTCCTTTAGGCAGAGCACCTTTAGTGCTCTTAACCGCTGAGCCATCTCTTCAGCACCACAGGAAGCACCCTTAACTGCCCTCTCTTAGGACTCCTAATATCTTTTGTAGTTCAGAATGCAGTACTAGGAGACAGGTAGGCAGGTGTGGTCCCACAGTAAAATAGTCACTGTGGTGGGAACACTACAGCTCATTTAGGCCCCAGTGAGGAATGGGGAATGTACATCCATCTTCCTTCCGCCCTTGGAGCAGCTGAGAGCCATGTGCTCTGCTGTCGCCATGGAAGCACTTTGCCATGAAAGCCAGGACTAGGTGTGAGTGTGGACCTATGTCAGCAGCAGCAGCTGCAGTAGCCAAGACGTGCTGGCGTCCGGTGTCCAGAGGAGGTGGCGACTATGAAGCCAACATTGCTCACTTTTGGAAGTACTGAAATGCCCATGCTCATGGATGAGAATTTCGGACAAAGGTGCCGAGTGAAATAAGGCCGCCCATGAACGGCTCAATGCTATGGCATTCCAGTTGTATAGGATGCTAAGAGTAGGCGAATCTGCAGAGGCAAAAGTCCAGAAAACACACCACTCGTGGTGGGCAAGCTCAGCAGCGGTTACTGGCAACCCTACTCCGGGTATTCCTGCTATAATGAGTCTGTTTCAGAATGAATATAGGCAAAGGCTCTTTGCTGACGTAGGGATTCTAATCACGTCTCCTGTGGCACGGTTCAGATAAGTAGGGAGTGAGTTTGACAGTGGCAAGTCGCCGGGGTAAGCCTCCTGCACCATGCTGAGGATTGACCAGCCTGTCTCAACGTAGGTAGATAAGAACCACTGCAGAGGCCATAGAGGATCCTTGAGAGCCTCGGGGGCTGCCCAAGGGTCTTAGGAGCTGTGTTCTGAGACAGCAGTCCAGTGAGAACACAGTCACCCTGGAGTGCCCACCACAGCCTAGCATCCCCAAGGCCGGAGGTTACAGCCCCAGCACACACCGAGATAAAACCCAGAACCAATCCCAAAGATAGTTCCAAAGAATGAAGACAGTGAGAGGTAGGCAGAGTAGGCATTTGGGGATGTTTATTTGACTTCTTTCAGGGATGCAAAGTCAAAATGTATACATTATAGCACCAGGCAGACACCTTTGGGCCTGAAAGCTCCGGCACCTTTCTCT
Organism: Meriones unguiculatus; assembly: GCF_030254825.1. Taxonomy (NCBI): domain Eukaryota; kingdom Metazoa; phylum Chordata; class Mammalia; order Rodentia; family Muridae; genus Meriones; species Meriones unguiculatus. The sequence goes on along the minus strand of NC_083363.1, from coordinate 1,924,468 downwards.
AGCTGACTCCTATTCCCACGAGACAGGAGAGAGCATGGAGTGGCGGGAGGCTTGAGAGCTCGGCAGTGTCAGCCTGCATCCTCGGCCTTTGGAAGGCTGAGGGAGGGCAGCTGCAGGTGTGGCGGTCGCCTGGGAACAGGGTGATCTGGCCTGCAGAGCGAGACACTGCCTTAAAAACAAGGAACCAGCAACCCACAACAACCTCCCGAGAAGCGAGAGGCAGCTCAGTGGGCGGAGGCAGCTCAGTGGGCGGAGGCAGCTCAGTGGGCGGAGGCCCCGAGTTCAACCCTCAGATCCCACAGAACAGAACAGATGGCCATGGTGGCCTGCAGCTGTGGCCACAGGGCACGGATCACCGGCCAGCCAGGGCTTCAGGTCAGTGACAAAGGCCCTGTTTCAGCAAGGTGGCTGTCAGGAGAATGATACCTAGGGCTGCCCCCCCAAGCCACATGTTCACGCACAGCACACACACCTTTCACCAGAACAGCAACAAAAACATTGACAAGTGCTCAGGGTAGGACTTCCTTCTGCCCAAAAGAGGCTAGAGAGTCTGCGCTGTGTCTGTCTTCATCTTCGGGCTTTTGAGAAGGCTGATTGACGGAGCTCAAGAGCTGCCTCAGCAGTTCAGAGGGAGCTACAGCTGGGATACAAAGTGAGTAAACTGTAATTTAAAAATAAAAATAATAAGAAAGAGCACATTCTGCTCCTGCGGAAGACCTGGGTTCAATTCCCAGCATCCATAGGCTTAAGACTGTAACCCCAGTCTCAGGGGATCTGACACCCTCTGCTGCTCTCCTTAGGACACAGACATATATGAAGACAAATGTTCATACACAAAATAATCTTTGATTATTAGAAAGAAAACTACCTAAGGGCTACTGAGGGCTCTGCCATTAAGAGCACATCTGTTCCTGTTGGAGACCTGGGCTTAGCGCCCTGCACACCACCTCGGGCACTTCACAATGGTAATTAACTCAACACCAAGGGCATCGGTGCCCCTGACCTTCACGGGTGCCTGCTCATGTGCAGAGGCCCACACAGCCACACATGCGTGCACACAAAATAATAAAAACAGACCTTGAAAGAGGAAACCTGACGTCAACAAACAGTTTTATTTTAAAACATCAGAATGTGAGTCTAACGCTCCTTTCTCCGCAGGTCCAGGAAAACGATGGCTACTAATAAAGGAATGGCCATCGGCATCGACCTGGGCACCACCTACTCGTGCGTGGGCGTGTTCCAGCACGGCAAGGTGGAGATCATCGCCAACGACCAGGGCAACCGCACGACCCCCAGCTACGTGGCCTTCACGGACACCGAGCGGCTCATCGGGGACGCCGCCAAGAACCAGGTGGCCATGAACCCCCAGAACACTGTTTTTGACGCCAAACGTCTGATCGGCAGGAAGTTTAATGACCCTGTGGTGCAGTCGGACATGAAGCTTTGGCCGTTTCAAGTGATCAACGAAGCCGGCAAGCCCAAGGTGCTGGTGTCCTACAAAGGGGAGAAGAAAGCCTTCTACCCCGAGGAGATCTCGTCCATGGTGCTGACCAAGATGAAGGAGACTGCAGAGGCCTTTCTGGGCCACAATGTCACCAACGCGGTGATCACGGTGCCCGCCTACTTCAACGACTCGCAGCGCCAGGCCACCAAGGACGCGGGCGTGATCGCGGGCCTGAACGTGCTGCGGATCATCAACGAGCCCACGGCGGCCGCCATCGCCTATGGCTTAGATAAAGCAGGTCACGGGGAGCGCCACGTGCTCATCTTCGACCTGGGGGGCGGCACGTTCGACGTGTCCATCCTGACGATCGACGACGGCATCTTCGAGGTGAAGGCCACGGCGGGCGACACGCACCTGGGCGGGGAGGACTTCGACAACCGGCTGGTGAGCCACTTCGTGGAGGAGTTCAAGCGCAAGCACAAGAAGGACATCAGCCAGAACAAGCGCGCGGTGCGGCGGCTGCGCACGGCGTGCGAGCGCGCCAAGCGGACGCTGTCGTCCAGCACGCAGGCCAACCTGGAGATCGACTCGCTGTTCGAGGGCATCGACTTCTACACGTCCATCACGCGCGCGCGCTTCGAGGAGCTGTGCGCGGACCTGTTCCGCGGCACGCTGGAGCCCGTGGAGAAGTCTCTGCGGGATGCCAAGATGGACAAGGCTAAGATCCACGACATCGTTCTAGTGGGCGGCTCCACCCGCATCCCCAAGGTGCAAAAACTCCTCCAGGACTATTTTAATGGACGAGATCTCAACAAGAGCATCAACCCCGATGAGGCGGTGGCCTACGGAGCTGCAGTCCAGGCAGCAATTTTAATGGGGGACAAATCGGAAAAGGTGCAGGATTTGCTGCTGCTGGACGTGGCTCCCCTGTCGCTGGGGCTGGAGACGGCAGGCGGCGTGATGACGGTCCTGATCAAGCGCAACTCCACCATCCCCACCAAGCAGACCCAGATCTTCACCACCTACTCGGACAACCAGCCCGGTGTGCTGATCCAGGTGTACGAGGGCGAGCGGGCCATGACGCGCGACAACAACCTGCTGGGCCGCTTTGACCTGACTGGGATCCCGCCGGCGCCCCGGGGCGTGCCTCAGATCGAGGTGACCTTCGACATCGACGCCAACGGCATCCTCAACGTCACGGCCATGGACAAGAGCACGGGCAAGGCCAACAAGATCACCATCACCAACGACAAGGGCCGCCTGAGCAAGGAGGAGATCGAGCGCATGGTGCAGGAGGCCGAGCGCTACAAGGCGGAGGACGAGGGCCAGCGGGAGAAGATCGCCGCCAAGAACGCCTTAGAGTCTTACGCCTTCAACATGAAGAGTGCAGTGAGTGACGAGGGCCTCAAGGACAAGATCAGCGAGCCTGACAAGAAGAAGATAGTGGAGAAGTGCAACGAGGTCCTTTCCTGGCTGGAGGCCAACCAGCTGGCTGAGAAAGATGAGTTTGATCATAAGAGAAAAGAACTGGAAAGCATGTGTAACCCTATCATCACAAAACTCTATCAGGCAGGGTGCACTGGGCCCACCTGTGCCCCGGGGTACACACCCAACAGGGCTGCCACAGGCCCGACCATTGAGGAAGTAGATTAGCGTTTTTTTTCTGGAAGTACAGGGTGCTAGGGTGCCTCTAGGTGAATTTTATTCATCTTCAAACATCATTATGATTCTTGAACTGACTGGACTTAAACCTAAGTCACCGTCCTTTGGGATTCCGACGGGGAAGTCTTAGATTCCATCTTTTCGTGCCCCCACCTCTCACCTATAATCCTGAAATGGTCCTTCAGGAAAGCCAGGCCCCTCTTTGAGCCATTTGAAGAATCTGGCTTCTGTTATTTATTAGCCACACCCCACCGCGTCCTACCTGTGGGGGATGGTTATTTGCCTTTCAGTAAATTTGTTCCCAAAGGAAACAGTTTGTTGTGTTTTGATTTGTTTGGCCAGGCCCCTACTCTACCTTGCACGACTAGCTCACTCCACACTATGTAGGCCAACTTGGCCCTCAACCTGCAGCCGTCCTCCTGATTTCCGAGACTGCAGCACACGCCATCATGCCCAGCTTTTGGTTTCGGGGGCAGGGCTTCTGGACGCCCAGGTTAGCCTCCAAAGTTCTGTGCCCAAGCGAGCTGATCTTCCCTTAACCAGCTTACTTCCTGGTATCTTTAAGCTGTTGGTGCTTCTGGGACATTAAGAAAGCAAGCTCACAGAGGACCTGCATTTTCTGTTCATGAGTTCCTTGTGAATGTTTAACCTCCTAAAGCACTTGGATTTGTGTAAGTTCAGCATTTCCAACAAAATTATTTTGCCTTTGTTTTCTTGTTTGGAGACGGGGTCTTACGTAGCCTAGCTCTGCCTTGAACTTGTGTTCATGTTGCCTGGGATTAGAGAACACTAGTTACACCTGCCAAGAAAAATATTTTCTAACTCTCGGTACCCTGGGCCGGGTATGAAGCAGTTGCTAACTGTGGTGACTGCTTGTAACCAGTGACAGGCTGTTTTAGGTTCAAGTGTTAAGAATTCTGCTGAACTTGGTAAACAAATCCTGCTTGAATGCTGGCGGGTCCAGATCTGAACGCAGTGATGCGCACCTGCAATCCCAGCATGGGGTGGGGGCAGAGAGAGAAGCATCTTTGGATCAGTGGGGGGCCAGAGAGACAGCTTAGTGGTTAAGGACACTTGTTACTCTCCAGAGGACCTGGGCTTCATTCCCAGCATCTATATGGTGACTAATCACTATAACTCCAGAAGACCCAACACTCCCAGTCTCTGGGAGCACTACACACGTGGTACACAGGCAAACACACAAGTAAGAACACTCTCACGCATAAAAATTTTAAGATATTTAATAAAATGAGGTGTAAAGCAAAGAAGACCAGTGTCCATCTCTGGCTTGCATGTCCAGCTCCCCCCACCCCCCCAGGAAACCCTGGCTACAGTCTATTCCGGCATCCCCGCACACTGCAGAGCATTCCACCCTGTAATCAGCAAGCCCAGACTCCCAGAATTCTCACCCATGTCCCATGGCTGCCTTGCACCTACAGCCAACCTTAAGAGGAGACAACAAACATTCCTCAGCAAAATAGCACATGTCCTGTGTATCCAGACAGGATTCCCACACGAGGGACAACACAGCAACTTGTCTTTCAGTTACTATGAGAAACAACTACATCGCCTTTGCTCTCCCCCCCCCCCCCCAAGTGCCATCTTTTCTCTGGGAATTGCCCGCAGAGGCTCTGTGGTCTCTTCTGTCAGAGCTTCAGTCACAGCTGGAATGTTGCAGGCCTGTTCCCAGAACATTCAAGCAATATTTGGAGGCAAGCTATCGGAAACTATTTCAAGGATGCAGGGATGGCTCAGCAGTGAAGAGCAGCTGTTGCTCTTTTGGAGGACCCAGATTCCATTCCCAGAGCCCACAGTGGCTCACAGCTGTCTGGAACTTCAGGCCTTGGGCATTTGAAGCCCTCCTCTTACCAGGCACTCATGCAGCACGGACATAATGCAGGCAAATATACCCATGCACAAAAAAGCTTTACAAAAAGCTATTTTTACCACTGAGCAAAGTCTGTTTAGTCCTTTACATACAAGTGCTATGCAAAACTTAAAAAAATGCATTAAAAAAATGCTAGCACTGGGGATGCCATTCATTGGTAGATTTTGCTTAGAATGCGTAAGTTCCGGGTTCAAGCTCCAGAAAAGCACGTACTGCAATTACCACAAAAGGTGCTGAGAGAAACTTATTTACCGGGAACCTCTGATAGCCAGGATTTGTGTTCACGCTTCCCTCTCTCTGTCTCACACTCACTAACGACTGGGTGTTGAAGTGTATTTCACTCTCTCTGACACAGGGTCTAGCTACGACAGCGGCAGCTGGCCTCTAAACCGAAATCCTCCTGCCCCAACTCTGTCCAGGATTGCAGGAGGGCACCAACCCTGCCCAGCTCTTAGCAACACTTTATCCGTTCCTCATCAAAGAATACGCAAGTCACAATTTTCTCAGTCTTCCCAGTAATTCTCAACAGGAAACGCAGAGTACGTACGAACCACACGGAGCGGAGGAGAGACTACATAAATAACAGAGCAGAGGCGAGCCGACCACGCAGCCGCCGCGGCCCACGCATGCGCGTTGGGAAGCGGCCGCTCAGCAGGAAGTGGGACCAGGAAGGCCCGCCCCTTCCGGCTTGGCGTTCCTCGCCGCTCTGCCGTGCTCGGCTCAGCCGCGCGCTCTCGGCCGGGCGACTGTGGCGTCTCCCCCCCGCGCCTGCGTGATCCTGTCGTGCCCCACGCGCGGGCTCGCGCTCGGGCTCCCGCCCTGCCTCCGGCCCGCAGGCCCCGGCCCTTTCCTTCGCGGCCCGGGCCGCAGCGCGAGGCGCCAGCACCATGGTGGGTACCGTGACGTCAAAAGGCCGCGCCGCCGCGCGCCGCGGGCCGTTCGAACTGTGCGGGGCCGGGTGGCGCGCCGGCGCTCAGGGCTGCGGTTAGGCCCCAGCGCTTCCTTACGGTCTCGGGGCCCAGCACACCTCAGCTTGAGACCGCCTGGGACAAATGGTGTTTTGGGGGAAGCTTGCAGCAAGTCCAAGAGAAAGCCCGCGGGCCCCGCGGGAGAACGGAAAGCTAGTCTCGCGTTTCCGTGCTGGAGACCAGGAGTTTTTGAGGGTGCGGGTGGGAGGCGGGCTGCATTTCCTGGCAGAAATAAGCAGGTTCCCGTGGGAGGTTCAGAGGGTGGGCCCTGGCGTCGGGGGGCAGGGCCGTCACTGTCTCTCCGGCCCAGTGAGCTGCAGCGTCTGAGATCGTTGCTGTGACAACTACCAGAGTCGGTGGGGCCACAAAGACTAGTATTTCAGAGTAGATACCGGGTTCCTCCTCCGCGTTCCCTTTCATGTGACAGTTACCCCCTCCCTCTTCTCCAATAGCTCTTCTACTCCTTTTTCAAGTCCCTTGTGGGCAAGGATGTGGTCGTGGAACTCAAGAATGACCTCAGGTAGGTAGTTATTTCAGCGAGTTGGTGGAAGGTGGGGGTGCCTGGGTCCTGAACCATTTTTTTTTTTGCAAAGTGATTTGATACGTATGTATACATACTTATTTATATATTTAACTTACATGAAATATATTTATTTGTTACATATTATAGATAACAATATATTATGTTTTTATTGTGTATAATTTAATTATAATACACATTACTTACTGTGTGTGTGTACATATGGTGTCTTGGAAAATACAAAGCGATGGCTGTGTATTAGAGCTATATTAGAGGACGTTGACATCCTTTTTCGACCTAGTGAATTCCCAACCAGCCAGAGCTACTCAGTGAGACCCTTTCTTAAAACTAAAAGAATCTGGAAATACATGTGTTCAGGCAAGCTTGCACTGTGCTTTTAAAGTGTCCTAAATAATCTCTTCTTATACTCTTGGAAAAAATAGACCACAGTGATTATAATACCTGAAAAGTTTAAACAATTTAAATATCTAGCATTAATCCATCAAGATGTTAGAGGTTAGTTAGAATTCAGTAGGGAGTACTTCCATATTGAAACCTGTTAGCATAGGACTGAGGTGTATTGGTAGGGTAGGAAGTTGGCTGTCACATAATGGCATAGTGTCTACTGTGTTAAAGAAAATGTAAAGAGAAGACAGAGCACAGTCCCTTCTGCTCCTGGGACCTCTCCCGCCTTGTATTTGCTCCTTCCTTCCTTTCTTCTCTTTCTTCTTTTTTTTTTCCCCCCTTGGTTTTTGAGCCAGGCTTCTTGTGTACCCCTGAGTGTCCTGAAACTCACTGAGATCCACCAACCTCTGCCTCCTGAGTGCTGGGATTTGCCCGGCTGTGCCATTTGCCCTTAATCATTCAGGACTTGAATAGAGGCAGTATCACTGGAAAGATGTTTCTGTGTTCTTTTATTTACATCAGTCCAGCTCTTAGAGTTTGTTTTATTCTTAATAGATGCTTTGGAAATTACAGTTTTCACTGAAGTGTTTTTCTTTTGTGTGGGACTGGGCATGCTCAACAAGCAAGCCACCACCTGAACTCCATCACCAGCCCTCACACTGTATCGTCTCATGTTTCTCTCTTTTTAAAACATTTTATTTGTTGACTCTTGAAAGCGTTGGGCACATGTTGGTACTTGAGAACCTTAATTCTGCAATGCCTAGAACATGGTGCTGACATGCAGGAAGGGTGAGAGGCCCGGCAGCTAAGACCTTTTGTGTAGTCCAAGTGTTAGAGTAGTGGGGAGCCATAGAATGTAGAGAGTGGAGGAGGGTAATTTTAGTTACCTTTATGGATATGTAGGTGTTGACATGCTGTTTTTTTTTTTTTTTTAAATCTATTTAGGTTCTTATATCTCTACCTCCCTTCACCCCTTATCCTTTCCAACACCCCAACACCAGGTAGGAGAGAAAGGTTAGTAGGAGAGGGGCCATTGGTTTCGCAGTTTACTTCCTGCTGGTTAGGGTCACTGGGTTCTTTGGGACAAATCCAATCTTCGTAGTCAGGATGTCTCCAACTTCTCATCAGACTGCAACAACTGGAGCAGCAGGGGGAGCAGCAGCAGCCTTCTTTCAGGCACCCCTGTCCCTCTCTGGGCTCTTGCATTCCTACCCTCTCAGAGTCCCCAGACCTAAACTGCCTGCAGCCAACAAAGATCCCTTTCAGGGCCTGCATGAGACAATAGTCTGCTGCCGTGGATAGTCTGAAGCAGCCCACACCTGGGATAAAACAAAAACATGTTGACATAACATAACTGAGTTTTTAAAGAAACCAGAATGCCTGCTACACATAAGTCTCTGGCTGGAAAGGAGCAAAAGGTTAGACATAGCAGTTGGGCCTGGAGAGGTGGCCCAGTGTTGAGAAAGGTTGCTGCCCTTCAGAGAACTAGAGCGCGGGTCCCAGCAAGTGCCTTGAGTAGTTCACTGCATGTCTGGTGGGCTGCACGCAACCGCCTCTAACAAGCATCTGACGCCTCGTCAGGCCTCTGCAGGTGCAGACTGTCCACATACGTGTAAATAACATAGTCTTTATTTAAACAAACAAACCAACCAAAACACAGCTGATCCTTCTAGGAGAAAAGCAGATCTGGGCTGACATTCCAGCTTATTTGCTCTAAATTTTGTTAATTTAGAAGACCTCTCTCTCTCTCTCTCCCTCTCCCTCTCCCTCCCCTTCCTTCCTCCCTCCCTCCCTCCCTCCACACACACACTCACACACACTCGCGCATGTGTGAGTGTTCTGCAAGTGTTCTGCCTGCATGTACTGCATGTATAGCTACATACCAGAAGAGGGCACCAGATCTTACCATAGATAGTTGTGAGCCACCATATAGTTGCTGGGATTTGAAATCAGGACCCCTGGAAGAACAGCCAGTGCTCTTAACCTCTAGGCCATGTCTCCAGCCTCCCCTCCATTAGAGGACCTCTTAAGTCCTAGATATTAATTACTTTTAAAGGATGAGTATAGGTGGTGGTGATGGCAGCACATGCCTTTAATACTTTAATTCTGCGACTCATGAGGTAGAGGCAGGCAGATCTCTGTGAGTTTGAGGCCAGCCTGGTCTACAGAACGAGTTCTAGGACAGGAAGGGCTATGCAGAGTCCCTGGGAGACACAGAGAAGATGGACATGGATGATGGCTCCTATATATAGTTTTAAAACTTCAGAAGTGGAGGCAGGAGAATTGCCACAAGTTTGAGGCCAGCCTCGGCCAAATGGAAACTTGTCTTAAGAAGGAAATACAAATATGCAGAATACAGGCCTGGCCTGCAGCCCTTTGGTAGTAGATGTGTAAGGGAAGACTCGGTTCTGAAGTGATGAGCCATTTTGAGATGCTTTATCAGATCTCACAGGTGGTGCCCACTGGCTTCTGGGCCATGAGTTCCTCCCCCACATTCTCTAGTTCTGATGTTCCCTCCATGATTTCGTGTAAATTAATTTGGGTCTTTCCTCTTTCCCTTGACAGCATCTGTGGAACCCTCCACTCTGTGGACCAGGTGAGGTGCAGTGAAGGCTGTTAGTTCTTGGGGAAGGAGGTGGGGCGGGGATTGCTGCGTCTTGTCTCTGGACTAGGGTTAACGACGGTGTCCTCTTTCTTAGTACCTCAATATCAAGCTCACCGATATCAGTGTCACAGACCCTGAGAAATACCCTCACATGGTGAGTTGGGGCTGGTGAGGAAGAGGGGCCCCTGGGCGGACACATTGTCAACGGACACGCTTTCACATTTGTCCCCAGCTGTCCGTCAAGAACTGCTTCATCAGAGGCTCCGTCGTCCGCTACGTGCAGCTGCCAGCAGATGAGGTGGACACACAGCTGCTGCAGGACGCGGCCAGGAAGGAGGCCCTTCAGCAGAAACAGTGATGGTGCCTCTTCCCTCCCCTCTTTCCCTTTGGTGACCCATAGCGTGATGTCCAGCTAAGGACAAGGACCCCTGCCCAATTCTTAAGGTGTGTTTTGTTTTGTTAATGATAAGTTTTGTTCTTTTTAATTGAATGGATGAGATAATTCCTCAGTTGAGAAGGGAGGGTAAGAAAGCCAAGAACTGCAGAATGTTTCTGGACTGCTCCCGGTCCGCATGTACCTTTCTCTCACCTTCCCAGGAGATGGGGGAACATCCTAGCCCTTCCCAGGGCTGCACGTGATAGATTTGGGGGATGGAAAGACTCTGTCCCGCATCGGGAATAAACTTTATGATGCAGACTCAGTTCCTGTGTGTTGGGCTGGAGGTGGGACAGAACGTTGAATCGCCTTCACTCCAGTACTCCACATTCCTCCCTCGTCCACTTCCAGCCACGGTTCAGCCAACTCACCAGCATTGTGTGCTTCTGCCGTGAAGCTCCTAATCGGGTAAATCAGGGAGTCAGCTGCCAACTGTTGGGCTGCTCCCCAGGGTCCATTTGGTGGGAACAGAACCCATTTTCCACATGTGCTCAAGTACACACAATAAAAATATATCTCTGCATTGTCTCAACTCACCAGCTGCCCGAGTAATGACACAGAGACTTTATTGTTTATGAATGCTTAGGCCTTATAGATTAGGCTTGTTCCCAGATAGGATAGCATCTATAACTGAATGACGCATTTGTTGTGGTCTAAGTTCTGCCATGAGGCTTGTTACCTTTCCTCGGTACCAGCACTTCTTTCTTCCTCCGTGTCTAGCTGGCAAATCTTGCCTTTGATGGTTTCCCAGCATTCCTATCTCTGCCTGGAAGTTCCACTTACCCTCTTCTGCGTTGTTATAGACCATTCAGCTCCTTATTAAACCAATTGGAGGGGGGGGAAATGCTTATGAAACACTGAGACAGGTGATCTTTATAAAATACCAAAGTCCAGCCTGTACTCAAATCTCTGCCAGTGTATAAACTGACCATTGCACACAAAGACAACCTTTATACAGTGCACAGGACATTATCCCCCATTTAGTCCATAAAAGGCTTTCTCTAACATCAGTGAACTATATGCAACAAGAACAATATCAGGTAAGAATTACAGTCAGTGTCCAGTCCATTGGTACTTGGCAACTTTGGAAAAAACACTCTTGGTGTGTTCAAAGTTCTGTTCTTTTTTTTTTTTTTTTTTTTTTTAATAATTATTTTTTTAATTTATTTATTATGTATACATTGTTCTGCCTGCATGTATACCTACACACCAGAAGAGGGCACCAGACATCATTATAGATGGTTGTGAGCCACCATGTGGTTGCTGGGAATTGAACTCAGGACCTTTGGAAGAGCAGCCAGTGCTCTTAACCTCTGAGCCATCTCTCCAGCCCCAAAGTTCTGTTCTTAAATCACTTTCTGTCATAGCTTGCATTTATTAAACTGATAAATGCTCAAAACATTTTCTTAAATCATAAGCAACTTAAGCTTAATGTAAAACTGTAAGTCTCTGGTCTTCAACCATCAGACAAGGATAAGTATTACCTGAGTAAACAGAGGTGCAGAGCAAGCAGCTTCCAAAACTAGAAATAATACTGATGTTGGCTGCCCGGACAGCCACCCAAGATTCCTCTGCAACATTGGAGCAGCCATCTTCGGCCTTCTGGCCCAGTATGTGACACACTTCTGTGACAGGAATTCTGAAGGAATGACTTGCCTTGTCCTGGCGAGATTCGGCAGCCATCTTAAGGCTCCTGCTCGTCCACCGTTGCAAGGTGTTGGCAGCAGTTGCGGTGAGGGCAGTCTTTTGCCCAGCGGCCAGCTCTGCCACCTCTGAAGCTCTAAACTCCACAGGACGATCCTTCAGTGCCCACCGTCTTCTGAGAAGTACTACTGAGGTGCTACCAGGAGCAGGCAAGCCTCACTGCCATGAAAAGATTGTTAAAACATCTTAGATGCTGTAATCTGTGGCTCTCTGAAGTGTTGGAAGACCGCTGTCTGCCTAAAGGATATCTGAGTTAGTCAAATGTTGCATGTTTCTAAATATTTACTATCTGCTTCCCCTTGAAAACATACAGGAGCCGAAAGAGAGCTTATTTCTGTGATTCAACTAGTGTATCATGACCACAAGTTTGATTGACTACTAACTTGCATTTCTTATTACCCTAAACAGTCTATAATAGCAGTTTTCAAGGACTAGAACTTTACATTTTTAATGGGTTGCACTGGAGCAATACCTTAAACAAGAATTGAAATAGTCATACAGTATAACAAAAATATATTCTTCACCAGTCATACTGGTGCACACCTTTAATCCCAGCACTCAGGGAGGCAGAAGCACGTGACCAGCCTGGGCTACAAAGTGAGTCCAGGACAGCCAGAGCTACACAGAAAAAGCCTGTCTTGAAAAACTTTAAAAAAAAAAGTCCCCATCTTTTGGGGACCCTAAGAAATTGAGATAATGGTGAAGTCCTGAGAGAGGTAGTATCATTTGCTGTCCAGTCTGTTATGGGAAAGTGCAAGGCTTAACTGAAGTCCTGGCTGGACAGTCTTTCAAGCCGGACCATCTTAGCCGGTTTGCAGTTGTTCTGGATGCAGATTCGTAAGGAAACAGTTGTGGAAGCAGTCTGTAGGGCTGGATCACCCGGGCTACCTGTCTTGTCTTTGTTGGTGTCGGGCCTTTCTGCTCTGAAAACAACTCTTAAAGGTAATAAACGTTTCTGCATGAACACATGTATGGAATATGCAGTGTGCACATCAGCTAAAGATGATTCTCTGCTCTGTTTGAGCAGGTAAAGGGCATCAGACTTTTAAGTCCTGTTGGACTGCATGTGTCTCCAGCCATACCATATGAAAGGATGGCATGCAATAGTCCTGACGACTGTAGCAAACACAATTGACTGGCTACTCACAGACCTGAGTCTTAGCAAGTCTCAGAGCTGTTCCCATGTAGAAGGATCAGCATTCATGTTAACTGTTTTGTTACTCTTTTTTGGTTTCTTTCTTCATGTCTGCACCCAAGATTCACAGGAGGTCTTCCCAGGTCAAATCTAATCTTTTTTAATTTTGAAGGAATCCACAGCTTTCTGTTTTCTGTTGAATCAAAGAGCCTCTCCTGCAAAGCCTTCCATTGTAATTTTAGCACACCCCTAAAAATCCACGGGCTGGCTCAATTTAGTAGTTTTTTTTTCCACATCTAAAGTCTCAGTAGCTGTTGTTTTTGCTCACCTAGCATTTAGAAATTTTAAAGTCAATAAAGCACTGTGTAATCCATCTCTGGGTGTCTATTTTACCCCTGTTTATTCTGCCTCTCGTAAAGTGCAACTAGATCTTTGTGTAACTGCTTGTCCTGCAGGACTCTGTGGTAGGCCTGTAATAGGCTTTATGTTGCAGTGTGTGAAGAACTGCTTCATTTTACTAGAGCTGTGCTGAAGCGTTGTTGTTTTTCAAGATTTATTTATTATGTGTACAGTATTCTGCCTGCATGTACACCTGCACACCAGTAGGGGACACCAGATCTCATTATAGATGGTTGTGAGCCACCATGTGGTTGCTGGGAATCGAACTCAGGACCTTTGGAAGAGCAGCCGGTGCTCTTAACCCCTGAGCCATCTCCTCAGCCCCCACATTGTTGTTCTTAATCTGTGCAGGTCTCCCATAACAGCCATGACTTCTAATTAATGTGTAATTACAGAATCCACCTCTTCAGAACTGAGAGCTGTTGCCCATTATAATCTGAATATGTATCCAGTTTTCCAAACTCTGCAAAATGAAACATCCATTTGTCAAATTTCACTTCTTTGGGTACCTTTTGGGTTACTTCCCGCAGGTAATGGAGTTTGGCTATACAAAGTACAAGTAGGACATGTCCTTATAATTTCCTTGGTTTGTTGCCAAGTGATAGAAAAATCTTTCTTCAAGCCTTTGCTGTTAACATGGTGTTTATGAAATTCTGAGGCTTCTAGCACATTTCCTATTAACAGCTCATCAATTTCATCATTACCTTTTGCTAGGGGCCTGGTAGACCCAGAGATCTGATACGTGTTATATACACGGGATGATTGCTATTTCTGATTACTTGTAGTTGAATAAACAGTGAAGTTAATTCTGAATCATCTGGAATAAGCTCAGCAGTTCCAATATGTAAAACAACTCTTTCTGCATATTGAGAGATTCAGGAAAATCACACAACACCGCAAGAATGGCACACAGCTCTGGTTTTTAACTGAATCACAAGTCTCTGAGCCACTTATTTCCCCTGACTTATAGCCTGACTTTCCTGATTTATTGGCATCAGCACAGAAGGTAGATGCTCCAGAAAGTGGTAATTGGTTCCCTTTTACTATACAGGGGGGAAAGTCCAGTTGTTCTTTTTATAAACTGAACTCTCTTGCTTTTGAGATATTTGCTGTTATTCTCTCCCCAAAAAACTCACTGCAAGCTCTTTGCCAATGTTCATTTTCTGCCCATAATGAGGCAACTCAGCATTAGTAAAAAGCACCACAATTTCTGCTGGGTCTATTCCTGAAACTTGACAAAGTCTCATTTTTCCTTTCAGATCAATTTAGAGACCCCCCCCCCCTTTTAGGTAGGTCTTTACTTTTTGTGTGCTAAAAATATCCATTCTAAGGTAGTCTCTTGCCTCTGTATAACAAATCCTATGGGAGGATGAGAAGGCAGAATAAAATGCAATCCAAACTTTGGATCCAAACTGTTCACATGTGCAGCCTGTAATTTCTTTTCTACCAGAGCCAATTAAGTCCCAATCACCTTGTAAGGTTTGAAAAATTACTTAGCTCTTGAGTAGTTAATATCTCCCAGCAATTTGTGAAAATGGAGTTCATTATTGACCTCTCCTGTTTGTACTTTCTGTAGAATTTTCTGATAAATTATAGACTGAGGGGTGTGGATTGGGGAGGCACAGGAGAAGCAAGTCTTAAGAATGCGTTTAAGGTGTTTTGTGGGGTGTGGGGGAATTTAAGCTGTAGCCCTTTCAGGCTGACATGGGTTGGTTGAGTTCTTTAGCAGTGAGGGGTGACATCCTAAAATCCCCACTTGGAACAGTATTGAGGCATTACTGTCAGAGAGGGGTCAGGGAAAGGACCAATGTGACCTGAGGCGGCTGATAAAATGTGGGAAACGTCGTTTGAAATGTTTTTGAGATTTTTATTAATACTGGTCTTAATTTGTCTCTGGGTATTTCATTTTTTTCGAGACAGGGTTTCTCTGTGTAATCTTGGGTGTCCTGGATTCACTTTATAGATCAGGCTGGCTTGGAACTCTGAGAACTGCCTGCCTCTGCCTCCCAGAGCGCTGGGATTACAGGCATGTGCCACTGTGCCCGGCTTTCATTTTTACTTATAAGTCGTTCCAAGTTTTCTTCTAAGGCTTGTCTCTTATCCACTTTCCTCTTTTTCTTTTTTCTGTATAGCTATTAAGAAATATGAGACAGAATGATAGTAAACATAACCGGTATTAAGCCAATCTCATTTAAATCTTTTCATTGTTTCTATTTTTAAACCATCCAAGGTAGACTGCACACACGGCACAAACGCCCGGTGTTACGCTATTTCCTATCCTCACGAGGATTGTTCTTTTCCCAGGCATCTAGGTCTTCTCAGCTGCGACATCGTGCCGTGGGCTTACTGCCTGGCGGTTTTCTGCCTGATTTCTCTGTGCACTTTTGTTGGTGTGCCTTCTGCCCCGCCAAGCTTCTCTGCCCCCTGGCCTCTCCTCGGGTGCAGGCTCCTTCAGCCGCTGCGCTCACAGGTCACCAGGCTTCCGCCAGCCTCTGACCCGGGCACCCGACACTTCTGGGCAGCGGGGAGCTGCCCCGCCCACTCCGCGGCCAGCTCACCGCCTCCGTCCTCCCTCCACCTCTGGCTCGCCCGCTCGCCCGTCAGCCCCGACCGCAGGCTGGCGCGCCGCCCGCCGCCTGGCCCGGGCCCTCGTGCCACCCTGGGCTGGGATCATGGCGAGGACGGAGCAGCGCCCCCGCAGCAGCACCGCGAGCAAAAGGCTGGAGTGCACCGACTGGAGCGCTTCGGCCTCGTGTGGCTGCGGGCCGCGAACTCTCGGCACGCACAGCCCTTTCTCTCTGCGGTGCTAGAGTTAGAGCCGAGGGTGTGCGCTCTGCCAACACGCGTCCTGAGAGCCGAGGACGAGCACCAACGCGGGCAGCAGACCGTGCGGGGCAGTGAAGCGCTGTCCCGGCGCTCGCTCTGTGCACCAGCCTGGCCTTGAACTCACCAGAGCTCCGCCAGCCTCTGTGTGGGCGCCACTGCCCCTGCTTCCCTGCAGCAACGCCTCCCCGCAGGCACTGCCCCAGGCGGCCCGCTTTCCCCGCCTGTCCTGCAGGAGGCGGGGCCGGGCGCGCGCTCTGGACCCGAGGACCCCGGGGTGGCCGCGGCGGCGCCTGACCCGAGGACGGCGGGTGGCCGCGGCGGCGCCTGACCCGGCTACCGAATCTCCCGGCCGCGCGGGCCGCCCTCCCCCTGCTCGAGCCGCCCGGCCGCGGGGAGCCGTCGGCAGCCGGGAGCGGCGCCGGGACGCGGACGGAGGCCGGGCCTTCGGGACCGCGCACGCACGGGCGGGGCCCGGCTGCCCCGCGAGGACCCGGGCCCGGAAACGCGCGCTGTCACAAAGGGGGACACGTGGGTGCCGCTCGCCCGGCCGCGTTCTCCCGCAGAGGGAGAGCTGCCTCCGTCGCCCGCCACCGCCTCCCTGACCACCCTGTGGGGCTGCGGCCGTGGCCGGCTGGGAAGGCCCGGCCCGGCGCGATCTCCACCTTCAGTACGTACACGCGGCACGAACTCGCCTCTCGCAACAGCGGGCGGGCGATCGGGGTCCCGCCGCCTCCTCCGGTCCCTGCTGGAGCCTGCTCCGGCCCGGCGCACGCACGTGGTCACGTCCCCTCCTCTACCTGCCCGCTCTCCCTTCAGGTCACTCCACCGCCTTCAGACGCCAGCCATGTCCATCCTCTACGTCTCTGCTCACCCCGACGCCTTCCCTAGCCTCCGAGCCCTCATCGCTGCCCGCTACGGGGAAGCCGGTGACGGCCCCGGGTGGGGAGGCCCCCATCCCCGCATCTGCCTGCAGCCTCCCCCGAGCAGCCGGACTCCCTTCCCCCCGCCTCGCCTGCCCGCCCTGGAGCAGGGGCCTGGCGGCTTGTGGGTGTGGGGGGCCCCGGCCGTAGCCCAGCTGCTGTGGCCAGCAGGCCTGGGGGGCCCCGCGGGCAGCAGGGCGGCTGTCCTCGTCCAACAGTGGGTCAGTTATGCAGACACGGAGCTCATACCAGCTGCCTGTGGGGCGACGCTGCCAGCCCTAGGACTTCGAAGTCCTGGCCAGGATCCCCAGGTGAGAGCGAAGAGGGAGGCGGGGGGGAGAGGTTCCGCGTAAACAAACGAGGACTGGAAAGCTTCCTAAGGCAGGAAGTGGGTTGTCAGAAGTCCCAGTTGTGCCACCCGATGTGGTAACTTTGGGAACCCTTTGAATTCTAGAGCCTTGGTCTTCAGTGTCTGAGAATGCAAGGTGATGCAATCCCTTCCGGTGTGACAGATGAGTGCCTGGAGCGTTTCACTTTTGGTTTTGGAGTGTGTGAGTTTAAGCAAGGACTCATTCTGGAACCCTGGCTCAGTGGCTTGGGACGCCCTGGTGTGCTAGGCATTTTCAGGTTTCTGGGGGACTTTGAGTTTCTGTTGCAGTAGCAAAACATGAGCAAAAGCAACTTGGGAAGGAAATTATTTCAGCTTACGGCCCTCTGGGTCCGCTCCAACACTAAGGGAAGTCAGGCCAGGAACGGGAGGCAGAAACAGGCCGTGGAGGAAAGCGATTGTGGGGTAGGGGAGACCGACCAGTGAGAGCTAGGGTAGGTGATGGAAGGGTAGGGCGCCAGATCTCCTCCTTGTTCTCCACAGCTTATCCGGCCAGCTTTCTTATACCACGCAGGGCTCCTCTGCCAGGGCATCACGCCCAGTGCACTGGCCCTCCCACCGTCGTTAGTTAAGAAAGTGCCCCAGAGCCTCGCCCACAGCACGGATTTCTCAGTTGAGGTTCATGTTCCCGATCGACAGTAGCTTCTGTGGGGCCGACGACGCTAGCCAGCAGTGCGCCCTGAGTGGACGCCTGAGTGACAGATGAGGGCAGTTGTCATGGCGGGTGCTTGATGGTGCTCCAGTGAGTGAAGGAATGAGTGAGTGAATGGCACAGGCCCTGCTTGCTTCTTCATGTCCAGATGGACTAACAGAGCCTCTCCTGCAGGGTAGTGTTGGCTCAGTTATTTTCTCCGTGGAAGGTGTTTGTTGACGCCCACATGGCAGTGTTGTGGCGTGTAATCCCGTAACCTCAGGGCCTTGTGTTTCATACTCAGCTTTGATTTCATGAGTGTCTTGCCTGCCTGTATGTACATATGTGTGCCTAGTGCCCAAGGAGGCCAGGCGGTGTAACCAGCAGTTACTGGGGTTACAGACAGTCGGGTGCCGCTGCGTGGGTACCGGGAACCAAACTCTTAACGGCTGACCCCTGCCCTCCACCTCCAGGCCTGTAAGGTGTGTCCCGGGCCTCCTGCTCGAGGAGCACCCTCCCACCGAACCCCACTCCCAATCACACACAGTGTGTTACTGCTTATGGACAGGGTCTTAACTGACCCTTAGATGACGAGGAGCTAGCTGCGTAGACTAGGCTGGCTTTAGGCCCGGCCCTGCCTTTGCCGCCTGAGAGCTTGGCTGAAGCCGTGCAGCAGCACACCCTTCAGAAGTATTTCCCTACTGACCATCTGAATGAGGAAGTAGCCTGAGAGCTGGCGATTGTGGGGTAGGGGAGACGGACCAGTGAGAGCTAGGGTAGGTGATGGTAGGGTAGGGCGCCAGCTCTCCTTCTGTGGGTCACAGCCCCTTTGGGTGGGTGGAATGGCCCCTTCACAGGGGTCTCCTATGGAAAACCCAGGTATTTACATTGTGATTCATTACAGTGGCAAAGTTACAGTTAGGAAGTAGCACCAAAAATAATTTTCTGCTTGTGTGGGGTGTCACCACGACATGAGCTGGATGGAAGGGTTGCAGCGTTAGGAAGGTTCAGAAGCCCCGAGACAAGCATGTCAGCCTTGTCGCGTCGCTGTCCTCTCTTGCTAGGCTGCTCTTGGGGCCCTGGGCAAGGCCTTGAGCCCCTTGGAGGAATGGCTTCGACTGCACACCTACCTGGCAGGGGACGCGCCCACTCTGGCGGACTTAGCTGCCGTGACAGCCTTGCTGCTGCCCTTCCGATATGTGAGTCACTGGAGCTCGGGAAGAACAGGTGCCTGCCCACTAGACTTCGTTACAGGGCCACGAAGGTCATTGGTTTGGTTTCTCTCAGGTGCTGGACTCTTCTGTGCGCCGGATCTGGGGTAATGTGACTCGCTGGTTTAACACTTGTGTCCGGCAGCCCGAGTTCCGGGCTGTGCTGGGAGAAGTAGTCCTGTTCTCAGGGACCAGGTCTGTCACTCAGCAACCAGGTGAGGAGGATGGGAGTTGGGGCCCTTCCATCTTAGAACTGCCTGGGCCGCTGGGGGGTGGAGCTGGGAGATGATTGGGCGTGAGGCCTGTTTAGATATAGCACTGTCCACAGAGGGTCCCTGGCAGCCTTGACTCTGAATTTCTGTGCCTCTCTCCAGGCCCTGAGGTCTCTGCACCTCAAAAGACAGCTGCTCAGCTCAAGAAAGAAGCCAAGAAGCGGGAGAAGCTAGAGAAGTTCCAGCAGAAGCAGAAGATCCAGCAGCAGCAGCCCCCTGGGGAGGTAGGAGGCCGGGGGCAGCGCCAGGAGGGGTGGAGCTTTGTGGCCATAGCTGACACGCGGGTCTGTGTCTTTTTTTCCTTCTGAACAGAAGAAACCAAAACCCGAGAAGAAGGAGAAGCGGGATCCTGGGGTTATTACCTATGACCTCCCCACCCCCCCGGGGGAAAAGAAAGGTGCTGGCTGGGAAGGGCCCCCACCTCTGGCCGCTGCTCTCCCTGCTGCTCTTTGCTGTGTCCTGGCCTCTGCCCTGCTTACTGAGGTTTTGCAGAACAGCCTTAGGCCTGTCCTGTGGTGAGAACGGCAGGTGGCCTGTTCCTTCTCTCCCGACTTGAGCCCCTCCAGTGTCCTGAGCCTCCTTCTCCTCCTCCCAGATGTGAGTGGCAGCATGCCGGACGCCTACAGCCCTCAGTACGTGGAGGCCGCCTGGTACCCTTGGTGGGAGCGGCAGGGCTTCTTTAAGCCAGAGTACGGGGTGAGTGGCTCCTGCCGCCCCTGCCCTGAGGAGGCTGCGGGGGGGGGAGAGGGGAGGCAAGACTTGAGGACCCCTTGCCTGGAAGGGCCACGAGGCTTTATTGTGCCCCTCCTCCGCCACCAGCGTCCCAGCGTGTCAGCGCCGAATCCCCGAGGCGTCTTCATGATGTGCATCCCACCCCCCAACGTGACGGGCTCCCTGCACCTGGGCCACGCGCTCACCAACGCCATCCAGGACTCCCTGACCCGCTGGTGAGCTCCTGCCTGCACCTCCATAGCTCGAACGTGCCAAGCGTGTAGCCTACCGAGGAGCTGCGCGGCTGGTCCGCTGCGGCGCCTTTCCAAAGCTCGCGCAGAGTCCTGTGGACGCGGGCTTCTCCTGGGTCTCTCCACGCAGACCTGCCGTCTCCCGGGCACAGTCCTTGCTCCTGATGAAACTGGGCCCTTCCGGTCTTTCCCAGCTATGTGCCCACACAGCTGCAGGGATTCCGTGTTCTTCCAGATGCTCGTTGACGCTAAGGGGAAAGAGTGGTCTTCGTTGTTGTTTCTGGTGTTTTCCGGACGGGGTCTTACTGTGCAGGTCTGGCTCTGCTTCCTGGAAGTCTCTGTAGCCCAGGCTGGCCTTGAACTCAGAGAAGTCTGTCTCCCTCGGCTTTCCAAGTTCTGAGAGGAGAGTGAGTTGTTATTTAAGTGTGTGGATACGTGCACATGGTTGTAGATGCTGACAGAGGCCAAGGGTGTTGATTCTCCTGGTGCTGGAGTTACGGGTGGTTGTGAGCCACCTGATGTGCTTGGTGCTGGAATTGAACTCAGGACCCCTGGAAGAGCAGGCAGTGCTCTTACCCTCTGATCTCTTTCCAAAGTGTTTCCTTTACATATGTGTGTGCATGTGTGTTTTGTACGCGCAGAGGCCAGAAGAGGGTGTGGGTCCCCGGAACTGGTGTTCCAGACATTTGTGAGCTGCCGTGTGGGTGCTGGGCTTTGGACCTGCGTCCTCTAGATGAGCAGCCAGGGCCGCACCCCCCCTCCCCCAAAAAAGGTCTCTCTGTGTAGCCTCGGCTGTCCTGGACTCACTTTGTAGACCAGGCTGGCCTTGAACTCACAGAGGTCCTCCTGCCTCGGCCTCCCTGGTGCTGGAGTTCCAGGCGTGCCACCGCCACCAGCTGCCGCCAGTGCTCCTAGCTGGAGGTCTGTCTGGCCTGCTTTCCTCCCGAGTTGAGGGCTCCCTGTGGTGGCTGCCTCAGCTCCTGGGGAGTGGCCCTGCTGTCGTCCTGTGGCTCTGGGACTGCAGGCCTTGCGCGCTCTCGGGTCCAGCTCGTTTGTTTTCTATTTGATATGTGCTCGTGTTTTGCCTGCATGTATGTCTGCAACGCTTGTGTGTAGTACCGGCTGAGGCCAGAGAAGGGCGTTGCAGCCACTGGGACTGGAGTTACAGGCAGTTGTGAGCTGCCACGGGGAGCTGGGAATACGGCCTGTGTCATCGATCCGCAGCCAGTGCTCTTAGCCACAGAGCCGTCGTTCTAGCCCGTCTTTGTGTTTTGATTCTGTGCCAAAGGGTTTCACGTAGCTCAGGGTGGCGTCAAGCTCACAGGCTGCACGCATGACCCGTTATACGCAGATCAAGGACTGCACGCATGACCGTTACACCCAGATCAAGGACTGCACGCATGGCCCGTTATACCCAGATTCATTTTTGACAGTCATGATTCCGAAAGGTGTTCTTTTTCTTTCTGAGTTGGGGGTCTATCGCTTAGTAGACCTGGCTGGGCCCAAACTCAGAGCTCCCTGCCTCTGCCTCCTGAGTGCCAGGATTAAAGGCGGCACCGCTTGGCTCCTCAAAGCATCTCAGCATTCATAACGTATGTTAATGTCTTGGGGCGGCTGAAGGCCGACCTCTTGCCACCTCTAAGAAAACGGCCTTGCTGCAGAACCTTTCTGAGAGAAACCCGAATGTGGTGTGTCAGACACGAAATGCTGTGCACTTCATTGTACATGACGTGGGCTGTGATCACGCGGCTGCGGAGATGGCTCAGTGGGCGAAGCGCGTGCTGCGGAAATAGGAGGACCCAGGTTCTGATCCACAGAACCGGGCAGAGCTGGGTGCCCGCTGCACATCTGTATCTCAGAAGTGCTGGGAGAAGCGTGAGCCAGCTGTGCCTGACACGGGTGAGCAAGAGACCTCACTGCAAGGCGGAAGACAGGGCCTGATAGCCGAGTTCATCCTCTGGCCTTCGCATACACACCTGCTCATGCGTGCACTTGGGCTCGGTGTATATGCGCACACACGTCCCCGAAAGCCAGCGCCTCCCAGAAGCGCTCTCCGATCCCTCCCCAGTCGCTCCCTACATCACCTTTTAACTTTGCTTAGGGCTCCTGCTTTAGCTTTCCAGGGTGTTCTGTGTCTGTCCTGTTTTATGGGTGGGAACATTGGGACGGCATTCCTGTGGATACAGGCCTGGGTGGCCTGGAGCTTGCCATGTAGCCCGAGCTAGCCTTAAGCTCCTCAATCCTCTGCCGAGCCTGCGTAGTGCTGAGATTATAGGTGTGTGGTACCAAGCCCTGGCTGGAGTTAAGTGTTTGGCCTTCTTTAGCTTTTGGACTCTCAAGACTGTTATTTTCTATTCTTTTTTCTCATAGTTTGTTGTTGTTTGGCTTTTGTGGCTTAAGTCAGGAAATGCTACCATGGTTGACAGTTTTGGTTTTTTTGTTGTTGTTTTCTGTTTTTATTTAGGGTTGTTTTTTTTTTTTTTTTTTTTTTAAGATTTATTCATTTTATTTTGTATGCAATAAAATGTGAGCCAGCAGGCCAAAAGAGGGCAGCAGATCTCACTGTAGACGGTTGTGGGCCACCATGCTGGGAACTGAACTCAGGACCTCTGGAAGAGCAGCCAGTGCTCTGAACGGCTGAGCCATCGTTTGGGCTTTTGAGACAGGGTCTCACTTTATAGCTCCGGCTGGTCTGGGACTTGCTGTGGAGACCAGGTTGGTCTGGAGTTCTTAGAGATCCACCTGCCTCTGCCTCAGGAGTGCTGGGATCACAGGTGCCACTCCTGGCTGACAGCACTGTGTGACCTGTGAGGGAGTTTGTCATTTGCCCTCCCGAAACCATCTGCGTGTCCTCCTGCTGGTGCTCCTTTATTCCCACGTGGCACTCACTTGATTGATGGACTGTTTGCGGGCTGGCTGGCTGGGGTCTCCTCTGTGCTCGTTCCCGGGTGGCTCTGCTGGCCCTCAGCCCCTCTCTCCCTGGCTGTCTTTAGGATGAGCGGTTTCTGTCACTCCCCTTCTTAAGTGTCCGTGGACTCCAAGGAAACCCGCAAGCTCTGGTGTGAGCCTCCCAGCCCGGCTCACCCTCTGCCCTCGCGCCTCCCCTAGGCACCGTATGCGCGGAGAGACCACCCTGTGGAACCCGGGCTGTGACCACGCGGGCATCGCCACCCAGGTGGTGGTGGAGAAGAAGCTCTGGAGAGAGCGGGGCCTGAGCCGGCACCAGCTGGGCCGTGAGGCCTTTCTTCAGGAGGTGTGGAAGTGGAAAGAGGAGTGAGTACACACCGGCCCTGTGGTGTGCGGCCCGGCTGCAGGCTCAGGCCCTCCCATGGGGTGGGCTGAAGGGCCTCGCTCAGTTTCAGGGGGTTGGGTGACTCCTGTGCCTGACCAGCCCTGATGCTTGGAGGCTTATCCAGGACTCTGCTTCCAGGAAGGGCGACAGGATTTACCACCAGCTGAAGAAACTGGGCAGCTCCTTGGACTGGGATCGAGCCTGCTTCACCATGGACCCCGTATGCAGGCGGTGCCTCCGGCAGGGCAGGGGTGCTTGGTGGGTGGGCTACCCTCTACACAGAGGTTAGGGCACAGCTGCGGGCATCCACTCCCAGCCCATATCATGGCCCTAGAGTTCAGGCCCTCGGGTGTGAGCAGCAGGCGCTCTGTTCAAGGCCCGGACTGCAGCTGAGAGTTCCTGCCTCCCAGCATCACTCACGCCACCTGCTGGGTGCTCCCAGAGCCTCAGAAAGGAGCCTCTTAAAGGGGTCTGTGCTGGGTGGAGGACGCCAGGACAGGCCAGTGGACCCCACCACCCCAGCCTCCAGGCAGGAGTTCTCCTGACTTGCATTCCTTCACCACAGAAACTGTCAGCTGCTGTGACAGAGGCCTTTGTTAGGCTCCACGAGGAGGGTGTCATCTACCGCAGCACCCGCCTGGTCAACTGGTCCTGCACCCTCAACTCCGCCATCTCTGACATTGAGGTGCGCCTCTGCCCAGCCTGCCCCCTGGTCCCCCGCCCAGGCCCAGGCCACACCTCTAAAGGCCCATCTTGCAGGTGGATAAGAAGGAGCTGACAGGCCGCACCCTGCTCTCAGTGCCTGGCTACAAGGAGAAGGTGGAGTTCGGGGTCCTCGTGTCCTTTGCCTACAAGGTCCAGGGCTCAGGTGGGAGCTGAGGACAGCAGGATGTGGGCTGGGGAGGAGGGCGGGACTGGAAGGAGGTTGCTCAGGTAGGTCCTTCTGTCTCCCCAGACAGCGACGAGGAGGTGGTGGTGGCAACAACTCGGATTGAGACAATGCTGGGCGACGTCGCTGTGGCTGTGCACCCCAAGGACCCCAGATACCAGGTGGGGTGCCGCTACCCCGGGACCTTTCCCAGCCTGGGACTGTCAGGAGCTGGGAGGGTGTCAGGAGGGGGGCCTGCCGGGGCGAGGGTCTCATGTCCAGTGCTGGTCTTGCTGATGTTCCCTTCCGCGCTCAGCATCTGAGGGGAAAGTGTGTCCTTCACCCGTTCTCGCCCCGGAGCCTCCCCGTTGTCTTTGATGACTTTGTGGACATGGAGTTTGGCACAGGTGAGCAGGGCCAAGTCCTGTGGGGAGCAGAGACTGAAAACGCGTCCTAACCGGGGAGGCGGGATGGGCTGGCGGTAGGCTCCGGTACGAGGCAGAACAGGGCCGTCTGGCCCACCTCGCCTCTTCGCAGAGGTGTGAGGGGAGCCACGGCCTGCAGTGGAACCCCTGCACCCTCGTGTATTCCAGGTGCGGTGAAGATCACTCCCGCCCACGACCAGACTGACTATGAGGTCGGGCAGCGGCACGGGCTGGAGGCTGTTAGCATCATGGATTCAAAGGGGTCCCTGGTCAATGTGCCCCCACCGTTCCTGGTGAGGTTGTCTGGGCTGGGGCCTGGCGGGAGGTGTGAGGAACTTGGGCGTGGCCGTGACGAGGCCTTTCCCTCCAGGGCCTGCCCAGGTTTGAGGCCAGGAAGGCGGTGCTGGCGGCTCTGAAGGAGCGGGGGCTGTTCCGTGGCATCAAGGACAATCCCATGGTGGTGCCGCTTTGCAAGTGAGAGGGGCCTGGTGCGGGTGGGAAGGGGTGGGCGCCTCTCTGGGTGCTGAGCACCTGCCTCCCCCCTGCCCGCTCCCCTCAGCCGCTCCAAGGACGTGGTGGAGCCCCTGCTGAGGCCGCAGTGGTACGTGCGCTGTGGGGAGATGGCCCAGGCTGCCAGCGCCGCAGTGACCCGGGGCGACCTCCGCATCCTCCCTGAGGCCCATCAGCGGACTTGGCATGCTTGGATGGACAACATCCGGTGTGTGTGGCCCCTGGGTGGGGAGGACGGCCAGCGGGGGCACTGACCGCACCTTGACTGAGCCGTGCTGTTTGTAGAGACTGGTGCATCTCTCGGCAGCTGTGGTGGGGCCACCGAATCCCTGCCTACTTCATCACCGTCCATGACCCAGCAGTGCCCCCTGGGGAGGTGAGGAGGCGCTGGAGCTAGTGCCGAGTGGCCGTGGGTTTGCCGGGACCTTAGTTGGCAAAGGGTCTGGGCAGAGTAGAGGATGTGGTTGTGATCACCCTCCCTGCTAGGACCCTGATGGCCGCTACTGGGTGAGTGGACGCACCGAAGCGGAGGCCCGGGAGAAGGCGGCTCGGGAGTTTGGAGTGTCGCTTGACAAGATCAGCCTTGAGCAAGGCAGGGAGTGGGCCCCGGGGGTGGGGCAGTGCTGTCTCCCTGTGCTCCTATCCCTCTAACCTCTGGCCTCGGCTTCTCCCAGATGAGGATGTGTTGGACACCTGGTTCTCTTCCGGGCTCTTTCCCTTCTCCATCTTTGGTTGGCCCAATCAGGTGTGTTCCTGGAGGGAAGAGGGAGAGGGGCATTGAAAGGGAGGGACGCCAGCCTCACCTTCCCACCCTCTTCCCCAGTCAGAAGACCTCAGCGTGTTCTACCCTGGGTCCCTGCTGGAGACGGGCCATGACATCCTCTTCTTCTGGGTGGCCCGCATGGTCATGCTCGGCCTGAAGCTCACAGGGAAGCTGCCCTTCAGAGAGGTGCGAGGGCGGCCGAGAGGGTGGGCTGCAGTGGGCAGATGGGCAAGGGCTGCAGGCCGGATGGATCATGGCCTCACCTCCCGTGGCACTGCCCCCAGGTCTATCTCCATGCAATCGTGCGCGATGCTCACGGCCGGAAGATGAGCAAGTCTCTTGGCAACGTCATTGACCCCCTGGACGTCATCCGGGGAGTTTCCTTGCAGGTAGGGCACGCGGTGCCGGCCGGGAGTGGCTGTGCAGCCCTGCAGAACAGCCTGACCCTCCCTCTCCTCCCAGGGCCTCCATGACCAACTGCTCAACAGCAACCTGGATCCCGCTGAGGTGGAGAAAGCCAAAGGAGGACAGGTATGGGGCGTGCCCGGAGGTGGGGCTTCGGCAGTGGGCGGGGCTGAGCACGCTGCCCTCTGCACCTCTAGAGGGCCGACTTTCCAGCAGGGATCCCCGAGTGTGGCACTGACGCCCTGCGCTTTGGGCTCTGCGCCTACACGTCCCAAGGTAAGGCCCACCTCCCCAGTGTCCCCTGTGTCCATCACCGTCCCTGGCAAGGGGGACGGGTGGAGTCACTCGTCCCTCCCCCAGGCCGCGACATCAACCTGGACGTGAACAGGATCCTGGGCTATCGTCACTTCTGCAACAAGCTCTGGAACGCCACCAAGTTTGCCCTTCGCGGCCTTGGGAAGGCCTTCGTGCCCCTGCCCACCTCCAAGGTGAGGCCTGGTGGGGAGGGAGGGTCCAGACAGCACAGCCACCTGGGGGGGAGGGAGGGTCCGAGACAGCACACCCACCTGGTGGGGAGGCAGGGTCCAGACAGCACACCCACCTGGGGGGGAGGGAGGGTCCGAGACAGCACACCCACCTGGTGGGGAGGGAGGGTCCAGACAGCACACCCACACCGGCTGCGCCTCCGCCCCCGCCCCCTGCTGCGCCATAGTGTAGGTGGGCAGGTGGGGGTCGGTGGATAGGCACGGGGCTCGGCCCGGGGCCTGGGCCTGTCCCTTCTCCCCAGACATGGGACAAGCCTCCGCCCCGTGGGCTGCTTCCCTGCCCTGGGCACGTGGTGCCCTGCTGGCTGACGTCTCTCTATCCCCAGCCGGAAGGGCACGAGAGCCTGGTGGACCGCTGGATCCGCAGCCGGCTGGCTGAGGCCGTGAGGCTCAGCAACGAAGGCTTCCAGGCCTACGACTTCCCGGCCATCACCACCGCCCAGTACAGCTTCTGGCTCTATGAGCTCTGTGACGTCTACCTGGTGAGCGGCGGGGCGGGAAAGCAGCTCTGGCCTCGGCTTGGCCACCTCTTGGCTCTCCAGTCCTCGTGGGCACAGGGAAGGCCCCAGGTTGAACTGACCCTGAGCCTCTGCCTCTGTGTCCAGGAGTGCCTGAAGCCCGTGCTGCATGGAGTGGACCCGGTGGCCGCGGAGTGTGCCCGCCAGACCCTCTACACCTGCCTGGACGTCGGCCTGCGGCTGCTCTCGCCCTTCATGCCCTTCGTCACAGAGGAGCTCTTCCAGAGGCTGCCCCGGCGGACACCGGGCGCTCCTGCTAGCCTCTGTGTTACCCCCTACCCAGAGCCCTCAGAGGTATGAGGCCTGGAGGGCCTGCTGCTGCCCCCGCAAGCACCCACATTCCTGCTCTGCCTCACGGTGCCCCCCATCCACTCTGCCTCACGGTGCTCCCCATCCACTCTGCCTCACGGTGCCCCCCATCCACTCTGCCTCACGGTGCCCCCCATCCACTCTGCCTCACGGTGCCCCCTCCCCACTCTGCCTCACGGTGCCCCCCATCCACTCTGCCTCACGGTGCTCCCCTCCCCACTCTGCCTCACGGTGCTCCCCATCCACTCTGCCTCACGGTGCTCCCCTCCCCACTCTGCCTCACGGTGCTCCCCATCCACTCTGCCTCACGGTGCTCCCCATCCACTCTGCCTCATGGTGCTCCCCTCCCCACTCTGCCTCACAGTGCTCCTGGAAGGACCCTGAGGCGGAAGCGGCTCTGGAGCTGGCGCTGAGCATCACTCGAGCTGTGCGCTCTCTGCGCGCCGACTACAACCTGACGCGGACCAGGCCCGACTGTGAGCCTCAGGCCCAGTGTCCCCCTGTCCCGTTGTCCCTCGGCCCTCTGGGAGCCCAGGGTCTGGCTGTACCCGGCCTCACCGCTCTCCCTCCCGGACAGGTTTCTTGGAAGTGGCTGATGAGGCCACGGGTGCCTTGGCCTCGGCGGTGTCCGGCTACGTGCAGGCCCTGTCCAGCGCGGGTGTGGTGGCCGTCCTGGCCCTGGGCGCTCCCGCCCCGCAGGGCTGCGCGGTGGCTGTGGCGTCCGACCGCTGCTCCATCCACCTGCAGCTGCAGGGCCTCGTGGACCCGGCCCGGGAGCTGGGCAAGCTGCAGGCCAAGCGGAGTGAGGCCCAGAGACAGGCCGAGCGGCTGCGGGAGCGCCGTGCTGCTGCCGGCTACTCAGCAAAGGTGCCCCTTGAGGTCCAGGAGGCCGATGAGGCGAAGGTGTGTGGCGCAGGGCACCCCAGCATCAGCTCCCACACCCTGCTGTCAGCCACCCCAGGTGGCAGTCCGGAGCCCTGAGCAAAGTGCCTGCCCCCGCCTGGCTGCCTGAGCTGGTCTCCTGGCGTGGAATCCCCAGATTCCAGGCACCCAGTGCCCGGGAGGCCGGCTCCAGCCACCTGCTCCTCGCAGGCCTCTGAGTGAAGGTGCCTGTTCCACCTCACAGTGCAGAGGACAAGGTGTGGCCCAGCGGCCTGTGGCTCCTGCAGGCCCTTGGGCACTGGGCACCCAGGAGAAGGCAGGCTGTAGAGGCTCTCGATGGAAGAGTGGGCCGTGCCCAGCGCCAGTGTGCCGCCTGACCTCCCCGCGCTGCTCTCCCACCTCGCCAGCTTGTCCTGCCGTCTGGGGCATTGGTCTCCGGGGCAGGGCTCTCACCACACACTCCTTCACACCCACAGCTGCAACAGACAGAAGCAGAGCTCAGGAAGGTGGATGAGGCCATCGCCCTGTTCCAGAAGATGCTGTGACTTTCCAACTCCAACCCTCAGAGCCCCCAGGGGTCCACCGACAGGGATGGCAGCAATAAAATATTTTGCCAACAGTTGCTCGTGTGTGTGGTGTGGGCAGGGTGGCTGTGGAGGCCTGCGAGTCCCCAGAGGTCTGAGCGGCGGGAGGGCTGCCGGCCCCACCCAGGCCCTGGGTGCGGGTGGGCAGAGGGATGCGTCCGCCTGGGTCTGTCTTCCCCTGGCACGGTGCCAGGCCTGAGTCATGCTGCTGTGCTGCCAGCTCCCTTCCTCCCGGCTCACCTCTCTGCACTGCGCGGTGGCTGCGGAGGTCCGCCCCGCTCCCGCCCTGCCCTTCTGCGTCTCGTAGCCCTGGGTTGGCGTGAATGGAGGAGGGCCAGGGGCTGCCTGTCCTCTGTCCCTGGCTAAGGGCCTCTCTTCTCTACGGAGGCTCAGTTAATTATAACTCTGACCTAAGTACCCTGTGACGCCACACCCGGGCCAGCGCTGCCCAGGAGACCCAGCACCCAGGTAGGAGAGGCCCAAGAGACTTTCCTGTCCACGGGGCAGGGCTGGACCTCCGCCTCCTGGAGGACAAGAGCCCTGAGGGATCCTCCCACCCCTCTGAGGGCAGGTGTGGGCTCTGCTGGCCGGATAGGGTTGGCCCTCGGGTTGTGTGGGTTGCAGTTTGAGGCTGGGGAGCCAGGCTGGGTGAGGCACCTGAGGCCAAGCAGGAAGTGGGCAGGGCAGGTGCCATGGACACAGCAGGGCCAGCCCTGGAATTGGTGGCTTCCCCCTAGGTCCGTGCCACAGCCATGGAGGTACCCCTGGGCCCCCCAATGCTTCTGCTTCAGCTGCTGTTGCCCCCAACATCTGCCTTCTTTCCCAACATCTGGAGCCTCCTGGCTGCCCCTGGCTCCGTCACTCACCAAGACCTGACGGAGGAGGCCGCTCTCAACATCACCCTCCAGCTCTTTCTGGAGCAGCCACCCCCAGGCCGGCCACACCTTCGTCTGGAGGACTACAGGGTGAGCACCCCTGGGTCCTCCCACAGTTCCCTGGGGAGGAGGCTCAGCCAACTCACTCCCACACCCTCTGCTCACCACCCGGCCAGAGAGCCTGCGTCTCCCCAGCCTTGTTAAAGTATACCTACACACACCTGTGATCGTTTAGCCAGCCTGGGCTAAAGGCCAGTGCAAAGCTGGCATTCCCTTGGGGGGGCTCTTCACCCCCTTCTGTTCACACCAGCCTGAGTGCAGCTGCTAAGGTAATTCCGGCAGTGGTAGAGTCTGAGGGGCTCCTCCGGAGTCCCTTTCCCCTCACTGCTCTTGCTAGGGCCGGACCCTCCTGGCCGATGACATCTTTGCTGCCTACTTCGGACCTGGGTCCCCGTCCCGGCGGTTCAGAGCAGCTTTGGGAGAGCTGTCCCGTGCCAACGCGGCCCAAGACTTCCTCCCAGCCTCTAGGAGCAACCCTGACATGCACTTTGATGCTGAAAGGCTGGTCCAGGGGCGCACCCACCTGGTGGGCGCTCTGCGGGAGGCCCTGGTGGCCGCCAGGGCCCTGGAGCACACTTTAGCTCGCCAGCGCCTCGGGGTGGCTCTTCATGCCCTGCAGGTGACTCCCCTACCCAGGGAGGGGGGACACGGGGCGCACCCTGCCTGAGGTGGCAGCGCTTCCTGCGCCCAGCTGGAGTGGCTGCAGAGGAGGGGAGACAGGGAGTGGAGGGTGCTGGCTTCCCCTAGGGGCCGCTGGAAAGCCTTTGGCTTATACTCCAAGACAGACGAGGCTGGACTGTTGTCCATTTGGGCAAAGCTCTCTGGGCAATGGGAGCAGAAGTCGGGGGACGGTAAACGGGAGCAGTGGGGCAGAATGCTTCCAAGTTGCGTACCAAGGTGGCATGTCAGGGTTTTGGTCCTGACTAGATCCGATCAGTGCCTGTTCCCCTTCCCTCTCTCCTGGGGACCAGGATTTCTATAGCCACAGCAACTGGGTGGAGCTGGGGGAACGGCAGCCACACCCTCACCTCCTCTGGCCCAGGCCGGAGCTCCGGAGCCTGGCACAAGGTATGGCCGTGACCCGGTGTGGGGCCCCGTTCTCAGAGCACCCACGCAGTGTCACCTGGGTCTCATCATGGGATGGGACGTTGCTTTACTCCTGCAAGGAGCAGGAGGTTCTTCCGCCTGGCGATGGCTGGAGCCATCCAGTGGCTTGCCAAGCAGTGCCCAGGGAAAACATGCGGGAGCCGCCCTCAGCCCTCATACCACCCACGCCAGCTTTGTGGTCTTTTCTCCCTGGGAGCTGGCTCCTGCCCGCTACGGGGCCCGTCTGTGGTTCAGACAGCAGGATCCCCAAGCGTGGCGACCCATGCTCCTGGGCGCCAAGCACCCCCAGGTTCGAACATGCCAACAGTGACCCTGGGTTTAGTGCGGCTGAAAGGAAGATGTTGGATGGCATCTTCCCAGCAGCCCCGGCCCTCTGTCCCCAGTGGCTGATCCTACCTGCTTGGACTGTGAGGGGCTGAGCTGCCCCGGGAATATGCTGGATTCCACGCTGCTCACCTCTGGCTACTTCGGAAGGCATCCCCCGAAACCTCCAGGTACGGGACGGGAAAGCTGGCCAGAAGCAAGAGGAGAAGGTCACTTCCTTTGACTGTAACGCGGGATCCTGGCTGCATCTCCTCAGGAGAGGCTGTTGGGATAGGGCCAGGATGGGTCGCTAAGGGCCCTCTCAGGAGACTCGTCATCCTCTCCTGCCCTGAGCAGGGCTGGGGACTGGGTACTTCCTGCTACTCCCATGCTGGTCGGACGGTCGGTGGTGGGCGGGCGCTTGGCCCTCACCTGCCACACCTCTCCTCCACCCAGGGAAGTGTAGCCACGGGGGCCATTTTGACCAGAGCAGCTCCCAGCCGCCCCGCGGGGGCATCAACAAGGACAGCACATCCCCCGGCTTCTCCCCGCACCACGCGCTGCACCTCCGGGCCGGGGAGGTGGCTCTCCTGGCCTCCATCGAGGCCTTCAGCCTCCTGCGCCGCCGCCTGGGAGACAAGGGTTTCTCCAGGTGGGTCGCTGTCCCTGGGGCCCAGGGAGCTGCCCCGGAGGGCAGGGGCGCAGAGCCTTCACCGCGTCCCTGCCTTGGACCACAGGCTGCTGGACATCACCCCAGCTTCCAGCCTGAGCTTTGTCCTGGACACCACGGGCAGCATGGGGGAGGAAATCAACGCGGCCAAGATCCAGGCTCGGCACATCATGGAGCAGCGGCGAGGCAGCGCCATGGAGCCCAGCTCCTACGTCCTGGTGCCCTTCCACGACCCAGGTAGGGAAGGTGGAGGGAAGAGGCCTCCAGGGACAGGCGGAGTGCCCTTTTCCCTGTTGTCACGAGTGACCTGCTGGGCACCAGTGTCCACTCAGAAGCCAAGGCTGCCTCTGCCATCTCTAAAGCGGTGGGCGGCCCTTTCACTCGTCCAGCGCCTGCTCAGGCCGAGCCTTGGCTCCCTTAGACTTCTGTGCTAATATGCCTATGGGTTTTTTTGGCTTAGAAAGCGTGGGTGGCTGTTTTGCCTTCATGTCACTCTGCACACTGCGTCCCTGTGGAGGACAGGAAAGGGTGTGGGATCCGAAGCCACGGAGTGACAGGTGGTCGGGAGTCACCTGCTGTGAGAGCCACCCATGGTCCTCGGGGACAGCGGGGATGGCGGGGACGGCAGGGACGGTGGGGACGGCTCCTTCCCGCTGCTGCTGTAATCACAGTAGGATGAAGATGGGTGTCGAGTCTCTGCTCCTCTCCCAGTTCAGCCGAAAGCTGCTCTACCTGGCCCACAGGCCCTGTGCCCGTGGGCTGGACTCCAGCCTGGCTGCAGCACCCTGACACGGCCCGTCCCTAGCTTAACCTTCCGGGAAGACTGGACCCTGATTTATCTCACAGTGTCTCGTAGCGAGAATTCTGAGACGTGGGTTTCCTTTAAGAAAACAGGACTATTATGAGCACATGCTTTCGCTTTAACCCCAGGTGTAGGGACGCGGGGCCGGTCGGCAGCAGCTGGCCGTGACTGCCTCGTTTCTGGCACGGGCTTGCCAGCTGCAGTTAGTGTCTACACTTGTGTGATGATTGGAATTCTGGGAGCTTTTCAGAGGGTGCATGAACGCTAGAGCCCTGAAAGGTGGGGCTCAGGGTTGGTGGTCTTTGGGGGTAGGTTGAGGTTTGTTAGTAGTCGTGGCAGGATGTGAAAACGGGGATAAGGAAGGACCCACAAAGAAACAGCGGCCACGGGCAGCACAGGCAAGGAAACTACAGTGTCTCACCGTGGGTAGGGACCTGTCACATGGCTGGTGGCACAGGAACCAGGAGCTTGGCAGCACTGTGTCCAGGCTCTCTTGTAAGGCTTAGGGACTCACGAGCCCATTCGGCCCTCAGGGAGCCCTCGGGTGAGTGCTGTGTTTTTCACGACATTCTAAAGGGCCTGGAGAACGGCCGTGAGGGGCGCTTGCTGCTCTTGCGAGGACCTGGGTTTGGCCCCGGCTCCCTCACGTGCTCTGCCCTCGACACTCACCAGCCTTCCCTTCTCCCTGGCCAGGGTTCGGCCCTGTCTTTGCAACCAGCGACCCTGACAGCTTCTGGCAGAAACTCAGCGAGATCCATGCCCTGGGCGGAGGAGATGAGCCCGAGATGTGCCTGTCTGCCCTGGAGGTCAGCCTGCAGCCCTCGCCCTCTTCCCCTGCCCTTCCAGGCCCGGCCACCAGGAGGAGCCAGAGCCACGCGCCCTCCCTCGTCTTCCGCCGGCCGCAGCCTTGGCCCCAGCTTCCCTGGGGCTCGGACCTCCGGGTTCTACCGCGCCCCTGCCGGTTTTTTAACGCCAGCCTCTTCCTCCTCGCCAGCTAGCCCTGCTGCACACGCCCCCGCTCTCAGACATCTTTGTCTTCACCGACGCCTCCCCCAAGGATGCCTTCCTCACCGCCCGCGTGGAGTCCCTGAGCCGGGAGAGGCGCTGCAGGGTGAGCACAGCCAGTGTGGCACCCGAAGATGGGGAAGCCGCCTGGCGTGGTCACCCGCACCTGTCACGGGCGCCACAGTGGGAGGCCGGGCCCTCAGCAATACCGACCTGTTCCTACTGAACGGGTCCAGTTAGCTGGAAGAACCGGGCTAAGTGCGGCCACAGAGCAGCCAGGGCTGGTTCAGCCGCCTGGAGTCTGAGCCCGGGCAGGGATTGCAGGTGGATTTAAGGACACATACAGCTTTGGAAAACAGTTTCCCGGTACTCCCACAGTAAAGCTTCGCCAAGTCCACGGGATCTCTGCCGACTGAGAAACACTGCTTAAGCTAGAGGTGGAGGCGCTGTTCTCACTCCACTCTACTTGGGGTTCCTTAAGCCTCGGTCTCCCTTCCGACCCCAACCCTATGTAGGAGAGAAAGGAGGTTAGAGGGAAGCGGGGAGGGCTGGAGAGACGGCGCAGTGGTTAGAGCACTGGCTGCTCTTCAGAGCAATTCCCAGCGACCACACGGTGGCTCACAGCCATCTAGAGTGAGATCCGGTGCCCTCCTGGTGTGCAGGTGGACAGCTTTGTCCGGCTTTTGGGGCAATGCCAGTCTCATGGTCTGCTATTCAGCAGTCCAGGTAACCGGCAGCTCCCTTCTTTCTCCGTCCACCCGTGTCCTGAAGCCTTCTCTCTGTTGGTCCGCCTCCTCCAGGCCACCACTCCTCTCTCTCTGGGCTCCCCCCAAGTCCTCACAATTATGCTAACTGCAGCCAGCAAAGACCAAATGAGGCAATTAGGAGCTGTGGACAAAGTAAGGCAGTCCCTTATCTCACATTTGGGATTAAAACGAAAACATATTCACATAACATAAGTGAGTTTTTAAAGAAACCCAGACCCCCACTCCACAGAGGTCTAGGGAGGAAGAGTCTGGGGATTCCAGTGAGGCCTGGCCCTGCAGACAGCACAGGTCACAGGGTTAACTACACCCATGCCCTCTGTCCGGGCGGATGTGCGTCTCCGCTGGAGAGGCAGCCATTCCTGGCTTCCCGAGTTCCTATCTGTGTACATGAGGACCTTGTACCCCTGACTGGGCAAACGGGTGGGCTGCAGCTCTGTGGTGTTTACATGCGTGGTCCTGGGTCCGACCCCAGCACCACGCTGGGCAAAAAGTAAATCCTAATATAAAATGAATCCTCCAAAGTCCCTCAAACGTGGTGCCAGTTCTCCCAGGGCTGTGCCGTGGGAGGTCCGCACCAGCCAGGCCGACAGCTCTGGAGAAGGCAGAGGAGAGGAGCTGTCATTTACAACGCACGCAGCGTTGGCTGTCATTTGGCCTCAGGTGACATTTCTAGTGACTGAAGACCCGTCGAGGGCTCGGGGTCGCGCGCGGCGGGAGGTCTTGTCTCCTCTGCGCTTCGCGCCGTATGAGGCGATCGCCCTGGCGTCGGGAGGAGAGGTGATCTTCACCAAGGACCAGCATATTCAGGATGTGGCGGCTGTTGTTGGGGACAGCGTGGCCGGTCTGGTGAGTGAGCAGAGGTCTGAGGTGCCAACGCTTACAGGCTCTGACAGGAGGTCGGGGAGGAAATTTTCTCTTCCCGTGAGATCTGTGGCATCTCTGAAGGGAGGGACAAGAAATGATGGCTTCGGGGCTGGAGAGATGGCTCAGTGGTTAGGAGCACTGTTTGCCCTTCCAGAGGTCCTGGGTTCAGCTCCCAGCACCCACATAGCAGCTCACAACTGTCTGTAACTCCAGTTTCAGGAGCTCTGACGCCCTCACACAGACACACAGGCACACCACCAGGGCACCTAAGACTAGACAGATAAGGAATCAGTCAAAGAAAAGAAATGGTGGCATCACTCTGCACCTGACCTCCAGCTGCCGCCGAGCGGGGTCCGGTACCCCAAGACCGACGTCCCTTCTCCCCGTGGCCACTCGTGCCATCTCCTCTTTGTCCCTGTCCCCACCTCACCCCACGCTATCCTTTCTCCCCCTGTGGTCCTGCGCATATCTGCAGGTGACTCTTCCCCTGGAGCCGCCCGTCTTCAGCCCTGGGGAGACGTGCGCCTTTGCCGTGGACAGTCTGCTCCGGCGGGTGACGGTCCGGATGCACGGGGACATCAGGAGCTTCCTGATCAAGAGCCCTGCAGGTACCGGAATGTGGGGCTCAAGGCAGACAAGATGGAGAACGGGGTGCTGTGCAGAGCGGAAAGAATTTCTTCATCTGACTGACTCGTCCCCACCCAAGGGGTGTCTCAGGGCCCAGAGGAAGGCGTAGGACCTTTGGGTCACACTCGCCGCTTTGGACAGTTCTGGACGCTGACCATCACTGACCCCCCTCAGACAGGGTCTTGGGAGATCCAGGTAGAAGCTGAGGGGACCCCCCGGGTGAGAGTGCAAGGTGAGGAGACAGGGCCCCTGGGGCTGGGGGTGCTGGGTGGTGCTGGGCAGCGCTGGGCAGTGGTCCTCTCAGGGGTCTGACCGCCTCCCTTCCAGCTCAGACCTCCCTGGACTTCCTCTTTCACTTCGGGATCCCCGTGGAGGATGGACCCCACCCTGGCCTCCACCCGCTGACTCAGCCCGTGGCAGGTAGCTGCTGAGCTCCGAGGCTTAGTTCACTGCCCGCGCCCGTGTGGATGCGTGAAAACGGCTGCGCGTGTGTCTTGATGAGTGAAAAGCACTAGTGGGAGGTTCCAGCCTCGTGGGCTTCACAGGGCACAGGACCCAGCTGGAGACGACTCTGCCAACTGCCTTCTGCCTCCGGTTCCCACCGCAGGTCTCCAGACGCAGCTGCTGGTGGAGGTGACGGGGCGGCTCTCCGGACAGAGCCTCGCCGGCGGCCAGCCGAGCTTCTCCCACGTCGTCCTTCGAAGGGTCCCGGAGGGCACGCGTCTGGGCCGGGTGCCCTTGGAGCCCGTGGGGGCCCCCGAGAGAGGCCTGCTTGCCGCCTCCCTGTCGCCCACGCTGCTGCCGGCGTCTGCACCCTTCTCCCTGGAGCTGGTGGGCCGGGACGGAGCGGGCCAGGGCCTGCGCAGGGCCGCCCCCCAGCCCTGCGCGGTGGCCCCTGTGCTTCTGGAGGTGAGAGGGGTGTGGGCGGCCGGGAGGCGAGAGCCGGGCCTGCTCCTGACCCGCCTTCCCCGCAGCTCGGCGGCCCGCCAGCTGCCCTGGCTCCGGGCAGCCAGGCCCCTCTGAGCCTCCGCGTGGCCAGCTTCTCCGGCCCCCAGGATCTGGGCCTCAGCACGTCGGTGAACCCCGGCTTCACGCTCACCTCCAACCTCTCCAGGTGAGCCGGCTCCACCTCTGCGGGTCCTGGCCCTCCCCACTCAGTTCCGCTGAGGTCGGGAGCTCAAGGACTCCTCCCAGCCCCAACCCTGACCCTCGGTCCTCAGTCCTGTCCTATGCCAGGCTCCACCTCGAGGCTGCGGCCTGCCAGGAGCTTTCTGCCTGACGCAAGGCTGTCCACCCCGCAGGGCTAGCCTGGGACGGAATGAGTCGGCCTGGGGACGCCTGTGGCTAGAGGTCCCGGATTCAGCAGCTCCTAATAGCGTGGTGACAGTGACGGTGACGGCAGCAGGTCAGGGAGCCCACCGGGCGCCCCCAACCCATGCCTTCCTCAGGCTCCTGGTGCTGGGCGCCGGGTCCTCGCAGGTGAGGCGCTTCCTCGTGGGTCCCTCCCCTCCTCTCCCGACCCCCGAGGAGGCTGGCAGGTGGAGGCTAGCACCCCTTCCTTTCTCCCCTCCTCAGGAGCAGCTGGAGGCCCCCGCCCACTCTGCTGCCCCCGAGCCCCCTCCAGCCACACCTGCCTCGCTTCCAGCCACGTTGGTGACTCAGGGCGGAGCTGGGGGAGGGGTGGTAGGCAGGGTCTGGTGGGGAACAGGTGGAGGGGTGCTGCTCCTGCTAGGCTGTGCGTGCTGGTGACCGGCAGCCCCACGGGGCGGGACGGGACTCGGGCCGTGTCGGCTCTGCCCCGTAGGCGGGATGTTCCTGGGCTCCAGGGCCCGGCCCTCCTGACTGGCTTAGGGATTTTTCTTCTGTCACACTTGTCCGCCATCCTTCTTAGACCAGGCTGGCCTGGAACTCACAGAGCTCCACCTGCCGCTGCCCCCTAGTGCTGGATTACAGGCCTGCGCCGCTGCCTGGCTCCCCTATCTGGCATGGTGGTGGCCACCTCCATGGCTGTATCGAGGAGCCTGGTGGGAGGATTGCTGCTGTGAGTTCACGGCCAGCTTGAGCTGTGAGAGCCTATCTCAAAAACAACATCAACCAAACCCGAGAGATCCGGCTAGAGGGTAACGGATTTCCCATGGGGTGAATCTGAATAGGAAAGGAACGAAAGCCTTTTTTTTTTTGTTTTTAAAGAAAGTTGCTGTTTATTCCAGGAGGAGGAGGGCAGGGCCCCAGAAAGCCAGAAAGCACACGGTCCTCAGGTTAAATCCCAGAGTAGCTTCTTCGGCTCAGTTTTGCTTTAAAGCTGAAGGATCGTGCCCTCTCCCCAGAGGCGGTGCGGAAAGATGTTTTTCTGCACACGGCATGGGGGCGAGGGAGGACGGGGCATCGAGAGATGCCGTGCGCAGCTCTAGGAGCTACAGGTCCATTTTACACCTCGGTGTCTGCTCCCCTGACAGCCACCTGGAGCCTCGGCTGTGTGGGGGCGGGGCCGGTGGTTCTGGGCCGCCTCCTGCCTCACCAGTGCCGGGAGGGAGGGTTTACACAAGGGTGGGGCCCTTCTGGCCCTGCAGGGAGCCTGGCTGAGCCAGCTCTCTAGTGGACAGGGTGACTCCTTTCGGCTGCTTTGACAAGTCCTAGGAGAGGGAGAACCAGACTGGCACCTGCTTCCCACCCTGCTCCAGGGTTTGCCACTAGCCTCAGTTTACCCATTGCTCCCCCAAGTTCTTTCCTTGACCTTTCCTCCTGGATCTGGGCTGTGCGGGAACCAGCCTTGTGAGCGGATAT
Organism: Meriones unguiculatus; assembly: GCF_030254825.1. Classification (NCBI taxonomy): domain Eukaryota; kingdom Metazoa; phylum Chordata; class Mammalia; order Rodentia; family Muridae; genus Meriones; species Meriones unguiculatus. The sequence goes on along the minus strand of NC_083363.1, from coordinate 1,885,127 downwards.
GGGGTAGGGGGGGCTAAATCAGTGTGACTCCAAAGCCCCCTCCCCACGCCTACAAATTGGAAACAATAAACTGACCTTCTGAATCAGTTGGCTCAAACAGGCATTCACCGTCTGAATCTGGGTTAACTGGGGGAGGCTGGCCTCTGAGGGTGGGTCCCGTAGAAAGTCCTAGAGAGGTTGGAGGGCCACAGTGTCGTGAAACAGGAACTCCTGCTCAGCTGCTGCTTCATCACCGCCATTCGGCCGTTCCCCCACCCCAGAACTTTTCCAGGCAGGTGGAGTCCAGGCCTCTCCATGTCCATCCATCTCAACTTTGCAGTTCCCTTCAAACTGCCTGGAGCCCTCCCCCAGCCCTCCCCCACTCGTGCTCCCTTTGGGTCCTCCAAGCCTGTCTGCTCTGGGAGAGACACCCAGCCCCCCCTCCCCCATGGAGTGGCCAAATGGAGTTCCTCTGACTGGAATGCAGACAAGCCCCTTCCAGCCCAACAATGAACACTGGCGGGACGCTGGGGCATCCTGTCAGTCCAATGCTGTTGCAGCTCCTGATCCCTGCCTGTTAACCCTGCCCTTGCCAGAGCAGGCTCTGCGAGGTCCACAGGCTCCCTGCCTCCCCCTCCCCCAGCCCTGCGCAGAAGGCCCCCCCTACCTCCCCGAGGGCCCCCAGATGCAGCTGCCGATGCTGTGCCTCCCTCAGGCGGTCTGCAAACCAGGCTTGGCCACGCTCCAGCAGCTCCAGGCCCTGCCACAGAGCGTCTTGTTCCCTCTCCAGAGCCTGCATCCTCTGCAGCTGGCTTAGACAAGAAACAAGCCAAAGCTCTCTCTCCAGCAGCCCCTAGCTAGGGCCATCTCTCCTAAAGGGCTATCTGGCCACCAGGTGTGAGCTCAGACTGCCCACTGAGGGCTTGGATGGCAAGGGACACAGGGAAAGCCTGGGGGACGTCCCAGGACCGGGTTGGTCTACACTCACCCAGAGGAAGAAGCTCTGAGCCCCCGGGTCTCGTCGGCTTGTCCCCAGTGGCAGCAGCAGCACAGTGTAGGGCGCTTGCACCAGGGGTGGCCCGCCAGGGCCTGGTCTCTCCATGGCTCTGCAGTGGGAAGGGCGGGGCCAGGGCTGGTCCCTCCCCAACCATCTGCCCGTCCTGCCTGGTCTTTCAGCCTGAGTCCAGGGTAGTTGACTCAAGGCAGGGAAGAGGCAAAGAGGCAGCCTCCTGAAACTGTGTCCCCGTCTTTCCAGCGTCTGACGTGGCTTGTCCTGAGTCCCAAGGGCAGAGTCTGAACTCATTTAAGTTCTTACTTATGTTGAGACAAGGTGTCCCCCTGTAGCCCTGGCCAGCCGGGACCTCACTGTGTAGACCAGGCTGGCCTCAGACTCGGAGGTCCACCTGCCTGTGTTCCCAGTGCTGGGAGCCTGACTGAATTCATTTATATATTAGCTTCTGTGTGTTTGCGTGTGTCCACGTGAGTTCAGTGCCTCACACGTGTGTGTCCCAGAGCCCATGGAGACTAGAAGAGGGCATTGGGTCCCTTGGAGTTGAGTTGAGGTGGATGTGGGGCCTGGAAGCAAACCCAGGCCCCTGGGGAGGGCAGCCGGTGCTCCCAGCCACTGAGCACCCCACGAGTGTCACTATTTCTGTCTTACTGCTCCCTGTCCCAGGGCTCCTGTAGCCCCGATGGATGACCTAAAGAGACACTTGATCCAAAAAACCTTTATTCCTAACACAAAACATGTGCAAACGACAGAAGGAAAGTGCAGTAGCTCGGGGCTCAGGGAGCTGTGAGGGCGGGGGGGGGGCGGGGGGCCTCTCAAAGGATGGTGGGAGCAGCCGGCAGCACTTGCTGACTCATGAAAGCGGCCAGGTCCACAGCGGGGTCCTCCAAATCCAGCTTGAGGAACTTGTCCACCAGTGCCTGGCAGCTGCAGGGAGAGAGCCATGTGGTTTGGGGTCATCAGCTCCAGGTGCGGGGCTGTGGTTTGGGGTCATCAGCTCCAGGTGTGGGGCTGTGTGCACAGCAAGCCGCAGCCCCGAGGAGCTCAGGGTTTCAGAAACAGCCATGGGTTCTGTGCTGGCTTTGTCATTTTCTGATGTAACCTAGGCTGGTCTTGAACGCTGGGATTACAGGCGTGTGCCAGCACACCTGGCTTGGTGAGGGGAAGGGATCGGGCTGCAGGAAGGCTGCCTGAGGCCAGGCGAAAGGGAGGAGAGAGCGGGCGATGCTGAGGGCGGCCGCTGGGCCACTCACTTCTCCATTTGGTTCCTCCGTAAGAGCTCATGCACCGGCTTGATGGGTTTTCCCCTTCGGACCAAGTCTGAGACCTAGACAGGAAGACAGTGGGAGGCCGGGAGAGTGGTGGGGGTGAGGGTCAGCAAGCCTGTGGCTAGAGGCCCAGTCTCCCAGAGCAGCAGCCGTGAGGATGCAGAGAGAGCTTAGAGGTTGAGAGCGTTTCCCGCTCGCCTCACAGAGGACCCGGGTTCAAGTCCCAGCCCCCATGTGGCAGCTCACAACCACCTGCAAGCCCAGCGCCCTGAGATTTGATGCCCTCTCTACTTGCACAGGCAGCAGCCACACGTGGACACACGTAAACTCAGGCCAGCACTCGTGTGCAGGTGTGCGAGCAGGGAGCCCTGAGGGGGAGGGGGCTGCACACAGGCCCTCAGCACCTCTTTGCCACGAGCAATGAGCTGGTCAGGAAGCCCCGCCTGGGCAGCTGTGTGGGAGGCGTAGCTGGCACTGGCAACACCTTGGCAGAGCTGATAGAAGAAGACAAGATCGTTCCCATCCTCACACGTCTCCATGGTCTTAAAGAGAGCCAACAATGGCAGGGTGCCCTCAGTCACCTGGGCACTGCAAGGGAAAGGCCGCAGGCTGGGGTGGCTTCCTCACCAAATACTGCACCAGCGGGCTCTGTGGCAGCAGCTGCAGCTGGACCAGGCTCAGGAAGTTGGTGGCCACGAAGATGTGGGGGCAGCCGGGTCCCAGCGCCAGCCAGTGACGAAGCACAGCGGCCAGAAGGGCCAGGCCGTCCACCTGCAGAGGTGAGGGGCAGAGCGGCGGCCCTGGGCCCTTCCTGCCTGCCCTGGCTTCCCCCTGCCCCTGCCCACCCATCTCCACTCCTCCCCCTCTATCCCCCTCCTTCCTTCATCCTTCCTCACTCCCTCCTCACCGTGTTGGTTCCCTTCCCGAATTCGTCAATGAGGACCAGTGACTGCTCTGTGGCATTGTTCACAGCCTTCGCCACCTGCTGGGTGTGAGGGGACAAGGGGCTTGGGGTGGTGATGAGAATAAGCTCCCTACGTGTCCACCCCTGAGCCAGAGTCGGTTTAACAGCGACAACCTGATTTGCTCAGCCTTCATTGCCAGCCGAGGGAGTCACACAAAGGAGTCTCAAGAAACGTTTATGGTGCTCCCTCCAGACTCTGGCAGGGGCTCCTGCCAGAGTACAGAGGACATGCCGCCCAGGAGGCACGCCCTCCGACACTTGTGGGGCACAGTCCCTCCCCTGCCTGCTTCTGCTCCCTTTAACCTGGTTGAGGTCAATCATGAAGGTGGAGAGACCGAGGGAGATGGACTCGCAGCTGTGAATCCGGGTGAAGATGGCATCGATCACCCCAATCTCGGCCTCCTCAGCAGGCACGAAGCTGCCGACCAGAGCCATGAAGGTGATCAAGCCTACCTGGGCAGGGGAGACAAGACCTGGTGCTCGGGGAAAAGTAAAATGGGTCTCAACTAAAGACGTGATCAACAGATTACAGAGAGGCGCGTCATAACAGAACAGAACACGCTGTCCCGTGTCCCAACTTCTCAGTTAACTCCAGAGTCAGGGCCTTGGGTGAAGGCGTCTAGGGAATGGCACTCGACCTCTTGGAGGTTCTCAAGGGACTGTGGCCATGGAAGGCCTGGCTGGCGGGGGCAGAGGAGACTCGGGCCGCCTGGGTTTGGAGGCTCCTCACCTGTGGGGGCTGGGGAGACGCGGGCTGCCGGGTTTGGAGGCTCCTCACCTGTGGGGGCTGGGGAGACCCGGGCCACCTGGGTTTGGAGGCTCCTCACCTGTTTGAGGTATATGCTCTTCCCTGAGGAGTTGGGTCCAGTGATCACTCTGACCCTCCCTTGGTCCCCGCCACAGTCTGTGGAGTTGGGCACGAAGGTGCGCGCACACAGCTCCATCAGAGGGTGCCTGTGGTGGAGAGACGCTGTGTGGGCTGGGGGTCCAGGTGGATGAACCCCCACGTCACATGGGCACCGTGGCTCCATTTCTCTCCTCTCACCTGCCGTTCTTGATTCGCACTCCGTGCATTCGGGGGGAGTAATGCGGCCTCGAGTAGCCATAGTCCCGGGCAGCACCGGCAAGAGCAAGGAGGACATCCAGGCGGGAGGCAAGGTCCAACACCTGTGTCAAGACCGCAGCCCGGGCCAGCACCTGGCACTGCAGCTGGTGCATCAACAAGGTCTCCTGGTCTGGGCAGGAGAGGGTCAGTTTTCAGGGACAGGGAAGGGGGCGTCCTCGGGAAGCTCTGGAAACAGGCTGCATGCAAGGTGAACCTCCCGAGGGACACAGGCACGCAGGTGCAGTGTGACCCGCCCAGAGCCAGAGAGAGCGCAGCGCCCCGCCCGCCGCGGCTGCTCACCCCGGATCTCGCAGTGAAGGTCCCCCAGCAGGGCATCTAGCTCCTTGGTTCGGGTACTCCGGTAGTGCAGCTTGTCCTCCGAGAGAAACTGGGTGCAAGGGTTCCAAGTTCCAGGCTTTCTGTCTCTCACTTCTCATTTTGCTTTGTTTTGTGACAGGACTTCATTATGTCGCCCTGGCTGGCCTGGAACTCACAGTGATCCCCCTACCCCTGGGGCACCACCCTGCCCAGCAGCACTCCTTCCCTGAGATCCCTCTCCTCTCCAGCCTCCTGAGCCACCTCCAGAGCCCCTGACTCCTCTGTCTCAGGGCCAATAAAGCTTCTCCAGCCACCAAGGTGGCCGCACATCCTGGCCAGTGCTCATGGGCTGAGAGCCTCCTTCCAGCTTCTCCCGACTCATCACACCCTCCCACCACCCAGAGACCAGGCCCCTACCATGAAGTCTAGTCCCTCAATCTCAAAGTCACTGGCCTCCACCATGAACGGCAAGCGTGGGATGGAAAGAAGGAAGCCAATCTGGGGAGAGAGGAGACAGAGTGGGCTACCCTACTGAACCTGAAGGAAGCACACCCCACGGGGTCCACCCCTCTGGGAGAGCTACCATCCTCAAATGTATTCATGTCCTGCACTCTAAGGTTGGTCAGGTGGGACAGCTGTCGGCACTGAGTGCCGGGATTGGTTACGCGGGCTGGTTGGTGTCCCATCCCCTCCCCCCACTCTTTCCAGCCTTCCTGGGCGTCACTACAAGACTCCTAGAGGCTCCAGCCTCCACCTGCGCTCACCAGAGGGATGTAGATGACACTACAGGAAGGGATACGAGAGTCCAGATTCTCCAGCTCTTTCTGTGCCACTTCAGTGAGGAAGCTGGGGAGGCCCATCAGCCTTCGCTTCTCTAGGCATGGAAAACATCACATGCTTGTGAAAAAAAAAAAATAAGGTCCAGAGAGATAGCTGGAGAGATGGCTCCTCTTCCAGAGGTCCCGAATTCAATTCCCAGCACCGCACAGCTGCTCACAGCTGTAATTCCTGCCCCAGGGATCCAACACTATCACACAGGTACACATACAGTCAAAACACCAATGTACATAAAATAAAAACAAATAATTAAAAAAAATAGGAGGATTAGGGGCTCAAGGCCAGCCCTGACCACATGAAACTTTCTAATTAGGACTTTCTAAGTCCTAATTAGCCAGGCATGGTGGTGGTGCAGGCCTGTAATTCAAGCACCAAGGGAGGCAGAGGCAGGCAGATCTCTGTGAATTCCAGGCCAGCCTGGTCTACAGAGCGAGTCCAGGATTGCCAAGGTTTCACAGAGAAACCCTGTCTCGAAAAACAACAACAAAAATGTAAAAAAAAAAAAAAAAAAGTCCTGATTAGCTGGGCAGGGTGGTGCTGCCTGTGATCCAAGCATTCCTGGTAGAAGTAAGGGGGTCAGGAGTTCAAGACCATCGACTGAGTTTGAGGCTAGCCTGTGCTACCGGGGACTGTCTTTGCCCAGGTTGCAGAGCTGACTCCCAGTTATGGTGTCTGTGCCAAGAATGGACGCCATGGCCGGCTGACAGGCCCACCCCCATGCCCAGCACTCACTCTCGTCTATTTCGGGATCTATGTTGGGGAGGACTGTGAAGCGATTTTCAGCAAGACTTTCCTCAAAATTCACCTGAGGAGACAGGTTAGAAGTTGTTTCTTAGCGAGCACCTGTCTCTGTCCCCCCACCCCAGCTCTTCTTGTGCCCAACCCCCCTGTTCTTTGATCCTCATCTTCAGACACTTCCTGTTACCACCCTGTCTACTAGATCCCACCATCCTCCATGCTTCCCGCCCTCCAACACTGCATTCCCCAGGCCCAGACCTTCTCTATTCTGCTCTACTCTTCTTCCTTGGTGTCTGTCTTTTCTGCCACTCACCACTTTCCCAATGAGGCTGGCAATGTGGTGCAGGTCATCAGAGAACTCTTGGGCAATGTCCTGAAAAAGCTGGATGGACTGGGGCAGGGAGCGGCAGGCATCCCTCAGGCCCAGGGCGCTGTACACAGTCTGCAGGAGAGATGACCTAGGAAGTTGACCCATGCAGGGAGCCCAAGGAGGGACAGACTGAGAACAGAGGCCAATGGAGAACACCGAGAAGTTAGCAATACAGAAAGACATAAGGACACGTGTAAAAAAATACATGGAGCCAGGTGCCATGGTGCAAGCCTTTGGGAACACCCAGGAAGACAGAGGTAGGTGGATGCCTCTGAGTTCGAGGACAGCCTTATCTACAGAGTTCCGGGACAGACAAGGCTACACAGAGCAACCCTGTCACCACAACCCCAAAAAACAACCAATCAGATAAACAACAACAACAACAAAACATGAAAAGAGGAGGATAAGAGAGGATGGGAATAAAAGTCAAAAGACAAGAGCTAGGGAGGTGGCTCGCAAGTAAAGGTGAGAGCCACCAAGCTGACAACCTGAGTTCAGACCCCGCACGGTGGAAGGAGAGAGCTGACCTGCAAACCTCCCTTCCCTGGCCACACACACTGTGTGCGCCCGCATCCACAAGTAACGTAATTAAAAAGTGAAGTGAGGACAATAGGGTGATAACTTCTAAAACTAAAAAAGAGAGAGGGGCATGATGGTGCACACTTTTAACTAAAGCACTCAGAAGGTAGGCAGAGGAATGCCAATCTCTGGGAATTTTAAGCCAGCCTGGTCAACATAAAGAGTTCCATGCCAGCCAGGGGCACATAATAAGACCCTGTCTCCAAAAAAATAAAATAAATTTTAAAAAAGGTAAGAGTGTAAGTGAATGAAAATGGGCCACAGGAAGGGGTACTACTAGAGGGGTGGTCTTGGAGGAGGAAGTGTGTCACTGGAGATGGGCTCTGGGGACTTAGGTGCTCAAGCCGGGCCCAGCGTCGCTGTGTCTCCCTGCGGCCTGCGGATCAGGATGTAGAGCTCTCCACTCTTCTCCAGCACCATGATGCCTGCGGTCCTCCACGCTCCCACCACGATGGCCATGGACTAAACCTGAACTGTGAGGCAGCCCCAGCTAAATGTTCTCTTTTTATGAGAGCTGCTGTGGTCATGGTGTCTCCTCACAGCAACAGAACAGTGACTAAGGCAATAACTATGTAAAATGAAAATTTAACTATGCTTTGTAATTATGTAAAATATTTAGTCATATCAACCCAGACAAAGCATATGTGATAATTAAAGCTTCTATCTCAGTTTCTTCTCACCACTAACATCAAACCTCATGGACCCTGAGAGATGACTCGGCAGTTGAGAGCACTCGTTGCGTATTAGGCCACCAAGACTTGGTTTCCGGCACCCACATGGTGGCTCACAACTGTTCCTAACTCCAGATCTGGGGGATCTGCTGCCCTCTTCTGGCCTCTCCAGGCTTGGCGTGCACACGCTGTTTAAACATGCGTCCAGGCATACAAACAGGCAGAACACTGTATACCTAATGAAGTATTTCTTAAAAAAAAAGAAAAAGCAAGCCAGCAAGAAGGAAAGACTAGTAGAATAACTGGAGGTGGGGACCTTGTGGTTCTGATATTGAGGAGGAATGTCAGTTCCGGCTTTTTAATAATCACAATGAAATTATTTATGGATGAAATAGTATAATGGCTTGGAGATGAAGAGATTGCCTTGAGTGAAATTACTGAAGCCGAATGGTTGGGCTATAAGGGGAGTAATTACACTATTCCCTGCAAATATTTTGTATATTTTCTGCAACACAAAGTTTAAAAAGAAACAAAAGCAGGTATGGCAGGGTGTCCAGAGTGAAGAAGGTGGTCTGGACACAGGAAGCAAAAGTTTAACTTGAACTTCTGGATCTAAGAAGAAAAGCCTGAAACCCCAGAACTCATGGAATGGGCAGGAGGAGGCTAAGGAAGAGGCCAGCCTCGTCTGCATCTTGAATCAATCAGTCAAGAGGCTTACCTTGTAGAGGACCTGCCAGTCACTGACCTTGGTGTAGGACAACTTCATGCGTTTCAGAATCAGCTACAAGCAGACAAAGGGACAGCCACGGTTTGCCGTTTGCCATATGACGCTCCTCAACAGGCCCACTGTCCAGGCTGGACAGAGGCTGTCCCAGAGGACCCAGGTTTGGTTCCCAGCACCCACACCAGGAAGTTCCGGCTTTTGGCCCCTGCAGTCACCCACACTCACAGGCATATACCCCACACCTAAGTTTTGTTTGTTGTTTGAGACAGGGTCTCATTATGTGGCTCTGACTGAACTGGAACCCACTATATATACCAGGCTGGCCTCAGATGCACAGGCCTGGCTATACATGCTATCATTAAAAATAAAATAAATCTCAGGCTGGTTGCAGTGGCTATGCATGCCTTTGATCTCAGCGCTCCAGAGGCAGGTGGATCTCTGAGTTCAAGGCCGGCCTGGTCTATATAGCAAGTTCCAGGACAGCCAGGGCCACACAGTGAGACCCCATCTCAACAACAAGTAAACAGCCAGGTGTGCTGGTGCCCAACTTTAACCCCAACACTAGGGTAGGCAGAGGCAGGTAGATCCCTGTGTTCCAGGCCAGATAGGATCATATGTGAAAACAAACTAATTGTGATAAAATACAAATAAGAATCCCAGAGTTTTCTACAAGCCACCAGCCTCACACACACTCACACACACACACACACCCGCCTGGTCTCCACCCTGGCTCACAGGCACGTTCTTGATGTGGCTCAGCAGCCGGTGCAGCACCTGGGCCATGTCCAGGTTCTGGGGCATCAGGAAAAACTGAATGACATCCAGGCGGGAATTAAGCTCCTTCAGCTCCCGGGTTGGACGCGTAAACCACAGCCTGAAAGGGGCGGGTGGGGATGGAAAGGTGAGAAGTCGTGTCTCAGCTTTGCTCAGAAATCTCTGGGCCATGTGGTAACACGTGCCCGCAGCGCTCTGCGGGAATGAGCTAACTGGCAAGTGCGGGTCCTGTGTATGTGGCCTGTTTCTATGTCCCTGCTGAAAACTGCCGATGTGTGTCTGTATGGATGAGGCCATGTGTCACTCCATGTGTGTATGTGACGAGGAGCATGTCAATATTTTAGAGGGGAACAGTGTGCTGTGGTATTTGTGTGCCAACACCGCAGCTCTGCGCAGCTGAGTGGGAGAGCGTGAGTCAGCGAGTTTGCTATCGGAATGGAGCTAACGGTGTCTTAGGGCAACAGCAGACATGAAACTGCATCTCCTCACGCTCTGCCAGTGTAACGCCTGGATCTAGTTCTCATCCTCTCCCTCTCCCACTCCCCCACCCCTTCTTCTTTGTGGTAGTGTTTAGGGTTGAGTCGAGGCTTGCTCACTACAGAAGCTCTGAGCCACACCCCCAGCCTGCCCTTTTTTTTTTTTTTTTTTTTTGAGACAGGGATTCACATAGTTCAGACGGGTTATAGAGCCTCAGCTGACCTGGAACTCCTGGTCCTCTGGCTTCTTCCTGAGTGCTGGGACCACAGGTGTGTGCCACCAGCCCCCTGGCCAGCCTGTCACTCTGTGTGTGTGTGCACTGTCTGTGTGTGTGGACTCACATGCATGGCACTCCTGGAGATAACTCTGGGGTTGGTCTGCCCGCCTTTATCTGGGTTCAGGTTGCTAGCACCTTTCCCGTGGAGTTGTCTCATCAGCCCCTAGCCCACAATTCCTTCTTTTTTCTTGTTTCCTTCCTTCCCTCTTTCTTTTCATAAAGCGAGCGTTTGTGTTTCGTGTGTGTGTTCTCAAGTGCTCATGTTCTTAAAGAAGCCAAAAAGGGAAGACAGATCCCTTGGAACTGGAATTACAGGGGTTTGTGAGCTGGTCAATGTGAATGCTACTCCTCTGAGTTTTCTTTTTAAAGTTACATTTACTATGTGTGTATGTATATGGGCATGCATGTGCTATATGCCCATGTAGAAGACAGAGGTCAGCTTGTGTGAACTGGCTCTCTTCTTCCATCACAGGGACTGGGACTTGGGTCATCAGATTTCATGGTAAATGCCTACTGAGCGATCTCACTGACACCCAGGCTGCTCTACTCAGCTTACAATTCCTTGTTGTTGTTTTGGGACAGGGTCTCACCATGCAGCCTTGGCCTGGCACTCACAGAGAGCTGCCTGCCCCTGCCTCCAGGGCGATTAAACACCTTTGCCACAATGCTCAACTCATCTTATTATTATTATTATTATTATTTTTGAGACAAGGTTTCTCTGTGTAGCTTCAGCTGTCCTAAACTCATTTTATAGACCAAGCTGGTCTCGAACGTGCAGAGATCCACTTGTCTCCGCCTCCCAGAGTGCTGGGATTACAGGCGTGTGCCACTGTGCCCAGTTCATCTTACAAGCTTTAATAATGACCACCTCTTAGTAGAGAAAGGACTTGAAGAGGCATAGAAGACACTTGAAGTTGTCTGATTCATAAAGGCTGGAGTGTACAAACATTATTAAGCCTTTTGTTGCCAGAAGTATCACCTAGTGAGTTAAGATGAGCTACTATAGAATAACAATGTCCCACTGGTATGTGTTTAATTCTGGGTGTGGGACCCTGTAGGACCTTTTCTACGTTGTAGCCAGCCATCACTTGTGCTAGCTAAGATCATCAACAGCAGACACAGGCTGAGGGTGCATGGTGTGGGGCTGTAGCAACGTTAGCCTGGGGTCCTTTTCTACTTTATAGCAAGCCATTCCTCATGTCAGCTTAGAGTTATCAAGTGGAGACTCGGAAATGAGGACGCATACCTCCCATTTAGCCCACAACCAGCTACCCGGTCAGAACGCCCAAATTAGAATAAATCCAAAGATCCATTTCAATTCAAGGGTGGGTTTTAGCCACGCCTGTTCTTCTCCACAGACAAAGAGGGCTTCAGCCACAGCAGTGCAAGCCAGTGTGTGAAGACCCACCCCCACACTGGAGAGCAGCCTCCCTAAGAAGACTTTCCTATCGATTTCCAGACCCCTGCTCTGTTAATGGTGTGGGAGCCCACCATGCCCAGCCGTGCCCACCAGCCTTATCTTACAGCCAGGGAAGTGAGGGCCGTTGTAACCTGTGTAAACCCATACTGCTAATGACAAGTGGATTTCGGTGTCAACCACAGCTCTGCAGGCTGCTGGGAGCCTGTCAGCTGGGAGCCACTGGACTGCTCCAAGCCTCCTTGGGCCGCATGGAAATCTGCATTCTCCCATCTCTTTCATATTTGTTTTGTCTTGCTCATGAGCAGAGGATAACCTTGAATTTCTGAATTTTTGCTTGTCTCTGCTTTCGGTGGTGCTGGGGAAGGAACCCAGAGCCACATGCCCAGTCCTCACTATCCTTTCTCTTTAAAAAATTTACCTTCTGGGGCTGGAGTGATGGGTCAGTGGTTAAGAACACTGTCTGCTCTTTCAAAGGACCCTGGTTCAATTCCCAGCACCCACAGGGCAGCTCACAACTGTCTGTAACACAAATTCCAAGGGACATGACACCTTCACACTAATGCACATAAAAATAAAAATAAAAATTAAATAAATTAAAAAAAATTACCTTCTTTAATCCCAGCACTCAAGGAGGCAGAGGCAGGCAGATCTCTGTGAGTTCCAGGCCAGTCTGGTCTACAAAGGGAGTCCAGGACAACCAAGGCTACACAGAGAAACCCTGAATCAAACAAAGCAAAACAAAATCGCACATATGTGTTTAAGTCTGCATGAGTATGTGCAATGGATATGCAAGTAATTGCCTTTGAAGGCCAGAACGGGTCTCAGACCCCTCGGAACTGGAGTTCCACGCAGTTGTGAGCAACCTGGTATGGGTGCTGGAAACAGAACAAGGATCCTTCAGAAGAGCAGCAAGTGCTAAGCCACATACACCCTTCTTAAAAACAACAAAAATCCAAAGAAGCCACAACCTGTCAAGTGCTGGATTACAGGCTACTGTGCCTGGAGACACACACAGGCACAGGCACACGCACACACACATACACACACAAATGATGGTCTTGCTATGTAGCCTAGGGAAGCCTCAAACTAGTATCTTCCAACCTCACCCTTTCCAAGGGCTGAAGTTACAGGAATTTGCCACCATGTCTGACTCTTTCTCTTCCATGCTAGATATGGTTCGTTCCTGTGATCCCAGCACCCACCAGCCAGACTGAAGGATAACTTGAAGGCCAGCCTGGGGTCCACAGTGAGACCACATCTCAAACAAACCCCACAAAACCCACACTTTTCCCTCGACATCCTTGCTTGAAAGTAAGGATTCACATATACAGCACTGAGGAATATGTGGGTAATTAAGCTCCTCAGAGATCCTAAATCAGCCCCAGAAAGCATGTGTTACAGGGGGCTGGCGGGGAAAGGACTGTGTGCTAGCAACGGCGTGTGCTCTGAGGTTCTGGAGGCCGCGTGGCCACTGTGCTTGCACTCACGTACTGTGCTGGCTCATTAGTGTTTTACCTAGTGTTATGTGTTAGACATAGGCGGCAGGAACTCACGTGCGAGGCAGCTGTTCACTAACTGCTAATTCTAACCTGATGGGAGAAAGCATCTGACACAGAAGCACAGGAGGTGCACACCTGCCTTCTCATGTGCGTCTGTGGAAGCTTCACCAGAGGTTTCACTTGCTTGACCCTCTAACGTGAGATTACATTGTGACAGGGCAGATGGACTGCAGAGTTCATCTAGTGCATCTAGGGGGAAAGGACTGACAGGGAGTCTGGGGATTCGAGACTGAGAATGAAAACCCCGGTGAACGGAGGCGCCATGGTCAGCTCTGTCAACTTGACACGGTCTAGAATTACTTCTGAGGACGTCTATGAGGGGCTATCTCACCCACCCACTGTGAGCACCAGTTCTGGCGCTGGACATCAATAAAAAGGAGAAATCTAGGAAGCACTGGCACACATGCATGAATTTACTGCTCTTCTAATTGCAGCTATAATAAAGTAACGAGGTTCCTGTTGCCTGGACTTCCCCACAGTGACGTAACCTGGAATGTGAGCTTGATAACGCCTTCTCCCCTGAGTTACTTCTGTCTAAATACTTTGCCACAGCAACAGAAAAGAAACTAAAACAGAAGGGGGCCTTAAGCCTCACAGTATAAGATCATAAGACAGGCATAGTGGCTTATGATCCCAGCAGTCAGGGAGGCAGAGGCAGGTGGGTTGCTGTGAGTTCAAGGCCAGCCTGGTCTACAAAGCAATTCCAGGACAGCCAGGCTACACAGAAAAACCCTGTCTCAAAAAAAGAAAATCATACCACTACAGATGCTAAGCTTTTCTTGCAATAGGGAGGCATGCGGTTAGTTTCTAGTTAAGACTTTGTAAGAACTGGGGTGACACACTCAGATTTCTGTGTCAGGACAGCACATGGTTTAAAAGAAATGGCTCATCTGGGGAAAGAAGATATTAGAGGCAGAGACATTTTGCAGATAAATGCAATGCTTCTGATTAAAAATCCTGATAGCCAGAATTAGAGTGGTGCAAAGAGAGGAAGGGAAGGCTAAGAGATTTCAGGATAGAGACAAGAGACATTGGTGAATAACTGAGTATATAGGGATGAGGGAGAAGCATCAATCCAAGGTTCCCATCTTGAGATGCTTCACAGTAAATGCCGTTAACTGAAAAATGAGGCAGGAAGATGTCTGGATGTTCTGAGCTTGCAGTTCTAGGGAAACTATAGGTGGCAACCATAAGTAATTGTCATATCACATGGAATTTTAGACACAGATTTGGGAGTTAGATGAATAGTTTTTTTTTATTTTTTTTTTGTCTTTGTTTTTTGAAAAAGGGTCTCACTGTGTTACTCTGGCTGGTCTCAAACTCAGATCCTCCTGCCTCTGCCTCCTAGGGCTAGGATTAAAGGTGTGTGCCGCTATGCCTGGCTAATTTTTGTTTTGTTGTTGAGATGGGGTCTCCTGTATGAATGTTTGGCCTGCATGTAAGTCTGTGCACACTTTGTGTGTGTGGTCCCAAGGTGAGTCAGGTCCTTTAGAAGTGGAGTGACAAAAAATTGCTAACCTCCTTGTGGAGGCTGGGAATCAAATCTAGGCCTTCTGCAAGTGCAGCAACCGCTCCTAACTGCTGATTCATCTTTTCATGCTGGCCTCCAATTCCTGACTGACTTTACTCCATCGGCCCCCGCCCCCCAAAAGGCTGGAATTACAGGGGGCATGTGACACCATGCATTTGAATTGCTCAGTTTGTGTGTGTTCGTATGTACATGCTTATGTGTGTGTTAGTGCATATGTGAGTTACACACCACGTGAAAGTTAGAAGAACGTAGTTGATATTGAGTACCTGCCTCAATGGGGCGTCACCTTTTCAGTATGTGTATGTGGTTCCATGCCTATCAGTGTGATGGATGTCAGAGGGCTTCTCTCAGGAGGGGTCCGGGAGAGCTAACGCGGGTCTCTGTCAAATGCCTCTGCCTGCTGAGATGTCTTGCTAGCCCGCCACCTTATTTTTCGAGACAGGTTTTCTCACTGAACCTGTGCCCACATATTTGTCTAGACTGACTGGCAGCAAGCCCTAGGGATCCTTTTGTCGTTGTCCTCCCAGCTCTAGACTAAAGTCTGGCTTTTTATGTATGTTTGGGAATCCAAAATCAGTTTGTCGCACAAGCACTTTACTGTCAACAGTTCAGTTTTGAGAAGTCATTTTGAAATGTGGCATGCCTATTTTGTTACTATTTTATTTGATTCCACCCACCCCAGCCCCCAGACTGGGGACGGAATCCAGGCCCTCACACTCTTGAGGACACTGAGCCGCACCTCTGGCTTTTGAAGTGTTGAACTGCCGTGGGCTGCAGCAGTGCCCTGTGGTCAGGTTCCTCCGTGTATGTGTCTGCGTGCATCCACAGGTGTGCGTGCATCTGTGCTGACAATGTGAGTGAAGACAATGCTTGCTGCCACCCTGGGTTCCAGATGGGCAGCTGCTATTCCTAGCACTGCTAAAGGAAAGAGTCTGTGCAGACTGCTGCCAGTAGGCCTCAGCGCCCAGCGCCTATTTGTTTATAGACATGCCCAAGACGCACTCACCTGAGCAGCTTCTGGCCCCACCTGCAGCGGCACCTGTTGAGGATCCCTGTGGCGTGTGCACAGGGAGTAACTTGTTATAAGGAGGCCTCTCAGGAGGCCCAGAGTCCTCCCGCTTCAGGAGGCCCAGAAACAGGACACAAAGGCACAAAATTAGTGACTGCCTGGGGCCTGGGTTATCATGTGAGGGTGGGAAAAGGGAAGGACACTCGGCCAGGAAAATACATAAATGGCCACAGCACTGCCCACAAAAACCCTTCATAACATGTGACACTGAAGCATTACCCGGTAAAAAACTGGACCCTTGGAGCCATGCCCCTAAAATGCCCCAAAGCCACAGGAAGCGGTAAAAACTATTCAAATCAGCTCTATAAAAAGGAACTCTCCTCCGTGAGCAGACAGGTGCCCAGTTAGTGGACACAATCATGCAAAGGCAGAGGTTGAGCACAGTGTCGGTAAGGCCGCAGCTCACAGCGAATTACACTCGGTGGCCGCAATATATAAAGCAGCTCAAGCTGGGAGTGCTGCTGTGGGGACCTCCGGCAGCAGCAGTAAAGCAGAAGAGGGGTCTGCACACATCTATGGAGCCAACTGCTTTTCCAGCAGGTTCCCCGTGCGGGATGACCTGCAGGGCACACCTACCAAAGAGGCTGAGCCCCTCCTTCAGCCCGCTGGCTACTTTGTACACCGAGGGGTGAGACTCGCTCTTGAAAATCTGTAGAACACTGTCGCAGAGAGAGGGAGGCGTCCGGATGAGCCTCTGTAATCCTACGCATGGTATACCCACGTGTGTACATGTCTGTTCTGAGACGGGCCCTCCGTACAGCCCTAGCTACCCCGGAGCTGCCCGTGGACGCAGTGCTGGGGTTGGGGTGAGCCACCACACTTGCCTATGTGCATGTCTGTGTGCACGCGCACAGGCTCCTATGCGCATGTGCGGAAGTCATGTCCTGTTCCCTTGTGAGACAGGCTCTCTCACTGAACCCAGCACTCCCCATTTTTCCCTTTGGCTAGTTAAGCTGGCAGCCAGCAAGCCTCAGCGATGCTGTGTCCACCCGTCCCAGTGCTGCTGAGATTGCAGGCAAACCAGGATGAGAGGTCTCCATGCAAGTGCTTGAATCCAAACTCAGAGCCTCGAATCTCAGCAGCAGGAGCTGTCACTCACTGAGCCATGCTCTCATCTGCACTGTAATGAATTTTGTAGAATAAAGGGGGTTTAGAACTGAGAAAAGACATGGGATCCAGGTTGATAATAACTTTTTCTTTCGTGCCTAGTACTAAGAATCTCAATGTGCGGTTTATTACTTTCCTTGCCTCAGCTTCTTAGGAATAAAAGGCGTGTGTGGTGGCACACACCTGTGATCCCAGCACTCAGGAAGCAGAGGCAGGCAGACCTCCGGGAGTTTGGGGCCCGTCTGGTCTACATAGTGGGTTCCAGAACAACCATGGTTATGTAGAGAGACCCTGTCTCACAGAAAGA
Source organism: Meriones unguiculatus (assembly GCF_030254825.1). NCBI lineage: Eukaryota > Metazoa > Chordata > Mammalia > Rodentia > Muridae > Meriones > Meriones unguiculatus. The sequence goes on along the minus strand of NC_083363.1, from coordinate 1,868,044 downwards.
AAGAACGAGAGAGGAAGGAAGGAAGGAAGGAAGGAAGGAAGGAAGGAAGGAAGGAAGGAAAGAACTAAAGTGGCTCAGGAGCAGGATGCTTGCCCAGCAAGCACCAGCCCTCAGTTCCATCCCAACATTGCAAAAAGGAGGGAAGGGCCCTTCGCTGTCCCGACATCACCCTTTCTTTCCTTCAGGGAGAGAGATCTCAGCCTCAGGGTCAGAGAGCCAGAGGCTGCTTAGGATATTAGAGATATTAGCTCAACCCTTTGTGGCTGGAGGCAGCAGCCTGTCTCCTCACCTGTAAGTGTCTTGATCTACGCTCACCAGATGGGTCCTGAGGACAGAAAACAAACCAAAGGAAAGGTGGCTGAGGCTCCCTCTCTGGACACTGGCCACTCTTCTCCCCAGAGCAGTACCACGCCTGCAGTCCTGCGTCTGAACCCTGAGGCTGGCTCTTCTTACACCTCCCAGTCCCCTTGCTTTGGTGGAGCCTTGTGCGAAGCACCTACAGTACAAACTTCTTAAACCCCAGGATAGGGACGCTGACAGTGTAGTCTTCCAGTTCCACCCCGACTCTTCTTCGACTCAGGAACTTGAGCAGTCCTCCAAGTGCCCGAACCTGAGAGGGGACCAGCGGTGGAGCTGGGATAAGCCTTATGCTCCAGAAGCTGGACAACACCAATAATGAGGAAACTGTGCCTTTCCAGGGCTGAGGAGCCCAGCCCAGAACTCCGCCCTAGGACTTGGGGTCCATGCCTTCCCCTAGCTGCATCCCAGCCCTCACCGCAATGAAGCAGCTCACCGTGAGGACACAGTCAAAGGGAATGATGGAGGACAGGAAGAGGATTTTCTCAGTGGCAGTCATGGACTCTGGGATGAAGGAGTAGTTTCCAGAAAGGAGCCGCTGTTTGCTTATCTCTGGACCTATTTGGGGAGAATAAGGAGCGGAAGGTCTCACAGCGCCATTTTCTCACCCCAATTTAACAAAAACAAAAACAACCATACAGCTTCTCCAAGTCCACAGAGGTGGCTACGGAGCGCTAAAGCAAGAGACAAACACTGCCTTTTTTAATTCTCTACGTAATGTAGATGTCTGGTGATAAGCACAACCTGAGAAAGACAAGTGACTTGGGAGAAAGACATCTGGGATTGTGGACTTTCTAGGTCAAAAAAATTTAGGATAGCTGGGTGCAGTGGAGCATACTTGTAATCCTAGCACTCAGGAGGCAGAGGCAGGTAAATCTCTGAGTTCCAGGCCAGCCTGGTCTACAAAGTGAGTCCAGAGCAGCCAGGGCTACACAGAAAAACATTGTCTTGAAAAACAAACAAACAAATATGGTAAAGGAAGTAATAGCACACATTCCCTGTCCTTCCTGTCCTTTTGCAAACCTGGAAGTTAGCAAAATAGAGACGTGTCTTATGGATCATCAGGATCCCAGAAACAGTGTCTTTTCCTTTGTAGGCAACAAATGACTGACTTAGGCATAAGGGGGAAAACTCCAACATTCAAAACCGTTTTAAAAGTGTCATCACTCCGTTTTCTCAGGGGAGATCCCCATTCCTAACATACCTAAGCCAAAAGATCCTCAATATGTATTACCACAAATATTACAAATGTGTTAGCCAAGTTGTGCTAAACAATAAGGTTCAGGAGAGCTCTCGGGGAGCCTGATGGGGCCTGGGAAGCAGTTTTCAGATAAGAATACACAAGGGGAGGTCTCTGATGATGGGGCCTCCTTTAAGAGAAAGGACGAAGCCACTGGGATGGGGGCTGGTAACATAACAGGAAGGAGCTACCAAAATCCACGCTTGGCAAAAGTACAATTTCAGGTCTCGTTGGCTCTCTGTGGTCCTGGGAGGCTGTGGAGGCAAAGGCCACGGTTCTGTACATTTCAATCTCATTATTGTCCCTTTCTCCCTCCCAGCCATTTCCAGCCTCCCGCTAAGCCACATCTTCGCTGGCCTTTCCTGAGTTCCCTTCTTTATGTGGTCCTTACCAAGCTTCCCTAGAAAGCGAGTCATGGTCTCATCCTGTTTGGCACTTGTGACGACACACTGAGGGTTGACCTCATCCAGAACTTGAAAAGAGAAGGGACCAGATGAGCCAAAGGATGGCTACACTTTGACTAAGAGGAGAAGCAGCAGCTCTCGCCGCTGTCTGCTCCCCTCAAGCCAGGCCTTGTGGCACATGCCACTGATCTCAGCACTTGGGAGGCTTTGAACTCTGTGAGTTCAAAGTCAGCCTGTTCTACATCCAGGACAGCCAGCGCTACATAGTGAGACCCTGTCTCAAAAAACCAAAACCAGCATAAAAGGATGCATTGTCTGTCTGCTAGGGAGGGCTCTGCACGCTTGGGAGCACAGCAGGAATGCGGCCCAGCCAAGTAGTGCTAAGTGGGGACAGCGGGAAGGAAGGGGGTGTCCTGCAAACTGCCCCGGGACTAGATCTGTCGCATTTAACATACAGCAAGGACCTAATGCAGTTGAATAATTAAGTCCTAAGCACAGGTGTCTCTGAAGGCTCCTTCACGCGGGGTCTGAGAGTGAGCACACTTCCGTCCCCACCTCTCTGGAGGAGCTTCAGGCTGTCGTGGTCTGGGGCGTCGGGCATGAAGTGGACAGTGGAGTCGCTGGTGTCATAGTAGGCGATGCCCAGGTATCCCGAGCTCCACACCACGCACAGATGGACCTGGCCGCGGGGGGGCCAGGGATGCTGAGAGCCGCGGGGGGGGATGCTGAGGGCCGCGGGGGGGGGGGGGGAGGAGGGATGCTGAGGGCCGGGGAGGGGGGGATGCTGAGGGCCGGGGAGGGGGGGATGCTGAGGGCCGCGGGGGGGATGCTGAGGGCCGCGGGGGGGGGATGCTGAGGGCCGGGGAGGGGGGGATGCTGAGGGCCGCGGGGGGGATGCTGAGGGCCGCGGGGGGGGATGCTGAGGGCCGGGGAGGGGGGATGCTGAGGGCCGCGGGGGGGATGCTGAGGGCCGCGGGGGGGGGGATGCTGAGGGCCGCGGAGGGGCGTGGCCGGCAGCCCTCACTCCCGGGCGGGCCTGCCCTCCCGCCCGCCCTGCACACCTCGCCCGGCTCCTCCTCGTCCTCCTCCTCCTCGACGCCCGCGGCTCCCGCCCTGGCGGCCTGTGGGCCGGGGAAGCCGACCGGGGCGATCGCGGGGCCCGGGGGCGCTCTGAAGGCCATGGGCGCTGAGGACACGGGAGGGGAGCGAGTCAGCGGGCGCGGCCCCCACGCCCCTACAGCCACAGCGCACCCTTCCGTCCCCCCACCGGCGCCGCCAACCCGCGCCACTTTCCCGCCTTTTTCGTCTCCCGGGTCGCGACGAGCCACCTCACCGGCCAACCGCCGCGAGGCTGTGGAAAGGGAGAGCCAGCCTGTGGGCGGGGCAGGAGCGCACTAGCCGCGCCCTCCCAGCCGCCATTGGCTGGAGCGATTGCCTGGCTATCCAATAGGAAGCGGAGGAGGAGCCCGCCCCCAGGCGGTGAAGAGTCTGAGTGCTGATTGGTCTGTTTGCTCTAGGGGCGGTGCTACCGTGTTCAAAATTCCCGCCCTCTGCTGTTGCTAAGCAGCCGCGCCTCGGAGGCCCGAGGCTTTGATTGACGCTGGGCGGGGCCGCCCGAAGGTTGTCGCCCGAGCTGTAGCCGTGGCCCGGGGAAGGGGTCTGGGCGGTGGGAGGGCTCCGGCCAGGAGGCCGACCTTAAAGGGCCAGAAGCGTTTTTCCCCCTCCCTGGAGGTGGAGAGAAGCAGCATTAACTCGGCCTGTGCCAAGAGCAACAGCTCGGTTAATATTTGTACCCACTAAGTTAATATTTATAAAGAACTCAGAACAGTGTCTAGCAAACAAAGTAAGCGCTACGCGAGTCATTTAAGTAAATAAGTGGAAGTGAGGACAGACTCTTACTGCAGCCCTTCTTTGCCTGGTCCCTGAAGGCAGGAGTGAGCAGCCCGCAAAAGCAGTGCAGGGCCTTGAAGAGGAAGCGCAAGTCTCGGAAGGACGCTAAACCCTGAGCGTAGACCTAAAGAGAACCCATAGCAAGCCCACCCACCCCTAAGGACACAGGGTACCGTTGATGATAGACCTGGATGGGAAAGAAGAAGAAGGAAGGAGTTTCTGAGGGAGAAAGAAAGAAACATACTTTACCAAACCAAAAGGAAACAAACAAAGAAGCCAAAACAACAACAAAAACTCCTCAGGGCTGTCTCAGCAGGTAAAAAGTACCTTACATTTTATCCCCAGGACTCAGATGGTAGAAGGAGAAAACTGACTCCCAGATTGTCCTCTGCCCTACACACACATAAACACACACCACGCATAATTTTAAAGCTGTCTTAGCTGTGCTAAAACAAGAATACCCCGCCTGAGGTTGAGAGATGGGGTGAGGTGACCTGGTTCTGCTGACCAGCGACTGGAAAATCCTCTCCACGGGGAAAGGTGGGGGCAGAGCCAAGGCTGGGTTAATGGTTACCCTCTGCAAATTGTTGAGCTGTGGAGCTATAGAAACCTGGTGACAGACAGCTCTGGGGAGTGGCAGGGAGGAACACACCTTCCAATCCAGGGTGTGAAGAGATTAGGGACTGGTTTACCGAGACCAGGAAGGGCCTGGACGCAGGAAGAGGAGCCAAGCCGGCTGGTGAAAGAGAAAGAACAGGGGCACAGAGATAAGATGGGGCCAAATGATTTTCTGCTGCAGGAGGCGCCCCTGCGTGGTCGCAGGAGAGGGCGGCCTGAGAGTTAAGACAGATTCTGGCACAGCAATCCAGGCAGCCAGCACCGACGATCAGGGCAGCGACCACAGAGGTGGCCAAACCTGTCTGAGTCTAACACTTCTCCCACTGAGATCTCTCTGGGGGCAGATTCCCTGGTGTCCACTGACCAGTGGGGAAAGGGAGGCCTCTGGGAAATAAGGCTTCACCGAAACCACGTTTCTCATCAGTAGGAAGGGGCTCTTGGCAGATGTGAGGGTCTGCATGATGGGAAGGCACACTCACACTCACTCGGCCTATATCCTTCTGTTGTAACTCAGAGGCCCAGAAACCAAGCACATTCTGTGTTTCTGTGGAGGAGAGAGACCCCAGAAGAGGAAGCCACTAACTTCTGGTTTCCAGCAACACACGCTTCAGCCCTCCCACTCTCTCTTTCAGTTTCCAGTCCAGTTCTTCAAGATTTATTTTATGTGCAGTGGTGTGAAGGTACGAGACCACCGGGAGCTATAGTTACAGACAGCTGTGATCCTCCATGTGGGTTCTAGGAATTGAATTCAGGACCTTTGGAAGAGCAGCCAGAGCTCTTAGCCACTGAGCCATCTCTCCAGCCCAGTTTTGCTTCTAGATCTTTCCAAGTCCATTAAATATATACATTTTTTTTCAACTGGAAATCTTTTGTTGTTGTCACTTTGTTCTCGTTTTTGGTTCTTACGGACAGTGAGTAGAAAATTAAAAGGATGTTTGGACAGTGGACAGCAGAGAAAGTTAGAGCGTGCGGGCTGGAATGTCGGCAGGCATTTTAGTTTTCTGTTTTTTTCTTTTTAATAGGTAGAAAAGTTAGCACCTCCATCAGGCCTCCCAGGGAGAGATACTTTTTCCCCTTATTTACTTAGCTGTCCCCCACGACTCCGCGCACCCTGCTCTGTCTGACCTTTGCTTTCTTCCCGTGATAGACACAGCTGCTACCCCACCCACCCGGGATGAGCCCGGGCGCTCTCCGGGTGCCAGGATAACCCCGTCTCCAAGGCAACCTCTAGGCGCGGGAGCAGGGTGAGGGGCCCGGGTTGGGGACGCCTAAGCGTCGACAGGCTTCCAGAGGACCGCCCCTGCCGCGAAGCCCGGGCTCGGCTTCCTGTTTCCCGGCGCCAGGCCCCGCGGTCGGGGTGCCTCTCTCCAGCGCGTGACCCCAGCCTCGGCGTCTCCCTCCAAAGCCCCTCCACCCTCGCGCGCTCAGCGCGCATCCTACCAAAGCAGACTGACGGGGCTGCGCAGAGCCCTCGCGCCCTCAAACTCCATTTCTGCCCCTCCGCGGGCAGGAGCCTGGCTTTACCGAGGCGAGGAAACTGAGGCACGGGGGAGGACCTCGGGGGAGGTCCGAGGCCCCGCCCGCTAACACCCCATCCCCGGGGCCCGGGGCCTCCGTCAGCGCCGGCTCCCCCGAGCCTCGAGTCCCTCCCCCTCCCGGCCCTCCCCGGGCCCAGGGCGGGGCCAGCCGGTGAGTCAGCCGCTCCCCGCTGGGTGTGGGGTGCGCCGCACCGGCGGGGAGGCCGCGTCGGAGCGAGCGGAGGGTCCGGTCGGACGTGGGCTGCGCGCCGAGCCGCGGCAGAGACTCCGGGACCCCGAGACCCGCCCTCCCGGGCCGGCCCCGCCCAGTTCCCCAGCGACGGCCGCTTCCTGGTCCCCGGCGCAACCATGGCCGAAGAGCAACCTCAGGTCGAGCTGTTCGTGAAGGTGAGAGCGCCGTCGGCTTCCCCGCCGCCCCCAGCCTTCCTGCAAGCCCGCCCCGCCCTACCCCAGCCCGCGACCCCTTCCCCGCGGGCCCACCCCCAGTTGGCGCGGGGGTGACTTGGGAGCCGGTGAAGGAGTTCTAGGCTCGCCCTGGAAAGTTTTTGGGAGAGGTTTCCAGCAGCCCAAAGGAGAGGAGGGCGGAGAAAAGGGGGTTTTCAGGTGTGAGAGAGTGAAGGGGGGACGGGGCGGGGTCCGCGCGACCAAAGGACCAAGAAAGGGACAGCGGCGGGGTTGAGAAGGTCAGAGGAGGCTCGGCTAGGTCTTGTGGCCCTGTGAAAGAAAGATGGGGCGGAGAGAGAGAGGGAGACAGACGGACAGACCAGGAAGAGAGAGACAGACAGGAAGAGAGCGAGGGGGAGAGAACACGGATCTGGTAGGACTGACGGAACAGCAAGTGGCAGGGTAGAGGGAGGAAAGAGCCGCCAGGGAGCAGCACGGTGGGCCGAGAGGCCTGCCCCCCAGCTGAGGGAAGCTTGGGGCCGGGAAGCAGGAAGGACATTCAAGTTTAGCAACCGAGAGGAAGAGCGCTAGAGGGAACAGGAGACCCTCGGGTTAGATGAAGACGCTGGGGCTGATGGCTGTGGGGAACCCCACCCCGCTGCCCCTGTACTCTCTCTCTCTCTCTCTCTGTCTCCTCTCCTCCCCGAGGGTGTGGTCAAGGAGAAATGGTTCTGGCTTTTGGGTATGGAAACCGCGGGCCGCAGCCGTCCTCGTTTGCCCAGGCCCATCCCCTTGCAGCACCGCCCCTTCCTCCCCCTGCCCTTCCCTTCTTCTGGATGGTCTGTCTCCCCAGCGAACGCTCTCCCCGCCTTTCGCTTCTGGCCTCACTTTTCACTGCTTTCCCACCCCGTCTTGTTCATCTTGTCTAGGTGTGGGTGTGTGTCTTGTCTGTGTGTCGTTGTGTGTGCTGTCTTTCTTCTTTCCTCTGGGGTTCCCCTGGCGGCCGTTCCCACTTTCTCGGCCCAGAGAAGTCAACTGGAACCCGGGTCCGCCCCTTAGGTGTGGTCCCCACCTCGCCTCCAGGGGCTGTTTTTACTCCTGGGGAGGTGATGCTGTAGAGATTCTGCCCTTGGGTCTTGTGAGGAGGACATGAGCTTGGAGGTCCTGCAGTGAGAGAGAAGGCTTGGGGAACTGTCATGGTGCCCCCCCTTCCTAGGCCTCTGCGTGTACAGGTCCCTGCCCCCACTTCCTTGCCAGGAAGGAAGCTGCTGAGGCCTGAAGACATGAGATGAATCACCCTCAGTCTAGGGGGAGGTGTCCCTTGGGGGATGAGGTCACCTGCATCCAATTAGAGAGTTGCCCCCTTTGTTAGGCCTTCCGTATATCTGAGGTGAGGTTTAGGTCCCCTTGAGACAGCCTGGAGAGGGCTTCAGTGAATGGGGACCCTGGTCTCTAAACCCCACCGGGCCTCAGTCTCTGCTGCCCTGGTTGTTAGCTCCCACCTCGCCCAGTGCCCTGTTCTTCGCCTTTCGGGGTCAGGCTTGCTCTCTGCTCCTCTGCCTCCTCCCCTGTGTCAATCACTGGGATGCTGTGAGCCGGCCTTTGCTGATCGAGGCCCAAAGGGGAAAATAACTCAGCCCTGGGGGCAGGGTAGAGAGCATATCGGTGTATGCCGGAACCAGCAGGAGACTCAGAGAACAGCCTGGTAAGGATGGGTGCACCAGGCCTAATGTTGGGGCGGGGTTGCTTTTCAGGCTGGCAGTGATGGGGCGAAGATTGGGAACTGCCCCTTCTCCCAGAGACTCTTCATGGTGCTCTGGCTCAAGGGAGTCACCTTCAACGTCACCACCGTGGACACCAAGAGGTGGGCCCCCTTCTGTTCCTCTAAACTCCCCCTGTGCGCACGCGTGTGCGTGTGCTCGCCCGCAGGAGCCCTGCTGCCTTAAACCTGCTCTCTCTCACCGGGGACATTTGATCTCTCCTACATCCCGATGGCCCTGTCTCTGCTGCTGACCCTCTCTTCCTTTCTTGATGCCTGGCCGGGTCTCCAGACGGACAGAGACCGTACAGAAGCTCTGCCCTGGTGGACAGCTCCCGTTCCTGCTCTATGGCACCGAAGTGCACACGGATACCAACAAGATCGAGGAATTCCTGGAAGCCGTGCTGTGCCCTCCCAGGTACTGGGGTGCTGGGGAAGAGAAGGGAAGCCTGGAGGCTTTGTGGAGCAGAGGTTGAAGAGCGGGAGACAGGCGGCCCAGGGCTGAGTCCTCCAGAAAGGAGTCCGCTTATCTCTGCCTCCGCCTTCCAGGTACCCAAAGCTGGCTGCTAGGAACCCCGAGTCCAACACCTCAGGGCTGGACATATTTGCCAAGTTTTCTGCCTACATCAAGAACTCAAACCCGGCCCTCAATGACAGTGAGTCCGATCTCGGGTCAGGGTCTCGGGACCTAGAGGAGAAAGACCCCAGGGTGGAGAGGCACCAGGAGCCCCTGGGAGTTTGGGACAGCCCCTGACTGTCAGGGGGATGGAATAGATGCTACATCCGCTGACCTTCCATATCTGTCGGACCCCTCGAACCTCCTTGCTGTCCCCTTGCCAAGATTTTTGGGGTTTAGGTGGGTTGTTTTGTTTTCTTTTGTGTTGGTTTTCTTTTCTGAGGTTTTGTTTGTTTTTATGTATCTGAGTGTTTGCCTGGATGTATGTGTGTGCAGCATCTGTGTGCAGTGCCGGAGAAGGCCAGAAGAGAATGTCAGATTCCCTGGGACTGGAGTTGTAGATGTCGGTGCTGGAAAGCAGGTCCTCTGCGAATCAGCCGGTGTGCCTAGCCGCTGAGCCATCTCTCCTAGCCGCTGAGCCATCTCTCCAGCCCCGAGGCCAGCTTTTTAAATGGGTGCTGGCATATGAAGCATATCACGTGCTGGTGCCCACCACGCCATCTCTCCACCCTCCAGAGTGCATTCTTTTGGTTGTTGGTGGTTTTGGTTTTTGTTTCCTCTGTGTAACAGCCCTGACTGTCCTGGAACTCGCTCTGTAGACCAGGCTGGCCTCGAACTACCTGCCTCTGCCTCCCTAGTGCTGGGATTAAAGGCGTGCACCACGCCTGCTAGAATTCATTCTTAAAGCGCTCCCACACTGCTGCAGCCGCTGTGATCAGTGTTGGGGACTCGAAGAGCCCGGGTGAGGCCGTCCAGCTGGTCCAGTCTAATTGGTCAGCTCCAGGCTCAGGGAGAGACCCTGTCTCAAAAGATGACGTGGAGACTGGAGAGATGGTCCACTGGTTAAAAGCCCTTACAGAGGTCTGGGCTTTGGTGCCCAGCACCCACCACAGCTCCCAAATGCCTGCAACTCCAGATCCTGGGGTTCTGAACCGTTTTCTGGCCCCTCAAGCTCCTGCATGCCACAGAATCACACACATACACATAAACACATGATATAAAAAGATGTATTAATTACTTATACAGCATTCTGTCCACGTTTGCCTCCACGCCAGAAGAGGGCACCAAATCTCATAGATAACCATCTGTGAGGCACCGTGGATTTCTGGGAATTGAACTCAGGACCTTTGGAAATGCAGCCAGTGCTCTTAACCTCTGAGACATCTCTCCAGCCCCTGATAAATCAATCTTAAAAGAAAAGATGGAGAGTCATTGAGGAAGACAGTGGATATTGACCTCTGACCTCCACACACATGCAGACCTGTATAAACACAGCACGTACAATTTAACAATGCCGTACACGGTCGTTGGTCTCGCACTTGCTAAGCAGGTGCTTTACCCCTGAGCTCTGTGCTCAGGCCCTCGGGCAGGCCACCTCCCCAGTTTAAAGTTCTCACCAGCCTCCTCCCTCTCACAGATCTAGAGAAGGGGCTCCTGAAAGCCCTGAAGGTGCTGGACAATTACTTGATGTCCCCCCTCCCGGAAGAGGTGGACGAAACCAGCGCTGAAGATGAGGGCGTCTCCCAGAGAAAGTTTCTGGATGGCAATGAGCTCACCCTGGCTGACTGTAACCTGCTGCCCAAGCTCCACATCGTCCAGGTGGGCGCTCACGCGGGGGGAGGGGAGGCTGAGTCTCTAAGGTGCTCACGCGGGGGGGGGGGGAGGCTGAATCTCTAAGGTGCTCATGCTGGGGGCGGGGCTGAGTCTCTAAGGTGCTCACTGGGGGGGGCTGAGTCTCTAAGGTGCGGAAGTTGTTTGTTGCAAGGGGGTGGGAAAACACAAGAGGTTCAGGGACTGGGTTCTCCCCCTCCACCGTGTGGATCCCTGGTTGGCTGCAGCCCCGGGACCCCAACCTGTCCCTTAGCGGCTGTTGCCCAACTAAGGGAATTACAAGCCGTGGCTATACAGGGTCTGATCAAGAGTAGTAGCATTCCAGTTTTGCTGTGTGTGCTGGTGTGTGTGTGTGTGTGTGTGTGTGTGTGTGTGTGTGTACTCAAGCGCCCACACACGTGTGTGCAGCACCTGCCTCTTTGTGTCCAGGGTTACTTCCAGGAAGGCTTTTCCTGCAACTGTATCACTGCCAAATCAGCAAAAGCAAAGAAAGCAGGATTCTCCCAAGTCCACACTGTAACTCTGTACAGAGCCTAGGCTCCCACTTCCTCTCAAGGAAGACAAGCCTTGCTGTTTCTTTTTTCCTAGCCTTAAAGCTACAGTGTAATTTAGTAAACACAGAGCCACTATGGCCCCACCACGGGCTGAATAATGAGCAGCGCCAGGCAGTGAAAGAGCTGGGCAAAGTGGCTCAGGCCTGTAATCCTGAAGTGTGAGTTGAAGGTCAGCCTTCACTACAGAATCAGATCCTGTTTCAAAGAACACCACCACCAGCCCCCCAAAAGGGAAAAGAACCAAATGATGTTCAATTAGTTCTTGCCCACAAAAAGCTGAAACTGAAGATAAAACATTCACATTGGGCTGGAGAGATGGCTCAGAGGTTAAGAGCACTAGCTGTTCTCCCAAAGGTCCTGAGTTCAATTCCCAGCAACCACATGCTGGCTCACAGCCATCTATGATGAGATCCTGTGCCCTCTTCTGGCATGTACATGCGGCAGAATAATGTATAAATAATAAATAAATCTAAAAAAAAAAAAAATTCACGTTAATACATGACCTGAAAATCAAATGAAAAAAGAAGACAAAATTCACCACAAAAAAGTTACACTTTGTTAATTATCTTTTCCTTTGTGTGTGTGTGTGTGTGTGTGTGTGTGTGTTTGCGTGTTTGCGTGTTTGCGCGCACGTGCTGGAAATGGAACCCAAGGCTAACCTCAACCATAGCTTCTGCCTCTGTCGCTCTGTATATATTCATTTTAATTACGTGTGCGTGCAGGTGCCTCTGGCGGCCAGAAGAGGGAGCTAGACCCTCTGAACCGGAGCTGCCAGTGTGGGTGCTCCCAACCAAACCTGGGCAGGAGCGCTGAGCGTTTCTTTAGCCCACCTCTCTCTCTATTTATTGATTTTGGTTTCTTAAGGCAGCGTCTTTCTATTTAGCTCTGGCTGTCCTGGAGCTCGCTATATTGACCAAGCTGGCCTCAAACTCAGAGAACCCCCTGCCTCTGCTTCCCAGTGCTGGGATTAAAGGCGTAAACCACCATGCCTGGCTTTTCTTCTTAATAAAGAGGAGAAAAGTTGAACCACAGAATGCTTGGTCTGGTGAGGAGCTGGCTATTGATGATAGTGTTTCAGAAAGTGAGTTCACGGCCAGCCTGGTCTACAGTGTGAGTTCCAGGACAGTCAGGGCTACACAGAGAAAGCTTGTCTTGGGGTGGGGTGGGGTGGAGGATGGAGATTGGGTGGGGGTGAGGCATAAGGTGTGGATAGGGGTAGGAGTGGGGGTAGGAATGGAGGATGGGGAATCAGTAAGAATAGTGGGGCTGGGTAGACGGCCCCGTGTTTAAGAGCGCTGGCTGCTCTTCCAGAGGACCCAGGTTCAGTTCCCAGCACCCACCTGGCAGCCATCATCGGTAATTCCAGAGGGGCTGATGCCCTCTTGTGGCCTTTACAGACACCGCTGACACTGCACAGTCATACAGGTGGGCAAAAACACCATCCACATAAAATAAAACACACCTGCGGCACGGCGGTGCACGCCTTTAATCCCAGCACTGGGAAGGTAGAGACCGGTAGATCTCTGACTTCGAGGCCAGCCTGGTCCACAGAGCAAGTTCCAGGACAGCCAGGGCTACACAGAGAAACCCTGTCTTGATTAAAAAAAGAAAATGGAAGAAGACCGACTTTGAGGCCGGGGCCGAGGCCGCATCCAGCCGGGGTTGCGCAGAGACCCTGCCTCAGAACAACCGCCGTACGGCGTCTGAAGGGAGTGCAGTCCGCCCCGCCGGCGGTCTGGACGAGGCGGTTTACCCGGCAGACCCTGGAGGAAAGCCCACCCGCTCCCAAACAGCAAGCGTGCCGTCCCCCGGGCCGACACGCCGACCTCTCTCCCCGCTGCAGGTGGTGTGTAAGAAGTACCGAGGCTTCACCATCCCGGAGGCGTTCCGCGGCGTGCACCGGTACCTGAGCAACGCCTACGCTCGCGAAGAGTTCGCCTCCACCTGTCCAGACGACGAGGAGATCGAGCTGGCCTACGAGCAGGTGGCCAGGGCCCTCAAATGAGCGCCTCTCCAAGGGGCCCCCGCCCACCCTCTCCACGGAGGCGCCGGGGCTTCCGCGTTGCTACCTAATGGACACACTCCAAAACAGCCGGTGGGCTGGACCTCCGGGGCTCTGTGCAGGGCTGCGGGGAGCCGTGGGGAAGGGACAGGGGACCAGGCGGAGGTTTTTAGGGTGGGGTGGGGTGGGTAGGACTGCGTTATTTCAGTAATAAAATACAGAGTGAAAACCTGGCGTCGCTCTTACACAAAGACCGCCCCAAGCGTAGTGGGCGCGAGTCGGGAACGGTCAGTGACCTTAGGTTTAAGCCCAGTGCACAGGGCTGCCATGTTTTGCATCTGTCCTCGAGAGATGCTGTTCTGTGGTCCACGTCGCGTCTGCAGCCCCGCAGCCGGAGCGCGCGGGGCCTGGGGGGCCCGGCCCGGGCTCTCGGGGCGGTGCCGGAGTTCGCTGAAGGGGGGCGCGCGGTCCCGGAGGAGGGGGCGCGGCCTAGCAGGGCGGAATGGGCGTGGCCTCGGCGGGCCCCGCCCCGTCCCGCTTAGACAATGCCCCGGAGCCGCCAGACCAGCGCGCCCCCGCCCCACCGCCGTCCTTGAGCTCGCCTACCGCGGAGCCCCTCGGACGCCCGAGCTCCCAGGGTCTCCAGCGAGAAGACCCCGGCTCCGGGCTCCACGAACTCTCCGCCGGGGGTGGGGCCAAGGCCGGAATCGCAGCGCTGCGGGAGTGGAGGTGGCCGCGGGTGAGTCTGGGGAAGGGGCTGTCCTCCCGGACGGCGTGGAGAGGCGAGTTTGGGGGGGGCTGCGTCCGTGCCTGCACCGGGCGGAGTGTGCGATCATCCTGCTCTCGGGCGGGGTAGACTTGAGCGTAACGGAGTTCTGTAGCCGTGAGCGGTTCCACGCCCCCCCGCCCGTCTCCCCGCCCTCCGGATTTCGTTTAAGACCTCTCCCAGTCCTCCGGGACTAAGTCTGGTTTAGACCGGGTCGCTGGAAGGGCGGCGTGACGTTCCCGAGTGGAGAGAGAGGACGCTTAACTCCTTAGCCTCTAATGCCTCCCGCGTGCGCGCCGTCCCCTTCCTCCTCCGGGCCGTCAGGGCTCGCACAGCCCAGGCCCTGGCTCGCTAGCCAGCTTTCTTTTCCTGTCTCAGAACCTCTGCGGGTCCCTGGCAGGACTTCGGGTCCCTCCTGCTGCGAGCAGCTGAGGGTTAAGGGGGCGGGGCCGCCGCATTTTTGGGGAGTGAGCGCATCCTAGCGGCTGCCAGGAGGGGCGCGGGGCAGGGACCCAGCCGAGCCCCTGAGCAGGGGCAACAGGTGTTCGGGAGATTAAGGATCCAAGTCTCGTTCCTTGGGCGCCTCTTACAGCAGATCCCCGGTGAAAGGCGGCTGAGCGGGGTCCACGAGTGCACGGAGGTCTGCAGGGGGTGGGCAGAGCGGGAGGGGCGCCTGGAGATGGCAGGGGGAAGAACCCGGGAGCGTTTAACACTCCCCTCCTCTTCTTCGCACGTCTTTCTCTGCTTCCCTCCTCCCCACCCCCTTCTGTTTCTCCTCTCAGAAGAGTGAAGTGAAGAGAAGAAAGAAGTCAGCTTGTCTGGAAGAGGCATTTGTGTGCATGGGATGGGGACGCCGGGGGAGGGGCTGGGTCGCTGTTCCCATGCCCTGATCCGGGGTGTCTCCGAGAGCTTGGCATCCGGGGAAGGTGCGGGGGCTGGCCTTCCGGCTCTGGACCTGGCGAAAGCTCAAAGGGAGCATGGAGTCCTAGGAGGGAAACTGAGGCAGCGGCTGGGGCTGCAGCTGCTGGAGCTGCCTCCTGAGGAGTGCCTGCCGCTGGGACCGCTGCTCGGCGACACGGCGGTGATCCAAGGAGACACAGCCCTCATCACGCGGCCCTGGAGCCCGGCGCGCAGGCCCGAGGTGAGCGCCGGGGTTGTGGCGCGGGGTGCGGGGGAGGGAGGTCGAGGGGAGGCAGCCGGACGTCTGCGGTTGGCGGGAAACAGGGAGTGAGGATGGCTCGGGCCGCTCCCTCTTATCCAAGATTGATGGAGTCCGCAAAGCCCTCCAGGACTTGGGGCTCCGAATCGTGGAGGTGGCGGACGAGAACGCGACGCTGGACGGCACCGACGTGCTCTTCACGGGTGAGGCCGCGGGCAGTCAGGCCCCCAGGGGCTTGGCACGGCAACCAGAGCGTGGGGGACTGGGCGTCCTCAGGTCACTGTGGCTTTCAAACGTGCGCATCCTCCCGGAGTTCAGGCCGGGAGTTTTTCGTAGGCCTCTCCAAGTGGACCAATCACCGAGGAGCCGAGATCGTGGCCGACACGTTCCGGGTGAGGAGCCGGAGTGGCTCGGGGAGGGCGCGCCGCCAAGGGGCCACACGGCTTGACCTGGGCGCCTTGCGCACCCCTAAATCCTCCTGCTCTCCCTAGGACTTCGCCGTGTCCACCGTGCCCGTCTCCGGCACCTCGCACCTGCGCGGCCTCTGCGGCATGGGGGGGCCTCGCACGGTGGTGGCTGGAAGCAGCGACGCCGCCCAAAAGGCGGTCCGGGTGAGGAGGCGGGGCTGGGGCGAGGGCGTGGCCAGCCCAGTGGGCGTGGCTCGGGCAGGGGCGGCGGGGGAGCTGGCTAGCTGGGGAATTGCCCGCAGCCTTGTCTTCACTGTGTTCGTCTGTCACTAAGGGACACGCTGGTCAACACGGGGGCACAGAAGAGACAAGAGCCGGGGAGGGGTGGGGAGCAGCCGTGACTCAGGGGCCCGAGACAGCTTGCGTCTGACTCGGCGGGCGTTGAATACTTGCTGTCTTTATCTCACGAACGTGCCCCTTGTCCCTAAGCCCTTTGTGCTAGGTCAGGCAGACTCAGATGTGGGGAGCCAACACCCTCTTCCTCTCTCCAGGCAATGGCGGTGCTGACGGATCACCCCTACGCCTCCCTGACCCTCCCAGACGACGCGGCTGCCGACTGTCTCTTTCTGCGTCCCGGGTTGCCGGGCAGCACTCCTTTCCTCCTGCACCGCGGAGGTGGAGACCTGCCCAACAGCCAGGAGGTGAGGAGGGGCAAAGGCTCCACCAACCAAAGGGCCTTTCCTCAGAAGCCTGGGTGGGACCATCAGGGACTGGCCCTGGTGTCAAAACGCCGTCGGTGTCCTCCTGCCTGCAGGCTCTGCAGAAGCTCTCTGACGTCACCCTGGTACCCGTGTCCTGCTCAGAACTGGAGAAGGCTGGCGCTGGCCTCAGCTCCCTCTGCCTGGTGCTCAGCACACGCCCTCACAGCTGAGGGCCTGGGCTTGGGGCTCCAGCTGGCCGGGAACGGGGTAGAATTAGGTAACAGAGGATGAGAGTAGGTAGTAGTTTGGAGATGCCCCAGGATAGGGAAGGACTCAGAATGGGACAGGGATAGGAGCCACTGGGTGAGTCCTGCCAAACCAATGAAATAAACCTGGACTTTTAGGTAGGGCTGTGGCTGCTGTCTCATTGGAGAAAGGGAGGAGGTGGGGCTGAAATCTCAAGCCGGGGTCAGTGCTAGGGAGGAGGGCTCTTTAATTTTTCTTGTTACTTTTGTTTTAGAAACAGTTTCTCTGTGTAGCCCTGGCTATCTTGGAACTCACTCTGTAGACCTGGCTGGCCTCGAACTCACAGAGATCCCCCTTCCTCTGCCTCCCAAGGGCTGGGATCAAATTCAAAGGCGTGCGCCACCGTGGCCGGGCTGGACTCTAAAAACACTCCCCTCTATGTGCCTCCTGGCTCACTCCCAGTCCCGTCATAGGGCTGAGGCACAAACAGGGACAAGAGACCATTTCTGTTGTGGGAAGCACAGGCCTGGGGGAGAGGGACCAAGTGTGTGGGTGGGTCACTTTCTGAATTTACCCAAGGGTCAGGTGACTCAGGCTCATGGCGCCTGGTTAGCCCACCTTTCTTCCCTTTCTTTCTTGTTTGTGTTTTGAGTCAGGGTTTCTCTGTGTGGCCTTGGCTGTCCTGGAACTCACTCTGTAGACCAGGCTGGCCTCGAACTCACAGAGAACCACCTGCCTCCGCCTCCCCGAGTGCTGGGATTACAGGCCTGCACCACCATGCCCGGCTCCCACCTTTGCTTCTAAAGAAGAAACTGTGTTTTCTGGGATGCTCATTTATTCCGGTACTGAGGCTAACAGTGGCATTAAAAAGGGGAGTTTCCTCATGCCAGGAAACTCAGTTTCTGACAAGCTGTGATGGGATTGTTTCCATGAGAAAAGCCAGGGGGTTTCTAGAGCATCAGATTTTGTGGGGGACTGGGGTGTTTCGGGTGAGGGGATTCCAGAAAAGGCTACATTTGGATGACATCCTGAGGATAAGTAATTATCCAGGCCGGAGATGAGGAACAGGAAGAAGGAATCAGAAGATGGGATTTACTTCAACAAGCCAACAAATCCTTAGACTCTCTCTAAGGTGGGCGTGTGTACCCAGAAAATGACGGACAGGCCTAGGACTAGGCACCCAGGTGCTCGCAGCACCTGTACCCAAAGCTGGCACCCATGGCCCCAAAGCTGAAGCCCCGGGAGAGAACTGGGGGTTGATAAGGGGAGAAGCTCTGGCTTCAAAGACAAAGGCCAGGACAGTAGGATCAGAAGGTTCTGTGGGTCACCCGTGCAGCAGAAGATAAAAGTACACCCTGGCGGCAAGCTAGTCAGGGACAGACTTGACAGTGACACTAAGACAGACCAGGCCTCGCACGGCAGGGCATCCAGCACTGAAGATGGCCGCACAGAGGTCAGGATCTCAAAGCCAGCCTCGGAATCTCGAGAGCCTGTCTTTAAAAGGAGTGTGTGTGTGTGTGTGTGTGTGTGTGTGTGTGCACGCGTGCTTGATAAGCCCCTGTGTGGGAGAGGAGGGGGTGGTGTCCTCTGACTCCCAGTTTCTGGCTTGGGCAACTTGGCTTTGTTGAGAGAATGCAGAGGAGGGCCAGGGAAGGGCAAAGGACTGAGTCAGATTTCACATGCCTTGTGCAGAGCGCCTGAGGCCAGCGGCACAGCGTGTACTAGGTGTGCGGTCTGGGTGGAAGGGGATACTGGGTGTCTTTGGGGGCTGAGAATTGGCTTGCTTTCTAGAAGAGGAGTGAGGAAGCGCTGAACAATGGCAGGGTGTCTAGAAGGAAGATAGCAACAAAACAAACCAGAGTCTAAAGAGGGGTCATCTAAGGCCAAGCCTGCGAACTGGGCCTGGTGGCAGGACACCGTTTGGCAACAGAAGATGAGCAGCTGCAGCCAAGGAGCCGGGGGAGTGGGGAAGGAAAGAGGCAGGTGTAAAGTTCAGCACGCTTGACTGGGCTGGGCGGCGCCTTTCATCTCAGCACCCGGGAGGCACAGGCAGGTGGATCTCCGAGTTCGAGGCCAGCCTGGTCTACAGAGTGACCAGGGCTACAGGACAGCCAAGGCTGCACAGAGAAACCCTGTCTCAAAAAACAAGACACAGACCCTCCCCCCAAAAAAAAATTTGATTGGAAAGGGAGGGGAACAGACAGAATACCTATTTGCGACAGATAGCTTGAGCATCCTTAGAGAGGCCATCAGTGGTGAAGGAAAGACGGGAGAGATGGGAGTGGCTGGAAAGCTGATCAGTTACAGGCCGACCCTGGTGCCCCGGCTCCCGCACCGGCCTCTGTCCATGGTGCCCGCCCCTGCTAGCTGAGCTTACACAGACGAGGGAAGCCGGGGTGGAAGGCTTGGAAGACCGCCGGCTTCCCCTTACACTACCACCGCGTAGACCGTGCGGGCGTCACCAGGAAGGGCTGCGGACATCCGCCGGGGCCTCCCGAGGACAGAGCGGTCCAGGTCAGCGTAGTGCAGGCTCTGGAGGAGGTAGAGGGGCGGGCGGTGCGGTCTCCGCGATCTGACCCCTTAGCTTGCGGGCAGCCTGTCTCCACAGTAGGTGAGCAGGCTATGAAGCAAGGCCTGGCCTCCCCCGGCGTGCCCCACCACAGCCTCGCTCCAGGATGCTGGCCTGCCTCCTTCCCCTGCCAGGGCCCTTACCGGCTCCTGGTCCGGGTGGCCGGACATCTTGCCCTCCTGGTCTAAAGGCCTCTGCGGGTCAGCGTTTACGACCGGAGCTGTGCGAGGGAGGGACAGAGCTGAAGGATGAAGAGAAGATGACCAACTTTGCTCCCGGCAAGGCCTCAGACCCAAGGATTCAGGGTTAGGATAGGAGAGGGGAAGTGGGGAGCAGTTAATCTCACCAGAGGTGGGGAGTGGTCGAGGCGGGGGCGGGGGCGGGGGCGGGGGCGAGCGCCTGTAGGGAAGTCCTCGGAGCGTCATCAGTCCCGTCCTACTGGTTCCCCGGCTGCAGGCGGCGCCAATGAGAACTGTGCAAACAAGCTGCAGTCTCCGACCAGCAAAACAACTTGGGCTTTTCCGGGCCCGGGCCCGGGCCCCGCCCTCTCTCTGGGCTTTCTGCCCTGCTCGTTCGGGTCCTCCAGCCTGTAGCCTTAGCACCCGAGGGGCTGACCTCTGGCATTCTTCTCCCCACCGCTGGCCTCCGGATACTTCTTGCTCTTTGCAAAACTTAGGGTTCTGCCCAGCCTCTCCCCACCCCCACTGGCCACACCTTGTACTAAGCCAGGCCCCGCCTCAGTGCTCACCTGCGCCGCCAGCAGATCCAGCCCGAGGCGCCCAGACCCAGCACCAGTCCAACTCCCAGCAGCGGAATGAGGACCTTGGCATGCCCGGACCCTGGGGAAACCGCGAGGCGGGGAGGGGTGCCGAGGTCAGGCTACGGACCACAGGGCTCTACCAGATCTCCCTCTCGACAGGACTGCGCCCCGCTTTCTCTTCCGCGTGTGTGCCCCTGGCCTCGCCCTACCGTGGGCAGCTCCCGGAGCACTGCAGTCTGCCTTGTCCCCCAACACCTGGAGCAGGGTGCGGCTCTCACTCTCTTGGCGTCCCTTGCAGAAAAAGGAGCCGGAATCGCCGGCGCTCAGCAGCAGCTCTAGCCGCCCGATGCCAGTGTCCAGGGGGCGCAGGCGGCCGGAGAAGCGGGGGAACATGCTTCGAGGGCCGCTCGGCGAGGCCGACAGTATTGGGCGGCGCCCTTTGGGCAGGCCCTTGCATGCCGGGAAGCTGGGCGCCCAAGCCCAGCGGGTGGGGTCTGAAACCCCTATGCAGGAGAGATTCACCCGGTCCCCAGGGCTGCCCTTCAGGGAAACTAGGAAAAGTGGGGGTGGAAGGCGGTCAGAGGCTACTTTACCGCTCGCTCGCTCTCTCTCCCCCCCTTCCTCACACACACACACACACACACACACACACACACACACACGTCTTTACCCTGCCCAGACCTTCTGACATTCTGAATTTCCTCATGCACAAATGCACAACAGCCCCTCCCCCCTACACACACACACACACACACACACACACACACCCACACCGGGCGACCCTGGTCTGTCTGTCTTGACCCATCCCCACTTCCCAGGGACGGCCTACCCTCGGGACTCCCCTGCACCCCTGAGAGCACCAGAGGCAGCAGCAGGAGCAGGGCCATGGCTGGAATGTGGCCGTCAGAGGGGAGTGAATCAGCAGGAAGACCGGAGGGAAGCCGAGGGCAGGGGTGGGACTGGGGGCTCAGATAAGAGTGAGGCCACCAACTCGTGGATCCCTCTAGAAATCCACATGAGCCAACTTGCAGTCTTCACACTTTTAAAACGTTTAAAAGTCGCGCTGTCTGCGGCCAGCTAGCATAGATCCCCTACCACAGACTCTGAAGCTCGGCTCCTTTGAGTTCAAATCCTGACTTTGCCACACAGTAGCTGGGTGATGGGAGCAAGCCGCTTAACCTGAGCCCATTCCCTCTTCGGGAGAATGGAGATAAAAGCACGTGAGAGCCAAATAAACACAGCATGCCTGAAACCGTGGGTGCTCAACGCATCCTTGTTACCTCCGCTTTTACCTTAGCTCTCACCTCACCTCTGGGTGCCCACGGTGCTCCTCCCAGAGCCAGGCCCAGTGGGGTGAGAGCTCCCCAAGAACCACCCTGTAGCCCTCCAGGACACACAGCCTCAGCCCCACTTCTATGACGTCACAGAAACCCTCCGTGATGCCACAAACCTTCACCCTGTGGCTTCGCAGCACCTGGAGGATGGGATGGGGAGTGAGCCCACATTAACTCAGCCCGCTCCATTGTTCCATCGATTTTGGCCTCCCCCTCCCCACTCCCAGGCACCCAGAGTTGGTGATCCACCCAGGACTACATCACACTGTTCATTTCCTAGGAACCAGCCGATGCCCACACTGCGGCTGTTTGAGTCACAGAGGCTTTTCTGATGCCCCCTCAGGGCACTGGGGCCCTCGGCTGGGGGTCCGGAAACCAAGATCCAAAATGGAGTTCCTCACTAACAACGCTACCCTCTCCCGTCTCCCTCTCCCGTCTCCCCTCCCTACCCAGGCCTGGAGAGACCCTTCCCTCCTCTGGGCTTTTTCTCCAGTCAGCTGGGTGTAACCCGGGAGGGAGGTGGCACCCGGGAGGAGCCAGGGGGATTATAAATCCTGAGGAGAACAGGCTCACCTCCAGAGCGGGATCCCTGAGGCTGCTGCCAGCTGCTGGGGCTGCGGACACTGGGGACACTGGGGACCCTCACCATGAGCCGCCTGTTGCTGATCACCTTGTCAGCCCTGCTCTGCTGCTGCGTCTCAGGTGAGTGCCGGCAGCCCCACCCCACTCCTCCCCACACTGAGGGTCCCCAGTCCTCTCCACGCTGCCAGCTTAGTCTCTCCAGTGCCTCAGAGGTCTGCCTGTGATGGGCTCCCTGATCCATTTTTCTTTTCCTTTCTTTCCCTACCCCTCTCATCCCTTCCTTCCTTTACTTGTTTCTTTTGCCTTCTTCCTTCCTTCCTTCCTTCTCTCTCTCTCTCTCTCTCTCTCTCTCTCTCTCTCTCTCTCTTTCTTTCTTCTTTTTGGAAGTCTCATGGAGCCAAAGTTGGCTTTGAACCCCTGGTCCTCCTGCCTCCTGAGTGCTGACATTACACACCTATCACACCTGGGCTCTTTGCCCATCATTAAGGACCCGGTATCCTTTGCCATTTTTCTTCATCCCATATCCCCCTGGCCCAGTTTTCTTAGCTCCATGGCACTATGTCCCGTATGTCCCCTTCCTGGACACTCTGACATCCAGCTCTCTGCCCCGCTAGTCCCAGCATGCAGTTCCCCAGGATCTAGCACACCTGCCTTCACTCACCTGCTGCTCTGGCTGAGCGTCCACTTAGAGGATCCCATCCCGCCTCTCCCCTCTCAGAGAGGTGCTCAGCAGTGGTGCTTCCTGGCGAGACCCTGCTCTCCTTCCTCAGTTATACACACCTGTGCCCTACCAGGGACACACAGCCTTCTGTGTGGTCCCAGCGGCCATACAGCCTCCAGGAATCAGAAAGTTACCCTGAGCTCTCTAGAGAGGAAATGGCGGAACACCTACCCTAAAGTGAGATGGGGTTCCTGGAGGCAGGCTAGGCTCCTCCACCCTCGGCAGACCGTTCTTTTACGGAACTTTGCATGCTCAAATCTGGAGTTAACCAACACAGGAATCCTGGCGTGCCACCTGCTGCAAACACCCTCTCCACTTCGTTAGATGCTGAGACAGCCCAGTGGTGCGTCTCCCAGGTGTCGCCCCTTCTTCCGTAGACTGGGGGCTACAACAGTAGTCAGAGTGCTCACTCAGGACCGGCTCCTCCCAAGCTCTTGGCCGAGAGCCACTCAGCTGCTGAAGCTGGGCACAGGTGGCTTCCTCACAGTCTGTTCCCTGCCCGCCCTGAAGGCAATGCCAACGCCCACACTTCTGAATGTCTTCTCGCTGCTTCGTCTCATCCTCTCCCCTAAGCTCTACTGTGTCCCCAGCGTCTCCCCACAGCACGTCCTGAGCCCCGTGTTTTTGTTGGTTTCTTTGACTCATCCCAAACAGGCTGGGGTGGAGGAAGGTATTTAGAAAGGTATTCAGGTTTCCACACAGAACAGGTACCTCCACCCATCGCCCACGCCCCGGGACTTTCTTTGCATCGCTCACCTGCTCTTCTCCGTGAACAAAGCAGGCGGGAGGCGCTGGCCGCTCACTGGCACTTCTCCATCCTCATCCCTACCTCAGCTCGCCCTCCATGACTCACCCTGACCTGTTGTCTCCCCAGCTGACATTCGATGCCACTCCTGCTACAAGGTCCCTGTGCTGGGCTGTGTGGACCGCCAGTCCTGCCGCCTGGAGCCAGGCCACAAATGCCTGACCACAAATGTGTACCTCGGTAAGGTCCCCTTCCCTGGGAGGAGGGTGGGACCAGGACATCCAGGGCCAGAACAGAGGCTTACAGCAGGGAGACAGTTATGGGCCAGGCGCTGCCCTGTGTCTGCTGTGTCAGCGAGTGCTGCGACAGCCCCCCGACGCGGGTGCTGGGCCACAAGCAGGGCTGTGGCGCGCTCAGGGAGGACGACGACTGAACAGAAGAAAGAGGGACAGGGCCAAGCAGCTCTGGGAAGAAGAGTGGCCGAGGGCTCAGGCAAGCCGGTGCCCACCCCTGACCCTTTCTCTGTTGGCTCCTCCCTCTAGGGAAGATGTGGGTGTTCTCTAACCTGCGCTGTGGCACACCGGAGGAACCTTGCCGGGAGGCCTTCAACCAGACCAACCACAAGCTAGGCCTGAACTACAACACCACCTGCTGTGAGAAGGACAACTGCAACAGCCCGGCGCCGAGGCCAATGCCTGCCCTGGCTCTCATCTCCCTCACCTCCTTGGCTGGCCTTGGCCTCTGGCTGTTGCACTGAGACTCACCCCACGCTGCCCTCCTCCCATCCACGCAGCCTGACCTTTCCTCCTATGTCCTCAGAGCTGCGGCTTTCCAGAGCGTTCTCCCCTTTTCTGAAGATCATTTCCCAAGTTCTGTCCCATTTACTTCATGGGACTGTGCATGGAGTGGTCCTCCTAGCCACCCTCCATTCCCTCAGCCGGCCCCTCCAGTTCCCCCCAAGTCCTTCCCCATTTCCTTCTAAACCACTCTACCTCCTCCACTGGCCACCGACAGGGCTCCCTACTTGGATGCACGCCGCTGTGCCTCTGGGATCTCCATCTGGAACTGTCTTGACCCCAAAAGGACCGGCTGACCTCACTGCGTGGGGTTCATTCACCAAGCCCTCTGCTCCTCTCTTTCCATCTTGGAAAATAAATGTCAGTGTCTAATAAATTATGTGTGTTATTGTCAGGAGATACAAACGCTATTCTGGGCCCGGCGGCTTTCCTCTGCAATCTCAGCAATTGCGAGGAGGAGGCCAAAGATCAGGAGTTCAAGACCACCCTCGGGCTACATAGCAAGTCTGAGGACGGCATGGACCACATAAGGTCCTGTCTCGAAAAGATAGGGGCTGAGCTGGTGCACACCTTTAATCCCAGCACTCGGGAGGCAGAGGCAGGTGGGTCTCTGGGTTCAAAGCCAGCCTGGTCTACAAAGAGAGTTCCAGGACAGACAGGGCTGTTACACAGAGAAACCCTGTCTCAAAGCAAAGCAGAAAAGAAAGACAAAAGAGAAAAAAGGGGCCCTATGCTCCTTAATCCTAGCACTTGGGAGGTAACTCTAAGAGGTTGAGGAGGAGAAGAAAGGAAAAGGAGGAGGAGTTTCCATCTCCACGGAAACTTCACCTCACAGCCGCACCCTGGCCCTTACCAAAGAGGTCTCGGGGCGTTTCCCTGAGATGCGGGGCTGGCCAAATGGAAGCGCAGGTTTTTCAAGCCTTTGTCACTTCTCACATCCGAGGAGGCACACTGGCACGAGTGTGTGGAAAAACAACCCTTCTCCCAGATTCAGACTTCTCCCTGCCGAGAAGCAGGCGCAGCCTCGCTCCAGGCGCCCAGAAAGGGGAGGCGAGCTCTGTACCCACAGGGAGCTGGCTCTTGCTTCCACCTCTAACTGGGTTAGAGCAGCTTTCCTTTCTCAGTTCGAAACAGTCCTATCGGGAGCCGAGTCGAGAAGTGCAGAAAACGAGCCAGACAGTGGACTCATGGAACCCTGATAACCCTCCCCTCAACCTCCCCCTCACTGGCCGTCCTTGGGAAGGAAGGCTCTCCCTGGCAGCAGGTTCCAGGAGCCACTGAGGACAGCGTCTCCATGCCTAAGGACTGCTGCTAGGCCTGATAATGGGCTGTTAGCTGAGTCAGAAGTCAGATAACACACATATTATCCCTTCAGCCTCCTTCCCAACAGAAGATACATAGAAGCAGGAAGCAGTAATGCATGCCTTTGGGAGGCAGAGGCAGAAGGATCTCTGTGTTCGAGGCCAGCCTGGTCTACGCAGTGAGTTCCAGGACAGCCAGGGCTACACAGAGAAACCTTGTCTCAAAAAAACCCAAACAGCCGAGCTGTGGTGGCGCTTGCCTTTAATCTCATCGCCCTGTCTCAAAAAACAAAAACAAACAACTAACTAAACATGGACTTTTACAGTCAGCTCTAGAATAGTCCGTAAGTTTTAATGGCACACGGTGGAGGGCCTGTCTTCTCTGGGTTGTTCAGTCGCTCACTCCTGCGAAGCCTCAGTGCCTTCCCTTCCGTCAGCCCCACTGTCCGCTCTACAGCCCCAGCAAGAGCCAGGCCAGGGTGGTGACAGCTGCCGCCACGATGCAGAAAGGGGTCGCAGGGCTGGCCACGGCGCTGCTGCTGCACACGTCTCCGAAGCAGCACTTTGTGTGCGTGGTGACGGTGACATCTCCCACCGGCTCCACGCCCACTTGATGGGTGGCCACACAGGCCGGGCGCTGCTGGCTCAGGGCTGAAAGAACGACACTGGGGTGTTGAACTTGCCGTCCACGAGAGAAGAGGTGCAATTTCCAGGGACTCAAAGGGATACCACCCCCTCCAAAAGTACAAAACAGACAGACAGACAGACAGGCACCTCCCCTGAAACAAAGGGATTGGAGCCAACATGCTGCCCTAGGCAGCGATGCCGTGATGTCTCAGGAGCCCAGGCCATTCCTGCCTCAGCCTCAACGAGGGGACAGTGCAGCTAAATGCAAAAGGGACAACCTGGCAAAATAACCAGCACCGTGAAGTAAGTAAAACTAAAGTTGGGCGTAGTGGGGCATGCCTGTAACACAGCCACTCAGGAGGCTGAGGCAGGAGTTCAAGGACAGTCTGTTCAACACACTGAGTTAAAGGCTGCTCTGGGCTATGCATCGAGACCCTGTCCCAACAAGACACCAAACAGAGCTGGGACTGTAGCTCACTTAGTAAAATGCTTGCCTCGTGTGCAAAAGGCACGGATTCGACCTTCAGTACCAAAATAAATAGGACGTGGTCATGCCCACCATGTGGAGAAAGGATCATAAGGGCACAGTCATCCCTGGAGCCATAGCAAGTTTGAGGCCAGCCTGGGACATGTGAGACCCTGTGTTAAAAATAAGTTAAAATATATATACATACATATACATATATAAAGCTGGGAAGCTAGCCCAATGGTTCCGAATGCTTGCTGCCTTCCAGAGAACCCGAGTTCTCACATCAGGCTCACAAACACGGTAACTCTAGCTCCAGAAACTGTACACTCTGCGGAGGGCACCTACGCACGTGTCATACACTCAGACATACACACGCACACACACACACACACATTCATATATACATGCTGCATACACATATGCATCCATGCACGCTCCTACATAAAAATAGACGTTTCCAGAATAATAGTAAATCGCGGCTGAGGAGACGGCTCCGTGGTTCGGAGCTCTCAGCACTCCTCCACGAGACTTGGTTCAACCCCCAGCACCCACTTGGTGGCTCACAATCACCCATAATTCCAGGTCCAGAGGCTGTTACCCCTCTTCTGACCTCTGCAGGCAGCAGGCACACCTGAGGCACACAAACTTGCATACAAGAGAATACTCATGCACATAAAACAAATTTTAAAATCTACAGAAAGAAAAAATCATTTTAAGCAAAGCATGGTGACTCATACCTGCCTTTAATCTCAGCACTCAGGACGTAGAAGTAGATCTTTGTGAGTTCAAGTCCAGCCTGGGCTATATAGTGAGTTCCAGGCCAGCCAAGACTACACAGTAAGATCCTGTTTCAAGCCAACCAACCAGCCAACCAACCAACCAACCAACCAACCAACCAACCAGCCAACCAGCCAACCAGCCAACCAGCCAACCAGCCAACCAACCAGCCAACCAACCAGCCAACCAACCAACCAGCCAACCAGCCAACCAACCAGCCAACCAACCAGCCAACCAGCCAACCAACCAACCAACCAGCCAACCAGCCAACCAACCAGCCAACCATATCAGCCAAAAATACAAACCAAAGAAAACAGATAAAATAAATAAATACATGAAGTCAGTGGGCTATCTGCTCCGATCGTGGAGCGAGCGAGCATCCCACCGAACCTAAGTCTAGGCAGTTAGTGTGGCGCTGTCCTTTTCCGGTCTTGGTCATGACCCTGGCACCTTAGCCTCTGTAGAAATTGGGCACAAACGGGAACTCTGTGCGTTTCTTTCGTCATGTTCCTGCCAAACCAAACGGTTTAACGTTTTGGCTCCGGGTCTTCTTCGGTCTTGGGAGACAGCTTCTTCCCTAGGAAGGGCCTATGCGGTTCCTCTAGAAAAGGAGGGAAGCGGGAGCCTGCGGAGTGTGCGCCGCTCAAGGCACAGCGCCAGGACGCAGCGGGGCTAGACGGCTCTGCTGCAACAGTGGTACCATCTGCCCAGAGCCGGCCGAGCCGGGAAGGGTGGAAGCCGGCGGGTTAGAAAGGGGGCTGGCTGAAAGCGGGCGGACTCACGTTGCTTGGCTTGTCCCGGGCTGGGTTGAGGTTTGCAGCGCTCGCCCTCGGGGCAGGTGATCACCGTCTGCTGGCAGGAGCTGCTGGGGCCTCCACCGAGGTCATGGCACCGCGTCCGGTGTCCTGGCAGAAAAGAAGAGGTGCGGACCGGCCCTTAGAGGGGTCCTGGCGCAGCGAAGGGCGGCCTGTGCCAGAGCGGAAGAGCCTGTCCTTACCCAGAGCGGCCCCTAGCAGGGCGCTGAGCAGGATCCAGACCAGCTGGGGGCTCATCTCGTGTGCTTGAGCCAGGCGCTCCTCTCCCTCCCGCCCACCCCCTCCCAGGCTGTGCTCTGCCAGCCTTATATCCCCCTTGCCTTGAGCTTTATAGGGCAATAAAAAGCGAGGAAAGAGTCTCCCTGGGAAGGCAGCAGGGCCCCAATGGGGCCAGGGAGGGGCCCCCGGGGGTGACTCTGAGCGTCCTCTGAAGCCCCAAACTCCCCCATTCCCAGCAGCGGCTCCAGCACAGTGGCCCCAAGAACCTCCGGGGGACCCTAAGTCCCTCCAGAAGCCCCCCAAGGGTCTTCCTGTTCCAGTTCTGCACCTGAGGGTTCTCCTTCACCCATACTCCAGATGGAATGCAGAAGTAGGTTATGAAAACCCAGACACCTCTGATTACAACCAGCAGGAATGGAATCTCGGAAATGAGAGCGCAGTCCTCTCTGTGCCCCTGGGTGGTAATTATTCCTTTCACAAAACTGCATCTTCCTAACATATGATAAGGTTTTTTTTATTTGTTAAATGAATCAAACTAGACCAAGCTATTTATTTCGCTAGCTGATGTTGTTTCTGAGACAAGGCTGTCTTTGACCCTCCTGCCTCAGCGTCTCATGCTGGGACTACATGACTCACCATGCCTGGCTTCAATATCATTTTTAAATGTCCTGATTATTGTTTTGAATTATATATATTTATTGTGCATGCGTGTGTGTGTGTGTGTGTGTGTGTGTGGTTGATGAGGCAGTCTTACACATAGCCTAGGCTGGCCTGTTTGCTCAGCACGTAGTCCAGGCTGGCCCCAAATTTATGGCAACCCTGCCATCTCCACCCCATGGGTGCTGGGATTATAGACATGAGCAGCACAACTGGCTTCCTTTAAAGATTTATTTTATGTGAATGATGCTTTGCCTACATGTAGCGTGCCTCACAGGCGAGCCTGGCACCAGAATGCGTTCCCTGGAGCTGGAGTTACAAATGGTTGTGAGACACCATGTGGGTGCTGGGAATCGAACCTGCGTCCTCTGCAAGAGCAACAAGTGCTCTGAACTACTGAGCTATCTCCAGCCCCCTTAATTTCTTTAAATGTTTGGGTTGTTTTGGTTTGGGTTTTTGTTTTCATTTTTAAATTTAGGGCTGGAGAAGTAGGTAACAGCGGATTCGAACACTTGCTTCTTTCAGAGCAGCCTCTTCCCGGTGCCCACGGTGGACGGCAGCAACCACCATTCCACGGGATCCGGCGTCCGGCCTCTGGGCTCCTGCACTCACAAGCATGTATCCACGCGGACACACACACGCACACGTATACATAATTAAAAATAGAAAGTCTTTGTGGTAGCCCAGGCACAGAGGCAGGAGGATCTTTGTGAGCCTGAGGCCAACCTGATTTACTGATTTACACAGTAACTTCCAGGCCAGCCACAAAAAAAAAAAGAAAAGAAAAGAAAAGCGCCCCTAAATGAGTTAATAAAATGCATTATTTGTGTGTCTTCATGAGCGCAGGTGAACAGATGCCGTCCCGCACGTGTGGCGGCCAGGCTACGGCTCTGGGCAGTTGGTGTGTGTTGGAGCCAGGGCTTAAACTCAGGCCCTGCACTTACACAGCAGACACCTTTACCTACGCAATGGTCTCACCAGCCCGGTTTAATTTTTGATATGCTAAATGTTGATGGGATTCATCTGCAGAACAGACCTGTGGGGTCGTCAGGCTGAGATGCCCACCGACCGCCCTCTTCCTGGGCTGCCCTCGGGCTGGAGAACCCCCCAGACTCTCTGTCCCCACCCAATCTCTTCATCCCTAACCTTCCTTAATGCCAGCCCTTCTCCCGGAAACCTGACCAATCTCCAGCTTCTTCTCAGAGGAAGGACAGACATCCTTTCAGCCTAGCTCCTGATTAATTCTTTCCGGCAACATAGTAAAACCAGGAGGGATAATTATGGGGTAGCATGGTGAAGCTTTGGGGGGGGGAAATCAAAGGGATGTGAGCTGGGTGGGGCAGGCCCCCCCACAGCTGGACTTTGTGGGTGGGGTGGGGTGTGGGAATGGGGGGGGTGGGCTTTGTTGATACCACGGTCAAACAGAATTCTAACATCTAGGGCAGGGAAGGGGTCAGAGTGGAACCTTGAGAGGCAAGCTGAGCTCTGAGGGGATAGACGAAAACAAAGAGAAAGGAGAACAGCTTGAGCTGGAGGGAGGGAGGAGAGCAGGAGAGAAGGCGCCAGACACAGCTCCAGAGAGGCAGACGGCTGAGTTAGCAAACACTGAGAAAACAGCAAGAAGACCCTCAAGGCAAGCGGGCCAGGAGCTAGAGGCTCAGGTGTAGGAAAGGGGTGTTGCATCAGGCGGGCGAATGTCTCACTTCTCCACACCCCAGATTCTCCTGCTTGCTCTGTTTGTTTGCTGGTTCCTCCTTGTCTTGACTAGGTGTGCTCTGGCAGGTCATACTCTCTCTGACGGCTGAGCTGGTCCCACCATGGGCCCGTCCAGCGCCTTCCTCGTCTTCCTCGGCATTCTGTTCTTCTCAGGGGTGCCGGGTAAGGGTAGGCTGGGGAATCCACAAGGGCAGAGGGCTGGGGCAGGGGCTTGTGTCAGGGCTGGGATAGAGAATGGGAAGGGAGCTGGCGGAGGTGAAGAGAGAGGGAGAGATTTTAGGACATTGGGAGCCTGAGGCAGGAGGATCTGGACTCCCAGGCCAGCCTGCACTATGTAAAAGTCTGTCTCAAAAGGCCGGGGGGGGGGATTTGAAAATACCTGTCTGTTCTACCCTTGCCTCTCACATGTGGCTCTGTGCTGAGTGCCGCGGTCAATGACAGCTCCTGCCTCCTCCTCTGTCTCTGGCACCACGTAGCTAACTTTTGCATCTCCCCTTCCTGCTCACGTCTGGCTTTTTGCACCAGTCTCTGCTGGCTTGTTTCTCTTGGCCTCTGTTCCTGTCTGTCTCTCCTGATCACTGCATCCGTCTCCCTTCTGCCTGATTCTTTGCCGGCATGCCCTCTTCCTCCTTCACCATTGTATCTCCCTGTCTGCTTTTGTTTGAGGCCCTGCTCTCCCTCCTCTGTGGCTCAGCCCTCTGTGTGCCCCAGAAGTCTGGGCTTTGCCTCTTACCTTCTCCCTGACTTGCTCTCGGCTGACCCAACAGGTCTCGCCACTTCCCCAGACAGAGGGCACCTCCACTGTTACACCTGCAGCTTTGCCAAGCCCTGCTACCCTGTCCCCAAGGAGTGTCAGGAAGATGAGGTGTGTGGTATCAGTGTTGGCACCTTGGGTATGTACCATCTCTGCTCCGATGTAGCCCTTCTTGGGGTGGCTCCTCGTCTCTCTTCTCTGCCATTCCTGCCACCCCAACCTCAGCATCCCTCCTTTGTCCCACAGACGGAAGTGAGGAGGTCATCGAAAGGAAAGGCTGCCTCCCAAGGGCCCAGTGCCCTCTGCTGGGCCGTGCTACCTACTGGTCGCAGGCCTATACTCTTCGGCACCGGTGCTGTGAGCAGGATCTATGCAACACCGCAGCCTCCCAGCCACTCCCAAGCCTCCCTCTAGCCGCCCTGCTACTCCTGGCAGCCTTCTTCGGCTGGGGGGTACAGATCTTCCTGTAGCCTGTGAGTCCAGGACGGTTAGCCCAGGACTCTGAGTCACCGAGGACTCGGAAACACCTGCACAGAGACTTCTGAGACATGCTCAAGGGTGCGGCTTTGTGTGAAAACCCTCAGCCATCGAACCCGACCCCTCCACAGACCTGATGGCTACCGCTGGAGTTCTGCTTCCTGCAGGCCTGTGTCGGGAGCCTCGCCTCATAAGAAAGCCCTGCTGTCTTTCCTCTAGATGTCCCAGGTCAGCTGCCCTGACTGAGCCCAGGCAAAGGGACGGAAGTGGTGCTGGGGCTGCTGGGGGGTAGAGCACTTTGAGGAAAGATGTAACTTGGTACCCCAGGGTCTCGAGAACGGAGTACAGTTAATAAAAGGGCTAATGGGTAGAGATGTAGCCCAGTGATAGAGTGCTTGCCTGCCATACCCAAGGCCTTGGGTTCAATCCCCTGCACCACCCCAAAATAAATAAATACTATGTAAGCATAGTAAGAGTGCTGTCTGCGAGGCCGGTAATTCTGCAGTCACGCGTTGGGGGCTGAAACACGCAGGGGCGCGCCTTAAGAATGAACTCTAGAGGGCAGAAGAGGCGGCTCCTTGGGTCCCACATGTGCTGTGTAAGCGGAAGGACCCGGTCTCCTCCCGTGGCAGCGCCACTCAAAAAGCTGGCATGGGGCTGGCGAGGTGGCTCAGTGACTAAGGCTGTCCTTGCAGAGGACCCGAGGTTCAATTCCCTGCACCCACGTGGTGGTTCATGCCATCCGCAATTGCAGTCCCCGGGAGCCCACGCCCTTCTCCAGCCTCCCAGGGCTCTGCACACAGCATGGTGTGCAGACAGACATGCAGGCAGAACGCCAGCACGAGCAAAGATTTAAAGATAAAGAGCTGCGCAGAGCCACACGGGGTGTTGTGACCCCACTGCCATTGGGGGTCAGAGGGACCAAAGCCGGGAAGATCTGTGGGGCTTGCTGGCCACCAGCCCAGCTCCGGGTTTACTGAGGGACCCTTTCCCAAAGCACAGGATACAGAGGGATAGAGCAGGAAGTCTGATGCCTTCCACACACACTCTGGTGTGAGCACATGTACGCTTGTATGTGTTCAACACACACACACACACACACACACACACACACACACACACGAACAAACTGTCCCTGAACGGCGCCCCCTGCCCAGCCACCATCTGCGTAGCTGTCTCCTCTTTCCTGCTCAGGCTGCTGCAGCATGAAGGATGCAGGCAAGGGTTCCAGGAAAGCTGCTCTCTCTATTGACAGCCAAGCTTGAGCCAAGAGTCAAAAGGAGAACCTGGCAGGGCCTCGTGTGAGGGCGTGGCCCGGAGCCCAGCTCGCTCCTGGAGGCCAGGGTCCAGCTGCTTTGCTTCTGGAGCATTGGTGTACTCTTCCGCTTCACTGGCCCAGGCGGCCCTCTGTTCAGACAGCCTGGAAGTACTCACTCCCCTGGGACCTATCTGTCAGCTATTGTAAATGCTTCCTCTGCCCAGGGAGAGAGACAGCATGGGACCCATGGGTGCAAGGGGCAGAGCTCTCAGGGAGGCAGGCGTGATAAGCTGCTCCAGCCGATAGAGGCCAGCAGAGGAGCCTGTGTGCCCAGGATAAGGAGAGCGCCCCTGTGGGGCTGCCAACAGGCATTTCTCCTTGGGCGCCATCCCTCCTCTTCCATCTGAGGAAGTCTGGGGCCTGATTAAAGGTCTTGTTCCCTCTCAACTTCTCTCTGTGAGAACACAGGGCGGGGAGGTCCGGCTGCACTTGGAGGCCTGTTGAAGTCTTCTCCGTTCCCCACTTCTGCCCTTCAGGGCTTCCATTCTCCCCACTCAGCGTCTGAGTCGGCTCCTCTCTTCCTTGTTCCTCCCCCACACGCAGCCTCAGCCTCTCAGACAGGCACCCCACCACTCCTCTGGGCTTCCCTGTCCCTCCTGCCATCAGGGACTCCAGACCCCACAAAACTTCTCACTCCGAGTCACTCCTCTCCCGGCTGCTGCTTCAAGACAGGAGACCACACCATTTTTGTAGGTTTCATCGTTTCATAGAACGATGTTACTCCCTTCCTTTTGCCACCTCTGGCCCCTCCAGCATGGCGGCTGCTGGAAGCCAAGAGGACAGAGAGCCATGCCCTCAGCCCCGCCCCTTTGCCAAGATTTTCAGGGACATCCTCAGGTGCCAGGGTCACAGGTCGGGCTTTCGGAAGCAGATGTCTCCAAGATCACCTGGTCTTGTGGGTGGGTGGGCTGTAGGGTTTACAAAGCAAAAGGCTGTGTCAGAGCCACTGCACCTCCTCAGGAACCAGGGCCCCGTCGGCAATCCAGCCGTTTCCAGGCGCCGACCTCCCATGCTCAGGCCTTCCGGGGCCTGAGCCTCCGACCCACCTTACCTAAGGCGGGCCGAGTGGGTGTTCTCGTAGATCTGGACTTCAGGTTTGAAGTGAAGAACCGGGGGCTCTGCGGAGAAGAAGCCATGCGACGCATAGACACTATGTCCCCAGACGGTTCAGGGGCGTGGTCCTTGCCACCCCTCCCCGAGGGCAGGCAGAGGCCAGAAGTGAACCCAACCCTTTGCCTCACACCCAGGGGCCCTGGCTGGGAAAAGACCCACCTCTGTCCTGAGACCCCCGGGCCCTCCGCCTCCAGAGCACAGCGCTGAGGGCTATGATGGCGACGCCTTGGCCTCCTGTGAACAACAGCACCAGGATCCAGGACACATCCCAGCTCGGGAGAGAGGCACAGGCAGCGGGAGGAGGTTCTGTGGAAGCTTCCATGACAGCAGAGCCAGAACGATAGGCAGGGCCCGCAACGCAAATATGCCACACACGTGAAAACGGAAGGAAGACAAGAAAAAGAAGGCTCTACAGTTTCCCTTCTTCCTTCCCTATCCCCCGCCACTCACGTATTCATTCTCTCGGAAACAATGGCCATTTTGCTCCTCTCTCTGACTTAAAATGGGTTATTCTCCATCTAGGGGCACCGTTCTCTGTATAAGGCCTTTTATTTTGTATAGCAGTTATACATTCTGCTCCGTCTTCCCTTTCAACAGGCCTTTATACTACGGTATCTGGGACCCCTTCTTCAGAAGGCAGCGCCCCAGCAACCCCTGCGTACTTCCTATCTGACATGGGAAAGTCCACAGAAAGAACAGCTTAGTGTGTTTCTTTCTTTTTCTTTGTTTTTGAGAAAAGGGTCTCACATAGTCCCGGCTGGCCTTGAACTCCTGACTCAGCCTCTTGAGTCCTGGGACTGCAGGTGTGTGTCACCATGCTTTGGCTCCTATACTGGCCTATTTCTTGTCTTTCTTTTTTTGGCCAGGGATGAGAGGGGAACGGAACCCCTCTGTACAGCCCTGGTTGGCTTAAATTTTGCTGTGTAGACCAGGCCGGCCACTAACTCTCAGACATTGACCGCCTCCGCCTCCTGAGAGCTCGGATTCTAGAATCTGGCCTATTTCTTCTGTTCTGATTATTTTCTTTTAGAAGAGGAGTCAACATGTAACCCAGGCTGGCTTTGAACTCACCAAATGGCCAAAGCTACCCTCAAACTTCTGATCCTCCTCCTGCCTCTCACGCCCTGCTTGGATCCGCCGATTTCTTTCTTGAGTGTGTGCATGCCTGTGTGTGTTCGTGTGGGCCGGTCGCCAGGGCTGGTGTTCCTCAGCAGAGGTCCTGACAAGGTCTCTCACTGGCCTTGGGGCTCATAGAGCAGGCCAGGCGGGTTGGCTGAGAGCCCCAGCGTCCATCTGTCCCCGTCCCCTTACTGTTGGGACTACAGGCACACATCACTGTGACTGAGTCTCCTGTGAGACTTCTGAGTTCAAACTTGGATTCCCATGTTTGTGTTGCAAGCAGTTTACTTAGCTGGTCTCTGTTTTCACAGCTAGTGAACCTTTGTCTAAAGAGGGGTACACCCTGCCGAAGCCGCCGGTCTCGGTTGGGTCTGTTCCTCCAGGATGTTGGTTTGTGAAAGATTTGGGTGAAGCCTTCCCCCATTGCAAAGTTACCCTCACGTTACTGGCTTGATTTGCCTCCCTCCCTAGCTCTGAGAGACGTGCTAGAGAGAATACCCCCTCTCCATTTCCTCCCTCCGTTTACCTGCCAGGCTAAAGCTCAGTCTCTTGTTCTGAGGCAGAAGGCAGCGGATGCTTCTCAGCCTCCGGGCCCTGGTTTCAGGAACGCCCTCTGCGGGACACACCAGGAGCAGGGCAGCCCCATCGCCCCAAAAGTACTGAGCGTGCCCTCTCACGGGATTCCTCCCCTCTAGCCAGGTCACGGAGTCCAGGCGCCTGGCGGGGACCACGGAGCACATGAGGGCAGAGCAGGAGGGGCCGTCTGGAGACGTCACAGAGAACTGGGCTCCTGGCAGGAGAGAAGGACCCTTCAGTCTCCCGTGTGGCCTTCCCGGGGTCCGGAGGGCTCTTCACACCCAGCTCACCTTTGAGCACCGAGACGTCGTACACCCTCCAGTTCTGGTACTTGTGGCTCTGATCCATCACTGTGCACCAGTACCGCCCGGCCTCTTCATCCCGGGACCCCTCCAGCAACAAGGAGTAGTTCCCGAGGACTTTGAACCTGGAATCGTTTTCGGGTTTCCTGAGGTCGGAGGCCGGCCTGTCTACTTGGACCTGAGCCACCAAGATGGTGGAGGAGCGTGCCGCGGGGCTCCGGAACCAGGTTAGGAGCTGGCCCCCGCGCAGGGCAGGCGGTGAAGGACAGGGCAGCTCCACCGAGTCCCCCGAGGCGACATAGATGGGCTGGATGCTGTCTGCGGAGAAGCGGTGGGGTCGGTCCAGAGCCGGCCATGCCTTCAGCGAGCCTTTGTCCTCTCTCCCGCCTACCGCCCCCCGCCCTCCCCCCCCCCCCCCACTGGTTTAACTGGAGAGCACGTTTATCGTTTATCAAGTGACTGCGAAGGAGGTAGGCTGGGGTAGGCTCACGCGGTCAAGTGTTCCCCGAGGTCTGGGGTTTCATACCCAGTCTCTCAAGGACTGGGAGTGTGGCTCAGGGTTCCAGGGCGCGCGCTTGCCTAGCGGGCTCGGGGCACTGGCTTTGGGCCCCAGCAGGGCGTAAATCCAGAAACGGACCCGTGCTGGCGCACACCTGTGCTCCCAGCACCCAGAGCGGGGATGATCAGAGGTCAGTGTCATCCCCAGCTGCGCTGGGACACTCGAGTCCCAGGAAGAGTGGGGGAGAGGAGGTGAAGAAGGGTGCAGAGGCTTTCCATCTTTCCTGGCCTGGGAGCCGCTCTGGGTCAGGACAGAAGAAGGGGGCTGCAACAGTTGGCGAAAGCCCTAACTTCTTCAAACACTTACTCACCTGCTTGTTTGTTTGCTTGTTTGTTTGTTGTTTTTCTAAAGGAAGCTAAGCCAGGTATGGCAGCACATACCTGGGTATGTGGGTAGCGCATCCTAGCGCTTGGGAAGCACCAGGCCAGCCAAGGCGATTACAAAGCAGTACAAACAAACAGAAATAAAATAAGCGGTGCTGTAAGAGGGTGTGGTGGCATTCACCTGTGATCACAGCATTCAGGAGGCAGAGGAAGGAGGAATGGCTGAGCTGAGAGTTCGAGACCAGCCTGGGCTACTGTGGCTTTCTCATTGATTCCACAAAACACCTGGCTAAAGCAAGGTTTTTGTTTGTTTGTTTGTCTTTGTTTTGTTTTGTTTTTGAGACTGGGTTCCACTGTGTAGCCCTGGTTGTCCTGGAACTTACTTTGTAGAGCAGGCTGGCCTCGAACTAAGAGATCTGCCTGCCTCTGTCCTCCTGGAAGTAAGATTTATTTTGGCTAATGGGCTTTGTCCTTCCCTGTTTTTATTTAGTCTCAGACCCCAGTGCACTGGGTGGTGCCGCCACATTCTTCCCTCCCCACTTAAAACTCTCTGGAAACCGGGCATGGTGGCACACGTCTTTAATCGCAGCACTCAGAAAGCAGGGGCAGCTGGATCTCTGAGAGTCTGAGGCCAGCCTGGTCTACAAAGTGAGTCCAGGACAGCCAGGGCTACACAGAGAAACCCTGTCTCGAGAAAACAAACAAACAACCCCAAAAAAGAAAAGAAAAGAAAACAACAACAACAGAACCTCTCTGGAAACGCCCTCATGGACAGGGCAATGTCCTAGAGGATGCACGAACGCAGCCACAAACTGACTGTGTAGCTGAGGATTACCTGGATGGCCCGATCTTGCTGCTGTCTGCTCCCAGGTTCTGGGGCTACAGGCATGGCACACCAGGCCAGGTTTCAAACCCTTGGCTGGAGATGAACCGAGAACTCTGTGTGTTCTAGGCAAGCACTCTGAGCTCCACCTCCAGACCCAATGTTCATCTTTTTAAAACATAGGAAACTGTATAGAACCTAGGCCCGAAGTACCTCGGGGTCCCCCAGGGCTAAGGGCACAGAGGGTTCAAACAAGGTACATGTGCCTGTCCAGGAGCGCTAAGAAGCAGCCGCCATGCCTCCCCCTGTCCACACAGCTGCAGAACCCCTCCACCCTCCTGGCCCTTACCTGCCCTGGCCTGGGGGTGCCCACAGAAGAACAGAAGCAGGAGGGCGAGCAGGACTGCCATGGGGAGAGCCTGCCAAGTTCCCTGCTCCAAAGGCCTGGTGTTTCCTGGGAGGAAGCACAGCACACAGATAAAGACCACATTCGCTGGGCTGGAGCCGCTCGGCCTCTGCAGGGACGGAGAATGTGGGGAGATAAAACTCAGTTGCCTGTCTGGGGGAAAGGGGACGTCCATCTCTCAGCTCCTGGAGTCAGGCCCTGGTGCAAGCTGCTCTAGTGTGGAGGGAATTCCAGATGTCTGCCTTTCCTCAGCCTAGATGCCTTCTGCAGCTTCTCGTCTCTCTCGAGATGTCGGCCATGGCTACTGACTCTCCTTCATGCCCAGCACAGAACTGTACACCTAGGCCCTAAATGAGCTCAAATGACTCTTCCCGTGGTTGCCTGGCATATCAGAGACCATTCCAGGAGGCCTGAGGAGCAGCAGAGCAGGGACCTGGATTATTCATGGATGCCCAAACTCTAGGCAGGGCTTTATAAACTTCTAATTGTGTGTAATGCATCATTTACTTAGTTAGTTGCCTTTTGTTCATTTGGCTTTTTGTTTTGTTTTGTTGAGGCAGGGTTTCAAGTTGTCCAGGTTGACTTTAAACCCACTGTATAGCTAAAGATGACACTGAATTCCTGACCATCCCCCTCCCAAGGTATGAGGTGACAGGCTTGTGTCACTCTGAACAGCTACTTACTCATTTCAAATATAGGGCAAGTTGTTTGCCACTGAGCTATAACCGCAGCCATGGCATTACTTTCTTTTGGGCTAGTGAGATGGCTCCCAGGGTAAAGGCCTTTGCCAACAGGCCTAACAATCTGAGCTCAGTCCTCAGGCTCCACAGGGTGGGAGGAAAGAACTGAACTATCCCAAGTTGTCCTCTGACTTTCACATACAATGTGCTGGCTAGTTTTTAAATTTCAACTTTACACATTAAGGCCCTGTGGGGAGAAAAGGAATCTTAATCCAGAAAATGCCTCCGTAGTTCTGACCAGCAGGCAGGTCCGAAGGGAATTTTCTTGGTTGATGATTGACGTAGGAGGGCTCTGCATCATGGAAGGTGCCATGGCTGGACCTGTTGTCCTGAATAGTACAAGAAAGAAGGCTATGTGCTTACTCAAGCCAGTGAGCAGCACTCCTCCATAGTCTCTGCAGGAGCCCCTGCCTCCAGGATCCTGCCCTACCTGAGTGCCCGCCTTGACTCCTTTCATTGATGGACTGTGATTCGGAAGCGGAAGATGAAACAAACCTTTTCCTCAAGTGCTTTCGGTCCTGGTGTTCCATCACAGCAGCAGACACTAACTAAGGCAGGCGTGCTTGCACACGCCCTTACCCCAGCGCTGGGGCCTACACACAGAGTTCCAGGACAGCCAGGGCATAGTGAGACCCTGTCCCCAAACAAACAGACAAAACAGAGGTGGAGGAGCCCTAATAAAATGTCTTTTCAGGGTTGATGTTGCTGTGATCAAACACCATGACCAAAGCAACTCGGGGAGGAAAGGGCTTCTATCATCATCAAAGGAAGTCAGGACAGGAACTAAAGCAGGGCAGGAACCCAGAGGCAGGCGCTGAGGAGGAGGCCTGCTTCCTGGCTTGCTCCTTTTCATTATAGATGTGCATAAGGGTGACATTAACAACCACATGACGGAATCAGTACTAGGTGTCATGGAATCCTCTCTGAGGGCTGGAGAGATGGCTCAGAGGTTAAGAGCACTGGCTGCTCTCCCAGAGGTCCTGAGTTCAATCCCCAGCACCCACATGGTGGCTCACAACCATCTATAATGAGATCTGGTGCCCTCTGCTGGCGGGCAGGCATATATACAGATATTGTATACATAATAAATAAATGAATTAAAAAAAGAAAAGATTAAAAAGAGTTCAAGACCAGCCTGGTTTACAAAGCACGTCCAGGACAGCCAAGACTACACAGAGAAAGCCTGTCACGAAAAAAAAAAAAAAAAAAAAAAAAAAGAGAAACATCCTCTGCCAATGGCATACATCCAAACCCCTCAGACATGCAGGCTGTGTGCATATATGGAAACAAACACACAACTTAATTTTAAAAGTTGGGGAAAATTTTTTGTCTAGTGGTGACGCATGCCTTTAACCTTGCGCTTTGAGGCAGGGTTTCTCTTTATCCCTAACTGGCCTGGAACTCACTACATATGAACACCATGGTAGCTAGGAATTCAAGAGACCCAGCTGTCAACACACCCACCTGTCTCTAAAGGCGAGCGCCGCCACACCCGGCAGATGACGAGCCCAGGGCTTTCTCACCCAGCATCCTAACAGTAAGGGTTGGGGGGGAAAAGATTTAATCACACCGGGACTTTTATTTATTTATTTAATCACTTTACAGCCTGATTCCAGCCCCTCCCTCCTCCCAATCCCACCGGGAGCCTAACATAACTGCCTCAGCCGGGACTTTTTCCTTTTTTAAACTCTAGACTTTGAGAACGCCGCGCACTAATTCTTGACCTCCGCTGCTCCGTAGGTCCAACCACGCGGAACACTTCTCTCGGGGCGAGGAATGTCACACCGGACCCTGCCACGGAGCAGAGCCGGTACGTGCTGACGTCACGCACGCACGCGGCGCCTCGGAGGCCGAGGGCGGGGCCGCCGGGGACCTGAGGCCGAGGCACAGCGGCCCGAGCCGGGGCCATGGCGAAGCTGCTGAGCTGCGTCCTCGGTCCCCGGCTCTACAAGATCTACCGGGAGAGGGACACGGATCGGGCCGCGCCCGGCGTCCCGGAGACTCCCACTGCCGTCCCCGCCCCCGCCTCCAGCTCCTGGGTGAGTCGGCTCCCCCCGGCTGAGAGCATGGTACGGTCCACAGCGCGCTGGGCCTGCGCTCCCGGGCGCGCCCACTGTCGGGGACGGGGGAGGCCGCGTGTCAAGCGGCGGTCGCGCCGTCCGCCGTGGGCGCTTCCCGGCTCCCAGCCACGCCGGGCCGGCCGCCGCCTCCCCTGACGGCTTTGGAGGAATCGTCCTCTCGGCCCCTCCCCAGTGCTTGCTCTTCCCACCCCGCGGCCCCGGCCCTGCCCATCCAGGGTTCATGGCTGGTCCCAGTTGAGTCCGGAGTCCCCTGCACGCACCGACGGCTTTTGCCCACATACTCCCGATTTGTTTTTCCTCTCCCGGGCTCCGCTGGCTTTCTCTTTAACCTGACTTTTCAGTTTCAAAAAGACTTCTACCTGCCGTGTCCACTTACTGCCCCCTGCATCCCCCAAACCTAGCCTGCAGACCAGGATCATTGCATTCCGACACTGCAGGTGTGGTGGTCTGCTCCCTGAAGAGTCTCTCCCCTCCTACCGGCTGCAAACTGTGTTTGGGAGCCTTTCCAAAGGCCCACACCTAGCCACATTCTTCCCCAATCATCTTATTCAGATGCTATTTCTTCCCTCTTAGAATCGTCATGGAGTCTTTCATTTCCACTCTTTCCCTCTCCGCATATACACACAGTCATATTTATATACGGGTTTTTTTTGGGGAAAAAAAGAGCCAGTTTCCCCAGTGCTGCTTTTGCTTTTGCTTCCAAGGCCAGCACCCTCTGATTGTTTTCAGGTTCAGAGGTGAGGAATCGGGCACAGTGTCAGGTTAGGGAAGCAAAGTCAGTCGATGCCCAAGAAATGGCCAGAGATTAGAACCAGGTGGCACACATTAGGGCTTCAGGAAGGGAGGAAGGGCCTGTCGACTGGCAGGAGCCTTAACAGGCCATCTGTTTTGGCAGGATTCGTATTATCAGCCTCGTGCCCTGGAGAAGCATGCCGACAGCATCCTGGCGCTGGTAAGTCAGCTCCAGCATCCCTGATTCAGTAGCTCCTGTCAGAAGGCGGCACCCCAGAAGGTGGGGGTGCCCCGGGCTCTGTGCTGCAGACTTGCACGGAGCAGCAGCATCACCCCAGTGCGTATGGCGGGCATGGCCCCTTACGTACCATAAGCTCTTTCTGGAGTGCTTGGAGCCCGAGGATAATGGGTTTGCCCTGGGGACCATCTGCAGGTCTCAGTCCTGCGGTCCCCAGTGACCTGTCCTCCCTGGCAACTAACCTCTTTGGCTGCGGAGACAGCTGTTCTGCCTGGCAGAGTTCCTGTGGGGACGCTTTCATATCTCTTAGGGACAGAGCCTGGGACTCCTGAGCGGGGCCAACGGTGGCTAGACAGAGGTTGCTGTTTTCAGTGCGATAAAACTACACCCGCCTCCATTTTGCTTGGACACACTCCCTGGCAACAGATGGTTGTGTCCCTACTGTGTGCATGGTGTCACAAACAGAGCGGTTGCTTAGCGTGCTGGTGCCCGGGTTCTGCTCAGAGCCGGGGCCTGGGAAGGGCAAACAGCGTGTGCACAGGCGTACTGATGGCCGCTCTCTGTGTCTGCTGCAGGCTTCAGTCTTCTGGTCCATCTCTTACTACTCCTCTCCCTTCGCCTTCTTCTACTTGTACAGGAAAGGTCAGTGTGTTTCCGAAGGTGGTGGGGGACAAAGTGGGCAAGCCACTGGCAGGTGAATCCACTCCCCAGAGAGGAAGGGGGTCCCGTGAGGATGGTTTGACTCCCCTCTTCTACCAGAAGGCAAGGCAGGGGTTCTCAACCTTCCTGATGCTGCGGCCCTTTAACACAGTTCCTCGTGCTGTGGCGACCCCCAACCGTAAAATGATTTCCGTTGCTACTTCATAACTGTAATTTTGCTGTTAGAATGGTAACATGAATAATTTTGGAGATGGAGGTTTGCGGAAGGGTTAGTGCCACAGGTTGAGGACTACTGCTCTGAGAGAAGGGCCAGTCCAAGACAGGGGTGGGGTGGAGGCTGTGGGCACGCTGCGGAGAGTTGCCGAGAGGCGGTGCAGCGAGCGCCTCTCATGCTGCCGCTCTTCCCTCCCAGGTTACTTGAGTTTGTCCAAAGTGGTGCCGTTCTCTCACTATGCCGGGACGCTGCTGCTGCTCCTGGCAGGGGTGGCTTGCCTCCGAGGTAGGTGCCGGGCCTAGCTTGCAGCTGTGACTGCAGAAGTGAGAAGAGCTTCTGGCAGGCATAGCCTGGGACCGGGCCCTGTGGGGAACAACTAGGCGTGAGCTAGGGTGCGAGCCCTTCCTCAGGTGGCATACGTCATACGCGCACATGAACACAGCATATATGATCTAAGGTGTGAGCTCGCCTCAGGTGGCATACGTCATACATGCACAAAAACACAGCATATATGATCTAAGGTGTGAGCTCGCCTCAGGTGGCATACATCATACATGCACAAAAACGCCACCTCAGTAATTCTGGGCTGGAGCCA
Organism: Meriones unguiculatus; assembly: GCF_030254825.1. Lineage (NCBI taxonomy): Eukaryota > Metazoa > Chordata > Mammalia > Rodentia > Muridae > Meriones > Meriones unguiculatus. The sequence goes on along the minus strand of NC_083363.1, from coordinate 1,824,613 downwards.
GCACCGGAGGCTGCGACTTGAATACGCATGAGCACATCATGACGCGTTGTCAGATCCCACTTGTAAGAGTTCACAAGAGACTGGGCATCCGTCCTGTAGTCCCAGGCCAGCCTGGGCTACACAGCCGGAGGAAGAGTGAGTCCCAGGCCAGCCTGGGCTACACAGTGGGACTCTAGCTCTGGCGTAAGTTTGTAAGTGAAGGTCGGAACAGTGCACATGAGTGTGTGTGTGTGTGAGTGTGAGTGTGAGTGAGAAGGCCCAGAAGACAGAAGGCTGAGGTTCTTGCAGAGGTTACCAGCTGTGGAGACCCGCTGGGAGGTGGCTCTGGTTTTGTTTGTTTGTTTACTTTGCATCTCAAGCACAGTTTTCCCTCCTACCCCTCTGCTCAGCCCCCGCCCCCACCCCATCCACTCTTCCCTTTCTCTTCTGGAAGGGGGAGGCCTCCACGGTGTCAACCCATCCTGCATATCAAGTTGCAGTAAGACTAGAAGCACTTTATTGAGGTTAGACAAGGCAGCCCAGGTAGGGGAAAGGATCCAAAGGCAGGCGACAGTCAGAGGAGCCCCTGCTCCTGCTGTTAGGAGTTCGCGTGAAGACCAAGCTGCACAACTGCTACACATGTGCAGAGGATGTCTGTCCGTCCCATGAATGCTCCCTGGTTGCCAGTTCAGTCTCTGTGAGCCCCCATGGACCCAGGCTAGTTGGTTCTGTAGGTTTCTTGTGGTGTCCTTGACCCCTCTGGCTCCTCCAATCCTTCCTCCCCCTCCTCCACAGGATTCCCCAAGCTCTGCCTGACGTGGCTTTCTGTAGCTGTTCTGCTCTGATGGCTGTTACGCCAGGCTCCCGTCTGTAAGTGCAGCAGACGATATATCACTAACAGTGCCAGGGGTGGGCTCCCTCTCATGGCAGCGCTCTCAGACTGGACCAGTCATTGGTTGCCTCTCCATCCGTTTCTGCTCCATCTTTACCCCTGCACATCTTGTAGGCAGGACAAATTGTGGGGCAGAGGTTTTGTGGCTGGGTTGGTGTTCCAGTCCTGCCACTGACAGTCTTGCCTGGTTCCTGGTTATGGCTGGTTCAGGCTTTATATTCCCTGTTGCTAGGATCATTAGGATCTTAGCTAGGGTCATCTGCGTAGATTCCTGGGAGTTTCCATTGCCGAGGTTTCTAGATCTTCCCAGACATGCCCCCGCCCCATCCAGTTGTCCCTCCCTCTGTCTTCCCTGACCTGATCCCTCCTGTTCCTGTCCCCACCCCCATCCAGTGCCCCCACCCACCCGCAATGTCTGTTCTGTTTCCCCTTCTCAATGAGTCACATGCTCTACCTTGGGCCTCCTTGGTACTTAGCTTCTTTGGGTTTATGGTTTGTAGTATGGTTCTCCTGTACTGTATGACCATGCATGTCTTTCCGGGTCTGGGCTGCCTCACTCAGGATGATCTTTTCTAGTTCCATCCATTTATCTGCAAATGTCATGATGTCCTTGTTTTAATAACTGAGTAGTATTCCATTGTGTAAATGTACTGCAGTTTCTTTATCCATTCTTAGCTTGAGGGACAGCTGGCGTTTTCCAGTTTCTGACTTTTGTAAATGAAGCTGCTGTGAACACAGCTGAGCAACTGTCCTTGTTTTGTGGTGGAGCATCTTTTGGGTAAATGCCCAGGGGTGGACAGCTGGGTCTTGAGGTAGAACTGGTCCCAGTTTCCTGAGAAACCGCCAATTTTTTTTAAAACTTACTGGATTTTTAAGTTCTTGCCTGTGTGTGTGTGTGTGTGTGTGCACTCACGCAGACTCGACGGGTCAGTTCCTTTTCTGGCCTGTAGGCTCTGGGGATTGATCTGTGGCTGTCAGGCTCGCCAGCAGCACCTCAGCAGCTGAGCCTTCTCGCTGGCCTCTTCTGTTCTTTTTTTGAGCCAGCTCAGACTTGATCCTTTTGCCTCTCCCTCTCAGGTGCAAGGATTGCGGGGGTGCCACCAGTGGTCTTCTTCTTCCTGGGATTCAGTTTCATGTGCATGTCTGTGGGGTCGTGAATGCCAGAAGAGGTCGCTAGATCCTCTGGAGCAGGAGCGGTCTGTCATGAGCCAGCTGATGTGGGTGCCGGGAACCGAACTCTGGGCTTTTGCAAGATGAGCAGCTGCTTTTAAGCACTGAGCCATCTCTTTAGCCCCATTGTTCTCTGGACCTGGGTGATAGTTACATGTTTACTTTACATTCAAAAGTCACTGATGTATATCTGTGTGTCTATGTAGGGGTGTGTGTGTGTGCGCGTGCGTGCATTGCAGGAGCCTGTCTGTAGGTGTGTGTGCGTGAGAGCAGGTGCCTGAAGGGCCAGAGGAGTCAGGTGTGCCTGGAGCTAGTGTTACAGGGGGTGTAAGCCAAATGGTCCTCTGGAAGAGCAGTATGTGCTCCTAACCACTGAGCCGTCTCTCTAGCTCCGTACTCCCCCCCCCCCGTTCCCCCGTTTTAAGATTTGTATATTCACTTTTTGTTAATGTGTGGGATGTGTGTGAATTTGCTTCTGTGTATCATGTGTGCAGAGTCTCTGTGAGGCCAGTGGATGTCACGGAGCAAGGAAGTGGAGTTACAGGCATTTGTCCGTCACCTGACGTGGGTGCTCGGAACTGAACCTGTGTCCTCTGGAGGAGAAGCTAGTACTGTACCCCTGAGCCATGGCCGCCTCCTCCTCGTATCTCTGACTGGCTAGCCCAGGGTGACTGGGGTCACACCCTGCTGCACTTACATTCTGGCGTGAGCAACCTCAGTGCTCCCGGCCGCTCTCAGCTAGCTTCCTCCTCTCGAGCTTGTGCTGGTGCTGTGGTGTGCCAGTTTGTGTTGATGCTGTGGAGTGCCAGTTTGCTTCCAGAGGAGGACTTACGCCTCTGACCTCTGCTGGCTCGTAGTCTTTCCCCAGCCCCACCCGCAGTGCTAACGTCAGGGCCAGGAGCTGGCTCTTACTTCCTGCCTGTCCCCGTGGATAGGATGGTCCCTGGCACGAAGCACCTGCCGGGTCAGGGAGGGGGAATTTGGAGCTCCAGCCTCCTCCCGGAGTGTGGGTTGGGGGGAGGAGAGGTGTCAGTGTGGATGCCAGGGTCAGTGGACAGGCGGAGGGGTGATGGTGGGGAAATAGTTGTGGGCAAAGCCGTGGCACAGGGGCTTAGCACCATGCAGAAAAGAAGCTTGGGGATGGCTGAGGAGGAAGGAAGGAAGCCACTGTCAGCAGGGGAGCAGCAAGGTTGCAGGACTGCCAAAACAGGGGAAGATATACACCCTGCTAATTTACAGAGGAAACAGCCCGGCCCCACGCTCTGGAGGCCGAAGCAGGAGAATTGCTGACCACGCCACCCTCGCTCCTCCCAGTCCCACCCCATTCCGGCCTGAATTTGAATTGCAGGCCAGCGTGGGCACAGGCTCAACACTTGTTCAGAAAGGAAACAAGATAAACTGAGGAGGTGCAGATGTGTGCTGGTGCGTGGACTCTCAGGACCGAGAGGCTAAAGCAGGTGGATCTCTCAGGCCAGACTATGATGTAATGAGTTCCAGGCCAGCTGGGGTGACATAGGGAGACTGTCTCGGAAAACAAGCGCAACCAAGCAAGCGAAGAACCAGAGGGCTGATGAAGTGGCTTAGCAGTAAAAGTGCTGTTGCTCAGTCCTGGCACCTTGAACCCGTCCCCAGATCCTCCAGTGGAAATAGAGAACTGACGGCTGAGTGTGGTCCTCTGCTCTCCACATTCCTGCCGTGGCATTTGTACGCACACTCAGGCACACACATACAAACACCATAGTTGCTATTATTAATATAATAACACAAAACTGAAGACTCAGGACATGAATTGTGCAGCCAGTTGCTGTGTGGAGGACAGAGGAAGTTGTGTTTCTCACAGAAGAGGCCCTGATTCCTCCTCTGTTCTCCTTCCCGGGCCTGCTTGCCCATTTCCAGTCTTCCCGTAATTCCGAGGCCTCTGGCGTCCCAGCTTCCCCAATGCCTTTCCGGTCCTCTCTGCAGGCCTCGGCCGCTGGACCAACCCCCAGTACCGTCAGTTCATCACCGTCCTGGAAGCCGCACACCGGAACCAGTCTGCAGAAAACAAGGTGAGGAGGGCAGGAAGGGCAGTGTGTGCCCTGCTGCCCTGAACCCAGGCCATGGCAAACTGCCGTCCCTACTTCTAGTGGACCTTCTGCTCGAACATTCCTCCCCTCTCCACTCCCATGCTCGAGAATTAGACAAACGCAGAAGCAGCCCCCGCGGTGCCGTCTGTACTTTGTGCTAGCTCTGGGGGTGGAGCAGAATGGGCAGGTGCGTCCAGTCCTGTGCCCAGCAGGGTGGAGCCAGCAGGGCTCCAAGCCCCGAGCTGTGCCAGGCTGCTGTCCGTGCAGGGTGGTGCTTTATGAGGGGAGGCTGGGGGGCCTCAGAAAGCCCTTCCTCTGAAGGGATCAAACAGCCCTGGCCACCATCGCCACACCAGTGCTTGGGGCTGTGCCATCTCGCTCTGCGGCCAGCTGTGAGGCATTGTGCACTCTGCTCACGCCCTTTCCATCCCTCTTGGCACCACAGGAGGCGGGACAATGACCCTCAGTTTTAGTCTGTGGAAAGTGACCTTTCTCAGAGTGAGGAAGTGGCTGCACCCAGATCTGGGCATAGTTCAGAGCCGAGCTTGGCTGAAGTGTGCCTTTTCACTTTATTTTGTTTTGTCATTTACATTTTTGTGCAGCTTCTTTTTGGTTGTTCTTTCTTAGTCAAGTTATTTTTGAAAATGTCAAAAACATTTCTGTGGGGAAAAATTAAAAATAATTCTCAAAATAGAGACCTTGATGCTGTGGGTGTGGGGAGGACAGTGGATTACGAGGGTGCACTGGACCGCCCACCGAGTGTGTGGAGACGCGTGGCTCACGGGGTGGCCATCCCGAGGAGAGGGCAGGGAGGAAAAGGCCTGTGCGCCCAGAGCCAGCGTGGGCTGGGCCGCCTCCGCTCAGCCTCATCCATCAGTTAGGTCTGCTGGAGGATTCCTTTAGTTCTTCTTTTTCCTGTGTGTAGCCTTATCTGTCCTGGAACTTGCTCCAGGTGGGGAGGGTAGTGGAAGCAGCCAGTACCTTCCCCCTCCCCCCAGGCTTTGACTGCACTTGGTGTCAATCAGCCCTAGATGTTTCTGTGTTTGGGAGATTTTTTGTTTGTTTATTTTTGTTTTTGTCTTGGTTTTTCAAGACAAGGTTTCTCTTTGTAGTGTTGTGACCAGGCTGGCCTCAAACTCACAGAGGTCCACCTGCCTCCCTGACTGCAGGGAAATTTTTGTTTTGTTTTGTTTATTTAAACAGGCTCATGCTGTGTAGCCCAGGCTAACCTGGTATTTCTGCTGATCCTTTTGCCTCCTGGGTAGTCACAGTATGTGCTACCATGATCTGACCTTGAAATCGGATCTCATTCCACATCCGAGGCTAGCCTTAAATTCACTCTGTATCCCAGGCTAGCCCCAACTTGTACCCCTGCCTCTGCTTCTGAATGCTGGGATTATAGGCACATGCTACCATGCCTGGCTTTTTAACAGTTGTTTGGCGGCATCGGGACTTGAACTCAGGGTATCTTGCATGCTAAGCAAGCACCCTACCACAGCTTTAGATCTTCAGGAAGGCAGGGTTAAAAATTCTGGAGCTGGGCAGGTGAGTGGGGCCAGCTGCCTTGTCCCGATATTGTGGTCACAGTAGATCTTCCTTTGTGGACGTGACAGGGCGCTGGCCTCCCCATAGTTCTCAGTCCTCCGTCCTTCCTCTGTCCACAGAGGCAGCTGGCCAACTATAACTTCGACTTCAGGAGCTGGCCCGTCGACTTCCACTGGGAAGAGCCCAGCAGCCGGTGAGACAGCAGCTACTTGGCTCTTGCCCTTCCTTGGCATGGTCTCACCCCTCCACCCTCACCCCTCTGAGGGCCTCTGCCTTCCACTGCTGCTTCCGCATCCTCCAGACAACTTGGGGCTAGCCTGCTGCTCCTGGCTCTGAACGCTACCTTTTTCTCTTCCTCAGGAAGGGGTCCCGTGGTGGCCGGGGTGTGGCCCTGCTTCGACCAGAGCCTTTGCACCGGGGCACAGCAGACACGTTTCTCAACAGGGTCAAGAAGCTGCCTTGTCAGATCACCAGGTGGGAGACCGGGCTGGGTGGAGGCGGGGGCGCAGGCCAAGGCCACGGGCCTGTGAACTTTGTGTGGAGTGGCTGTCGTCCGGGGGCCTAGGGCTGTGCGGTCTCCGTGTCTCCTGTGGGGAAAGGCTCTGTGGGGCTCAGGCCTCATGGGGCCATGTGGAGGCCCCGAATGGCAATGGGTCTGCTGGTGCAAAGCTCTTAGCAGCTGAAGGGGGCAGCAGGCACTGCGTGAAGAGAAAGCCCCTCGCCATTACGGCCACAGGTTCTCCTGTGCTGCTGTGTGATTGTCCTGGGCCCTCTGCTCCTTGATTTCCCACGGTGCCTCAGTTTCTCCATCTCAATAGCCTGCCTCACTGGGATTGTTGAGAGAACCAGCAACACCGGGAATGGCTGTGTCTTAGCTAGGGTTCCACTGCTGTGAGGAGACACCATGACCACGGCAGCTCTCATAAAGGAGAACATTTAACTGGGGCTGCCTCACCGTTTCAGAGGTTTAGTCTGTTATGATCATGGCGGGAAGCATGGCGGCGGGAAGCATGGCGGCGTGCAGGCAGACTTGGCGCTGGAGAAGAAGCTGAGAGTTCCACAGGCAGCAGCAGGAGACTGTGCCACACTGGGCCCAGCTTGAGCATATCAGACCTCAAAGCCTTCCCCCACAGTGACACGTGTCATTCCCACGGGCCAAACATTCACACACGAGTCTGTGGGGCTGGGGCATACCTGTTCAACCACAGGCTGCCGTTCTAGCTGCTGCCAGAGAACTCAGTCATGGGTACTGATGGCGCTAGACCAGCCTTAGGCTCACACACGCCTCCTGGCCTTGCTGAATACTCATCCGTACAGATATAGGGAGTGAGCACCAAGGAAGGGATGGACTTGGCTCTGGCTGTTGACATCCCGGATTGGTCCAAAGGGAAACCAGACTCGAGGCCTCTGAGGGTGCTAGCAGGGTGATGCAGGCCGATGCTCGGGGCGTGAAGTGGCTGAGCTCCTTGGGCAGCTGTGGCAGTATTGTCACTGTGAGCATGGCAGTCACATCTCTGCCCTGAGTGAGATCCAGGTCAGTGTCTTCCAGGCTACAGAGCTTGACCTGTTGCTGAGTCTTATTTTCATTTTTTGAGACATGTCCTCATGCAGCCCAGCCTGGTCTTAAACCTGTGGTATAGCTGAGGCTGCCCCGAGTTCCTGCTCCTCCCATGCGCCAGGAGTCAGGTACCTGGCTCTGTTAGTCAGTCTGCAGTCACGTTAGCCATTCACGAACCGTAAGTGTTTTGTTTTCAGTGGTGCTGGGGACAGGACAGGTTCTGTGCATAGCGGCAAGCGGTGCACCGCTGAGCAGCTGTCACCTGTGTGCGGCCGAGACGTGGCCCATGTGTGCCTGTGTGGGGCGCTCAGATGCCAGGGCTCACTTGGTAGTTGCCTCCTTCCGCCACGTGAATGAGCTCAGGTTGTCAGGCCTGGCGGCAGACACCTCACCCCACTGAGCCACCTTGCTGGCCCTTGACAACTTTTAGTAAGTTGTATTTTTATGCACTAACAAAATATTTGATAACTGCATTTACTTTTTTTTTGAGACAGGGTTTTTTTTTTTGTGTGTGTGTGTGTGTGTGTGTGTGTGTGTAGAGCTGGCTGCCCTTGAACTCACAGAGATCTGCCTGCCTCTGCCTCCCTAGTGCTGGGGTTGCAGGCGTGCACCACCGTGCCTAGCTGAAAACTACATTTATTTACTGTAGCCAGTAAATAAAACTCTCAGAATTGCCCCCACGCAGTCATTGGCATAGTAGAGTTTGGGTCTGGGATTCTTTGTCTGACCCTGCGATGGGCAGCATGTTGTGTGAGCCACAGTCCGTGAGGAGGGTCGGCTCCCCTGCTGCGGGGTCAAACGCATTTGCAGCCTCTTGTTTCCAACTTACGGTTTGTTTTTTTTTTTTCAGGAGACAAGCCTTTGTGTGCCTAGGGACATCTGTGTAACTGTCTTGTCCTGGGCCACAATACAAAATGCTGTTGGGTTGTTTTCATAATGTTGGGGCTCAAACGGGGGGGGGGGGGCTCACACATGCTGGGCAAGCACCGTGCCACTGAGCTGTGCCCGTTCCTAAAGTCCTCGAGTGGACGCCTCACAGTAACAGCAGAGCTGGGAAATGCCGGCTCCCGTGTGTTGAGGGGAAATGTCGGCCCTTGCGCGCAGACCCTGGGCCATGCTGGGTTGGGCTCACTAACCTGTCTCCCCGCAGCTATCTGGTGGCACACACCCTGGGGCGCCGGATGCTGTACCCAGGCTCTGTGTACCTGCTCCAGAAGGCCCTCATGCCTGTGCTGCTGCAGGGCCAGGCCCGACTGGTGGAGGAGGTGAGGCCCCTGCCTGCGGCTGGCCCTGCCCTCGGACGGGAGGTGGCCTCCTGCCCCTCATGACCAGGTCTTTGCGTCTCCCCTGCTCAGTGTAACGGGCGTCGGGCGAAACTGCTGGCCTGTGATGGTAACGAGATTGACACCATGTTTGTGGACCGGCGGGGGACAGCTGAGCCCCAAGGGCAGAAGCTGGTGAGAAGGGACAGGGAGCCAAAGGGGATTGGAGAGGACAGCAGAGACTCTGGGGCCAGTGCTCTAGAACCTCCCTGGGGAACCTCATTAAAGCTAATTCCACCTTGCGGCTGCCCCCAGGACCTCTGCACGGGGGAGGGGAGAAGGCAGAGGGGGTGCTGGGGCCGGGCTTGCTGGGTGGATACACACGCAGCATGCCGGGAGCTTTCCTCCCCAGCCCCCCACCCCCCACACACACACACATAGGAGAACTGCACGCCTGTAATCCCAGGAGTGAGAGCGAGAGGATCAGCAGGTCAAAGCCAGGCCTAGGTCGATGGGTCAGTGGGTGAAGAGGTCGCCATGGAAGTGCCTGAAGCCTGGCGTGGTGGACGCTGTAATCGCAGCGCCCCCGTGGGGTGGGAGGCAGGAGCATCCTTGGAAGCTCTCTGCCAGCCCGGCACATGCAGCACAGTATCAAGAAGACGCTCCCTCGCAGTCAAAGGCCAGGAGGGACAGTGGAGGTTTTCTGACCTCCACACGCATGTTGTAGTGCGTGCGTGCTCACACACACAGTGAGGTCTCCTTGGCTACAGTGAGTCTGCAGCCAGCCCGTGTCTGGAAAAAGGAGTAAAGGTTGAGAGATCAGAACGTCATAGGAGGAAGGGGAGACAGAAAGGGATTGGTGACTTGAGCATGGGCAGCAGAGAGCCTGCCTGGTGTGCACACAAGGCCAGGCGTGGTGCACACTCGTCCCAGCCCTGAGAGCAGAGGACCTGAAGTCTAGGGCGATTGCCACAGAGTTCAGGACCTAACAAGGATGCAGGAGGCCTGTCCCACAGCAACGGACGGCAGCGGGTGCTGCTGCAGGCCCAGGCCCCAGCACTCTATCCTACGGCGGCCCTGGCTCAGAGGGCCGGGTTCTGGAGCTGGCACTGCCCCTGCCGCCATCTCTGAGCTTCAGCTTGGCAGTGCACTGGGAGGGGAAAATGTTGCACACTGGAGAATCACGGGTGCTGGAGCCTGCGCTCTGGGACACACACACACAGCTGTCCCCAAACCCCCACATCCCACCCTCTCAGAGGTCTCCCTGGTGACATCCCAGGGGCTGTGGTCACTGCTTCGTGGCTTGAGGTTGGCCTCGGTGGTCCCCCCCCCCAGGGCCCTGTTGCACAAACCGCCCCAACCAGCGCCTTCCCAGCCCTCCCGTTCCCTCCCCAGGTGATCTGCTGTGAGGGGAATGCAGGATTCTATGAGGTGGGCTGTGTCTCCACGCCCCTGGAAGGTAGGCATGGTTCACTCCCTCTCTCTGTCCTTTGGACGGATGTGCCCCCTCCCACGCGACCGTGGCCTCCGTTCACCCGGGTGTGGGCCACGCCTCTCACTTCTGAGGAAAAGTCCACTCCCGCTCGGCTCACCCTGGGCTGCCCGTGGCTTTACTGTCCTTGTCCTGCTGTCCCGCCCACCCCCGGCCCCACCGCGTGCAGTCATAGCTCTCTACCGTCTGTGTTACAGCTGGATACTCCGTCCTGGGCTGGAATCATCCTGGCTTTGCAGGAAGCACGGTGAGACCCTCTCTGGAGACCTGTCCTGTCCCCGTGTCTTCCTCTGGCCGCCATGCTGCCTGTTTGTGCATGGCCTCCCTGTGCCGGGGGGCTGAGTGCCGGGCTCAGGAGCCCGGCTGCACGGCGAGCCATCTTCCACTGACCATCCTGCTCTGCCCGTCTTCCCGCAGGGGGTGCCATTCCCGCAGAATGAGGCCAACGCCATGGATGTGGTGGTTCAGTTTGCCATCCACCGCCTGGGCTTCCAGCCCCAGGACATTGCCATCTACGCCTGGTCCATTGGAGGCTTCACGGGTACCTGCCACCCCTGCTGGCCCCCGACGGCCCCCGACAGATTCCTGTCCCCGCCCAGGAGTTGTGCCACAGGCACTCGCTGGTGGCTCCCAAGGGTGGAGGCTTTACGGAGAGAGGTTGGATGTGGAGAAGTTGGACCCGCGTGAAAGTGCCCATCTGTTCTTCTGACCCCCCCATCCCCTTCCCTTCCCTGCTGCAGCCACGTGGGCAGCCATGTCCTACCCAGACATCAGTGCCGTTATCCTGGATGCCTCCTTCGATGACTTGGTGCCCTTGGCCTTGAAGGTCATGCCGGACAGCTGGCGTGAGTGCAGCTCCCATGCCTGTCCTTCCAGGGGAGGAGTGGCCAGATCAGGGGACTCTCCTGAGGGGACCCCAGATGGTCACCCCATTGCTGAGAAGCAGGGCCTCCCCTGTCCAGTGGGGACCTTTATGCTAGGCAAGGTCTTCAAATCGGCTGTTCTCCATGGTCCCACTCTAGGAGCCCTGGTGACCAGGACTGTGAGGCAGCATCTCAACCTCAACAACTCAGAGCAGCTGTGCAGGTGAGGGCAGCTAGGCCCCCTGGGGTGCCCAGGTGTGTGTGCAGGTGAGGGCAGCCACTGGTCCTTTGGAGGCCCATGGCCCGAGGTACCCTGCCAATACCTCAGCTGGCTCAGTCCTCCCCAGGTCTATGGGACCCTGAGTCTGCTCACTCATGACCTTCAATGAAGGGGTAAGCCTGGCTCAGAAGGGGCTGCCCCAGGGCCACACCGGGTCACTCGGGCCTCAGCTGTGGCCTGGCTGTCTGAGCTCTGCGTCCCTGCCGCTCTGTTCCGAAGGTTCCAGGGCCCCGTGCTGCTGATCCGGAGAACCAAGGACGAGATCATCACCACCACGTGAGTGCCTGGGCTCTGCCGTCCCCTCCCCCTGTGCCCACCACGGGCCCAGCTTCCAAACCAGGGTAACTCTTTCTGCCCGCAGGGTTCCTGAGGACATCATGTCCAACCGAGGCAATGACCTCCTGCTCAAGCTGCTGCAGTTCCGGTGAGAGCTGGGGAGCACGTGCCTCGGTGCTCCCTGGGAGGAGTGAGGTGGGGCTGGGGAGTGACGTGGACCTTCTGTCTGCCCAAGGTATCCCCGAGTGATGGTGGACGAGGGGCTCAGAGCGGTGAGGCAGTGGCTGGAGGCCTCCTCCCAGCTGGAGGAAGGTGAGCAGCGGGGGGGGGGGGGGGGGGGGGCTGGTGGGCAGGGCCTGGCACAGACAGACGGCCTGCTGATGGCCGCCCTTCCCCCAGCCTCCATTTACAGTCGCTACGAGGTGGAAGAGGACTGGTGCGTGTCTGTGCTGCGCTCCTACCAGGCAGAGCACGGGCCTGGCTTCCCCTGGAGTGTGGGTAAGGAGGCTGGGCGTGGGGGGGCTGGGGGGCCGGGAAGGGGCGCCCCGCCCGGCTCTGAGGGCCCCTTCTCTGCAGGGGAGGACATGAGTGCGGAAGGACGGCGGCAGCTGGCGCTGTTTCTGGTGAGCTCCGGGCGGGTGAGGGGAGGCCCGAAGGAGGAGCGTGGATCCCAGAGTCACGGGGTTCCGGGGGAAGGCGCCCTGCACCTACCTGCCCCTTCCTCCGCAGGCCCGGAAGCACCTGCTCAACTTTGAAGCCACACACTGCACCCCCCTCCCGGCCCAGCACTTCCAGATGCCCTGGCACCTCTAGGGGCCACAGTCGGCTGCCGGGAGGGCAGGATGGAGGGCGTGAGGGACACTCCCGTGGCGCTCTCTCCGCGTTGCTGATGCTGGTGCGGACAGTGGGGCGCTCTGGCCGCCGTCCTCCTGCACGTTCCCTCTTCCACAGGAAGCACTTAGCTCTCCCCAGCACACGCCCTGCATTAAATGAACGATCTATTCCTAATAATTAATAAAAACGTATTTTTTCTACTGTCTGGCTGATTGTGTGATTTTCCAGATGTCTGGCTGGCTTGTGTGGCCTCCGACCCCAGTGCAGGGCCCTCTGACCATGGGGCAGAGGCTCAGTGACGGCATGCTGAATCTTCCCAGAGAGGAGGGCTGCCCTGGAGAGGTGGCTCAGTGGTTAAAAGCACTGGCTACTCCTCCCAAGGACCCAAGTTCAAAGCCCCAGCACCCAACTCACAACTATCTCTAACTCCAATTCCAGAGGGTTCACCACTCTCCCACAGACATGCAGGCACAACACCAATGCCCATCATGATGATGATGATGATGAAGATGATGATGAAGATGATGATGATGCCGAGACTGACGGTGATGTGGCGAAGGTTTGGGGTTGGAAGGGGAGGCAGCCATAGTCTCTGAAAGCTCTGCCTTTGGCAGACAGTAGGTGGAGAGCTGGCACTGGTGCCCTTGCTGCCCTGCCCAGGAGGCAGATGGTGGAAAGTGAGCAGCAAGAAGCCGCCCTGAGAGCCGGCCTAGAGCTGCACACCTGCACTCCGGCCCTCAGGGAAACAGGCAGGCAGGTGGCTTGTGAGTTCAAGGCTAGCCGGTCTACAAAGGGAGCTCCAGGACAGCCAAGGCTACACAGAGAAACCCTGTCATGAAAAACCGAGGAGGAGGAGGAGGAGGAAGAGAAAGCAGCAGCAGCAGCTACCCTGGAAGCCTGGCGCAGGGCACATACCCTTGATCTCCCCGTGCTCAGTAGGCAGAGCCAGGCAAAACCAAGTTCAAAGCCTGTCTGTCGGACAGAGTGAGTCCCAGGTCAGACAGTTACATAGCAAGACCCCATCCAAAACAACAGCCAAAGCCAGGGAAGCTGAGGTCCTGGAGCTTAGTCTGTTCAGCCAAGGGACCCTCTATGTCCCCTACCTTGGGACCCAAGAGCTCCCCGCTCCTAGACAGCCATAGAGACTGGTACCCCACTCCCTCCTAAAAGGTAGAGAGGGAGAGGAGCCTTGGGTATCTGATGGGAGGGGAGAGGGATGGAGAGGGATGCACACCGCGTGGACTCTGGACCACCCCACCCAGGGCTGCAGTCCACCGGAGACCAAGCTCCTATCCCATAACTCCAGCAGACACTAGCCGTCTGCCGTTTCTCACCCTGCACACCCAGGCTCCAGCTCTGGGGGCTCCGGGCCCCGCTGCTCTGGACACCAAGTGAGCCAGGCCTGACACCCAGGCACCTGGAGAGCCAGGCCATGGAGAGAAAGTCTCTATAAGGATAGCTGGGGGGCAGGGGGGAGAAACTGAGCAAAAAGGCCCGGTCCCTGAGCGAGAACACACCTTATCCTAGCCACTGACCAGGGCGTAGGCCTGCACTGTTTCCAGGGTAGGTTGAAGATTTACTCCAAGACCCAAGAAGGGGCACATGTTCCCTCCGAAACTGTCAAAAATAAGCAAGGGCCCTGAGGGTGGAGGCCCAGCTATTCCAGAAAGCAGGGTCTCCATTTGTCCATCTGTCTCTCGGATCCTATGAACAGTCATGCTTTCACATTCAGCTAAGGGCTGTTTCTCTGGGTGACTTCCCTAACAGAAGCTGGCTCTCCTGGCCTGCCCCTGTGTGTGTGTCTCAGGGTCTGTGAGGTCACACGTCCTGTCCTCAGATGCTGTTTACCTTCTGGTGTTCCTTGTCACTCAGCCTGGGTGTGGTCATGTGTTACAAAGCCCTCTTTACCTTAGGAAAACCCCGGCAGGGAAGCGGTTGTCATAGAAACGGCTTCAGGGCCCAGACCCTCACTAGGCAGCTCCAGCAGCTGACAGGAGCCGGAGAGGACTCCACACCCCCCGGGGTTGGGTTCTTGGCATCCACCTGGTGGTTCACAGTGCCTACGACTCCACGTCCTCCTCTGTCTTTCACAGACACTGGTCATCCTGTGCACAGACAGACCTGTAATAAAACATCCACACACAAACTTTTTAAAAATCACTGAAAAGAAGCCAGGCACATGTCTGTGATCCCAGCACTCAGGGAGGCAGAGGCAGGCAGATAGATCTGTGTGAGTTGGAGGACGGCATGGTCTATAAAGGAAGTCCAGGACAGCCAAGGCTACACAGAGAAACCCTGTCTCAAAAAGAGAAAAGAAATTACTAAAAAGAAACAGGGCTCTAGACCACACCCCAAAGAAATGCTCGTCCACAGTCCCCTTCAATCATCCCAGGGCTGTGTCCACTCCCGGCTTGTCAAAAGGCCCTGACCTCCAGGGTGGCTCCCTGTCTCCCTTTGCAAGAGGAGCTCAGCCTCTGCAGCTTCATCCCGCAGCGGGTCAGGTAAAAGTATGCCCTGTGCACTCTTCAAGGACTCCGCTTTCTGTCACTGTGTGCTCCTTTGTCACACTGTCACTCGCATCTTGCATCGGTGGGTGCCAGGCACTCCCCGAGTCCTCCCACCCCTTCAGTTCCATTCTCAGGCTCAGGCATCTTTCTTCCTTCCCTGTTGGTTTTCCCCACAGTCCTGGGATGTGGTGATTCTTTTGATGTCCTGACAGCAGGCGGAGCCTGGATGGCAGGATCCTGCCTCAAACATCAGACTCTAGGGCAGGGGGTGTCTCCTGTAGCTCAACGTGGCTTGTAAAAGAAAAGCTCTCAAGCCTGCAGCCTTCCTGGGGAAAAGGAAAGGAGCGCGCTGGCAGCCAGCCCTTTGTCCCCGGGCCTGACACGAGGACAAACTTGCGGCACCACCTGGGGATGCAGCATCAATCGCTGAGTGCCCGCTGGCGCTGCCTGCAAACCCCTGTGCCCATGCCAGTCCCCTTCGGAGCTGCTGGGGGCCGACGGTGCAGCCCGCCGTGGACACCGAGTCTGTGGGTGCAGAGACCAGGCGCACCGACCGCAGCCAAGCTCAGCGGGGCAGCCACGAAGGTGACGTGGGACCTGGTCACTCCTCTGAGCAAGTCTGTCCTGCTTCTTTCTCCCCACGGTGCCCTGACACCAAGCCCGCCCGCCCGCCCGTCAGTTTTCCCTCTGAACCTGCCGTGACGCTGGGGGTGGTGGCGCCTGTCTGTCATCCCAGAGCAGGGAGACTGGGGCAGGAGGGTCGGTTCTGGGGCAGCCTGGTCTACTCAGGTCAGATAGGGATACAGAACAGAGCGAGAACTGCTCTGATTTAAAAACAAACAAACAAACACTAAACATGTTCTACCGGCCTAGTCCTCACTTCTCTTCCAAAAACCTTTGTCGCCATCTTTTGGCGAAATGTGGGAATTTCGCTCTAGCCTGCCTTCCGCCCTGTGCTTGGGATTGAACCCAGCCCTTGCCACACAACTGGCATTCCTTCCTCCTCTGTTCTTTCTGTCTGTCTGTCCATCTGTCTGTCTATATCTATCCATCCATCCACCCACCCACCCATCCATCACAGGAGCTCACTATGCAGTCCTGGCTAGCCTGGAGCTCCCTCAGTAGACCAGGATGGCCGGAGACTCACAGTGATCCAGAGTTAAAGGTGTGTCCCAGCACAGCCAGCTTATTTTGAGACTTTACACTACATCATCCAGGCGCACTTTGAGCTCAGTCAAGTCTTGAACTTGTAATCCCCTGAGCTGGAATGACAGGCTCAGTCTGGCTTCCAGTCTTAACCCTTTATTCTCCAGTGTAAAGACTTTACACATCACCCCTCTGCTGAAGTCCTGCTTCACTGGTCCCTGACACACACACACACACACACCCATTGCTCAGGTCCCTGACACACACACCCCAATCGCTCAGGACCTGACACTCTGCCCTCATCAGTGTTTGTTGCCTTGTCTCCCCGTTAGACTTCCTCCAGGGAGAACAGGGTCTCTGCACGGTTGCATCTCCAGCACCTGATGCACTGAGCCAGGAAGTATGGAACGCACAGCACGTGGTTTAACTGTCAGCTCAACACGGTCTGCGGAGGCCTGGAGCAGCCTCAGTGGGGAATTATCTTCACTAGTGGAGGTAAGCTGCTCAGTTCCCTAGGAAGGGGCTCTGAACTCTAGAAGAATGAAAAAGGCCAGGCTGGGCAGATGGCTCAGAGGCTAAGAGAACTTGCTGCTCGCTCATGATGGCAACAAAACTCCAGCTCAGCAGTTGTGGCGCCCTCTGCTAGCCCTCATGGTCAGATAGGACCACCCACATTCACGTGTGTGCGTACATACGCGGACACACAAACACTCAGTGAGCAAGCATGACCATGGATGCACACATCCATTGCTCTCTGCTCCTGACTCAGCTACGATGTGGCTCCTGTCAATGTGTCTGCCCTGCCACGCTGGATGCGTGTTTGGAAATAACGCGCTGAAATAAACCCTTTTGCTGGGCGTGGTGGCGCAACCCTTGAACCCCAGCACTTGGGAGGCAGAGGCAGGTGAATCTCTGCGAGGCCAGCGGTCTATAAAGAGTTCCAGGGCAGCCAGAGCTACACAGTGAAACCCTGTCTTGAAAAAAAAACAATAATGACGGTGGTGCCAATGAAGATGATAGTAACAACAAAACAAATAAATAAAAATAAAGTACACAAAATAAGTGCTTCTCCCTCACATTGCTTACATCCTCCCTTACATTTGTCTGGGATTTTATCAGAGCACCAGAAAAGGAAACGAACAGGTCAAATCCTGCCTCAGGCCAGGCTATTAGGGCTATTAGGGCTATTAGGGCCCAGAGTGGCTGTGGGCTGAGGACACCAGAACTGGCTGTTCCGGGGTTGTTTCCCACCTCAGAGTGTTTCCCCCCACCTCCTGGCCAGCCTCTCTCCCATCAGCATAAGCCCAGGCTGGAGGGGAGCCATGCTTTTCATGGTAGGCCCTGCGGCCAGCTGGACTCCGGGGCCCCTGAGTCTCCACAGGGCCAGCCCAGCCCTGTCTGCTGTCCTTTCTACAGCTGCCCTGGGGAACTTGGTTCTTGGTAAGCGGCTCCAGAGCAGGGTTCTCACCCTCCTAACACTGCCCCTTTTAACACAGCTCCTCATGTTGTGGTGACCCCACCCATAAAATTATCCCACCGCTGCTTCAGGACTGTGATTTTGCTACTGTTATGAGTCATAATGTAAGTAGCTGATACGCAGGACATCTGATATGTGGCCCCGTGAAAGGGTCATTTGGCCTTCAAAGGGGTTGTGAGAACCACTGCTCCAAAGGGTCAGAGGGGTGGTCAGGCCAGCTAGGTGGGGAAACTGGTTTCTCCAAGGGTCTGGGTGCCTGTGTCCAGGACGCACAGGTGAAGCCAGCGGCAGGCATGACATCATGGGCAGCTGTCCATGCTATTACGGAATGTCCAGTGACTGCAAAGGACTAATGGTCCCCCAGAGGAGGGCTCTGGGGACTCAGCCTCACTGCCATGTCAGCGAGTGTTCGGCAGACCCCCAGGGACCCTCTCCAGCTCCAAGTGTGACACACAACAGAGGGCTGGAGTGGAAGCAGAGAGAGAAAGCTGGGACCCATGGGGCGGAATGACACTGACCTCGGTGGCTGGCCTCAGCTGGAGGCCACGCCTCTACACACTAAACCACCTGCTGTTAGGCCTGGGCTCTTCACACGTGGTGTGGACCAAGGACCAGGGAAGAGGGCGCTGTGCATGCTTGCAGTCTGGGGGAGACCCCACAGGACCTTCAGTAGCTTGCCTTTAACTGAGCCTGTCCAGGGACTGGACGCAGATTAAGGCGTGGAGCGTGAGGTTACCTGAGGACTCCTGTCTTCAGGACACAGACCTTCCCTGTCTTGCGTGGGCTCTTGTTTTCACCTCCGAACACCACAGCATGTTCAAGCCTGGTGGCGGGGTCACATGACTTTAATCCCAGCACTCAGGAGGCAGAAGCAAGGGGATCATTCTGAGTTAGAAGCCAGCCTTTTCTGTAGAGCAGGTTTTAGGACAGCCAGGACTACACAGAGGAACTCTCAGAAACCTAGATTTAAAGCCAGGACAGTGGCACACGTCTGTAATCTCAGCACTCTGGGAGGCAAAGGCAGATGGATCTCTGTGAATTTGAGGTCAGCTTAGTTTGCAGAGTGAGTCCAGGACAGCCAGGGCTACACAGAGAAACCCTGTCTCGAAACAGCAAAATCAAAGTCAACAAACAAACAAACACTCCTAAACTTATAAGAGAAGGAGAAGGAGGAGGAGGAGGAGGAGGAGGAGGAGGAGGAGGAGGAGGAGAAGGAGAAGGAGAAGAAGAAGAAGAAGAAGAAGAAGAAGAAGAAGAAGAAGAAGAAGAAGAAGAAGAAGAAGAAGAAGAAGAAGAAGAAGAGGAAAAGAAAGCAAGTGGCAATCCCAGCACTTCAGGACGGCTGAAGGCCAGGTGAGGCCATGATAGCGAGATCTAGCGGGCAGATATGGACTGTTTAAAAGACAACACGGAGCTTGTGACTTTAATCTGACGGTGTGAGATGCTGGCTAACTAAGTCACAGAGGAAAGGCTACTCTGAGGTCGGTTGGGTGGCTCAGCTTCATCTGTAAATGTAAATTAGGCTTACGGAGGGCTGGGTACAGGCTAGCCCTCCAAATGCACACTAATCGAAAGCGTTTCTTCGGGCTGTAACGTGGAATGGAACTCTGATGCTTTTGGTTTGTTTTGATAACTTTTTAAAGACCTCTCTCTGGCTGTGGCTGCTGCTATGTAGATCAGGCTGGTCTGAGACTCGGAGATCTGCCCAGCCCTGGCCCTGAGCACAGGGTTAAAGGGACAGCACCACCCCTGACAAGAGCGGAGCCTCTCAGTGAGGTCTGTGAAGTCAGGCGGCCCTCCGGTGTGACAGAGAGGCCTGCCCTCAGCCGTCAGTCTCCCTGCTGTCAGGGGCTCTCCTGGAACACACACAAACACACATGAACACACACATGAACACACACACACACACACACACACACACATGAACACACACACACACACACACACGCTGCTCCTCGCCCAGTCTTCCTGACCCTTAAGGACTCATGTTCCTAGAGAGATTTGGCCTCACAGAGGACCCTGTCTGCTTCACTGGTTTAACAGGCAGTTTAACCCACACTTCTTCCTAGGTCAGCATGGTTCAACAAAGCGCTCTCCTCAAGTCCAGGCCCTCATTCCCAGCTTAGATGACAGGCATTCCCTCCGGCCTCGGCTTCCACCCAACCCCCTACCTTTCTTCGATTGATAGACGCTCCGTGTGGATTAGACAGAGGCATGCCAGAGCTGAGGTACCCTCTGCCGTGGGCAGGGCTGCCCCATTTAACAGAAAGAGCCAGCGCAGAAGGATGGAAAGCTTGGCCGGAATCTCACAGGCTGTCAGAATTAGCAGTCGTTCCAGAAAGGGCTCTATTTTCTTTTATTTTAGGGCCAGAATCACAGTGTGTAGCCCAGGCTAGCCTTGAACTTATGATCCTCTTGCTTCTTGCTCTTCTTCCTGAGTGTTGTGATCACAGGAGTGCACCACAAAACCTGGCTAGGAACACTGTTCTTTGTTTGGTTGGTTTTGGCTTTGGTTTTGTTTTTTTGGGGGGGGGTTGTTGTTGTTGTTTGTTTTTGTTGTTTGCTTTTGAGACAGGATTTCTCTGTGTAGCCCTGCTGTCCTCTGCCTCCCTGAGTGCTGGGATTGCAGGTGTGTGCTCTGCACCCAGCTGGGACAGCACTCTTAACAGTCAGTGTCAGACGCCACCTTCATTGATGACCTTCCCTTCCACAGTTTCCTTCTTCTGCTTGTGGGCGGAGCCAGGCCGGAGATGCTGGGCAAGCGCTTTGCCGCTACGAAGCCTCCCAGGTGTTAGGCTTCACCTGGCTTGTTTACACTTTATCTGCTCTCTGGAGACAGTGTCTCCGTAGCCCGAGCTCCCTGGATCTTCTGGAGGAGCAGTAAGCAGCCCTGACCACTGAGCCACCTTCCCCGTGATGCTACGAGCTGAACTTCGTGCCTGCGTCCCTGAGCCGCACATTCCCATTCTACCGTCTTCTACAGTGGAAACAACCGTTCTGTTTCTGCAGCCCGGCCTTCACCGCACTCCACGGCTTTCTCGTCACTGCCCACGATGCTGTTCCCCCATTGCTCTCCCAGAGCCCTGACTCAGCACTCCCCTCAACCATCCCCCACGTCACATCCTTCAAACCTTCCATGCACAGCTTCCAAGGGCCATCGCTGAAGGCTCACTGGGCATTCCCAGCCAGTTTTCGGGGGTTTTCTTCTGAGTGGGGGACCCGGGAGGTACCCCTGCCCGGGCAGCGGTTTTAACGTTGAGGCGAGCGACTGAGGAGGCGGGAGCAGACGTCCGACTGTTCCTACACCCGAGCTTCCCCGGTGTCCGGCTTCCGGATACTCTGTCAGTGCTGCTGCCTGGATTTCTGCAACAATCCGAAAAGCAAAGAGGCCGCTGTGCACTAGGGCAGCAGGAACCCTTGCCGCCACCGCGTCCAGCCGCTAGGGATGTCCATCTGAGCCCTGCCTCTGCCTCCCTGCCTCTCACGCCAGCGACCCCGAGCTGGCCTCTCCCAGCTCCACTTTGTCCAGCCCCCTCTCTTGTCCAACGTCCCCAGGTGTTGCCCCCAAACAGACCAGTATGCAAAGTGTTCGGATTGTCTCCTCTGGTGGAGGTGAAGGTTTGGGGCTGGGCCAGACTGCCCCATCCTGGGTGTCTCTACCGCCCGGGCTGGACAACTCTGACTCAGCTGTAGAAAGCTGAAGAGGGACTGGCTGCCCTTACCTGGCGAGGGCTGGCTTGGCTAGTCGACGCTGTCAGACCAGAGCTGTGTGTGGCCCACAGGCCACACAGGCAGAATACGCGATATGAGCACTAAGGGAGAGCCGCGAGGAGGGACAGAAGGCCCAGGAAGCAAGGGAACTGGAGCTGAACTTTTCCTACTTTGTGGGTTCTTTCTTCCACCCCCTTTTCTTCCCTTTCAACCACCTAACACTGGACTAAGAGAGAAAAAGGATGGAGAGGAAAGGAAAGGGATCTCTGAATAAAGTCAGGAGTTTGAAGTCAGTCGTGGTATTGCAGGCTTTTAATCCCAGCATGCAGGGAGGCAGAGGCAGGCGCATCGCTGTGAGTTCAAGGCCAGCCTGGTCTACACAGTGAGTCCAGAACAGAGAAACCCTGTCTCAAAAAAAAAAAAAAAAAAATGCCAGGGGCTGGAAAGGTGGTAACATCTTAGGGTACTGTTAGACTACTTCCTGCTGACTAGGGGTGTCACCAACTTAACAAAGCGCAGCCAACAACAAACCAACAGGGCCCCCACTTCGGGGCTCTAGCATTTATGAACCCTCTGAAAAAAAAACCCAGAATTCCAAACATCACATCACGCAGGCGCAGAAACTATCTGCAGGTGGCAAAATCACAGCTCTGCAATAGCAGGAGGCAAATCAGTCCAGCTGCTGAGGAGCGGCCCACATCCCACACCTGGGACTAAAACAAAATCAATCGCATTCTCACATTTCTGTGTGTGTGTTTAAGAAACCAACATTCCAGCACCGTCACTCCAGGGAGCCTTGCTCTGACTTCCGGGGCTAGAGCCCCTTCCTAGCCCGGCTCCCAGGTCGACCAGTTGGAGCGGGGTAAATCTGGGAGTGAGTGTGGGTTTCGCCACACGCCCCTTCCCTGCTGGCCTCCCTCCTCAGGCTCCCAGCATTAAGACTGTGGCGTGCCCTACCACAGGCAGCTGTGCATGGCGGCTTGTGCCCAACTCCACCTCTCAGAAGGCAGAGGCAGGAGGACCGAGGCCAGCACAGACTAGAGTGAGACCCAAGGCCAGACTAAACCCCAAAGCCTGGTGTCCGTTTGTCCCTGTGCGTGCACCCACCTCGGACTACGGGGCGACTTGCGAGGCGGCGGGGGAGAGGGAGCACGCCTGTTGCTCTGCAGAGCTCTTGTACTGGGCTGAGGCCCGAGCCTGCCTGCCTCACCTGAAAGTGCTGGTGACGTCAGAGCAAAGCACAAAGCACCTGGGAGGGCCTGAAAATTTTCAGTTTATTATTTGTTCTGAGACAAATTGGCAGCTTTGTCCGTCCCGGAATTACCAGGCTGGCCTCAGACCCACAGACTGACTACCTCCGCTGGGATTAAAGGTGTGTGCCACCAGGCTTGGCCAAAAGCTTTCAGTCAGTACAGTGTGGCCGCACGCACCTTAATTCCAGCTCTTGAAAGGTAGAGGCAGGAGGATCAAGAATTCAAGGTCAGCCAGGCCCGGTGGCACAAGTCTTTAATCTATCTCAGAGGCAGAGGCGGGGCAGGTGGATCTCTGGGAGTCTGAGGCCAGCCCAGTCTTGAAAAACAAAACAAACGAACAAAGTTCAAGGTCTGCTGAGGACTGAGGCTACTTGAGGATGCTGAAGATCCCACACCTGCAGCCTGCAGCTCGCGCTGCGGGGCGCCTGGACCCTTGAAAGGAACCAGCACAGGTGGTCACAGGCTTGAGTCCCTTTTCACAGCACGTGGCTTTAGTGTTCCAGCTTTGAAGGTGACAGCTGCTCCACCCCCGCAGTCAGGTGAAGGGATGAGGTCAGACAGCCGACCAGGATGGTGGGGAGAGATAGGTTGCCATGCTGGGAAATCTGCACAAGAGCCCACCTTTGCCCTTCCTGCTGAAGCCTGGCACTGAGGCTTGGAGGTGGCGCGTGGCCAGACTGAGGCTACATGATGGCGGTACGTGGGAACCAGTCTGAGGGTACAGGACGACACTGTGGGAACCATTCTCAGGTCAGCCTACATGGAAACCCTGCTTAAGGTTCTTGAAGAGAAGGAAGCCAAATCAGTGCCTGGATCCCGGTGCCACACAGAGGAGACCTGAGACCACAGGGACCGGAGGATTGCGGCGTCTGGGGACAGCAGAGCGGGCTGCTGGGCTGCTCAAAGGAAGAGGCTCTCGGACAGAGCCCGATCTGGGGAACGAGTCAGGGTCTAGCCTGGGGAACTTCTAATTCTAGAAGTCCCGAACTATTGAGGAACAGGTATATTTGTTGCAGGTGGGCAAGGGACAAGCCCAGCTCCAGGGGCGGGTGAGAGGGTCCGGGCCCTCAGAGCCCCCGTGAGCACGGAGGGCAGCCAGGGCCAGGGAGAGGCTCAGGGCTGGCACAACAGCAGTGTCTGGGACTCGGGCGCAGTCCTGGGGCCGGGGAGGACCAGGAGTTGCAGTAACCGTACGGGCAGCAGCCAGCCTCGTAATAGTACTGTGTGTGGAAGGTGCCGGGTCTCTCCCGGCGGCGGAGGGGACTGTGCTGTCCGCAGCCTGGCATGTGGAAGCGAACCTTCATGCCTGGAGAAGGGACAGCTCCAGCCCATCAGAAGCTTCCCACGGTCCCCAAACCTAACTTCCCAGCATCCACAGACCTGATTTTATCCCTGTGATCTCAGAAGAGGAAAAATCCCCTCACTCGTCTGCACGTGTGTGGCCCGCACACCCTCCCTCGTGTTGCAGAGAAGACTGAGTCCCCACCCTGCACTTGGCTCATGCCGGTAGATGGCGATCCCATGCACGGCAGGGTCCTGTGGACAGTGCTGTGGAAACGCAGCCCAGGGAAGGGCCTCTAAGAGGCACAGCGGCAGGTGTGGACGCGGGAACCGGAGCTTGGCACACATGGACTTGCTCCCTTTCAGGTGCGGGCAGGTCCCGGCTCTGCCCTTTCAGGACTCAGTTTCCCCCTTCCTCCCAGACCCTGGCCTTGCTTACTGTTTCCCACAGCAAAGCCCGGCAAGGCCAGCACGCCTGCCGGCACACAGGCCTTCACCCCGAAATTCTGGACGAGCAACTCCCACCCACCCGGCTCACCCTCTGACAGGCCGTGTAAGCACCTGCTGTGAGGACAGGGCTGCTTCCCGCCTGAGGCCTGACACTGAGCACAGGAGGAGTCCTCGGTCGGCAGGAAGAACCTGGTCTTTGCAGGTTAGTGACCGTGTCTGGCACCACCTGCTCTCCGCCTGCACAACAGGGCTGATCCCCGAGGTGCTGGGGAGGTCTGCCGGAGGGAAGCCTCCCACTGCGCCACCTTCCCAGCCAGGGGCAGACAGCAGACACCTCAGAGCAGTGGACGCCGGGGCTCTCGCCCCCTCTGCAGCTGTTTACGTAGGACTGCGCTTCCTTTAACAGCGAAAGGGGTCCTTCTCCTGAAGCCCGACAGCACACATAGCCAAGCCAGGACAGCAGCCTCCGAGGCCTTCTTCAGCCTGCTCACCCCCACGCAGGGGTGAGTCCACACCACAGCCCCTTCCCTTCCTCAGCCTGCCCCGGCAGCGCACACCAGCAGACGAGCGCGTGGCCTTTTCTTCCACTTTATTTCATGTTCCCACCACAATAACAATTCCTTTAATTTACACTAAAAACCAGACTTCCTCAGGGTGTCGGCGAGGAGACGGTGGCGTCGGGCGGGGGAGGCGGGGCGGGATCAGCGGATCGTCTTGACGGGGCTCTTGAAGTTGCTGGCGGCCTGCAGCTGCAGCTGGTAGGCCATCGGGTGGATCTTGAAACCGTAGAGCCTGGGCGGGGGGTCGGGGCGGCAGGTGAGCACTACTGGTGAGCATTCTACCCTGCCAGGGGCCAGTACCCCACCACCACCCCCGCCTCGGCCCCTCGGGAGTCCCCCAACCTCCCTGCTCCTGAAAACTTGTCTCTCCTTGGTTTTTATTTTTGTTGTTGTTTGGTTGGTTGGTTTTTGTTTTTTGGGGGGAGGGATGGTTTCTCGAGACAGAATTCCTCTGTAAGAGAGCCTCGGCCTCGAGCTCAGACATCCACCTGCCTCTGCCTTCCATGATACGCCACCATGCCCATTGTAAGAATGCGCGCTAAGCTGCTGTGGTGGCGCATAGCCTTAGTTCCAGGGCTCAGAGAAGCAAGGCGGGCAGATCACTGTGAATTTGAGGCCAGCCTGGTCTACAAAGCGAGTCCTGGACACATGAGGCTACACAGAGAAACCGTCTTGAAAAAAAAAAAAAAAAAACTTACACATCCACTAAAATTCAAATTCCAGGCCAGGTAAATAGTCTCATTTACAGCTTAAAACCAACTCAGCCATCGAAGACCTTGTTAAATGCTCCCTACCCCATCCCTGACACACACATCAAACCAACCAAACAACAACCCAAACTGAGAGTACAGTCAGGAAGAGTAGGAGCTTAGCAGTCATGAGGCCAGTTAAACCCAACTTTTTTGTTGTTGTTTTGTCTTTTTTTTTTTTTTTTTCCCCAGAGCTGAGGACCGAACCCAGGGCCTTGCGCTTGCTAGGCAAGTGCTCTACCACTGAGCTAAATCCCCAACCCCTCAAACCACACTTGAAATTTCACATTTAAGGAGTACAGATTAGTACCTGTACAAAATGGAATCCTTCCTGGCATACAGTAAAAATAAGACACCACGATGGTAAGTCATGCTGAACCACAGAACCGGAAACTTTTGGGAAAAGGCTGAACAGCCAACATGGCCACAGCAACAGCCACTGCTTAAACAGTCAAGTGCCATGTACTTAAAAATATTGCTAGGAGGTCTGGAAAGATGGCTCAAAGGTTAAGAGCACTGTCTGTTCTTCCAAGGCCCTGAGTTCAATTCCCAGCAACCACATGGTGGCTCACAACCATCTACAGTGAGCTGGCGCCCTCTGCTGGCCTGCAGGTGTACATGCAGATGGAGTATTGAAGACATAATAAACAAAATCTTGCCGAGGCAGGTGGATCTCTCTGAGTTTGAGGACAGTCAGAGGTGTCACACACAGAAACCCTGTCTTGAGAAACCAACCAACCAACCACAGAGGTAGACGGATAGATGAAGGATAGGAGGAGGGAGGCATGGGCAGGGAAGCCACTTCCCCAGCCGCCCCACAGGAGGAAGCGCTGCCGTTGGGACAGGCCTCGACAAAGGCCTGCGCTTGTTCTTCAGCCCTCTCTAGACCTCGGATGGCTCTCTGAGCCTCTGAGCCAGTCTTGGCTCCCCACCTGGGCACAAACTGGTTGGCGGGCCGCTTGGGCCGGTACTCCGGGTGCACCATGAAGAGCATGTGGGGGAAGCCGGTGCCGAAGTAGGCGCCGTCTGTGTGGTGGTGCCGCGACGACTTGGGCGTGTACACGTCCATGCACTTGGGGCAGTAGAGCTTCACCATGGCCTCGCCCGGGATGTCGGAAAGGCCTGGGGGCAGAGAGCGGCGCCCGTGGCACAGCGGTCCCCCCCTTGCCCCAGGACTCGGGCACCGACTAGGTTAGCCCGGCTGCTCTGCCACACAGAGCCGCGCCCCCCTCAGCACTCACCGATGGGCAGCATCGGCTGGTTCTCGCAGTACACTCGCGGACAGTAGCCAAAGTCCCCCTGCTGGTACTTCTCCAACTGTACAAGGTGGAAAGGACTGGTGAGTGTGAAGAGGCAATTCCTTCTCGTTCACTCGCTCCACCATCCCCCACGCCTCTCATCTCTGACTAGAAGCCCCTTCTCGGTCAAGACGCTCTCAGACTCCCCAACTGCCTTCTCTTGAGCCAGACAGGAGGCAAAGCGTGACAGCCATTTCTATCTGTTCCCCGCAAACTCCTTCCTATTCATGCTTCCATCTCCCTGCCTAAAACACCACTTCAGAGGGGCTTCTCCCGCTCTTCTGGCAGACTCCCTGGCAGGCGTGAAGCGTGACTTCTGACTCGTGCACCTGTTTCCCTTCCTGCCTCCCAAGTGGCAGGAGCAGAGCCTCACCATCTGGGCAATGCCTCGGTTGGTGAGGATGTATCGGGCGTGGATCAATCCATAAAGCATCTCGGCGGCCTGTTCAATCAGGTCACTCTGGTTGGGGTTGTCTTCCAGCTCTTCATCTGAAAGGTGGGGTGGCCACTTGTTTCGCTTTCCTAGGTAACCCCACCTTACCCCAAGGTGGCGCCTACGCTTTATCTAGCACCTGTTTCTTATCCATACATCTGACCCAGAAACCTGGGCTTCTAAGTCTTCCACACACCCAAGGCCACTCACACTGCTTCCTCTCCACACCTCTGCAGTCAATGCCTGCTTCTCTGCTTTCATGCTACGTAAATGCAAACACACAAATGCAGAGGGTGGCACTGCAGACCAGCAAGGGGAAGGAGGCAGCACACAAAACTGTCATATGAACTAGAGCTGAGCTACTCTCAGAGAGCATGGAGCCCAGGCAAGGGTCAGGCAGGGAATGGGACAAGGAAGAAGCCAAGCACTGCTGCACGTGCCACAGCTCCCCCACCCAAAGGCCACGGCAGGAAGGACAGGTGAACAGTCCAGTTTGGGTGGTGCATGGAAGGGACAGAGGAGGGGGACACACAGAAGCAAGCACGGAAGGATCTGGGGATAGGAGAGCTGGAGAGTCAAAAGGAAATTTGGAAATTCAAGAAGCAAGCCTGGCAGTAGTGGTACATGCCTTTGACTTAACACTCAGGGGAGAGAAAGAGGCGAGTGGATCTCTGTGAGTTGGGAGCCAGCCTGAACTACACAGTGAGTTCTAGGTCACACAGAGAAACCCTGTCTTGAAAAACCAGTTGGGTACAGTGGCACGTGCTTGTAATCCTAGCACTCTGGGAGGCAGAGGGAGGCGGGTCTCTTTGAATTTGAGGCCAGCCTGGTCAAAGTGAGTCCAGGACAGCCAGGGCTACACAGAGAAACCCTGTCTCAAAAAAACAAAAAAAAAAAAAAAAAAAAAGAAAGAAATTCAAGAAGTGAGCAGAGACCAAAACAAAGTGCACGCATTCTCACCAACTCCACACACAGCGGCAAACCTAGGGGCACATTACCAGGCTCCAAACACGCATGTGCACATATTCTCACCACCCCACGCTCAGCCGAAACCCTAGCGGCACATTACCAGGCTCCAGGTCCAAGATCATGTCTAGAGCTTGTCGGTAGTGAGGCACCTGCTCATTCAGGCCAGTGAGATTAAACTTGTCCTGGATATAGTCTTCGTCCACCTGCGAGACAGGGAAGTCTAGGGGTTGAACTGGTACAGGAACCCCCTTCCTTCACGGGGGCTCAAGAGCTGCCACGTCTGCTCCTCTGGCTCCCTGTCCCTAGTCCTGCAGGGGGTCTCTCAAAAACTGAGGCTCTTTTCATCTGAGGCTAACCAGCTGTGGCACTTCTGCCCCTCCTCTCTGGGAACTGGATTTGCCATCTCCTGGGGAACAGTGGACTCTCTGAACTGAAGATCTGGAAATTATGAAGGCTAAGCAGTTTAGTTTCTGAAAGGCATTTACAGTTTTCCATGTTAACACGCAGTGCTTTGGACAGTACAGAACTTTTAACATGAAATGTCTTCCTAACAGTCACCAGCAGAGATACCTGTTAGCCATGCATACTGATAAACCCTTGGAAGCCCAGCACTCAGGAGGAAACGGAGGGAGTAGGATTGCCAGGAGTAGTTCAAGGCCAGTCTAGACTGCACAGGGAACTCGATCGCAGTCTGATCTCAAAGAACACAAATTAAAACATCGAGGGCAAGTGGAGGTGGTCAATAGGGAAGCTAAAACTCACCTCACAGAAGAATTCATTACCACGGAGCCCACAGAACCAGGAAATCCAGGACACCTCCTCAGAGCTACTCATCTTTACGTCTGATGAAGAAGAGCATAAGTAAGCGGAGACCAGGCTGTTTCTGGTCTCTTCCCTGCCCCCACGCGTTCTCCCCAACCACGGAGGCTTAAAGGATCCCCGCTTCTGAGGCACCCCTCTCCAAGCTTCCCTTCTTCACCCCAGCCCCCTCTCGGCGTGGTGAGAATGAGCGGCATCACTTTCCAGGAAAATGACAGGTCCCGATCCACTAGCGTTAGCCCAGTTCTTGGCGATCCTGAAGGCCAGGCCCTCTCACCCCCGCGTCAGCGGCGACAGGGCCGTCGGCTCCGGCTCCCCACCACCGCAGGTGCCCGCACGCTCCTGGCGCCCGTCCCGAGCCTTGCGAAGTTCATCCTCCCCACAGAACCGGCCTCTCCCGCCCTCGCGGGGCTGCGAGAGCACCGCACTCCTGCGCGATCCACGA
Source organism: Meriones unguiculatus (assembly GCF_030254825.1). Taxonomy (NCBI): domain Eukaryota; kingdom Metazoa; phylum Chordata; class Mammalia; order Rodentia; family Muridae; genus Meriones; species Meriones unguiculatus. Next base: position 1,795,298 of record NC_083363.1, on the reverse strand, counting down.
CCGTCCCGTCCCCACCAGCCGCCTCCTCCCCGCAGGCCACCCAACCTCCTCCGGCTACCGACCCGGTCACTTCCTTCCTCGCCCCCACATCTAGGAGCACAGACCCGAGCGCCGCGCCCAGAGCACGGGCGCCTCGGCGCGGAGACAACCCCAGACTCACCGGCCGGACGGGGACTGGGACTGGGGCGGGGAAGGGGAGTTGTACTTCGAAGGAACAGCAGCTACCGCTACAGCGCAGGAAGCCGACCCGGCCGCGGCAGGCGAAGTGGGGAGGGGGAAAGTGGAGACTGGTGAAGGGGGAGGGAAATAGGGCAATGCGCAGGCGTTAAGAACCGCCCCCTACCTCGGTGGACGTCGGGAGATGGAGTCCCATCAGGACAGAGACACTGACGAACTGAAGGGAAGATGAACTACCAATCCCAGGAGGCCCCGCGCACGACTCTGGGGTCGCGAAGCCATAGCGGCAGCCTCCCGGGGGCGGGGCGAACGGAGGAACCACCGGAAGCGGAAGCCGAGTACAGCGTCTTCCTGACCAGGAAGCCTGGGAAATATAGTCTAATGCTCATCAGGCTCAGCGGGCTGCGGGGCTGGCGTCGGCGGTCCTGCTCGTCCCTGCTGCGCTCCCTCATCGCTCCGCTTCGGTCTTCCCTGCCGCCCCGGGGACTGACCCCGTCCCAGGCCAACCCACCGGATCCCGGTCCTCCTGTCAGGCCCGCAGCAGAGTTCGCTCGGGCTCAGGCAGGCGTAGAGGCGTGGCTCGGTGGTGAGGAACCTAAGTCGGGTGTGCCTGGGCTGCGCTAGGCTGCCCTGCGCGCTAACCTGAGGTGGCTCCAACCATTCTGCCTCTCGCCTCTTTGTACTTGCCCATTTCCTCAGGGCTTGAGTGGGGCGTTCTGCTGCGGGCCCTAAGTGTGTTCTCCGAAACCTGCTCAGGGTAGTGGAGAGGGGCACCGGGCTGTTATTTCATCTCCCAGCTCCTCAGCATGCCACAGTCTCCCTGTTTGGCCCGGGACCTTTCCTAACGCAGAGCGTGGCCTCCCAGGAAGGCCTCCTTTTCCTCCCGGGAAAGGAGCTTGCAGCGGGAGGCACCACGTCTACGGTAGCGAAGGGCATTGTGGGGGCGTTATGTAAAAGCAAGACCCCAACCGGCAGGTCACCCCGGGTCCTCACGCTGTCCGGGCACGCGAAGCTTTATGTGGATTCTTGGAAAGGTTCCAGCGCGGGAAACTGAAGCTTGTGGGGTTTGGTGGTGGTGGTGTTGCTGCTGCTGCTGCTGCTGCTGCTGCTGAGCATGCGTCCTTATGGCTATTTGGTTGTGTCAACTCTTACAGGTTACAAGAGCGCCATTTTGTGGTACGGAAGTGACAGTGCGACACCTTCCCCTCCCCTCCCAAAACCTCTGGGAATAATGTCACGCCTGTTTTTTATCTGGGAAAAGGAGACCCCTAATTAAGATCGAGCAAGATCTGAAAGGTGGAGCTGATATTTCCTAACGGTATGTGTTACAGGATGGAAAACTGTTTTTGGAGAGAGCCTGCTGTTTTTTGTTTGTAGGGAGGTGGGCGTGTAATGCAGGACCCCTAGACAGCTGTCTGGTAGAATATTGTTTCTCTCCTATATTAGAGATAGTACCCAGCCTCCCAAATTTGAGGCAAGCATTCCACACAGCTGTGTCTACGGTGCCCTCATGAACTTCTGTTAACATCGAGGGCAGGGTCTGGTATTCCAGGGTTCTGCAGAATCTTAGGTTGTGAGGTCAGTTTTGGGGTGGGAGGCCTGTGTTCGTTCTAGGCTGCTTTCTCACCCCAGCAGGCCCCTGGAGGTGGTGCTGGTCATCACCACAGTGGCTGCCTGAAAGCTTGGGTTGCTCGCCACATCCTTTGCCCAGTCTTCATTTCCTCCGTCTCCCCAAAGCCATGTCCAGACCCCCCCTCATCACGTTTACTCCAGCCACTGGCAACAGCGACCTCTGGAAGGATGGGCAGCGCCAGTCACAGTGTGAGAGGCCAGAGCCTGCCCTGGACGGGGCTGCAGCCCGGGCTTTCTATGAGGGGCTGATCGCGGATGAGGAGAGCACTTCCTGTAAGCCCCAGAGGCCTGAACCTGTGAGGGAGAGGGCGAGGAAGAGGAGAAGGGTGGCAGCAGGCGTCTCGAGACCAGGAGGACCCCTTGAGGATGAAGACAAGAGGACGCAGTGCATCCTGCTGGCAGCCCAGAATGGGGATCTGACAGAACTCCGACGGCTGCTGGAGCCCCGGGAGGCAGGGGGAGCTGGCGGGAACATCAACGCCCGCGATGCCTTCTGGTGGACACCCTTGATGTGCGCTGCCCGAGCGGGCCAGGAGGCTGCTGTGCGCTACCTTCTGGGCCGCGGGGCTGCCTGGGTAGGGGTGTGTGAGCTGGGAGGCAGAGATGCTGCTCAGCTGGCTGAAGAGGCAGGCTTCCCTGAGGTGGCTCGCGTGGTCAGAGAGAGTCACGGAGAGACAAGGAGCTCCGAGAGCCCAAGCCGGTGAGGAGGGAGCCTTAGCTCATGCCGTCTTCGTTGTATTCTGCCCACCATTCCCCAGAGCGGGAGGCCCACCCAACAGTCTGCAGATAGTCCCTTCTGGACAAGCGGAGAGGGGCTGGTGTAGCGTGGTGGTAGAGTACTTGCCTCATACTGGGAAGGCCCTGGGGTCCTCGTGGTCTCTCCTCGTCCCGGTGACCTCTCTTTTTCCGCAGGCCTCCCCGCTTAGCCCAGTTCTGTGAGGACTGCGGTGCCCACTTTGAGGACGCTAACCACCGAACATCTACAGCTCACCTGCTGTCCTTGTCAAGGAGTCCCCAGCCCTCCAGCCTTGCCCTTGGGGTGCCCGCCTCCAGCCCTGGCTTCAGGCTGCTGCTGAGGGGTGGCTGGGAACCAGGGATGGGGCTAGGACCCCGGGGCGAAGGCCGTGCCAATCCTATTCCCACCGTCCTCAAGAGGGACCAGGAAGGGTTGGGCTACAGATGCACGCCCCAGCCACGAGTCACACACTTCCCGGCCGGGGACACCCGCGCGGTGTCCGGGAGAGAGAGGGTGCCTCGCGTCTCCACCCTGAGTCAGAGGGAGAACAGAAAGCGAGCAGAGAAGGACAGAGCCTGGGAGCGGGACCTGAGACTCTACATGAACCTTGACTTCTGACTGGGCAGCCTGGCCCTGGCCTGTCACCGCCGCACCTAGACCACTTGGACCTCCAGACCCTCCGGCCTTGGCTGTTGGGCTGTGCTCTTAGAGAAAAGGCTGATGAATAAACGTCCTTCATTGTGGCTTCTTTACTGTCCTACATGATGTAGCAGGGAACTGGAGCAGATCTGAGAGTCACATGAACTCTCACCTGAGCCGAAAGGACAAGCTGCAGGTGGCACAGAATCCCAGCCCCGCTGGCTGCGCTCCTCCTGCTCCTTCAACCCCCCACACACACACACACAGAATTCCCGCCCCGCTGGCTGCGCTCCTCCTGCTCCTTCAACCCCCCCAGCAGGGAATTGCCCCAGCTCTGCAATACACTCCTCTTCCTGGGTCTCTTGGCCATTCCAGTCAGTTCAGTGATGTGTGTCTTAAAGTAAGTTTGCTATGTGCTGAAAACAGACACCACAAACCCTTGATTTCTGAACTGTGTGAGGAGGCCAGCTGTGGTTGCATGTGACCCCTGTGAGAGGGATGTCAAAACCCACCAGCAAGTCCGGCTGATTGGCCAGGGTGACCTAACGTCATCCAACCAGTGTGCCATCTTAGCTGGCACCAGAGTTCCGACCTCCCAGATACGAAATTTAAGATGATTTCCTTCTTCTGTTTTGAGACACAGTTTCTCGCTATGTAGACCAGGCTGGCCTCGAACCCAGAGACCCAACTGCCTCTGGAGCACTAAGATTACAGGCATGTGCACCACCACACTGGGTTTTGTTGCAGTAAGGGGGATGCAGCCTGGGGCTCCGTGTCTGCTTACGGAGAGTTGCATCCTGGTCCTAAGACTCCATTTCATGCCCTGAGAACCAGGCAGCATGTTGTGTTTTTCTACATTTCTCTTTCCTACTTGGCACCTCCACTCCAGGATGCTCATACAGAGTGCTAGGAACGCGAAAGCTTTCAAGTATCTATCTGGAAGGGCAAAGGGCTGCTGCTTAAGTCAGCGGCTCCTGTTATTTACCTTTCTGGACCAGAATTACATCCAGTCTTAGGTGGGAAATGATGGGGAGTGCAGAACTGCAGGGCAGCCAGGAGCCCGGCATTGCAAAAGCAGCAGAGCCAGCCTGGGCTATACATATCCAGGCCTTTCCTGAGCTACACGGATAGGATGGCTGTCTTTAAAAACAAAGCCGGGCGGTGGTGGCAAACGCTTTAGTCCCAGCCAAGAAGGCAAGAAGCTTTCAGAGTTCGTGGCCAGCCTGGTCTAGCAGGGCTGGTTCCCGGACAGCCAAGGCTACACAGAGAAACCCTGTCTCAAAAACCGAAAGAAAGACACCCAAAATAAAGACCAAGAGCTGCTGGCGAATCAGAGTCCAAGGTGGAAGGCCCTGGATGGGGAAGCCCAGCCTCGGGCTTGTATTCAGGTTCTGGCTTTGGTGGTCCTCTCTCTACGCCTGCGCTAGTGGATCGCGGAGGCTGCGGGGGAGGTCGTTCGGTCGGTCCGCCTCACGAGGTGCGGGGCTCCGCCCCCGCCGGTTCCTCGCGGCCGGTACAGCTGCTTCCGGGCTCCAGGGCTCCAGGAGGCCGCTCCCCGGACGCTGGGCCCCAGAGCCACCCGCCGTGCGGAACACCCGGCGCCTGGGTCCCCAGGTAGGCCGGCGCTGAGCCTCGCGACTGCGATCTCCAAGGACATCTCTGTTCTGACCTTGCGGAGGCCGCGTCTCAGCTGCGCCCTCACGGGACAGTGGGGCCACTTTGTGGAACGATCGCTTCCCAAGTTAAGGGATGCATGTAACGAACTGGAGTTGGCTGGACACTTCCATCCCGTCTTCCTCTCAACAGAGGCTTCCTGTTCTTTGAGCTCCCTTGGGCAGCAGCGCTTTAAGGCTCCTCAACTTTAGGACCGAAGGACCCTGGGCCACCTTCCTTCCTGCTTGGATGGAGCACCACCCCTCCCCTTTGTGGGACACCTCGGGGTGTGGCCTCGGTGAGTGAAAATCGGGGTGCCGACTGCTGGGGAAGAACTCTGAAAACACAGAACATTGTGGGGGTGACCCTGGCCTTGTCAGGCCCTTCGAGTCTTTTAGTGTGTGGGGAGGCAAATGGATTTCTTTGCCCCTGAACTGACAAGGAAGCAGGCCATTTACCATACTTGGGGCTGCTGCGTGAGGCCTCTCTGAATTCCGAGGAGGGTCCCACCAAGCAGACACCTATTCTGAACCGCAACAGATTCTGGCTTCTGAGGCGATCCTGAGGGGCTTAAGCAGAGTCAGGAGGTGGTCGCAGATTCGGGGAGCTCATTCTACACCCAGTCATGTTCCTTCGACGGCTTGGTGGCTGGCTACCTCGACCTTGGGGCCGCAGGAAATCAGCAAAGGTTGACTCGCCTGCCCCAGAACCCAGATGGGTGGACAGCTCCCCCGAGAATTCAGGGAGCGACTGGGACAGTGCCCCAGAGTCAATGGGAGATGTGGGGCCTCTGAAGAGCAAGGATTCAGGGATACAGAAGACCCCTAGGACCTCTTCAGAGTCCAGAAAGGATCAGCTGGGGAGCAAAAGAACGGATTCCCTCAGGCTCAGGCGGGACAAGACTGTCTCTAGCGTTCAAGAGCCTGCAAGACTGGACACTGGAGGAGCCATTCCCAAACCGGAATGGGACCCTGTGGATTCAGGTGGCATGGAGAACCCTGAAATGTCCCCTCAAGGGAGACTAGACAGCGCTGGACCAGAAGCCCCACTGGAGAAAGCTGGTCGACGGCAGAAGCTGTGGCGTTGGCTGCGGGGCGAGCCAGGGGCCCCCTCACATCACCTGCGGGACCCAGAGGAGTATCTGCAGATCTCTACCAACCTGACCCTGCACCTGCTGGAGCTCCTGGCCTCCGCCCTGCTGGCTCTGTGCTCCCGGCCCCTTCGAGCTGTCTTGGATGCCCTGGGCCTTCGAGGACCTGTGGGCCTCTGGCTGCACGGGCTGCTGTGTTTCCTGGCTGCCCTGCACGGGCTCCATGCTGTGCTGAGCCTGCTCACTGCCCACCCCCTGCACTTTGCCTGCCTCTTTGGCCTCTTGCAGGCCCTGGTGCTGGCTGTCAGCCTCCGAGAACCTGCCGAGGATGAGGAGGCCGCTGGCTGGGAGAGTGAGGGGCAGGGGAGGGAGACCGAGGAACAGAGGGAAGGTCCGGGAAGGGTGCTGTGACTGGGTGAGGCGGGGGCAAAGGGTGAAGATAGTGGTGTGGCCTTTAGGAGGAAGGTGGGGAAACCCGATTGTAAGCACAGTGACCTCAGGGATGGGGAGGGAGACTCAGGAGCACAAAGGCCCAGGGGCCCCTGTCATACAAGCGAGGGGCTGCTTAGGGTGTCCAGTGATGGACAGTGGGCATCACCCTGGAGTCACCAGCTATGGTTATTTCTTGCTTTTACATCTATCCACCAGTTCTTAAAATTTTCACCTCCACTTTTCAAAAGCAAAGACAAGAAAAGCGATGGTAGAGAATGAAGGCCAGAGGGTCCTTTCCAACCCCAGGGGTGGACTAGGCCAGAAGCAGGACAGAGATCTCTGCACTAAGAGGTGACGGGAGATCCATGGCGTCTGTCCCTTGGGCTCAAGGACCAGAGCCATCTGGAAGAGAGTGGGGCTGTGAGGTAGGAGGAGCTGGGATTCTAGAAGGGGCTACAGGGGTTGTAACACTTGCCAGGAGGGTCTGATACTCCATGGGACCCAGAAGACATGGGTGGTGCGGGCCCTACTGGCCGGAGGACCAGCTCGGAAGGGCTGGCGGTTCTAACGGGCAGTGGAGGTTATCACAGCGCCTGCCATCTCCACTCGGCCTAGGGATTTGCTCACTCAGCAATAAATGTGCCACACTAAATCCTAAATATACCAGTACAATGTGAGAGGTGCCGCTCAGTGTCCTTCCTGGTGCCGAACACCGTGTGTGTGTGTGGGTGGGGTGGGGGGATCGCTAGGTGGTAGAGGTTTCATTCTTCAGGAGGGAGAAACAACTTTGATGCCTACAGACAAAACCCAGACGATGAGGACTGGAAAATCATCTTTATTATCCGTGGGCGGGGTGAGGGTCCCCAGCTCCCCCTCCAGGCTCAGCTCCCACCGTGGGTCTGGTCACTCGCTGGACAGCTGGCAGGCCTCTGTGGTGGGAGGAGGGAGAGAGGGAGAGGATGGGATGGAAGTCCAGGGAGTCGGGGTAAGAGTCGCCTCCTCTCTGGATCTGGGCCTCTCCTCCCTCTTGTCTAAAGCCATGCTTCTCAACCTGTGGGTCATGACCCCTCTGAGGGGTCAAAGGACCCTCTCACAAAAGTTGCATATCAGATGTTTACATTACAATTCATAAAAGCAGCAAAATTAACAGTTATGAGGAAGCAACAAAATACTTTCATGGTTGGGAGTTGCCGAAACGTGAGAAACTGTTAAAGGGTCACCGAGTGAGGGAGCTTGAGACACTGCTGCAGATCAGAAACCTATCTTTTCCCTCTTTTCATTTTAATTTCTGAGAGGCTGCCTTCAGAGCTGTGGCGATTCCTCTGCCTCTGCCCCGGAGTGCTGACATTACAAGTGTGGGCCAAAAGCCTCTCAGAGACTCCCAGAGCCCCTGCTGGTCTCCACAAGTGACTCCACAGCTCTTAGCCAAGTCCTTCTGGTGGCATCATAGCCCAGAAGAATTAGTGGGGTCAGGGTACCTGTTCGGATGCCTAGCTTTGGCCCTGGCCTCTGCTGACGGTGCACAGAGCTCCTTACAATCTCCACAGGAGACCTAGTCACCCCAGCCCTCTACTGGGAGACTTCAACCCCTTACCTTGATTCCTGGGAGTCACTAAGAAGACTTTGAAGTCCAAGCAGGAGGTCAGAGACTGGAATTCCTCCACACACCTCTCCGAAGGGTGTGGCGATCGGTCTGGAAGGACAGGGAGCAGCCAGGCCAGTCAGTGTTCCTGCTTCTCACTGGCGCCCTCCCACATCCCAAAAGACCTGTTCTGGGAGGGCATTCCAGGGCCCCAGCAGGCGAGGCTCTTCAGCCTTCCAGTTCCCTTGGGCACTTCCTGCCCTGTCCCCCACTCACTGTAGAGGAGAAAGCGCTGGTAACCCTGGCCCGTCTCTTTCAGCATGATCCCTCCTGGACATGAGCTGGAGAAGAGGTCTGTTTTCATGTCAGGGCGGCCTGTCAGGATCAAGAGAGGATCATAGAGACAGATCCAAGCAGTCATCCCAGGAAGTGATCCCAGGAGGCTGAGGCAGGAGGGTTTTACATTCAGCAACCATCAGGCACCCCAGTGAAACGCTGTCTCAAAAACAAAAAGCTTAGAAAGGGCCTGGGAATATGACATGTTTCCCTGGCATTCGAGAGGCCCCAGGCTCAGCCCTCAATTATGAGGGGAACAGCTCAGGGAAAACAGGGAAGGGGAGGGCCGGTGGGAACCAACCTTCAGTTCTGAGTTCTGTGTTTCCTTGCCCTTCAGTCAAGCGGTACATCCATTTCCGGGGCACACAGACCCCATTTTTCCTGCAGAGGTGGTGGGGCAAGGCAGAAAGATGGGGCGTCATCCGAACCACACAGCACCAGCCTTCGTTTATCCCATCTTACTCTTTCCCACACCCTCGCTCTTTGGGTTTCAAGCTGCCAAGAGATAGCTAGGCCCTGCTCTGCCTCCAGAAAGTGACCTGTAAAGCGGTCAGCTTGAGTGGGCAAAGTGGGTGGGAGCCCGGCTCTGGGTGGGGTGACTGCTCACGGTTCGGGCAGAGAACATGCCCAGGGGTGTTCTCACACTCACGTTCGGACAGCAGCCCGAAGCTGGAGCTGCCTTGGGGCAGGGCCGGCGGCCATGTTGAAGACAATATTGTCTACCGAGTCAAACGTGGCCAGCTCTTCTTTGGTGGGGGCTGCTCCCGCAATAAAGTACCACAGGCCCAGGTGGGGCTCTGGGGACTGGAGCGGCAGGAAGGGAGCAAAAGGATGAGTTACGTATCGCTGCATCACAAAATCCACCCGAGACCCCATCACTCAAGCAAGGCACAGGGTAGAGGCTTCGGCGGCCCTGCTCGTTTGTAACGAGGAGCCACCGGTGACTTTCACCTTTTGCCTTCCACACAACCTCTGCCTCCCTCCCTTCCCAGCATGCCTTCTGGTCATCCTGAGCTACCCACCCAAGACTTTCAGCTTCTACCTCAGACTCTCCCTGTGGGCCTCAGCCCGTACCTGCGTCTCGTCCACTCCCAGCGCTGTCAGGTGGCCATGCTCAGGGCACTGGTACGTGGAGTTAAAGAGAAGGCCATAGAGGTAGAGCAGAGCTGCCCAAACTTGGTGGAACATCTCAGGAGGAGAGAGCTGGTGCTCGGGGTGAGGGGACGGCTGCCTTGGCTGATCTCTGCCGCCCACTCGGTCCACTCTGCTTCCAGCCCCCCACCCCCCGCCTCGACCCTTGACCCTTGAACCTGCTAATAAGTAACTCCAACCTTGTTTTCCAACCCAAGCCTGGATCAGCTACACTGTTGGGGCCTTCCTCACCCTCTTCAGATGGAACTACCCTACAGTAGACCCTGGCACGTCCAGTGGCTCTGAGGCCTTAGGAGGAGAGCTGAGCCCTGCAGTAGATGTCTTCCTGACTGTATCTGAGATGGGACTGTGCTGCGTTATGCAGCGCTGAAGTGACTGGATTAGGTCTTTCATTCATTCACCTGGCAAATATTGGGATTTCCGTTGTTTGCCAGGAACTAGCTAATCCAGGGGGACTTTTTTTTTTTTTTTAAATGGAAAAACAGCTTTGCAAACAACCCATTGCATTACAAGCTGATAGGTGTTAGAACAGGCACCAGCCAGTTGTTGGGGCAAGGTGGATTTCTTTCTTTTTGGTTTAGTACAGGGTTTCATTGTGTAGCTCTGGTTGTCCTGAAATTCACTATGTAGACCAGGCTGAACTTGGACTCACAGAGCTCTGCCTGTCTTTGCCTTCGGAGTGCTGGGATTGAAGGCGTGCTCCGCTTCGCCAGGCTGGATTCCTCTTTTGAGCTCACTGTAGGGAGCAGTAAGAACACACCACGGAAAAGCTCACCGACACGTGGACTCAGTCACGTGTTTACTCAGACTTCAATAATAGTGAAGACATTCTTGGTTGTCCTGTACTTGCTTGTAGACCAGGCTGGCCTTGAACTCATGGAGCTCTGCCCGCCTTTGCTCCCAGAGTGCTGGGATCACCGGTGTGCGCCACTATGCCCAGCTCACTAGTGAGGACATTCTATTAGACTCTAATGGTTAAAAAGCATTAACACTAGTGTTGCCCACAGGCTGAAATCCTAACTTGACGATTGGCTGTGGGAACACATCTACTTGGTAGACTTGGGAAAGGTTTTTTTCTCCTGATGCTGGGGATCAAACCCAGAGCCTCATGCAGGCCAGGCAGGCTCAGTGGCAGCAATGACCCACACTCCCAGGCTCCTGGGACAATTGATTTAACTGTTATCTCTCTCTCTCTTTTTTTTTTCCATCTGTGGAATGTGCAACTCTTTGTCTATTTATTATGTAAGCAGTGCTCTGCCTGCATGTCTACCTGCACAGCAGAGGAAGGCACCAGATCTCACCTTAGATGGCTGTGAGCCACCATGTGGGTGCTGGGAATTGAACTCAGAACCTTTGGCAGAGCAGCCAGTGCTCTTAACCTCTGAGCCAACTCTCCAGCCCCATGTGCAACTTTTTAGTTTCAGAGGAGTAAATGAGATCACATGAACACCAAGTCAGAAATAAATATCCCCTATCTGCAAAGCGCACACTGCATTTGCTGGTAATAATTTTTAAATAATAGATTGTCAAGATCTGAATGCAATGTCAACAGTCACTGCATGGTGCTTTGTGGAGCTGGCAATGCAGTGAGAGGCGGGGCTTAGTTACATAAATTATGAGCTGTCTCAAAAAATTCTGTCTGGTGACGCTCTTGAGAAGCCAGTACCTGTGTCCTTTTCCTGAGTGCCTGTCTCCCTGCCTTAAGGCCATGATTAAACATATATAAAAATAAGGGGGCTGGGGTGCTGGAGAGATGGCTCAAAGGTTAAGAGCACTGGCTGCCCTTAATAAAGGTCCTGAGTTCAATTCCCAGCAACCTCACGTGGTGGCTCACAACCATCATCTATAATGAGATCTGATGCCCTCTTTTAGCATGCAGGCAGAACACTATATACATACTAAATAAACAAATCTTAAAAAAAAAAAAAAACATTAAGGGCTGGGGAGATGGCTCAGTGGTTAAGAGTGCTGTCTGCTCTTCCAAGGGACCTGGGTTCAACTCCCAGCACCCACATGGCAGCTCACAACTGTCCATAAGTAGTTCCAGGTGGTCTGACACCCTCACACCAATGCACATAAAATAAAATTATTAAAAAATATAAACTCCAACTTTTAAAAAACATATAAAAATAAACTCCATTTTTTTTTTTTTGTTTCTTTTTTTTTGTTTTTAGAAACAAGTCTCCTCAGAAGTGAGACATGCTAGGAGCTTGTGATTTATTTAAAGGAATAATGGTGCAGGTCTTCAGTCCTGGGAAATCCGAGGAATGACTGGCATTCGTGCCACCCTTGGCTACAATATTATCTTGCTTAGAAACAATCAGAAAAAGGATGATGACAGGCATGAATAGTCTATTGTGGTAATGCTAGGATTTGGTGTGTGTGTGTGGTGGGGGAGGCAAGGAATCAAACCTAAGGCCTTGGGTTTGCCAGGCAACTGATCTACCTCCTAAGCCGGTGAAATTTTTATAATAACAAAGCTAAAATGTGGGTTTAGGGAATTGGCTCAGCGCGTGAGGGTGCCAGATGCCAAGCCAAGCCTGAGGCCCTGACTCTGATCCCCGGGTCCCTACAAGGTGGAAGGGATATTTCTCCGCTCATCTCCACATTGTGCTGGGGTAGGTACCTCGCCCATCCCCCAAAAAAAGTGTTTACAAAGAAGGGTTAAGATATCTAATTCCAGCATAAGGAGGCAGAGGCAGGTAGAGTTTTGTGAGTTCCAGGAGAACCAGAGGTTCAAGGTGAAACCCTGTCTCAAAACAAAACAAAACAAAAACAAAGCCGGGTGTGGTGGAGCAAGCCTTTAGTCCCAGCACTCAGGGAGGCAGAGGGAGGAGGATCGCTGAGAGTTCAAGGCCAGCCTGTCTACAAACCGAGTCCAGAGAAACCTTGTCTCGAAAACCAAACCAAAAATCACCTCCAAAACCCCTTAAATATAGTCTGGCAGGGTGCCACACTTCAATCCCAGCCCTGGGTGATGGGGTGGGGAACATTCTGAGCTCCAGGCAATCCAGGACAGCACAGTGAGATAGTATGTAAGTTTCCTCTCCCTGGCTGACACAAAGCAAGGCCTACTGGAACTCTCCTGAGTGCGGCATTCTAGGAGTGGGGAAGAGGGCAGACAGTAACCACCCAACCCTGCTTAACTCCCCGGGTCTTTCAATCCACCTTTTTGAAGTCTTATCCTTTGATCCGATCCCTAAGGCACAAGGTTTTTTTTTTGTTGTTGTTGTTGTTTTACAAAACTGTTTTTTATAGGATTTATTTATTTTATGTATATGAGTGTTCTATCTGCATTTACACCTGCCAGAAGAGGGAATCCGTTTACATGCGGTCGCCGACAATTGGACTCATGACCTTTGGACGAGCAGTCGGTGCTCTTAGCCGCCGAGCCATCTCTCCAGCCCCCTTTACAAAAACTTTTTAGAAGCCTAATGTGTCGAGAAGAAAACCAGAATGCTTAGATGTTCTAAAACACGGCCTTGCCTCGGGCGCTCTCAACCAAAACCCGATTAAGACACCCAGGGTCCGCAGACCACGCAAGCGGCCTAGCACGCCCGGGACGGAGGCTCGAACTCGGCCCGCGGAACGCCCCCAACCGTCCAGGGGGAAGAGCAGTTCCGGAAGCGCAGGCCGGCGAGAGGACCAGCGCGGTTAGCTGGCCAGGGTCGTGCCTGAGCGTTTTCTCGGCCGTCCAACCGTGGCCGCGTTTCGATGCAAGCCCCCATCCCCACACGGGCGTCCGCGGCTTCCTCGCGGAGGGGCCGGCATTCCGCGCCGTGCGCTCCCGTCAGGCGTTCGCGGCAGCTGCCTCGGCCGTGCAGCGCCCCGGCGCGCGCACGGAACAAACGCACCCAGCCCGGGGGGGGGGGGGGGGGGCGGGGAGCCACTTAAGGTGTGCGCACGCGTCGCGCGGCTCACGCAGGCGCAGTGCGGTCCCCCGGGCGACGGCGGCGGCGGCGGCTCCTCGGGGTGGTCGGCTCCCTCCCATCTAGGCCGGCCCCAGCCCGTCTCGCCCCCCAGAAACTCACTGCTTGGGGCTGTGGACTCTCTCATCGCGCCCCACAAAAGTAAATTGGGGGGAGCCTGGGGAAGCCGGAAGTACCGCCTCGAGAGCCCCAAATACGATCGGGGAAACGGAAGTGGCCTTTAGTGCCTGGTTGGGGGAGACCGGAAGTGACGGTACCGTGGGGACGTCGGGGGCGGAGCGGAGGGTGGTGGGCTGTGTGTGTATGTATGTGCGTGTATGTGTGTTTGTATGTGTTTGGCCCGGTGTCGGTTGAGTCGTGTCGCTGAAACACCGACGGAAGGCGGAGGCGGAAGGAGGGGGCTGTCAGCGAGCCGGTCCAGCCTCCCGTGAGTGTCCGCGGCCTGGGGTCTGTGGTGATTTAGGCGGGTTCGATTGTGGTGGGCGCGCGTGCGCGGAGCCACTTTCCTCGCCGAGTCCAGCGCGACCCTCCCCCCGCTCGCGTTGTCCTAGGATTTCCCGATCCCTCGGGCGCTTGCTCGGTCGCGACCGGTGATGACACTGGTCTCCGGTCGGTCTCGTGCTTGCTTCCCTGATTCCTAGCCCAACTGGCTCTCCCTATTGTGATTGGCATTGTGGAGCCCCTCCCACCTCCCGTCCTTCATCTCCCGATGCCGCCGCCGATCTCCTGCCCCTTTGTGTTTCTCTTCCTGTGGCCCCGAGTCAAAACGGGGCAATGAGGGCGAGGATGAATATATGTGCTTGTGTATGGGGAAGTTTTAAGGGGTTGGGGCGGAGATTGGATCCAGGGAGGCTTCCGGGAGTATGAACTAGAGTGCGAGCGACAGCGAACCATTCCCCCCCCCTTCTTCCTCAGAGAGCTGTCGGCCATGGAGCCGAGTGATAGTGCCAGTACCGCTATGGAGGAGCCTGCCAGCCTGGAGGTACTGGTGAAGACCCTGGACTCCCAGACTCGGACGTTTATTGTGGGGGCCCAGGTGAGACAGCAGTGCTCTGTAGAGATGACGCCCCTTTGGCTGGTGCCTGATTTTCTTGTCAGTGACTCCTTTGTCCCTTACCGCATAGGACATCTGATGTTCTTGTTGAGTGAGGCAGGTTTTGTTTTGCGTGTCTTCACCTTGATGGAACTCAGTGAAGAAGGGAAATATGGAGGAATCTCTGCCTATCCTGGGCAGACCCCAGCTCAGAGGGACACACATGGCTCTGGCCTTTGGGACCGGACACTCAACACAGTGACCTCAGACAAGTACAGTGTGTTTGTTCTTTTTTAAACAAATCATTCGCAGGCTACGTCTGTAAATTCCAGAAACCTGCTTCCACACACTGTTAAGTAGAATTGCCAATGTCTGAGGCAGAATTTCAGTCTCTTGAGCTTAGAGCCGTGTAAACACAATTATCCTTGCTTTTTACTGCATGATTCTTGAGACGCAATCATGAGCAAGTCATTTTCTTGGTTTTCTGAAGCATATATTTTAAAAACCACACACAGGTATATGTGATAGTTAATTCTGGGCCTTGTCTAATTAGGAACATTCTCTTTTGGTGTGAGGACACCAATATCTCATGGCTCAGGGTGGCTTTAACCTCCTGACCATTTTGCCTCCATTGTCTAATGTGTGCTAAGACAGTGGGTTTGTGTATCACACCTGACTTGTTTTTACCCCTTTTTTAAGATTAGGGTCTTACTTAGTTCAATATGTGTTAGAACTGATGGTCTTGGGCTCGTGATCCTCCTGTCTCTGCTTTCCAAGGTTAGGGTTTCAGGTGTGTGCTGTCACATTGGTTTGTTGTTGTTGTTGTTGTTTTTTCCTTATTTTGTGTGTGTGTGTCCTGCTGGGCATTGAACCTAGGACTTAGCACAAAGTACTTACTCCTGAACTGTCTATAACCTTGTGTTCCCTTTTGACCTTCTTCTTTAGTTAATCTTTCCAGGCCTTGGTTCCCAGCCCTGTACTACTTAAGCATTGGTGGTGATGGTTGTTTTTGGTTTTTGGGGGGAGGGGTGTTTTCAGTTTTCAGATTTTATTTTTCTTTTATGTGTTAGTGTTTTGTGTGCTAGTGTTCATGTGCACCATATGTGTGCTTAGTGGTGCCCAGAAAGGCGAAGACATGAGATCCTGCAACCTGTGGCCTTTTCCTCTTGTTATGGAAGTCAGGGAGTCATAGTCCTTGCTCTGTCACGGATGGCTGTAAGCCACTTTGTGGGTCTAGGAATTGAGTTCTGGACCTGCACAAGAGCAGCAAGTTTTGTCAACCACAGAGCCATCTCCCCAGCCTCTCATTTGTGCTTTAAATCAGGGTCTCGCTTTGTATGGCCTGGTAATCAGATCCACCTGCCTCTGTCTGTGGGCTTAGAGGTGTGTGCCATAGTGCCCACCTGTATTTAGTTTTAAAATTAGAACTGTGAACTCCTTTTTTTTTTTTTTTTAATTTAATTTTATTTTTTTGCTTTTGGCTTTTCAAGACAGGGTTTCTCTGTGTAGCCTTGGCTGTCCTAGAGTCGCTTTGTAGACCGGGCTGGCCCCAGGCTAGCCTTGCACTCATAGTGATCTGCCTGCCTCTGCCTCCCTGAATGATGATGGGATTAAAGACGTGTGCCACGGAGCCTGCCTTCCTGCTATGGTTTTAAATTTAGAAAAGCATCACCAATCTCTCTAGATACTAAGTGAAGAATGAGAAAGGCTTGCCTTGTTGTAAGATATATTATTATTTTATTTATTATTTGGCTCTTTTCTTTTTCTTTTCTGAGACAGAGTCTTTCTACATGGCTGTGACTGTCCTGGAACTCACTATGTAGACCAGGCTGGCCTCCACCTCACAGAGATCACCTGCCTCTTCCTCTCAAGTGCTGGAGGCCCACTCCACCATGCCCCACTTATTTTTCTTCTTGATTATGTATTGGTTGTGTGCAGGTTATGTGCTTCTTAGTACAAACGCTCATAGAGTTTAGAGACCCTGGGTCCTCTAGAGCTGCATTTACCAGCAGCTGTGAGCTGCTGCCCAGTGTGGGTGCTGGCATTGAACCAAGGTCCTTTTTAAGAACAGGGTGAGCTCTTAACCACTGAGCCACTTCCCTAGCTTGCCTCGCTTGCTGGCTTGCTTGTTTCTTTCTTATTGGTGACTTCCCTTCCACCCCCCACACCTATTGTCTGTTTTTTTTGTTTTGTTTTGTCTTGACTCAGTAAATCCCTGCCTATTGATAGAGTTGGCTAGTGATACTGATTTTTGACCTCTGCTCCTAAAGTCAGCCATCCCTCTCTGTTCTTACGTTCTTTAGTTTTCTGATTTCAATGCCTGACTCTCCTTTCAGATGAATGTAAAGGAGTTTAAGGAGCATATAGCTGCCTCTGTTAGCATCCCTTCCGAGAAACAACGGCTCATCTACCAGGGCCGGGTTCTGCAAGATGATAAGAAGCTCCAGGAATACAGTAAGGGGCTAGGGGCCTGCTGAGGTGAAGGCTGCTGCAGAGGCCGTGCTTTCACCTGCTTACAAGTTTTGCTGTGTGTCTCTTTTTTCTGCAGATGTTGGGGGAAAGGTTATTCACCTGGTGGAACGGGCTCCTCCTCAGACCCAGCTCCCTTCTGGAGTGTCTTCTGGGACAGGGTCTGCCTCAGCTGCTCATGGTGGGGGATCCCTTTCTGGCACTCGGGGCCCTGGGGCCTCTGTTCATGACCGGAATGCCAACAGCTATGTCATGGTTGGAACCTTCAATCTTCCTGTGAGCCTGTGTTTCTCGCGGGAGGGTTTGGTCGGGAAGAGCAGCTTCTGATTATGGCAGCTGTAGCAGGCTTGGGAGTTGGGTGCTCTGAGTGATTGCATTGGGTTTGGGAACACTCTGACCTGTACTGGCCTCAGTTTTCAAGGAAGAGGGGTTGGGCCAGGAAAGGAATTGGCAGTGTGGGTCGCGGAGGCCTTAGGTTGCGGCTTCTCCCAGAGCAACTTCCTGCTCTCCCCAGAGTGACGGCTCCGCGGTGGACGTTCACATCAACATGGAGCAGGCCCCGGTTCAGGTGCTGAGGGGCCTGGGGGGCCACGAGGGGGGGGCCGCGAGGGGGGAGGCCACGAGGGGGGAGGCCACGAGGGGGGCCACGAGGGGGGGCCACGAGGGAGGCCACGAGGGGGGAGGCCACGAGGGGGGAGGCCACGAGGGGGGCCACGAGGGGGGGCCACGAGGGGGGCCACGAGGGGGGAGGCCACGAGGGGGGCCACGAGGGGGGAGGCCACGAGGGGGGGGGGCCACGAGGGGGGAGGCCACGAGGGGGGCCACGAGGGGGGGGGCCACGAGGGGGGGGCCACGAGGGGGGGGGCCACGAGGGGGGCCACGAGGGGGGGGGCCACGAGGGGGAGGCCGCGAGGGGGGGGGCCGCGAGGGGGGGGGGCCGCGAGGGGGGGGGCCACGAGGGGGGAGGCCACGAGGGGGGGGCCACGAGGGGGGGGGCCACGAGGGGGGAGGCCGGGGGGGCCACGAGGGGGAGGCCACGAGGGGGGGGGCCACGAGGGGGGAGGCCGGGGAGGCCACGAGGGGGGAGGCCACGAGGGGGGGCCACGAGGGGGGAGGCCGGGGAGGCCACGAGGGGGGGGGGCCACGAGGGGGAGGCCACGAGGGGGGGAGGCCGGGGAGGCCACGAGGGGGGAGGCCGGGGAGGCCACGAGGGGGGAGGCCGGGGAGGCCACGAGGGGGGGCCACGAGGGGGAGGCCACGAGGGGGGGCCACGAGGGGGAGGCCACGAGGGGGAGGCCACGAGGGGGGGGCCACGAGGGGGGGGCCACGAGGGGGGGAGGCCGGGGAGGCCACGAGGGGGGGCCACGAGGGGGGAGGCCGGGGAGGCCACGAGGGGGGGGGGCCACGAGGGGGGAGGCCACGAGGGGGGAGGCCACGAGGGGGGAGGCCGGGGAGGCCACGAGGGGGGGGGCCACGAGGGGGGAGGCCACGAGGGGGGGCCACGAGGGGGAGGCCACGAGGGGGAGGCCACGAGGGGGGGCCACGAGGGGGAGGCCACGAGGGGGAGGCCACGAGGGGGGGGCCACGAGGGGGGAGCCACGAGGTGGGAGGCCACGAGGGGGGAGGCCACGAGGGGGGGGGCCGGGGAGGGAGCCACGAGGGGGGAGGCCACGAGGGGGGAGGCCACGAGGGGGGAGGCCACGAGGGGGGAGGCCACGAGGGGCCTGGGGGGCCGGGGAGGCCACGAGGGGGGGAGGCCACGAGGGGGGAGGCCGGGGAGGGGGTCTGGGGAGGAGGCCACGAGGGGGGAGGCCGGGGAGGGGGTCTGGGGGGAGGCCATGAGGGGGGGAGGCCGGGGAGGGGGTCTGGGGAGGAGGCCACGAGGGGGGAGGCCGGGGAGGGGGTCTGGGGAGGAGGCCACGAGGGGGGAGGCCGGGGAGGGGTCTGGGGGGGGGGCCACGAGGGGGGAGGCCGGGGAGGGGGTCTGGGGGGGAGGCCACGAGGGGGGAGGCCGGGGAGGGGTCTGGGAGGAGGCCACGAGGGGGGAGGCCGGGGAGGGGTCTGGGAGGAGGCCACGAGGGGGGAGGCCGGGGAGGGGTCTGGGAGGAGGCCACGAGGGGGGAGGCCACGAGGGGGGAGGCCGGGGAGGGGGGAGGCCACGAGGGGGGAGGCCGGGGAGGGGATCTGGGGGAGAGGCCATGAGGGGGGGAGGCCGGGGAGGGGATCTGGGGAGGAGGCCATGAGGGGGGGAGGCCGGGGAGGGGATCTGGGGAGGAGGCCATGAGTGGGGGAGGCCCGGGAAGGGGATCTGGGGAGGAGGCCATGAGGGGGGAGGCCGGGGAGGGGGTCTGGGGAGGAGGCCATGAGGGGCCTGGGAGGCCGGGAAGGGGGTCTGGGGAGGAGGCCATGAGGGGGGGAGGGCCCAGCCAAGGAGACGCCTGAGGGCTGGGTTAGTATGTTGTGGAGCTCACAACTTCATCTCAGACCCGCCCTGATGACCGTCTTGTCTTACAGAGTGAGCCCCGGGTGCGGCTGGTGATGGCCCAGCACATGATCAGGGACATACAGACCCTGCTGTCCCGGATGGAGGTGAGTGGGCGAGGCCGTCGGGCCAGAGCGTGTGTGTCCTTTCCTGGCCTTGCAGTAGGAGCATTTCTGGCCACATCCACGTTGGCTGCAGGAATCTGCTTTCCTTGTCTGGGGCTTTGTCTGTAGTTGTTCTTTTAGGCAGAGAAAGTGTGCTTGTGAGGCTGTCTTGTTGCAGCCGGCCTGCAACAAGCTACTCAAGCGTGGCTTACAGGTGTGTGCCACTGTTCTGTGCTGCCGCCAGTCCTGAAGCCAGATGTTGAAGAGTTCCTTTCAGACTTACCAGATAATGTCGTAGAGTCTTCATTTAAAGAAGTAGTGTGCCCCCCCCCGCCCAGTCTTGGAAATAAATCTGTAGAACTGGTCTTGAACTCACAGAGATCTTCTTACCTCTGCCACCTGAGTGCTGGAATTAAAGGCATGTGCCACTATTTTTTTTTTTTTTTCAGATTTAATTCACTTTATTTTTTTGTATAAAAACCCTTATTTGGTAGCCACAGCTGGAGCCTGGGTCCTCTGAACAGAGACCCTGGTGTGGGTTTTCACAAGATGATCAGTGAATTCCTGATAAGGAGACTTGGTGAACAGTCTCTTTCCAGAGGTCAAGGGTCAGGTAGCTGTAGGTCTTGGAGACAGCATCAAAGGTGGCCTTGGCAAAGCTGCCCAGGGTGGCAGTGCAGCCCCTGGCTTATGTGTAGCAGTCATCAATACCGGCCATCATCAGTAGCTTCTTGGGCACAGGAGCAGAGACGATGCCAGTGCCTCTGGGGGCAGGGATGAGACACACCAAAACAGCCACAGTGGCCTGTCCCCTTCATGGAACGGTGTTGTCTTGTTGTCCTGTGCCTCTCTGCACAGGGACAGTGGAAAGCTTGGCCAAGATGATGGCTCCTCAGATGGTATGCCACTATTTTTAAATTTAAAATTTTTAGGGTGCTGGAAATATGGCTCAGAGGTTAAGAGCACTGGCTGCTCTTCTAGAGGTCCTGAGTTCAATTCCCAGCAACCACATGGTGGTTCATAATCACCTATAATGAAATATGTATAAATAGTAAATAAATAAATTAATTTTCAAAATTCTTCACTGTCCTGCTTAGTACTGGGGTATCTAGCTATCAGTTTTGTTATAGCTGCAACCTGTGACCATTTCCTGTCCTTGTGGGAGTTAGGAACACGTAGTCCTTACTCTGTAAATGTTACAGGTGCTTACTGTGCATCTAATTTCTGCTAGTCACAGGACTGCACAGCCCTGCCTTCAGGAAGTCTGGGTGGGGCAGCATCTCTACTCTTGACTTCTCTGCTCTGCATAACCCTCAGCAGCAGTAATTTCACCCTGCCTTTGCTGTCCTGACTCTTCCTCCACCTTCAGTGTCGAGGGGGAACCCCAGCACAGGCCAGTCAGCCACCCCCGCAGACACCACCTGTGGCCTCGGAGGCAGGAGCCTTGAACTCACAAACATCAGAGCCAGTGGAAGGTGAAGCACCTCCTCGAGAGCCCATGGAGTCAGAGGAGATGGAGGACCGTGCCCCAGCTCAGACTCCAGAGCTTACCCCTTCTGGCCCAGCTCCAGCAGGCCCAACACCTGCGCCAGAGACAAATGCACCCAAGTGAGAGATGCAGGGAACCCTTGGGGACTTGGCGGGAGGAGTGGGCGTGGTGCAGTGCAAGGACCAGGCAGGATGAGGGAGGAAAGTGGCTGCTGTGGGCGTTAGGGCTGTGGTGTTAGGAGGGCAAAGGGCGGTGAGGGCGGGCAGCCCGGCAGAAGGACTAGGTCTCTGATGCAGGGCGACCAGATGCTTCTGGAGCTGCGGCTGGCGGAGGCCCTCTCTGGTTGGAGCTCCTTGCCTCCTGGGCACAGGACTGTGCTGGGAAATGGAACAGTTTGCTTTCTCCCCTCTGTTCTCTGAGGAGAGCCTCAGCTCATCACCCTGCTCTTCCCACAGCCACCCTTCCCCTGCAGAGCATGTGGAGGTGCTCCAGGAGCTGCAGCGCCTGCAGCGCCGTCTTCAGCCCTTCCTGCAGCGCTACTGTGAGGTCCTGGGCGCTGCTGCCACCACAGACTACAACAACAACGTGAGCCTCTTGATGGCCTTTTCCCCTTCTCGGAGCTTGAAGCAGCAGGTTGACTTGTAGACGGCCCTCCCCTGTCCTCAGAGTTAGCTCAGAGCCCTTCTCGATACGACCTTCTGGGGTGAGGACGGTGGCAGGCTTTGTGCCTGGTGTGTCCGTAGTTATTCAGGAAGTGTGCAGAGTGGAAAATAACAGGCGGTTACCTAACCCTTGCTGGGTTTTGTAGACAATTTGTTCTCTATATTGAATAGAATTACTTGAAATTTGCTTTCAAAAGCTTTGGTCCATGCAGAAGCTTCCAAAGACAGAGGACATGGCATAGTTTCAGAAGGCATCGTCCCTGTTCTTAATCTTGTGCTTCTCTGGGTTTGACCCGGGTACAGCATGAGGGCCGTGAGGAGGACCAGAGGTTGATCAACTTGGTTGGAGAGAGCCTGCGGCTGTTGGGCAACACGTTCGTGGCCTTGTCTGATCTGCGCTGCAATCTGGCCTGTGCACCGCCACGGCACCTGCATGTGGTGCGGCCCATGTCTCACTACACGACGCCCATGGTGCTCCAGCAGGCGGCCATTCCCATTCAGGTGGGTTCAGGGGGCCTGGGTGGAGGGGAACAGAGGACCATGCTAGAGTAGGGTGACCCAGGCGGCTGCTGGGAGGCCAGAAAGCAGGACTGGGGAAGAAACCTGTGGGGAAGCAGGTCGAGTCTCCAGAGGTGCCTCTCAGGGCGTTCACGTCTGCCTGTCCGTCTCTCTAGATCAATGTGGGGACTACTGTGACCATGACAGGCAATGGGGCTCGGCCTCCAACGGCTCCCAGTGCAGAGGCGGCAACTCCAGGCTCTGGCCAGGCCTCATCCTTGCCTCCGTCTTCTACCGCTGTTGATTCATCAGCCGAAGGAGCTCCCCCACCGGGGCCAGCTCCACCACCCGCTGCCAGCCACCCCCGGGTCATCCGGATTTCCCACCAGAGCGTGGAGCCCGTGGTCATGATGCACATGAACATTCAAGGCGAGTTAGGCACAGTCCTCCAGAGGTGCCGGCAGGGGCGGGAGGGCCAGCGCTGCAGTTGCCGTGTGGAAAGGAGCAGGAGGGAGGCGCGCTGTCCTTGAGACACAGCCTTCTGTTGCAGTGGGGTAAAGGGCAGGGTTTCTGGAGGCCCAGAGGGTAGATGAGATCTCAGGAGGGAGCAGCCATGCCTTGGCCCTGCCATGTTGACATTTTCTGTCTGTTTTCGCTGCTCAGATTCTGGAGCACAGCCTGGTGGTGTCCCGAGTGCTCCCACCGGTCCCCTAGGACCTCCTGGTCACGGACAGACCCTGGGTAAGAATGAGGTCATCAGAGCTGAGAGCTCTGCTTAGAGAGAGGGGTAGGGCTGAGTGGGTGGGCTGAAGGGGTCAGGTTCAAGGTTACATCAGACCCACCCCCCAGGCTCCACCCTCATCCAGCTGCCCTCCCTGCCCCCTGAGTTCATGCACGCCGTCGCCCACCAGATCACTCATCAGGCCATGGTGGCAGCTGTTGCCTCCGCGGCCGCAGGTAATGACATGGAAGGGGTGGCTCGGGAGGCGGGGCCCAGCTCGTGGGAGGCGGGGCCCAGCTCGTGGGTGTGCTGTCTTCGTCCAGGCACGGGCTGAACCCTCAGCTCTCTCTCTTTGCCGTCCACAGGACAGCAGGTGCCTGGCTTCCCAACAGCGCCAACTCGGGTGGTGATTGCCCGGCCCACTCCTCCACAGGCTCGGCCTTCCCATCCTGGGGGCCCTCCAGTCTCTGGGGCTCTGGTGAGCAAGGGTTGGGAAAAGTAGCTGTGAGAAGATCCTGGTGAATTGTGGGAAGGACAAGACTGAGCCCTTCTGTCCCCAGCAGGGCACTGGACTGGGCACAAACACTTCATTGGCCCAGATGGTGAGTGGCCTCGTGGGACAACTTCTTATGCAGCCTGTCCTTGTGGGTGAGTCCTGTTCTTCCCTAGATCAGACTTCAGTATTTCTAGCTGCCCCTGGGGATGATAGTGCACACTTGTAATCCCAGAGCCTGACAGGCTGAGACTGGAGGTTACCTGAGTTCAAGGACATCCTGGACTATAGACTATAGACTTCTAAGTTAGCCTGGGCTGCTGAGTAAGATTTTGGGGCAAGGGGCATCTGTCCCACTGTTCTTGTTGACCCTCCTTATCCTGCTCACTGGTCCCTCCTAGTCCTCGTAGAATGTCTTAGTTCTTGTTTTCCTGCTGGAAAGACCAGAATGAGGCAACTATAATCTGGTTTTTGTCCAAATGTACTGTTTTTGGTTCCTGACAGCTCAGGGGACTCCAGGAATGGCTCCGGCTCCAGCTCCAGCTCCAGCTCCAGCTCCGGCCCCGGCCCCAGCTCCAGCTCCAGCTCCAGCTCCAGCTCCAGCTACTGCTTCAGCTAGTGCTGGCACTACCAACACAGCCACCACAGCTGGCCCTGCCCCTGGGGGCCCTGCCCAGCCTCCACCCCCTCAGCCCTCTGCCGCTGACCTTCAGTTCTCTCAGCTCTTGGGGAACCTGCTAGGGCCTGCAGGGCCAGGGGCTGGCGGGCCTGGCATGGCTTCTCCCACCATCACTGTGGCAATGCCCGGTGTTCCTGCTTTTCTCCAAGGCATGACTGATTTCCTGCAGGTGAGTGGCTGCCCTTCTGCCCGTTTGTGTCCCAGCCTGGTAGTGCAGTGGTCCAGTTGCCATTCCGTAGCTACGGAGTCCCAGCTCTTAGAATATGGCAGACATTAGCGGGAGAGGGGCCTGGAAGCTTGTGGGTGCTGCTCGCATGCCGCGGTGGAGAGTGGGTGAATGCTGATTGTGCTCTAACCCATCCTTCAGAGCGGGGCAGCCGCTGTTTGCTGTCATGCACTCTGTTGAGTGTCTGCGCCCCCCCCCCCCCCGCATTCCAGCTTAAGAAGGTCAGATACGGTGGCCACACCTTTAGTCTCATCACTCAGGGAGGTAGACCCAGGTGGTTCTCTGTGAGTTCGGGGCCAGCCTGCTCTACAGAGCCAGTTCCAAGACAGGCTACAGAGAGAAACCCAGTCTAGGGGGGAAAACAGTTACAGTCGGAGCTGGCTCTGGCTGCTCTTACAGAGGACCTGGGTTTATTCTCAGCACCCACATGGTGGCTCACAACCCTCTGTAACTCCAGCTCTAGGCGATGCAGCATGCTCTCTGGTCCCCATGGGAACCAGGCATATACATTTCACAGACGCACAGGCAGGCAAAATGCCCGTAAACGTTGAACACAGTGATAAACGAGTTGTTTTTTACTTGAAGTCAAGTCAGAGTCTGTCGCTCTCTCTTCTCCCGGCCTGTTGTTCTGTGCCTGCGAGGCAGTTTTCTGTTCTTCACCCTGTGGTCTTTGTCTTCTGTTCCAGGCATCACAGACTGCCCCTCCCCCCCCTCCGCCTCCACCACCCCCGCCCCCTGCCCCAGAACAGCAGAGCACACCCCAACCAGGGTCCCCTTCTGGTGGAGCAGGGAGTCCTGGAGGCTTGGGTCCCGAGAGCCTGCCGCCAGAGTTCTTCACTTCCGTGGTGCAGGGGGTGCTGAGCTCCCTCCTCGGCTCCTTGGGGGCTCGGGCTGGCAGCAGCGAGAGCATCGCTGCCTTCATCCAGCGCCTCAGTGGATCCAGCAACATCTTTGAGCCTGGGGCTGATGGGGCCCTTGGTAAGCAAAATGGGGTATTACAGGCTCGGGAAGTAGAAGCCACGGGAGGTAGCGGCCGCTCTCCCCTGGGAAGGTGGGGTTAGCTGATGGCGTGTGGGGCTGGGCTAGGAGGTGAAGGGGGTGCTCACGCTGTCCCTCTCCCTAGGGTTCTTTGGAGCTCTGCTCTCCCTCCTGTGCCAGAACTTCTCCATGGTGGACGTGGTGATGCTTCTGCACGGCCACTTCCAGCCACTGCAGCGGCTGCAGCCGCAGCTTCGCTCTTTCTTCCACCAGCACTACCTGGGTGGCCAGGAGCCAACACCCAGCAACATCCGGGTAAGCGAAGGCCCGGTGCCCAAGAGCGGTCCTCCTTTCCACCCCATTCCTTAACACTGGCTGAAGTCCTGTCTGTTGGTGAAATCTGGGCTTCCGCTCAAGCTTGGGCTTCGGGGGCCAGGGCTAAGGCTGTCGAAGGCTGTGGGTGAACCTGACCTGGCATGTTCCCTACAGATTGCGACCCACACCCTGATCACCGGGCTGGAGGAGTATGTGCGGGAGAGTTTCGTGAGTGCCCGTTGCTTATTTTCTTCCTGTCTAGGTTTGCGTGGGGAAGCTGGGCTCCCTGCTGCCTTGGCTTCTAGAGCCTTGAGGCCCTGATGTGGAGGTGTTTGTGTTTCTTGTTTCAGTCATTGGTGCAGGTCCAGCCAGGTGTGGACATCATCCGGACAAACCTAGAGTTTCTCCAAGAGCAGTTTAATAGCATCGCCGCCCATGTCCTGCACTGCACAGGTGAGGCGGGGCCCAGCCCGGGACGGGTGCGGTGGCTGGGCAGGACTGCCGGAGACACGGGCCTCTCATGTCCTCCCTGCAGACAGTGGCTTTGGAGCCCGGTTGCTGGAGCTGTGTAACCAGGGCCTGTTTGAGTGCTTGGCCCTGAACCTCCACTGCTTGGGGGGCCAGCAGATGGAGCTTGCTGCTGTTATAAATGGCCGAATTGTAAGTGACACCCAAGTTTAGGCTTTTTTGTTCTGTGTCTGTGGTCTTTATTGTCTTCTCTGACTCTCCACCTGTTGCCCTGGATGTGCAAGATTGCACGAGCAGGTTGAAGGTGTATGCTAACTCTGCTTTCTTTTTCTCAGCGTCGAATGTCTCGTGGCGTGAACCCGTCCCTGGTGAGCTGGCTGACAACAATGATGGGACTGAGGCTTCAGGTGGTCTTGGAGCACATGCCTGTGGGCCCTGATGCCATCCTCAGATATGTGCGCAGAGTCGGCGATCCCCCCCAGGTAAGGGAACTTGATAGGCTCTGGGGTCGGGATGTGAGGAAACGAAAGAGCTAGACTGGGCTGACACTGCCCACCACGGCCCCTTTCATTTGTTTGACCAATTTCACAGGCACTTCCTGAAGAGCCAATGGAAGTTCAGGGAGCAGAGAGAACTTCCCCTGAGCCTCAGGTACCATTGAGAGGCCAGGGGATGGGGGTAGATGGCTGGAAGAAAGGGGTTTTGGGGCAAAAGGTTTTCAAGTCTGGACCTTCTGCGTCTGCCTTCCATTCCAGCGAGAGAATGCTTCCCCAGCTCCTGGAACAACAGCAGAAGAAGCTATGTCCCGGGGTCCACCCCCTGCTCCTGAAGGAGGTTCCCGAGAGGAGCAGGATGGAGCTTCCGCCGATGCAGAACCTTGGGCAGCCGCAGTCCCCCCAGTAAGTGGCAGGAGGTGATCCAGTGGGCTAAAGAGCTGTAAGTTGTGGGAATTATTTCTAATCCCTTTCCTCCCCAGGAATGGGTCCCTATTATCCAGCAGGACATTCAGAGCCAGCGGAAGGTGAAACCTCAGCCGCCCCTGAGTGATGCCTACCTCAGTGGTATGCCTGCCAAGAGACGCAAGGTTGGTCTCTGCTAGGAGGTCTCTCTCCGGTACCCTTGAGCTAGCGGCCTTTGCTTGCTAGTTCAGTCTTCATCTAGTTAGGAAGCCTATTTGGGAGTCAGGCTTGTTCCTGATTGGCCCATGTGACCACATGGGCCTTCACCTTTCTGTTTTCGGGCTCTTCTGGTTCTCACCTGTCATCTCCCAAGTGGTTAGGGTCTGTTAAGGTGGCCCATGCCTTGAAGAATAGCTAGCTCGAATCCCAAGTTGACCTGCTGGTGCCTTCTTTGCTGTCCGGACTGCGTGCAGGCTGCTCCCTGTGCTGGTTAGACACTGCTTACCTAACGGAAAGGGTGAACTGGGTGGTGCGCTGGGCCTCATGTTGATCCCCTTTTCCCTCTCAACCTGTCCCCCAGACAATGCAGGGTGAGGGCCCCCAGCTGCTACTCTCAGAGGCAGTAAGCCGGGCAGCTAAGGCAGCCGGAGCTCGGCCCCTGACAAGCCCCGAGAGCCTGAGCCGGGACCTGGAGGCACCAGAGGTTCAGGAGAGCTACAGGCAGCAGGTGCCCCCACTTTGCAGCAGAATAGGGATGGTCTACTGGGAGGGGTTGGGCCAGGTTCCTGCTTCCCTGGATGTATTCAGAGATGAACTGGTAGTGTGGGGGCTGCCCGCTGACTGACGTCAGGGTTTTCACTGTGGCATTTGGGAAGGCTCAGCAATCTCTAATTGGGCTCGCCAGCATGGCTGCTGGGGGAAGTGTTCGCAGAGGGTTGGTCTTCACGCTGGTTGGGGTCTCAGGGCTAAATCAGGGCTCCTTCGCCCTGCTTGTGCTTTCTTTCTAGCTCCGGTCTGATATCCAGAAACGACTGCAGGAAGATCCCAACTACAGCCCCCAACGCTTCCCCAACGCCCACCGGGCGTTTGCTGATGACCCCTAGCCTTCTCACCAGGGGACCAGCCCCCCCCTTCACAGTATTTAAGAAATAAAAGTCGGATTTTCCTGGCTCCGTTGTCTGGTAGTGAGGAGTACCTTCTTACACACTGCTTGAGATAAAGCCTGGGAACCCAGCTACGGGTACAGATCGCACTCCTTGTGGACTGATGCAAGCCTGTCAGTGCTTTACTGTGAAGATGTGCTTGAAGTACTGGCAGAAACGTGCATTTATCGGTGTGGCTGGCGCTTAGAGAGCGTCTCGCGTCCCAGTGCCGTGCTCCCAAGAGTGCACTTGCTAACTTTACTGCCCTCGCTTTAAGCTCAGGCCGCCTCCCGAGTTCCGCAGCTTCCACCTCGGCTGTCTGGAGCTGGAAAGGCCTCATTGCCGAGCACCCGAGTTCAGTATGGGACCGAAGTGGTTTGAAAATGGCCCCATGGGGAGTGGCATTGTCAGGTGGGACCTTGTTCAAGTGTCCCTGGACAAATTGCCTGGCTGGACAAATGTAGCTCTGCAGCACCATGTCCGCATGCCAGCCACCCTGCTGACAAACGGCCGGGAGCTTCTTGGGAGGAATGTGGGTTTTGCATTAGGAAAGCAGCTGAATGCCTTAAAAGTGGGGCTTAATGGGCCGTGTTAGGAGCAGGTGAGTGGTTGCTGAGGGTGATTTGAATTGTGGGAGTTTGGTTCAAGAAGTTTCATAGAATATTGGGATGAATCTGTGGCATAGAGATCATTCTTGTGGCATTTTAGTGAAGGATGTGGTTTTCTGCCCTTGTCCAAAAAAAAAAAATCTTCCTGAGCCTAAATTTTAAGACATGGATTAACGGCTTTGACAGCCTGTGTTGACCATGTTGCTTGGTTATTAGTGTCCTCGCTTATGCAGATCTATACTGAAAAGGAAACCGGCTGAGCAAGGACAAACCAACCACTCCCGACAGAAAGGGGGATGAGAAAGTGCAAGCAGGTAACAGCCAGATGCTAGGTGGAATAAAGGGAGTGGCGGCTCGGCAAGACCCCACCCAGCTAAACCCCCAACTTGTGAAAAGGAATTAAGAAGCTTAAGGGCACACTTTCAATCCCAGACTCTGGAAGACAGAGGCAGGCACATCTCTGGCGTTCCAGACAGTGAAGGAAACTATCAAAACCAGGAAGATGGTAAAGATGTAACGGAACAAAGCCATGTTCCGGCCCCAGCAAGCAGTGGAACGTCGCAGATTTGGTTCTGCCCTCTGGAATCTCCCTCCGGGCGTGTGAAGAGTGGGGTCCTCTGCATGGAGGCCTACAGGTCGTTGTGTAAAGCTGTGAAAGCGAAGCCTAGATTGCCTGCGTGTTGGAGATGGCAAAACGTGGGGTACCTGCCAACAGGGAGTGAATGGAACGGGCCCAGGAGTCACCAAAGTGTGCTGCTGAAGAGGCTTTGACGCCAGACACTGGAGGCAGAGTCTGGCGATTTTCTTTCTGTGGTCCAGTATTTCCTATGTTCCCTTTTGGAATGGCAGGGTCTATCTTAATGCCACTGTATGTTAAAGTATATGATATATGCCTTTTGGTTTTAAAGCGGTGATCTCCAAAGAGGCTTTTAAACAGGCTCCAGACTGACAAAACTGGGGGCTTCTGCAGGTGGCCTGACCGCGTCTCACCTTAGCCTGTGGGGCTAAGGAGCGGGATGGATGCGGCGGGTCCGTCTGAGTGGAAACGGTCCCCACGGGCTCACAGGGATCGTTAGGAGTCTTTTTCCGTTACTGGGGTGGCCTTGACACTGGGCAGCGCAGGCCAAGCAGCACCGTCTTCCTGCGGCCTGCAGACGCGGACGCGGCACCCATCCTCCAGCATGCTGCCTGCCGTGTTTCCCACCACGAATATGGACCCCCGCCCCCACTAAATACTTTCCCTTTTAAGAGCTGCCATGGAGACAGCAATAGAAACCCTAACTAAAACATGTACCCACTGGCCTCATCCACAGGTACAAGCAGATTTTCTTATTTGAGTCTATCCCAAATTCCTTAACTCTGGAACCTTGAAGTCATTAACAGGTAGCTTATCAAGCCTACTGCAGACATCATTACAGCTACCTGGCCCCCAGGACTTTCCCTTTCCTTCTTTTTTTTTAAATTCTTTTATTATTCTTTTTTAACAAACGGCCCCAGGGATAGGGGACTAGGGGAAGAGAGGAGGGGAGTGAGGCTCCAGACCCACACCCCTCCCCACCCACCCCTCCCCCTTATATATTTATAATCTATATACAAGCCCCGGGGATGGGGTCAAGGGGAACTCCCTTAGCGGGGTGGGGGCAATCCAGGCTCCTTGTCCCCCCGGGACCCAGGCTCCTCTGCTCTTCGGGGAGGCCCTTCTCGAGAAGGTGGCCCTGACCGTTCCCAAGGCTTCGGCATCCAACGCAGGGCATCTGGTGGGGAAGCCTAAGGAAAGCAAGAGTAAGTCAGCAGTCCTCCGGGAGTGGCGGAGAGGGGAGCCCGGCCTCAGGCTGGGGTCAGAGTTCCCTTCACCTGCTGGTAGAGGTCCAGGCGCTGAGTCCGGAATACTCCACTGTAGGTGGAAGGTGGAGCCTTGAGACGGGAATTGAGAGCAGAGAAGGGCCTAAGGGAGGAAAGGTGGTTAGCGCAAGCCCTAGACCTGCCCTGGCTTCAAAGAAAACTCCCAGATGCAGAGCTTACACTCCATCCCTACGTACCTTCCGGATGGGGGAGTCCGCGATGACCCAGGACCCCCAAGGGTGCTGCTCAGCTTTCGATAATCCTGGAAAGGCTTTAGTTCTACTGGGTGCAGCTGAAGAGAAAACCAGTTCACCCTATGAACTTCCTGTCTGAACCATAGGTCCTTTCGGACATGCCGACCACGAGCCCTCCCACCAAGCCATTGTTCCAACCCAGCAAACCTGAAAGTGCGAATCCCCTACACCTCACCTCTGCTCGCCCCAAGTTAGGGGGGAAGGGCCTGGCAGGTGAAGGCAAGACCCGAGTCGCAGGAGCAGGTGGGGGCCGCACAGCCAGGCTGGGGGGCTGGAGAGCAGGACCCATAGGCAACAGAGAAAGAGGAGGTGGAGCAGGAGGTGGCGCTGGTGGCAGGGAGCCAAAGTTCACCACTGGCAGCTGTGAGTCTACCACAGGCAGAAGCATCTGCAACAAGAAATCCCAGTGAGCTCACTGCAGCAGGAGGCGCGTGGGGAAATCCAGGCTGAACCAGAGAAGGAACATGACGGGAGTGGGACGGTCAGAGTACCTGCTGAGCAGGGGCCCCCGAGGGAAGGAAGCCCCCTTGGCCACCAGGCTGCAGAGGAGCAGAGTAAAAATCTGAAGGGGACGGCAGATCCTGGCGGACCTGTTGGGAAACGGGGGAAAGGTCAGTTCTCAGGTGGGTTTGACAGCTACTTGTAATCCGGACTCCACAATGACTTAACTCCGGGCTCTCCTGGGCTACAGAGCGAGAACAGGACAAGTCGGCCAAGACCAGCCTCTCTGCTGCCCTAGCAGCTGCCCAGCTCATACCTGAAGCAAGGGTGGGTCAGGCAGGGGGCTGGGGCAGAAGGCTGCAGAGTAGAGGAAGGACGGTGGTGGGTAGAGAACGCCCCCCGCAGGCAACTTCCCCAGCTCCGGGGCTTGCAGTGCTGAGAAATCCAGAAACTGGCCCTTGAGGGCCACCCCAGACAGCAGCGCCGAGGGAGGGGCTGGACCTGGGGGCAGATACAGGGGCTGTGACCTGAAAACAAGTTGGGGGGAGAGGTGTTACTCCTTGGCGCGAGTGATGCCTTAACCTCCCCCACTCCCGCTGGAGGCGCAGGCACCCAGTGTCACCTGTACTGCAACGACGGTGTCCCGGGGCGGAAGCCTGCGTTGCTGGGATGCAACTGAGAGTCCATGGCACCCCCAGAGACCTGCCGGAGAAAAGCAAGGTGGGAACAGTCCAGTGTCTTTGGTCAAGAGAAGCTGGCATGGGCTGGATACAGCACAGTGTCAGAGGGCTCTACTGGCACAGGAGCCTCATGTCTCATCTCGCACAGCTGATGGGTAATGCTGTCAACGAGATTGAGAAACACACAGGCGGGGGTTGGAGTCGGCTCAGAGGTCTGGCCTTCCAGAGGTCCTGAGTTCAGTTCCCACCAACACTTGATGGCTCACAAAGAGAGATCTGCGGCCCTGTTTGGTGCGCAGGCACTCGTGAAAGCAAAACATTGTATATGTAATAAGTAATCTTAAAATAAGAATACTGAGAAATATACAAGACGGTGAAGAACACTTCTCTTTGGGGTTAAACAAGGGGAGAACACCTACCTGAAAGCGAGCCTCGACAGGGTAAAAGTAAAAAGTAATAACGGAGCCCAGCGGAATCTCAGTTTCTAGAAAGGCAGGCGTCAAAGCTGACAAACATCAGATTCAAAGCCAGTCTGGATAACTTGGCCAGACTCTCAAGACAAAATGAGAACAGGGCATGGACTGGGGCTGCAGAGACGGCTCAGCAGTTAAGAACAGGCACACAGCCATCTGTGACTAGCTCCTGAAAGAGCAGACACGTCTGGCCTCTGTGAGCACCTGAAATCCTGTGCACGCACCCGCTGCGCACACAGAATTTGAAAAAGCTAGAGAAATTAAGCACACTAGCTGTTCTTCCAGAAGATCGTGTTTATCCTCAGCACCACACGGAAGCTTACAACCACCCGAGACTCCAGGGCCAAGGCGGCCAGTGCCCTCTTCTGGCTCCCGAGGGCACTGTGCACGCATGGTACAGATGCGCACAGGCAAAACACCCATGCACAGAAAAACCTCTTCAACAACAACAAAAAAAACCACTGCAGGAAAAACCTGGAACAGTGACACGTTTTATAAGTGACCAACTTTAGGTGAGAGGGCTCAGCAGGTAAAGACAGGCGCTGCTGACATTCCAGAACCGGTACAGAGGGAGAGCCAGGGGCCGTGGCGCACACACCTGCAATCCCAGTGCTCAGGGAGGAAGAGGCAGGCAGGGCTTTTTGAGTTCAAGGCCAGCCTGGTCTACAGGAATCCGGAAGTAGTGGAGGGAGGACTGCACCAAGTTGCCCTCTGACCTCTGACCTCCACCTGCAGAGGTAGCACGTGCCCTGGCACAGACACAAAACAACTACAACAAAGAAACCACGGCTGTGGGGCCATCTTTAATCTCAGCCTGGAAGGAAGAGGCAGGTGAATCTACACACCAAGTTCCAGGCCTGGCTCAAAAAAAAAAAAGAAAAAAAAAGGCTTACCTGGGAACTGGGAGGTCCGGGGCTGCCATAGAAGACCTCAGGGTACAAGCGCTGACCTGAAGGGCTGGGCTCTGGACCACACTGCCCAGCACCCAGGCTCTTGGACGGTGGCTCAGCGGAAGCAGAAGCACTAGGGAGCAGCTCCCAGTCTCTGGATATGGGAATGGCCTGAGCAAAAGAAGCCTTGTCAAGATCGAAGCCTTACGGTCCACGTCAGTGGTTCTCAACCTATGGGTCACGACCCCTTTAAGGGGTGAACCACCCTTTCAAGTGGGTCCCCTATCAAATGTTTATAAGTGGCAACCAAATAACCTATGGTTGGGGGTTGCCAAGACACGAGGAGCTGTACCACAGGGTCACAGTCACAGCATCCGGAAGGAGAGAACCACTGTGGTAGATACTGCCTTCATCACAACTCCCCGGCCCTCCACCTACCTCTGTGACGGATGCCGTCAACTCCTTTTCTCCTTTTAAGGTGTCCCCTACCACGAGGCACAACTCTGAGTCCTGTAACATGGGGAAACAGAGGAGGAGAGATTATAACACAATTCAAACCTCCAACCTACTTCTCACCATTCTCCATACCCAACCAGAACACGTCCAGTATAGCCCATTCAGACCTTGTTGGTAGTGCCAAACTCAACTTGAGAACCTGGTCGGAGGGGGCCTGGCTCTGGGCCCCGATCTGTGCGCTGCGAGCGTTCTGTGCCTATGGCACCAGGGGCCAGAGGCTGCTCCCGGGGCAGCTCCTAGATTGGGGAACAAGGGTTGAGTGACAAAGAAACAAACCAAGAAATACCACAATAAAGAGGCAAAGGAGGGGCAGGCACACACAGACAGACCCAGGCACGAGCTCTACCAACAGTCCTCATCCACCCTCGCTCTTTTACCTTTCTGTCCCCATCATGGGAAGCAGGTGGCCGTCTCCTGGGAGGTTCAGAGGGTTCAGAGCCAGATGCACTCTCCCCAGGAACAGCATTCAGGGGTGAGGGTCCTCCAGGCCGCTTGGGAGGTCCCTCTGCTGACCCCTTTAGTCCCCCATCAGGGGAACTCCGCTGGCTGCAGGGACCCGATGACACCTGGGAATCTCCACTCAGGTCCACCCCACTGTCAGACTGGCTCATCTGAGGAGTGCACAGGGAACCAGGCGGTTAGAGCAGAGAACACCTGCACCCACAGGAGCACACCCCCCCGCCCCAGAGCGAGGCAAGGAGAAACACTGCCCACCGCCTGCAGAGCAGCACCCATTCCCACCGGTAAAGACAGACCAGCACTCCACAAAGGCCCGGCCTCGAGGCCACCTCCTCCTCAAGGGTGCACGCACCTCTGTGGCCGCTACGTCCTCAAAGGGGCTGAGGGGCTCCATCCAGGGCTCTATGGAGCCAGGCTGATAGCTCTTCCGGCTCGGGGCTGGAGGAGAACACCCACCGTGAGGCCGGCAGTGACAACAGTGCTCGGCCACCGCCCAGCACTACGCCTCATGCCAACCCTTGCCCTCCAGCAGCCTGGCTCACCAGCATGTAAACGATTCCAGATGTGGGGAGTCAGGGCCTCTGTGCCCGAGTCTCTGGATTCTCCCTGAGGGCCTGGGACCTCAGGCTTAGAGCCCAAGAATCCAGAGCTATGAGAAACTGGCACCGACTCCTGCAGGTGAGAAAACCCAGAAGGGCAAAACGCAAATTAGCCGGGGCAGAGCGAGGAGCAGCAGCAACAGGGGAGACACACACGGGAGGCAAGTGGGTGTCGCTAATGGGAGTCTGGGTGAGAGCACAACAGAATGCAGAAGCACACAGAAAGCACACCAAGAACCTTCAAAGGTGGGAGTGCAATGAGGCCCAATCTCCAGCCCCATCCCTCACCTCCTGCAGCAGCTCCGGTTTTCGGGGAGGCCGCTCCCGCCGTTTCGGGGGGAAGGGATTAACCCCGGCAGAGTCCCGGGGAGTCCCGCCCACCCCCCTCACCATCGGCCCTGGCTCCTCGAAGTGGGGGTCTGGGGAAAAGGGAAAACTGTCAGCATCTACCTCATTCTACCGCTGACCCTAGCTTACTCTCCCAGCTCCACCCCCAGCCTGTCCAGCTCTGCAGAACCCCAACAGCAGGGCCCCCAGACCAAACTTCTGCTACCCACTCCAGCACCTGACCTTTGGGGATCGAGTCATTCCCACCCGCCTGCCTCCAGCTTACCAGAACTGATGACGTTGCTGGCCCTCGGGGGGTCATAACGGGTTGGGGGCCGAGGGGAGGAGCCCTGAGGGGCTTGGGGAGGGCCAGGCTTAGGCCTTGGGTGGCCCCCTGGTGCAGTTACATTTCCTTGGCGGCTGCTAAGCTGGGCCAGAGCCTGTTGGATGCCGGCAGGGTTGCTGTGGATCACTTGGTCCAGGCGGAAGACAGCAGAGCTGCTGGGGGGTGGCGGAGGCAGAGGCAGCCCCGGGGGCCGCTCCTCAGGAGGCCGGCTGGAGAAAGCAGAGCATCAGCTCCAGGCTCACTAAACGCTTAGTCTGTCCCCTACAAGTCAAGCATCTATTTTCCAGCTTCTCCACTGGCACCCTGTCCTCTCCCGAGAAAACTTTCCAGAGTCTGTTTACAAAGGTGTGGGAAGAGAACAGGCATGGGGATGGCCAGCTCCTCCGCCAACCAACCTTAGCAAGAAAGAGGGTCTGCAGTGCCTTCCTGAAGCTGACACACCCCGAGGGCCCCAGCTCCCCGGTGTCCACCCCCAGCCCAGAACACGAGCACCTTGCCATACCCACCTGCGGTTCTTGGGAGAGGGCCAGCTCCTCTTGTCCCCTCGTCCTGGGCCGGCCCGTCCCCCAGGGCCTGCACCACCACCGCCACCGCCACCACCACCGCCAGTCTTGCCCCCGGGGCCTGGGCGCCGGTTTTGCCGCTCCATGCCTGGACGCTGACTGGAGAAGCTCCGCTTGCTCAAATCCTTGGCTCGCTGGCTCAGGTCTCCCCGAGACATGGCTGAGATGCCGGGTCCGGACCCACCTGCATTGCCCCCCGGAGTCCCCACGGCTTTAGAGGTCGTAAGTGCTGCTGGGGGCGTCTCCTTGTCGCCCCGGCGCTCACTGGCAAAGTCGCTGCTCTCTGACGCCGTCTCCCACTCCTCATTGGCTTGGTCTGAGTTCTGGTTTGACAGATCAGGAGACTTAGCAG
Source organism: Meriones unguiculatus (assembly GCF_030254825.1). Taxonomy (NCBI): domain Eukaryota; kingdom Metazoa; phylum Chordata; class Mammalia; order Rodentia; family Muridae; genus Meriones; species Meriones unguiculatus. The sequence continues at coordinate 1,758,932 of NC_083363.1, read as the reverse complement.
CTGCGCGTCGAGGCGGCGGGGGAACCGTGGCCAGAGCCTCCTCGGGTCCGGGGGCGGAGGCTGAAAGGGCGAGGGGAGGGGGCTTGCCATCGGCTCCTCTGGCGGCATTTTCTCGCTCTTGCTTCAGCCTCCGGAATCGAGGCGGCTTGTCCTGCTGCTGCGCCCTGCCGTGCCGCCGCCGCCGGGGTCGCTCCCCATCTTCCGTGCCGACGCCCAAGTTGCTGCCTCGGGACATGGGGGACAGGGGCCCCGAGATCAGCTTCTCTTTCAAAGGCTCCTTGCTCGGGGGCAGGGGACCTGCCGGCGGTTTCTTCGGAACCAGGGACTTGGCAGGAGGGCTCCAGCCCGAGCAGACCGGCGGAGGGGGCCGCCCCCCACCGCGGCCCCGGCGCGACGGCACTCCTCTCGGCGTGAAGACACGCCCGCCCCGGGCAGTGGAGAACCGGGCGGGGGCTGGAGACAGGGGAGCCCCTGGCGGCGGGGGGCGCCAGAGGGACCTGAGCGTGCACCCCCTCTTTGGGTGGTGGGGCCTCCTTGTCGGAGGGGGCCAGGTCGCTCTCGTGGGTCTCGCTGCCGGTCTCGGAGCCGCGCTGGCGGCGTCTCTTGGGGATCTCTTCGTACTCGGAACCCTCGCTCCGCGTCTCACTGGCAGTGCGGCCTCGGGCGGCGGAGGGGTGGTTCAGTGCCCCCGCTCCACCCCCGCGACCATCGTCTCCTCGGAACTCCCGGTAACTTCGGAACTCCCGGCTCCGGGCTCCCCGACCCCGGCCCCCATAGGTTCCCCGAAAACCCCTTCCTCTGGCAAAATACTCGCCTCGGCCCCGACCCCGGCAAGATGAAGGGCCTACTCTTTCATAGGAATAGTCCCTGCGGAGCCTCGGCGCAGGAGAGTGAGTCCCCCCCGGCGGCGTTTCCTTGGGGCCCACCCTCCCCTTGGCCGTCTTGAGTGGGTCTGGCTTTGGGACCTTGGGGGTCTCATCCCCCTGCTCTAGGGACTTGGCAGGCAGCTCGTCGGCCTTCACAGGCGGCGGCGGCTTCTTTATGGGCCCGGCTCGGCGAGGAGGGACACCTGGCTCCTCTGCAGGGATTCCGCGGCGGCAGCTGCCCGGGCGAGGGCCCCAGCGAGTCTCCGTACGATTTTCTCTTCGTGGTGGCGGTGGGCCTTGGCCTCCACCTCCTCCTCGGCCAGGCTTTCTGCCTGCTTCTGGCCCCAACGGCTGTGGCGGTTCCTCCTTGGGGGGTTCCTTCTTGGATGGCGGAGCCTGTATCTTGGCAGCCTCATCACTCCCCGGGGGCCAGGGTAGTGGCCGAGGTGTAGGGGGAGCTGGCTCCTCCAGAGGGAAGCGAGACATCGGAGGCCCAGGAGCTCCATTCTCAGGAAAACCTGGGTAATTAGCCAGATACGGTGGTGCGGGAGGGACTGGAGGAGTCTCGCTCCTGAAGAGAAACAGAAAAGAAGTTTGTGAGGATGAGGGGGCCACCAACCCAAGAGAGGCCCACGCTGAGTCCTGACTTGGAAACTCCCTCCCTCTTGGGCGGTTTACATCTGTCTCTTCACCTTAGGCTCAACCCTATCACCTCAGATAACCCACCACTCTCCTCCCAGCAACTCACCTCAGGCTCTTGTCATCCTCATCTGCTGCCTGGCGCAGTGGTGAAGTAAGAGGGCGCGGATCAGTGGGTGTGGTGGTAAAGACGTCTCCTACCCAGGCCAACTTGGGGTCCACTGGTGGGGTGCCTCGTTCCCGTAGCAGAGGGGGTGCATGGCGTTCAAATGGCTCTGAGCTTGAGCCCCCACTGTCTGAGCGTTCCCGGGGAACCAGGCCTATAACAAACAAGAAAATCATCCAACCACAAGCCTTCCACATCGGAAACACCTTCTCTGAATGAGCAACCAGCACCTCCTCTTCCTTATGTGCGGGCTTGGTCTTGTGAAAACAGGCAGCCACTTGGCTTTCATGCAAATAAACTGCACCGAAGCGTGAGACACTGTTTACTACCTGTCCCCCACGGCTATGCGCACAGACCCCTAAGTGCTGACTGGGGAGACCAGCTGGCTCCCTGGCTATCTGGGGCTGAGGGGGCCCCCGGTGCCTATGGACCCTTACCTGAGGGATGCACACCAGGAGGGTAGAAGTCCAGAGGAGGGCGGCCCTGGAGAAGCCGGGGGTCCACATAAGGAGGGATCATCATCCAGCGGGGGTCAAAATTCATTGGAGGCATTGGGGGCGGCCGGCCCAGAGCCCCTGGGTACAGGGCTTTGGGGGGCGGGGGTGGCGCCTGTGGGGCAGGTACAGCTCCCAGGGTGACAGGCTGTGGTGGTGACGGGGGCACTGGGGCAGGAGGGGCAGTGCCTTGCTGCTGCTGCCACTGCTGCTGCTGCTGCTTCAGGAGCTGCTCCTGTCAGAAACAAGACAGGATGGAAGAGGGCGCCACAGCACGCACCCAAAGGCATCAGCAGAAAAGTTAAGGCAAACACAGGCCTGAGGATGGTGAAGACGCAAACAGAGTGGAGAGGGAGAGTCTGAGCTCACCTGCTGCTGCCGCTGGAAGCGAGGCGGCAATGACTTCTGGTATTTGGGGTAGCCCAAGCCCTGGCTGGGAGGCTGCCGAGCAGGACCGACTCCATCACCCTTGGGCTCCACCTTGGGGGCTGGGGGTGTGGTGGGTGGAGGAACCTCTTCCTGTGGGTCAGGACCCTCTTTGGAAGGCAGTTGAGGTTCCACTGCATGGAAGAACAAAGTGACGGGGTCCATCACAGAAGTCACTATCCCAGAAAGCCCAGCTGCAGTTAAGGTTCAATCACACACCAGCTGTGGAAACGCCCATCGAGACCCACGAAAATACTCTTATCCCCGTGATACCCCCGGGAAACAAGAAGGGCAGAAAACAGGAAAGTCTTGTTCTACAAGAACGGTCTTTGGCTCTTCCTCCAGACATCCCCGACCCATAGCTCACTCAATGAAATAAAGCACTGCTCTCTTCCACCGACACTATCTTTACCACCCAGTGTCCCCTCCATACCTGGGCTGGCCTCGAAGCTGCCATTGCTGGCGCTACCGGCAGCGCCACCACCGCTCGCCAGAGTGGGAGCTGCGGCCACTCCTGGGCTGGGGGTGGGCTGTGCAGGAGCGGCTTGTGCTGGCTCTTCGGGTTCTTTCTCTGGTGTCGGGGCTGGTGCTGGCGGCAGAGCTGGAGCTGCAGGAAGTTCCTTAGGGACCGCAGGTGACAGAGCAGGGGCAGGAGGGGCAGCAGGTGGGGCGGCCGGCTCCGCCTTGAGTCGCTTGTCAGGCGCCCCGAACTTTTCGTCAAGCCGCTTGAGCTTCTCGGCGCAGGCTGCCCGGCGCTCCTCCTGCATGCGCCGTTCTTCCTCCTCCCGCCGCCTTCGTGCCCGCTCCACTGCCAGAGAAATCTCTGAGGAAGATTGCTTCCGACGCTGCCGCCATGCCTCGTCCTCATCTTCGGGTGCTGGGGGCTTGCAGGGAGGACCCCCACGATCCTGGCAATGGGCAAACCCAGCAGGCCAGGCCTGTCAGTCACTACACCTTCTGCCACCTCTTTCAAAGATCAAACACACTGTCCACAGCTACAGCACCAAAGACCAAATTCTTCACCCTTACCTCTGTTCCTTTTTCCCTTCAGCGACCTAAACATGAAAGCCTTCCTTCCCAGGCCCTCATGTCTCCAACCCCCGAGAACCAAAGGTTCCCAAGCTTTTCTGAGATACAGCATGGCTCTGCTCTAGCTTCCTGTTACTTACTACCCTCAGTTATTCAGCAGCCCCTCCCACAGCTGGCCCTCTCACCCTCACTGTAGGTACTTACTGGGTAGTCCCCAGGGGGTCCCCAGTTCCCGACAGGACCCCGGTGAGGTGGAGGTGGGGGAGGCTTTGGCGTAGGAGGTGCTGGTTCCGTCTCTGGAGGCCGAGAGTTCTCTGCCCAGGCCGTCTTGGGAGGGGGCGGCTCAGTGCTAGGGGAGGTGCCCTTTTTGCCATCTGCTTCAGGTTCCTCTCCAGCAGCTGGCTGGGAATCCTTGCTGTAGGCAGATCACAGTACAATTAAGGGCAGCTGCACCTAGCCCTTCTAGGACTCTCATTACACCACGAGTAAAACCGGGGCCCTCATCTCCCCTGGTGCCCTAACTCACTGGCCCTCAGCTCCCTCCTCATCAGAGTCTCGCCCGTCTTCCTCATCACTAAACTTGAGCTTTTCAGTGTAGTCGACCTCCTCGTGGGCCCCTGAGGTAAAAGAAAATGGACAGTAAGTAGACAAACTGGTCTGCTCTCCAGCCTCAGCCACCTTCCCAGAACACAGCAGCAAACAGGCTGGAACAGGAGGCTCAGCCATCAGTACCTGGGTCCTGTCACTCTCACTCCTCTCAGGACTCCGACATTTAGCTTTGTCACCCATCCATCCCTCTTTCAGCCCTTGCACATCTGCTTTTCTCTCACATGACCCACCATTTCTTCATCAGGTTTTACTTTTTAAGATGGAAATACTTATATTCACCTGCCCAGCCATCATCATTCTCCTGGTCCAATTGGTCAAACTCTTTGAGGTTATCCTCTTTAAGAATAGAAGGCCGGCCCACAGGCTCCACAAGGCGCATTGGTGGCCCTGAGCCCCGGGGGCCCGCCACACGAGGAAAACGGCTGTGCATTGGGGAAAAACAGAGAGGGAGGGCGTCAGATACAACATGTAGTACAATCACAGGCCAATCTGAACCTCTCCCCAAGCAGCCTTACCCTGCCCCCAGTAACAACCCAGAATCCAACTGACTGCTCACCTGGGCCCATCAGGAGTCGGGTAACGGTAAGGCCCCTGGGGTCCATATGGTGGAGGGAACGGGAGATATGGGGGATACATCTGCAAAAGGGCCCAACAACAGCTGCTGGGATGGAGAAACAGCCTGCAAGCCCCGTGAGCACACCATCTCCCCCCACACACACTAGGCTCTACTTTCTGAGTCTTCCAAAGACTAAGTCCTGACTCTGAACACTTGGGCTTCCAGTGCGACCACTCCAAGTAAGAGAGCCAAACTCACAAAGGGCGGCATCATTCCGCGGTAGGGAGGGAACTGGGGTGGGCCCGAAGGCTGCAGCCCACCCCGGGGATCATGACCATGATGAAGTTTGGAGTCGGGGCCCTCCAGCTCATCAGGGCCACGCCCACCTCCATCCCTCCAAGTGGTAGAATCTGTATTTGGAAAATACAAAGAGGGGAAGAGGAACGTTACTACTGATTTGGGGAAAGGGGTGCATCAAAAACGATGGGAGAGGAAGGTGAGTCCCACGACATGGAGCTCTCCCTCAGAGCAGGCACTATCCTGGTCCTGAGGCAGCCACTTACTCAAACAGGTGGCCACTCACTTTGGGGGCGGAGGCTTGGTCCGGGCCCAGACGACTGTTCGGCAGACTCCCTTTCCTTGGCAGCCTTGTCCTGGTCGCCAGCCGCCTGCAGGGTCGGAAATTCCTCTCGAGAGAATCGCGACAGTAGGCTTGATGCCCTTCCACCTGTTGCAATGAGGGTGAAAGCAGACTGGGGATCTAGGTGTGCAGGGCTCCTCCCACCCAAGGGCCCCACTCACTCACTCACTCTTGCACTCACCATCTCCATGGGCTCCATGGGTGACACTGGCTTGTGCCCAGGACTTTACCCCGCTTGGAACCGAAGGAGCGTTCTGGGGAAGCAGAGGTGACAGTAGTGGTGAGGGGGAAGAGCAAGCGCCACGCCACTCTTCCTCTAACCCCTCTAGCTCTCCAGGTACCTCGGGGGCTGGTGGGGGTCGTTTCGGCTGGCTGGAGGCAGGCGTCTGTGAAGCCGGCAGTGGCTGCGATTCCGGCTGCTGAGCGGTTGAGGCATCGGAACTGGGGGCACAGCAGGGTGGAAAGGTTATCCAGTGTGAAGTGACTCTCCCTCAGCTCTCCAACGGTAAAAGCTGGAACTGACCCTAGCCTGTCGCTCCCATCTACAAACACTAGGACAAAGTAAGCCACCAGACGGGCTTTGCCCGCTGCTTCACGCTCTCTCCACCTGTGTAAGTGCTCGAGGCTTCACCTCTGTCATCTAGCAAACGAGGGCTCAGGCGACTCCCTGCCTCTTCCGAGGCGGAAGCAGACTACGCCTTAGCATACTCCCCAAGTAAAGACAACAGCCTCATCACTCAGGCCCCAGGCGCTGTCTACCTCTTGGGGTCGGACTGCTCCTGTTTGCTTGCCCATCCTGTTCCGTCTTTCGGCACTAGTGAGACATTGGGGTCATTGCCTTTGTTCTCGGCTTTCAGGCTTGGAAGGTTGGCTGGGGGTGGCATACGCCGGGCAATGGCAACTTTTCCGAGACTCTGCAGGCCATGTCGAGGGGCAACTGAAGAAAAGGTGGAGAAAGGGTCAAAAATGCCTCACCAAGGAGAACTAACAGTCTCCCATCCACAGAAGCCATGTGGACAGTCCTCAATATCCTACTAGCTTCTCACTGTGCATTTTTCTCAGAAGCCATTCCATTACTCAGGAGTAATCTCTACACTCTCCTGGGAAAAGGGAGATACATTCTAATCCCTGCTTCTGTGTGGGATGGTTGATCCTGGGCCTGCGGGGAGCAAGCTGGCCCCAGATCTTTCCAAATCCACATTTCTTTGCCTCCGATTCTTACGTGTCCAAGGACAGGCAACCAGAAACACGCCTTTGCAGGAGGATGACTGGTGTTTTACCCAGTGTTCCTGGCCTGTCAGCGGCTTTGCTGAGAGCTCTAAAGCCTAAGCCCGTGCACGCTCAGCCTGGAAACATTAGGAACGTCTTTGCAAGACCCTCACCGGCGGGTTTCTGGATCTCTAAGGACTTGCCCTTATACGTATCAAACAGGTTGAGCGAGGAATACTTCTTTCCATCCTTCCCCTTGGCAGTCGGCCCCGAGCGATCGGACATTGCGCTGGAAGCTCATTGAGTACGTTGGGTCCTGCAGGCACCTCCCCCAAAACGAGCCGGTGCCTGTGGGCCAGAAAGGGCAGCTCAGGCTCTGCCTCCTCCGCAGACAAAAGCCTAGAAGCCCTCTTCACTCTCTTTGGGGAATGGTGTGTGGCGGCTCTCTAGCTTGTGGAAACGACTACAAGCTTAACCACACTGCACTCAGCCTCCACAGGCAGTCACCCTTTCTGACAGATCCTGACAAAGAAAGGCAAATAAAAACCAAGCTCCATCCTTTGTGCCACTTTTGAGCAGCAGCAGCTTCTCTCCTATTCTGAGAGCAATCATCTTTCACTCCAAAATAATTTCAGAGATATATGATAAAGTTGAACAACCACGGCCGAACCCCAGAGAGAACCAGAATGAGGTACATAACTCCAGGGAGCAGGCGAACTTCAGACTGCCAGCCCCTTAGACACCAGCTCCCTAATCACACCCCAGGGCCCTGGCTCCCAGGGCCCATTCCCAGCAGCTTCCCGTCCCATCTGGGGAGGCCTGAAGGAAGGCAAGCGGAGCTTAAGGATTTTTATGAGCTTGCTCTGCCAGGCTGGGGGCTGGTGCCAGAATGGGCCTCACTAAACAACAGGGGCTCCACACACTCCCAGGCAAAACAAAACGCTTGTGAGCAGAACACTCCATCCGTCCCTAACTTGCCCCCTCCCCGGCTCTTGGAAACGGCTCTGCTCGCAGGGGAAAAAAAAAAAAAACCACAACAAAAACTAGTGGACTCCGGTATATCCTGTGTAAGACGGAGGTCAGACAAAGCATCATGGAACTACCCTGCAACCACGGGCCAGGCCGCGGAAGGCCAAACCAGAACCAACTCGGTTTTCTGTCCTCGTCGGACCTCTCCCTAAGCAGTCATTTTGTTTCCTCAGCAGCCCTTATTCCCCGGGCAGGCCGCGCTCTCCATCTTAGGAGCACTCTCGAGTGACCAGGCACTCATCAGTGGGTGGGAGCGGTGTGAAGAAAAGCGCTGGGAGACAGGAAGAAGGCCTGGAGGCCTGGGAGGAAAGCCGCGGCCGGGGAGAGAACTTCACCACAGGCCGGGACTACAGGCCGGGGGCTGCTCTCCGGGCGCCTAAGGAGGCCTCCGCGAAACGAAGATGGAAAGGGGGGAGGGGGACGGCAGGGCAGCCGAGTTGAATCAGAAGAGAGCGGCTGGGCAAGGCTGCAGTGGGGCAGTGTCAGGAGGGCCGGGAGGAAAAGAGAATGGAGGCCACGGGGCTAGCCGGGAAAAGGAAACCGCCTGGAGAACGCGGAGGGGCGGAGGCGCGGGGCGAAGGGGGCGCCGGGACGGGGGCGCCTCGACGCAGGGAGCTAGGAGGACGGGTCCGGTAACACGACAGAGCCTCAAAGGGGACGTCGACGGGCGGCCCCGGGCGCGCGGCGCGGCCAGGGCGGGCGGCCTGGCGCCCGGAGGCCGGGGCTGCGGGGGCTGCGGGCGGGCCCCGGCCCTCCACGGCGGCCTGGGAGCGGCCGGCGCCGGCCGAGGGGGAGGGGCGCGCCGGCGGCAGGACGACAAGATGGCGGCGGCGGCTGATGGCAGCTTCTCCCCCGGCCCGCCGCCTCCGCCTCCTCCGCCGCCGCCGCCGGCGCCGCCGCCGCCCCGCGCCGGAAAGGGCGTCAGCGCCCGGCGGCTAGACCAGACTCACCTGGCCGGGTGCGCGGGGGTCCGGGACCCGGGCTGAGAGGCTCCCCGGGGCGGATGGCGGCGGGGCGGGGGCGGATGGCGGCGGATGGCGCCGCGCTCGGCTCCTCCCGTCTCCCTCGCTCACTCCGCGGCTGGGCTCCGACTAACGGCCCATCCGGGCAACCGCCGCCCCCGGGAGCACCCCCTACCTCCCGCCTCCCTGCGCGACCGGGCACGCCCCCTGATTTGCATAGAGGGCGGGACCCGGCTCTCCGCGTCCCTCCGCACTTCAGGGCCGTCCCTGCTTTAAAAATAGAGGCGGGGTGTGCGGACTGCATTTGCATAAGGGGGAGGGACTTACAGACGCTAGGACGCCGGTTGGCTAGGGAGGCGCCGCGGCGTCGGCAGTTGAGACGCGTAGACCGGGCGGAACGCCGGGCCGTTGGGGCGCAGAATTTACACGACGGAGGGTGGGAGAAAGGGGCGGCGCATGCGCGCTGCGTCCGCGGAAGGATGGCCGCGGAGAGAGACGCAGGGAAACGGTGCCGGGCCCCCGACGCTCTCAGCGGAGAAGACCGAAAGGCCTGCGACGAACCGAAGGGATGAGCTGATCGAGGGCGGAGCTTACGTAGACCCTGGGAGACTCTGGGGCCGGCGTCCTTTCGGGAGAGCTGAACGCGTCCGGGAGGCGGGGCTTCCCGTGATCAAATCACGTCATGCAAATGAGTGGCTAGGCAAGCCAATGAGAGGGTCCGGAGGCGGAATCCTGGGCGTTCGCTGAGGAGGCCTTCTAGCAGTTCTGGACATTTGCATAATATATGCAAATAATTGGAACAAAGACCAGGAATGATCTACGCTTCCAGATTTTAGCAGCCAAGAACTAAGGTGGACATTTAGTTTCATGCTCTGTAATTTTAAAAAACGGGTTTTTATGGGTAATGTTGTTGACACGTTGCTCTTTCCACAGTGAATTTCGGTTTTACCGGTCGTACCTGCCTCCCCTTTGTTTCTTAGTTCTTAGTCCTTCGCCTCTCACCAGGCTTACTACCCATTCAGCATTTTCTTGTTAATTCCTTTATGCACCGGCTCCGTGGATGCTTGTGCAAGCCAGAGGTTGACGTCCGGAGGTCTCCCCCGGACGGTTCACTTCATTTTTTGAGACACGTTCTTTTAGTGAACCCGGATAGTTGGGTGGGTGAGCGGAGATTCCAGGTGGACTGGCCAATGAGCCAGGGATCTTCCTCTCCGTGCCCCCGTGCTGGAGTTACAGGCACTTGTGAAGCGCCGTGAGATCCAAACGTAGGTCCTCATGCCTGCAAGTACCTCATCCTCCGAGCCATTTCCCCAGCCCCAGAAAAACATTCTTCAGATGTTACTTATTTGTATTTAAGGGGTGTGATGTCTATCTGCATGTAATCAGATGTTCCCAGTGCGTGTTGGGTGCCCTGGAACTGGACTTACAGGTGGTTGTGAGCTCCCAGATTGTTGGGACTCAAATCCAGGTCCTCTGAGAGAACAGCAAGTGCTGAGCTGTCTCTCCAGCGACCATCGGTAACAGTTTGAAGTGCCAGAGACACGCATGAGATATTGCAGAGGCAGAGGAATAGTGCTCTAAAACAAAACAAAACAAAACAAAACAAAAAAACAAACAAACAACAAAAAAATCCTTCAAGAAGTATGAAAAGAGAGGGATGAAACGGAGAACTTAGCATCTGCTTGTAATTCCAGTGCTGCAGAAGCAGGAGACACATGGATCCCCTAGCACTCGCTGGGCCTGCCTCACCTGTTAGGCTAAGCCCAGTGAGAAAACCCATCTCAAAGCCACACACACACAGACCAAGGTGGATATCATCTGAGAAATGATAGCCAAGGTTGTCCTCTGGCCTCTGTATGTACCTTCCGCTCTCTCTCTCTCTCTCTCTCTCTCTCTCTTGCACATGCACATACACAGAAATATGATACAAATCTTAGTCTTCAAAGGGTATATACAGTTCAGGTCCAGAAGACAAGTGAGCAGAAGCAAAGGTTGGCAGGCCTGTGTCTGGCTGATACAGGTAAATAAAGGAATCACTTGTCCGACAGGGACAATGAATATGAAAAGTTAACAGAACACAGTTAAGAATTAGCCTGTGATTGTGATCTTGAACCACCTTTCATGCAGCAGTGGGCGCTAGGTACTGTTAAAATCTGTTAAAGTTGTTATAAACTACTAACAATGATTTCTTGACGTTTTATGGTAAGCACCTGAACGTTCTAACCATTGCCATGTAAACAAGACACTGGAGCATGGGACAGTTTGCTGCCTGGATGGTGCCCGTTGGACCCTCCCTTCCTATGTTCACTGGCTTCCTTGAGAGGAAGTTGGTCAAAGCGAGACAGCCACTCTTTGCAACATGCACTCTTTTGAACACTCCACAGCAGTGGAGAAAGGATAATGGCAGCTGAGCATACCAGCCCCTGCAGGGACAGCCTCGGCTGGGGCAGTTCACGTAGCTTGTACTGAGCTTTTTACTGCACAGGCACCCATAAGTGTACAGTACCTTCTGCTGTTTCCGCACAGGCCGGAAGGAGAGGGCCACCTTTCGTGGCCCAGCAGAGGTGCTGCTGAGACTACTGCTGAAGGGACAGTTCTGTCAGTTTTACAGTTTGAGATGTTTGCATGAGGGGTTCGCTGTGATTGGCGCTGCCGCGTTCCTGGGTGTGTAAGCGCCGACGTCTGGCTCACTTGGGAGATGCCAGGGTAGCTGCTGTGGTACCCTCCTTGATGTTAGGACCCTGGGCCCAGTTAAAGCCTTCTCTCTGATGACCTTCCCCTGCCTGCTTTCGGTGGTGGGGGCTGAGCTGGCAGCGCGAAGCAAGCAGCGCTGAGACGGCAGCTTGCCGGACAACTGCAGAGGAGGCAGCAGGTCAGCCTAAGAGCATGTGGGCTGCACAAGGGGAAGAGCAGGAGAACGATGGAGAGCTGAGGCTGAAGGATGGAAGACTAGACTGAAACAACAGAGGAGCTGGTGGCACACCCGTGAATCCCAGCACTCAGGAAGCAGAGGCAAGCAGGTCTCCGGAGTTCCAGGACAGCCTGGTCTGAGATGCTGCCTCAGAAAAAAAAGGGGGGGAGGGGCTGGAAGGATAGCTCAGAGGTTAAGAACACTTGCCACACTCTTACAGTAGACCAGGGTTCAAGTCCCAGCACCCCCATAGTAGCTCAGAACAGTCTGTAACTCCAGCTGCAGGGATCTGCTGCTCGCTCTCTGCCCCCACAGGCTCCGGTCACACATGTGGACATAGACTTACACGAAGGCAAAGCGTTCATATTTGTAAAGTAATAACTAAAGGAATAAAAGAAGCGGAGAGGAGAGTCTGCAGGCCGCAGTCACGGCTTTCACGGTTACAGACAACCGCCAAGACCGCAGGACAGGAAACTGCCTGCTCCAAGGGTTGGAGAGTCTAGCTCACCTGCAAAAGCTGCGGCTCCAGCCGCTGCCAAGGGTTGAAGAATCCCCATTCCTCCCCTGCCTGCATGAGACTTCTACACTAGAGGGCGCCCCTTGGCAAAATGAGCCAGGACGGGCACTTAAAGAGCTTGCTGGCAAGGGTAATTATCTGGGGAGAACAAAAGGATGCTGATTCGGCCGGTAACCTCAATACTAAAGCAGAAGGGCAGTCTGTGCTGCACAGAGAGTTTGGGCTGGCTGGTTTGCTTGGCTGTTCCACCATTTCTATCAGTTAGACATTGTATATGCCCAGGTGGCCTCCGATACATGATACATGCCTCCTCCCTTCATTAGTAGACAGGGCTTTTGCTTTTTGGCAGTGCTGGGAATTGAACCAGACTTCTGTCATTCTTCCTCATAAGGATCCCAATGTCCTGTTTAGCTGTACAGGGTCGTGAGACCCTCGCTCCATCCAGTGGTGCTGGTTCCTTCTTCCAAGCATCTGTTCAGTCAGGGCTCAGACAAGTACAACAGCTTAGCTCCCAGCAGAGCCGCTCTGGTGCACGCCTTTGATCCCAGCCTTTGTGAGGCAGAGGCAGGTGGATCTGAGTTCAGGGCCAGCCTGGTATAGAGTTCCAGGATGGCCAAAGCTACACAGAGAAACCCTGTCCCAAAAAAACAAACAGCAAACAGCTCAGCTGTCATTTCTACTTTCAGTAAAGCTTGAGAGGCTGAAGGATTTGTCAGTGTCACAAATGTTGAGATGAAGACTTGGGCAAGATGACCTTGACTCCTCATGAAGCTCCCAGGAGCCTGCACAGATATCACACCTATATTCTTATTGGCTTGGTTTAGTTTTTTTAAGACAGAGCTTCTCTTTGTAGACCAGGCTGGCCTTTTGTAGACCAGGCTGGCCTTGAACTCATAGAGATTAAGTGCCAGGATTAAAGGCGTGTGCCACCAACTGCCTATATCCTTTGAGGTCAAAGCTGTCTTAAAACTCTGGAAGACTTTTAAAGTACAAAGCGCTGTCTACCATAGCAAACCCTTTTAGTATTGGATGGATGGATTATTTGGGCTGACTGCCCTCCCCTCAGAGATGCTTCCTTCTCCCCTAGATCCAGGCTAGGGGTCCCCCAATAAAAGCAAGGCGGTCTTAGCCTGGTGCGGGAGCATCATTTATTTAGTTTGGCTCTGGCTCATGACTTTTTCTTTTCCATGCTGCTGTCATTAGAAGCCCCTTCGCCTCTAATTAGGGCAACTCAGAAATAGCTTTCCTGGCTGGGGGACCCGTTGGCTTCTGCTGTTCTTTGTTTTTTTCCTCATACATCAGAATCCTGGAAGAGACATAGACACCATGGCCACTCAAGGGAGGCTGGAAGAGTGAGGAAGGGGAGGCAGAGTGGGGCAGGGAGCACAGTGCTGGGGCCAGCCGAGGGGACCAGAGCTGCGCATGGGCTGGGGATGGGGAAGGATCTTGAAAGAGTCTCTAAGACGGAAGGGTGGCTGCGGGGGACAAGGCCGGGGCTAGGGACAGAGAGGACAGGGAAGTCCGAGGTCATTGGAACTGGACTCTCACATTCTCAAGATGGCGGACCTCTTGCCCAGCATCATTCTGAGAAAGTCACAGTAGCTGAATGTCTCCTCGGAGCCGCTGGACACCTCCCTAATTAATTTCTTTAGCTCTAGGTGGGTCTTGGGAGCCCCGAGTTTCTCCAGCATTCGCTTCAAGGACATAATATCTGAAGGTAGGAAATCAAGGTGGGAAAAGAGGGTATCCCTCCCCCCACCCGCCGTCTTGTACCTCCATGTACCCACCCTTGTATTATTGACTGTGGTGGGACCTTTTCCTGTGCACAGAACTCGTAGAGGATCCCTCCGAGGATCCCTCCCTGCTAGGGCCCCACCCCCCCAATCATCCATTTCTCACCGATATCTCCATTTCCATTCAGGTCAAACTCCATGTACTTCTCTGGATGAGAACAAGAGCAAAGCAAGTAAGTGCTGTTGATGGGGGTTTGAGGAAGAGGTGGCTGACCAGTGCCAGGGTAGCAGGGAAGGTGTGGGGGAGGGGCGGGCGGAGGAAGTAGGGGTAGAGGCTTGTGAGGGAGCCCATGGGGGTGCTGAGATGGGGAGGGCAGGGAAGGACCGCGCAGACAGGAGGGAGAATCACAGAGGCAGCCTTCCCTCCTCCACCAGCTCTGCTCTGTGATCCTCTGCACCCCGTGCTCCCAGCCCCCGGCTCCCCTCGCCACCACAGTCCTCACTCTTGAAGGCTTCCAGTTTGCAGGGCAAATCCTCATCGCTGCTGTATTTGGGGTCACTGAGGAATTGCTGTTTAGGGGCAGATAAGAGCTAGGGTCACCCCTCTCGGCCTGGGGCCCCTCCAGGCTCTCCCTCTCTCTTCTTTCTTTTTACCTTGTTGATCCCATCCAGCCACTCTTCCTGCTGGGCCTTCCGCAGTCCAAAAGCTTTTCCTCCTGAGGGGCCCAGAGGTTAACCACCTGCCCCTTCCCTTCCTCCTCCCCCCATGTAAGTGCCGCCCTCTGAGATCCGCCAGGCCTCCTGGCTCCGCAGCCCAGAGGCCGGCCTCGTGCTGGCTCATGCCTCTGTGTGGTCCACCTTCCCTACCCTGCAGATCCATGCTTTGGCTCGGGTCTCCACAGACGCTGGTGGTGTTAGGAGACGGGTCGTCTCTCTGTCCGCTGGCTCTTCTCCCCACTAGCTCCTCCAGTCCCTTCTGGGACCTCACTCATACTTCCCCTTTCCACAAATTGCCTCTTTAGATAACTCCCAGGCATCACTTCCCCACCAACTTCTGCTGACACTAGCACCCCAGGAGAGGGCAGCGACGGCTTCAAAGGGAGATGAAAATAACGTCCTGATAAATTGCTCTGGGGCGAGCTGTCTGAGTTCAAGCAGCCATTCTGCCTCAGGCCTGCTCCACAGGGAGTTCACACACTTCCCCCAAAAGATCAGCTTGTACATAGGAGAAAGACTTGGGTCCCTCAGGAGATGTGGAAGGGCACCAGGATGGGGCGGGGGCGGGGGAAGCCGTCCAAGCACGGTACCCCAGGGCCTACAGCCCCAGTACCTGAGAGAGGTTGAGGCTGGGGGGACTGGCCAGGCCTACATACTAAGAACCTGTCTTGAAGCAAAACCAAAGCAGCAATAGACAAGGCTTTTCCAGATCCTCAGCTTAGGGGCGGGGCTGTCACTTGAAATCTCCTCAGGCTTCATGATGCTGGTAAAGACAGACAGTGGCAAGGGCTGCCTGGCTTTCTGTGGAAGGTGGAGCCTGAAGTGTGTAGGCAGCTCCAGGAGTGGGGTGAGCTGAACCTAGGCCTGGAAACAGAAACGTCTCTCTCAGGAGCTGCAGAGGAGCGCCCGGACACATGGAGACTCGTTCAGAAGGACTTTGGGCTGTGCTGCCCTGCGGTTTCACCTGCTTTGAGGTCTTTGGGAGAATCTCCAGAGGCCTTGAGAATTTACAGAGATACTTGGAGGATCAGAAAGTGAGACCGAAAGGGACAGCAGACAGAGCCACTTCCCACGTCCACCGCAGACAGAGCAGGGGCTGTCATCTAAACTAAACGGCGTCCCCAGGGGTAGCATTCTCCCCTTCAGTCTGGGATGGCAGGGGAGGCAGGGGCTGTGCCTCTGGTGTGGTCAGAGGCCTCTCCTGCTTTCCCCTCCCCCACACTGTCCCCCTGCACTGCAGGCCATATCTGCCTTGCTCCTCCGAGCTGGAGGGAGATGCTGGAAGAAACTCCGGCCTCTTGCCTTTCTTCGCGGCAGCTCCTCAGCCCTGCCCTCAACGTGCTCTCAGTGTCTGGTGGGGACAGCTCTCTAGCCATGTTCCTGCAACAGGCGAAGACTGGGTGCTTCCTCTTTGCAGGGCTCCTTGCTAGGCCTGGGAACCAGCAAACGAGAAGTCTGCTCTTGGGGTCTTAGAAATAGCACCGAATGCTGAGGGCAGGTTTTGACACGGTCAAGGGAGAGAGCTCTGAGAAACTGACTCTCAGTGATGCAAGAGATATGTGAGTAAAAGGAGAAAACACAGTTTTTCTTCTAGTTTACGTTCTGCTTGTTAGGTCTGCCTGTGTGTGCATGCCTCAGGGTGTGTGTAGAGGTCAGAGGATGGCCTGCAGGAGGTGGACCAGTTCCCTCATGACGGCACTTCATGGGGGGTTCTTCCCACGCTGTGTGCTTCCCCGGTTCCTGGTGGAAACTGGCCGAGCGAGCACCTGCAGTGAGGTCAGCTCTGACGCTGCCTGCCAACCCTCCCCGAGCAGGACCTCGGTCCCACAAGACCGCCTCAGGCCAAGGTGCTGGCCTCAAGTCCAGGCCTCTTGTGCTTGTGGACTGTCAGCTATAAAAATCAAGAACGTTCCAAGACCCTCCTCAGATCTGGTGATCCGTGAGGCAGATCACCTCCCACGTTTATTGCTTCTTGCTTCGCTGTAACGCATCAACACCAGGGCAGCCAGAGGAGCACTGAGATGCCCCGTGCCTGTGGGTGCTAGCCTCCCTGGACACTCTCTGCCCCATCTTTTTGGGTGTTTAAGGTGTCATCATGCTGGGAGCTGGGATGGCCCATTAAATCATTAGCTGTTGGCTAAGGACCAGTTAGGTGGTAAGTTAGAGAGCCGCCCCCCCCCCCCGCCCTTGACAACAACCTTCCTACCGTCAGGTACTTTTCAGAGGTTACAGAAACCCAGTTAGAAGTCTTACTGCAGACAGAAGATGCCGTTGTGAACTTTTATCAGGCAGGAAACTTCAAGGGTTCTAGGACCTTTGCCCAGAGAGTGACTGAGGTTGTCTATCTTAGCTTAGTGTGGGGAGTGTGTGAGCCACAGCAAGCTCAAGAGCCCGAGGCGAGAGCAGCCTGCCTGGCGGGCTGTGCTGGGGCAGCTGCAGGCGCAGCCAGACGGAAGCTGGGCAGGCCGGAGCGTAGTGAGAGGTGAAGGCAGCCATGGCGGTGCAGGACTGTATTCCCAGCACTGGGGAGGTGGAGTCCGGAGTGTCAAGCAGCCTTAAGGCGGTTCTCCTGCCTGAGCCGGGCCTGGAAACAAAAGCAGGGGCGAGGGCACCGCCCAGTGAGGAACAGCGCTTGCCGCCAAGCAAGAAGACCTGAGCCAGAAGCCAAGCCCCGTCCACAAGTCACCTCAACCCCGCTGGCCATGCACTTACACACAGACAGACAGACGGACACAGAAGGAATAAATTTAAGAAAAAACCCCAAATGTACCAGAAGAGGCTTGGGATGGGAGGGGGGCTGTTAGAACCCTGTGAGCTTGGAGCTTTCTGTTGCTAAGGGCTGCTGTGTGGTTCTGTGTTCTTCAGGGGAGATGGCTAGAGTTAAGGCCGGCCGCTGTGCTGCCACAGTGCACTGGCCAGAGAGTGTGTGTGTGTGTGTGTGTGCGTGTGTGCGTGTGTGTGTGTGTGTGTGTGTGCGTGCGTGTGTGCGTGTGCGCGTGTGTGCGTGTGTGCCCGCGTGTGTCTGTCCTGAGAGTCTTCTATTTGCCTTTCGTTCTCCCTGTCCAGCCCTCCCCCTTGCCCAGGAGACCACCGGACCACACCGAGGGTGTGTCTGGCTTCCAGGTGGTCTGGGGCTCTGGAGGAGTGGGCGGGGACACAGTAGGACGGTGACACTGGGTGTCTGCTCCGACAGGTCACCGCAGCCCAAGCCTCCTCTGAGGCACTCGCCTGCCGAGATTCCTTTCAGTGGCCGCGCAGCCCGTGGGCTAGGTCTCCAGGGCTCTGTGAAGAAAAAGCTGTACAGCCGTCTCTGTCTTTTCACCTTGAGGCAGGGCCTCAGGTAGCCCCGGGCTGCCCCGGAATTCCCTGTGTAGCCGAAGACGACCGCGAACAGCTGATCTTCCTGCCACTGCTCCCCACGTGCTGTGATTTGAAGCCCGCGCTACCATGCCTGACTTCAAAGATCAGTTTTAGTAAAGACAAAGTACCATTGCTTGTCTTGAATTGAAAGACTGCCAGGAGCCTATCTAGACGGGGAGACCCCGCTTCCCAAGGAACAGCGAGACCAGCCTTCGGATGCAAGCCGCAAGAGGTTTATTTTGATACACGGGTACCCGGGGCGACCAAGCCTATCGGAGGACTTGCGCGCCTCTCGGTTAGGGTGACGGGTTTTTATAGGGCTCGGGAGCAGGAGGCGCGGTTACAGAAGCGAGAAGCAGTTACAGGGTTCTGATTGGGTGGTTTGAACAAAGCCGTAGTTAAGTCACGTACCCAGAACAGGGAAGGCGGGAAGGCAGATTGTGAGCCAAGTCACGTACCCCCCCGGAACTGGAAGGCGGGAAAGAATGCAGCGAGGTAGCTCTTGCTATACCACGCCTACTCTACATAGTGTTAACGATCGCTGCTATCTTTTGGTCTTTCAGAATAATAACTTTAAAAAATGTGTATGGGGGCTGGAGAGACGGCTCAGAGGTTAAGAGCACTGGCTGCTCTTCCAGAGGTCCTGAGTTCAATTCCCAGCAACCACAGGGTGGTTCACAGCCATCTATTGTGAGATCTGGTGCCCTCTTCTGGTGTGCAGGCACACATGCAGGCAGAACGCTGTATACATAATACATCTTAAAAAAAAAAGAAAGAAAAAGTGTATGGAGTCTTGGCCTGCCTCTCTCTCTGTGTGTGTGTGTGTGTGTGTGTGTGTGTGTGCGCGCGCGCGCGCGCGCCTCTTCTGCTCCAGAGGCCAGTGGAGGGTGGTGAATGCCTGAAGCAGAGTCACAGAGGGTGTGAGCTGCTGTGGACCATCCGGGTCCTTTGGAAGAGCAGCCAGTGCACTCACTGGCTGAGCTGTTTCTCTGATCCCCAGAACTAATCTTTCAAATGATTTACCTACATGTGTTTTATGTGCATTTGTGTTTTGCCTGCTCGTATGTATGTCTGTGTGAAGGTGTCCGATCCTCTGTTAGAGCTGTGAGCTGCCATGTGGGTGCTGGGAATTGAACCCAGGTCCTCTAGAGCAGCCAGTGCTACTAACCTCTCAGCCATCTCTCCCGCCCAATAACTTTTTTTTTTTTTTAATTCAAGAGGTTACTGGAAATTTAAGGCTAAGCTGGTCTACATACTCAACTTTCAAGTATCCAGTGTTACAGAGTGGGATGTATCTTAATTAATTAAAATAAGAAATGAAGTCTGAGTGTGGTGGTTCTTTAATCCCAGTGCTCAAGAGGCAGAGGCAGGTAGATCTCTGTGAGTTCGAGGCCAGCCCGGTCTACACAAAGAGTTTCAAGCCAGCCAAGAACTACAAAGTTGAGATCCTGTCTCAAAAAACAAAACAAAGCAAAAGCAAAAGATGACTGAAGTCCCTAGAAGGTCTCAGAGATAATGAAAGTTGCTCCTGAGTACACATGATTTACTCTTGATGGAGTGCCCTGGAAGGCTTTGTCAGCTTGACGCAAGAGGAGAACCTGGACTGAGAAAATGCCTGCCGATCACCTGTCAGCAGACGATCCTGAAGGGCATTTTCTTAACTGGGGATGGATGGGGAGGACCCCGCCCGTTGTGGGTGGGGCCTGGCGGTCCCCGGCTCCGTAAGGAAGCAGGCTGGGCAGGCCGTGGGGAGCAAGGCGGCGGCAGAGCCCCCCATGGCCGCTGCACCGGCTTCCAGGCTTCTGCCTGCCTGAGTCCCTGGCTTCCCTCCGGACCCCGAGAGTCAGGGTCTGTACGCAGATAAACCTTCCCGAGTTCCTCGTGGTCACGGTGCTCCATCACAGCAACAGAAACCCGAGTGGCGCGGACAAGTGATGTCTCCAGAAGCCATAGCAAGAGGGTCGGCATGCTAGGTGGCATGGGGGAGGGGAGAGCAGCAGCATCTCCAGCCCAGGAGGGGGAGGGGAGAGGGGTGGGTACAGCCCTCTGCTCTTCCAGAGGACCCGGGTCTGACCACCAGCACCTGCACGGCAACTCCCAGCCCCCTCTAAGTCCAGCCTGAGGGATCCCGCGCCCTCTGCTGGTCCCTGTGGACACCGGGCGACGGGTGACCTGCCAGACGTTGGGACAAAACACCCAGACGCAAGAGGAAAGACGAGAGACTAGAGCCCTCGTCTCGGGTCAGAGGGCCGCTGTGTCTCCCTGTGGAGACCCAGTGCTCGCCCCGCCGGCTGGGAACCGAGGGGCTCGGGGAGAAGGTGGACTCGAAGCCCCGTGAAGACCCACAGCTCCCCGGGTCTCAGGCTCCGCGGCCAGCAGGGGGCAGCACACACCTGCCCATGGCGCCTGGGTCCCGCACCCTCCGCTTAGCTGCCCAGGCGGGCAGAGGGGTGGGGGAGCTGTCCGGGGGGCCGGGAGGGTAGGCTGGGAGGGAGCTGGCGCGGGAAGTGCTCCCAGCCGGTCGGCATCTTTTGTTTGTTTGTTTGCTTTGTCCTGGGCTGGCTCAGACCGCAGGCTGACCTCGAACTCACAGAGATCCGCCTGCCTCTGCCTCAGGAAGCCCCAGGTGCCCGTTCACCGCAGGAAGCACCTGGCAGCGTAGAAACATTGTTGCAGAACAGAGCTACACACAGACACAAAGCGAAAAAATGTATTAGTTTAAAACGTGGGGTTAAGGGCCCCGCGGGTACAGGTTACAGCGCGGGGTGGGGCTACAGAGCGCGGCTTCCCCCACAGGCGGGTCACACCGTCCGGAGCCCGGGGACCAGAGGGTCTGGCGGCGCCCTCTCCTGGCCGCCGTGGGCACAGGCATGCACCTGTACACAGGCGACACACACGGAAAGCTGAGAATGTTCCTAAAACACCAAACCTAGAAAGATGAGACGGCTCAGAGGTTAAGAGCACTGGCTGCTCTTCCAGAGGTCCTGAGTTCAATTCCCAGCAACCACGTGGTGGCTCCCAACCCTCTACAGCGAGATCAAGCGTCCTCTTCTGGCGTGCAGGTGCACGTGGAGATAGACACTGTATACATAATAATAAATTAATTAAGAAAAAAGATGGCGCTAGCCGATCTCGGTGGTGTAAGCCTGTAATTCCAGCACTTGGGAATTCCAGCACTTGAGGCCACACAGAGAGACCCTGCCTCCAAAAAGACAGAAGAAGAAAGAAGAAGAAGAAGAAGAAGAAGAAGAAGAAGAAGAAGAAGAAGAAGAAGAAGAGGAAGAAGGAAGAAGAAGGCGGGCTAGCGAGATTGCTTGGTGGATGGGGTGCTTGCTGCCGAGACCAGCGGCCTGCCTTCTGTCCTTGGGGCCCGTGTGACACCCCCCCCACGGGCTGTCTTCTCACACGTGTACACACGAGTGCCGTAACACACTCCTGAGTGGACGCACGCAAACGAACATATAGAATCTTTAAGGAAATAAAAGCCGCAGCGTGAGTGGTGGGCTGGCCTCGGTCTGCACAGAGCCTGCTGGCAGGCCTCTCCTCCAGGGGCTCCGTCCCCTCCCGGGCCTGTGAGGCGCGTGCCAGCGTGTGCCGGCACCGGTGCGGCCTGGAGTTACGGGTAACAAGATGTCTACCGCTTGTTCCTGTGGAAGACAGAGGTCATTCTGTAGTTCCCAATAAATGCGTTTAAGTAGACAGGCCTTTAGTCCTAGCGCTGGAGAGGCAGAGACAGGCAGATCCCTGTCAGTTCAAAGCCAGCCTGGTCTACACAGCGAGTTCCAGGACAGCCAGGCCTGCTACACAGAGAATCCCTGACTTCAGAAACCAGAACAGACAAGCCAAGGTGATTAACCGGTGGGTGAAGTAACAATGGAGGGGTTTCCTGGTGCTCCAGCAGCAGGGGGCACAGTCAAGCCGGTTTCTGCGGGACGCTCCTTCCCAACGCATCCCCCTGGCAACGCTGCCGGGAGAAGAGGTCTCCCCCCTGCTCGTGGAGCTTCCGGACACTGTCCTGGGTAACCTCACACCCACCACCAGCTCGCTCCGCGGCTGCCCGGTTTATAGGGCAGCCCCAGAGGGAGAGCCAGGCTGGGCGGGACGCACCGAGGCGGGGAAGGAGCCCCGCGTCTCGGGGAGGGCTCCTGGGGTCTGCAATGGGTGACCAACCCGCTCGGGCCAGACGGCCTGTCCCTGCTAAGAGCGCCCCAGGCACCCCATCTGTGCCGTCGCCAGCCGGAGGCATGGCCCGGTGCCGCTGCTCGCCCTCAGCGCGGTCGATCCAGGTGACCGGGGTCTGCTCAGGAGCCGGAGTGTGAGGGTAGGAGGAGGAAGGGAAGAGGCTGGGATTTAGATGCCGCAGTGGCTGCCTGGCGGGGGCTGAGCACTGTGCGCTGACGGGTACCTGCTTGGTCGCCTGCCACCCCAAAAAGGCTATTTCTGACATTCATAAAACCAAAAGGCCCCAGAAAAAGGGATGGAAGGGCTGGGGTTCTGAGTTCGGCCATCGGTGTTGTTTTTGAGATAGGGTCTCTAGCTGCTGTGGGCTCCATTTAAAGCCAACATAATGCAAACACCAGATCAACGCAAACGACAAAATTTTATTGTAATCACCAGGCATGGTGGGGCCTGCCTGGGATCCCAGCACTCCGGAGGCAGAGGCAGGCGCATCTCCTTGAATTCAAGGCCAGCCTGGTCTACCAAGCGGGTTCAGGACAGCCAGGGTTATTACACAGAGAAACCCTGTCTCGGAAAACAGAAATTAAAAGTTAAAAAATATTGTAAAAAAGCCACCACTGATCAGTCAGGGCTGCAGCACAGACTCGGAGGCGGGACTTCCCCCCTGGAGGGACGCCTTTGGCATATTTAAAGGATGAAAGCATAAAGTAAGGGGCAGCAGCGGGGAGGGCTGTAGCATCTTCCAGTCGTGTTTGGGCATGGGGGGGGGGGGCAAGGGAGTTCCCATCAATCTGGATAGGCTTTGGTTCTGGGGCTGGGAACAGGAATTTAGCCGACCCGCCAGCAAGACGGAGAAGCTGTCTGAGATGGCTCGGCTCAGACAATGTCTCCCTGACAAGTCTGGACGCAGGCAACTGTCTCTTTAAACAGGAGCTGTTCAGCTATCAGGAAGTCCCCAGGGACCTTGAACTTGGTTTCTCCCTGAGATCAGATGGACTCTGAAAACGAAGGAAGCTTAGGGTTAGCTTCTTCTGTTTGTTGCCCCCAGTGGCCTAGGCTGACCTCAAACTCCCGCACACGGCCAAGGGTGACCTTGAACTGGCTCTCACGCTCACCTGCCAAGTGCTAGGACTGAGTTACATCCCGTAGCCCTGGCTTGTGTAGCCCAGCCCGGCTCCGAACTTTCAGTCCCCTCCGCTTCGCCCTCTGGGTGCTGAGAGATCAGGCTTGTACCCACATCCTCAGCTGGTGTTCTTTCTTCAACATTTTTAGTTACTAAAATCACATCAACTTCTTTTGGGGGTGGCGCACACACCTGTCATGGCTCACACAGATCGGAGAATAGCCTGTGAGAGCCCATTCTTTCCTGTTGCTCCGTGGGTGCCCGGGCTTGGCCTCACGCTGTGTGGCAAGGGCCTGGACCAGCTAAGCCACCTAGCCAGTCTGGTTTTCTGTCTTGAGGGTTTAATTGGATGCATACAGAGTCTGGAGTCTACTGGATTGTTAAGTTTGTTAGGAAGGACACAAATATAAAGTCTGAGGGACTTAAGTCTAAGTTCATGTTCTTTTTTACTGAAACTGATTTCAATTAATGGAGAACATAAAAAGCTACGTTTGTTGGGCACATGCGGCGCTTTTCAAACCGTAGTTCGCAGACCCAAGATGGTCAACACTGGGAATGCTGGGAAATACTCAGGCTCTTCTGTAACTCTCTCGTGAGCTGGCCCTTGGTAATGCTCTACTGATTGACAGTTGATTTGTTGGCCTTTTTCTTCTTTTCTGACTGAGGGCCTCACTGTGCTATCCTGGGTACCCTACAGCTCTCTATGCACTTGAGGCTGATCTTCGAACGCTGGAGGTACTTGTGACTTGGGCTCCCAACTGCCAGGATTATAGGCTTATATCATCATATTATGCTCACAGGTATTTTTTTAATTGTTTATGTGAGAGACGGGACCTCAAAAAGCCCAGGCTACTTTTAAAATTAGCACATAGGGTATGGAAAGAAAGATCATTCCACAGTTAAAAGCACTGGCTGCTTGTACGAGAATTTTAATTTAGATCACGGCTGCTCTGGCAAGAGATCACATCCAAAGACCTTCCAGGTCTGTGTGATCTGGCTGGATACAAACTCGCCTTTAATCCAGGAGACAGAGGCAAGCAGATCTGAGCTCAAGGCCAGCCTGGTCCAGAGCAAGTTTCAGGTAAAGAAGAGCTTAAGTGGTAGCGCACACCTTTAGTCCCAACGATGAAGGTGAAGCTTGCAGCAGAAAACGCCCATTTTTGGAAGTGATGCCTAACTGAGAAGCAGGAAAAGAAAGTGACGAGTCAGAGGTCAGAGAAGATTTGACAATAGGATACGCCCAGCTCTCAGGAGAAGAAAGAGGAAAGGGAAGCCACTTGGGGGCATTGCAGAGAGAGAGCTGGAAGTTCCCTTTTCAGCTGCTCTCCCATAAATCCAGGCTCAACTCCAGCACCCAGGTGGTGGCTAGCAACCATGTAACCCAGGTCTGGGGACCTGATGCCACCTTCTGGCCTCCACAGGCACCAAGCATGTGGTGCACAGGCAAACATTTAGGTAAGACACCCATACACATAAAAATAAATATTTTTAAATTAAAAAATAAAGTCTCGGGAAAATTAAGTCAGTGTGTAGCCCAGGATGATCTTGAACTTCTGATCCTCCTGCCTCCATCTCCCAAGTCCTGGGATTATAGGTGTAAGCATCCACACAGAGCCACTATGATTTGGGGGGGGGTGTAGTTTGAGACAGGGTCTCTCTGTGTAGCCCTGGCTGTCTTGGAACTTGCTATGTAGACCAGGCTGGCCTCAAGCTCACAGAGATCCTTTTGTCTCTCCGTCCTGAGTGCTGGGACTGAAGGCACGAGCCACCATGCCTGGCCTGCTACTATAATTTTTTATTTTAGTTTATTTTATGTGCATGAGTATTTTGCCTACATTTGTGTCTATGTGTTACATGTATGCCTGGTGCCCTAAAAGTTCTAAAAAGTTCTAGAGTTATAGATGACTGTGAGCCACCATGTCGGTACTGGGGATCATGCCGGCAATGACACCACAGCAAGACCCTAGCCTTAAGAAGAAAGGAAGGGGCTGTCTCTGACATGAACTCAGTAGCAGCCTCTTTGACCTCCTCCCCCTCCCCGAGGGAGGAGCAGCCTTGCCAGGCCACAGAGGAGGACATTGCAGCCAGCCCTGATGAGACCTGATAAAAACTAGGGTCAGATGGAAGGGGAGGAAGACCTCCCCTATCAGTGGACTTAGAGAGGGGCAGGGAGGAGATGAGGGAGGGAGGATGGGATTGGGAGGGAATGAAGGAGGGGACTACAGCTGGGTATGCAAAGTGAATAAACTGTAATTAATATACAAATAAAAATGTAATTTGAAAAGTAATAGAAAAAAGAAGAAGAAAGGAAAGCAAGCCGGGTGGTGTTGGTGCAAGGAGCCCATAATCCCAGAGGCAGGTGGACTCCTGTGAGTTGACCAGCTTGGATAGTGAGCTCCGGCCTCCATCGTGGGATTCTGTCCCAAACTAACAGTTTTTGAGATAATTTCAAAGTGTTCTCTAGTTTGAGGACCACTGCGTTTGTATGACCAGCAAATGTACCTGGCTTTAAAAAGGTGAACCACAGATTTGAAACGATTGGCTTAGCTCATCGGTGTGGACACGGTGGCTCTCAGCCAACTCTCGCTGTACCGTCACCTGGGAATTCACGCTGCTAATGAATGAAACTAGAAATCCAGAGGTTCCTGGCCAGCCTGTGCTACACGGTGAAGGTCGGGGCTAAGAAGACTTGGGTTGGGGGTGGATCAGTGGTGGGGTGTTTGCCCGCCAAGCACACAGCCCTGGACTTGATGCCAGGCCTGCACAACCTGCGCACCGGGGCGCATGCCTGTATCCAGCCCTCAGAGAATCAGAAATTCCAGGTCATCTCAGCTTTGTGATGAGGGGGAATGGAGGGGTGGCTCAGTAGTTACAGCGCCCAGGCCTAGCGTGCGGGTAAAAACACCCACACACGTCTAGTAAAATACTTTCTTAACCGAGGGAAATACAGCGTGGACAATGGTTTGTCGTAGAATGGCGCCCAGGAAGGTCTAACTGTACCGGAAGCTGGAGAGGTGGTTCGGCTAGAGCGGGTCCTAGCATTTGTGAGGTCCAGCTTAAAGCCCTAATACGGCAAGATAAAAATCAAAACCGGACAAACCCTCCCTAACACAAAGCAAAAGCAGCTCCCGCCACGGCAGAAAGCCTGGAGTGCGGGAGGGAGGCCTCCCTGACTGCCGCTCCTCCTTCGCCCGCTCCCAGGTCCTGGAGGGACAGGGCAGAGCGGGTCTCTAGAGGGCATGGCTGTACGGGGCCGGGGACGGCAGGTGAAAGGATTAGAAAACGAGCAAACTAAGCTAGCGAAGAGGAAGGGCTGAGCGAGGCACCGCGGCCTTTGCCTCGACCTCCCCTGGCCCGCGAGGAAGGGAAGCGGCAGCGTCCTCCAAACGCTTTTCTTTTCGGAATAACTGGCCGGGGGTGTCTGGATGTTTGCTTTCTTCCCAGGGTCCTGCGTTCTCTGGGTGTCTCAGCCCCCCGAGATTCGTGCCCAGGAGGGCGCCACTGCCCTCCTGCCCTGCTCCTTCAATGCCAGCCGAGGGAAGACGGCCATTGGCTCTGTCACATGGTACCGAGATAAAGTGGCCCCGGGGATGGCGATGAGCAGGGGGACCCCGAAGTTCCGGGGCCGCGTGGCCTCCTTGTTTGTGCCTCCCAGTTCACCAGGGACAGCAGGGCAGAGCTGCTCCCACAACACCCAGAGCCGAGACACCGGGATCTAGTGTGCAGGGTGGGGGTGCGGGGCCTGGGCGTGGCGGCGGGACCCCGCTGCTGGAGGAAGGTGAGGGGTGCCACCCCAGGCCACAGTGGTCCTGCGAGTTAGGGGCTGTCCGCAGCGCTGAGCTCCCGACCCTTCCCCGCGTCCTGCGGCAGCGCCTCGGCCAGCCGCCGCCCCAGGGGAGCAGCCCACGCGAGCATCCTCCCGCGGGCGGGCGGCCCTCCACGCCTCGGCTCTCTCTGTGATGTGAGTGTCGGCGCAGCGGCGGGATGGGGGACAGACTGCGGGAGGACAGCCTCACCCTCTGAGCAGCCCCTGCCGTTTCTCCCCAGGCCCTTGCCGCGCGGGAACACCCCCTCCTCCCCAGCCCCGGGGTCTGCGGCCTCCAGCGCGCCCAAGAGCGCAGCAGTGGCTAAATCCTTAGCCGGCTCCTCCCTCCTGCTCCTCCCCCCACTGCGCTGTGCGCGGTCCCTCCCCGCGGGCCGGCTCGGCGCGGCCCAGCGCAGTCCGGGCGGCCTCAGCGCTGACTGAGAAGCCTGTCGGAGCTGACCCGGGCTCCCAGAGGCTGCCCAGCGGCTCCCTGAGGCCCTGCCCGCGCGGCGGCTGCCGCCCCGCCCCGTGGGAGCGTGGGCCGGGGGAGGGTGGTCCTCCGGCTGGATGCACAGAGAAGCCGACGCGGAGGCGGGAGCCACAGTCTTTACTGGGGGAACTCGGGGCGGCTCCGACCACCCGCCCAGGGCCGGGGGGCATCGGGGCTCAGGTGGGCTTGTTCTTGGCGATGCAGGCGTAGTCGGTGCTGGGATCGTCCTTCAGGCCCTCGCCCTCCTCTCTGTCGGTGAGGTCACCGCTGGACACCGGCAGCCTCTGCAGAGACGCGTAGTGGAGCTCCTGCCCGGGCATCTGGGCCTGGCGGGGCGGGACTGTGCTGAGGCCGGGGCGCGCTGCCCTCCGCCCTTCCCCGCCCCAGCCCCCGCCTTTCCTCGCTTTTCTTGTCTCCTTTTGTTTCTGAAGCTCCTGTTCATCCAAGCGTTCCTTTCTCTCGCCGCTGATGCTCTTTGACTCTTACTCTCTCACTCTTACTCTCTCTTGTGCTTCCCCCCCCAGCCCCGTCTCTTTCTTTCTGTTTTTCTTTCTTTGTATATATGGCGTAAGTGTGACTGTCTGAGCTTGCATATGTAGTCCGGAAGATGAGGCTTGGACAACATCTATTTTATTATTATTATTATTTTTGAGACAGAGTCTCTCCCTAAAACTGGAGTTGCTATTTCTACTAGGCTGGCTGGCCAGAGGGCCCCCACGTCCTGCCTGCCTCAACCCCCACAGAGCCCCGGATCCAAGTACAAGGCACCACGCCTGGCCGCAGCAAACGCTTTCTCAGAACCCCCTCCTTTGAGACAGGGTCTCATGTAGCTAAGGCTAGCCTTCCACTTGACATGACCTCCCTGCCTCTGCCTGGGATTTCAGCTGTGAACCGCTCTGGCTGTGTGCTGTTCTGGGAACCAAGCTCAGGGTTCCACACACGCTCGAGGCTGCTGACTGGCCGCGCTGCTGGCCACGCACACCACTTCCCTCTCCTTGTTTTTGCTGTGGTTCTTTTGAGACAGGGCCCCTCTATGGAGTCCTGATTGTCCTGGAACTCCTCTCTCACTTCTTCCTCTCTCGGTCCTTCCCCTGGAGTTGCTTTATATTCTGATAAACACCATCCTCCCTGTCCCATTGTCTTGCTTCTCTCCCCCCTCCTACCTCCCTCTTCACTCCGCTCCCCACTTGGGTTTCCCCTCGCCCCCAGACTCACCTTGTTCCTTTCCAGTCTCTTCACTAGAAGAAAACAAGAAGTGACTCAGCATGACCACCCAGCATCCCCCCACCAGAATGGCACCCCAAACTGTCTCATCCACACTGGATCTCCCACCCCAGAAGAGCACCCCACCCCAGGTCCCCAGCTCCAGAACACACACACACACCATTCCCCAGCCCACCAGCCCAGCCTTCCACAAACCACTGGTTCCCCATGCTCACTTGCTGACTGCCAGGGGAACCACGCCCAAAGCCTGGGCCTTTGGGACACTCCTTCCCTCTCTCCCTCCCAGAATCTGCTGGGACCCAGCGCAGGAGAGGTGTGGAGGCAGGCTGTGGTGGCTGCGAGGGCTGTGGGAGGGCTTACCTCTCTGCTGGACCCGGCACAGGCAGGTGAACAGGACAATGACGAGCAGCAGGAGGAGCCCTTCCAGCCCCACGCTCCCAAACAGCAGGTACAGATAAAGGCCTGGAGAGGTGATTGCCAGAGGCCTTTCTCCCCTCACTTCCCCAAACCCCTGGTTAAATGTAAGTGTCACACCTGCTCTAGTTTCCCCCCTTTTCTCTGCCTGTTCTTCCTCTCCCCACACCCACGGTCTTCTTCTGACAATTACATTCATATAATAAAGTCTCCTGATTGTATCCACCCTCATCCCCTCCCTGCCGCCCCCTCCTGCCTCTCCTGCCTCTGCCTCTTCCCTGCTATGCTGACAGTCTCAGGTGTCCCTGGAGGCCTCACAGTCGCTATGCAGCAGCCATGCTTGAACTGCTCCTGGTGCCTGCACCCCTTCAGCACTAAGCTGACAAGTATGTACGACCACACCTGTTCTATGTGGCTCTGGGGTCAAAGCCAGGGCTCCACCATCCTCCAACAATTTTAGGTGCAGGAAAATATACTCTAAGAGATTTGGGGGTTTGGGAGGTTTTGTTGTTATTCTTTATCTGAGACACGGTTTCTCTGTGTACCTTGGCTGTCCTGAAACTCCATCTATAGACCGGGCTGGCCTCGAACTCATGAAATCTGCCTGGCTCCTGAGTGCTGGGATTAGAGCTGTGCACCACCACTGGCTGCCTTTTTTTTCCCCCCAGTGTCTGTTACAGCCTTGGCCACTCTCAAACTCTGTGCAGAGACAGTCCAAGCTCTTGACATCTGTCCTTCTCCCCACCACCCTGGCACTGGGATTCTAGGAGGCCACGGTCTGCCCAGTCTGAGCAGCTAGGGCAGTAACCCAGGCCTTCAGGCCTGCTAAGGACTGCACTGAGCTACAGCCCCAGCCAAGACACATTCTTTACCCAGACTTCAATTCTCACTTCCTCTGGAGATCCTCACACCCCGGCCACCTCTCCTGACTTCATGCCCACATCCTACTGTCTCTTTACCTCTGGAAGAAGCCTCCTTCCCACCTGCCCTGGCTAGTTCTGAGGGAGTCTGACCACCTCTTCTAAACATGAACACTGCCTTTCATCCTTCCCTCTCCAGCACTCACACCGTCCCCTTGTAGACCAGGAGAGACCCCTACGTACCTTCTGTGTGATCTGACATAGTTCAGGGATGAAGAGCAGGCCGGAAGGTCAAGACTTAACTGATCCCTCTTCTGCTGGCTTTAACGGCTTGGGCCAGTCACGTGCCCCCAAGTTCCCCATCTCTCAGGTTAGAGGCCCCATTACAGTCCTCAGCGGTGGTGGCACAGACCTTTAATCCCAGTGCTCCAGAGACAGAAATAGATGGATCTCTGAGAGTTCAATGGCAGCCTGGTCTACAGAAGGAGTTCCAGGACAGCCAGGACTACAAAGTGAGACCCTGTCTCAGAAAGCAAAAAAGCCAAGGGAGGCTCAGAAGAAATAGAGGCGTTTAGCTGTACCCTGCCCCCACTGGATGTCTTCTGCCCCAGCTGTCAGGGTGGGAGGGGGCCTTGGAGGAAGGCTGGAAACTCCACAGAAAGCCTGGGTACTGTGAGAGGGCTGAGGAAGGCAGGGGGTCTGGGGTAGTCAGGAGGACCACTGGAAAGGCGGAGAGGAAGGGTACTTCCCCCAGGAAAGCAGCCCTATTCGGCTGCGGTGGAGAAGTGGATAGCTAACAACGGGTTTGGGGCCTGTCACTTCTCCTTGGCCACTTCCTGCCCTTTAGCTGCTGGTTCCTGCTTGAGGGCAGAAGGAGGCCCCTGACCTAACCCAAGAACCAGATTCACAGATAACAGTTTGAAACCTAGAGCCTCCTAACTTTAGGAGGAATGCTGTGCGGTGGGGGTGGGGAGGCAGTCACAGGTGGAGGGGGAACCCTTAGGAGCTTCGATGAACCAGGCGCAGAGTAGATTAATATTG
Organism: Meriones unguiculatus; assembly: GCF_030254825.1. NCBI lineage: Eukaryota > Metazoa > Chordata > Mammalia > Rodentia > Muridae > Meriones > Meriones unguiculatus. Next base: position 1,727,933 of record NC_083363.1, on the reverse strand, counting down.
TTATTAATTATTGTTATTATTAGCAGGGTTTTGCTACAGAGCCCAGGCTGGCCATCTTCCAGCCTCAGTCAGTGCATGGTTGGGTGTACACTTTCAACTGCAGATTCCTTCAGCATCTTTGGAAAACGAAGACACAGGTGCTCAGAGGGTCTGAACACAGAAGATCCCTTCCAGCTCAGAAAACCCCAGATCCATAGTCTGCTTCTCATTGGCCTAGTGGGTGTCCCTTTCACCCAGGATGGCTGCCCTCTCCCAGCTTACCCAGACTCTGCTTTACTCATTCAGTCGTTCAAAGCCACCCTAGTGGAGAGAAATGTCCCCACCTCAGGCTTTCGGGCCCAGCCTCCGGGTTTAGCTTCCTTCCTGTGCCTCTCTTCCTCCCTGCATCCAGAGGAGGAGGCATAGCTGTTGGGAGATGGTGTCAGAACAGCTTTCCTTTAGCCTCCTAGCTATCAGTAAGGTGGTTGCCCCTCAGCTCCCACCTTCCAATTCATCCTGCAGCGCTGAGCAAATGCGTTGTTATTAAAGGAATGAAAATCCCGATCACTCTACTTTATCAATAAAGATGCGGGAGGCAGATGTTGGGGTGAAAAGCTGCTAGCTCAGAGAGGCAGAGAAAGAACCCAGCTCATGTCCCAGAAGGAAAAAAACAAAACAAACAAACAAAAAACCAAAAAGCTCACTAGGTCAGCTGACAGCCCAGGAGGAAAAGGCTAAGAAACTCAAGGCCAAAGACTTGCTAGTCCAAAGCTCAAAAGCCAGAGAGCTAGAGAGCTAAAAAGTCCCTTTTAAGTCTCCACCCTGTCTTAAATACCCCTCAGCTCAAAGTTCCTCCTACTCTCTAATCCTGGTCAGCTGGTTTCTTGCTCCCTGTCTTGACCTAGGATTAACTTTATGAGATCTGGACTCTTGGCTGGCTGAAACACACCACAATCACCTGTTTACCATAAGTAGAAAATTCTTGGGTTAAAGGTGTGTAAAAGGGCTCAATCACACCAAACAAGAAACAGGATTTTACAGTTCACAATGGGATCAAATATCCTATAACGTTTCTCCCTTTTTGTCTAAATAAAAGATTTTCTCTCTAACATCAATAAACTATATGCTGTCTGGTTAAAAAAAAACATTCATAATGCCTAGTCCATTAGTTTTTGACAATCTTGGAAAAAGCACTCTACTATCTATCTTATCTTGGTGAATCCAAAGTTTGACGCCTAAATCACAACCTTTTAAGACCTAAAACATCTTCTTAAATCCTAAACAACTTAAGCTCTAATTGTAAGAGTATAACCCCATCGGAGACCCAAGAAGGATAAATATGCCATGAATAAACAGGAAGAGCAAAGCTAGCCACTTCTAAAACTGTAGAAATGCTAGAGACCACTGGCTGCTTAGACGCCACCCAGCATTTCTCTGTAACATTGCAACATCATCTTAAGCCTTCTGGCTCAGATTAGCTGACGGACTTTTCTGTGAAGCGGGTATTATGAGGACTTGCCTGTCCTCCCCTCACCAAGCTTGGGAGTCGAGTTTGCTGCACCCAGTTTGTCCACTGAAGGAGAAGCAAGGGCATTTTCTTGCTCAGGAGCTAGCTTGCCACATATGAAGTCATCTCCAAAGAGAATTTTTTGATGCTCATCTTCTTCTCCAAAGTTAAAAGGGGCTGCTGCCAGGAGCTGACATGTCTCATTGTCAAAAATTTCTCCAACTAATAAAACATCTTTAAATGCCAAATTATGTAGCTCTCTGAAGTTTTTGAAGACCGTCTATATATCTCTAGTATATATGAATTGAATTACTTGTTTCTAGCTATATACTGACTAAGTTAGAAAACGTCTGTTTAACTAAGCTAGTACCTAACAACACCACAAGTTTGATTGACTATTAATTTGCATTTCTTATTATTTTATGCAGTTTGTGATAGTAGCTTTCAAAAGGACTAGAACATCACATTGCATCTTTAAAAATTATTTAATTTTATGTGCATTAGTGTGAAGGTGTCAGATTCCCTGGAATTGGCCTTACAGACAGTTGTGAGCTGCCATGTGGGTGCTGGGAACTGAACCTAGGTCCTTTGGAAGACCAAACAATGCTCCTAACCACTGAGCCATCTCTCCAGCCCTTCACAATGAGTTTTTAAGAATTACGTAGGCATACTTTAAAAAGATTCCATACATAGTATGAAATAACCTTAATTTTCAATCAATATACAAAGGATCTATACCAATGTAACCAATGTAATCTTAATTTTCTATCAGTATTCAAAGATCTAGAAGACTAGATTCAATAATCTACCTTTTCCTTATCATTCCTATGTTATTTCTATATCCCCTTTTTTTTGTCTAACTAAAAAGGAAAGATACAGGGGTCTGGAAAGATGGCTCAGAGTTGTTAAGAGCACTGGCTGCTCTTCCAGAGGTCCTGAGTTCAATTCCCAGCACCCACATGGTGGCTCACAACATCTGTGGTGGGATCTGGCGCCCTCTGCTGGTGTGGAGGCTCACATGCAGGCGGAACATTGTGTACAAAATAAATAAATTTTTTTAAAAAGGAAATATACAGTAAAACTATTTACAAAAATCAAGCAATTTTTGCTGAGCTTTCTACAATGTCCAGCTTGGTTGTATTTGGCTGTCTTAGGGTTAAATATTTTTGAGTTCAAAGCTGTGTAAAATGTTCTTGCCATTCTCATATGAGCTCAGCATTTTGAATGTCGTGAGCAGCCTGTAGTCCTAAACTAATCTTTGGGTGGCGGCTTCAGCTTGGTGGCGATCCTGACCAGACAGAACATAACAGGTAACTCAAAGGTGTCCACTGTTCATGAAGAACCAGGCCGCAGAAGCCTAGAGCAGTTTTCCCCAGTGGTTGGTGTTACTCGGTCCAGGCGGGTTCATCTTTGGGGGCTCCTTCATCTCCTTGGAGACCTAAGAGGCTCCTTTTAGGAGCAGTCAGAAACCTAAACATTTTTAAATGCCATTTTCAGCAGGTTTTGGAAAGTTCTGAGGACCATAACCTGTTAAGTACATCCGAGGTACGCAAACTTTTGCCCAGTTGCTTGCTTCGGCCTCAAACCTGGTAACACTTACAGGAAGCTACATAGAGATTACTTCTAGAGGTAGTTAACACTCTGTACGACAGAGAGCTTCTGCATAATAACCTTATAGATTCTGAGATAATGTTTATGCCTTAAAATATTAGAGAGTCAAATGAAAGCCGAAAGATTATGAGATCAGTGGCAATAGAACAATCCCTTATTTTTTTGTCTCCCTCTGTCCCATACCAGGTGGCTCTTCTGATATAAGTCAGAATTTTTTTATTTTTCTTTAACAAGCATGCGTGGGCTTAGAGAAAAAGAAAGCCACATTCCAACCCCAAGTCAGCTTTAATTTTTAATCGACTTGGGACCACACAAAGACTATTTGCCACTTATGTCTGTGGAGGGCAGAAGAAACAGGATGGAGGTGGGTGATTCCACTTAGCCAATTACTCCTCCTCTTGTGACATCCCCCCCCCTTTTTTTTCCCAGATGTTTCCTTTGTTATTTTTATTGTTGTTGTTTGTTGTTTTTTTCTAGAAAGATAAAAACAAAACCCTAGGGACTGTCCCTGACATGAACTCAGTGTCTCTTTGACCCAACTCCCCCCCCCCCAGGGAGGAGCAGCCTTACCAGGCCACAGAGGAGGACATGCAGCCAGTCCTGATGAGACCTGATAAGCTAGGGTCAGATGAAAGGGGAGGAGGACTTCCCCTATCATCGGATTTAGGGAGGGGCATGGATGAGATGAGGGAGGGAGGGTGGAATTGGGAGGGAATGAGGGAGGGAGCTACAGCCCCCTTTAATTAATATAAAAAATTAAAAAAAGAAAAAAAAACAAACACATACAAACAAACAAACAAAAAAAAAACCAAAAACCAACCCTGCCCTAACCCTAACTCTGGGAAGTTTCTTTTTTGATGGGTTTTGTCTTTCCTAGGGCAAAATGTTTTTTGGTAATAGAAAAAGTATTATCTCTCAGTTGAAAACATTTTAAAGTTCTTTTGAAATTTTGAAACTAAATATAATTTAAGTGTGTTTATTTTTAGGTCACAAAGGATATTTGCTTTGAATTTCAGTCTGCCTTTTGCAAGCAGCTTTTCAATTTAAACCACTGTAATTCTGAGATGCTTGCCTCTGTCTCCCAAGTGTTAGGGTCAAAGATAAGTGCCTTCCACGTGCTGGGATTAAAGGTGTGAACTACACACAGATCTAAACTTTTCTCTACTGGGAACTTGGTCTGTCTCAGGCCGGCCTTGAACTCAGAGACCTACTTGCTTCTGTCTTTTGAGTGCTGAGATTCAAGGGATGAACTTTCCACGTGCTGGGATTACAGCTGCCGTCTAGCTCTGCCCTGTTCATTGTAACTTTAGAATTTAGAAAACTCATTTGCTGAGATCGTCTGTCTCTTCTGGGATTAAAGGCATGGGCTGTCACCAAGCTGCTCAAATGTTTCATCTTAGCTCTAAATTACTCCAACTCTTAGAGATTTAGAAAGCAATTTTGATCTGTACTAACACTTAAAAGTTTCTTGAAACATTTTAAATCTCTTAACTGTGTTTTTAATACCAAACAACAAAAATATCCTTTTCATTTAAGAAGACAACTTCAGTCTTTATAAGTTAGTTTGGGTGAGTGACTTAGCTGCCTGCTGAACTATCACCTCTCCTTGTTCACATCTCTCCTGTTCCAGTATAATCTTTATCAGTTCTGATTGTACCCACAGCTTTTCTTCCCCTGTGGAAACAAAGGCAAAACCTCTTCCCCAACATAACACATATCCTGGATTCCGTTCTGAGGTCAACACATCTGTAAAACGTACAGGTTGATTTAATTCAGCAGGTTTTTCTCCCCAATGTCTCTCTGCAGCTGTCGTTCCCTTCTCGTTAGCATTTTAAAAATCTGAAGTTAATGAAGCACCGTGTAACCTGTCTCTGAGCCTTAATTACCCCTTCTGTTTATTAAGCATGTCTTTTAAGGTGCGGCTAGAGCTTTCTGTAACTGCTTGTCCTGTAGGGTTGTGTGGTATGCTGTAATATGCTTTATGTTGTAAAATGAAAAAACAAACTGTTTCATTTTCCTAGAGACATATGCTGGTCTTAATCTGTGCAGGCCCCCCATAACAGCCATGACTTCTAATTAACCTGTGATTACGGAATCCGCCTCTTCAGATCTGAAAGCAGCTGCTCATTGAAATCCTGAATACGCATCTATGCTGTGGTGCACGCACTTTAGATTTCCAAACTCTGAAAAATGAAAAACATCCAGTTGCCAGATTTTATTTCTTTGGGTTACTTCCCGCAGGTAATGGAGTTTGGCTATACAAAGTACAAGTAGGACATGTCCTTATAATTCCCTTGGCTTGTTGCCAAGTGATAGAAAAATCTGGGCTGAGGAGATGGCTCAATGGTTAAGAACACTGGCTGCTCTTCCAAAGGATCCGGGTTCACACTCCCAGCACCCACATGGCAGCTCACAACTGTAATGCCAATTTCAAGGGACCTAACATGTAAAACAGAATTAAAAAAGAAATCTTTCTTCAAGCCTTTGCTGTTAACATGGTGTTTATGACATTCTGAGGCTTCTAGCACATTTCCTATTAACAGCTCATCAATTTCATCATTACCTTTTGCTAGGGGCCTGGTAGACCCAGAGATCTGATACGTGTTATATACACGGGATGATTGCTATTTCTGATTACTTGTAGTTGAATAAACAGTGAAGTTAATTCTGAATCATCTGGAATAGGCTCAGCAGTTCCAATATGTAAAACAACTCTTTCCGCATATTGAGAGATTCAGGAAAATCACACAACACCGTAAGAATGGCACACAGCTCTGGTTTTTAACTGAATCACAAGGGCTCTGAGCCACTTAATAAATTTCCTGACTTACAGCCTGGCTTTCCTGATTTATTTGCGTCAGTATGAAATGTAGGTGTTACAGAAGTTGGTCTCCCTTTTACTATATTCGGGAGAGTCTAATTAGTTTTTTGTTTTTTTTTTTTAATATATAAATTGAAGTCTCTTGCTTTTGGAATATTTGTTGTTATTCTCTCCCCCAAAATTACTGCATGCTCTTTGCCAATGTTCATTTTCTGCCCATAATGAGGCAATTTCAGCATTAGTAAAAGGTTCCTCAATTTCTGTTGGGTCTATTCCTGCTAATTTACAAAGTCCTATTTTTCCTTTCAGAATCAATTTAGAAACTTTTTTTTAACATAGGTCTTTAATTTTTATTGTTTGTGTGCTAAATTTTTTTCATTTTAAGATAATATATTCTCTTTGCATAAGAAATTCTGTGGAAAATGTGTAGAAGGCAAAATAACCAAAATACAATCCAGCTTTGGATTCCAGTAATCCTCATGTATATCCTGTAGTTTCCTTTCTACCGGAGCCAATTTTCTCTCAGCCTCAGCAGATAATTTTCTTGGACTACTTAAGACCTTATTACCTTGTAAGGTTTGAAATAAATTGCTTAGCTTTTGAGTAATTAATCCAATTGTGAGCCACAGCCAATTAATATCTCCCAGCAACTTTTGAAAATCATTAAGAGTTTACAATTGATTTTTCTGGATTTGTACTTTCTGTGATCAAATTTTCTGTAAACCTATCTGATATCCTAGATAACTGATAAAATCTCCTCTTTGTATTTTTTCAGGAGCAGTTTGTAATCCCCAGAAAGGCAAAATTCTCTTTACTTCATCAAACATTTTTCTAAGGTATCCACATCCGAATCAGCCAGTAAGAGATCATCCATATAATGGTAAATTTTAGCTTGAGGAGACTGTTTATGAATTATTTCTCATGGCTGTTGTACAAACAGTGACACAAGGTAGGACTGTTTAATATTCCTTGTGGTAAGTCCAACCAATGATATCTCTTTATTGAATCACTATTATTATAAGCTGGCACTGAGAAAGCAAATCTTCCCCTATCATGCTCATGCAAAGGGACTGAAAAAGCAATCCTTCAACTCAGTTAATTACCAGGAAAGGCCATGACTTAGGAAATAAAGAAGGCAATGGGATTTCAGGCTGTAAGAGCTGAAACTGGCTGGATCGTTTATGGCCCTTAAATCTGCTAACATCCTCCACTTTCCTGATGAACACAGGGGAATTTCATGGACTGGTAGATTCATTATTGTGTTGAGCATTTAGCTCTTCCTGTACCAGCAGTTCTGTCATTTTTCTTTTGTCATGGGCCATTGATCCGCACATACAGGTTTGTCAGCCATTTTAAAGGTAGGGTGCTTGAAAGACCAGCACCTGTCCTGTCTTGCTTATAGACAGCTTAGACAGTCTCTGACTGTCCTTTTAATATTTTTCTCAGAAGCAGTCTTTATACTTTGCTTCTGGGATTGGAGGAATGTTAATCTGTGTTTTCCATTGCTGCAACAAATCACATCCCCATAAATCCATGGCTCTATTAGCCACAAATGGCTTTAATTTTCCTATTTGTCCTTCTGGCCCTATACATTCAACCCATCTTGCACTTGGTTTTGCCTGACATAAAGTTCTAATCCCTAGAAGCTGAATATTTACTTTCTTTTTTTTTAAATATGTTTTTTATTTATTTTACACATATGAATGTTCTCCTGCATGTACAACTGCATGACTGAAGAGGGCATCAGATCCCAGTGTAGATGGTTGGGAGCCACCATGTGGGTGCTGGGAATTGAACCCAGGACCTCTGGAAGAGCAGACAGTGTTCTTATCCTCTGAGCCATCTCTCCAGCCCCAGAATATTTACTTTCTGAAGAGGCCAATCTAGATGCCAAGATTTTGGTGAAATTATTGTTACAACTGCTCCTGTGCCTACCAATCCTTCAATTCCAGCGCCATTTATTTGTATTTCTAGCTTAAGTTTCTGATCATTTGTAGCAGTTTGCCAATATATTTGTTTTATGTTCTTTCTTGAATTTTTGTTTTATCTTTTGAAGCTTTTCTGTCCTTTATTACATCCAGAGCAGTGCTGTTTTTAACAACAGGCGCTAAATCTTTTGATTACTCTGTGGATGAGTTTCTCCTAAACTGACAGGGGATGATTGAATTGAATTTGATGTTGAGGCCTGCACCTGGGCCTCAGGTGTTTCCTGAGAGCAAAGGGTTACCTTACCTGTCCCGAGTTGGCCTCCATTCCTTAGTCCGGTGCTGGCCTGTCACATCTTCTGCATATCCAGAAGGCCGGGGCTTTCTTTTTGGATTATCCCTAGAAAAACCGTTGTTTCTAGGAACATCTCACCTACAATCCCTTTTCAAATGGCCTTGCTTACCACAATTAAATTTTGATTTTTTCCTAACTCTTTTAGAAATTACCTCCCCATCCATAAACATGAGATCTAATATCAGCCCTAACTCTATTCATTCCTCTACTGGTGCTGGTCTTGCCTTTAAAGGTCTGATTACTCCTTTGCATTCTGACTTGGCATTTTTAAAGGCTGAAGTTTCATTTAGTACTTTCCTGGCTTCTGAACCTGATACTATTCTACTTATAGCTGAAGTCGGTTTTTGCAGACATCAGTAAAGGTTGCTTTGGGGCCTTGTTTAATTTTAGTAAATGACTCAGATCTCTTTCTTGATTCTTCAACCTTATCCCAAGCATTTCAAGCTGCTAAATGCCATAGCACCAAGGAGCGATCATGCAATTCGAACTGCGTCTTGGCCTTCCCCTGGCGACTGACACTGGGAAGTATCAGTACCTCTGGCCGGACTTCATCTTTATGGCTTTTGCTTCCTCTTCCCACCAAGGTCACTATTGTAACTGAGGGGCAGGTTCCAATATTGCTGTTGTCAAATCTCTGGTCTTGGGGAATAACCCTGTTCTGAGTCGATGATGAATTTAACATCTGCTCAACCTAGAATGGATGCACGCCAGCCATTGGAGACAACCGCGTGGGTCTCCTCAGGTCTGATATGGCTACAGGAGGCCATTCCCATCCGTTAGAACCTTGGGGCGCTCCCGCCTCTGGGTGGCCTGGTGTGTAACTGGCTGTGCTGGAGCTAACAATCTCGGGCTGACCCCCTTTCAGTTTCACTATGTGGTAGCATGAGAGGTTCCTGTCTAAAATCCTGTCTGTGTCTGAGAACTTTTCTTATTCTCATTTATAACTCTAAGACTGGTCAAAATTCCTCTGTCTGCATCTGAGTAGTTTTATTCCCATTAATAAGTCTCTCTAGTTTTCCTTCAAAGGCTTGTATTCATTTTTTCTTTGAGCAACTACAGAGAGTTATGTGGCTATTAAGAATAAAGTATAAAATACCAAAATGATAACAACCATAATTGGCATTGGAGCAATTTCCACTAAGCTGTTTAGCTTTTCATTTTCTGCTTCATCTTCAAGCCATCTAGAGTAGCATCATACAGGGTCCCAAAGCTTTCTGTTAAGTTCCAGTTACTTCCCATCCTTAACTCTCTCCTTGAGGATTTCCCAGGTGACTTACCAAATCTGATGGCTTTTGTTTGTCCTCGGCTGGCATGATCTCTCTGTCTGGGGGGTTATGCCTCTCATTGGTGCTCCAAAATGTTGTTATTAAAGAATTGAAAATCCCCTATAATCCTAGCACCTGGGGAGGCAGAGGCAAGGCAGATCTCTGAGTTTGAGTTTGAAGCCAGCCTGGTCTGCAAAGTGAGTCCAGGACACCGAAGACTACACAGAGAAACCCTGTCTTGAGAAAAGAAAAAAGAAAAAGAAAGGAAAGAAAGAAAATCCCAATCATTCTATTTTACAAATAAAGACTCAGGAGCCAGATGCTGGGGTGAAAAACTGCCAAAAGAGGCAGAGAAAGTGCCCAGCTGACCTTTCTGCTCAGCTCACATCACAGAAGAAAGAGCCCAAAGACTAGCTCAGATGACAGTCTAGGAGGAAAAAGCCAAAAAATGCAAGGCCAAAGGCTTGCTAGCTCAAAGCCAGAGAGCTAAAGCTCCTTCTTCACCCTGTCTTAAGTACCCCTCAATTCAAAGTCCCTCCCTACTCTTTAATCCCTGTCAGCTGATTTCTTGCTCTTGACCTAGGGTTACCTTCATTAGATCCGGGCACACAGAGCTCTTGGGTTACAGGTGTGTGCTGGGGCTGGCTGAACCATACCTGCTTACAGTAAACAGAAAGCTCTTGGATTAAGGTGTGTGACAAGACTCAAACAGACCAAACAAGAAGCAGGGTTTGACAGTTCACAGTCTCCGGGTTCACGATGGGATCCCGCATCCTGCAACACAGATGCCCACCTCCTCAGGGGCTCCGATGACTCTCCTCCCCCTTCTGAGTGTGCTGAGGGCCCTTGATCTTGGCATTTGTGCTTGGGCATGTGCTCCCAGGCACCTCTAGTGCAGGAGCTCTGGGTTGTGTGTGTGTGTGTGTGTGGGCTTCCCTGGTGTCTGCAGCTGCTTCAGAAGCAGGGGAGCCCGAGGCAGCCACACAGATCCGCTTACAGATGTGAGACAGGAAGTGGGTGACAGGCTGGTGCTGGCCAAGCTGCAGGGGTTGGGGTTGGGGAGGACTTCCCACAGGAGGCAGAGAGCCAAGACCTAAATGGCCTGGGTGTGAGGACCTGGGCGAAGCTCTCGGTGGCACGGGGACTGAGAGGGAAAGGGGCGCCAGAGGGCGGCACCCCAGGTCTTTGAACAACTAAAATGGAGGCAGAGGCAGAGGAGATGTGGTGCCTGGTTCACTCTGCATGTTTTTGGGAACAAATTCAGGAACTTTGTGGCACTTCCTTCTCACAACCCCAGGGTTCCCCCTGTAGAACAAACAGGACACAATTTAAGTGATTTTCTTCTTTTTATATTTTATAATTACATCTCTCTCTCTCTCTCTCTCTCTCTCTCTAACATTGGGTGAGGAGACAGCTCCGCTGGGAAAAAGCACTTGCCACACACACAAGCATGAAGACCTGAGTTCAAGTCCGCAGAGCTCATGTAAAGATGGGTGTGGTAACCACTCCTGAGAGCCCATATTCCCACCGTGAGGTGGGAGGTGGGAGGGGAATTCCCGGAAGATCACAGGGAGTGCCTGGGGCGGTCGGAGAAGGCCTCATCAGACCTGGACCGGCACCTGATGTGACTACTCACACTCATGAGCACACACACACAGGCACCCAGGCACGCTCACGTACACGCAGAAAGTTCGAACATCTAGAAAAACAAATATATACATATAAAGATTTGTTTTTATTATTTTAATATTATTAATGTGATATTAAATAGTGGTAATGTTGTTTTCTTGTATGTTTATGTATACATACAACACGAGAGCAAACACCATCAGAGGCCCGAAGAGGGTGCTGGATCCCTGGGGCTGGAGTTACAGGTGGTTGTGGGTCCCCAGACCTGGCGCTGGTGCCTGAACTCGGGTCCCCCAAAGAGCTGCAGGTGCTTCTCCCGCTGGCCTCCCGCTGGGCCAGCTCTTCAGGCCCCGGAAACGCGGGCTCAGCACCCAGGTCGCGGTTCTCAAGCCGTGGGTCCTGACCCCACCCGCGTCCGGTATCCACATTACGATCCGTAAAAGCAGCAACTCACTGTTATGAAGTAACGGTGACACGGTTCCGGGGGGCGGGGGGACCGTGCTAAAGGGCTGAAGCCCTCGGAGTTGAGAACCCTGACCTTGTTAGGACCTTTTCGTTTGCTGAATCACATCCCTATCTCATTTTTCTATCTTGCTTTCCTTTTTGGAGGGCTGCGAGAAGGGGGCAGGGCTTCTCTCTGTGTCCCCGGCTGTCCTGGAACTTGCTCTGTAGACGGGGACGGCCTTGAACTCACAGACCTCAGCCTGCCTCTGCCTCCGGCGCTGGGATTAAAGTCAGGCACCCCACCGCCCGGCTCCTCCCTCTCTGGAGCCCGGCTCCTCCCTCTCTGGAGCCGGGTTCCTGTACACCCCATCCTGGCCTCACGCGTGCCGAGGAGTCTGGGGAGACCCTGGCCTCCGGTCAGCCTGCTGGAGTACAGCCCCGCAGCACACGGCTGGGTCGAATCCGGGCCTTGGGCTGACCCAGCCCAGCGAGGCGTCCCCAGGCCGCTTCTCACGGCTCCCCAAGCAGTGAGCATTACTGCATGTCACCCAAGTTGCTCAAGCGCGGCCTCGCTTCCTCTTTTTTCTTCCTTGCGGCAGGAAGATGAAATTTGCATAGAGTAAAATGTACGGATCTGAAATTAGTGCTGCTTTGCTTCTTCTTACAGACTCGAACCCACTGGCCAGGCGCCTGTCAACGGCTCCGCTCCCAGCCCAGCCTCAGCCTTTCCGTCTCCCTGTGCCTCCCTGTGCCTTCTTGGGGCTCTTTGGTTGGGGTTAAGTGGATAACATAATAAAGACTGCAGGTCCCGCGGGTCGGCACATCCCCAGTGCTGTCACTCCTGCTGTTATTACCCAAACATGGTCGGGACTGCGCCACCGGGACTGCAGGGCCATCAGGGAGGGGCGATGGCCTGAGCTCCCGGCCAGCTTCCCCGGACCTGCTCTTCCCTAGGCTCCAATCAGCCATCAGCTCCGCCGTTACTTTGGTTGGTGCTGTTTGCTGAATTCAAGGAATCACTTATTTGTCCAAACATTTCACGCTTCTGGAGGGATGAGGCACCTTCCGGGCTCGCTCCCTGGAGGTGGAGTGCGCTTGCCTGCTTCTCTCAGTTTGTATTGAGGGAGGTGTCATTACCGTTGGCCTTCCCCAGAAGGAGAGAGAGAGGGAGAGAGAGAGAGAGACTGAGGCCGCAATCACTGTGGCCTGGCTGAACCCTGCCTTTCCCATCTAGTTTCAGGACCTGGGACCTGAAGAAGTCAGCCAGTGTGTGCGGAGGGCCGCCTCGGAGACGAAGACACAGCTGTCCGTGCTTGGCCTCCCACTCAGTCTCCTAACCCCTGGTGTGTGTGTGCACGCGGGCTCATGTGCGTGCATGCGTGTGTGTGCGTGCGTATGTGTGCATGTGTGTGCGCGTGTGTGTGCACGTGTGTGCCTGCGCGCATATGTGCCGGCGCGCCTGCAGCCCTCCCTCCAGCAGCTCTGACCTGTGAGGTCCACAGGCACGAAGACCACATGGGGGAGCTGGAGCCCTCCTGGACATCACAGGCCCGCTGCCTGGCCCGCTGCAAGCCCCCTTCCCTCCCCGGCCTGGCCTTCCCTCCCCGGCCTGGCCTTCCCTCCCCGGCCTGGCCTTCCCTCCCCGGCCTGGCCTTCCCTCCCCGGCCTGGCCTTCCCTCCCCTCTCCTTTTCCCTGAAACCCCTCTGCCCCATCTCCTTCCCCAGTTCAGAGAACGCAGGCATCCAGGCACCCCACGCCCTGGCCCCAGCTCGGGGTAAACAGGAAGCTCGGTGAGGGGAGCCGGGGCGTCGGAAAGTCCCAGGCAGGTGTGTGGGTCCGCAGGGAGGGGCGGCCGTGCCCCGAGCTATGAAAGCCCCTGCCCGCTCCGGCTCCTGAGTCTGCATGGGGACGCGGGCACTGCAGGGCCTGGGTGGGGGGCCCCGGGGGAGGGGTTGCCTCTTGCTGGCTGTGGCGGGAGCTTCCTCGCTGGCGACCCTGCTGTTGGCAGTGCCCATCACTGTCCTGGCCGTGCTGGCCCTGGTGCCCCAGGATCAGGGACGTCGGGTGAGTGGCTGCAGCGGGCGCGAGGGCTGCGTCTCCCGCGTGTTTATTGACTCAGAGCTGTGCTTCTGCCTACTGGCCCGGCGGGCGGGCCTGCCCAGCGGGAGCGTCTGGTCTGGCTTTGCCCACTCAGGCCTGCCTGGCCTGATGTTGCAAGCCCCTTTCGCCTCTCCTCTCCCTGACAGCCCGCCTGTGTCTTTGTGCACGCTCGGGAGGGCTGGGCTCGGCGGTTGGGGCGGGATCCGAACCCCGGCGCTGGGCCCCTACCCCTCCAGGTTGAGAAGGTCAGCGGCTCGGGAGCACAGGCGCAGAGAAGACTGGACGACAGGCCGCTGTGCCTCCCGCCCTCAGCCCCCGGCCCCTCGGGCACCCCTGAGCCCCGCCTGCACCCCCAGGGAGCCCCTCCTTCCGGGGGCCGAGGCGCCCCGTCCCCCGGCCCCGTGGCGCCGTCCCCTCGGGAGGCACTGGCATGGGTGGCCACCCCGTCGCCCGCCGCGGGCCCCACAGCAGACCCTGGGGCTAGACGGCTGCCGACGGGGGCAGCAGACGCGGGGCTCAGCGCCCAGCCTCCGGCTGCCCACCTCATAGGTAAGCTCCTCGGGTGGAGGCGGGCAGTGCCCGCGGGGCACCCCACGGCGGGCCAGGGCCCCCGAAGCGCCGCTCTCCCAACTCCTCCCCCCCCCAAGCGCCCGCGTCTCCAAGTGCCCCTCCCCGGTCCGACTCCCTGGAAACGGGTTGAAAGGGACAGAAAGGCCGGGACCCGGCCAGCCAGGGCCTCGGGGCAGCATGGTTCTCCCCCGCTCCCCGCCGGGCCCGGGTGGGGAGCCCCGCCCCTCTGCGGTCCCCTGCGGAGGCCGCAGCCCGCGCGTGTCCCTCCCCCGCAGGCGCCTGGAGGAGCGGGCCGGGGCTCGGCTGGGAGGCCAGCCAGGAGGAGGCGTTCCTGAGGAGCGGAGCGCGGTTCTCGCGCGCCGGCGGGCTGGCGCTGCCGCGGGACGGCGTCTACTTCGTGTACTGCCACGTGGGGTACCGCGGCAGGGCGCCCCCTGGCGGCGGTCCGCTCACGCTGCGCAGCGCGCTGTACCGCGCGGGCGGCGCCTCGGGGCGCGGCGGCCCCGAGCTGCTGCTGGAGGGCGCGGAGACCGTGAGCCCCGCCGCCGAGCCCGCGCGCCGCCGCGCCCTGTGGTACACCGGCGTGGGCTTCGGCGGCCTGGTGCAGCTGCGGGCCGGCCAGAGGCTGTACGCCAACATCAGCCACCCCGACATGGTGGACTACCGCAGGGGGAAGACCTTCTTCGGGGCGGTGATGGTGGCCTGACGGCCGCGCGCCCTGGGCGGAGCCGGCGAGCCCGCGGCGGGGGGCGGGCGGGGAGGGCGCGGATTCTGGAAATAAAGCGTGTGAACCCTGCCGCGGCCCGTGCCGCGTGCCTTCGTGGAAATGCAGGCGTGGAGTTGATTCTGGGGAGCACGCAGGTGCGGGCCGCCCCGCCCGGGGCTGTGGGCACCGGCCGCGCCCACCCCGAGGCCTGCCGCCCGCCAGGGCTCCAGGTGGAGGCCAGAAGGGGCAGTGGAACCCCAGTGCCAGGTCGTTAGGGAGGCTGGTTGCGGTTTGTTAGTAGCTGTGGTCAAAGAAGAAACAACAAAAAAATTAGAGTCAGGGGTTTTCCTAAATTCCCCCCCCCCCGTCCCCTTTCTCTCCTGTCTAGTGTTAGGGGGTGACACTGGGGGGGGCGAGTGGGGTAAAGGGTACAAAAAAACCCCACAAAGTACTAAAAACCTGGTCCCCACAGGACCCCCTCACATACGCCCTTTGTCCTGGCCTCTGCCCCCCTGTGAGAGGAGTCCACACAGGGGCAGGTGGACAGTATTCGTTCCCGGAGAGAAAACCCGCACAAGACAGAGGAACAGAGAGCCCTGTGGGCCGGGAGCTTCCCCACCGCTGGCTGCCCGACAGCAGCTACCTCTCTCTCTCTCTCTCTCTCTCTCTCTCTCTCCATTTCTTCCTCTATCTATCGATCTATCTATGTATCTACCTACCTTCCTACCTATCTATAGGCAGGCTCACATATAGGCCTGGCTCGCCTGGAACTCGCTCTGCGGGCCAGGCTGACCTGGAAACTCAGAGACCCGCCTGCGTCTTGAGTGCTGGAGATAAGGGCGTGTGTCAACATGGGCTCGGACAGCTGTTGTTGAGGGGTGTCGGGTCAGTCCCAGGCTGTTAAGGGGCAGCCGGGTGAAGAAAGCAAAGGAGAGAAGAAGGGGAGCTGGGAGAGGGTGGAGACTGAGGAGGTCACGAGGAAACTGACTCTTGCCCTGGGGTGCCTGGTGGAAATGGAAAATCCTCACCCTTTGCTCACACTGAAGCGCCCCCCCCCCCAAAGCTGGGACACCCTGGCTGGAGGAGGCGGAGGGGAAACCAGGGTTCTATGTAGGTCACCCCAACCTTGGAACATACCACATGATTTTCCCCTCTTGGCTATGGGGTGAAGGGTGGCCCAGCCCTCCGTGAGCCCAGTGGGCTGACGCTTTCTGCAGTTCCATTTCCAATTCCATTATCTTTCTTTTCTTGTTTCCTTAACCATTTATTTACTTTTGTTTTATGTGCATTCGTGTGAAGGTGTCAGATCCCTTGGAACTGGAGTTACAGGAGGTTGGGGGCTGCCATGTGGGTGCTGGGAATTGAACCCAGGTCCTTTGGAAGAGCAGTCAGAGCCCTCAACCACTCCAGCCCCACCCCTCCTTTCTGAGAGAGGGTCTAACTGTGTAGACCACACTGGCCTTTGGAAGAGCAGGCAGAGCCCTCAACCACTCCAGCCCCACCTCTCCTTTCTGAGAGAGGGTCTAACTGTGTAGACCACACTGGCCTTTGGAAGAGCAGGCAGAGCCCTCAACCACTCCAGCCCCACCCCTCCTTTCTGAGAGAGGGTCTAACTGTGTAGACCACACTGGCCTGGACTTGAAACTCTTGAAGATTTGGCTGCTTCTGCCTCCCGGGCATTGGGGCTCGAGGCCACACAGCAGCTCCATATTTGCCTCTGACTGATGGAACACGGGCCTTCCAGTGGGGCGAGAGGGTGACCAGCTTTGGCTCCTGAATCTTCTGCTCCCTGCCGTCGCCTTCCTTGTTCAGTCTAGTTTCAGGGAAAAGCCCATGCAGTGGGTTCGGCAGCCCCCTCCCCCACAGCTCATCGCCCTAGTCATCCTCCACAGCCCGAGGTGCTGTCTGCTCGCTGGCCTGTCTCAGCAGGCGGCTGGTGCGAGCTGTTTAGACACAGTCCCCTACCCCTGACCTGTCTTTCCTCACCTTCGCCATCCCCCAACGCCCACCCAGCTCTGGCTCTGCGTCCCCCACAGTCTTGGCACCAATAACCAGTTCTGAATAAAGGTGACCTTACACGCTTCAGCAAGCACTATTGAATAACAACAACAGCAATAAATTATTATGTCATTATTATTATTGGTGGGATCAAATTCAAGGCCCTGCATGTGTGATTAAGTAATTAAAAAAGGGGGGTATTTAAACATGGTACTTTTCTCTTTCTAATCCACCCACCTCACACAGTCATCATTTGTCAAAAACACTGGGGAAACCAAGGCTGACAACGGCCCCTTCACCCACATGGAACCCCTTCTTTGTTGTCGCTGTCTTGGAGTTGAATTCAGGGCATTCCAGACTAAGCACTCCCCCACCCCACCGGGACACACTCTGCAGAGCCACGCTTTCAGTCCTGTGTCTTTTGAAAACATTTCTCTGTCTTCAGAGGGTGGAGAGAGCAAGGAGGCTGGTGGCTGGGAGGCTGAGGGGGCTGAGCTGGCCCTGTCCATCAGGGAACCGGCACAGGTGGAGGCCGAGGGGCCTGAGCCGGCCCTGTCCAGCAGGGAACCGGCACAGGTGGAAGGCAGCTCTTCTCTCTATCAGCCGGGCCTGCTCGTCTGCGCAGAGGGAGGGTGAATGGCTCAGGGAGCATGGTTAGTGCTTGGAGCCTGGACACCTGAAGCTCTGGGCTCTTCCTTGGCTATGATTCAGGTACCTGAGAATGTGGCTCCTCCCCAGCTCCATCCGAGCCACACAGCCGGAAAGAAGGGCAGTACTTTCCCGGCAGGTATTCGGAATTCCCAGAGCGGGAAATTCCCGTGCCCAGAGGCAAAGGTAATTAGGTTTGGGCTCCTGTTTCCGGGGAGAGGTGGAGATGCTGGCTGGCTTCTGTTCCATGGGGTCTTAGTGACCTAGGGGCATAAAGGCTGAGGTCTGGACCCAGAGACCGGAGGCCTCTGGAGGGAAGACTGTAGGGTCGGCTTCTCACCTCCAGGGAGAGACAGATGCAGACTTCATCCCAAGACAAATCATTTTTCTTTTTCAAGCAATCTTTATTTTTGCGCACACCCGTAGGGTAGTTACAGTCACGACTCCCGTGGGGAGCAGAGGTTCGGTGATGTGGTGACAGCCTGGTCACCAAATCAGCATTAAGACAACTGGGTTACATAAATAGTTTGTTTTAAACATAAGCAAAAGGAAGGCGGTGAGCCGGGGAGGCCGGGTGGGAGGAGCTGATAGTCCAGCTCTGTTTTCACAGAAAACACGACTGTCTGGGACAGCTCCCAACACTGGGTCCTCCAGGACACCCGGCCCTTCACATAAATACATCCATAAGCAAATAAATAAATAAATAATAATAAATAAATTATCAGAAGTGCAATTATAAATAGAGGGGCTGGCTCTGTGAGGAGGGCTGGGCACCACGACTCGGGAAGAGCCTGGAAACTGGAGACAGGAAGCCCTGAGACCTTCCCCAGAAGCATTCTGAGCCAGAGGCAGCCCAACCTCCCCCCCCCGCCCCTTTGCAGAGCCCAGGAAGTGGGCTTTGAGGCGACACTGAATTCTGAAGGCCCGTTTGCATCCTTGATGGTGGTTCGTGAGAACCCCACAGTCCAGGCCACCATCCCTGCATCGCGTGTTTCTGAGTGCTACAGCCGTCAAAGTTCTGAGCTCAGAGCCCTAGTTCCCTTTCTAAGTTTGAGGGAGATGGATTGGGGCTCTGAGGAGCAGACAATGAAAGAGTCCAAGTGGGGGCTGGGTAGGGAACGGACAGACGGACGCCCGCCCGTTCGCTTCACAGAGCGATGACTCCAAAGTAGACCTGCCCGGGTTCGGCGAAGTCTAAGTACTGGGGCAGGTTGACCTCGGCGCTGAGTCGGTCTCCCTTCTCCAGCTGGAAGACCCCGCCCAGGTAGATGGGCTCGTACCAGGGCTCGGGCTCGGCCCCCTCGGGTGCGTCCCTGGGGCAGGGGCTCTTGATGGCAGACAGGAGGCTGACCTTGTCCTGGTAGGAGACAGCGAAGCGGCTGACGGTGTGCGTGAGGAGCACGAGGTGGGGGCAGCCTTGCCCCTTGAAGAGGGCCTGGGAGTACACGAGGTACAGCCCGTCCGATGGCACCACCAGCTGGTTGTCCCTGAGCTCCATGCCGTTGGCCAGGAGGGCGTTGGCACGCCGGCTCAGCCACTCCAGCTGCTCCTCCACTTGGTGGTTGGCTGAGGGAGGGAGAGTTGAGTCAGTGCGACCTTGCCGGCTGGTTCACACCCGAGCCTCAGGTTCTACCCACGCCTCCCTCACTTCCGGTTCCTGCAGCCTCTGTCTCCCGGAGTCGGCCTCGAGGTCCCGCTGACGCCTCGCTTTCCAATCCCCTCCCTTTGGCTCCTTCACATCCCGCCTCCGAGTTCTGGCTATCCTCAGCCTGGTTTGACCGCCCCAAATCCTGTCCCTTCACCCCAAGACACAGTGCATGGCTCTCACCTACGACATGGGCCACAGGCTTGTCGCTGGCGTTCTGAGAAGAGGACCCTGAAGGGAAGAAGAGAGGCGATGAGACCCCGAGGCTTCCCGGCAGGCCCCCGTGTCCGTGGACCCCATTCCCTTCCCTCCCACAGCGAAGCCTCTTCCACCCCGGCTCACTGCCCCCTCCATCCTAGATTAAGAGAGAAGCTTGGACCACGTACTGAGTGTGAGGGTCTGGGCCATGGAGCTGATGATGGGGAGGCCGTTTGGGAACTTCTGTATGGGAAGAGAAGGAGGTGAGTAGCTGATGAGTGACCCCAAAGGAGAAGCACCCCCCTCCTTCTCTTTGCCCCACATCTGGTTTTTCTTCTTCCCCTCTGCTCGTTCATTCGTGCAACTGTGCGGCATCTTTCTGTGCAGCGTCCTGAGCGTTTCGGCTTGCTTTATCTCCCCTCATCTCTCCGCTCACCACTCCGACCTCCCTTATCTCTGTCTCAGGTCTTTATCTCTCGATTCTGCCCTCTCCTTCTGGCCGCATCTCTGTCCACATCTGTACATGTGTACACACAAGCTTGGTCACCCGTTCATTCCTCCCTGCGTCCATGAAGGGTGTTTCCTGAGCTGGCTTCAGGGGTCTGAGATCCTGCTGTCTGTCTTGTCTGTCTTCCTACCGTTACTCTCCACCCGGTCTGCGTCTCCTCTATCTCCACAGGACTTGCGCCCAGCAGCCGGCCTCTTCCCCTCCTAGCCTGCCTCTCTTGCCTCCCACCCTGCTTCTGCCCGAGTGGGAAGGAAGGCTGCCCAGACACTCACCTCTTCCCTTTGGGGGCCAATCACCCCGAAGTTCAGGAGACAGAAGAGCGTGGTGGCCCCCGCCACGAGCAGGAAAGAGAAGAGGCTGAGGCACAGGCAGCGCCTGGAGCCCTGGGCGCCCGCCGACTTCTGGGGGAGCGCCTCCTCCGCCAGCTCGATGTCGCTGATCATGCTCTCTCTGCTCATGGCGGCCTTTCCAGAGGAAGATGCGACGCCTCGGGCCAGTGTACTCGAGGGACAGAAGCTGTCCGGCTGGCTGCTCGCTTGGCTGGGAGCTACTTGCAGGGGTGCTGGCTGGGTGGCTGCTCTCCCTCCCAGTGTCCTCGCTGAGGGTGCTTCTGCTGGCTGGCTGTGCAGGCAGCTGCCTTTATAGCCCTTGGGCAAAAAGAGGGCGGGGAAAGGCTCTCATTCGGCTCTCGGAAAACTTCCTTGGTGGAGAAAACCATGATCTCATGTGGAGGAAGCGGTGGCGCCCTGCACCTCTGTCTCGGTTTCTTCTCTGCTGTGGGGGCAGAGGTTTGGAAAGTTGGGGACACCCGACATCAAGGAATCTCCTCCCCGTCCCCACCGGGATTCTGTGGCAATCTTGGGCCAATCAGTAGTGCGTGTGTGTGTGTGTGTGTGTGTGTTTGTGTGTGTGTGTGTGTGGTAGGGCCCAGGAAACTGAAACCCATTTCCTCTTTGCCCTCCAGTGTTAATAATTGTTTCTTTGCAGAGATACTATGTCTGTGTCAATTTCCCTTTGATTTCTAAACGGGACTTCCCTGGGCTAGAACTTGGCATTGGGGGTGCTTCGGAAAGCTGGGTGCATGGGGGGGGCACTGGGGAGGGCAGGCCCCTGTCTGGGTGCTTGGAGGAAGTGGCTGAGCAGAGAATGGCCTGGGAGGAGGCGTGAGCCTGGCCTTGGGGAGGCTGGTGGGAGTACCAGGGACGAGCCTGGGGCAGCCCCAGCGGGAATGAACTCAGCCCTGGGAATTCACGGACCCCACGAGGCCGGCCTTCTCCTTTCATTCTGACCATGAGCGGGGCTGCCGCTTTCAGTCTCGGCTTCCAAGGAATGTTTTCGCAAAGCCTCTGCCTGCAGCCTCGAGGTGCGGCCTCGTCCCTCAGACACCCCTGTTCCACGCCCCCGGCGTTCCTGCCAACCCCTCCGGCTTCACGCCGTCCACCGTTCCCGCTCCCTCCCGGGCCTGGACTTCTCCCACGCTCTGGTGTGGGCTCTCCTCCCCGAGCCCTCATCCCTCCCCTCTCCACACCTGGCGTACCCTGTGGCTCTCCTGACCCCCTGGAGCCAGGAGCCGCGGGCTCCTTCGGATCTCCTGCTCTGCCCACAGCCCCTGACCCCCGCAGACCTCCCTCCTTAGACCCCGGCAGCCTTCTCCCCCGAGCCCAGACACAGGCGAGCAGACGCGATTTCAGAGAAAGGAGGTTTATTGGGTTTCACTGAGTGCACAGGCGCCTTGAGGATGCCTAGCCAAGCGGTGGCCCTCGGGGCCCTTCGCTTCCTCCCGTAAGCCTCGGCCACTCACACCTACTTCTCTGTCCCTCCGTCTGGCAGACGAGTCCTGCCCTGATGCCGCCTCAGGCCACGTGTCTGGGGCCTAGCTGTCACCTGCGGCCCCTCCCCTCCTTCTAGTCTCCATAAATAAATAACTTAGCCGTTCTCTTCATAAATAGTCCCCCTGCCCCGGCTCCGGCCCTCCCCACGCCTGTCCGTCCTCCGCATCCAGGTCTCTGCCCCACGCAGACCCACGCAGACCCCGTCCGCGCGGGGCCAGCCGGGAGGCCTCGGTCCTCGGCTGCGCATCTGGAGCCCCGGGGGAGCTGCGGTTCCCGGGAGGGCCTCGGGCGCCCTGGGCGCCAGCGCGCGGGAGTGGTGGTGGGCAGGGGAGGCGGTGTGCCCCTCCGGACGGGCAGGGCGGAGCTACAGGGCGAAGGCCCCGAAGAACACGCTGCTGGGGCTGAAGTGCAGGCGGGCGGCGCCGTCGGTGCGCGTGGACAGCCGGTCGCCCCTGCTGAGCAGGAACACTGCGCCCTGGTAGAGCGAGCGCACCCAGGGCCCCCGCAGCCCCGGGGGCACCGACTTCTGCGCGCTGAGCAGCGGCACGTGCGACGGGTACTGCGCCGAGAGCAGCCGCACCTCGTGGGCCAGGTAGACGGGCGCGGCGCCGGGCGGGCGGCCGGCCCCCCGGAAGAGCACCTGCGAGTACACGAAGTACAGGCCGCCCGCGGGCACCAGCAGCGAGTTGTTGCTCAGGGAGAAGCCGTGGCGCAGGAAGGCGCGGTCCGTGGTCGCCCTCCAGAGCAGGGAGCTCTGCTGGCCGGGGTAGCCTGGGAAGGAAGGAAGGTCGGAGGGCGAGGTCAGAGGTCAGAGGTCACCGTCCCGCAGGAGGCCGCGGCGGCGGGACCCGGGGCCCTGGGCAGGCGGAGGAGCCGGGGCTGGACCTCTGGGGGCACAAGTTTACCGACAAGGTGAGCCGCGGGCTTCAGGAGGGCCGGCTGCTTGTGCGGAGGGCGGCGAGCCGTCCCCGCCGAGGAGAGCCCCTGGGGGAGGACAGAGTTGGGAGGCGTCCGGCCGCCCAGGCCTCCCCGGCGCCCACCCTCCGCTGCCTCACCTGCGTGGCCAGAGGCAGGGCCAGCAGCAGCCCCAGGAGGAGGGCCGCGGGCGCGCCGAGCACCCTGGAGAGGGGGAGTCGCCCCGGAGCCGGCATGGAGGGAACCTGCGGACGGCGGGCGCTGCGCGGCGGGGGCGGGGCGCGCGGGGTGGGCGCACAGGGAGGGAAGGCCAGAGCCCCGGAGGGGAGAGAACCGCAGCAGAACCGGGCGGAGGAGGACGGGGCAGAGAGAGGACAGATGACCGAGTTAGGCAGCGCGGGAACAGACCAGACTCAAAGCCTCGGGCCCAGACCCGTGAGCCCGGGGCCCGGGCAGGTGGCACAGGAAGGGCAGGCCCCGGAGGACTCACCTGCTGTGCGGGGTCCCTGCGCCGCGCTCGGGTCCCTTTATAGAGGAAGCGGCGGCGAGGCAGGCGGCGGGCGGGTTCTGGGTCGGGGCTGGGGCCTGGGGAAGCCCCCAGGGCTCGGAGATGCTCCGTTTCAGCCGAAGGCAGGAAAGGCTGAGGCCGAGGAGAGAACCGCAGGCCCGGGGCTCAGACAGCTGAGTTCTGGGAAAGGGAGCGGGGTCAGGCGACTGTGGGCTGCAGGGACTCTCGGAGCAGGCCCAGGCCTCGGCCTTCCCGGGAAGGGCCCAGTGATTCGTGGAGGTGGAGGGGCGCCGCTGGGGCGTGACTGGAAGCCGGGTTCCCTGAAGAGCGGGCTTCATGCCACCTGCGCACCCTTGACTGCTCACAGCCCTCCTGCCCCGCCACATCTGGAGGGCTCCTAGCCACAGGCCTAGCCGCACCTTTTTTTTTTTTTCCGGGTTTGAACCCAGGGTCTTATGCATGCTAGACAGGCCTTCCACCCCTTCAGGTACATTTCCTCTCTTGTCTTTGGGGGTTCAAGCCACACTTGTTCCTGTATCTGTATTTTCTGGTCAACTGCCAGTTTCATGTCAAGGAGCTCCATTACAGAATGCCTCCCCCAACCCCTGCCGGTCTGGAGCACCCTGGTGTGTGACGAGCTTAACTGCACCCCCTTTCGCGCTAGAGAAGCAGTTCTCAACCTGTGGGTCGCGGCCCCCCTTGACACACCTCTGTCTTCAAAAACATTTACACAATGATTCGTAACAGCAGCGAAATCACCGTTATGAAGCAGCAACGAGAATATTTCCGTGGCTGGGGTCACCGCAACATGAGGACCCGTATTAGAGGGCCGCCCCGCTGGAAGGTTGGGAGCCTGTCTAGAGTGTCCAGGTCTGGAGGATGGTTTGGGGGTTCCCGCAGAACCCCGCCACAGCCTCGCCTCTAAGGTCTCAGCCCATCCCTGAAGGGGTTCCCCGCACATCAGACTTCTGACCCCCGAACACCCCCCCCAGCCTTCCTGTAGTCTGTGCCAGCGGCCTGGGGTGCATCTCAGGCGTCCTGCTCGCCGGGCGTGTGTGAGCCCCCAGTCCCAACCCCACAGCCCGGCAGCCACATTGGTTGTTTCTTTCTTAAGACAAGAGTTTAAAATATTTACTTATTTTGAGGGCTGGAGAAATGCCTTAGCCGTTCCGAGCGCTGGTTGTCCGTCCGGAGGACCTGTGTTAGCTCTTGGCACCCACATCTGTCCGGAGGACCTGCGTTAGCTCTCGGCACCCACATCTGTCCGGAGGACCTGCGTTAGCTCTCGACACCCACATCTGTCCGGAGGACCTGTGTTAGCTCTCGGCACCCACATCTGTCCGGAGGACCTGCGTTAGCTGCCGGCGCCCACGTGTTGACTTTTTACACTGGAACCTCCAGTTCTGGGGGTGTCACGCCTCCTGCTGGCCTCTGCAGGCACTACACTCAAGTGGTGCTAAGATATACGAGCAGGCAAAATCCGACACACACAACAGAACGTTGAACATATATTTATTTTATGTGTGTGTGCAGGAGTGCATACAGGTGCCACTGTCACACGTGGAGGCCGGACGACCGAGTCCTGCCAGCTTGTTCTCTCCGCCCCCATGGAGGGTCTGCGGATTGAGCTCAGGTCATTAGGTAAAGGCAGCAAACACTCTCACCCACTGAGATATCTTGCTGGCCCGTCCTGCTGTCTTTCTTAAAAAGATTTATTATTGAGGACCCACACACACAGATATACATGTGTGCGAAACACCAATGCACAGAAAAATGAGATAACTGAAAAACAGATTTATTATTATTATATCATCATCACCAAAGTATTTTTCAAGTTTTATCCTTTAGTTGTCATTACAGTATATATGCACCTACACATTGGCACCTATATACGTAAGAGACAGGATCTCACTGCGTAGACTTATCAGGCTGGCCTTGAACTCGCAGAAATGGCCTGCCTCTCCCTCCCAAGTGCTGGCTAAAGGTGTGTGCCATCACTCATCTATCCAGCTGTCTATCTATACAAGCCAGGATCACCTGTGCAGAGGATGGCCCCAGTGTCCGCCCCTCCCCCGTCAGTTGACAACCCCCAGGGACATTCCTGCAGCCAGACCTGGGTAATCCCCCCGGAGACTCCTGTTCCAGGTGACTGTACACAGTGTTAACAGTTAAAGTCAGTGGGGATGCTGGTGACGGCCGTTGCGTTTGTTTCTAGCTCTTGTCTGACAAACACTGAGTAGAAAACTCGTGTGCACAAGCTTGCAAGTTACAGCTTTCAAATAGCAGAGTTTTTGAAAACCATCTTTTGGTTGTGTTTTATAAGAGTGCTGTGGACGACAGCCACGGCTGTCAGTGCTGACCTGCTCCGATTCGCACTGTGCTCTGACTGGCGCCCCTCCTCCCGGGTCTGGGGTAGGGCCCTGTGGGACGAGGCCTGTGGCTTAGGGCCAGACATCTTTACAACCAGTTCTTACACAGGAAGGTGGGGGAGGGGCAGCGCTTCTAGGTCACGGAAAAAGGAGGGTTCTAGTCTCCACGACCCGTGTTGGTAAGGAGGAATTCCAGTTTCGGTGGCTTGCCCTGGGGGAAGACGCGGGCAGGACAGAAGCCTGGAGAGGCAGAGACTGTTCTCACATCTCAGCCGTTGCTCATTCCGAAGTTCCCCGAGCTCAGGCTCTGTCCTTTGGGGGCCTGTGTCGTGAGCCCCGTGGTTCTCACACAATCTCTCCTGCGTCCAATATAAACTCTTACCGTGCACCAGGCACAAGGAACTGGGGAGACACATGGGCCCCTGACTTCAGGGGTTTAGAGGCGTGTTCTTAAGTTTCACGACCCTGGCAAGGCAGCCCAGGAAGTTCCTGGACCTGAGTATTCATTACAGAGGTAAGCAAGGGTGGGGGACAGTCATGCCCATGAGAGAACCCTCATGGGCTGACATGTGCATCTGAGCACAGCTGGAATAAGCAAAGAAAGACTTGCGGGCAAGCAGAGAACACACCCTGCAGGTTTATTTTTGTTTTTGTTTCCAGATCAGGGTCTTTCTGTGTAGCCCTGGCTGTCCTGGAACTCACTTTGTATAGACCAGGCTGGCCTCGAACTCGCCTGCAGGGTTTAAAACCAAGGAAAGAAGCTTAAATTTCATTCTAATGAGATAGAGAGCCACCCACCGACAAATTTAATTAAGAGAGAGACACTCTTACGTTGTCATGTTATAAAGTGGAGTCTAGAAGCAACATGAGGAATGGAGGAAGGTTGTGGGGTCATTCCGGAGGCCAGTGGTCACGGCAACGGCCCAGCATGAAGATGACAGGAGCCTGCATCTGTGTAAGGCAACCCTCAGGAGAAAGTGCTTCAGGGCAGAGCCCAGATGTGGGTGACTGCCCAGGTGTGACCAGGAAGGAAACGCAGACCGGCCTCTTTCAGGGCTGGGGGATGTGGTTCAGGCGGTACAATGCCTGCCTCGCAGAAAGCCCTGGGTTCTACCCCTCCCATAACTGGCTGTGGTGATGCATGCCTGTGACCCCAACATTTGGGAAGCGAAGGCAGAGGATCAGGTGTTCAAGGTCATCTTTAGCTATATGATTACACGAGACACTTTGTTGAACAAACAGACAGACAGACAAACTTGGCCCCTGTAATTTCTTGTCTTTATCTTGTCTTTTTGTTCTTTTGACCTTTGGAAGTGCTGGCAAAGGGACCCACAGCCCTGAGCATGCTGGATAATTTAATTTTCACATCGTTAGTGTCAACTTTGGCTCCTTTCTGTGTTCCCCTTTCCCTGGGAATCTTTGTGCTCCCTCTTGTTTATGCCTCTTAAGTGGTAGTAGCTGATGGACTGAGACCCTGGCTAAGCCGTATTAAAATAGAAAGTGGTATTGCAATTAAGAGGCGGTGAGAGGGGGAATTAGATTTCCGTCAAAGAAGAAGGTTGGGACCTGGAGGGACAATGCAAAGAGGAAGGCGAGGAGAATGAGGCGATGTGAGAGACAGAGGAAGGAAAGGCAAGAATCAGCAAAGCTGTGTCACGGGAGCTGGCAGGGTGCTGAAGGATGTGTCTTGCCAGGGGCCAATTTTGGTTTCAATCTCAGTTTTGGAGGTTGTGTGAAATTCGGTTTCTCTCTTGGGGAGGCCAACAGCTGTTCGGGACTTTCCCGGGTGGGAGGGCCGATGACTGGGAGTCTTGGGCAGAGTGCAGGCCCTCACAGGAGAGGCCTCGGGAATCTCCAGGGCCTCTAAGCCAGGCTTAGGCGGCAGTGGCCACAGACCCGTGTTTCTGGTTTTGGCCCCAAATTTCATCCAAGTTTAACCTTAACCCGAATCACAGTGTGAACTCAGCCTCAAATCTAAGCACACAGCAGTCAGCGGACTCCCAAGTAAACTGTCCTGTGAACAGCGCCTCCTGTCTCTAATGCTGCTCAGTTACTGACCCCAAACACACAGCAGGACACGAGGTGGGCCTTCTTCCTGAGCCAGAAATTACGGCTGGACTCGGCCCTGCCCTGTGGTACCATCCAACAGCCTTTAAGGAGTGTTGACTGAGCACCAAGCAGGAAGTTTGTTCAGAGCAGAAAGCAGGCTGGGGCACAAAGGTGGGACGAGGAAGCCGTCCTCCCGGGCCGGGGATCGTGTTCCAGCGAGGCCAGATGGGGGAGAAGCACAGAGGAGCTGGGGGTGTGGCTCGGAGGTGCAGCTTTTGCCTAGCCCGTGTGAGGGCCCGGGTCCCATCCCCAGCATTGCCATAAAATGAAATGAATTGGTAAAAAAGTCCTCGAGAAAACCAGACAGGTGGCATGGACAGTGGGAGGGGCAGCGGTGAAGACAGGCCCAGGTGACAGACTGGGGAAAGTGTTCCATATGGAGCAGCTGGGTCTCGGGAGGGGCGTAAGAACGGCCACGCGACCGCATCAGAGGCACCGGGAAGGGCTGGGGGTGAGGCCGGGGAGCGTGGCAGGACCGTGACGGGCCACGTAGGAGAGGCAAAGGATCTCCCTGTTACTCAACCATAAGATCTTTGGGAAGGTGTGAGAGCATGTGTGATGGGGTGGGGTGATCGGGGAACCGTTCCTGTGTCCCTATGCCCTCTGTGGGGGCTGTTCTCCCCTTGATGCTAGCCTGAGGGAGTGGGGCAGAGAGAGGCCAGGTTGCCTACAGCCTTCTCTTCTTTAGAGGCTCCCAACTGACCACACTTCCTGTCTGCACAGCTGTATCTCCGCCAACATCTGTACTCTGCTCCTAGCAACCTGGACACCTGGTTCAGCCTCTCTTCGCCTCTCACCCCCTGCCACCATCTTCAAGCCCACACGAACCCTAGGCTCCGGACCGGTTCTCCAGCTTTCTTACTGTCTCCAGCCTCAGCCTTTCCCGTTAGCCGCCCTGGAAAAGGCCACACCTTCTCCCTCAGCTTCACTGGTCGGCTTGCAAGGGCTGTAGAGACCGCTCAGGGGTTACCAGAGCACACTGCTCCTGCAGGCCACGGGAGGAGCCGGCGTCCCAGGCCCGGTGGCCCTCAGCCGCCTGTGACCCTCTCTCGGCCTCCGTGAGCACACGCGATAACCTAATAATAACACAACGCTTCTGAAGGCTTTGGCCTCTGGACTCTCCCGAGTCCCAGTCCCCATCCCCCGCTCTCTCCCCTCCACTGAATTAGCTCTTCACTCTCAACCAGCTCTCTAGCTTCTCTTGCTTCAAAACTATTTACATTTACTTATTTTGTGTGTGTGGGGGGGCTCCAGTGCCTGCGCGGAGGTCAGTTCCGTTCTCTCTCTGCCTGGTGAGGTGCAGGAGGAGTTTCAGGTCATCACTGCCCGGTACGGGGGCATGCACCTTTAATCCCAGCTCCGGGAGGCAGCTGGATCTCTGGGAGTTCGAAGCCTGCTCTACACAGCAAGCTCAGACTAGACGAGGCTACATAGTAAGACCTATCTCAGGTTTTCCCCCCTGTTTCTTCAAGACAGGGTTTCTTTGTGTGTCTGGCTGTCCTGGACCTTGCGCTGTTCTTGAACTCAGAGATCCACCTGCCTCTGCCTCCCATGTGCTGGGACTAAGTGACTGTCCACCAACTCCTGGCTGAAAAAAACTGTTTTTCCTAAACTCAGTCAAGCACCTTTTCTTGCTGGTGCGTCTTTCCAGCCCTCTTCCTGGTTTATCGTTTTTGGGGACAGGGGACTTGAGCCAGTGCCATGTAGCCAAGCTTGGCCTTGAACTGGCTGTGTAACTGAGTCGCCTCTGCGCTCCCAGTCCTGCCTTCAGCTCTCAGAGGCTGGGACTGCAGACATAAGCTCCTCATCTGGCTTGCTGTCAAACACCCCTGTGCCTCCCACGTGTGCCCGGAGCTGTGGGCAGCTCAGCGCTGCTGCACCCCCTTTGTTTGAGACCGGCTCCCTGCCTTGTGACGGTGCACACCAGGCTAGCTGGCCTCAAGTGTCTGGGGGTCCCCTCCACCCCACCTCCTACGTCACTGCAGGAGTGCCGGACTAGGGACCTGTACAGTCCAAGTCCCCTGCTGATGTGGCAAGTGCTACCCACTGCACCATCCCAGCCCCCCAGCCCAGCATGTCAGCATGCCAGCCCAGCATGTCAGCATGTCAGCCCAGCATGTCAGCATGTCAGCCCAGCATGTCAGCATGTCAGCCCAGCATGTCAGCATGTCAGCATGCCAGCCCAGCCATGTCAGCCATGTCAGCATGTCAGCATGTCAGCCCAGCATGTCAGCCATGTCAGCCCAGCATGTCAGCCCAGCCATGTCAGCATGTCAGCCCAGCATGTCAGCCCAGCCATGTCAGCATGTCAGCCCAGCATGTCAGCCCAGCCATGTCAGCCATGTCAGCCCAGCATGTCAGCATGCCAGCCCAGCATGTCAGCATGTCAGCCCAGCATGTCAGCCCAGCATGTCAGCATGTCAGCATGCCAGCCATGTCAGCCATGTCAGCCCAGCATGTCAGCCCAGCATGTCAGCATGTCAGCCCAGCCATGTCAGCATGCCAGCCCAGCATGTCAGCATGTCAGCCCAGCATGTCAGCCATGTCAGCTCAGCCATGTCAGCTCAGCCATGTCAGGTCAGCCATGTCAGCCCAGCCATGTCAGCATGTTAGCTCAGCCATGTCAGCCCAGCATGTCAGCATGTCAGCCCAGCATGTCAGCATGCCAGCCCAGCCATGTCAGCATGCCAGCCCAGCCATGTCGGCATGTCAGCTCAGCCATGTCAGCCCAGCCATGTCAGCATGCCAGCCCAGCATGTCAGCATGTCAGCCCAGCATGTCAGCATGTCAGCTCAGCCATGTCAGCCCAGCATGTCAGCATGTCAGCCCAGCATGTCAGCATGTCAGCTCAGCCATGTCAGCCCAGCCATGTCAGCCATGTCAGCCCAGCATGTCAGCATGTCAGCCCAGCATGTCAGCCCAGCCATGTCAGCCATGTCAGCCCAGCCATGTCAGCATGTCAGCCCAGCATGTCAGCATGCCAGCCCAGCATGTCAGCATGTCAGCCCAGCCATGTCAGCATGTCAGCCCAGCCATGTCAGCCATGTCAGGTCAGCCATGTCAGCCATGTCAGCCCAGCATGTCAGCATGTCAGCCCAGCATGTCAGCATGTCAGCTCAGCCATGTCAGCCATGTCAGCCATGTCAGCCCAGCATGTCAGCATGTCAGCCCAGCCATGTCAGCCATGTCAGCTCAGCCATGTCAGCATGCCAGCCCAGCCATGTCAGCATGTCAGCCCAGCATGTCAGCATGTCAGCCCAGCCATGTCAGCCATGTCAGCTCAGCCATGTCAGCATGCCAGCCCAGCCATGTCAGCATGTCAGCCCAGCATGTCAGCCATGTCAGCTCAGCCATGTCAGCTCAGCCACATCAGACATGTCAGCTCAGCCATGTCACCTACCCCAGCCACCCAGCTCTTCTTGTTTACCACAAATGATAGGCAGGCTTAACTATTTCATTTACACTCTCAATTTTTAATCTCTTATCCACCTGATGTTTTACCAAAACAAAAACAAAAACAAAAAAACTTGCCAATCTCAATTTGAGGAAATGAAAAGGAGTTTTCTGGGTTTTCCTCCGCAGCTGGGGACGCGGAGACAGGCTCACCGGGCTGCTGGCTGGCTGCTCAGAGGCTTCCCATCTCTGAGGCTTCCCCGCTCCCCACACCCCTTTTGCCCTTGACCCCCATGTCTTTCCTGTTAGCTGGTGACACCGGCCTCCCCTTGAGACCTCCTTCTTTGCCCTCATGTTCCTAAGGCTTCTTGGAAGCGCATCTCCCCCGCCCCCCAGCTGAGCTTTCAGTCTGTTCTCCTTGACCCGAGTCCTCCCTCTCGTCCTTACATTTCCAGTGTCATTTGTCCCCTTCGCTGAACAAACACCATGTTATTGTGCGCAGATAACTTACAGATTCCTCCCTGGGACCTTCCCGCTCTGCTCTGCGTGATGCTGCCAAATACGAGGCCCCTTGGCTAACAGAGCGAGCAAGATCGTCCCAGCTCAGGAGAGAGGACTCCTGCCCTGTCCTCCCCCTGCACCCCGCACCCCTCGCCTCACCTCCCACCCACTCGACGTGAAACACCTTCTCCCTTCTAATGAAACAAAACTGTCTCTCTCAAAATCCGTGATCGCCTCGTTAGTGACCCTAGAGGGCCCTTCCAGTTCTCGCCTTTCTGTGAGCCCAAGCCAGGCTGCGCCATCCCACCGTGCTCCTACAGCTCTGGCTGCCCCCACCGGCCCCTCCTTTGTTGGCTCCTCTTTGATGGAGTTTTGAGAGCTTTTCTGGGCCACTCCACCTTTTCCACTCAAAGGTTTACCTCTAGGAGAAAAAAAGACAAAAGACACTCATTTATGCTCCCGCTCCCGGGGAGGTGGCAGCCTGCTGTGGCATAGTTCAGGATGTAGCCCTGAGCTTCAGCACGCTTCTGCTTCCACGCATCTGCAGTTTGATGTGTGGTTCTTGTCTCACTGGGCCCAGCTCTGTGACAGTGGCCTTCGTGTTTACTCATCCTGTGCCTTGTCTTTCCCCACAGCCATGGCCACCACCATCCACCCAACCCCTCAGGCAGCTGAAACTGGGGCCGATCTAAGACCTTCCCCAGAAACCATTTGTCATATCCTCATGTCCCTGTAACGTTTACACAAGATTTTCCTATGTTGCTGTTCCCTCTGAGGGTGTGTATATGCAGGATGTGTGTATGTTCGTGTGTGTGGGTGCACGTTATCTGTGTGCATGTGTGTGCAGACGCTGAGCCGTCCACTATTTCCCCCCCAACTCCCCACCCAAGACACAAGGTCTCTCTGTGTAGCCCTGGTTGTCCTGGAACTCACTGTGTAGACCAGGCTGGCCTCGAACTCAGCGCTCCACCTGCCTCTGCGTCAGAGTGCTGGGAGTAAAAGCCTGTGCCACTGCTGCCTGGCTAGAAAACGTTTAATTACATTTTTATTTGTTGTGTACAGGAGTGCCACAGGGCACACGTGGAGGCAGAGGACAACCTGTGGGGATCGCTTCTCCTCTTCTTGGGCAGAGCTGAGGTTTTCAGGCTTGGTCAGCAGCACTCTCTCCTCGCCCAGTCCACCATCTTGTCTGTTGCTGACACAGGCTCTCGCTGGGACCTGGGCCTCTTTGGCTGCGAGGTCGCCTGGCCAGTGAGCTCCCGGGGTCCTCCTGCCTGCCCACCTCCCTGGGGCAGAGACAACAGGTACTACAGCCTTTCATGTAGGTGTCGAGGACCACACTTCGGGCCTCAAGTTTGCAAGGCAGGCGCTTCATGGACGGAACTGTCCCCACACCCGTCCCTGTCCCCTCGTGAGTGCCACCGCCGGTGTTGGACTGACGCAGGAAGTCCTGAGGGCTGGGGTTAGAGGTTAACATTCATTTCACTACCTCTGGGCAGCATGGCTCTGCAGGTCGCAGTTTTAAGGAGCGGGGGTCCACACCATGTTCTGGAGGGATGCTGACACTGGGGGCTGAAGGCTGTGACCTCTTACCCCGCATTAGGGCCGTAGTTCATGCTGCCACAGACACGTTAACAAGAGCACGACAGAGCACGGTTACCACAGGAGTCTTCAGGTCAAAGCCCCGGCTGGGTGTCAGTTCTCAGGGTTAGGCTTGACACACGAGGGCAGCTGTGTAGAATTGTGACTGGGCAGGGCTTGTCACCTCACAGAACTTGGCCAGGCCCACCCACTGTCAGGGCCTTTCTAAGACACTCCTTCCTCCCAAGACCGCTGCAGAGGTATCTACGACCTAAGTCAGACAACTCAGTTCAAAGAACTTTTTTATGGACAGTTCTTACATGGAGAATTGGAGAGACAGAGAACCTGTCTGTTTTGGCCTGAGACAGGTTTCTGGCTGTCCTGGACTTCCTTTGTAGACCAGGCTGGCCTCGAACTCACTGAGATCTGCCTGTCTCTACCTCTGGGACCAAAGGTGTGCACCACCATGCCTGGCTAAGTTTGTTAAGTTTCATGGTTGGTGCTGCAAACCAACACCGTTTGGTGTGACCCAAACGGGTGAGAGTCACAGCATATGAGGGCCCCGGGGCACAGAGGAGGGCTGAGGCTGGAGGCTTGCTTCTGAGTCCCTTCAGCTCCAGGCCCTCAGCTGGCTACTGCGCCCTCTTGAAGGCCCCGGCAGGATTACAGTGATGGGAAGGAGTGGGCTGACACAGGGAAGATTGGGCCTGGGCCTGCAGCACCCTCTCCCTCCTACTCCACACAGCTGCCCCGGGGTCAGCAGCACAGGACAAACCCCGGTCCTCTGACCCAGCCTTCCTTGCACAGGCCCTTCCCTAACTGTGCTTCTGTGCCTCAAGATGCTCAGCACACACCAGTTCACACCAGCTCATACCAACTCACACTGTGTTTTCTGGCTCCTGACCTCAGCCTCCACAGTGCACTCTGGCACTTTTACTGTTCTTGCCCTCTGGGGAGTGTCCTGCCTGGATCCCGGGGCCCTACTGTTGAGGTAGCTCTTCATGCTTCAGCCCCTGAAGGGCGAATGGGTGTGTCTCCTGAGGCAGGGTTTGAACTCTCTGGTTCCATGATACTCAGCTGAGCTGTGCCAGAGAACCCAGACCCCTTTTCTGATTGGGAACCCATCCCCACAGACATTCAGTCTATTTCCTAACCTTGTTTCTCAGACAGCCTCAAAGCACCCCACCTGAGACTGAACTCCTGGGCCCAGCTTGAGGGAAGGACCCCAATTTCCACAGCCTACTGCTCCACGGTAGGCTCCAAGTGAACTCTTGGGGATCCCCGAGTCCCCTCCCCACCCCCACCACGGTGGACAGGATGCCCGCTGCCTGGTACCAGGGGGTCAGAGGAAGCCGGGGCCTCTGGGGCTCAGTATTTTTATCAGCCTAGGAAATGAGCGATGCAGAAGCGGAAGCTGTGTGGTCAGAGAGAGTGAACAGCCCGTGTCTCAGGGGAAGCCCCTCCAGGCTGGGGGCCAGACGCCAGGGAGGGACAAAGGGCGGGCGGCGGGAGCATGTCACGGCTCCTCCCGCTCTGGTCATGTAATCCTTACAGAGGAGGAAGCCAGGGCTTCAGAACGAGAAATCTGGGAGTGGCAGTGTGGACGCCAGCGCTGCCCGCCACCCCAGCTCAAGGGTCCCGGCTCCGTCCAGGCTCTTTGCATGCTGCTTCCGAAATCCCCAGCCTGTGAGAGGAACCGGATGCCTGGGTTGCTCACAGCTCCAGGCCTCTTCCCCGAATCACAGCAGCTTCCTCTCATAGCTAGCCCCTCCCACGGCTTAGCATCTGCCCGGCCTTGGGCTGGGGGCGCCTCCTAACCTCCATTTCTGCCCCGGTCTCAGGCCCCACCCCACCCATCCGTGCTGGGCCCCCTGGAGTAGAGCTGGTCTGTAGCCCTCACCGTCTTCTCTGATCACACACAGTACACACCTGCACAATTCTTGCCTCTACTTTTGTGAAAAAACTGAGGCCCCAGTTGTGTCAGGTGTTGGCAGTGGATCTGCCTGCAATGGCTCCATTTCCAGAGAGCCACCCAACAGTGGCGTGATGGGTCCCCTCCTCCGCCTTCCACTCTCAGCGTCTCGCTCTAAGCCCATCCCGGAAGAGCAGATCTTTAAGTAGAAGGCCAAGCCTGGGGTGCCCAGAGCCGGGGTCCAGGTTTAGGGTGGGGCCGGTGGGCAGCAGACGCCAGGAGCCCCCAAGAGACTGAGCAGGCCGAGAGGGAGCTTCTCGGCCGGATGGGCTCGGGTGTGGGTCTCCAGTTGCCCAAGATCAGACAACCCAGTTTACATAATCCGGCTCTTTCCAGCCTCCTTCCGCTTCTAATTTTAGCAGCTGAAATTCCCGCCCCCACAGGTTCTTCCTCCATCCCCTGACTCTACCCTCCATCCTCCCAGGTCCTCGTGGTCCCCGGCCCTGGCTGCCCCCAACTCAGATCACTAAGTGACTCAGCACAGGGAAGCCCTGAGCTGGGCTGAGGATGTGGTTCTGCTTGAGGAACGTGGGGGAGGAAAATGGCTTGTTCCTTTTCTGTCACTTGCTCACATCTATCTTCAACAGAGACTGTGGTGTGGTCAGGACCCCAGTGGGGGAGCCGTGGGGGGTCTGGGGATGACCTGGGCCTTCAGAGGGGCGATCTCAAGGCAGGCTGGGCCGTCTCCACTGAGAGCCAGCGTCTGACCACGTGCTGCAGGTGTGTGGGAGCTGCGGGTTTCGACAGCTGGGCGGGAAGGAGGTGTCATGGGTGATGAAAACCATAGCAATGGAAAAAGAGACTGGAGTGAGGACCAGGTCTTATTAGGAAACGGCGGCGCGGAGTGCAGTGGTAGTGCCACCCCCCCACCCCCGCACCCATTACGTTGGCCGTCCCATATCCTCTCTCCATCCCCATCCACGACCCGACGCTTCCTCCCGTCTGTCCTCCAGGCTGCATCCCCACAGGGTCCCGCTCCTTCCCGAGGGTCACTTGAGGGCCTCTGCGTGGCGGTTCAGGGCCTGGGAAAGGGCTGTCACAGTTCCCATCACACGGCCCAGCTCCCGGGTCTCGATCTGGCTTCGGAATCGCTGCAGGAAGCGGTCAGGGTGCCAGCGGATCTGCTGGACTCTCAAGTACCTCCTCAGAGCCCCCTGTTCCTCCAGAGGGGGGCCCCTGGCCACCAGGGCTGCAGCCATGGCCTCTGGGTCCCCTCCACCGGGGCAGGGCCAGGGCACGTCCCCGAAGCGCCAGAGGCTGGCCCTGCCCGGCCCTCGCATGTGCTCTGCCCGGGGCGCCGCCCTGGGAGGCTCCGGGCCTCTGTCCGCCGAGGCCTCTCGGGCCCTCCTGGCGCGGCTCTCCCGCAGTTCCTCCTCCTTGGCACGGGCTCGCTCCCGGAAGAGCCGCTGCTCCTCCTCTTGCTGTCGCCAGCTGTGGCTGGGGCCCTCAGCCCGTGGGGGTCGGCAGGACCCCTGCAGCTGCTGCCGCCGCTTCTGCGCGTGCTCTCGAGCCAGGCGGTCGGACCAGGCCGAGAAGGACTCGGGCTCCTGCGTGTCGCGGGAGGCGTCATCTGTTGTTGGCGAGAGGCTGGGGTTAGCGGGTGGCCAAGAGAGATGGCCAGGCAGAGGCACCTGGCAGGGCCCCGCCGCGAGCCCCGCCGCGGACGGAGGGCGGCTCGCGGCTCCTCACCTTCGAACCTCCCGAGGACCTCCTGCCACTCGTCCTGCAGCTCGCCCTGCAGCTTGCGCCGCCACTCCCGCTCCCGGGAGAGCTCCTCGTCCTCGTCCTCGTCCTCGTCCTCCTCGTCGTCGTCGGAGTCCCAGGGGGGCCCCCAGCCCAGGATCTGCCCAGGAGTCTCGCCATCCTTGTTCTTTATCCCCATGGCCGAGGGGCAGCGGCTCAGCAGCGGCAGGAAGAAGTCCGTGTAAGCTAGGGCAGAGAAGACAGAGTCAGCCGAGCGCCGCGCTGCTTTCTCAGAACCACCCGCCGCTCCTCCGGGCGGCACACAAGCAGTGCCCGGGCAGCCTACAGTGCTCTGGCTTGTCCCCCACAGACAAGGTCAGTTTGCTCCAAGTGCTACTGTAGCAAATGACGTTTTCTGGCCCCGGCTCCTGCCAGCTAGGACAACTCCAAATTCTTTAGACTATCTTTTTTCTCTTTGGTTTGAAACTATTATCACTATGGACACATTCCCAACTAGTTCTCACCTAAAACTACGAATGAAGATTAGCAGCACTCTGGAGGCACAGGCAGGTGCATGTCACTGAACTCGAGGCTAGCCTGGTCTACAAAGCAAGTTCCAGGGCAGCCAGAGTTACATGACTGACCATGTCTCGAAAACCCTGAACAAACAATAATATCAAAGCAGCGCGCGCTGGACCACCTCAGACACGTGCCGCCACTATCCATGCAGTAGAGCTGGTGAAGTCAGGCTTTCAGGAACTTCTCAGCCTTACTCAAGGGGGAAAGGGCGGCAAGGAGTGTGAGCCACCCAGAGGCCGCCTCCAGCAGCAAAGCAGGCGCCTTCTAAGTGACCAAAGGCAAGGGGCAGAGAAGTGGCTCTGAGGGCAGGAAAGGGGTGAGCAGCCTGGCGTCGGGGTTCTGAACCCTCATCTCACGGGGCAGACTATGGGGACTGCCCTCTCGGAGCCCCAGAGGCAGGCGCACGGGGCCGTTCCTGTGGACCTGGCTGGAGCTGGGCAGTGCTGCTCACCCACGGGAGGGTGGAGGGCTCTGCCGGGCCGGCCAAGGCGCCAGGCCCTCTGGAGCCACACGAGGGTGAGCGAGGCAGGCTTCCGCAGAGCTGCCCTCCCAGCTTCTTCCCACCAGGGCTCACTGCAGGGTGAGAGTGTACAGAGCGGGAGAGTGCGGTGTGTTTATGTGTGTCCAGGCCTTCGTGGAAGGTTCAACTCGGGTTGTGTGTGTGCGTGGTGCACTGAGGAAGGGTCTCACAGCCTCAGACTTGTGGTTCTCCTAGTTCCGGCTCATGTGTCACCACACCCACTTTATTAACAGAGTCCTTGGGGCACACACATCACACATGGTAAAATACACCCCAGAGGCTAGCCGTGGTCAGAAGTAAATTAAGATGGAGTTGTTGGTCTTGGGTGTTTTCGTTTGAGGCAGGGTCTCACTATGTAGCCCAGGCTGGGTTGAAACTTACAGCTTTGTTCATTAAGCATCTTTTATTTTCCACAGGAACCTACAGTCTGTCTGGGGTGTTCCTCTGTGAGCCTGACACACAGAACTCTCCTCACCCCTGGCTGTCAGCCTGTCTGCAAGGCCTCCAGCCTCACACCTCATGCATGTGGACTGGTTCAGTGTCTGCTGAGGGTGGGTGCTCTGAGTCAGGGCTTCCCACAGGGCAGGCCACCTTTCATGTTGCTAACACAGATTAAAAGCTGGTTTTATTAGGCCGGGCCTGGTGGCGCACACCTTTATCCCAGCACTCCGGAGACAGAGGCAGGTGATCTCTGAGTCTGAGGGCAGCCTGGTCTACAGAGTGAGTTCTAGGCACCCAGAGCTATGTAGAAACCCTGCTTAAAAAAAAAAAAGTTTATTAATACACATTTTTTGATATATTTCTGGCTACTAGTATTTACTTTGTGAATAACTTGTTTATAGCTTCATTTTTTTTCCTTTGGAAAAATTTTCATGTTCATACAGATTATCAGTTAAAACTGTCTTTTCTCCCCATCTATCCTTTAAAAGTTTTTAATTCTCTACCAGAAATTTCTTCTTGACTTCATTTCAGGTTTAGTGGTGTTGGCAGAGGCCAGAGAGGGATTCAGGTGCCTTGAAGCTGGTGCCACAGGCGGCCATGGCTGCCAGTGTGGGTGCTGGGAGCTGGCCCGGGTCCTCTGCAAGTCCTGTGCTTGGCCGCTTAGCCCCTCTGCAGCCCCTAAATCAACAACCTCACTGACATCTTCTCTTCTCTCCCTCCCTTTTTTTTTTTTTTTTTTTTTAGACAGGTTGACCTAGAACTCACAGAGACCCAGAAGCCTCTGCGTCCTGAGTGCTGGGATTAAAGGCGGGAGGCCCCATGTTTGGCGAACATGCATTTTCATACAGGGCAGACACATGAAGAAGTTTGCAGAGACGTTCACTTTGCGTGATGAGAGAGGCGTGGCCCTCTCTGCACCTCTCAGCACAGGCTCCCACTGAGCGCTGGAGACACAGCTCAGTGGGAGAGCGCTTGCCTAGCATGCACCATTGCTCTGGCCGGAACCTCAGTGCCACAGACAAGAAGAGGAGCTCCCGCCACCTCCCCCCACCACAGCCACACTTTCTGAACCAAGATCCATGGGTAACCAATGCTTCATTCTCTCAGGGACAGTGAGCCCCCTTTCTGGCCAGTTATTTGCGCCTCTCTTTGGGGTCGGTCTGGCCTGACCACCTGGGTTCACCCCATGAATCAGGAGGTCTCTGTGGTCAGAGAATGCCCTGGGTAGGCAAAGCTCAGGCAAGCCAGCACTGACAGGGGCCTGCTGCCCTCTAGGTGTTGCATCTCTGGACCTGTGCTGCATCTCTGGTAGTACGCCCTGGGTTTCATGACCTCTGACTCACCCAAAAACAAAGCAAACAAACTATTTTCCTTTATAAGGCTTCCACTCCCGGATGGGAACACTGCTATGGAATGGCCTGCTAAGTGACAACCCTGTGCCACAACTCCACCTCTCTGCCAGCATTTGGGAGAATTCCAGGAGTCCTTCTACCCAGTACATCGTGGGCTGAGTACAGAGCCCTAACGGGTACCTCCCTGAGCTCAGCCTCTGGCGACATCCTCCATAACCTCCCTCCTCTGTGACCAGCACCTCTCCTCCTGGCAGCACCCCACTTTCCCAGCTCCCTCCTCTAAGTGCACCGCTCTTCACCCCCACAGACCCTCCCACATGTTCATTCAGGGACATCAGAGAGGGAACTCAGAGACACTTACCACACCCTTAACATCTGCCCCTTGACCTCAACCCTGCATGGCTGTGTGTCCCCTTCACCTGACAGTCCTGTCCCAAACACGACTGCTCTAGGTCCAACAGACAGCAGTATCCCTGAACCCAGCAGATCTCCAGCCCCACCGCTGGGGCCTCCCCTTGCCTCCTCCTCCATCTCTCTTGTTTTAGGGAATGGCTGCATTTGGAACCCAAACTTCCAGTTGCATGGCCAAAATATGACAGTGTTGGCTGCCTCCATCCTTCGGCTTGAACTAGGGCAACTCTCTGTCCAAAGTCAGCCACTATCCTTGCCTGCTTTGTCAGGAATGCAATACTCTGGAACTCTGTCACCAATTTTCTTTTCTTCCCAACACAGGGTTTCTCTGTGTAGGCCTGGCCATCCTGGAACTCACTCTGTAGACCAGGCTGGCCTCGAACAAATCAGCCCATCTCTGCCTCCCTGAGTGCTGGGATTGAATGCGTGCGCCACCACCCTCTGGCAAACTGAGCTTTTCAACACTCCAAACACAGACAAGTGCCTCCCAGCCTGCTGGCGCATGGGCCGATGACGTGGGTCTGCTGCTGCCTCCTGCCAGGGAAGCGACTGAAGAGTCACGTCTGGCGAGGAAGCAAGCACAGTAAAGACACAGAGAGGCAAGAGTGTGAAGACGCTTTGGGTGAGGAAGGTGAAAGGAAAAGGTTAGTTTTAGTTAAGGTCGTTTGTATGTGTAAACAAAGCTTCTCCTAAGGTACGATGACTGGATTTTTCCGAAGCAGAAAAGACAAGGGCAAAGCTAACAAGTGTGCGTGTGTGGAGGGTGGTCTGAACCACCAGGTCTGCAGCAGACAAAGCCTGAAGAAGGTGAGCTTGTGCCGATCAGGGCACCACACCCCGGGTCAGCGCAACGCACGACTCACAGCTAAGGCCCGGCCTCTGCCTCCCACAAGCACATGGGATGCGGCTCTGAACTCAGAACGCTGACCGGAAGCTGGCTGCAGCTGACACACATTTTGCCATGATGATTATTTTCTGCCAAGTTTGTCAGGCTTTCTGTTACTCTGAAAACTGAGTTTTCACGAAACGAGGATTTTGCTCATTTGTTTAAGCCAGGTGTGGTAGCACACATCTTTAATCCCCTCACTCGTAAGGCCCAGGCAGGAAGATCTGCCTGTTCCAGGCCAGCCTGGTCTACATAGTGAGTTCCAGAACAGCCAGGGCTACATGGAGAGACCCTGTCTCAAAAGACAACAACAGCACGCT
Organism: Meriones unguiculatus; assembly: GCF_030254825.1. Taxonomy (NCBI): domain Eukaryota; kingdom Metazoa; phylum Chordata; class Mammalia; order Rodentia; family Muridae; genus Meriones; species Meriones unguiculatus. The sequence continues at coordinate 1,686,651 of NC_083363.1, read as the reverse complement.
AATAACTATCAGCACAGAACAATACCTTACCACTGTCCCCAGGAGTCCCCGCTTCCTCCTCCCAGGGAGTCGGTGCTCCCCAAACCGGCAGGGTCATCGATCAGGTGCCCGGCTGCAGCCGCACTTAAGTACCAACAGCTGTAGACCTCAAGACATGATGGAGCCACCTCTCCAAGACACACAATGTTTTCCAAAGCGTGCTCGAGGCGAGAGGCAAGGCAGATGCATTAGAACCCATCCAAGCGCAGGGCCGACACTCTCTTCAAAAGGGGTGTCAACTGCTACACGAGGCCAGAGAAATCCTGGGCCTGGGATGGCTCCTGGCTGGGGGAGGAGTGGAGTTAGCAAGGCTCCCACGCACCCTCATCTACGCTCGCCAGGCCAAGCCTTTCTGGAGCTGCCATAAAGATGTCCCAAGATGCTCTATGCTCCAGCCTGTAACACACAGCTTTGATTCCTCCCTCTGGGGTCTCGGGACCCCTCCCTCCTAGAGCCTGTGCAGTGTAGGAGAGCCCTGCCAGGGAAAGCGAAGACAGAGCTTCCCTCACACGCACCCTGCTCACGAGTTCTAGAAGGTACGGGATGGTAAAAACAAAGGCCTCCAGAGGCATGCCTCAGGGGACATGCCAGTCCGAGTCTTACTTCCCTGGTCCTCAGCCGGTCAGCCCCGGCTGTCATTCGAGGGCCACTCGGAACAAGCACAGCCATCAGAACCCGGGATCATGTCTGCAGGGTGCCCTCAATCTTCTCGGAAGGTGGAGAGGGCAGCTCTAATGATGCCGAGGCCTCATCAGCAGCTCTAATGATGCCGAGGCCTCATCAGCGGCACCCTAAACTCAGCAGCCTTGTTCCACTTGCTGCCCAGCCACACTCCCAAGACCTGCATGGCTGGTCCTTCTCCCAGAGACCCCCTGCAGCCCCGGGGTGCTATGCCAGTGGGACAGACTGCTGAGGCTGCTGCTGAGCACAGGGAAGATTAGCTCCAAGCCCAAGCTCACCCTTTAGGGAGCACTTCACATTAGCCCAGGAACTGGATTTATCATAAAACCCTTGCTCCTACCTTTAACCGCAGCACTTAAGAAGCAGAGGCAGGCATATCTCTGGGTTTGAGGCCAGCCTGGTCTACAGAGTGAGTTCCAGGACAGCCAGGGCTACACAGAGAAATCTAGTCTCGAAAAACCAACTAACCAACAAATCAATCAAAAGCAACAAACAAACAGAAAGCAATCCTCCATCAGAACAAAAGGCCCTTCGAAGTTACCTGGGCTGGGCCCTGTCAGTTGCCCTATTCCACTGCAGCCACAGTGCCAGGACTGTCCCTGTGGGCTTTGTGGAAGTAGGCTGTTCTGGTCAAAGTCAAGTAGCCTGTCCCATTTGCTGCCTGGGGACCCCTCTGTTTTCCTAGGGGACCAGGTAAAACTTGTCCTCAGACACCCCAAATCCTCCTGAGTGTCTCTCTCCTTGCTGAGCCCTAACGATATAATTTTTGAAACTCAGCCGGACAGTGGTGGCGCATACCTGTAGTCTCAGCTCTTGGGTGGCAGAGGCAGCGGATCTCTGTGAGTTTTAGGCGAGCCTGGTCTACAGAGCCAGTCCAGCTCAGCCAAGGCTATACAGAGAAACCCTATCTCCTTAAAAATGGTTTTTAAACATATTTTCAGGTATCTGAGTATCTCCCGACGTCTATGTATATATGCTTCGTGGTGTCTGATGCTTGCAGAGGTCAGAAGAGGGTCAGGCCCCTGGCCCTGGAGTTACAGTCGGCTGTCACCTGGGTGCTGGGAACTGAACCTGGGCCTTCTGCATGAGCACCAGTGCTTGACTGAGGAGCCCTCTCCAGCTCATGCTCCTCCTATGCCCTCCAGGCACTGAGGGACCCAACCTCTTAAACTCTGGGTCGTCCCACCTTTACTCCCACACCCCAACATGCCAGGCTCTCTCGACACACACAGCATTGCTTTCCATCCTAATGGCCACTCCTGCACTCTCCTGCAGTCCCTCCGGCACCTGCAACCCCCCCTTCCCTGCCTTAGTGTCCTCCAACTTCCCTACAGGCAGCGTGACACTGCTCTTCCAGAGGTCCTGAGTTCAATTCCCAGCAACCACATGCTGGCTCCCAACCATCCATACTGGGATCTGGTGCCCTCTTTCGGCCTGCTGACAGAACACTGTCTACATAATAAATAAATCTTTATCTGCTTACTGAGCCCTGGTTGCAACCTGCCTCAGTGTGTCACAACACCACTGCAGAGCATTCTCTAAGGAGCGGGCTCGGGCCAGCAGAAGGCCAACCCTAGGAACTCAAGACACTCTGGGACTAGAAGAAACAGCTTATACCCCAAGACACAGCCCACAATAAAGGGATGAATGTGCACCCGAGCATCTGGACATGAGCCCACAGAACTGGTGCTGAGGGCAGACCCCTGCCGTCTGCAGCAACACATTCTCCCCTGCAGCCTTCCCTGCCTCTGGCACTCCCCCTCCCATGTGGCTCAGCATGGCCTTGAATTGCCTGTGTGGCCAAGGCTAGCCTCGAACTCAACCCTGCTGCCTCAGCCTCCCTGGCACAGGGATTACAAGGCCTGTGCCACCATGCCTGGCTCTGGTAAATTCTTTCACCACCCATCTCCTGACAGGCAGGGCTTGTGAAACCTGGGAGGGGTCACAGAAGACAAGTGTGCTGAGGTGACAGATCTGTGGGTGTGCGGAGGCAGGGTGGAACGTAAACTGAGCCAGTCATTTTAAGACAGGGCTGCCTCTTACCTGCACTGTGCAGGGTGAGAGGGCGGCCCGGAGCGGGCGGAAGTGCAGCGTGTCACAGAACACACAAGCGCGCAGCTGCAGGCCTGGGCCCCAGCTCCTGGGGAGGCAGTCAGGAACAGTGCAGGCCAAGAGCAGCCGAGGCTGCACAAGCGGCCACTGTCCACTAAAGGAGAAACAGGGTGGGGGAGAGGCTCGGCGCGCTCTCTGGTGTGTATGAGGCCCTCGGTTAAAGTCCCAACACTAGGAAAAAAGCAAACTAAAGGAGGCTCGCCCACACCTGTAGCCCTGAACTCAGGCAGGGAACCAGGTGGTGGATCGGCAGACAGGTAGATACATCTCTGTAAGTTCATAGCCATCCTGGCCTACAAATCGAGTTCCAGAACGGCTACAGAGACCCTGTCTCAGAAAACTAACCACCAAACCTGATCAGAACAACAAACAAACCTTAAACTCTAAACATCAAAAGGATGGCTTGTTTGACGACACCCCCTGCAAAAAACCCAGCAATCAGACAAGTACAGTTAGCGAGTGTCTGCTCAGCTCACCCTACTCCACAGGCCCCACTGATGGCCCTCCCACTGCCGAGACTGCTTTCTCATTGTGCTCTAAAGCAAGTCCCCAGGGGCCGGGCGTGGTGGCGCAGCCTGTAATCCCAGGGCTCGGAGAGGCAGAGGCAGGTGGATCTCCGCGAGCTGGAGGCCAGCCTGGTCTACAAATTGGGTCTAGGACAGCCAGGGCTACACAGAGAAACCCTGCCTCAGAAAAGCAAGTAAGGAAACAAACAAAAAGTCACCAAAAGCATAAAAGGTGGGACCTCTTCTGGCCTCCTATGGAGTGTGATAAACCTGCTTAATGACTTCAGAGAACTTGGGCATCTCTGCCCTAACATGGGCATCCTGACGATCCACTTAATCTGTTTGCTGGCAGCTGTAGGAGATGGAGACTCCGGGGTTAGAGCGCCACCTGGTGGCAGATGACAGGGAAGCCCCTGAGAGGAGGCCAGGGTTTGGGAGCTCAAGGGTAGATGGAGTTTCTTTGAATGTTGCAACCCGTCTGCTGTGACATTTCAGACAAGTCGCTGGGCCTCCTAGAAAGGCCTCTCTCTGCCACTGTGTGAAATGCTCCACATACTTCTTAGAATTCAGCGCAAGGATGGTGGCACCTACTCCAGCGCCAGGAGCTTTAACTGAACCACATAAAAACAGCACACTTAGCAAAACTACAGCTAATCTGCAGCTCACGTGCTCACCACAACTTTCATTTCAGACCAAACAGGCTCCAGAGGACCCGTGAGCAGCTGCCCCAGGTACTGCCTTTGTTACCAGCCAGGAGCAGCCTTTTGAACTGTAGCAAGCGACTCGACTATGGGTATAGCGTCTCCCAAGAGCATACCTAGGCATTGTAAGGGCTAAAACTGCCTTGGGAAAGTGACCGCTGGTCACTTGGGCCAGCTATAAGTTCCTATACAAGGTGACCCCGCGCCAAAGGTCCACTGCCCACTTACCTGCCCTCCTCTCCCTTAAACAGCCTTGCTTGCTGCAGAAGTCCAGAGCTGCCTTTCTGCATTTGGCACAACGCATTTTTTTTGCCCTTAAAAACTCAAATTAGAGGGTGAGGCTGCTTCCAGCTTGCTACTCTGCTTGAAACAGTCCCAGTAGTGGTAAACAAAGATTAAATAAAAATTCCACACGACTTATTCAGGAGTCTTGGGGATTTTTCTCTTCAGGTACCCCATAATAAAATAAAATTATGATAATAATAAAATCAGCTGGCCAGCTGCAGCCTGAACTTGACACACATCCTCTCTCTCTCTCGTTTTTCAAGACAGGGTTTCTCTGTGTAGCCCTGGCTGAACTCGCTTTGTAGACCAGGCTGGCCTCGAACTCACAGAAATCTGCCTGCCTCTGCTTCCCACAGTGCTGGGATTACAGGCATGCACCACCATGCCTGGCTCAAAATTCCTCTCTTTAAGCTAAAATAATAATAATAATAATAATAATAATAATAATAATAATAATAATAAATAAAATCCAAACCTATGCAAGCCCATCTTATTCATGCTAAGCAGAATTAAAGAAAAGGGTCTTTTTCTCTTTTTGACCAAGGAGAGGCCAAGCTGGAGATGAGAAAAGGCAGCAGCAGGGTTGGTGATGCCATGTAGAAGGCGGTCTCTGGACACCCCCCCCCCCCCCCCCGTGGTTCTAGCCAGGAAGCTGCTGTCACTGCAGAAGCAACCCCTTCCACACTGTTCTCAGACCTGCAGACGTGGCAGAGCTCTTCCAGCAGTCTGCTACCTAGGTCACCTGGCTGGGGTGCAGGGGCGCTGGGGCGCTGGGGCGGCAAGCACAGAGCTTCTGGCAGAAACCACTGAGGGTTATGCTCAGCAGGATGAAGCTAGTCCCACAGCCTCCCCTAGGTCAGATCTGCTTGATGGTCCTCTTGAGGATCCTAGGCCTTGCCCAGCCTGGCCTAGAGGTGAGTGGCATGCTCCTGAGTGCTGGGGTTACTAGAGTGCACTGTGAATCCCTGTCTTTCTAGGGGACTAGGTCGTTTCTGGGCTGGTGAGCTGCCAGGAGCACAAATGGAGAACAGAAGGAGGCTGTTTGCACCATGAAGCCGTTACCATCCAGCTGAGATGTTTTGTTGTTATTCTCAGGGTTTCTCTGTGTAGCTCTGGCTGGCCTGGAACTCGCTCTGTAGACCAGGCTGGCATTGAGCTTACAGAGAGAGGGCTGACTGTCTCTGCCTCCAGAGTGCTGGTTAAGGTCTGCACCACCAGCTTTAAATTAGAATTTTGGTAGAGACTGAGGGAAACGGGTCCCCAGGGCATTTCTGCTTTTCAGGAGTATATGTCAAGGAACAGGAATCTGTTCACAGCACAGAAGCAGCACGCCTCCCTGCAAGGTCTCTCTCCCGGCCCAGCGATCACGTGATAGGCGGCAGGAACACTCTGTAAGACCTTTGGGGCCTGTTACAAAGGTTGCTATTGTTTTAATTCTGCAGAGAGACACAAACCAAGCTGGGGAGTAATGGGACGAGCTTTTTGCAGCTGACCCCAAGCCATCAACTGCAAGGCTGTGCTACAGGCAAACAGCCGTCAAAGAAACAAAGTAATCACTAATCCTCAAAGTTAGGAAAGAAAAGGCTGCAGGCCGGGAGGCTGGGAGTGGTGACCCACGCCTGCAGTCTCAGCACTTAGGACGCTGCGGCCAACACGCTGCGGCCAACCCGAGATACACAGCCAAGAGCCCGACTCAAACAACCAGAAAGTCACACCACGCTAAACCAAACACAAACACACCCACAGCCGCTGTTTGGTTGGTGCTGGGATAAGCTTATGTTTCTGTAGCTTGAGAAGGGGCTCTCTACCCACACAGAGATCCTCCTCCTCTGTGTGCTGGGGTCAACGGCCTGAGCCACCGCACCAGGCTTTCATTCCCCAACCATTAGCTGTTCCGATCGGTTCCGCTTCTCACGACCAGTTTCCCACGGACCCACTCACCGTCGGGGCCCTGGCGGGCAGCAGCGTGCAGCGCCGTGTCGCCGTGTCGGTCCTGGTGGGCAGGGTCGGCCCCGAGACGCAGCAGCAGGCACAGGGCAGGGGCATCGTGGCGGGCACAGGCCCGGTGGAGAGGTGGGGGCTGGCCAGCGTCCACGTCCAGGCCGGGATGTCGTTGGAGGAGAGCCTGGGCGCGCACCAGCCGTCCTGCAGACAAGTAGCGCCGGAAGCGGCGCTCTCGGCGTTGCCGGCGGGAAGCAGAGGCCATGGAACTCTGGGACTGAGGACGAAGCGGGAAACGGCAGCGGTGAGGACCATCTCAGCCTCGCCCCGGGCTTCTCCCTTCTCCTCCCACCTTCCCCCTCGCACGTCCAGAGGAGCGCGACCTCTTCTAAACTCTCGTCCCTTACCAGACGACAGGCGTGAGGGGGGAAGAAAATGGAGTTGGGGGCTGGGGGCCACGGACTTAGTTTTCGATGTAATTTTTGAGAAAATGGTACGTAGCTGTTTTAAGGCTCCGGAGCCCAAGAAAAAAGTTAATTCTTAACTTTGGGGTGGGGGTGGGGCAATCAAGCAAGGCCGGATGGGGGCATTTTCACCAGCCAGAATCTGAACTGCGGGGAAGTCCCGAGGTCGGAGGATGAGCTAGAAATGGAATCTAATGTACCCGACAGACAGACGTGGAGGCCCCGTCCTCTGGGGCCCGGGGGGAGGGGTTACTCATCAGACCTGCTCCCCGCCCCCCAAGGACCCTCAGCTGTAGGCCGGAGGCCGGGGTGGGAGACGCTCGCAGAAGGGAGGCGGGGAGGAGGCGCTCCGGGCTGGAGGAAATGACGCGGGGGCACGCGCACGATTCGGGCGGAAAGGGACCGGGAGCCCCAGCCCGGAAACCGTCCGCCCCCGGGTCCGGAGGGGAAACGCCACAGTTGCGACAAAGGGTCCCCCCGACCGGAAAACAGGGTTAGAGGCTACTGAGGCAAACAAAGCCAGGGCCGGGGGACAGCAGGGCTGTTTTCAGGTGTATCTCGGACTCCTACCTCGGAGAGAACGGGTATTTTAATAACGGGTGGAAAAATTAAAAGAGAAAAAAAATTACAGTGAAAAAAGTTTAATCCCAGCACTCGGGAGGCAGAGGCAGGCGGATCTCCCAGTTCGAGGCCAGCCTGCTCTGCAGAGCGAGTTCCAGGACAAGCGGGCAGTCTTGAAACACCAATACAAACAACAAACAAAAACCAACCGAACACAAACCAAAAAGCTCACAATGAGTCTAGGTATACGGGTAAATCCAAAAGGAAAACACACGAGAAGACACCAGGAAGGCCAGCGCAGGGCAGGGCAGCAGGGATCTTGCAAACGTTCGGATTTGGGAAACGTGTTCAAGAAGATGGAGCCTGAAAGGGGGGAAGGGCGGAGGGAGGCGTGGAGAGACAGCGTTCGGAGTGCGGTGACGCGCGCTGCTCCTTACCTCCCCACTCCATCCTCATCGTCTCTGCGTCTCCTCTGAGACCGCCACTCAACGTCTCCCACCCAAACACCGCACCCTCCTCTTCCCCCGGCCTCATCCTCACGGACCTCGGGGGCGCGGCCAGGCCCTGCACCTGCAGCAGATAGTCAGCAAGGCTGGTCTCTGTTGCCCTCGGGCGGCCGCGCGGGGCACTACCTCGGTGAGGCTCGCAGGGAGGACCAGTCACCGGCTGAGGATGAGCCACCCACCCGGCGCAGGAGGCTGAGTGAAAACGGCAGCACTAAGACCCAGTGGGAGTGGAGGACTGCAGCAACGGGCCGGAGGAGTAGGCGCTGTGGGGTGGGAGCCGGCTGCTACCTTGGTCGCCTTCGAAACAGCATCCTCACTAGTGGCAAAAATGGCTAGTCAGTCCCAGGGTATCCAGCAGCTCCTCCAAGCTGAGAAGCGGGCGGCGGAGAAGGTGGCCGATGCCAGGAAGAGTGAGCCTCCTCTTTCCTCCTAGGAATCTGGAAGGAGAGTTGAGGGCTCCGGGAGAGGGGACATTTGAGTCCTTGGGGAAACCCAGGGATAGGAGACAGAGCTGGGGACTGTCGAGCATTTGGTTGATGGACAGGAGGCCGAATAACTTTCTGGAGGCGCCGATCCCTGCTCACACACCTGGCTGTGTGTTGGGGTCCATATCTGTCCTTCTGCTTCCAGGGAAGGCCCGGCGACTGAAGCAGGCGAAGGAGGAGGCTCAAATGGAGGTGGAGCAGTACCGCAGGGAGCGGGAGCAGGAGTTCCAGAGCAAGCAGCAGGCGGTGAGTGCAGGGGGAGCAGGGATGGGCCCAGGTGCAAATTGGTGGGCGCCCCTTGTAAGATGTTATGTAGGTGACTCAACAGGAAACTGGGGTATCTGAGGGCCTCAGAGGCCCTGACAAGGACCACAATGGTAAAGCTTTGACAGGATCTGGAAGGTCTGGAGTTTCAGGGGACACGTGAGGGCAGCCTTCACCGTCTGTGTGGAGTGTAGCAACGCTGATGGTGGGTGACCGAGTGTTACGGTTGTTGTGGTGAGAAGATGGGGATTTTACAGGCTTGGTTTTGTTTTTAGGGTGAGGTTGCATGTCTTAGAAGTAGGGATTATGCTGACCTGTTTGGTTTCTGGATTTTTTTGTGGAGTGGGAATAGTTTTCTTCCCAGGCTTTATTTGGGGTCATTCCCTCTACATGTTGGGACCTTTCTCTGTGTCTGTTTTTCTACTCCCGCTACCTCCCCAGGCCATGGGCTCTCAGGGGAACCTGTCTGCCGAGGTGGAGCAGGCCACGAGGCGTCAGGTCCAGGGCATGCAGAGCTCCCAGCAGAGAAACCGGGAGCGCGTCCTGGCTCAGCTTCTCGGCATGGTCTGCGACGTCAGGCCCCAGGTCCATCCCAACTACCGGATTACTGTCTAGAACCACTGCTTAGGGATACATCCCTGGAGTCTCACTCCTCTGCCTGCTCCTTCCACAGAGAAATGCAAGTCAAAATCATTTGTGTAGCATGCACAGAGCCCGGGCTCAATCCATAGTCCCCCCACCTCACCCTAAAAATCACTTCGCATAATAATCTCTTCCTGGGTGGTGACAGAATCCAATATGCTCCCGTGAGACTTACAAATAGCCTATTCCACCTCTGTGTTCTTGGACACCCACTGGAAACAGGATGGACAGCCCACGCCGCCCTCATCAGATCCCTTTGGGAGCATGTGTGTGGTGGCAGGCACCCAGACTTCAGGGGTGGCGGATTTCTGCTCCTCTCCACCCCTGCTCCCTGCTGGCTGCAGTACTGGGACAGGAGGCCTCGGTGTCCTTGTAAGCTGCTTACCTGTCAGGTGTCTGCTGTGAGTCCTCCCGTGTAAGGATTTAGCGTGGTTCTAGATGGTAGTAGTGGCAAACCCGTGCTATGACCCCACCCCTGGCTGGCCTGCCGAGTCCTAGCAATGCTTCCTTGACTTTCTTCCTGGCACTCTAGTTCTGCTGTCATTGTGACTCTGGTAATCCTCTCAAGGATCCCCTTCTCGTGCTCGCAATGGCAGTCATGACCCCTGGTGACGTCATTAGCCCCTCAGAGTCCCAAGTATATTTTGAACCTCTCAGTATTTGTCTTTGTCTCTTCGTTGGCTGGCCCCTTTTATCTGCCCGCCCCCCAGCTACTGCTTTCGAGAGCCAAGTGACGCTGCGACACCACAAGCACAGACCCCGTTTTGTGCCCTCAGCACCTCACTTCCGTATGTAATTGCAGTGTCAATAAAGCAGGGATGGATACGTTCTCCTTCCGCCTCACCATTTCTCCTTCTGATGCACTTTCCTCAGAGTTCTGCATTTATGTATCCCCCAAACACTGGGAAACTTTTGGAGAAACAAAAGCTCATAGCACTGTGTTCTCTCTCTCAAGTGTGTGGTTCTTGGGACTGGAGGGCTGTACATTATAACTGCAAGAGAAAAGTGGGCAAGTCAGAACAGCACTGTTAGCACCTGAGGGGGGTGTGTTTGTGAGAGAGAGTCACTCTGTATCTTACTACATATCCCTGACTGTGCTGGAATTTGCTATGGAGACCAGGCTAGCTTTGAACTCACAGAGCCCCACATTCCTCTGCCTCTTGGATACTGGAATTAAAAATATGCATCACCATGCCTGGCTCGGCTTTATGTTGAGGTATTGGCTCTCCTCACATATGTGGTGATAAGGTTGTTGTGTCCCCAGAGCCTAAGCTCAGGTAGCACTTGGACATGATTGGCAGCTGGCAAATGCTGTGGAATAAAATGGTGCTCAGGAGTGGGAGCTGCCGGTCCGTGACTGCCATTCCTGCATCGGTTCTCTTCACTATGGAAGGCAAGACCAAAGAAGCCTGTGCCCAGTCCAGCCTGGCAGACCAAGGGGGAGTTGTTGGCAGCAGCGTGGTGGTAGGTTACCCATGGGAGTAGTCTCATCAGAAAGCCACCCTCCATCACCAGAGTCCTCTGCGTGACTTGCACACAGGCCCACCCGAGCCTCCTGTCACAGAACTGTACTGCTGACGTAGTCTGGGAGAGGGGCTCAGGGGCTCCGGCTTCAGTCTTCCCGGTTGCTCCACTCTCATCAGGAGGGAGTGTTTCAGTCAGGACGGGAAGTAGCTACACAAACCCACCAGAGTTTTGAAGACGGAGACAGACTTAATGGGAAGCTGGAGGCTTACATCCTGGTGTTCCTCTTCTAGCTGCATTGCTTTGGCCATCTTGCTTTACTTCTCTGTTTGCTTATGTTTATAGGAATAGTGGCCCAGGGCGTGGCCACTATTCCTTTAATCCCAGCACTTGAAGGCTGAGATGGGACAATTGAGAGTCTGAGGCCAGTGTAGGCTATAGAACAGACTCAAACTCACTAACAAAGCAAGAGTGCAGGGCTGGAGAGATGGCTCAGAGGTTAAGAGCACTGGCTGCTCTTCCAGATGTCCTGAGTTCAAGTCCCAGCTACCACATGGTGGCTCACAACTATCTATACTGGGGTCTGGTGCCCTCTTCTGGCACATAGGTGTACATGCAGATAGAGCACTCATTCATACAATAAATAAATATGAAAGGTAAGACAGATGGGGAGGGCTTGCGCTAGGCCACCAGCCCAGCTTTCTTTGTTTTGGTTTTTGGAGGCAGGGTTTCTCTGCGTAGCCCTGGCTGTCCTGGACTCACTTTGTAGACCAGGCTGGCCTTGAACTCACAGAGACCCGCCTGCTCTGCCCCCCCAGGGCTGGGAGTGCAGGTGGGCGCCACTGTGCCCTGCTTACGGCCCAGGTTTCAAGCCTTGTTAAAATCGCTGTTAACGAGCTCTTCACATCTTTATTGTAAGGGCTCTTCTGACGTTCACCTTCCTGTAAACAGGCAGTAGTTTGACTCGCTGCTGGCTGTTGGGCAGGTCCTTCCTGCCTTGGCTGCCTTAAGCAGGACGGTCGGTCAAACAGCCAGAATGGCCATTTTGAACAGGCTATAACTGCTATGAGGAAAACCACACGTGACGTGGTGAGGACAGCTAATTGCTCCAGCTCCTGAAGGTGTGGCCTCAGCCAGGTTGGCGTGTGTCCTGCCCGGCCCCCCAACCCTCTGTGGTGCGGCGCAGCTTCCCATAGTCCTGTAGCAGGAGGACGTGTTAAGCGCCTAGTACTGTGATTGGTGCAGACACAAGCCTCCATTTGCACGAGTTTGCTATGATTGGTGCAAACACCCTTTGTGGTTGTAAAGCAGGATGTTTGGCTCACTTGGAAGGTCAGCTGGGATAAGCCTTACTATTTTAGCCTCTTCAGTACTTCGACATTAGGTCCCATAACAAGCTTCTTCTGAGAGGTCTCCTCTGGCTTTTTAGGCTGAGCGGGTTATGGTAGGAAGACAGATGTGGCTGGGAGAGCTGCCGACAGGGTCTCTAGCCGAGTTCCTGGGAACTCTCTTCAAAGCCAAAGGTCCAGATACCCGACTCTCTGGCACCCCCACCGCCTCTTATACAAACGCTGTGCGGTCCGCGTCTTAAGACTGGGGTCTCCACGAGGATGCCAACACCTGAGGGGGCCACGGGCTACGCCCCCAGCTGTCAAACGCTGAGGAATCAAAAGCTGCCAGGCCCAGCCCGGCGAGCTTGCGCGTTGAGCAGAACGCAGCCCGCTGGCTGCTAACAATGATAGCTACTTAGTGTCAGTGTGCACAAAGGGGAGAGCTGGCTCTTGTATTTACGCAGCGAGGCAGCCGGACATCACTTCTGCTGTTTGCAGCCTCTCAGAGAAGGGAGTACCACAAACACCAGCGAAGGGGAGATCAAGGCTCAGCAACGGGGCTGCTCTAGTTCCTAATAACTGTGGGACGCCGCACGCCCCTCCAACGCCACCCACTTGCTGCACGTCGGACAGATCGTGCCTCCAGCTCCCAAGCTGCTACATGCCGACATCATTTCGGATAAATCCTAGGTGTTCTCCCCGCGACGTACAGAGCGTGGCCCCGCCCCGCCCTGACTAAGCTCCGCCGCCCTCGGGTCACCTTGACTACCAGGCCGAGGACCCCGTGAGAACCTCCCGCCCTGCGCGCCCAGTCCCCGCTGCCCGGAGAGAGGTGTCCACAGAGAAGCCTGGCGTGGCGAACAAAGACGCGAAGCCCATCGTGGAGCTGAAGGGCGTGGAGAGGCGTAGAAAGACACCAGGGAGGGGACGGCGGACGAGACGTGATCTTGGCGCCGCGGCGGCAGGGTAGGCTCCCTTAGGCGCGTCCCGGAGCAGCCCCGGTGCGCGCGCAGCGAGAGGCGTGTCCGGGCCGGGCTTCCGGCACCCCGCGCCTGCGCCCCGGCCGCCGGGGAGGAGGGCGGAGAGGGCTGGAGCCGGAAGTGAAGGCGGGCTCCCGCCTCCGTCCCTGCCGCCGCCGCCATACACGCTCGCGGTGCTTCGGTAAGCTCGGGCCCGGGGCACCATCCGCCGCCATCTGCGCGTCCCCCCGCTCCTGCCGCCGCGCGGGCCCCTGATAGCCCTGGCCGGGCCCGCGCTCTGCCCGCCGGGGCCAGCCGGCCGCCCCGTCCCGTCGTCCTCCGCCCCTGTGGAGAGCCGCTCTCGTCGGGAGCTGGGAGGCGAGCCGGGGGACGACCCAAGATGGTGGCCTCGGCCGCCATTGTGCTTCCTTGCTTCCGGGACGCGCCGTGGGTCCTCGGGCGGCCCGCGGCCGCGGCGGCCGGAGGCGGCGCCAGGAGGAGGGCGGGGCCCCTCGGCCGCCCTCCGGGCGTCGTCTCGGTCCGCCGCGGGAGGAGGGGATCGTGCTCCGGGCCCGCGCTGACCGGGCGCGCCCTGGAGGCGGCTGCCTTCCTGCACCGCCGGTGCTAGCGCGCGGCCCTCGCAGAGCTGCCCGACCGCAGCGGGCCGGGACGGTTTTTGAGACCGCCTGGCGCATCGCTAAGCCGCAGAGCGTTGCTTCGTTCTCGCCCGTGACCCCGCTCGTTTGTGGCTTTCTGGATGTGCCTTACGGCCTCGCGTTGCTAAGCAACCGCTATCCTTTAACTGTAGACACCCCCCCCTCCCCCGGCGGTTTCAGTTTGTTTTGAAATTGGCCGCTCATGCCCCTGCACCTACAGTTTAATTGCAGTGGGCCTCCTCGCCCACCCTCCCTCCTGGTTCTGCCTCCCCAGACCTGGGGTCACTGGCGTGCGCCGCCAGAACGGGCACGCGGGAGCCTCCTAGTAGGTGAATGTCAGCCACATGATGTTCTCATTGGGGAAGTGAGCGCTTCGCGCGCAGTGCTGACCTTGATCTATCACCCTTGACTGATGGCTGAAGATGGTGGGGACCAACACCGGGAGGTGATGGGGAGAGCGCAGCCTCTGTCTCCTTGTGCCCTCTGGGTCTTCACCCTCCCGAGAGTCGTGTTCACCTCTGAGTTGCTTCTCCCCGGCCCAAGGGTGGTCCCAAGTCTGGTTCTCGGTCGAGACCGCTCCTTTCCTTTTTTTTTTTCTGTTTTCCTATTTGCTGTTCTTTTTTTCTGTCTTGCATCTCTGTGACTTTTCTTTCGGGGCAGAGGTTTGTAGTTGAGGGCTAATAGGAAGGATGTGGGGGTGGACAAGACTGTTCACGACTGATGAGTGTTTCCGCTTTTTTGTTGTCCCCTCTCCCAGCTCTTCTGTTGGAAACTAGCGTCTTTCCCCTTGCTACTCCTCACCCCTTTCCCTTTGCTTCCTTACCTCCTCTGGGACCACTGACTCAGAGACCTCCCTTCCCCCTCCTGCCGGCCCAATTATGGCAGAGAATGATGTGGACAATGAGCTCTTGGACTATGAAGATGACGAGGTGGAGACAGCAGCTGGGGGTGATGGGACTGAAGCTCCCGCCAAGAAAGATGTCAAGGGCTCCTACGTCTCCATCCACAGCTCCGGCTTCCGAGACTTCCTGCTCAAGCCGGAGCTCCTCCGGGCCATCGTCGACTGTGGCTTTGAGCATCCATCAGAGGGTATATTTTATCATTGTGCTTAGAGATCCCATTTTAGGACACAAAGTGTGGCTCTTGTCTCAGGTCGCAGGATTTGTACTTAGGATAGGCCAAGCGATGAGAATGTACCCAAAACTTTGGCAGTAGAAAAGGCTTTTGTAGGTCCCGATCAGGCAGGATTGCCATTTGTTCTGTGCCTGGCTTCTTTGTTTGCTTGGTTTTCTTTTTGAGTTTTTGGACTTGGAGAGGGTCTGGTTGGACCTTTAGTTTCCCTCTTTTGGGCCATACCAACTGTGGTGTCTGAAAGCCGTAATGATCAGTCTAGAAAGGCTGGCTTCTGGGTCAGGTACCCAGTCCTTCATTTTGTTCCAGGTTATCGGGTTATGTGACCCAAAAGCACAGCAACTTACATAGGAGAGATGGCCTGCGGCAGGCAATCCAATTCATGGATTGTTAGTGTAAGAAAAATAGGGACAGCCAGAACGCTGATGGTGAGCTGTTGCTGGGGGGGGGGGGGGGTTCGTGGCACCAGGAGGCCGGGAGCAAGGATGCGCTTAGGAAAGTTTGATTTAGGTGTAAATGTGATAAGGGACAGAGGTAGGACAGGGTCTGAAAGGTAACAGGGACCAGGTAAAATCCGTGTGTCGTCTAGGAGTAAAGAGGGTTGGAGGGGTGCAAAAATGACTCTCTCCTTTGTCCTTGTAGTCCAGCATGAGTGCATCCCCCAGGCCATTCTGGGGATGGATGTTCTGTGCCAGGCCAAGTCAGGCATGGGAAAGACAGCGGTGTTTGTCCTGGCCACACTGCAACAGCTGGAGCCGGTTACCGGGCAGGTACGCCGGGGCCGGGGCTGGGGGTTCTTGGGGTCGATAACCTGGAGCTGGCCTTCCCCGGCTGTTGAGGGGCGCATTGTGTTGTGACAGAGGACTGACTGGTGTGTTTGCCCCTGTTTGCTCCTTCCAAGGTGTCTGTTCTGGTGATGTGCCACACTCGGGAGCTGGCTTTTCAGATCAGCAAGGAGTATGAGCGCTTCTCAAAGTACATGCCCAACGTCAAGGTGAGGGGGGGACCCGGCACAGGGAGGCGTGAGGGCTTGGAGGCCCCGGGAACTCGGGAGCACAGTGATTAAGGCTTAGCTGCAAGAGGCCCTGTGCTGTCACTTCTGACTTCCTACAGGCTCGGGTGCTCTTGTGCGGCTGCCCTTGCCGGTTCAGTGGTATGAACACAGGTGTGTGTTCCTGAGCTCTGGGTGAGCTCTGCTGGTTCTGCCACAGAACGCTTTGACTAGTTAGGTGGGTAATAGGTTTGGGTTGCAAATTCGGCTGCCCCTGGACCCTGAGTTTATATTTACGATTCTATTTCCAAGTTAGACTGGTAGGCCTTAGCCTAGACACAGCAGGCCGTGAGCGTGAGCCTGAGCTTCCTGAGTAGTTGGGACAGGCTTTTGCCACCTGGCTTGTTCTCCTGTGCTACTTGCTGGATTACTTGAGAGTGGGACAGGCTGTGGCAAGAGGAAGCAGAGGCTCTTGGAGCTGTTCTGTCCTATAGAGAGAGCACGGAGCTCCCTGAGTCTGTTACTCAGAAAGCTCCTAGTGTTGGGTTCAAATCCGAGGCTGGGTGTGGTGTGTGAGCTTGTGGATCAGCTGGTTGGTCTGAGAGCGCCATGCCTCCCCTCCCTCATCAGTTACCTTCCTAGTGGGAAGATCAGAATTCTCTGTATTTTCTTGACTCTTAACAAAGTGTCCTGTGGAGTCACTCCCTGAGTTGGGGTTGGCTTGTTCTCCCCTCAGAGGTTATTACAGACTGAAACTTGACGTTTGAAAGCTTGATGGATACAAGGGAAAACATTTTGAACAGGAATGCTCCTGTTTGCCACATACCTTGTTAACCATTTGTGGTTTTGGGATTGAGAAGGGGGAAGTTGTTTCCCATAAAACAAACTTCCTGAGTATTTTTTTCCCCGTGACACTGGACAAGTCCATGTGTTTAAAAGTAGTGTTAAAGCTCAGATCCCAGCATTCACCTAGTGGACACACAAGGCATGGCCTTCATCTCAGGAGGCAGAGGTTCCGGGCCAGCCAGAGCCATAGACTGTCTGAATGCCAGTTCAGTTAGGAAAGCTTGACTGTGGGTTTGTTTTTGTTGTTTGTTTGTGGTACCTCACACTTACCTGGTGGCTTCTTGCTATCTTCATTCTTGTGTGGAGGCCTCTAGTGTCACATGTGCCTCACTGTCTAGGCCCGCTAGGGCTGCATAGAGAGGTCCTGTCAAAGTCTAGGGAAGCAAAGACTGCCCGCCCACCCCTACTCCCCACTAGCCCTGCAGGCTGAGCATTTCACTTTGTGCCTTGCCTGGATGTTTGGAGGCATGGGAGTCATTGCAGCCCTGTCAGCTAACAGTGTACAGTCAGGTAAAAGTCAGGGCACGCTGGTGTTGGCCAGGGAGAGCCATGCCTTCCCTGTGCACTTGGGCCACAGAGACAGACTGGTCTACAAGGCGTGTTCTAGGCCACAAGGGCTACACAGTAAGACCTTGTCTCAAAAAAGGAGGTGGGGAGAGAATGGGAGCACCTGAGACCTCGGTTTCCTTCTTGTGACTCTCCTGTCGCCTGACAGGTGGCAGTGTTTTTTGGCGGTCTGTCTATCAAGAAGGATGAAGAGGTGCTGAAGAAGAACTGCCCACACATTGTCGTGGGCACTCCTGGCAGGATTCTCGCCCTGGCTCGAAATAAGAGCCTGAACCTCAAGCACATTAAACACTTTATCTTGGATGAGTGTGACAAGATGCTTGAACAGCTCGGTGAGTTGGCGGTGCCTGGCCGGTCTCAGGCGTGTGAGGAGCTGCCCGTGGAGCCAGATGATGCTTGTTGGACTCAGGAGCACTTGTGTGCAAGGACGACTCTTGATCTATCACCCATGACTGATGGCTCCGGGTCTCCTTTTCTTCCCCTGGGGCTGGGCATTGAGCTGGGGCCTTGTGTGAGCTGATGTGTGCTGTGTGGTGAAGCCACACCTTTCTGTGGTGCAGAGTGAAATGAGCTGCTGATAGAAGCCATTCCTCCATGCTTTCCCTATGGACAGATGCTGTACTGTTCAGCTAGAGCAGGCCGTGCCAGCCCTTGCATCCCAGCATAGCAAGCGTGGTCACGGTTCACACGGGAGCAGGGTTCTGGAGGTAGATTCTGGGCTTCATCTGGGGAACGTTATGTTCATGGCAGGTCATGTGCTCAGGTTGGAGTGTGCTATGTGGGGGTGAAGAAAGTTCTCATCCCAAGTTTTTCTGGGCGGTGCTAGAGAAAAGGCACGGGCTGCCCTTTGGGAGGACCTGGATTGGATCCTCACACCCACGTGGCAGCTTATAATGGTTGTAATGGCAGAGGATCTCCTCCCTCTTAGCCTCCGTGGGCACCATACAGAAGTAGGGTACAGATAAAACACGCACACATTAAAAGCAGAGCAAGAACTGTGGGGGAAGAGCTGCAGAGCTGGTTCTGTGGTTAAGAGCACTGGCTGCTCTTCAGAGGTGATGGAGCTTTAGTTCCTAGGGGGATCTGCAGCTCCTCTGGCTTCCTTGAGCACTAGGCACATACATGTTACATGCAAGCAAGAACATACATACATAGTATAAGTTTAACCATGATGTGGCACCAGGTGGTGGTGCTTTAATCCCGGCACTTCCCAGAGTCTAAGGCAGGAGCGTCTCTGGCTGGTCTGTAGAGAATTCATGGTTATCCAGGACTATGTAGAGAAGCTTAGGAGAAAAAAAAAAAGGAAGAAATAAGCTTACATGCCTTTAACCCCAGATGGATATGAGTCACAGGCCAGCCAAGGGCTACATAGTGAGACCTTAGCTTAAAAAGCAACAAAACAAACCAGGAAAAGAGTTTGATCTTACTGAATTGGCAGAGTAGAAAAAGGGTGGAACTCCAGGAAAAAGTCTTTCCAAATGGCCTTTGGCTGTCCCAAGATGACAGAATAATGGTGAGCCGTAGAGAGTCCATGTTTGCCTGGCTGAACAGGGCTGTGAGACTAGAGCTGAAGGTGGAAAGCACAGAGTGAGCTGGAGACTGGCTTAGGAAGAGCAGCTGGGGAAGGGCCTTCAGAGATGGGTGTTGGTGTTCTTGCGTGTCCATGCGTGGTCTCTATGTAGCCCTGTTTAGCCTAGAACTCACAGAGATCTGCCCACCTCTACCTCCTGGGTGATGGGGTTAAAGATGTGCATGACCACACCTGGAAAAATAGGTTTTTTTAACTTAAGGTTTAAGTTTATTATTTTTATTGTGTATGTGTGCACACGTGCTCATGCCCATAGAGGACAGAGGCATTGGATCCCCTGGAGCTAAGGTACAGGGTCTTCTGAGAGAGCAGCGAGGGCCCTTAGCTGCTGGACTCTCAACCTTCGTGCTTCGTGTTTAAGATGGTCCCTGAGCCTCGTCACCATTTTTGGGAATTTGGACTTTAGGTTCAGTCATACTTGGTGGCTGAAACAGGAGTGGAACCTGACCTCGTGTCTTTGTCGACGCGTTGCTTTTTCTGTGTTGTTACTATCCATAGCTCCTGGTCCCTCCTCCTCTACCTCCTAAGTGCTAGGAGTTCAGGCATGTGCCACCAAACCCAGCCTGCTCGGGTGATGGTGGAGAGGAGGTCACAGTCCTGGAGTGACTTCCTTCCGTTTTCAGTGGTTGTGGCCTCACTGCTCATAAGTCACAGACTCATTTTCTTCTGTAAATTCTCTTCTTGCAGACATGCGTCGGGATGTCCAGGAAATTTTTCGCATGACCCCCCATGAGAAGCAGGTCATGATGTTCAGTGCTACCTTGAGCAAAGAGATACGCCCAGTCTGCCGCAAGTTCATGCAAGATGTAAATACCCTTCTACCTTCTCTCCCTCCACTCCCCGCCCACTGCCTCCTCCCTCTCCTCGCCCTCTTCCTCCAGACTCCCCTGTCCTTCAAGCACCAAGAAGGGAAATTGTGCCCATTTGGGAGCAACAACTCCTTGAAGAAACACAGAGGCAGAGACAGTTAGTGGTAGGGTCTGCGTGCCAGGGAAACTCCGGAAGACTTGGTCGGGTTAACGTGAGAGCGGGTAGTGCTTGACATTTTTTTGACATTTCACAACACAACATTTTTGAACCTCTTCTCCCTTTCGGGGGTAGGGCAAGATTTTATGCCCTGTCACCCTCCCGTCGTCTCCTCCACACCCCCCTCCGCCACGCACCCTCCAGGCGGCATGGAGCGTTCAGCTGGAGCCTCGGCTCACCGAAGGTCACACATCGCAGTGGCAGGAGAGCAAGAGAGGGACAGTCAGGGTCAGGGCCTGTCCAGAAGAAGAGCAACAAACAGCACCAGGAATCTGCCCTTCCCAACCTCCAGGGGCGGGGGCCTTTGGCACCTCAGCCCCCAGTCCCCTACTCCTTCCTGCACATACCTCCTTGTGCCCATCGGAGCTGTGGGTGATGAGCTGGCACCAGAGAAGCGCTGAGGCTCGGCGGGGGAATGCAGACCTGCGAGCGGCGGATGGCAGCAGCGGAGGCCTCGGGAACCCGGCCCGGATGCTGAGGACCAAGCCAGCCTCTTTTTCTGTTCCCGGTTTTCCCTGAACCTAATGTGCTGTACCCCGTGGTCCCCATATTGTTGGGGGAGGGGTGTCCTGAGTGGGGTGGTGGGAATTCTTTTTTTTTTTTTTTTTTTTTTTTTGAGGGTTTTGGTAGAAGTCAAATGGGAAGCTGCACTGATATGTCACCAAGTGGGTGTTAGTGCAGAGACTGAGCGGTGGGGTCCTGCCCACCCCTCCCTGTCCCTTCCCTTGAGGAGATGGCTTTCTTGGGCTGGGCTTGGGGCAGTTAGGAGGAGGCTGTGAGATTTGTTGGGGAGCCTGCCTTCTTGGTCCCTGGCTTTGTGAATCTCTTGACACTATGGAGAGTGGGGAACATCCTCCCTGGGAGAACTGTTTCCATTTCCATATTTATGCGTCCTTCCCTTCAAGGGTTAGGGGTGGGTCTGCTTATTTTTACTTTTTATGAGCTGTAAGGCAAATTCCTTTCTTTTGCCTTTCTCACCTAAAGGACCATTGTACTAGAACTTGGGAGGAGAGAACAGGGCAGCCGGGCTGCAAATGTCACAGCTGCTGGGAGAGGGAGAGAAGCTATGCTCTTTGGTTAAGAGTCCAGGAAAGCAGACAGGCTCAGCGGTGGAGGTCTGTGGGCATCTCAGAGGGTGGGGACTCCAGAGCAAATGAAACCCCAGAGGGTCAGGACAAGCCACTGGGATGCTGCCTGGTACCAGAGAGAGTGGGGCAAAGGCAAGGTTGTGCTAATTGAGTGAGCTCAGAAGGGTGGCCCTGACCAGCCCAGAAGATGTGGGGAGCCTGAGGTTCCGTTGTGTGGGAACATTAGCTGATCCCTCGCCCTCCCCACCCCCCAGTGTAGATGGTCTGACTGAATTCAGGGGCCAGTCTCCTGAAGCTGGCCCAGTGCTTCAGAGCAGGCTGCCTCACCTTGAGCAGTGTTTGCTCCTCCAAAGATCCTCCTGCTTCAGCCACCAGGGAGCTGGGGAGCACAGGTTGTGCCACCAATGCCCGGCTTTAAATGGCCTTTTGATGGTGTCCATTGCAACCTTCTGGTTTTGAGGACATTTGTTGATGTGCACCGAGAGGACAGCTGAGTGGGACGGTTGTCCCTGTCCTTTGTGGTACCGTTACCCCTGTCCTGGCACCACTGCCTCCTGCTGCTTGAGCACCAGCTCCAGGTGGATTTTTGGTTGTCTGTTTCGTTTTTTAAGACTATTTTATATATACAAGTGCTCTGTCTGCATGTGTACCTGCAGGCCAGAAGAGGGCATCAGATCCCAGGAGAGATGGTTGTGAGCCACCAAGTAGTTGCTGGAATTGAACTCAGGTCCTCTGGAAGAGCAGACAGTCTCTCCAGCCCCCCATCTCCAGTTGTTCCTCGTCCACCTTGCCATTGGGGCTTTGCTGCTCTGTGCAGAGCTCCTTTTCCCTGTCCCCATTCTCAGTTGGGCTTCTTCATATTCAGCCAATGTGGGTGCTGCCACATGTAACTGGAAAGGGGCCTCAGTACAGAGTGTTCTTTGTGGTGGGGAGGGGCTTCCAGTCTTGTCTCCTCCCCATCCTTCCATGGGGTGTACTGGAGATCCGAATCCTCCACCCCCCCAGGTTTAACCCCCCCACTCTGCCCTCCTCCTGCCCCACCCCTCCTCCCCTCAGCCTATGGAGATCTTCGTGGATGACGAGACCAAGTTGACGCTGCACGGGCTGCAGCAATACTACGTGAAACTGAAGGACAACGAGAAGAACCGGAAGCTCTTTGACCTTCTCGATGTCCTTGAGTTCAACCAGGTCAGTGTTGAGGGTCTGTGGGTGTGAGCACTGGGCAGAGCCCTGTGCACGAGTAGCCTGTGCTTGGAGGAGGTGAGAGCGGTGCAGCAAGTCTCCACTGGGGGAGAGATCTGAGGAGCGTCCTTGATGACGTCAGTAAGCGGAGAGGCCTTGAGGTGAGGGCTCTGCAGTCCTCTCCTCACCTGACAGCAGTGCCAGCCGTGCTCGCTACCTGGAGAGCCGCCATGTGTCTGGTAGCATTTGAACACCGGGACCATCTGGGTTTTGAGACTTATCGTTCTCAGTCTTGGCATGTTGCGGAGGAGGCCTCACCCTGGTGTGTGCTGGTTTGAGGTGTCATGGCCTACACACACACACAGGTTCAAGAGCAGGAAAGATCGTTGATGACAGGACATTTAAGTTGGTATAAGGTACTGGGAACTCCTTTAAAATTTTTGCCAGGTCTGGGTGATGGTGGCACACACCTTTAATCCCAGCTCTCAGGAGGCACTGGCATGCAGGTCTCTTTAAGGTCAGCCTGGTCTAGCGTGAGCCCAGGACACTCAGTGCTACACAGAGAAACCCTGTCTAAAAATCCAAACAAATTTACTCTCAAGCACTGCAGAGATAGGTGGATGGGCTTCAGGACAACTGGTGCTGCCTGGAGAAACCCTGTCTCAAAGGGAACTTTCTGCTCTTCCAGATGGTCCTCATTCATTCAGTTCTTGCCTAGAGCCTCTGCCTGTAATTGTCTTGTGGCCGTCACAGGCACAGGGGCATAGGTATACGTGCAGGTAAAACACCTGTGCACATTTTTAAGAATAGTGGTTGTGGAAGACTTGTCCACGCCTCACGCGCATGCTCCCTCAGGTGGTGATCTTTGTGAAGTCTGTGCAGCGATGCATCGCCCTGGCCCAGCTTCTGGTGGAGCAGAACTTCCCCGCCATTGCTATCCACCGAGGGATGCCCCAGGAGGAGAGGTGAGGCTGAGACAGGGATTTCTGTCCTGGGGGAGAGGGTGCAGAGAGAAGGATGTCCCAGTCCTCCCTTTGCTCTCTGCCACAGGCTCTCGAGGTATCAGCAGTTCAAGGACTTCCAGCGCCGGATTCTCGTGGCCACCAACCTGTTTGGCCGAGGTATGGACATTGAGCGAGTGAACATCGCCTTCAACTATGACATGCCAGAGGACTCGGACACCTACCTGCATCGGGTAAGCTGGCCATCCTAGCTCCGTGAACTTGTGCACCTTCCTCTCCTGGGTGTCTCCCCTTTGAGGCTTGTACTCTTCTCCTTGTCTCCTTCAGGTGGCCAGAGCAGGCCGGTTTGGCACCAAAGGCTTGGCCATCACATTTGTGTCAGATGAGAATGATGCCAAGATCCTCAATGACGTGCAGGACCGCTTCGAGGTGAACATCAGTGAGCTGCCTGACGAGATCGACATCTCCTCCTACAGTGAGCACCGCCCGCTGCACGCCGCTCCCCTGTGTGTCTGTGTGTGTGTGTGTCTGTCTGTCTCTCTCTCGTGCTCACATGTAAAGATGAGAGGACAGCTGATGGCTCTTTGTTCTTTCCCCCATGTGGATTTCTTGGAGTGAACTTGAGGTCATCAGGCTTGGTGACAAGTGCCTTGACTCGCAGAAACCTCTTGCTGAATCCTGCTTTCTCTCTTCTTGTTCCTGCCTCTTGTGAACACCCTTCTGGGTAGTGGTCACTGATGATGAATGGCCACTAGGTGGCTTCCTGCCCTCCTAGTTTCCATGCTGTTGGTGTTAGAAGCTGGATGGGGTCTTTCTGTCATCACGTTTTCTCTTTTCTCCATTTCCTCATGTATCCTCTAAAGCCAAACAGCTGAGAGAGAGAAAGAGAGCCTGTGTGTGTGTGTGTGTGTGTGTATGTGTGTCTGTCTGTCTGTCTGTCTCATTGTGACTGCTGTGTTTTTCCTCAGTTGAGCAGACACGGTAGAGGAGTCACCCTTCTGCACTGTGGCAGTCTGTCTTGTAGAAGAGACCCCGGGATCAGGGAGGAGACGCCCCCACCCCTGACAGCCCTCCTCCTGTCCTGTCCATGCTTCCCTCTGCGGCACCACCACTCCTGAACTGATTCCTGTTTATCAGAGTTGTTTGTTTTTGTTTTTTAACAAAACTAAGAATGAAATGACTGTGTCTGTGTTGTCTGTAACTGCTGTTTAGCCTCACCCAGGGTCCGTTACTCTGAGGGCTGCCAGCCCTATTGTGGGGCAGGTCAACATGAGGAGGGCCCAAACCCAAGAGGCTGTGGCTCCCCAGCCGCCTTCTCTTCCGGCTTCATTCCCACCCTAAAGTGTCTGTGGAAGGTGGGGGTGGGGCAGTGTGCCAGGAAAGGTGAGGGCAGCTAGGTCAGTGTCCTGCTGTGTCATCTCCTTCCCTGGCTTCTTGTACCAGGCCTGTGCCCCCCAGGCGTCCTCCTGCCAGTCTAAGCAGGGCCTGCTGCAGCCCCAGCATGTCCCCACCGGGCCGGCTTTGCTGTGTAGACAGGCTGGGGGAAGAGTAAAGGAGCAAACCTTAACCAGGGCCGGGGCTGGAAGCCTTTGAGAGCTGTGGGAGAAGTCAGGTGTGCCTTTCCTCTCTCCTTTTGACCTGAAGTTGAGAAGGTCACATGTGAAGCCCAGCCAGCTTCCTAGCTCACATGGATCTGCATCTGTAGAGTAGGTGTGTTCCCGCTTATCTTGGGGTTCTTGGCAGCTCACTGGGATCCCTGGAGGACGGGAGGTGTGAGGTGAAAGTCACAGCCCCAAGTGGTTTCACAGGCCACAGTGTGCACCATGGCAGCCGAATGAGCTGTGTGGCCCCTGGAACTGGCCCCACAGACCTTGCTTTCACTTCAGGACCGGGCCTCGCTGAGGCAGCCAACCATGAGCCCATTCCTGTTATGGCCTGACAGGCTGCAACTTGTGTCCTTGGTTTGAGATTTAAGGTCCTGACAGTTTAGTCAAACTGCGTTAGAATGCTGGTGTGCAGCCAGCCTCCTCCCTGAGCACTAACTGGTGTATCACAAGCAGACCCAACTCACTGAAGGGCTCACCTGACCTGCCTCAAATACTGATTTCTGCTTCCTGAATCAATGGCTCCCAGAATGACCATTTCCCATGCTGCATTTAATTATCTAAGGGATTTCCTTCTCAAGGAGGCCTGGGCACCTGTGTGTCCTCATAACCTTGTCAAGACACTTGTGGGAGTGTCAGGCCATTCTGAGCTGCTGACTACCCCACACCTGAACAATAGTCCTGTCCACACTGAGCCTCTGGAAAGGGCTGTTTGTCTTGGGACTGGGAGGCCCTGAGGGCAGGTGTGGCTCTGAAGGGCAGATGGTTTTGCTCTTGATCTGGGGAAATGGATGTCTACAGAAAACATGGCCCAGAACACAGGATCCCGGGGAGCAGCTGCACAGCCCCACACCTTCGGTACCCCTCCCTGCACCTGTCCACGCCTCTGCTTGGCAAGGAACAAGATGGTGTCTGCACAGAGGAGCAGTCCAGGACTTGGGAGGCTTTCCCTCTGTCACGCTCTCTGAGGCTGAAGTGTCTTTAGAAAAGGCCAAAAGCCTCAGTGGATTAGGTTCTTTGTTTCTATTTCACACTTTTATTGTGTCTAAGTGTTTTGACAGCTTGTATCTCATGGAGGCCAAAAGAGGGCGCAGGGTCCTGTGGAAGGAGTTACAGATGGCTGTGAGCCACCTGCTCTACAGAGTGAGTTCCAGGACAGCCAGAGCTACACAGAGAAACCCAATCCCATCTCAAAACACTTGTGGTGGTAGAAGCAGGCTGAGCAAGGCAGGAAGCAGCACCCTCCAAGGCCTCTGCATCAGCTCCTGCCTCCTGGTTCCTCACCTGTTTGACTTCCTGTCCTGGCTTTCCTACCTTGATGAGCAGTGCTGTGGAAGTCCATCAGAGGCCCTCCTCTGAGGGACTGTCTTCAGCAGATTGGCTTGAAAGTGTGTTTGGGGCTTTTTCTTTTTCTTTTTTTTCAATTTAAAGAAAAAGATCGATAAAGGTCTGAAAACCAACTACAAGATTGACTTTTCCATAAAAATGTAGTTGCTCCATGCATTGTCTAACCTGTTAGACAAGGTGTGTTAGACAAAGACACAAAAACCATGAACGCGAGCCGCCGTTCTTAATGACTGAGCAAAGCTAAAATGCCTAAGGAACAGCATGGACGACTTGCAGAGGATGGGCTCTCAGCACCGATAAAAAGGGAGAATGGCTGGGTGAGTGTTCACTTACAAGCACAGCTGGGTGAGTGTTCACTTACACACAAGCACAGCTGGGTGAGTGTTCAGTTACAAGCACAGCTGGGTGAGTGTTCAGTTACACACAAGCACAGCTGGGTGAGTGTTCACTTACAAGCACAGCTGGGTGAGTGTTCACTTACACACAAGCACAGCTGGGTGAGTGTTCAGTTACACACAAGCACAGCTGGGTGAGTGTTCACTTACAAGCACAGCTGGGTGAGTGTTCACTTACACACAAGCACAGCTGGGTGAGTGTTCAGTTACACACAAGCACAGCTGGGTGAGTGTTCACTTACAAGCACAGCTGGGTGAGTGTTCAGTACACACATGCACAGCTGGGTGAGTGTTCAGTTACACATAAGCACAGCTGGGTGAGTGTTCAGTTACAAGCACAGCTGGGTGAGTGTTCAGTTACAAGCACAGCTGGGTGAGTGTTCACTTACACACAAGCACAGCTGGGTGAGTGGTCAGTTACACACGAGCACAGCTGGGTGAGTGTTCAGTTACACACTAGCACAGCTGGGTGAGTGTTCAGTTACACACGAGCACAGCTGGGTGAGTGTTCAGTTACACACGAGCACAGCTGGGTGAGTGTTCAGTTACACACGAGCACAGCTGGGTGAGTGTTCAGTGACACACGAGCACAGCTGGGTGAGTGTTCACTTACACACGAGCACAGCTGGGTGAGTGTTCAGTACACACAAGCACAGCAGGGTGAGTGTTCAGTGACACACAAGCACAGCTGGGTGAGTGTTCAGTACACACAAGCACAGCTGGGTGAGTGTCCAGTTACACACAAGCACAGCTGGGTGAGTGTTCAGTACACACAAGCACAGCTGGGTGAGTGTTCATTTACACACAAGCACAGCTGGGTGAGTGTTCACTTACACACAAGCACAGCTGGGTGAGTGGTCAGTACACACAAGCACAGCTGGGTGAGTGTTCAGTTACACACAAGCACAGCTGGGTGAGTGTTCACTTACACACAAGCACAGCTGGGTGAGTGTTCAGTACACACAAGCACAGCTGGGTGAGTGTTCAGTTACAAGCACAGCTGGGTAAGTGTTCAGTTACACACAAGCACAGCTGGGTGAGTGTTCACTTACACACAAGCACAGCTGGGTGAGTGTTGAGTTACACACAAGCACAGCTGGGTGAGTGTTCACATACACACGAGCACAGCTGGGTGAGTGTTCAGTTACATACAAGCACAGCTGGGTGAGTGTTCAGTTACACACAAGCACAGCTGGGTGAGTGTTGAGTTACACACAAGCACAGCTGGGTGAGTGTTCACTTACACACAAGCACAGCTGGGTGAGTGTTCACTTACAAGCACAGCTGGGTGAGTGTTGAGTTCCACACAAGCACAGCTGGGTGAGTGTTCACTTACACACAAGCACAGCTGGGTGAGTGTTCACTTACAAGCACAGCTGGGTGAGTGTTCAGTTACAAGCACAGCTGGGTAAGTGTTCAGTTACACACAAGCACAGCTGGGTGAGTGTTCACTTACACACAAGCACAGCTGGGTGAGTGTTGAGTTACACACAAGCACAGCTGGGTGAGTGTCCACTTACAAGCACAGCTGGGTGAGTGTTCAGTTACAAGCACAGCTGGGTGAGTGTTCACTTACAAGCTCAGCTGGGTAAGTGTTCAGTTACAAGCACAGCTGGGTGAGTGTTTACATACACATGAGCACAGCTGGGTGAGTGTTTAGTTACACACAAGCACAGCTGGGTGAGTGTTCAGTTACACAAAAGCACAGCTGGGTGAATTTTGAGTTCCACACAAGCACAGCTGGGTGAGTGTTCACTTACACACAAGCACAGCTGGG
Source organism: Meriones unguiculatus (assembly GCF_030254825.1). Classification (NCBI taxonomy): domain Eukaryota; kingdom Metazoa; phylum Chordata; class Mammalia; order Rodentia; family Muridae; genus Meriones; species Meriones unguiculatus. The sequence goes on along the minus strand of NC_083363.1, from coordinate 1,658,550 downwards.
TGAGTGTTCAGTTACAAGCACAGCTGGGTGAGTGTTCAGTTACAAGCAGAGCTGGGTGAGTGTTCAGTTACACACAAGCACAGCTGGGTGAGTGTTGAGTTACACACAAGCACAGCTGGGTGAGCGTTCACTTACAAGCACAGCTGGGTGAGTGTTCACTTACAAGCACAGCTGGGTGAGTGTTCACTTACAAGCACAGCTGGGTGAGTGTTCACTTACAAGAACAGCTGGGTGAGTGTTCACCTACAAGCACAGCTGGGTGAGTGTTGAGTTCCACACAAGCACAGCTGGGTGATTGTTCACTTACACACAAGCACAGCAGGGTGAGTGTTCACTTACACACAAGCACAGTTGGGTGAGTGGTCAGTGCACACAAGCACAGCTGGGTGAGTGTTCAGTTACACCCAAGCACAGCTGGGTGAGTGTTCAGTTACAAGCACAGCTGGGTGAGTGTTCACTTACAAGCACAGCTGGGTGAGTGTTCAGTTACAAGCACAGCTGGGTGAGTGTTCAGTTACAAGCACAGCTGGGTGAGTGTTCACATACACACGAGCACAGCTGGGTGAGTGTTCAGTTCCACACAAGCACAGCTGGGTGAGTGTTCACTTACACACAAGCACAGCTGGGTGAGTGTTCACTTACAAGCACAGCTGGGTGAGTGTTCAGTTACACACAAGCACAGCTGGGTGAGTGTTGAGTTACACACAAGCACAGCTGGGTGAGTGGTCAGTTACACACGAGCACAGCTGGGTGAGTGTTCAGTTACACAGGAGCACAGCTGGGTGAGTGTTCAGTTACACACGAGCACAGCTGGGTGAGTGTTCAGTTACACACAAGCACAGCTGGGTGAGTGTTCACTTACAAGCACAGCTGGGTGAGTGTTCAGTACACACAAGCCCACCTGGGTGAGTGTTCAGTTACACAGAAGCACAGCTGGGTGAGTGTTCAGTTCCACACAAGCACAGCTGGGTGAGTGTTGAGTTCCACACAAGCACAGCTGGGTGAGTGTTCAGTTACAAGCACAGCTGGGTGAGTGTTCACATACACAGGAGCACAGCTGGGTGAGTGTTCAGTTACACACAAGCACAGCTGGGTGAGTGTTGAGTTACACACAAGCACAGCTGGGTGAGTGTTCAGTTACACACAAGCACAGCTGGGTGAGTGTTCAGTTACACACAAGCACAGCTGGGTGAGTGTTCAGTTACAAGCACAGCTGGGTGAGTGTTCAGTTACAAGCACAGCTGGGTGAGTGTTCAGTTACACACAAGCACAGCTGGGTGAGTGGTCAGTTATACACGAGCACAGCTGGGTGAGTGTTCAGTTACACACGAGCACAGCTGGGTGAGTGTTCAGTTAAACACGAGCACAGCTGGGTGAGTGTTCAGTTACACACGAGCACAGCTGGGTGAGTGTTCAGTTACACATGAGCACAGCTGGGTGAGTGTTCAGTGACACACGAGCACAGCAGGGTGAGTGTTCAGTGACACACAAGCACAGCTGGGTGAGTGTTCAGTACACACAAGCACAGCTGGGTGAGTGTCCAGTTACACACAAGCACAGCTGGGTGAGTGTTCAGTACACACAAGCACAGCTGGGTGAGTGTTCATTTACACACAAGCACAGCTGGGTGAGTGTTCACTTATACACAAGCACAGCTGGGTGAGTGGTCAGTACACACAAGCACAGCTGGGTGAGTGGTCAGTACACACAAGCACAGCTGGGTAAGTGTTCAGTTACACACAAGCACAGCTGGGTGAGTGTTCACTTACACACAAGCACAGCTGGGTGAGTGTTCAGTTACAAGCACAGCTGGGTAAGTGTTCAGTTACACACAAGCACAGCTGGGTGAGTGTTCACTTACACACAAGCACAGCTGGGTGAGTGTTGAGTTACACACAAGCACAGCTGGGTGAGTGTTCAGTTACACACGAGCACAGCTGGGTGAGTGTCCACTTACAAGCACAGCTGGGTGAGTGTTCAGTTACAAGCACAGCTGGGTGAGTGTTCACTTACAAGCTCAGCTGGGTAAGTGTTCAGTTACAAGCACAGCTGGGTGAGTGTTTACATACACATGAGCACAGCTGGGTGAGTGTTTAGTTACACACAAGCACACCTGGGTGAGTGTTCAGTTACACAAAAGCACAGCTGGGTGAATTTTGAGTTCCACACAAGCACAGCTGGGTGAGTGTTCACTTACACACAAGCACAGCTGGGTGAGTGTTCAGTTACAAGCACAGCTGGGTGAGTGTTCAGTTACAAGCACAGCTGGGTGAGTGTTCACATACACACGAGCACAGCTGGGTGAGTGTTCAGTTACACAGAAGCACAGCTGGGTGAGTGTTGAGTTACACACATGCACAGCTGGGTGAGTGTTCACTTACAAGCACAGCTGGGTGAGTGTTCACTTACAAGCACAGCTGGGTGAGTGTTCACTTACAAGCACAGCTGGGTGAGTGTTCACTTACAAGAACAGCTGGGTGAGTGTTCACTTACAAGCACAGCTGGGTGAGTGTTCACTTACAAGCACAGCTGGGTGAGTGTTCACCTACAAGCACAGCTGGGTGAGTGTTGAGTTCCACACAAGCACAGCTGGGTGAGTGTTCACTTACACACAAGCACAGCTGGGTGAGTGTTCACTTACACACAAGCACAGTTGGGTGAGTGGTCAGTGCACACAAGCACAGCTGGGTGAGTGTTCAGTTACACCCAAGCACAGCTGGGTGAGTGTTCACTTACAAGCACAGCTGGGTGAGTGTTCACTTACAAGCACAGCTGGGTGAGTGTTCAGTTACAAGCACAGCTGGGTGAGTGTTCAGTTACAAGCACAGCTGGGTGAGTGTTCACCTACAAGCACAGCTGGGTGAGTGTTGAGTTCCACACAAGCACAGCTGGGTGAGTGTTCACTTACACACAAGCACAGCTGGGTGAGTGTTCACTTACACACAAGCACAGTTGGGTGAGTGGTCAGTGCACACAAGCACAGCTGGGTGAGTGTTGAGTTACACCCAAGCACAGCTGGGTGAGTGTTCACTTACAAGCATAGCTGGGTGAGTGTTCACTTACAAGCACAGCTGGGTGAGTTTTCAGTTACAAGCACAGCTGGGTGAGTGTTCACATACACAAGAGCACAGCTGGGTGAGTGTTCACTTACACACAAGCACAGCTGGGTGAGTGTTCACTTACAAGCACAGCTGGGTGAGTGTTCAGTTACAAGCACAGCTGGGTGAGTGTTGAGTTCCACACAAGCACAGCTGGGTGAGTGTTGAGTTCCACACAAGCAGAGCTGGGTGAGTGTTCAGTTACAAGCACAGCTGGGTGAGTGTTCACATACACAGGAGCACAACTGGGTGAGTGTTCAGTACACACAAGCCCACCTGGGTGAGTGTTCAGTTACACAGAAGCACAGCTGGGTGAGTGTTCAGTTCCACACAAGCACAGCTGGGTGAGTGTTCAGTTACAAGCACAGCTGGGTGAGTGTTCACATACACAGGAGCACAGCTGGGTGAGTGTTCAGTTACACACAAGCACAGCTGGGTGAGTGTTGAGTTACACACAAGCACAGCTGGGTGAGTGTTCAGTTACACACAAGCACAGCTGGGTGAGTGTTCAGTTACACACAAGCACAGCTGGGTGAGTGTTCAGTTACACACAAGCACAGCTGGGTGAGTGTTCAGTTACAAGCACAGCTGGGTGAGTGTTCAGTTACAAGCACAGCTGGGTGAGTGTTCAGTTACACACAAGCACAGCTGGGTGAGTGGTCAGTTATACACGAGCACAGCTGGGTGAGTGTTCAGTTACACACGAGCACAGCTGGGTGAGTGTTCAGTTAAACACGAGCACAGCTGGGTGAGTGTTCAGTTACACAGGAGCACAGCTGGGTGAGTGTTCAGTTACACATGAGCACAGCTGGGTGAGTGTTCAGTGACACACGAGCACAGCAGGGTGAGTGTTCAGTGACACACAAGCACAGCTGGGTGAGTGTTCAGTACACACAAGCACAGCTGGGTGAGTGTCCAGTTACACACAAGCACAGCTGGGTGAGTGTTCAGTACACACAAGCACAGCTGGGTGAGTGTTCATTTACACACAAGCACAGCTGGGTGAGTGTTCACTTATACACAAGCACAGCTGGGTGAGTGGTCAGTACACACAAGCACAGCTGGGTGAGTGGTCAGTACACACAAGCACAGCTGGGTAAGTGGTCAGTTACACACAAGCACAGCTGGGTGAGTGTTCACTTACACACAAGCACAGCTGGGTGAGTGTTCAGTACACACAAGCACAGCTGGGTGAGTGTTCAGTTACAAGCACAGCTGGGTAAGTGTTCAGTTACACACAAGCACAGCTGGGTGAGTGTTCACTTACACACAAGCACAGCTGGGTGAGTGTTGAGTTACACACAAGCACAGCTGGGTGAGTGTTCAGTTACACACGAGCACAGCTGGGTGAGTGTCCACTTACAAGCACAGCTGGGTGAGTGTTCAGTTACAAGCACAGCTGGGTGAGTGTTCACTTACAAGCTCAGCTGGGTAAGTGTTCAGTTACAAGCACAGCTGGGTGAGTGTTTACATACACATGAGCACAGCTGGGTGAGTGTTTAGTTACACACAAGCACACTTGGGTGAGTGTTCAGTTACACAAAAGCACAGCTGGGTGAATTTTGAGTTCCACACAAGCACAGCTGGGTGAGTGTTCACTTACACACAAGCACAGCTGGGTGAGTGTTCAGTTACAAGCACAGCTGGGTGAGTGTTCAGTTACAAGCACAGCTGGGTGAGTGTTCACATACACACGAGCAAAGCTGGGTGAGTGTTCAGTTACACAGAAGCACAGCTGGGTGAGTGTTGAGTTACACACATGCACAGCTGGGTGAGCATTCACTTACAAGCACAGCTGGGTGAGTGTTCACTTACAAGCACAGCTGGGTGAGTGTTCACTTACAAGCACAGCTGGGTGAGTGTTCACTTACAAGAACAGCTGGGTGAGTGTTCACTTACAAGCACAGCTGGGTGAGTGTTCACTTACAAGCACAGCTGGGTGAGTGTTCACCTACAAGCACAGCTGGGTGAGTGTTGAGATCCACACAAGCACAGCTGGGTGAGTGTTCACTTACACACAAGCACAGCTGGGTGAGTGTTCACTTACACACAAGCACAGTTGGGTGAGTGGTCAGTGCACACAAGCACAGCTGGGTGAGTGTTCAGTTACAAGCACAGCTGGGTGAGTGTTTACATACACATGAGCACAGCTGGGTGAGTGTTTAGTTACACACAAGCACAGCTGGGTGAGTGTTCAGTTACACACAAGCACAGCTGGGTGAGTTTTGAGTTCCACACAAGCACAGCTGGGTGAGTGTTCACTTACACACAAGCACAGCTGGGTGAGTGTTCACTTACAAGCACAGCTGGGTGAGTGTTCAGTTACACACAAGCACAGCTGGGTGAGTGTTGAGTTCCACACAAGCACAGCTGGGTGAGTGGTCAGTTACACACGAGCACAGCTGGGTGAGTGTTCAGTTACACAGGAGCACAGCTGGGTGAGTGTTCACTTACAAGCACAGCTGGGTGAGTGTTCAGTTACACAGAAGCACAGCTGGGTGTGTGTTCACTTACAAGCCCACCTGGGTGAGTGTTCAGTTACACAGAAGCACAGCTGGGTGAGTGTTCAGTTCCACACAAGCACAGCTGGGTGAGTGTTGAGTTCCACACAAGCACAGCTGGGTGAGTGTTCAGTTACAAGCACAGCTGGGTGAGTGTTCACATACACAGGAGCACAGCTGGGTGAGTGTTCAGTTACACACAAGCACAGCTGGGTGAGTGTTGAGTTACACACAAGCACAGCTGGGTGAGTGTTCAGTTACACACAAGCACAGCTGGGTGAGTGTTCAGTTACACACAAGCACAGCTGGGTGAGTGTTCAGTTACAAGCACAGCTGGGTGAGTGTTCAGTTACAAGCACAGCTGGGTGAGTGTTCAGTTACACACAAGCACAGCTGGGTGAGTGGTCAGTTATACACGAGCACAGCTGGGTGAGTGTTCAGTTACACACGAGCACAGCTGGGTGAGTGTTCAGTTAAACACGAGCACAGCTGGGTGAGTGTTCAGTTACACACGAGCACAGCTGGGTGAGTGTTCAGTTACACATGAGCACAGCTGGGTGAGTGTTCAGTGACACACGAGCACAGCAGGGGGAGTGTTCAGTGACACACAAGCACAGCTGGGTGAGTGTTCAGTACACACAAGCACAGCTGGGTGAGTGTCCAGTTACACACAAGCACAGCTGGGTGAGTGTTCAGTACACACAAGCACAGCTCGGTGAGTGTTCATTTACACACAAGCACAGCTGGGTGAGTGTTCACTTACACACAAGCACAGCTGGGTGAGTGGTCAGTACACACAAGCACAGCTGGGTAAGTGTTCAGTTACACACAAGCACAGCTGGGTGAGTGTTCACTTACACACAAGCACAGCTGGGTGAGTGTTCAGTTACAAGCACAGCTGGGTAAGTGTTCAGTTACACACAAGCACAGCTGGGTGAGTGTTCACTTACACACAAGCACAGCTGGGTGAGTGTTGAGTTACACACAAGCACAGCTGGGTGAGTGTTCAGTTACACACGAGCACAGCTGGGTGAGTGTCCACTTACAAGCACAGCTGGGTGAGTGTTCAGTTACAAGCACAGCTGGGTGAGTGTTCACTTACAAGCTCAGCTGGGTAAGTGTTCAGTTACAAGCAGAGCTGGGTGAGTGTTTACATACACATGAGCACAGCTGGGTGAGTGTTTAGTTACACACAAGCACACCTGGGTGAGTGTTCAGTTACACAAAAGCACAGCTGGGTGAATTTTGAGTTCCACACAAGCACAGCTGGGTGAGTGTTCACTTACACACAAGCACAGCTGGGTGAGTGTTCAGTTATAAGCACAGCTGGGTGAGTGTTCAGTTACAAGCACAGCTGGGTGAGTGTTCACATACACACGAGCACAGCTGGGTGAGTGTTCAGTTACACAGAAGCACAGCTGGGTGAGTGTTGAGTTACACACATGCACAGCTGGGTGAGCGTTCACTTACAAGCACAGCTGGGTGAGTGTTCACTTACAAGCACAGCTGGGTGAGTGTTCACTTACAAGCACAGCTGGGTGAGTGTTCACTTACAAGAACAGCTGGGTGAGTGTTCACTTACAAGCACAGCTGGGTGAGTGTTCACTTACAAGCACAGCTGGGTGAGTGTTCACCTACAAGCACAGCTGGGTGAGTGTTGAGTTCCACACAAGCACAGCTGGGTGAGTGTTCACTTACACACAAGCACAGCTGGGTGAGTGTTCACTTACACACAAGCACAGTTTGGTGAGTGGTCAGTGCACACAAGCACAGCTGGGTGAGTGTTCAGTTACACCCAAGCACAGCTGGGTGAGTGTTCACTTACAAGCACAGCTGGGTGAGTTTTCAGTTACAAGCACAGCTGGGTGAGTGTTCATATACACAAGAGCACAGCTGGGTGAGTGTTCACCTACAAGCACAGCTGGGTGAGTGTTGAGTTCCACACAAGCACAGCTGGGTGAGTGTTCACTTACACACAAGCACAGCTGGGTGAGTGTTCACTTACACACAAGCACAGTTGGGTGAGTGGTCAGTGCACACAAGCACAGCTGGGTGAGTGTTGAGTTACACCCAAGCACAGCTGGGTGAGTGTTCACTTACAAGCATAGCTGGGTGAGTGTTCACTTACAAGCACAGCTGGGTGAGTTTTCAGTTACAAGCACAGCTGGGTGAGTGTTCACATACACAAGAGCACAGCTGGGTGAGTGTTCACTTACACACAAGCACAGCTGGGTGAGTGTTCACTTACAAGCACAGCTGGGTGAGTGTTCAGTTACAAGCACAGCTGGGTGAGTGTTGAGTTCCACACAAGCACAGCTGGGTGAGTGTTGAGTTCCACACAAGCAGAGCTGGGTGAGTGTTCAGTTACAAGCACAGCTGGGTGAGTGTTCACATACACAGGAGCACAACTGGGTGAGTGTTCAGTTACACACAAGCACAGCTGGGTGAGTGTTGAGTTACACACAAGCACAGCTGGGTGAGTGTTCAGTTACACACAAGCACAGCTGGGTGAGTGTTCAGTTACACACAAGCACAGCTGGGTGAGTGTTCAGTTACAAGCTCAGCTGGGTGAGTGTTGAGTTCCACACAAGCACAGCTGGGTGAGTGTTCAGTTACAAGCACAGCTGGGTGAGTGTTCACATACACAAAAGCACAGCTGGGTGAGTGTTCAGTTACACAGAAGCACAGCTGGGTGAGTGTTCAGTTACACACAAGCACAGCTGGGTGAGTGATCACTTACAAGCTCAGCTGGGTGAGTGTTCAGTTACAAGCACAGCTGGGTGAGTGTTTACATACACATGAGCACAGCTGGGTGAGTGTTTAGTTACACACAAGCACAGCTGGGTGAGTGTTCAGTTACACACAAGCACAGCTGGGTGAGTTTTGAGTTCCACACAAGCACAGCTGGGTGAGTGTTCACTTACACACAAGCACAGCTGGGTGAGTGTTCACTTACAAGCACAGCTGGGTGAGTGTTCAGTTACACACAAGCACAGCTGGGTGAGTGTTCACTTACAAGCACAGCTGGGTGAGTGTTCAGTACACACAAGCCCACCTGGGTGAGTGTTCAGTTACACAGAAGCACAGCTGGGTGAGTGTTCAGTTCCACACAAGCACAGCTGGGTGAGTGTTGAGTTCCACACAAGCACAGGTGGGTGAGTGTTCAGTTACAAGCACAGCTGGGTCAGTGTTCACATACACAGGAGCACAGCTGGGTGAGTGTTCAGTTACACACAAGCACAGCTGGGTGAGTGTTGAGTTACACACAAGCACAGCTGGGTGAGTGTTCAGTTACACACAAGCACAGCTGGGTGAGTGTTCAGTTACACAGAAGCACAGCTGGGTGAGTGTTCAGTTACAAGCACAGCTGGGTGAGTGTTCAGTTACAAGCACAGCTGGGTGAGTGTTCAGTTACACACAAGCACAGCTGGGTGAGTGGTCAGTTATACACGAGCACAGCTGGGTGAGTGTTCACTTACACACGAGCACAGCTGGGTGAGTGTTCAGTTAAACACGAGCACAGCTGGGTGAGTGTTCAGTTACACACGAGCACAGCTGGGTGAGTGTTCAGTTACACATGAGCACAGCTGGGTGAGTGTTCAGTGACACACGAGCACAGCAGGGTGAGTGTTCAGTGACACACAAGCACAGCTGGGTGAGTGTTCAGTACACACAAGCACAGCTGGGTGAGTGTCCAGTTACACACAAGCACAGCTGGGTGAGTGTTCAGTTACACACAAGCACAGCTGGGTAAGTGTTCAGTTACACACAAGCACAGCTGGGTGAGTGTTCACTTACACACAAGCACAGCTGGGTGAGTGTTCAGTACACACAAGCACAGCTGGGTGAGTGTTCAGTTACACGCACAGCTGGGTAAGTGTTCAGTTACACACAAGCACAGCTGGGTGAGTGTTCACTTACACACAAGCACAGCTGGGTGAGTGTTGAGTTACACACAAGCACAGCTGGGTGAGTGTTCAGTTACACACGAGCACAGCTGGGTGAGTGTCCACTTAAAAGCACAGCTGGGTGAGTGTTCAGTTACAAGCACAGCTGGGTGAGTGTTCACTTACAAGCTCAGCTGGGTAAGTGTTCAGTTACAAGTACAGCTGGGTGAGTGTTTACATACACATGAGCACAGCTGGGTGAGTGTTCAGTTACACAAAAGCACAGCTGGGTGAATTTTGAGTTCCACACAAGCACAGCTGGGTGAGTGTTCACTTACACACAAGCACAGCTGGGTGAGTGTTCAGTTACAAGCACAGCTGGGTGAGTGTTCAGTTACAAGCACAGCTGGGTGAGTGTTCACATACACACGAGCACAGCTGGGTGAGTGTTCAGTTACACAGAAGCACAGCTGGGTGAGTGTTGAGTTACACACATGCACAGCTGGGTGAGCATTCACTTACAAGCACAGCTGGGTGAGTGTTCACTTACAAGCACAGCTGGGTGAGTGTTCACTTACAAGAACAGCTGGGTGAGTGTTCACTTACAAGCACAGCTGGGTGAGTGTTCACTTACAAGCACAGCTGGGTGAGTGTTCACCTACAAGCACAGCTGGGTGAGTGTTGAGTTCCACACAAGCACAGCTGGGTGAGTGTTCAGTTACACCCAAGCACAGCTGGGTGAGTGTTCACTTACAAGCACAGCTGGGTGAGTGTTCAGTTACAAGCACAGCTGGGCGAGTGTTCACTTACAAGCACAGCTGGGTGAGTTTTCAGTTACAAGCACAGCTGGGTGAGTGTTCACATACACAAGAGCACAGCTGGGTGAGTGTTCACTTACACACAAGCACAGCTGGGTGAGTGTTCACTTACAAGCACAGCTGGGTGAGTGTTCAGTTACAAGCACAGCTGGGTGAGTGTTGAGTTCCACACAAGCACAGCTGGGTGAGTGTTGAGTTCCACACAAGCACAGCTGGGTGAGTGTTCAGTTACACACAAGCACAGCTGGGTGAGTGTTCAGTTACAAGCACAGCTGGGTGAGTGTTCACATACACAGGAGCACAACTGGGTGAGTGTTCAGTTACACACAAGCACAGCTGGGTGAGTGTTGAGTTACACACAAGCACAGCTGGGTGAGTGTTCAGTTACACACAAGCACAGCTGGGTGAGTGTTCAGTTACACACAAGCACAGCTGGGTGAGTGTTCAGTTACAAGCACAGCTGGGTGAGTGTTCAGTTACAAGCACAGCTGGGAGAGTGTTCAATTACACACAAGCACAGCTGGGTGACTGGTCAGTTATACACGAGCACAGCTGGGTGAGTGTTCAGTTACACACGAGCACAGCTGGGTGAGTGTTCAGTTACAAGCACAGCTGGGTGAGTGTTTACATACACATGAGCACAGCTGGGTGAGTGTTTAGTTACACACAAGCACAGCTGGGTGAGTGTTCAGTTACACACAAGCACAGCTGGGTGAGTTTTGAGTTCCACACAAGCACAGCTGGGTGAGTGTTCACTTACACACAAGCACAGCTGGGTGAGTGTTCACTTATACACAAGCACAGCTGGGTGAGTGGTCAGTACACACAAGCACAGCTGGGTGAGTGGTCAGTACACACAAGCACAGCTGGGTAAGTGTTCAGTTACACACAAGCACAGCTGGGTGAGTGTTTACATACACATGAGCACAGCTGGGTGAGTGTTTACATACACATGAGCACAGCTGGGTGAGTGTTTAGTTACACACAAGCACACCTGGGTGAGTGTTCAGTTACACAAAAGCACAGCTGGGTGAGTGTTCAGTTACACAAAAGCACAGCTGGGTGAATTTTGAGTTCCACACAAGCACAGCTGGGTGAGTGTTCACTTACACACAAGCACAGCTGGGTGAGTGTTCAGTTACAAGCACAGCTGGGTGAGTGTTCAGTTACAAGCACAGCTGGGTGAGTGTTCACATACACACGAGCACAGCTGGGTGAGTGTTCAGTTACACAGAAGCACAGCTGGGTGAGTGTTGAGTTACACACATGCACAGCTGGGTGAGTGTTCACTTACAAGCACAGCTGGGTGAGTGTTCACTTACAAGCACAGCTGGGTGAGTGTTCACTTACAAGCACAGCTGGGTGAGTGTTCACTTACAAGCACAGCTGGGTGAGTGTTCACTTACAAGAACAGCTGGGTGAGTGTTCACTTACAAGCACAGCTGGGTGAGTGTTCACTTATAAGCACAGCTGGGTGAGTGTTCACCTACAAGCACAGCTGGGTGAGTGTTGAGTTCCACACAAGCACAGCTGGGTGAGTGTTCACTTACACACAAGCACAGCTGGGTGAGTGTTCACTTACACACAAGCACAGTTGGGTGAGTGGTCAGTGCACACAAGCACAGCTGGGTGAGTGTTCAGTTACACCCAAGCACAGCTGGGTGAGTGTTCACTTACAAGCACAGCTGGGTGAGTGTTCAGTTACAAGCACAGCTGGGTGAGTGTTCACTTACAAGCACAGCTGGGTGAGTTTTCAGTTACAAGCACAGCTGGGTGAGTGTTCACATACACAAGAGCACAGCTGGGTGAGTGTTCACTTACACACAAGCACAGCTGGGTGAGTGTTCACTTACAAGCACAGCTGGGTGAGTGTTCAGTTACAAGCACAGCTGGGTGAGTGTTGAGTTCCACACAAGCACAGCTGGGTGAGTGTTGAGTTCCACACAAGCAGAGCTGGGTGAGTGTTCAGTTACAAGCACAGCTGGGTGAGTGTTCACATACACAGGAGCACAACTGGGTGAGTGTTCAGTTACACACAAGCACAGCTGGGTGAGTGTTGAGTTACACACAAGCACAGCTGGGTGAGTGTTCAGTTACACACGAGCACAGCTGGGTGAGTGTCCACTTAAAAGCACAGCTGGGTGAGTGTTCAGTTACAAGCACAGCTGGGTGAGTGTTCACTTACAAGCTCAGCTGGGTAAGTGTTCAGTTACAAGTACAGCTGGGTGAGTGTTTACATACACATGAGCACAGCTGGGTGAGTGTTTAGTTACACACAAGCACACCTGGGTGAGTGTTCAGTTACACAAAAGCACAGCTGGGTGAATTTTGAGTTCCACACAAGCACAGCTGGGTGAGTGTTCACTTACACACAAGCACAGCTGGGTGAGTGTTCAGTTACAAGCACAGCTGGGTGAGTGTTCAGTTACAAGCACAGCTGGGTGAGTGTTCAGTTACAAGCACAGCTGGGTGAGTGTTCACATACACACGAGCACAGCTGGGTGAGTGTTCAGTTACACAGAAGCACAGCTGGGTGAGTGTTGAGTTACACACATGCACAGCTGGGTGAGCATTCACTTACAAGCACAGCTGGGTGAGTGTTCACTTACAAGCACAGCTGGGTGAGTGTTCACTTACAAGCACAGCTGGGTGAGTGTTCACTTACAAGAACAGCTGGGTGAGTGTTCACTTACAAGCACAGCTGGGTGAGTGTTCACTTACAAGCACAGCTGGGTGAGTGTTCACCTACAAGCACAGCTGGGTGAGTGTTGAGTTCCACACAAGCACAGCTGGGTGAGTGTTCAGTTACACCCAAGCACAGCTGGGTGAGTGTTCACTTACAAGCACAGCTGGGTGAGTGTTCAGTTACAAGCACAGCTGGGCGAGTGTTCACTTACAAGCACAGCTGGGTGAGTTTTCAGTTACAAGCACAGCTGGGTGAGTGTTCACATACACAAGAGCACAGCTGGGTGAGTGTTCACTTACACACAAGCACAGCTGGGTGAGTGTTCACTTACAAGCACAGCTGGGTGAGTGTTCAGTTACAAGCACAGCTGGGTGAGTGTTGAGTTCCACACAAGCACAGCTGGGTGAGTGTTGAGTTCCACACAAGCACAGCTGGGTGAGTGTTGAGTTACACACAAGCACAGCTGGGTGAGTGTTCAGTTACAAGCACAGCTGGGTGAGTGTTCACATACACAGGAGCACAACTGGGTGAGTGTTCAGTTACACACAAGCACAGCTGGGTGAGTGTTGAGTTACACACAAGCACAGCTGGGTGAGTGTTCAGTTACACACAAGCACAGCTGGGTGAGTGTTCAGTTACACACAAGCACAGCTGGGTGAGTTTTGAGTTCCACACAAGCACAGCTGGGTGAGTGTTCACTTACACACAAGCACAGCTGGGTGAGTGTTCACTTATACACAAGCACAGCTGGGTGAGTGGTCAGTACACACAAGCACAGCTGGGTGAGTGGTCAGTACACACAAGCACAGCTGGGTAAGTGTTCAGTTACACACAAGCACAGCTGGGTGAGTGTTTACATACACATGAGCACAGCTGGGTGAGTGTTTACATACACATGAGCACAGCTGGGTGAGTGTTTAGTTACACACAAGCACACCTGGGTGAGTGTTCAGTTACACAAAAGCACAGCTGGGTGAGTGTTCAGTTACACAAAAGCACAGCTGGGTGAATTTTGAGTTCCACACAAGCACAGCTGGGTGAGTGTTCACTTACACACAAGCACAGCTGGGTGAGTGTTCAGTTACAAGCACAGCTGGGTGAGTGTTCAGTTACAAGCACAGCTGGGTGAGTGTTCACATACACACGAGCACAGCTGGGTGAGTGTTCAGTTACACAGAAGCACAGCTGGGTGAGTGTTGAGTTACACACATGCACAGCTGGGTGAGTGTTCACTTACAAGCACAGCTGGGTGAGTGTTCACTTACAAGCACAGCTGGGTGAGTGTTCACTTACAAGCACAGCTGGGTGAGTGTTCACTTACAAGCACAGCTGGGTGAGTGTTCACTTACAAGAACAGCTGGGTGAGTGTTCACTTACAAGCACAGCTGGGTGAGTGTTCACTTATAAGCACAGCTGGGTGAGTGTTCACCTACAAGCACAGCTGGGTGAGTGTTGAGTTCCACACAAGCACAGCTGGGTGAGTGTTCACTTACACACAAGCACAGCTGGGTGAGTGTTCACTTACACACAAGCACAGTTGGGTGAGTGGTCAGTGCACACAAGCACAGCTGGGTGAGTGTTCAGTTACACCCAAGCACAGCTGGGTGAGTGTTCACTTACAAGCACAGCTGGGTGAGTGTTCAGTTACAAGCACAGCTGGGTGAGTGTTCACTTACAAGCACAGCTGGGTGAGTTTTCAGTTACAAGCACAGCTGGGTGAGTGTTCACATACACAAGAGCACAGCTGGGTGAGTGTTCACTTACACACAAGCACAGCTGGGTGAGTGTTCACTTACAAGCACAGCTGGGTGAGTGTTCAGTTACAAGCACAGCTGGGTGAGTGTTGAGTTCCACACAAGCACAGCTGGGTGAGTGTTGAGTTCCACACAAGCAGAGCTGGGTGAGTGTTCAGTTACAAGCACAGCTGGGTGAGTGTTCACATACACAGGAGCACAACTGGGTGAGTGTTCAGTTACACACAAGCACAGCTGGGTGAGTGTTGAGTTACACACAAGCACAGCTGGGTGAGTGTTCAGTTACACACAAGCACAGCTGGGTGAGTGTTCAGTTACACACAAGCACAGCTGGGTGAGTGTTGAGTTACAAGCACAGCTGGGTGAGTGTTCACTTACACACAAGCACAGCTGGGTGAGTGTTCAGTTACAAGCACAGCTGGTTGAGTGTTCAGTTACACACAAGCACAGCTGGGTGAGTGTTCAGTTACAAGCACAGCTGGGTGAGTGTTCAGTTACAAGCACAGCTGGGAGAGTGTTCAATTACACACAAGCACAGCTGGGTGACTGGTCAGTTATACACGAGCACAGCTGGGTGAGTGTTCAGTTACACAAGAGCACAGCTGGGTGAGCGTTCAGTTACACACGAGCACAGCTGGGTGAGTGTTCAGTTACACACGAGCACAGCTGGGTGAGTGTTCAGTTACACACAAGCACAGCTGGGTGAGTGTTCAGTTACACACAAGCACAGCTGGGTGAGTTTTGAGTTCCACACAAGCACAGCTGGGTGAGTGTTCACTTACACACAAGCACAGCTGGGTGAGTGTTCACTTACAAGCACAGCTGGGTGAGTGTTCAGTTCCACACAAGCACAGCTGGGTGAGTGTTGAGTTACACACAAGCACAGCTGGGTGACTGGTCAGTTACACACGAGCACAGCTGGGTGAGTGTTCAGTGACACAGGAGCACAGCAGGGTGAGTGTTCAGTGACACACGAGCACAGCTGGTTGAGTGTTCAGTACACACAAGCACAGCTGGGTGAGTGTCCAGTTACACACAAGCACAGCTGGGTGAGTGTTCAGTACACACAAGCACAGCTGGGTGAGTGTTCACTTACACACAAGCACAGCTGGGTGAGTGTTCACTTACACACAAGCACAGCTGGGTGAGTGTTCAGTTACACACAAGCACAGCTGGGTGAGTGTTCACTTACACACAAGCACAGCTGGGTGAGTGTTCAGTACACACAAGCACAGCTGGGTGAGTGTTCAGTTACAAGGACAGCTGGGTAAGTGTTCAGTTACACACAAGCACAGCTGGGTGAGTGTTCACTTACACACAAGCACAGCTGGGTGAGTGTTGAGTTACACACAAGCACAGCTGGGTGAGTGTCCACTTACAAGCACAGCTGGGTGAATGTTCAGTTACAAGCACAGCTGGGTGAGTGTTCACTTACAAGCTCAGCTGGGTAAGTGTTCAGTTACAAGCACAGCTGGGTGAGTGTTTACATACACATGAGCACAGCTGGGTGAGTGTTTAGTTACACACAAGCACACCTGGGTGAGTGTTGAGTTCCACACAAGCACAGCTGGGTGAGTGTTCAGTTACAAGCACAGCTGGGTGAGTGTTTACATACACATGAGCACAGCTGGGTGAGTGTTTAGTTACACACAAGCACAGCTGGGTGAATTTTGAGTTCCACACAAGCACAGCTGGGTGAGTGTTCACTTACACAAAAGCACAGCTGGGTGAGTGTTCACTTACACACAAGCACAGCTGGGTGAGTGTTCACTTACACACAAGCACAGCTGGGTGAGTGTTCAGTTACACACAAGCACAGCTGGGTGAGTGTTGAGTTACACACAAGCACAGCTGGGTGAGCGTTCACTTACAAGCACAGCTGGGTGAGTGTTCACTTACAAGCACAGCTGGGTGAGTGTTCACTTACAAGCACAGCTGGGTGAGTGTTCACTTACAAGCACAGCTGGGTGAGTGTTCACTTACAAGCACAGCTGGGTGAGTGTTCAGTTACAAGCACAGCTGGTTGAGTGTTCAGTTACACACAAGCACAGCTGGGTGAGTGTTCAGTTCCACACAAGCACAGCTGGGTGAGTGTTGAGTTCCACACAAGCACAGGTGGGTGAGTGTTCAGTTACAAGCACAGCTGGGTGAGTGTTCACATACACAGGAGCACAGCTGGGTGAGTGTTCAGTTACACACAAGCACAGCTGGGTGAGTGTTGAGTTACACACAAGCACAGCTGGGTGAGTGTTCAGTTACACACAAGCACAGCTGGGTGAGTGTTCAGTTACACACAAGCGCAGCTGGGTGAGTGTTCAGTTACAAGCACAGCGGGGTGAGTATTCAGTTACAAGCACAGCTGGGTGAGTGTTCAGTTACACACAAGCACAGCTGGGTGAGTGGTCAGTTATACAGGAGCACAGCTGGGTGAGTGTTCAGTTACACACGAGCACAGCTGGGTGAGTGTTCAGTTAAACACGAGCTCAGCTGGGTGAGTGTTCAGTTACAAGCACAGCTGGGTGAGTGTTTACATACACATGAGCACAGCTGGGTGAGTGTTTAGTTACACACAAGCACAGCTGGGTGAGTGATCACTTACAAGCTCAGCTGGGTGAGTGTTCAGTTACAAGCACAGCTGGGTGAGTGTTCAGTTACAAGCACAGCTGGGTGAGTGTTCAGTTACAAGCACAGCTGGGTGAGTGTTTACATACACATGAGCACAGCTGGGTGAGTGTTTAGTTACACACAAGCACAGCTGGGTGAGTGTTCAGTTACACACAAGCACAGCTGGGTGAGTTTTGAGTTCCACACAAGCACAGCTGGGTGAGTGTTCACTTACACACAAGCACAGCTGGGTGAGTGTTCACTTACAAGCACAGCTGGGTGAGTGTTGAGTTACACACAAGCACAGCTGGGTGAGTGTTGAGTTACACACAAGCACAGCTGGGTGAGTGGTCAGTTACACAGGAGCA
Organism: Meriones unguiculatus; assembly: GCF_030254825.1. NCBI lineage: Eukaryota > Metazoa > Chordata > Mammalia > Rodentia > Muridae > Meriones > Meriones unguiculatus. The sequence continues at coordinate 1,640,834 of NC_083363.1, read as the reverse complement.
CAGCTGGGTGAGTGTTCAGTTACACAGGAGCACAGCTGGGTGAGTGTTCAGTTACACACTAGCACAGCTGGGTGAGTGTTCAGTTACACACAAGCACAGCTGGGTGAGTGTTCACTTACAAGCACAGCTGGGTGAGTGTTCAGTACACACAAGCCCACCTGGGTGAGTGTTCAGTTACACACAAGCACAGCTGGGTGTGTGTTGAGTTACACACAAGCACAGCTGGGTGAGTGTTCATTTACACACAAGCACAGCTGGGTGAGTGTTCAGTTACACACAAGAACAGCTGGGTGAGTGTTCAGTTACAAGCACAGCTGGGTGAGTGTTCAGTTACAAGCACAGCTGGGTGAGTGTTCAGTTACACACAAGCACAGCTGGGTGAGTGGTCAGTTATACACGAGCACAGCTGGGTGAGTGTTTAGTTACACACGAGCACAGCTGGGTGAGTGTTCAGTTAAACACGAGCACAGCTGGGTGAGTGTTCAGTTACACAGGAGCACAGCTGGGTGAGTGTTCAGTTACACATGAGCACAGCTGGGTGAGTGTTCAGTGACACACGAGCACAGCAGGGTGAGTGTTCAGTGACACACAAGCACAGCTGGGTGAGTGTTCAGTACACACAAGCACAGCTGGGTGAGTGTCCAGTTACACACAAGCACAGCTGGGTGAGTGTTCAGTAAACACAAGCACAGCTGGGTGAGTGTTCATTTACACACAAGCACAGCTGGGTGAGTGGTCAGTACACACAAGCACAGCTGGGTGAGTGTTCAGTTACACACAAGCACTGCTCGGTGAGTGTTCACTTACACACAAGCACAGCTGGGTGAGTGTTCAGTACACACAAGCACAGCTGGGTGAGTGTTCAGCTACAAGCACAGCTGGGTAAGTGTTCAGTTACACACAAGCACAGCTGGGTGAGTGTTCACTTACACACAAGCACAGCTGGGTGAGTGTTGAGTTACACACAAGCACAGCTGGGTGAGTGTTCAGTTACACAGGAGCACAGCTGGGTGAGTGTCCACTTACAAGCACAGCTGGGTGAGTGTTCAGTTACAAGCACAGCTGGGTGAGTGTTCACTTACAAGCTCAGCTGGGTAAGTGTTCAGTTACAAGCACAGCTGGGTGAGTGTTTACATACACATGAGCACAGCTGGGTGAGTGTTTAGTTACACACAAGCACACCTGGGTGAGTGTTCAGTTACACAAAAGCACAGCTGGGTGAATTTTGAGTTCCACACAAGCACAGCTGGGTGAGTGTTCACTTACACACAAGCACAGCTGGGTGAGTGTTCAGTTACAAGCTCAGCTGGGTGAGTGTTCAGTTACAAGCACAGCTGGGTGAGTGTTCACATACACAGGAGCACAGCTGGGTGAGTGTTCAGTTACACACGAGCACAGCTGGGTGAGTGTTCAGTTACACATGAGCACAGCTGGGTGAGTGTTCAGTGACACACGAGCACAGCAGGGTGAGTGTTCAGTGACACACAAGCACAGCTGGGTGAGTGTTCAGTACACACAAGCACAGGTGGGTGAGTGTTCAGTTACACACAAGCACAGCTGGGTGAGTGTTCACTTACACACAAGCACAGCTGGGTGAGTGTTGAGTTACACACAAGCACAGCTGGGTGAGTGTTCAGTTACACAAGAGCACAGCTGGGTGAGTGTCCACTTACAAGCACAGCTGGGTGAGTGTTCAGTTACAAGCACAGCTGGGTGAGTGTTCACTTACAAGCACAGCTGGGTGAGTGTTTACATACACATGAGCACAGCTGGGTGAGTGTTTAGTTACAAACAAGCACAGGTGGGTGAGTGTTCAGTTACACAAAAGCACAGCTGGGTGAGTTTTGAGTTCCACACAAGCACAGCTGGGTGAGTGTTCAGTTACAAGCACAGCTGGGTGAGTGTTTACATACACATGAGCACAGCTGGGTGAGTGTTTAGTTACAAACAAGCACAGCTGGGTGAGTGTTCAGTTACACACAAGCACAGCTGGGTGAGTGTTCAGTTACACACAAGCACAGCTGGGTGAGTGTTCAGTTACACAAGAGCACAGCTGGGTGAGTGTCCACTTACAAGCACAGCTGGGTGAGTGTCCAGTTACACACAAGCACAGTTGGGTGAGTGATCACTTACAAGCTCAGCTGGGTGAGTGTTCAGTTACAAGCACAGCTGGGTGAGTGTTCAGTTACAAGCACAGCTGGGTGAGTGTTCAGTTACAAGCACAGCTGGGTGAGTGTTCAGTTACAAGCACAGCTGGGTGAGTGTTCACATACACAGGAGCACAGCTGGGTGAGTGTTCAGTTACACACAAGCACAGCTGGGTGAGTGTTGATTTACACACAAGCACAGCTGAGTGAGTGTTCACTTACAAGCAGAGCTGGGTGAGTGTTCATTTACACAGGAGCACAGCTGGGTGAGTGTTCAGTTACACACAAGCACAGCTGGGTGAGTGTTCACTTACAAGCACAGCTGGGTGAGTGTTCAGTTACAAGCACAGCTGGGTGAGTGTTCACATACACAAGAGCACAGCTGGGTGAGTGTTCAGTTACATACAAGCACAGCTGGGTGAGTGTTCACTTACACACAAGCACAGCTGGGTGAGTGTTCACTTACAAGCACAGCTGGGTGAGTGTTGAGTTCCACACAAGCACAGGTGGGTTAATTGTTCACTTACACACAATCACAGCTGGGTGAGTGTTCACTTACAAGCACAGCTGGGTGAGTGTTCAGTTACAAGCACAGCTGGGTGAGTGTTGAGTTCCACACAAGCACAGCTGCGTGAGTGTTGAGTTCCACACAAGCACAACTGGGTGAGTGTTCAGTTACAAGCACAGCTGGGTGAGTGTTCAGTTACAAGCACAGCTGGGTGAGTGTTCAGTTACAAGCACAGCTGGGTGAGTGTTCACATACACAGGAGCACAGCTGGGTGAGTGTTGAGTTCCACACAAGCACAGCTGGGTGAGTGTTCACTTACACACAATCACAGCTGGGTGAGTGTTCACTTACAAGCACAGCTGGGTGAGTGTTCAGTTACAAGCACAGCTGGGTGAGTGTTGAGTTCCACACAAGCACAGCTGGGTGAGTGTTGAGTTCCACACAAGCACAGCTGGGTGAGTGTTCAGTTACAAGCACAGCTGGGTGAGTGTTCAGTTACAAGCACAGCTGGGTGAGTGTTCACATACACACAAGCACAGCTGGGTGAGTGTTCAGTTACACACAAGCACAGCTGGGTGAGTGTTGAGTTACAGACAAGCACAGCTGAGTGAGTGTTCACTTACAAGCAGAGCTGGGTGAGTGTTCACTTGCACAGGAGCACAGCTGTGTGAGTGTTCAGTTACACACAAGCACAGCTGGGTGAGTGTTCACTTACAAGCACAGCTGGGTGAGTGTTCAGTTACAAGCACAGCTGGGTGAGTGTTCATTTACACACAAGCACAGCTGGGTGAGTGTTCACTTACACACAAGCACAGCTGGGTGAGTGGTCAGTACACACAAGCACAGCTGGTTGAGTGTTCAGTTACACAGAAGCACAGCTGGGTGAGTGTTCAGTACACACAAGCACAGCTGGGTGAGTGTTCAGTTACAAGCACAGCTGGGTAAGTGTTCAGTTACACACAAGCACAGCTGGGTGAGTGTTCAGTTACACACAAGCACAGCTGGGTGAGTGTTGAGTTACACACAAGCACAGCTGGGTGAGTGTTCACATACACAGGAGCTCAGCTGGGTGAGTGTTGAGTTACACACAAGCTCAGCTGGGTGAGTGTTGAGTTACACACAAGCACAGCTGGGTGAGTGTTGAGTTACACACAAGCACAGCTGGGTGAGTGTTCAGTTACACACAAGCACAGCTGGGTGAGTGTTCACATACACACAAGCACAGCTGGGTGAGTGTTGAGTTACACACAAGCACAGCTGGGTGAGTGCTCACTTACAAGCACAGCTGGGTGATTGTTCAGTTACAAGCACAGCTGGGTGAGTGTTCAGTTACACACAAGCACAGCTGGGTGAGTGTTCAGTTACACACAAGCAGAGCTGGGTGAGTGTTGAGTTACACACAAGCACAGCTGGGTGAGTGTTCAGTTACAAGCACAGCTGGGTGAGTGTTCACTTACAAGCTCAGCTGGGTAAGTGTTCAGTTACAAGCACAGCTGGGTGAGTGTTTACATACACATGAGCACAGCTGGGTGAGTGTTTAGTTACACACAAGCACAGCTGGGTGAGTGTTCAGTTACAAGCAAAGCTGGGTGAGTGTTCAGTTACAAGCACAGCTGGGTGAGTGTTCACATACACAGGAGCACAGCTGGGTGAGTGTTCAGTTACACACAAACACAGCTGGGTGAGTGTTGAGTTACACACAAGCACAGCTGGGTGAGCGTTCACTTACAAGCACAGCTGGGTGAGAGTCCACTTACAAGCACAGCTGGGTGAGTGTTCACTTACACACAAGCACAGCTGGGTGAGTGTTCAGTTACAAGCAAAGCTGGGTGAGTGTTCAGTTACAAGCACAGCTGGGTGAGTGTTCACATACACACGAGCACAGCTGGGTGAGTGTTCAGTTACACACAAGCACAGCTGGGTGAGTGTTTACATACACATGAGCACAGCTGGGTGAGTGTTTAGTTACAAACAAGCACAGCTGGGTGAGTGTTCAGTTACACACAAGCACAGCTGGGTGAGTGTTCAGTTACACACAAGCAGAGCTGGGTGAGTGTTGAGTTACACACAAGCACAGCTGGTGAGTGTTCAGTTTCACAGGAGCACAGCTGGGTGAGTGTGCACTTACAAGCATGGCTGGGTGAGTGTTCAGTTACAAGCACAGCTGGGTGAGTGTTCACTTACAAGCACAGCTGGGTGAGTGTTTACATACACATGAGCACAGCTGGGTGAGTGTTTAGTTACAAACAAGCACAGCTGGGTGAGTGTTCAGAAACACAAAAGCACAGCTGGGTGAGTTTTGAGTTCCACACAAGCACAGCTGTGTGAGTGTTCAGTTACAAGCACAGCTGGGTGAGTGTTTACATACACATGAGCACAGCTGGGTGAGTGTTTAGTTACAAACAAGCACAGCTGGGTGAGTGTTCAGTTACACACAAGCACAGCTGGGTGAGTGTTCACCTACAAGCACAGCTGGGTGAGTGTTCAGTTACACACAAGCACAGCTGGGTGAGTGTTCAGTTACACACAAGCACAGCTGGGTGAGTGTTCAGTTACAAGCACAGCTGGGTGAGTGTTCAGTTACAAGCACAGCTGGGTGAGTGTTCAGTTACAAGCACAGCTGGGTGAGTGTTCAGTTACACACAAGCACAGCTGGGTGAGTGTTCACTTACACACAAGCACAGCTGGGTGAGTGGTCAGTACACACAAGCACAGCTGGGTGAGTGTTCAGTTACACACAAGCACAGCTGGGTGAGTGTTCACTTACACACAAGCACAGCTGGGTGAGTGATCACTTACAAGCACGGCTGGGTGAGTGTTGAGTTCCACACAAGCACAGCTAGGTGACTGTTCACTTACAAGCACAGCTGGGTGAGTGCTCAGTACACACAAGCACAGCTGGGTGAGTGTTCACATACACAGGAGCACAGCTGGGTGAGTGTTTAGTTACACACAAGCACAGCTGGGTGAGTGTTCAGTTACACACAAGCAGAGCTGGGTGAGTGTTGAGTTACACACAAGCACAGCTGGTGAGTGTTCAGTTACACAGGAGCACAGCTGGGTGAGTGTCCACTTACAAGCCCGGCTGGGTGAGTGTTCAGTTACAAGCACAGCTGGGTGAGTGTTCACTTACAAGCACAGCTGGGTGAGTGTTCAGTTACAAGCACAGCTGGGTGAGTGTTGAGTTCCACACAAGCACAGCTGGGTGAGTGTTGAGTTCCACACAAGCACAACTGGGTGAGTGTTCAGTTACAAGCACAGCTGGGTGAGTGTTCAGTTACAAGCACAGCTGGGTGAGTGTTCAGTTACAAGCACAGCTGGGTGAGTGTTCACATACACAGGAGCACAGCTGGGTGAGTGTTGAGTTCCACACAAGCACAGCTGGGTGAGTGTTCACTTACACACAATCACAGCTGGGTGAGTGTTCACTTACAAGCACAGCTGGGTGAGTGTTCAGTTACAAGCACAGCTGGGTGAGTGTTGAGTTCCACACAAGCACAGCTGGGTGAGTGTTGAGTTCCACACAAGCACAGCTGGGTGAGTGTTCAGTTACAAGCACAGCTGGGTGAGTGTTCAGTTACAAGCACAGCTGGGTGAGTGTTCACATACACACAAGCACAGCTGGGTGAGTGTTCAGTTACACACAAGCACAGCTGGGTGAGTGTTGAGTTACAGACAAGCACAGCTGAGTGAGTGTTCACTTACAAGCAGAGCTGGGTGAGTGTTCACTTGCACAGGAGCACAGCTGTGTGAGTGTTCAGTTACACACAAGCACAGCTGGGTGAGTGTTCACTTACAAGCACAGCTGGGTGAGTGTTCAGTTACAAGCACAGCTGGGTGAGTGTTCATTTACACACAAGCACAGCTGGGTGAGTGTTCACTTACACACAAGCACAGCTGGGTGAGTGGTCAGTACACACAAGCACAGCTGGTTGAGTGTTCAGTTACACAGAAGCACAGCTGGGTGAGTGTTCAGTACACACAAGCACAGCTGGGTGAGTGTTCAGTTACAAGCACAGCTGGGTAAGTGTTCAGTTACACACAAGCACAGCTGGGTGAGTGTTCAGTTACACACAAGCACAGCTGGGTGAGTGTTGAGTTACACACAAGCACAGCTGGGTGAGTGTTCACATACACAGGAGCTCAGCTGGGTGAGTGTTGAGTTACACACAAGCTCAGCTGGGTGAGTGTTGAGTTACACACAAGCACAGCTGGGTGAGTGTTGAGTTACACACAAGCACAGCTGGGTGAGTGTTCAGTTACACACAAGCACAGCTGGGTGAGTGTTCACATACACACAAGCACAGCTGGGTGAGTGTTGAGTTACACACAAGCACAGCTGGGTGAGTGCTCACTTACAAGCACAGCTGGGTGATTGTTCAGTTACAAGCACAGCTGGGTGAGTGTTCAGTTACACACAAGCACAGCTGGGTGAGTGTTCAGTTACACACAAGCAGAGCTGGGTGAGTGTTGAGTTACACACAAGCACAGCTGGGTGAGTGTTCAGTTACAAGCACAGCTGGGTGAGTGTTCACTTACAAGCTCAGCTGGGTAAGTGTTCAGTTACAAGCACAGCTGGGTGAGTGTTTACATACACATGAGCACAGCTGGGTGAGTGTTTAGTTACACACAAGCACAGCTGGGTGAGTGTTCAGTTACAAGCAAAGCTGGGTGAGTGTTCAGTTACAAGCACAGCTGGGTGAGTGTTCACATACACAGGAGCACAGCTGGGTGAGTGTTCAGTTACACACAAACACAGCTGGGTGAGTGTTGAGTTACACACAAGCACAGCTGGGTGAGCGTTCACTTACAAGCACAGCTGGGTGAGAGTCCACTTACAAGCACAGCTGGGTGAGTGTTCACTTACACACAAGCACAGCTGGGTGAGTGTTCAGTTACAAGCAAAGCTGGGTGAGTGTTCAGTTACAAGCACAGCTGGGTGAGTGTTCACATACACACGAGCACAGCTGGGTGAGTGTTCAGTTACACACAAGCACAGCTGGGTGAGTGTTTACATACACATGAGCACAGCTGGGTGAGTGTTTAGTTACAAACAAGCACAGCTGGGTGAGTGTTCAGTTACACACAAGCACAGCTGGGTGAGTGTTCAGTTACACACAAGCAGAGCTGGGTGAGTGTTGAGTTACACACAAGCACAGCTGGTGAGTGTTCAGTTTCACAGGAGCACAGCTGGGTGAGTGTGCACTTACAAGCATGGCTGGGTGAGTGTTCAGTTACAAGCACAGCTGGGTGAGTGTTCACTTACAAGCACAGCTGGGTGAGTGTTTACATACACATGAGCACAGCTGGGTGAGTGTTTAGTTACAAACAAGCACAGCTGGGTGAGTGTTCAGAAACACAAAAGCACAGCTGGGTGAGTTTTGAGTTCCACACAAGCACAGCTGTGTGAGTGTTCAGTTACAAGCACAGCTGGGTGAGTGTTTACATACACATGAGCACAGCTGGGTGAGTGTTTAGTTACAAACAAGCACAGCTGGGTGAGTGTTCAGTTACACACAAGCACAGCTGGGTGAGTGTTCAGTTACACACAAGCACAGCTGGGTGAGTGTTCAGTTACACACAAGCACAGCTGGGTGAGTGTTCAGTTACAAGCACAGCTGGGTGAGTGTTCAGTTACAAGCACAGCTGGGTGAGTGTTCAGTTACAAGCACAGCTGGGTGAGTGTTCAGTTACACACAAGCACAGCTGGGTGAGTGTTCACTTACACACAAGCACAGCTGGGTGAGTGGTCAGTACACACAAGCACAGCTGGGTGAGTGTTCAGTTACACACAAGCACAGCTGGGTGAGTGTTCACTTACACACAAGCACAGCTGGGTGAGTGATCACTTACAAGCACGGCTGGGTGAGTGTTGAGTTCCACACAAGCACAGCTAGGTGACTGTTCACTTACAAGCACAGCTGGGTGAGTGCTCAGTACACACAAGCACAGCTGGGTGAGTGTTCACATACACAGGAGCACAGCTGGGTGAGTGTTTAGTTACACACAAGCACAGCTGGGTGAGTGTTCAGTTACACACAAGCAGAGCTGGGTGAGTGTTGAGTTACACACAAGCACAGCTGGTGAGTGTTCAGTTACACAGGAGCACAGCTGGGTGAGTGTCCACTTACAAGCCCGGCTGGGTGAGTGTTCAGTTACAAGCACAGCTGGGTGAGTGTTCACTTACAAGCACAGCTGGGTGAGTGTTCATTTACAAGCACAGCTGGGTGAGTGTTTAGTTACAAACAAGCACAGCTGGGTGAGTGTTCAGTTACACACAAGCACAGCTGGGTGAGTGTTCAGTTACACACAAGCACAGCTGGGTGAGTGTTCAGTTACAAGCACAGCTGGGTGAGTGTTCAGTTACAAGCACAGCTGGGTGAGTGTTCACATACACAGGAGCACAGCTGGGTGAGTGTTCAGTTACACACAAGCACAGCTGGGTGAGTGTTCACTTACACACAAGCACAGCTGGGTGAGAGTTCAGTTACACAGGAGCACAGCTGGGTGAGTGTCCAGTTACATGCACAGCTGGGTGAGTGTCCAGTTACACACAAGCACAGCTGGGTGAGTGATCACTTACAAGCTCAGGTGGGTGAGTGTTCAGCTACAAGCACAGCTGGGTGAGTGTTCAGTTACAAGCACAGCTGGGTGAGTGTTCAGTTACAAGCACAGCTGGGTGAGTGTTCAGTTACAAGCACAGCTGGGTGAGTGTTCAGTTACAAGCACAGCTGGGTGAGTGTTCAGTTACGAGCACATCTGGGTGAGTGTTCACATACACAGGAGCACAGCTGGGTGAGTGTTCAGTTACACACAAGCACAGCTGAGTGAGTGTTGAGTTCCACACAAGCACAGCTGGGTGAGTGTTCACTTACACACAATCACAGCTGGGTGAGTGTTGAGTTACACACAAGCACAGCTGGGTGAGTGTTCACATACACACAAGCACAACTGGGTGAGTGTTCAGTTACACACAAGCACAGCTGGGTGAGTGTTCACTTACAAGCACAGCTGGGTGAGTGTTCAGTTACAAGCACAGCTGGGTGAGTGTTCAGTTACAAGCACAGCTGGGTGAGTGTTCAGTTACACACAAGCACAGCTGGGTGAGTGTTCACTTACACACAAGCACAGCTGGGTGAGTGGTCAGTACACACAAGCACAGCTGGGTGAGTGTTCAGTTACACACAAGCACAGCTGGGTGAGTGTTCAGTTACACACAAGCAGAGCTGGGTGAGTGTTGAGTTACACACAAGCACAGCTGGTGAGTGTTCAGTTACACAGGAGCACAGCTGGGTGAGTGTCCACTTACAAGCACGGCTGGGTGAGTGTTCAGTTACAAGCACAGCTGGGTGAGTGTTCACTTACAAGCACAGCTGGGTGAGTGTTTACATACACATGAGCACAGCTGGGTGAGTGTTTAGTTACAAACAAGCACAGCTGGGTGAGTGTTCAGTTACACAAAAGCACAGCTTGGTGAGTTTTGAGTTCCACACAAGCACAGCTGGGTGAGTGTTCAGTTACAAGCACAGCTGGGTGAGTGTTTACATACACATGAGCACAGCTGGGTGAGTGTTTAGTTACAAACAAGCACAGCTGGGTGAGTGTTCAGTTACACACAAGCACAGCTGGGTGAGTGTTCAGTTACACACAAGCATAGCTGGGTGAGTGTTCAGTTACACACAAGCACAGCTGGGTGAGTGTTCAGTTACAAGCACAGCTGGGTGAGTGTTCAGTTACAAGCACAGCTGGGTGAGTGTTCACATACACAGGAGCACAGCTGGGTGAGTGTTCAGTTACACACAAGCACAGCTGGGTGAGTGTTCAGTTACACACAAGCACAGCTGGGTGAGTGTTCAGTTACACACAAGCACAGCTGGGTGAGTGTTCAGTTACACAGGAGCACAGCTGGGTTAGTGTCCACTTACAAGCATAGCTGGGTGAGTGTCCAGTTACACACAAGCACAGCTGGGTGAGTGTTCACTTACAAGCACAGCTGGGTGAGTGTTCAGTTACAAGCACAGCTGGGTGAGTGTTCAGTTACAAGCACAGCTGGGTGAGTGTTCACATACACAGGAGCACAGCTGGGTGAGTGTTCAGTTACACACAAGCACAGCTGGGTGAGTGTTGAGTTACACACAAGCACAGCTGAGTGAGTGTTCACTTACAAGCAGAGCTGGGTGAGTGTTCATTTACACAGGAGCACAGCTGGGTGAGTGTTCAGTTACATACAAGCACAGCTGGGTGAGTGTTCACTTACAAGCACAGCTGGGTGAGTGTTCAGTTACAAGCACAGCTGGGTGAGTGTTCACATACACAGGAGCACAGCTGGGTGAGTGTTCACTTACACACAAGCACAGCTGGGTGAGTGTTCAGTTACACACAAGCACAGCTGGGTGAGTGTTCACTTACACACAAGCACAGCTGGGTGAGTGATGAGTTCCACACAAGCACAGCTGGGTGAGTGTTCAGTTACACACAAGCAGAGCTGGGTGAGTGTTGAGTTACACACAAGCACAGCTGGGTGAGTGTTTACATACACATGAGCACAGCTGGGTGAGTGTTTAGTTACATACAAGCACAGCTGGGTGAGTGTTAAGTTACACAAAAGCACAGCTGGGTGAGTTTTTAGTTCCACACAAGCACAGCTGGGTGAGTGTTCACTTACACACAAGCACAGCTGGGTGAGTGTTCAGTTACAAGCAAAGCTGGGTGAGTGTTCAGTTACAAGCACAGCTGGGTGAGTGTTCAGTTACAAGCACAGCTGGGTGAGTGTTCACATACACAGGAGCACAGCTGGGTGAGTGTTCAGTTACACACAAGCACAGCTGGGTGAGTGTTTACATACACATGAGCACAGCTGGGTGAGTGTTCAGTTACACACAAGCACAGCTGGGTGAGTGTTTACATACACATGAGCACAGCTGGGTGAGTGTTTAGTTACAAACAAGCACAGCTGGGTGAGTGTTCAGTTACACACAAGCACAGCTGGGTGAGTGTTCAGTTACACACAAGCAGAGCTGGGTGACTGTTGAGTTACACACAAGCACAGCTGGGTGAGTGTTCAGAAACACAAAAGCACAGCTGGGTGAGTTTTGAGTTCCACACAAGCACAGCTGTGTGAGTGTTCAGTTACAAGCACAGCTGGGTGAGTGTTTACATACACATGAGTACAGCTGGGTGAGTGTTTAGTTACAAACAAGCACAGCTGGGTGAGTGTTCAGTTACACACAAGCACAGCTGGGTGAGTGTCCAGTTACACACAAGCACAGCTGGGTGAGTGATCACTTACAAGCTCAGCTGGGTGAGTGTTCAGTTACAAGCACAGCTGGGTGAGTGTTCAGTTACAAGCACAGCTGGGTGAGTGTTCAGTTACAAGCACAGCTGGGTGAGTGTTCAGTTACAAGCACAGCTGGGTGAGTGTTCAGTTACGAGCACATCTGGGTGAGTGTTCACATACACAGGAGCACAGCTGGGTGAGTGTTCAGTTACACACAAGCACAGCTGGGTGAGTGTTGAGTTCCACACAAGCACAGCTGGGTGAGTGTTCACTTACACACAATCACAGCTGGGTGAGTGTTGAGTTACACACAAGCACAGCTGGGTGAGTGTTCAGTTACACACAAGCACAGCTGGGTGAGTGTTCAGTTACACACAAGCACAGCTGGGTGAGTGTTCAGTTACAAGCACAGCTGGGTGAGTGTTCAGTTACAAGCACAGCTGGGTGAGTGTTCAGTTACAAGCACAGCTGGGTGAGTGTTCACATACACAGGAGCACAGCTGGGTGAGTGTTCAGTTACACACAAGCACAGCTGGGTGAGTGTTCAGTTACACACAAGCACAGCTGGGTGAGTGTTCAGTTACACAGGAGCACAGCTGGGTTAGTGTCCACTTACAAGCACAGATGGGTGAGTGTCCAGTTACACACAAGCACAGCTGGGTGAGTGATCACTTACAAGCTCAGCTGGGTGAGTGTTCAGTTACAAGCACAGCTGGGTGAGTGTTCAGTTACAAGCACAGCTGGGTGAGTGTTCAGTTACAAGCACAGCTGGGTGAGTGTTCAGTTACAAGCACAGCTGGGTGAGTGTTCAGTTACAAGCACAGCTGGGTGAGTGTTCACATACACAGGAGCACAGCTGGGTGAGTGTTCACTTACACACAAGCACAGCTGGGTGAGTGTTCAGTTACACACAAGCACAGCTGGGTGAGTGTTCACTTACACACAAGCACAGCTGGGTGAGTGTTGAGTTCCACACAAGCACAGCTGGGTGAGTGTTTAGTTACACACAAGCACAGCTGGGTGAGTGTTCAGTTACACACAAGCAGAGCTGGGTGAGTGTTGAGTTACACACAAGCACAGCTGGGTGAGTGTTTACATACACATGAGCACAGCTGGGTGAGTGTTTAGTTACATACAAGCACAGCTGGGTGAGTGTTAAGTTACACAAAAGCACAGCTGGGTGAGTTTTGAGTTCCACACAAGCACAGCTGGGTGAGTGTTCACTTACACACAAGCACAGCTGGGTGAGTGTTCAGTTACAAGCACAGCTGGGTGAGTGTTCAGTTACAAGCACAGCTGGGTGAGTGTTCAGTTACAAGCACAGCTGGGTGAGTGTTCACATACACAGGAGCACAGCTGGGTGAGTGTTCAGTTACACACAAGCACAGCTGGGTGAGTGTTTACATACACATGAGCACAGCTGGGTGAGTGTTCAGTTACACACAAGCACAGCTGGGTGAGTGTTTACATACACATGAGCACAGCTGGGTGAGTGTTTAGTTACAAACAAGCACAGCTGGGTGAGTGTTCAGTTACACACAAGCACAGCTGGGTGAGTGTTCAGTTACACACAAGCAGAGCTGGGTGAGTGTTGAGTTACACACAAGCACAGCTGGGTGAGTGTTCAGAAACACAAAAGCACAGCTGGGTGAGTTTTGAGTTCCACACAAGCACAGCTGTGTGAGTGTTCAGTTACAAGCACAGCTGGGTGAGTGTTTACATACACATGAGCACAGCTGGGTGAGTGTTTAGTTACAAACAAGCACAGCTGGGTGAGTGTTCAGTTACACACAAGCACAGCTGGGTGAGTGTCCAGTTACACACAAGCACAGCTGGGTGAGTGATCACTTACAAGCTCAGCTGGGTGAGTGTTCAGTTACAAGCACAGCTGGGTGAGTGTTCAGTTACAAGCACAGCTGGGTGAGTGTCCAGTTACAAGCACAGCTGGGTGAGTGTTCAGTTACAAGCAGAGCTGGGTGAGTGTTCAGTTACAAGCACAGCTGGGTGAGTGTTCAGTTACGAGCACATCTGGGTGAGTGTTCACATACACAGGAGCACAGCTGGGTGAGTGTTCAGTTACACACAAGCACAGCTGGGTGAGTGTTGAGTTCCACACAAGCACAGCTGGGTGAATGTTCACTTACACACAATCACAGCTGGGTGAGTGTTGAGTTACACACAAGCACAGCTGGGTGAGTGTTCAGTTACACACAAGCACAGCTGGGTGAGTGTTCAGTTACACACAAGCACAGCTGGGTGAGTGTTCAGTTACAAGCACAGCTGGGTGAGTGTTCAGTTACAAGCACAGCTGGGTGAGTGTTCAGTTACACACAAGCACAGCTGGGTGAGTGTTCACTTACACACAAGCACAGCTGGGTGAGTGGTCAGTACACACAAGCACAGCTGGGTGAGTGTTGAGTTACACACAAGCACAGCTGGTGAGTGTTCAGTTACACAGGAGCACAGCTGGGTGAGTGTCCACTTACAAGCACAGCTGGGTGAGTGTTCAGTTACAAGCACAGCTGGGTGAGTGTTCACTTACAAGCACAGCTGGGTGAGTGTTTACATACACATGAGCACAGCTGGGTGAGTGTTTAGTTACAAACAAGCACAGCTGGTTGAGTGTTCAGTTACACAAAAGCACAGCTGGGTGAGTTTTGAGTTCCACACAAGCACAGCTGGGTGAGTGTTCAGTTACAAGCACAGCTGGGTGAGTGTTTACATACACATGAGCACAGCTGGGTGAGTGTTTAGTTACAAACAAGCACAGCTGGGTGAGTGTTCAGTTACACACAAGCACAGCTGGGTGAGTGTTCAGTTACACACAAGCATAGCTGGGTGAGTGTTCAGTTACACACAAGCACAGCTGGGTGAGTGTTCAGTTACAAGCACAGCTGGGTGAGTGTTCAGTTACAAGCACAGCTGGGTGAGTGTTCAGTTACAAGCACAGCTGGGTGAGTGTTCAGTTACAAGCACAGCTGGGTGAGTGTTCAGTTACAAGCACAGCTGGGTGAGTGTTCAGTTACAAGCACAGCTGGGTGAGTGTTCACATACACAGGAGCACAGCTGGGTGAGTGTTCAGTTACACACAAGCACAGCTGGGTGAGTGTTGAGTTACACACAAGCACAGCTGAGTGAGTGTTCACTTACAAGCAGAGCTGGGTGAGTGTTCATTTACACAGGAGCACAGCTGGGTGAGTGTTCAGTTACATACAAGCACAGCTGGGTGAGTGTTCACTTACAAGCACAGCTGGGTGAGTGTTCAGTTACAAGCACAGCTGGGTGAGTGTTCACATACACAGGAGCACAGCTGGGTGAGTGATCAGTTACAAGCACAGCTGGGTGAGTGTTCAGTTACAAGCACAGCTGGGTGAGTGTTCAGTTACAAGCACAGCTGGGTGAGTGTTCACTTACAAGCAGAGCTGGGTGAGTGTTCACTTGCACAGGAGCACAGCTGGGTGAGTGTTCAGTTACACACAAGCACAGCTGGGTGAGTGTTCACTTACAAGCACAGCTGGGTGAGTGTTCACATACACACGAGCACAGCTGGGTGAGTGGTCAGTACACACAAGCACAGCTGGGTGAGTGTTCAGTTACAAGCACAGCTGGGTGAGTGTTCAGTTACAAGCACAGCTGGGTGAGTGTTCACATACACACGAGCACAGCTGGGTGAGTGTTCAGTTACACACAAGCACAGCTGGGTGAGTGTTCAGTTACACACAAGCACAGCTGAGTGAGTGTTCACTTACAAGCAGAGCTGGGTGAGTGTTCACTTACACAGGAGCACAGCTGGGTGAGTGTTCAGTTACACACAAGCACAGCTGGGTGAGTGTTCAGTTACAAGCACAGCTGGGTGAGTGTTCATTTACACACAAGCACAGCTGGGTGAGTGTTCACTTACACACAAGCACAGCTGGGTGAGTGGTCAGTACACACAAGCACAGCTGGTTGAGTGTTCAGTTACACAGAAGCACAGCTGGGTGAGTGTTCAGTACACACAAGCACAGCTGGGTGAGTGTTCAGTTACAAGCACAGCTGGGTAAGTGTTCACATACACAGGAGCTCAGCTGGGTGAGTGTTGAGTTACACACAAGCTCAACTGGGTGAGTGTTGAGTTACACACAAGCACAGCTGGGTGAGTGTTCACATACACAGGAGCTCAGCTGGGTGAGTGTTGAGTTACACACAAGCTCAGCTGGGTGAGTGTTGAGTTACACACAAGCACAGCTGGGTGAGTGTTGAGTTACACACAAGCACAGCTGGGTGAGTGTTGAGTTACACACAAGCACAGCTGGGTGAGTGTTCACATACACACAAGCACAGCTGTGTGAGTGTTGAGTTACACACAAGCACAGCTGGGTGAGTGTCCAGTTACACACAAGCACAGCTGGGTGAGTGATCACTTACAAGCTCAGCTGGGTGAGTGTTCAGTTACAAGCACAGCTGGGTGAGTGTTCAGTTACAAGCACAGCTGGGTGAGTGTTCAGTTACAAGCACAGCTGGGTGAGTGTTCAGTTACAAGCACAGCTGGGTGAGTGTTCAGTTACGAGCACATCTGGGTGAGTGTTCACATACACAGGAGCACAGCTGGGTGAGTGTTCAGTTACACACAAGCACAGCTGGGTGAGTGTTGAGTTCCACACAAGCACAGCTGGGTGAGTGTTCACTTACACACAATCACAGCTGGGTGAGTGTTGAGTTACACACAAGCACAGCTGGGTGAGTGTTCAGTTACACACAAGCACAGCTGGGTGAGTGTTCAGTTACACACAAGCACAGCTGGGTGAGTGTTCAGTTACAAGCACAGCTGGGTGAGTGTTCAGTTACAAGCACAGCTGGGTGAGTGTTCAGTTACAAGCACAGCTGGGTGAGTGTTCACATACACAGGAGCACAGCTGGGTGAGTGTTCAGTTACACACAAGCACAGCTGGGTGAGTGTTCAGTTACACACAAGCACAGCTGGGTGAGTGTTCAGTTACACAGGAGCACAGCTGGGTTAGTGTCCACTTACAAGCACAGATGGGTGAGTGTCCAGTTACACACAAGCACAGCTGGGTGAGTGATCACTTACAAGCTCAGCTGGGTGAGTGTTCAGTTACAAGCACAGCTGGGTGAGTGTTCAGTTACAAGCACAGCTGGGTGAGTGTTCAGTTACAAGCACAGCTGGGTGAGTGTTCAGTTACAAGCACAGCTGGGTGAGTGTTCAGTTACAAGCACAGCTGGGTGAGTGTTCACATACACAGGAGCACAGCTGGGTGAGTGTTCACTTACACACAAGCACAGCTGGGTGAGTGTTCAGTTACACACAAGCACAGCTGGGTGAGTGTTCACTTACACACAAGCACAGCTGGGTGAGTGTTGAGTTCCACACAAGCACAGCTGGGTGAGTGTTTAGTTACACACAAGCACAGCTGGGTGAGTGTTCAGTTACACACAAGCAGAGCTGGGTGAGTGTTGAGTTACACACAAGCACAGCTGGGTGAGTGTTTACATACACATGAGCACAGCTGGGTGAGTGTTTAGTTACATACAAGCACAGCTGGGTGAGTGTTAAGTTACACAAAAGCACAGCTGGGTGAGTTTTGAGTTCCACACAAGCACAGCTGGGTGAGTGTTCACTTACACACAAGCACAGCTGGGTGAGTGTTCAGTTACAAGCACAGCTGGGTGAGTGTTCAGTTACAAGCACAGCTGGGTGAGTGTTCAGTTACAAGCACAGCTGGGTGAGTGTTCACATACACAGGAGCACAGCTGGGTGAGTGTTCAGTTACACACAAGCACAGCTGGGTGAGTGTTTACATACACATGAGCACAGCTGGGTGAGTGTTCAGTTACACACAAGCACAGCTGGGTGAGTGTTTACATACACATGAGCACAGCTGGGTGAGTGTTTAGTTACAAACAAGCACAGCTGGGTGAGTGTTCAGTTACACACAAGCACAGCTGGGTGAGTGTTCAGTTACACACAAGCAGAGCTGGGTGAGTGTTGAGTTACACACAAGCACAGCTGGGTGAGTGTTCAGAAACACAAAAGCACAGCTGGGTGAGTTTTGAGTTCCACACAAGCACAGCTGTGTGAGTGTTCAGTTACAAGCACAGCTGGGTGAGTGTTTACATACACATGAGCACAGCTGGGTGAGTGTTTAGTTACAAACAAGCACAGCTGGGTGAGTGTTCAGTTACACACAAGCACAGCTGGGTGAGTGTCCAGTTACACACAAGCACAGCTGGGTGAGTGATCACTTACAAGCTCAGCTGGGTGAGTGTTCAGTTACAAGCACAGCTGGGTGAGTGTTCAGTTACAAGCACAGCTGGGTGAGTGTCCAGTTACAAGCACAGCTGGGTGAGTGTTCAGTTACAAGCAGAGCTGGGTGAGTGTTCAGTTACAAGCACAGCTGGGTGAGTGTTCAGTTACGAGCACATCTGGGTGAGTGTTCACATACACAGGAGCACAGCTGGGTGAGTGTTCAGTTACACACAAGCACAGCTGGGTGAGTGTTGAGTTCCACACAAGCACAGCTGGGTGAATGTTCACTTACACACAATCACAGCTGGGTGAGTGTTGAGTTACACACAAGCACAGCTGGGTGAGTGTTCAGTTACACACAAGCACAGCTGGGTGAGTGTTCAGTTACACACAAGCACAGCTGGGTGAGTGTTCAGTTACAAGCACAGCTGGGTGAGTGTTCAGTTACAAGCACAGCTGGGTGAGTGTTCAGTTACACACAAGCACAGCTGGGTGAGTGTTCACTTACACACAAGCACAGCTGGGTGAGTGGTCAGTACACACAAGCACAGCTGGGTGAGTGTTGAGTTACACACAAGCACAGCTGGTGAGTGTTCAGTTACACAGGAGCACAGCTGGGTGAGTGTCCACTTACAAGCACAGCTGGGTGAGTGTTCAGTTACAAGCACAGCTGGGTGAGTGTTCACTTACAAGCACAGCTGGGTGAGTGTTTACATACACATGAGCACAGCTGGGTGAGTGTTTAGTTACAAACAAGCACAGCTGGGTGAGTGTTCAGTTACACAAAAGCACAGCTGGGTGAGTTTTGAGTTCCACACAAGCACAGCTGGGTGAGTGTTCAGTTACAAGCACAGCTGGGTGAGTGTTTACATACACATGAGCACAGCTGGGTGAGTGTTTAGTTACAAACAAGCACAGCTGGGTGAGTGTTCAGTTACACACAAGCACAGCTGGGTGAGTGTTCAGTTACACACAAGCATAGCTGGGTGAGTGTTCAGTTACACACAAGCACAGCTGGGTGAGTGTTCAGTTACAAGCACAGCTGGGTGAGTGTTCAGTTACAAGCACAGCTGGGTGAGTGTTCAGTTACAAGCACAGCTGGGTGAGTGTTCAGTTACAAGCACAGCTGGGTGAGTGTTCAGTTACAAGCACAGCTGGGTGAGTGTTCAGTTACAAGCACAGCTGGGTGAGTGTTCACATACACAGGAGCACAGCTGGGTGAGTGTTCAGTTACACACAAGCACAGCTGGGTGAGTGTTGAGTTACACACAAGCACAGCTGAGTGAGTGTTCACTTACAAGCAGAGCTGGGTGAGTGTTCATTTACACAGGAGCACAGCTGGGTGAGTGTTCAGTTACATACAAGCACAGCTGGGTGAGTGTTCACTTACAAGCACAGCTGGGTGAGTGTTCAGTTACAAGCACAGCTGGGTGAGTGTTCACATACACAGGAGCACAGCTGGGTGAGTGATCAGTTACAAGCACAGCTGGGTGAGTGTTCAGTTACAAGCACAGCTGGGTGAGTGTTCACATACACAGGAGCACAGCTGGGTGAGTGGTCAGTACACACAAGCACAGCTGGTTGAGTGTTCAGTTACACACAAGCACAGCTGGGTGAGTGTTCAGTACACACAAGCACAGCTGGGTGAGTGTTCAGTTACAAGCACAGCTGGGTGAGTGTTCAGTTACAAGCACAGCTGGGTGAGTGTTCAGTTACAAGCACAGCTGGGTGAGTGTTCACTTACAAGCAGAGCTGGGTGAGTGTTCACTTGCACAGGAGCACAGCTGGGTGAGTGTTCAGTTACACACAAGCACAGCTGGGTGAGTGTTCACTTACAAGCACAGCTGGGTGAGTGTTCACATACACACGAGCACAGCTGGGTGAGTGGTCAGTACACACAAGCACAGCTGGGTGAGTGTTCAGTTACAAGCACAGCTGGGTGAGTGTTCAGTTACAAGCACAGCTGGGTGAGTGTTCACATACACACGAGCACAGCTGGGTGAGTGTTCAGTTACACACAAGCACAGCTGGGTGAGTGTTCAGTTACACACAAGCACAGCTGAGTGAGTGTTCACTTACAAGCAGAGCTGGGTGAGTGTTCACTTACACAGGAGCACAGCTGGGTGAGTGTTCAGTTACACACAAGCACAGCTGGGTGAGTGTTCAGTTACAAGCACAGCTGGGTGAGTGTTCATTTACACACAAGCACAGCTGGGTGAGTGTTCACTTACACACAAGCACAGCTGGGTGAGTGGTCAGTACACACAAGCACAGCTGGTTGAGTGTTCAGTTACACAGAAGCACAGCTGGGTGAGTGTTCAGTACACACAAGCACAGCTGGGTGAGTGTTCAGTTACAAGCACAGCTGGGTAAGTGTTCACATACACAGGAGCTCAGCTGGGTGAGTGTTGAGTTACACACAAGCTCAACTGGGTGAGTGTTGAGTTACACACAAGCACAGCTGGGTGAGTGTTCACATACACAGGAGCTCAGCTGGGTGAGTGTTGAGTTACACACAAGCTCAGCTGGGTGAGTGTTGAGTTACACACAAGCACAGCTGGGTGAGTGTTGAGTTACACACAAGCACAGCTGGGTGAGTGTTGAGTTACACACAAGCACAGCTGGGTGAGTGTTCACATACACACAAGCACAGCTGTGTGAGTGTTGAGTTACACACAAGCACAGCTGGGTGAGTGTTGAGTTACACACAAGCACAGCTGGGTGAGTGTTCAGTTACACACAAGCACAGCTGGGTGAGTGTTCACATACACACAAGCACAGCTGTGTGAGTGTTGAGTTACACACAAGCACAGCTGGGTGAGTGCTCACTTACAAACACAGCTGGGTGAGTGTTCACTTACAAGCACAGCTGGGTGAGTATTCACTTACAAGCACAGCTGGGTGAGTGTTCAGTAACAAGCACAACTGGGTGAGTGTTCAGTTACACACAAGCACAGCTGGGTGAGTGTTCTGTTACACACAAGCACAGCTGTGTGAGTGATCACTTACACACAAGCACAGCTGGGTGAGTGTTCAGTTACAAGCAAAGCTGGGTGAGTGTTCAGTTACAAGCACAGCTGGGTGAGTGTTCACATACACAGGAGCACAGCTGGGTGAGTGTTCAGTTACACACAAGCCCAGCTGGGTGAGTGTTGAGTTACACACAAGCACAGCTGGGTGAGCTTTCACTTACAAGCACAGCTGGGTGAGAGTCCACTTACAAGCACAGCTGTGTGAGTGTTCAGTACACACAGGCACAGCTGGGTGAGTGTTCACTTACACACAAGCACAGCTGGGTGAGTGTTCAGTTACACACAAGCCCAGCTGGGTGAGTGTTCAGTTACACAGAAGCACAGCTGGGTGAGTGTTCAGTTCCACACAAGCAGAGCTGGGTGAGTGTTGAGTTCCACACAAGCCCAGCTGGGTGAGTGTTGAGTTACACACAAGCACAGCTGGGTGAGCGTTCACTTACAAGCACAGCTGGGTGAGAGTCCACTTACAAGCACAGCTGGGTGAGTGTTCAGTACACACAGGCACAGCTGGGTGAGTGTTCACTTACACACAAGCACAGCTGGGTGAGTGTTCAGTTACACACAAGCCCAGCTGGGTGAGTGTTCAGTTACACAGAAGCACAGCTGGGTGAGTGTTCAGTTCCACACAAGCAGAGCTGGGTGAGTGTTGAGTTCCACACTAGCACAGCTGGGTGAGTGTCCACTTACAAGCACGGCTGGGTGAGTGTTCAGTTACAAGCACAGCTGGGTGAGTGTTTACATACACATGAGCACAGCTGGGTGAGTGTTTAGTTACACACAAGCACAGCTGGGTGAGTGTTAAGTTACACAAAAGCACAGCTGTGTGAGTTTTGAGTTCCACACAAGCACAGCTGGGTGAGCGTTCACTTACAAGCACAGCTGGGTGAGTGTTCAGTTACAAGCACAGCTGGGTGAGTGTTCAGTTACAAGCACAGCTGGGTGAGTGTTCAGTTACAAGCACAGCTGGGTGAGTGTTCAGTTACAAGCACAGCTGGGTGAGTGTTCACATACACAGGAGCACAGCTGGGTGAGTGTTCAGTTACAAGCACAGCTGGGTGAGTGTTCAGTTACAAGCACAGCTGGGTGAGTGTTCAGTTACAAGCACAGCTGGGTGAGTGTTCAGTTACAAGCACAGCTGGGTGAGTGTTCAGTTACAAGCACAGCTGGGTGAGTGTTCACATACACAGGAGCACAGCTGGGTGAGTGTTCAGTTACACACAAGCACAGCTGGGTGAGTGTTGAGTTACACACAAGCACAGCTGAGTGAGTGTTCAGAAACACAAAAGCACAGCTGGGTGAGTGTTCACTTACACACAAGCACAGCTGGGTGAGTGTTCAGTTACACACAAGCCCAGCTGGGTGAGTGTTCAGTTACACAGAAGCACAGCTGGGTGAGTGTTCAGTTCCACACAAGCAGAGCTGGGTGAGTGTTGAGTTCCACACTAGCACAGCTGGGTGAGTGTCCACTTACAAGCACGGCTGGGTGAGTGTTCAGTTACAAGCACAGCTGGGTGAGTGTTTACATACACATGAGCACAGCTGGGTGAGTGTTTAGTTACACACAAGCACAGCTGGGTGAGTGTTAAGTTACACAAAAGCACAGCTGTGTGAGTTTTGAGTTCCACACAAGCACAGCTGGGTGAGCGTTCACTTACAAGCACAGCTGGGTGAGTGTTCAGTTACAAGCACAGCTGGGTGAGTGTTCAGTTACAAGCACAGCTGGGTGAGTGTTCAGTTACAAGCACAGCTGGGTGAGTGTTCAGTTACAAGCACAGCTGGGTGAGTGTTCACATACACAGGAGCACAGCTGGGTGAGTGTTCAGTTACAAGCACAGCTGGGTGAGTGTTCAGTTACAAGCACAGCTGGGTGAGTGTTCAGTTACAAGCACAGCTGGGTGAGTGTTCAGTTACAAGCACAGCTGGGTGAGTGTTCAGTTACAAGCACAGCTGGGTGAGTGTTCACATACACAGGAGCACAGCTGGGTGAGTGTTCAGTTACACACAAGCACAGCTGGGTGAGTGTTGAGTTACACACAAGCACAGCTGAGTGAGTGTTCACTTACAAGCAGAGCTGGGTGAGTGTTCATTTACACAGGAGCACAGCTGGGTGAGTGTTCAGTTACATACAAGCACAGCTGGGTGAGTGTTCACTTACAAGCACAGCTGGGTGAGTGTTCAGTTACAAGCACAGCTGGGTGAGTGTTCACATACACAGGAGCACAGCTGGGTGAGTGATCAGTTACAAGCACAGCTGGGTGAGTGTTCAGTTACAAGCACAGCTGGGTGAGTGTTCACATACACAGGAGCACAGCTGGGTGAGTGGTCAGTACACACAAGCACAGCTGGTTGAGTGTTCAGTTACACACAAGCACAGCTGGGTGAGTGTTCAGTACACACAAGCACAGCTGGGTGAGTGTTCAGTTACAAGCACAGCTGGGTGAGTGTTCAGTTACAAGCACAGCTGGGTGAGTGTTCACTTACAAGCAGAGCTGGGTGAGTGTTCACTTGCACAGGAGCACAGCTGGGTGAGTGTTCAGTTACACACAAGCACAGCTGGGTGAGTGTTCACTTACAAGCACAGCTGGGTGAGTGTTCACATACACACGAGCACAGCTGGGTGAGTGGTCAGTACACACAAGCACAGCTGGGTGAGTGTTCAGTTACAAGCACAGCTGGGTGAGTGTTCAGTTACAAGCACAGCTGGGTGAGTGTTCACATACACACGAGCACAGCTGGGTGAGTGTTCAGTTACACACAAGCACAGCTGGGTGAGTGTTCAGTTACACACAAGCACAGCTGAGTGAGTGTTCACTTACAAGCAGAGCTGAGTGAGTGTTCACTTACACAGGAGCACAGCTGGGTGAGTGTTCAGTTACACACAAGCACAGCTGGGTGAGTGTTCAGTTACAAGCACAGCTGGGTGAGTGTTCATTTACACACAAGCACAGCTGGGTGAGTGTTCACTTACACACAAGCACAGCTGGGTGAGTGGTCAGTACACACAAGCACAGCTGGTTGAGTGTTCAGTTACACAGAAGCACAGCTGGGTGAGTGTTCACTTACAAGCACAGCTGGGTGAGTATTCACTTACAAGCACAGCTGGGTGAGTGTTCAGTAACAAGCACAACTGGGTGAGTGTTCAGTTACACACAAGCACAGCTGGGTGAGTGTTCTGTTACACACAAGCACAGCTGTGTGAGTGATCACTTACACACAAGCACAGCTGGGTGAGTGTTCAGTTACAAGCAAAGCTGGGTGAGTGTTCAGTTACAAGCACAGCTGGGTGAGTGTTCACATACACAGGAGCACAGCTGGGTGAGTGTTCAGTTACACACAAGCCCAGCTGGGTGAGTGTTGAGTTACACACAAGCACAGCTGGGTGAGCTTTCACTTACAAGCACAGCTGGGTGAGAGTCCACTTACAAGCACAGCTGTGTGAGTGTTCAGTTACACACAAGCACAGCTGAGTGAGTGTTCAGTTACACACAAGCACAGCTGAGTGAGTGTTCACTTACAAGCAGAGCTGGGTGAGTGTTCACTTACACAGGAGCACAGCTGGGTGAGTGTTCAGTTACACACAAGCACAGCTGGGTGAGTGTTCAGTTACAAGCACAGCTGGGTGAGTGTTCATTTACACACAAGCACAGCTGGGTGAGTGTTCACTTACACACAAGCACAGCTGGGTGAGTGGTCAGTACACACAAGCACAGCTGGTTGAGTGTTCAGTTACACAGAAGCACAGCTGGGTGAGTGTTCACTTACAAGCACAGCTGGGTGAGTATTCACTTACAAGCACAGCTGGGTGAGTGTTCAGTAACAAGCACAACTGGGTGAGTGTTCAGTTACACACAAGCACAGCTGGGTGAGTGTTCTGTTACACACAAGCACAGCTGTGTGAGTGATCACTTACACACAAGCACAGCTGGGTGAGTGTTCAGTTACAAGCAAAGCTGGGTGAGTGTTCAGTTACAAGCACAGCTGGGTGAGTGTTCACATACACAGGAGCACAGCTGGGTGAGTGTTCAGTTACACACAAGCCCAGCTGGGTGAGTGTTGAGTTACACACAAGCACAGCTGGGTGAGCTTTCACTTACAAGCACAGCTGGGTGAGAGTCCACTTACAAGCACAGCTGTGTGAGTGTTCAGTACACACAGGCACAGCTGGGTGAGTGTTCACTTACACACAAGCACAGCTGGGTGAGTGTTCAGTTACACACAAGCCCAGCTGGGTGAGTGTTCAGTTACACAGAAGCACAGCTGGGTGAGTGTTCAGTTCCACACAAGCAGAGCTGGGTGAGTGTTGAGTTCCACACAAGCCCAGCTGGGTGAGTGTTGAGTTACACACAAGCACAGCTGGGTGAGCGTTCACTTACAAGCACAGCTGGGTGAGAGTCCACTTACAAGCACAGCTGGGTGAGTGTTCAGTACACACAGGCACAGCTGGGTGAGTGTTCACTTACACACAAGCACAGCTGGGTGAGTGTTCAGTTACACACAAGCCCAGCTGGGTGAGTGTTCAGTTACACAGAAGCACAGCTGGGTGAGTGTTCAGTTCCACACAAGCAGAGCTGGGTGAGTGTTGAGTTCCACACTAGCACAGCTGGGTGAGTGTCCACTTACAAGCACGGCTGGGTGAGTGTTCAGTTACAAGCACAGCTGGGTGAGTGTTTACATACACATGAGCACAGCTGGGTGAGTGTTTAGTTACACACAAGCACAGCTGGGTGAGTGTTAAGTTACACAAAAGCACAGCTGTGTGAGTTTTGAGTTCCACACAAGCACAGCTGGGTGAGCGTTCACTTACAAGCACAGCTGGGTGAGTGTTCAGTTACAAGCACAGCTGGGTGAGTGTTCAGTTACAAGCACAGCTGGGTGAGTGTTCAGTTACAAGCACAGCTGGGTGAGTGTTCAGTTACAAGCACAGCTGGGTGAGTGTTCACATACACAGGAGCACAGCTGGGTGAGTGTTCAGTTACAAGCACAGCTGGGTGAGTGTTCAGTTACAAGCACAGCTGGGTGAGTGTTCAGTTACAAGCACAGCTGGGTGAGTGTTCAGTTACAAGCACAGCTGGGTGAGTGTTCAGTTACAAGCACAGCTGGGTGAGTGTTCACATACACAGGAGCACAGCTGGGTGAGTGTTCAGTTACACACAAGCACAGCTGGGTGAGTGTTGAGTTACACACAAGCACAGCTGAGTGAGTGTTCAGAAACACAAAAGCACAGCTGGGTGAGTGTTCACTTACACACAAGCACAGCTGGGTGAGTGTTCAGTTACACACAAGCCCAGCTGGGTGAGTGTTCAGTTACACAGAAGCACAGCTGGGTGAGTGTTCAGTTCCACACAAGCAGAGCTGGGTGAGTGTTGAGTTCCACACTAGCACAGCTGGGTGAGTGTCCACTTACAAGCACGGCTGGGTGAGTGTTCAGTTACAAGCACAGCTGGGTGAGTGTTTACATACACATGAGCACAGCTGGGTGAGTGTTTAGTTACACACAAGCACAGCTGGGTGAGTGTTAAGTTACACAAAAGCACAGCTGTGTGAGTTTTGAGTTCCACACAAGCACAGCTGGGTGAGCGTTCACTTACAAGCACAGCTGGGTGAGTGTTCAGTTACAAGCACAGCTGGGTGAGTGTTCAGTTACAAGCACAGCTGGGTGAGTGTTCAGTTACAAGCACAGCTGGGTGAGTGTTCAGTTACAAGCACAGCTGGGTGAGTGTTCACATACACAGGAGCACAGCTGGGTGAGTGTTCAGTTACAAGCACAGCTGGGTGAGTGTTCAGTTACAAGCACAGCTGGGTGAGTGTTCAGTTACAAGCACAGCTGGGTGAGTGTTCAGTTACAAGCACAGCTGGGTGAGTGTTCAGTTACAAGCACAGCTGGGTGAGTGTTCACATACACAGGAGCACAGCTGGGTGAGTGTTCAGTTACACACAAGCACAGCTGGGTGAGTGTTGAGTTACACACAAGCACAGCTGAGTGAGTGTTCACTTACAAGCAGAGCTGGGTGAGTGTTCATTTACACAGGAGCACAGCTGGGTGAGTGTTCAGTTACATACAAGCACAGCTGGGTGAGTGTTCACTTACAAGCACAGCTGGGTGAGTGTTCAGTTACAAGCACAGCTGGGTGAGTGTTCACATACACAGGAGCACAGCTGGGTGAGTGATCAGTTACAAGCACAGCTGGGTGAGTGTTCAGTTACAAGCACAGCTGGGTGAGTGTTCACATACACAGGAGCACAGCTGGGTGAGTGGTCAGTACACACAAGCACAGCTGGTTGAGTGTTCAGTTACACACAAGCACAGCTGGGTGAGTGTTCAGTACACACAAGCACAGCTGGGTGAGTGTTCAGTTACAAGCACAGCTGGGTGAGTGTTCAGTTACAAGCACAGCTGGGTGAGTGTTCACTTACAAGCAGAGCTGGGTGAGTGTTCACTTGCACAGGAGCACAGCTGGGTGAGTGTTCAGTTACACACAAGCACAGCTGGGTGAGTGTTCACTTACAAGCACAGCTGGGTGAGTGTTCACATACACACGAGCACAGCTGGGTGAGTGGTCAGTACACACAAGCACAGCTGGGTGAGTGTTCAGTTACAAGCACAGCTGGGTGAGTGTTCAGTTACAAGCACAGCTGGGTGAGTGTTCACATACACACGAGCACAGCTGGGTGAGTGTTCAGTTACACACAAGCACAGCTGGGTGAGTGTTCAGTTACACACAAGCACAGCTGAGTGAGTGTTCACTTACAAGCAGAGCTGGGTGAGTGTTCACTTACACAGGAGCACAGCTGGGTGAGTGTTCAGTTACACACAAGCACAGCTGGGTGAGTGTTCAGTTACAAGCACAGCTGGGTGAGTGTTCATTTACACACAAGCACAGCTGGGTGAGTGTTCACTTACACACAAGCACAGCTGGGTGAGTGGTCAGTACACACAAGCACAGCTGGTTGAGTGTTCAGTTACACAGAAGCACAGCTGGGTGAGTGTTCAGTACACACAAGCACAGCTGGGTGAGTGTTCAGTTACAAGCACAGCTGGGTAAGTGTTCACATACACAGGAGCTCAGCTGGGTGAGTGTTGAGTTACACACAAGCTCAACTGGGTGAGTGTTGAGTTACACACAAGCACAGCTGGGTGAGTGTTCACATACACAGGAGCTCAGCTGGGTGAGTGTTGAGTTACACACAAGCTCAGCTGGGTGAGTGTTGAGTTACACACAAGCACAGCTGGGTGAGTGTTGAGTTACACACAAGCACAGCTGGGTGAGTGTTGAGTTACACACAAGCACAGCTGGGTGAGTGTTCACATACACACAAGCACAGCTGTGTGAGTGTTGAGTTACACACAAGCACAGCTGGGTGAGTGTTGAGTTACACACAAGCACAGCTGGGTGAGTGTTCAGTTACACACAAGCACAGCTGGGTGAGTGTTCACATACACACAAGCACAGCTGTGTGAGTGTTGAGTTACACACAAGCACAGCTGGGTGAGTGCTCACTTACAAACACAGCTGGGTGAGTGTTCACTTACAAGCACAGCTGGGTGAGTATTCACTTACAAGCACAGCTGGGTGAGTGTTCAGTAACAAGCACAACTGGGTGAGTGTTCAGTTACACACAAGCACAGCTGGGTGAGTGTTCTGTTACACACAAGCACAGGTGTGTGAGTGATCACTTACACACAAGCACAGCTGGGTGAGTGTTCAGTTACAAGCAAAGCTGGGTGAGTGTTCAGTTACAAGCACAGCTGGGTGAGTGTTCACATACACAGGAGCACAGCTGGGTGAGTGTTCAGTTACACACAAGCCCAGCTGGGTGAGTGTTGAGTTACACACAAGCACAGCTGGGTGAGCTTTCACTTACAAGCACAGCTGGGTGAGAGTCCACTTACAAGCACAGCTGTGTGAGTGTTCAGTACACACAGGCACAGCTGGGTGAGTGTTCACTTACACACAAGCACAGCTGGGTGAGTGTTCAGTTACACACAAGCCCAGCTGGGTGAGTGTTCAGTTACACAGAAGCACAGCTGGGTGAGTGTTCAGTTCCACACAAGCAGAGCTGGGTGAGTGTTGAGTTCCACACAAGCCCAGCTGGGTGAGTGTTGAGTTACACACAAGCACAGCTGGGTGAGCGTTCACTTACAAGCACAGCTGGGTGAGAGTCCACTTACAAGCACAGCTGGGTGAGTGTTCAGTACACACAGGCACAGCTGGGTGAGTGTTCACTTACACACAAGCACAGCTGGGTGAGTGTTCAGTTACACACAAGCCCAGCTGGGTGAGTGTTCAGTTACACAGAAGCACAGCTGGGTGAGTGTTCAGTTCCACACAAGCAGAGCTGGGTGAGTGTTGAGTTCCACACTAGCACAGCTGGGTGAGTGTCCACTTACAAGCACGGCTGGGTGAGTGTTCAGTTACAAGCACAGCTGGGTGAGTGTTTACATACACATGAGCACAGCTGGGTGAGTGTTTAGTTACACACAAGCACAGCTGGGTGAGTGTTAAGTTACACAAAAGCACAGCTGTGTGAGTTTTGAGTTCCACACAAGCACAGCTGGGTGAGCGTTCACTTACAAGCACAGCTGGGTGAGAGTCCACTTACAAGCACAGCTGGGTGAGTGTTCACTTACACACAAGCACAGCTGGGTGAGTGTTCAGTTAGAAGCACAGCTGGGTGAGTGTTCAGTTACAAGCACAGCTGGGTGAGTGTTCACATACACAGGAGCACAGCTGGGTGAGTGTTCAGTTACACACAAGCCCAGCTGGGTGAGTGTTGAGTTACACACAAGCACAGCTGGGTGAGCGTTCACTTACAAGCACAGCTGGGTGAGTGTTCACTTACACACAAGCACAGCTGGGTGAGTGTTCAGTTACAAGCAAAGCTGGGTGAGTGTTCAGTTACACACAAGCACAGCTGGGTGAGTGTTCAGTTACACACAAGCAGAGCTGGGTGAGTGTTGAGTTACACACAAGCACAGCTGGGTGAGTGTTCAGTTACACACGAGCACAGCTGGGTGAGTGTCCACTTACAAGCACGGCTGGGTGAGTGTTCAGTTACAAGCACAGCTGGGTGAGTGTTCACTTACAAGCTCAGCTGGGTAAGTGTTCAGTTACAAGCACAGCTGGGTGAGTGTTTACATACACATGAGCACAGCTGGGTGAGTGTTAAGTTACACAAAAGCACAGCTGGGTGAGTGTTGAGTTCCACACAAGCACAGCTGGGTGAGTGTTCACATACAAGCACAGCTGGTTGACTGTTCACTTACAAGCACAGTTGGGTGAGTGTTCACTTACAAGCACAGCTGGGTGAGTGTTCACCTACAAGCACAGCTGGGTGAGTGTTGAGTTACACACAAGCACAGCTGGGTGAGTGTTCACTTACACACAAGCACAGCTGGGTGAGTGTTCACTTACACACAAGCACAGTTGGGTGAGTGGTCAGTGCACACAAGCACAGCTGGGTGAGTGTTCAGTTACACCCAAGCACAGCTGGGTGAGTGTTCACTTACAAGCACAGCTGGGTGAGTGTTCACTTACAAGCACAGCTGGGTGAGTGTTCAGTTACAAGCACAGCTGGGTGAGTGTTCAGTTACAAGCACAGCTGGGTGAGTGTTCACATACACAGGAGCACAGCTGGGTGAGTGTTCAGTTACATACAAGCAGAGCTGGGTGAGTGTTCAGTTACATACAAGCACAGCTGGGTGAGTGTTGAGTTACACACAAGCACAGCTGGGTGAATGTTCACTTACACACAAGCACAGCTGGGTGAGTGTTCACTTACAAGCACAGCTGGGTGAGTGTTGAGTTCCACACAAGCACAGCTGGGTGAGTGTTCACTTACACACAAGCACAGCTGGGTGAGTGTTCAGTTACACACAAGCCCAGCTGGGTGAGTGTTCAGTTACACAGAAGCACAGCTGGGTGAGTGTTCAGTTCCACACAAGCAGAGCTGGGTGAGTGTTGAGTTCCACACAAGCTCAGCTGGGTGAGTGTTCAGTTACAAGCACAGCTGGGTGAGTGTTCAGTTACAAGCACAGCTGGGTGAGTGTTCACATACACAGGAGCACAGCTGGGTGAGTGTTCAGTTACATACAAGCACAGCTGGGTGAGTGTTCAGTTACACACAAGCACAGCTGGGTGAGTGTTGAGTTCCACACAAGCACAGCTGGGTGAGTGTTCAGTTACAAGCACAGCTGGGTGAGTGTTCACATACACATGAGCACAGCTGGGTGAGTGTTGAGTTACACACAAGCACAGCTGGGTGAGTGTTCAGTTACACAGGATCACAGCTGGGTGAGTGTCCACTTACACGCACAGCTGGGTGAGTGTTCAGTTACAAGCACAGCTGGGTGAGTGTTCACTTACAAGCTCAGCTGGGTAAGTGTTCAGTTACAAGCACAGCTGGGTGAGTGTTTACATACACATGAGCAAGGCTGGGTGAGTGTTTAGTTACACACAAGCACAGCTGGGTGAGTGTTCACATACACAGGAGCACAGCTGGGTGAGTGTTCACATACACAGGAGCACAGCTGGGTGAGTGTTCAGTTACATACAAGCACAGCTGGGTGAGTGTTGAGTTACACACAAGCACAGCTGGGTGAGCATTCACTTACAAGCACAGCTGGGTGAGTGTTCACTTACAAGCACAGCTGGGTGAGTGTTCAGTTACACCCAAGCACAGCTGGGTGAGTGTTCACTTACAAGCACAGCTGGGTGAGTGTTCACTTACAAGCACAGCTGGGTGAGTGTTCAGTTACAAGCACAGCTGGGTGAGTGTTCACATACACAGGAGCACAGCTGGGTGAGTGTTCAGTACATACAGGCACAGCTGGGTGAGTGTTCACTTACACACAAGCACAGCTGGGTGAGTGTTCAGTTACACACAAGCCCAGCTGGGTGAGTGTTCAGTTACACAGAAGCACAGCTGGGTGAGTGTTCAGTTCCACACAAGCAGAGCTGGGTGAGTGTTGAGTTACACCCAAGCACAGCTGGGTGAGTGTTCACTTACAAGCACAGCTGGGTGAGTGTTCACTTACAAGCACAGCTTGGTGAGTTTTCACTTACAAGCACAGCTGGGTGAGTGTTCAGTTACAAGCACAGCTGGGTGAGTGTTCAGTTACAAGCACAGCTGGGTGAGTGTTCACATACACAGGAGCACAGCTGGGTGAGTGTTCAGTTACATACAAGCACAGCTGGGTGAGTGTTCAGTTACACACAAGCACAGCTAGGTGAGTGTTGAGTTACACACAAGCACAGCTGGGTGAGTGTTCACTTACACACAAGCACAGCTGGGTGAGTGTTCACTTACAAGCACAGCTGGGTGAGTGTTGAGTTCCACACAAGCACAGCTGGGTGAGTGTTCACTTACATGCAAGCACAGCTGGGTGAGTGTTCAGTTACACACAAGCCCAGCTGGGTGAGTGTTCAGTTACACAGAAGCACAACTGGGTGAGTGTTCAGTTCCACACAAGCAGAGGTGGGTGAGTGTTGAGTTCCACACAAGCACAGCTGGGTGAGTGTTCAGTTACAAGCACAGCTGGGTGAGTGTTCACATACACAGGAGCACAGCTGGGTGAGTGTTCAGTTACACACAAGCACAGCTGGGTGAGTGTTCAGTTACACACAAGCAGAACTGGGTGAGTGTTGAGTTACACACAAGCACAGCTGGGTGAGTGTTCAGTTACACAGGATCACAGCTGGGTGAGTGTCCACTTACAAGCACAGCTGGGTGAGTGTTCAGTTACAAGCACAGCTGGGTGAGTGTTCACTTACAAGCTCAGCTGGGTAAGTGTTCAGTTACAAGCACAGCTTGGTGAGTGTTTACATACACATGAGCAAGGCTGGGTGAGTGTTTAGTTACACACAAGCACAGCTGGGTGAGTGTTCAGTTACACAAAAGCACAGCTGGGTGAGTTTTGAGTTCCACACAAGCACAGCTGGGTGAGTGTTCAGTTACACACAAGCACAGCTGGGTGAGTGTTCACATACACAGGAGCACAGCTGGGTGAGTGTTCACATAAACAGGAGCACAGCTGGGTGAGTGTTCAGTTACACACAAGCACAGCTGGGTGAGTGTTGAGTTACACACAAGCACAGCTGGGTGAGCGTTCACTTACAAGCACAGCTGGGTGAGTGTTCACTTACAAGCACAGCTGGGTGAGTGTTCACTTACAAGCACAGCTGGGTGAGTGTTCACTTACAAGAACAGCTGTGAGAGTGTTCACTTACAAGCACAGCTGGGTGAGTGTTCACTTACAAGCACAGCTGGGTGAGTGTTCACCTACAAGCACAGCTGTGTGAGTGTTGAGTTCCACACAAGCACAGCTGGGTGAGTGTTCACTTACACACAAGCACAGATGGGTGAGTGTTCACTTACACACAAGCACAGTTGGGTGAGTGGTCAGTGCACACAAGCACAGCTGGGTGAGTGTTGAGTTACACCCAAGCACAGCTGGGTGAGTGTTCACTTACAAGCACAGCTGGGTGAGTGTTCAGTTACAAGCACAGCTGGGTGAGTGTTCACATTAACAGGAGCACAGCTGGGTGAGTGTTCAGTTACATACAAGCACAGCTGGGTGAGTGTTCAGTTACACACAAGCACAGCTGGGTGAGTGTTGAGTTACACACAAGCACAGCTGGGTGAGTGTTCACTTACACACAAGCACAGCTGGGTGAGTGTTCACTTACAAGCACAGCTGGGTGAGTGTTGAGTTCCACACAAGCACAGCTGGGTGAGTGTTCACTTACACACAAGCACAGCTGGGTGAGTGTTCAGTTACAAGCACAGCTGGGTGAGTGTTGAGTTCCACACAAGCACAGCTGGGTGAGTGTTGAGTTCCACACAAGCACAGCTGGGTGAGTGTTCACTTACAAGCACAGCTGGGTGAGTGTTGAGTTCCACAGGAGCACAGCTGGGTGAGTGTTGAGTTCCACAGGAGCACAGCTGGGTGAGTGTTCACTTACACACAAGCACAGCTGGGTGAGTGGTCAGTTACACACAAGCACAGCTGGGTGAGTGTAAACTTACACACAAGCACAGCTGGGTGAGTGTTCACTACACACAAGCACAGCTGGATGAGTGTTCAGTAACAAGCACAACTGGGTGAGTGTTCAGTTACACACAAGCACAGCTGGGTGAGTGTTCTGTTACACACAAGCACAGCTGTGTGAGTGATCACTTACACACAAGCACAGCTGGGTGAGTGTTGAGTTCCGCACAAGCACAGCTGGGTGAGTGTTCACATACAAGCACAGCTGGTTGACTGTTCACTTACAAGCACAGCTGGGTGAGTGTTCAGTACACACAAGCACAGCTGGGTGAGTGTTCAGTTACACACAAGCCCAGCTGGGTGAGTGTTCAGTTACACAGAAGCACAGCTGGGTGAGTGTTCAGTTCCACACAAGCAGAGTTGGGTGAGTGTTGAGTTCCACACAAGCACAGCTGGGTGAGTGTTCAGTTACAAGCACAGCTGGGTGAGTGTTCAGTTACACACAAGCACAGCTGGGTGAGTGTTCAGTTACACACTAGCACAGCTGGGTGAGTGTCCACTTACAAGCACGGCTGGGTGAGTGTTCAGTTACAAGCACAGCTCGGTGAGTGTTTACATACACATGAGCACAGCTGGGTGAGTGTTTAGTTACACACAAGCACAGCTGGGTGAGTGTTAAGTTACACAAAAGCACAGCTGGGTGAGTTTTGAGTTCCACACAAGCACAGCTGGGTGAGCGTTCACTTACAAACACAGCTGGGTGAGTGTTCACTTACACACAAGCACAGCTGGATGAGTGTTCAGTTACAAGCAAAGCTGTGTGAGTGTTCAGTTACAAGCACAGCTGGGTGAGTGTTCACATACACAGGAGCACAGCTGGGTGAGTGTTCAGTTACACACAAGCCCAGCTGGGTGAGTGTTCAGTTCCACACAAGCAGAGCTGGGTGAGTGTTGAGTTCCACACAAGCACAGCTGGGTGAGTGTTCAGTTACAAGCACAGCTGGGTGAGTGTTCAGTTACAAGCACAGCTGGGTGAGTGTTCACATACACAGGAGCACAGCTGGGTGAGTGTTCAGTTACATACAAGCACAGCTGGGTGAGTGTTCAGTTACACACAAGCACAGCTGGGTGAGTGTTGAGTTCCACACAAGCACAGCTGGGTGAGTGTTCAGTTACAAGCACAGCTGGGTGAGTGTTCACATACACATGAGCACAGCTGGGTGAGTGTTGAGTTACACACAAGCACAGCTGGGTGAGTGTTCAGTTACACAGGATCACAGCTGGGTGAGTGTCCACTTACACGCACAGCTGGGTGAGTGTTCAGTTACAAGCACAGCTGGGTGAGTGTTCACTTACAAGCTCAGCTGGGTAAGTGTTCAGTTACAAGCACAGCTTGGTGAGTGTTTACATACACATGAGCAAGGCTGGGTGAGTGTTTAGTTACACACAAGCACAGCTGGGTGAGTGTTCACATACACAGGAGCACAGCTGGGTGAGTGTTCACATACACAGGAGCACAGCTGGGTGAGTGTTCAGTTACACCCAAGCACAGCTGGGTGAGTGTTCACTTACAAGCACAGCTGGGTGAGTGTTCACTTACAAGCACAGCTTGGTGAGTTTTCACTTACAAG
Source organism: Meriones unguiculatus (assembly GCF_030254825.1). Taxonomy (NCBI): domain Eukaryota; kingdom Metazoa; phylum Chordata; class Mammalia; order Rodentia; family Muridae; genus Meriones; species Meriones unguiculatus. Next base: position 1,605,004 of record NC_083363.1, on the reverse strand, counting down.
CACAGCTGGGTGAGTGTTCAGTTACAAGCACAGCTGGGTGAGTGTTCAGTTACAAGCACAGCTGGGTGAGTGTTCACATACACAGGAGCACAGCTGGGTGAGTGTTCAGTTACATACAAGCACAGCTGGGTGAGTGTTCAGTTACACACAAGCACAGCTAGGTGAGTGTTGAGTTACACACAAGCACAGCTGGGTGAGTGTTCACTTACACACAAGCACAGCTGGGTGAGTGTTCACTTACAAGCACAGCTGGGTGAGTGTTGAGTTCCACACAAGCACAGCTGGGTGAGTGTTCACTTACATGCAAGCACAGCTGGGTGAGTGTTCAGTTACACACAAGCCCAGCTGGGTGAGTGTTCAGTTACACAGAAGCACAACTGGGTGAGTGTTCAGTTCCACACAAGCAGAGGTGGGTGAGTGTTGAGTTCCACACAAGCACAGCTGGGTGAGTGTTCAGTTACAAGCACAGCTGGGTGAGTGTTCACATACACAGGAGCACAGCTGGGTGAGTGTTCAGTTACACACAAGCACAGCTGGGTGAGTGTTCAGTTACACACAAGCAGAACTGGGTGAGTGTTGAGTTACACACAAGCACAGCTGGGTGAGTGTTCAGTTACACAGGATCACAGCTGGGTGAGTGTCCACTTACAAGCACAGCTGGGTGAGTGTTCAGTTACAAGCACAGCTGGGTGAGTGTTCACTTACAAGCTCAGCTGGGTAAGTGTTCAGTTACAAGCACAGCTTGGTGAGTGTTTACATACACATGAGCAAGGCTGGGTGAGTGTTTAGTTACACACAAGCACAGCTGGGTGAGTGTTCAGTTACACAAAAGCACAGCTGGGTGAGTTTTGAGTTCCACACAAGCACAGCTGGGTGAGTGTTCAGTTACACACAAGCACAGCTGGGTGAGTGTTCACATACACAGGAGCACAGCTGGGTGAGTGTTCACATAAACAGGAGCACAGCTGGGTGAGTGTTCAGTTACACACAAGCACAGCTGGGTGAGTGTTGAGTTACACACAAGCACAGCTGGGTGAGTGTTCACTTACAAGCACAGCTGGGTGAGTGTTCACTTACAAGCACAGCTGGGTGAGTGTTCACTTACAAGAACAGCTGGGAGAGTGTTCACTTACAAGCACAGCTGGGTGAGTGTTCACCTACAAGCACAGCTGTGTGAGTGTTGAGTTCCACACAAGCACAGCTGGGTGAGTGTTCACTTACACACAAGCACAGATGGGTGAGTGTTCACTTACACACAAGCACAGTTGGGTGAGTGGTCAGTGCACACAAGCACAGCTGGGTGAGTGTTGAGTTACACCCAAGCACAGCTGGGTGAGTGTTCACTTACAAGCACAGCTGGGTGAGTGTTCAGTTACAAGCACAGCTGGGTGAGTGTTCACATTAACAGGAGCACAGCTGGGTGAGTGTTCAGTTACATACAAGCACAGCTGGGTGAGTGTTCAGTTACACACAAGCACAGCTGGGTGAGTGTTGAGTTACACACAAGCACAGCTGGGTGAGTGTTCACTTACACACAAGCACAGCTGGGTGAGTGTTCACTTACAAGCACAGCTGGGTGAGTGTTGAGTTCCACACAAGCACAGCTGGGTGAGTGTTCACTTACATGCAAGCACAGCTGGGTGAGTGTTCAGTTACACACAAGCCCAGCTGGGTGAGTGTTCAGTTACACAGAAGCACAACTGGGTGAGTGTTCAGTTCCACACAAGCAGAGGTGGGTGAGTGTTGAGTTCCACACAAGCACAGCTGGGTGAGTGTTCAGTTACAAGCACAGCTGGGTGAGTGTTCACATACACAGGAGCACAGCTGGGTGAGTGTTCAGTTACACACAAGCACAGCTGGGTGAGTGTTCAGTTACACACAAGCAGAACTGGGTGAGTGTTGAGTTACACACAAGCACAGCTGGGTGAGTGTTCAGTTACACAGGATCACAGCTGGGTGAGTGTCCACTTACAAGCACAGCTGGGTGAGTGTTCAGTTACAAGCACAGCTGGGTGAGTGTTCAGTTACAAGCACAGCTGGGTGAGTGTTGAGTTCCACACAAGCACAGCTGGGTGAGTGTTGAGTTCCACACAAGCACAGCTGGGTGAGTGTTCACTTACAAGCACAGCTGGGTGAGTGTTGAGTTCCACATGAGCACAGCTGGGTGAGTGTTCAGTTACACACAAGCACAGCTGGGTGAGTGTTCACTTACACACAAGCACAGCTGGGTGAGTGGTCAGTTACACACAAGCACAGCTGGGTGAGTGTAAACTTACACACAAGCACAGCTGGGTGAGTGTTCACTACACACAAGCACAGCTGGATGAGTGTTCAGTAACAAGCACAACTGGGTGAGTGTTCAGTTACACACAAGCACAGCTGGGTGAGTGTTCTGTTACACACAAGCACAGCTGTGTGAGTGATCACTTACACACAAGCACAGCTGGGTGAGTGTTGAGTTCCACACAAGCACAGCTGGGTGAGTGTTCACATACAAGCACAGCTGGTTGACTGTTCACTTACAAGCACAGCTGGGTGAGTGTTCAGTACACACAGGCACAGCTGGGTGAGTGTTCAGTTACACACAAGCCCAGCTGGGTGAGTGTTCAGTTACACAGAAGCACAGCTGGGTGAGTGTTCAGTTCCACACAAGCAGAGTTGGGTGAGTGTTGAGTTCCACACAAGCACAGCTGGGTGATTGTTCAGTTACAAGCACAGCTGGGTGAGTGTTCAGTTACACACAAGCACAGCTGGGTGAGTGTTCAGTTACACACTAGCACAGCTGGGTGAGTGTCCACTTACAAGCACGGCTGGGTGAGTGTTTACATACACATGAGCACAGCTGGGTGAGTGTTTAGTTACACACAAGCACAGCTGGGTGAGTGTTAAGTTACACAAAAGCACAGCTGGGTGAGTTTTGAGTTCCACACAAGCACAGCTGGGTGAGCATTCACTTACAAACACAGCTGGGTGAGAGTCCACTTACAAGCACAGCTGGGTGAGTGTTCACTTACACACAAGCACAGCTGGATGAGTGTTCAGTTACAAGCAAAGCTGTGTGAGTGTTCAGTTACAAGCACAGCTGGGTGAGTGTTCACATACACAGGAGCACAGCTGGGTGAGTGTTCAGTTACACACAAGCCCAGCTGGGTGAGTGTTCAGTTCCACACAAGCAGAGCTGGGTGAGTGTTGAGTTCCACACAAGCACAGCTGGGTGAGTGTTCAGTTACAAGCACAGCTGGGTGAGTGTTCAGTTACAAGCACAGCTGGGTGAGTGTTCACATACACAGGAGCACAGCTGGGTGAGTGTTCAGTTACATACAAGCACAGCTGGGTGAGTGTTCAGTTACACACAAGCACAGCTGGGTGAGTGTTGAGTTCCACACAAGCACAGCTGGGTGAGTGTTCAGTTACAAGCAAAGCTGGGTGAGTGTTCACATACACATGAGCACAGCTGGGTGAGTGTTGAGTTACACACAAGCACAGCTGGGTGAGTGTTCAGTTACACAGGATCACAGCTGGGTGAGTGTCCACTTACACGCACAGCTGGGTGAGTGTTCAGTTACAAGCACAGCTGGGTGAGTGTTCACTTACAAGCTCAGCTGGGTAAGTGTTCAGTTACAAGCACAGCTTGGTGAGTGTTTACATACACATGAGCAAGGCTGGGTGAGTGTTTAGTTACACACAAGCACAGCTGGGTGAGTGTTCACATACACAGGAGCACAGCTGGGTGAGTGTTCACATACACAGGAGCACAGCTGGGTGAGTGTTCAGTTACACCCAAGCACAGCTGGGTGAGTGTTCACTTACAAGCACAGCTGGGTGAGTGTTCACTTACAAGCACAGCTGGGTGAGTGTTCAGTTACAAGCACAGCTGGGTGAGTGTTCACATACACAGGAGCACAGCTGGGTGAGTGTTCAGTTACACACAAGCACAGCTGGGTGAGTGTTCACTTACACACAAGCACAGCTGGGTGAGTGGTCAGTTACACACAAGCACAGCTGGGTGAGTGTAAACTTACACACAAGCACAGCTGGGTGAGTGTTCACTACACACAAGCACAGCTGGATGAGTGTTCAGTAACAAGCACAACTGGGTGAGTGTTCAGTTACACACAAGCACAGCTGGGTGAGTGTTCTGTTACACACAAGCACAGCTGTGTGAGTGATCACTTACACACAAGCACAGCTGGGTGAGTGTTGAGTTCCACACAAGCACAGCTGGGTGAGTGTTCACATACAAGCACAGCTGGTTGACTGTTCACTTACAAGCACAGCTGGGTGAGTGTTCACATACACAGGAGCACAGCTGGGTGAGTGTTCAGTTACACACAAGCACAGCTGGGTGAGTGTTGAGTTACACACAAGCACAGCTGAGTGAGTGTTCACTTACAAGCAGAGCTGGGTGAGTGTTCATTTACACAGGAGCACAGCTGGGTGAGTGTTCAGTTACATACAAGCACAGCTGGGTGAGTGTTCACTTACAAGCACAGCTGGGTGAGTGTTCAGTTACAAGCACAGCTGGGTGAGTGTTCACATACACAGGAGCACAGCTGGGTGAGTGATCAGTTACAAGCACAGCTGGGTGAGTGTTCAGTTACAAGCACAGCTGGGTGAGTGTTCACATACACAGGAGCACAGCTGGGTGAGTGGTCAGTACACACAAGCACAGCTGGTTGAGTGTTCAGTTACACACAAGCACAGCTGGGTGAGTGTTCAGTACACACAAGCACAGCTGGGTGAGTGTTCAGTTACAAGCACAGCTGGGTGAGTGTTCAGTTACAAGCACAGCTGGGTGAGTGTTCACTTACAAGCAGAGCTGGGTGAGTGTTCACTTGCACAGGAGCACAGCTGGGTGAGTGTTCAGTTACACACAAGCACAGCTGGGTGAGTGTTCACTTACAAGCACAGCTGGGTGAGTGTTCACATACACACGAGCACAGCTGGGTGAGTGGTCAGTACACACAAGCACAGCTGGGTGAGTGTTCAGTTACAAGCACAGCTGGGTGAGTGTTCAGTTACAAGCACAGCTGGGTGAGTGTTCACATACACACGAGCACAGCTGGGTGAGTGTTCAGTTACACACAAGCACAGCTGGGTGAGTGTTCAGTTACACACAAGCACAGCTGAGTGAGTGTTCACTTACAAGCAGAGCTGGGTGAGTGTTCACTTACACAGGAGCACAGCTGGGTGAGTGTTCAGTTACACACAAGCACAGCTGGGTGAGTGTTCAGTTACAAGCACAGCTGGGTGAGTGTTCATTTACACACAAGCACAGCTGGGTGAGTGTTCACTTACACACAAGCACAGCTGGGTGAGTGGTCAGTACACACAAGCACAGCTGGTTGAGTGTTCAGTTACACAGAAGCACAGCTGGGTGAGTGTTCAGTACACACAAGCACAGCTGGGTGAGTGTTCAGTTACAAGCACAGCTGGGTAAGTGTTCACATACACAGGAGCTCAGCTGGGTGAGTGTTGAGTTACACACAAGCTCAACTGGGTGAGTGTTGAGTTACACACAAGCACAGCTGGGTGAGTGTTCACATACACAGGAGCTCAGCTGGGTGAGTGTTGAGTTACACACAAGCTCAGCTGGGTGAGTGTTGAGTTACACACAAGCACAGCTGGGTGAGTGTTGAGTTACACACAAGCACAGCTGGGTGAGTGTTGAGTTACACACAAGCACAGCTGGGTGAGTGTTCACATACACACAAGCACAGCTGTGTGAGTGTTGAGTTACACACAAGCACAGCTGGGTGAGTGTTGAGTTACACACAAGCACAGCTGGGTGAGTGTTCAGTTACACACAAGCACAGCTGGGTGAGTGTTCACATACACACAAGCACAGCTGTGTGAGTGTTGAGTTACACACAAGCACAGCTGGGTGAGTGCTCACTTACAAACACAGCTGGGTGAGTGTTCACTTACAAGCACAGCTGGGTGAGTATTCACTTACAAGCACAGCTGGGTGAGTGTTCAGTAACAAGCACAACTGGGTGAGTGTTCAGTTACACACAAGCACAGCTGGGTGAGTGTTCTGTTACACACAAGCACAGCTGTGTGAGTGATCACTTACACACAAGCACAGCTGGGTGAGTGTTCAGTTACAAGCAAAGCTGGGTGAGTGTTCAGTTACAAGCACAGCTGGGTGAGTGTTCACATACACAGGAGCACAGCTGGGTGAGTGTTCAGTTACACACAAGCCCAGCTGGGTGAGTGTTGAGTTACACACAAGCACAGCTGGGTGAGCTTTCACTTACAAGCACAGCTGGGTGAGAGTCCACTTACAAGCACAGCTGTGTGAGTGTTCAGTACACACAGGCACAGCTGGGTGAGTGTTCACTTACACACAAGCACAGCTGGGTGAGTGTTCAGTTACACACAAGCCCAGCTGGGTGAGTGTTCAGTTACACAGAAGCACAGCTGGGTGAGTGTTCAGTTCCACACAAGCAGAGCTGGGTGAGTGTTGAGTTCCACACAAGCCCAGCTGGGTGAGTGTTGAGTTACACACAAGCACAGCTGGGTGAGCGTTCACTTACAAGCACAGCTGGGTGAGAGTCCACTTACAAGCACAGCTGGGTGAGTGTTCAGTACACACAGGCACAGCTGGGTGAGTGTTCACTTACACACAAGCACAGCTGGGTGAGTGTTCAGTTACACACAAGCCCAGCTGGGTGAGTGTTCAGTTACACAGAAGCACAGCTGGGTGAGTGTTCAGTTCCACACAAGCAGAGCTGGGTGAGTGTTGAGTTCCACACTAGCACAGCTGGGTGAGTGTCCACTTACAAGCACGGCTGGGTGAGTGTTCAGTTACAAGCACAGCTGGGTGAGTGTTTACATACACATGAGCACAGCTGGGTGAGTGTTTAGTTACACACAAGCACAGCTGGGTGAGTGTTAAGTTACACAAAAGCACAGCTGTGTGAGTTTTGAGTTCCACACAAGCACAGCTGGGTGAGCGTTCACTTACAAGCACAGCTGGGTGAGAGTCCACTTACAAGCACAGCTGGGTGAGTGTTCACTTACACACAAGCACAGCTGGGTGAGTGTTCAGTTAGAAGCACAGCTGGGTGAGTGTTCAGTTACAAGCACAGCTGGGTGAGTGTTCACATACACAGGAGCACAGCTGGGTGAGTGTTCAGTTACACACAAGCCCAGCTGGGTGAGTGTTGAGTTACACACAAGCACAGCTGGGTGAGCGTTCACTTACAAGCACAGCTGGGTGAGTGTTCACTTACACACAAGCACAGCTGGGTGAGTGTTCAGTTACAAGCAAAGCTGGGTGAGTGTTCAGTTACACACAAGCACAGCTGGGTGAGTGTTCAGTTACACACAAGCAGAGCTGGGTGAGTGTTGAGTTACACACAAGCACAGCTGGGTGAGTGTTCAGTTACACACGAGCACAGCTGGGTGAGTGTCCACTTACAAGCACGGCTGGGTGAGTGTTCAGTTACAAGCACAGCTGGGTGAGTGTTCACTTACAAGCTCAGCTGGGTAAGTGTTCAGTTACAAGCACAGCTGGGTGAGTGTTTACATACACATGAGCACAGCTGGGTGAGTGTTAAGTTACACAAAAGCACAGCTGGGTGAGTGTTGAGTTCCACACAAGCACAGCTGGGTGAGTGTTCACATACAAGCACAGCTGGTTGACTGTTCACTTACAAGCACAGTTGGGTGAGTGTTCACTTACAAGCACAGCTGGGTGAGTGTTCACCTACAAGCACAGCTGGGTGAGTGTTGAGTTACACACAAGCACAGCTGGGTGAGTGTTCACTTACACACAAGCACAGCTGGGTGAGTGTTCACTTACACACAAGCACAGTTGGGTGAGTGGTCAGTGCACACAAGCACAGCTGGGTGAGTGTTCAGTTACACCCAAGCACAGCTGGGTGAGTGTTCACTTACAAGCACAGCTGGGTGAGTGTTCACTTACAAGCACAGCTGGGTGAGTGTTCAGTTACAAGCACAGCTGGGTGAGTGTTCAGTTACAAGCACAGCTGGGTGAGTGTTCACATACACAGGAGCACAGCTGGGTGAGTGTTCAGTTACATACAAGCAGAGCTGGGTGAGTGTTCAGTTACATACAAGCACAGCTGGGTGAGTGTTGAGTTACACACAAGCACAGCTGGGTGAATGTTCACTTACACACAAGCACAGCTGGGTGAGTGTTCACTTACAAGCACAGCTGGGTGAGTGTTGAGTTCCACACAAGCACAGCTGGGTGAGTGTTCACTTACACACAAGCACAGCTGGGTGAGTGTTCAGTTACACACAAGCCCAGCTGGGTGAGTGTTCAGTTACACAGAAGCACAGCTGGGTGAGTGTTCAGTTCCACACAAGCAGAGCTGGGTGAGTGTTGAGTTCCACACAAGCTCAGCTGGGTGAGTGTTCAGTTACAAGCACAGCTGGGTGAGTGTTCAGTTACAAGCACAGCTGGGTGAGTGTTCACATACACAGGAGCACAGCTGGGTGAGTGTTCAGTTACATACAAGCACAGCTGGGTGAGTGTTCAGTTACACACAAGCACAGCTGGGTGAGTGTTGAGTTCCACACAAGCACAGCTGGGTGAGTGTTCAGTTACAAGCACAGCTGGGTGAGTGTTCACATACACATGAGCACAGCTGGGTGAGTGTTGAGTTACACACAAGCACAGCTGGGTGAGTGTTCAGTTACACAGGATCACAGCTGGGTGAGTGTCCACTTACACGCACAGCTGGGTGAGTGTTCAGTTACAAGCACAGCTGGGTGAGTGTTCACTTACAAGCTCAGCTGGGTAAGTGTTCAGTTACAAGCACAGCTGGGTGAGTGTTTACATACACATGAGCAAGGCTGGGTGAGTGTTTAGTTACACACAAGCACAGCTGGGTGAGTGTTCACATACACAGGAGCACAGCTGGGTGAGTGTTCACATACACAGGAGCACAGCTGGGTGAGTGTTCAGTTACATACAAGCACAGCTGGGTGAGTGTTGAGTTACACACAAGCACAGCTGGGTGAGCATTCACTTACAAGCACAGCTGGGTGAGTGTTCACTTACAAGCACAGCTGGGTGAGTGTTCAGTTACACCCAAGCACAGCTGGGTGAGTGTTCACTTACAAGCACAGCTGGGTGAGTGTTCACTTACAAGCACAGCTGGGTGAGTGTTCAGTTACAAGCACAGCTGGGTGAGTGTTCACATACACAGGAGCACAGCTGGGTGAGTGTTCAGTACATACAGGCACAGCTGGGTGAGTGTTCACTTACACACAAGCACAGCTGGGTGAGTGTTCAGTTACACACAAGCCCAGCTGGGTGAGTGTTCAGTTACACAGAAGCACAGCTGGGTGAGTGTTCAGTTCCACACAAGCAGAGCTGGGTGAGTGTTGAGTTACACCCAAGCACAGCTGGGTGAGTGTTCACTTACAAGCACAGCTGGGTGAGTGTTCACTTACAAGCACAGCTTGGTGAGTTTTCACTTACAAGCACAGCTGGGTGAGTGTTCAGTTACAAGCACAGCTGGGTGAGTGTTCAGTTACAAGCACAGCTGGGTGAGTGTTCACATACACAGGAGCACAGCTGGGTGAGTGTTCAGTTACATACAAGCACAGCTGGGTGAGTGTTCAGTTACACACAAGCACAGCTAGGTGAGTGTTGAGTTACACACAAGCACAGCTGGGTGAGTGTTCACTTACACACAAGCACAGCTGGGTGAGTGTTCACTTACAAGCACAGCTGGGTGAGTGTTGAGTTCCACACAAGCACAGCTGGGTGAGTGTTCACTTACATGCAAGCACAGCTGGGTGAGTGTTCAGTTACACACAAGCCCAGCTGGGTGAGTGTTCAGTTACACAGAAGCACAACTGGGTGAGTGTTCAGTTCCACACAAGCAGAGGTGGGTGAGTGTTGAGTTCCACACAAGCACAGCTGGGTGAGTGTTCAGTTACAAGCACAGCTGGGTGAGTGTTCACATACACAGGAGCACAGCTGGGTGAGTGTTCAGTTACACACAAGCACAGCTGGGTGAGTGTTCAGTTACACACAAGCAGAACTGGGTGAGTGTTGAGTTACACACAAGCACAGCTGGGTGAGTGTTCAGTTACACAGGATCACAGCTGGGTGAGTGTCCACTTACAAGCACAGCTGGGTGAGTGTTCAGTTACAAGCACAGCTGGGTGAGTGTTCACTTACAAGCTCAGCTGGGTAAGTGTTCAGTTACAAGCACAGCTTGGTGAGTGTTTACATACACATGAGCAAGGCTGGGTGAGTGTTTAGTTACACACAAGCACAGCTGGGTGAGTGTTCAGTTACACAAAAGCACAGCTGGGTGAGTTTTGAGTTCCACACAAGCACAGCTGGGTGAGTGTTCAGTTACACACAAGCACAGCTGGGTGAGTGTTCACATACACAGGAGCACAGCTGGGTGAGTGTTCACATAAACAGGAGCACAGCTGGGTGAGTGTTCAGTTACACACAAGCACAGCTGGGTGAGTGTTGAGTTACACACAAGCACAGCTGGGTGAGCGTTCACTTACAAGCACAGCTGGGTGAGTGTTCACTTACAAGCACAGCTGGGTGAGTGTTCACTTACAAGCACAGCTGGGTGAGTGTTCACTTACAAGAACAGCTGTGAGAGTGTTCACTTACAAGCACAGCTGGGTGAGTGTTCACTTACAAGCACAGCTGGGTGAGTGTTCACCTACAAGCACAGCTGTGTGAGTGTTGAGTTCCACACAAGCACAGCTGGGTGAGTGTTCACTTACACACAAGCACAGATGGGTGAGTGTTCACTTACACACAAGCACAGTTGGGTGAGTGGTCAGTGCACACAAGCACAGCTGGGTGAGTGTTGAGTTACACCCAAGCACAGCTGGGTGAGTGTTCACTTACAAGCACAGCTGGGTGAGTGTTCAGTTACAAGCACAGCTGGGTGAGTGTTCACATTAACAGGAGCACAGCTGGGTGAGTGTTCAGTTACATACAAGCACAGCTGGGTGAGTGTTCAGTTACACACAAGCACAGCTGGGTGAGTGTTGAGTTACACACAAGCACAGCTGGGTGAGTGTTCACTTACACACAAGCACAGCTGGGTGAGTGTTCACTTACAAGCACAGCTGGGTGAGTGTTGAGTTCCACACAAGCACAGCTGGGTGAGTGTTCACTTACACACAAGCACAGCTGGGTGAGTGTTCAGTTACAAGCACAGCTGGGTGAGTGTTGAGTTCCACACAAGCACAGCTGGGTGAGTGTTGAGTTCCACACAAGCACAGCTGGGTGAGTGTTCACTTACAAGCACAGCTGGGTGAGTGTTGAGTTCCACAGGAGCACAGCTGGGTGAGTGTTGAGTTCCACAGGAGCACAGCTGGGTGAGTGTTCACTTACACACAAGCACAGCTGGGTGAGTGGTCAGTTACACACAAGCACAGCTGGGTGAGTGTAAACTTACACACAAGCACAGCTGGGTGAGTGTTCACTACACACAAGCACAGCTGGATGAGTGTTCAGTAACAAGCACAACTGGGTGAGTGTTCAGTTACACACAAGCACAGCTGGGTGAGTGTTCTGTTACACACAAGCACAGCTGTGTGAGTGATCACTTACACACAAGCACAGCTGGGTGAGTGTTGAGTTCCACACAAGCACAGCTGGGTGAGTGTTCACATACAAGCACAGCTGGTTGACTGTTCACTTACAAGCACAGCTGGGTGAGTGTTCAGTACACACAAGCACAGCTGGGTGAGTGTTCAGTTACACACAAGCCCAGCTGGGTGAGTGTTCAGTTACACAGAAGCACAGCTGGGTGAGTGTTCAGTTCCACACAAGCAGAGTTGGGTGAGTGTTGAGTTCCACACAAGCACAGCTGGGTGAGTGTTCAGTTACAAGCACAGCTGGGTGAGTGTTCAGTTACACACAAGCACAGCTGGGTGAGTGTTCAGTTACACACTAGCACAGCTGGGTGAGTGTCCACTTACAAGCACGGCTGGGTGAGTGTTCAGTTACAAGCACAGCTCGGTGAGTGTTTACATACACATGAGCACAGCTGGGTGAGTGTTTAGTTACACACAAGCACAGCTGGGTGAGTGTTAAGTTACACAAAAGCACAGCTGGGTGAGTTTTGAGTTCCACACAAGCACAGCTGGGTGAGCGTTCACTTACAAACACAGCTGGGTGAGTGTTCACTTACACACAAGCACAGCTGGATGAGTGTTCAGTTACAAGCAAAGCTGTGTGAGTGTTCAGTTACAAGCACAGCTGGGTGAGTGTTCACATACACAGGAGCACAGCTGGGTGAGTGTTCAGTTACACACAAGCCCAGCTGGGTGAGTGTTCAGTTCCACACAAGCAGAGCTGGGTGAGTGTTGAGTTCCACACAAGCACAGCTGGGTGAGTGTTCAGTTACAAGCACAGCTGGGTGAGTGTTCAGTTACAAGCACAGCTGGGTGAGTGTTCACATACACAGGAGCACAGCTGGGTGAGTGTTCAGTTACATACAAGCACAGCTGGGTGAGTGTTCAGTTACACACAAGCACAGCTGGGTGAGTGTTGAGTTCCACACAAGCACAGCTGGGTGAGTGTTCAGTTACAAGCACAGCTGGGTGAGTGTTCACATACACATGAGCACAGCTGGGTGAGTGTTGAGTTACACACAAGCACAGCTGGGTGAGTGTTCAGTTACACAGGATCACAGCTGGGTGAGTGTCCACTTACACGCACAGCTGGGTGAGTGTTCAGTTACAAGCACAGCTGGGTGAGTGTTCACTTACAAGCTCAGCTGGGTAAGTGTTCAGTTACAAGCACAGCTTGGTGAGTGTTTACATACACATGAGCAAGGCTGGGTGAGTGTTTAGTTACACACAAGCACAGCTGGGTGAGTGTTCACATACACAGGAGCACAGCTGGGTGAGTGTTCACATACACAGGAGCACAGCTGGGTGAGTGTTCAGTTACACCCAAGCACAGCTGGGTGAGTGTTCACTTACAAGCACAGCTGGGTGAGTGTTCACTTACAAGCACAGCTTGGTGAGTTTTCACTTACAAGCACAGCTGGGTGAGTGTTCAGTTACAAGCACAGCTGGGTGAGTGTTCAGTTACAAGCACAGCTGGGTGAGTGTTCACATACACAGGAGCACAGCTGGGTGAGTGTTCAGTTACATACAAGCACAGCTGGGTGAGTGTTCAGTTACACACAAGCACAGCTAGGTGAGTGTTGAGTTACACACAAGCACAGCTGGGTGAGTGTTCACTTACACACAAGCACAGCTGGGTGAGTGTTCACTTACAAGCACAGCTGGGTGAGTGTTGAGTTCCACACAAGCACAGCTGGGTGAGTGTTCACTTACATGCAAGCACAGCTGGGTGAGTGTTCAGTTACACACAAGCCCAGCTGGGTGAGTGTTCAGTTACACAGAAGCACAACTGGGTGAGTGTTCAGTTCCACACAAGCAGAGGTGGGTGAGTGTTGAGTTCCACACAAGCACAGCTGGGTGAGTGTTCAGTTACAAGCACAGCTGGGTGAGTGTTCACATACACAGGAGCACAGCTGGGTGAGTGTTCAGTTACACACAAGCACAGCTGGGTGAGTGTTCAGTTACACACAAGCAGAACTGGGTGAGTGTTGAGTTACACACAAGCACAGCTGGGTGAGTGTTCAGTTACACAGGATCACAGCTGGGTGAGTGTCCACTTACAAGCACAGCTGGGTGAGTGTTCAGTTACAAGCACAGCTGGGTGAGTGTTCACTTACAAGCTCAGCTGGGTAAGTGTTCAGTTACAAGCACAGCTTGGTGAGTGTTTACATACACATGAGCAAGGCTGGGTGAGTGTTTAGTTACACACAAGCACAGCTGGGTGAGTGTTCAGTTACACAAAAGCACAGCTGGGTGAGTTTTGAGTTCCACACAAGCACAGCTGGGTGAGTGTTCAGTTACACACAAGCACAGCTGGGTGAGTGTTCACATACACAGGAGCACAGCTGGGTGAGTGTTCACATAAACAGGAGCACAGCTGGGTGAGTGTTCAGTTACACACAAGCACAGCTGGGTGAGTGTTGAGTTACACACAAGCACAGCTGGGTGAGTGTTCACTTACAAGCACAGCTGGGTGAGTGTTCACTTACAAGCACAGCTGGGTGAGTGTTCACTTACAAGAACAGCTGGGAGAGTGTTCACTTACAAGCACAGCTGGGTGAGTGTTCACCTACAAGCACAGCTGTGTGAGTGTTGAGTTCCACACAAGCACAGCTGGGTGAGTGTTCACTTACACACAAGCACAGATGGGTGAGTGTTCACTTACACACAAGCACAGTTGGGTGAGTGGTCAGTGCACACAAGCACAGCTGGGTGAGTGTTGAGTTACACCCAAGCACAGCTGGGTGAGTGTTCACTTACAAGCACAGCTGGGTGAGTGTTCAGTTACAAGCACAGCTGGGTGAGTGTTCACATTAACAGGAGCACAGCTGGGTGAGTGTTCAGTTACATACAAGCACAGCTGGGTGAGTGTTCAGTTACACACAAGCACAGCTGGGTGAGTGTTGAGTTACACACAAGCACAGCTGGGTGAGTGTTCACTTACACACAAGCACAGCTGGGTGAGTGTTCACTTACAAGCACAGCTGGGTGAGTGTTGAGTTCCACACAAGCACAGCTGGGTGAGTGTTCACTTACATGCAAGCACAGCTGGGTGAGTGTTCAGTTACACACAAGCCCAGCTGGGTGAGTGTTCAGTTACACAGAAGCACAACTGGGTGAGTGTTCAGTTCCACACAAGCAGAGGTGGGTGAGTGTTGAGTTCCACACAAGCACAGCTGGGTGAGTGTTCAGTTACAAGCACAGCTGGGTGAGTGTTCACATACACAGGAGCACAGCTGGGTGAGTGTTCAGTTACACACAAGCACAGCTGGGTGAGTGTTCAGTTACACACAAGCAGAACTGGGTGAGTGTTGAGTTACACACAAGCACAGCTGGGTGAGTGTTCAGTTACACAGGATCACAGCTGGGTGAGTGTCCACTTACAAGCACAGCTGGGTGAGTGTTCAGTTACAAGCACAGCTGGGTGAGTGTTCAGTTACAAGCACAGCTGGGTGAGTGTTGAGTTCCACACAAGCACAGCTGGGTGAGTGTTGAGTTCCACACAAGCACAGCTGGGTGAGTGTTCACTTACAAGCACAGCTGGGTGAGTGTTGAGTTCCACATGAGCACAGCTGGGTGAGTGTTCAGTTACACACAAGCACAGCTGGGTGAGTGTTCACTTACACACAAGCACAGCTGGGTGAGTGGTCAGTTACACACAAGCACAGCTGGGTGAGTGTAAACTTACACACAAGCACAGCTGGGTGAGTGTTCACTACACACAAGCACAGCTGGATGAGTGTTCAGTAACAAGCACAACTGGGTGAGTGTTCAGTTACACACAAGCACAGCTGGGTGAGTGTTCTGTTACACACAAGCACAGCTGTGTGAGTGATCACTTACACACAAGCACAGCTGGGTGAGTGTTGAGTTCCACACAAGCACAGCTGGGTGAGTGTTCACATACAAGCACAGCTGGTTGACTGTTCACTTACAAGCACAGCTGGGTGAGTGTTCAGTACACACAGGCACAGCTGGGTGAGTGTTCAGTTACACACAAGCCCAGCTGGGTGAGTGTTCAGTTACACAGAAGCACAGCTGGGTGAGTGTTCAGTTCCACACAAGCAGAGTTGGGTGAGTGTTGAGTTCCACACAAGCACAGCTGGGTGATTGTTCAGTTACAAGCACAGCTGGGTGAGTGTTCAGTTACACACAAGCACAGCTGGGTGAGTGTTCAGTTACACACTAGCACAGCTGGGTGAGTGTCCACTTACAAGCACGGCTGGGTGAGTGTTTACATACACATGAGCACAGCTGGGTGAGTGTTTAGTTACACACAAGCACAGCTGGGTGAGTGTTAAGTTACACAAAAGCACAGCTGGGTGAGTTTTGAGTTCCACACAAGCACAGCTGGGTGAGCATTCACTTACAAACACAGCTGGGTGAGAGTCCACTTACAAGCACAGCTGGGTGAGTGTTCACTTACACACAAGCACAGCTGGATGAGTGTTCAGTTACAAGCAAAGCTGTGTGAGTGTTCAGTTACAAGCACAGCTGGGTGAGTGTTCACATACACAGGAGCACAGCTGGGTGAGTGTTCAGTTACACACAAGCCCAGCTGGGTGAGTGTTCAGTTCCACACAAGCAGAGCTGGGTGAGTGTTGAGTTCCACACAAGCACAGCTGGGTGAGTGTTCAGTTACAAGCACAGCTGGGTGAGTGTTCAGTTACAAGCACAGCTGGGTGAGTGTTCACATACACAGGAGCACAGCTGGGTGAGTGTTCAGTTACATACAAGCACAGCTGGGTGAGTGTTCAGTTACACACAAGCACAGCTGGGTGAGTGTTGAGTTCCACACAAGCACAGCTGGGTGAGTGTTCAGTTACAAGCAAAGCTGGGTGAGTGTTCACATACACATGAGCACAGCTGGGTGAGTGTTGAGTTACACACAAGCACAGCTGGGTGAGTGTTCAGTTACACAGGATCACAGCTGGGTGAGTGTCCACTTACACGCACAGCTGGGTGAGTGTTCAGTTACAAGCACAGCTGGGTGAGTGTTCACTTACAAGCTCAGCTGGGTAAGTGTTCAGTTACAAGCACAGCTTGGTGAGTGTTTACATACACATGAGCAAGGCTGGGTGAGTGTTTAGTTACACACAAGCACAGCTGGGTGAGTGTTCACATACACAGGAGCACAGCTGGGTGAGTGTTCACATACACAGGAGCACAGCTGGGTGAGTGTTCAGTTACACCCAAGCACAGCTGGGTGAGTGTTCACTTACAAGCACAGCTGGGTGAGTGTTCACTTACAAGCACAGCTGGGTGAGTGTTCAGTTACAAGCACAGCTGGGTGAGTGTTCACATACACAGGAGCACAGCTGGGTGAGTGTTCAGTTACACACAAGCACAGCTGGGTGAGTGTTCACTTACACACAAGCACAGCTGGGTGAGTGGTCAGTTACACACAAGCACAGCTGGGTGAGTGTAAACTTACACACAAGCACAGCTGGGTGAGTGTTCACTACACACAAGCACAGCTGGATGAGTGTTCAGTAACAAGCACAACTGGGTGAGTGTTCAGTTACACACAAGCACAGCTGGGTGAGTGTTCTGTTACACACAAGCACAGCTGTGTGAGTGATCACTTACACACAAGCACAGCTGGGTGAGTGTTGAGTTCCACACAAGCACAGCTGGGTGAGTGTTCACATACAAGCACAGCTGGTTGACTGTTCACTTACAAGCACAGCTGGGTGAGTGTTCAGTACACACAGGCACAGCTGGGTGAGTGTTCAGTTACACACAAGCCCAGCTGGGTGAGTGTTCAGTTACACAGAAGCACAGCTGGGTGAGTGTTCAGTTCCACACAAGCAGAGTTGGGTGAGTGTTGAGTTCCACACAAGCACAGCTGGGTGATTGTTCAGTTACAAGCACAGCTGGGTGAGTGTTTAGTTACACACAAGCACAGCTGGGTGAGTGTTAAGTTACACAAAAGCACAGCTGGGTGAGTGTTCAGTTACAAGCACAGCTTGGTGAGTGTTTACATACACATGAGCAAGGCTGGGTGAGTGTTTAGTTACACACAAGCACAGCTGGGTGAGTGTTCACATACACAGGAGCACAGCTGGGTGAGTGTTCACATACACAGGAGCACAGCTGGGTGAGTGTTCAGTTACACCCAAGCACAGCTGGGTGAGTGTTCACTTACAAGCACAGCTGGGTGAGTGTTCACTTACAAGCACAGCTGGGTGAGTGTTCAGTTACAAGCACAGCTGGGTGAGTGTTCACATACACAGGAGCACAGCTGGGTGAGTGTTCAGTTACATACAAGCACAGCTGGGTGAGTGTTCAGTACATACAGGCACAGCTGGGTGAGTGTTCACTTACACACAAGCACAGCTGGGTGAGTGTTCAGTTACACACAAGCCCAGCTGGGTGAGTGTTCAGTTACACAGAAGCACAGCTGGGTGAGTGTTCAGTTACAAGTACAGCTGGGTGAGTGTTCACATACACACGAGCACAGCTGGGTGAGTGTTCAGTTACATACAAGCACAGCTGGGTGAGTGTTCAGTTACACACAAGCACAGCTAGGTGAGTGTTGAGTTACACACAAGCACAGCTGGGTGAGTGTTCACTTACACACAAGCACAGCTGGGTGAGTGTTCACTTACAAGCACAGCTGGGTGAGTGTTGAGTTCCACACAAGCACAGCTGGGTGAGTGTTCACTTACATGCAAGCACAGCTGGGTGAGTGTTCAGTTACACACAAGCCCAGCTGGGTGAGTGTTCAGTTACACAGAAGCACAACTGGGTGAGTGTTCAGTTCCACACAAGCAGAGGTGGGTGAGTGTTGAGTTCCACACAAGCACAGCTGGGTGAGTGTTCAGTTACAAGCACAGCTGGGTGAGAGTTCACATACACAGGAGCACAGCTGGGTGAGTGTTCAGTTACACACAAGCACAGCTGGGTGAGTGTTCAGTTACACACAAGCCGAGCTGGGTGAGTGTTGAGTTACACACAAGCACAGCTGGGTGAGTGTTCAGTTACACAGGATCACAGCTGGGTGAGTGTCCACTTACAAGCACAGCTGGGTGAGTGTTCAGTTACAAGCACAGCTGGGTGAGTGTTCAGTTACAAGCACAGCTGGGTGAGTGATCACTTACAAGCTCAGCTGGGTGAGTGTTCAGTTACAAGCACAGCTTGGTGAGTGTTTACATACACATGAGCAAGGCTGGGTGAGTGTTTAGTTACACACAAGCACAGCTGGGTGAGTGTTCAGTTACACAAAAGCACAGCTGGGTGAGTTTTGAGTTCCACACAAGCACAGCTGGGTGAGTGTTCAGTTACACACAAGCACAGCTGGGTGAGTGTTCACATACACAGGAGCACAGCTGGGTGAGTGTTCACATAAACAGGAGCACAGCTGGGTGAGTGTTCAGTTACACACAAGCACAGCTGGGTGAGTGTTGAGTTACACACAAGCACAGCTGGGTGAGTGTTCACTTACAAGCACAGCTGGGTGAGTGTTCACTTACAAGCACAGCTGGGTGAGTGTTCACTTACAAGCACAGCTGGGTGAGTGTTCACTTACAAGAACAGCTGGGAGAGTGTTCACTTACAAGCACAGCTGGGTGAGTGTTCACTTACAAGCACAGCTGGGTGAGTGTTCACCTACAAGCACAGCTGTGTGAGTGTTGAGTTCCACACAAGCACAGCTGGGTGAGTGTTCACTTACACACAAGCACAGATGGGTGAGTTTTCACTTACACACAAGCACAGTTGGGTGAGTGGTCAGTGCACACAAGCACAGCTGGGTGAGTGTTGAGTTACACCCAAGCACAGCTGGGTGAGTGTTCACTTACAAGCACAGCTGGGTGAGTGTTCAGTTACAAGCACAGCTGGGTGAGTGTTGAGTTCCACACAAGCACAGCTGGGTGAGTGTTCACTTACACACAAGCACAGCTGGGTGAGTGTTCAGTTACAAGCACAGCTGGGTGAGTGTTGAGTTCCACACAAGCACAGCTGGGTGAGTGTTGAGTTCCACACAAGCACAGCTGGGTGAGTGTTCACTTACAAGCACAGCTGGGTGAGTGTTGAGTTCCACACAAGCACAGCTGGGTGAGTGTTCAGTTACACACAAGCACAGCTGGGTGAGTGTTCACTTACACACAAGCACAGCTGGGTGAGTGGTCAGTTACACACAAGCACAGCTGGGTGAGTGTAAACTTACACACAAGCACAGCTGGGTGAGTGTTCACTACACACAAGCACAGCTGGATGAGTGTTCAGTAACAAGCACAACTGGGTGAGTGTTCAGTTACACACAAGCACAGCTGGGTGAGTGTTCTGTTACACACAAGCACAGCTGTGTGAGTGATCACTTACACACAAGCACAGCTGGGTGAGTGTTGAGTTCCACACAAGCACAGCTGGGTGAGTGTTCACATACAAGCACAGCTGGTTGACTGTTCACTTACAAGCACAGCTGGGTGAGTGTTCAGTACACACAGGCACAGCTGGGTGAGTGTTCAGTTACACACAAGCCCAGCTGGGTGAGTGTTCAGTTACACAGAAGCACAGCTGGGTGAGTGTTCAGTTCCACACAAGCAGAGTTGGGTGAGTGTTGAGTTCCACACAAGCACAGCTGGGTGATTGTTCAGTTACAAGCACAGCTGGGTGAGTGTTCAGTTACACACAAGCACAGCTGGGTGAGTGTTCAGTTACACACTAGCACAGCTGGGTGAGTGTCCACTTACAAGCACGGCTGGGTGAGTGTTTACATACACATGAGCACAGCTGGGTGAGTGTTTAGTTACACACAAGCACAGCTGGGTGAGTGTTAAGTTACACAAAAGCACAGCTGGGTGAGTTTTGAGTTCCACACAAGCACAGCTGGGTGAGCGTTCACTTACAAACACAGCTGGGTGAGAGTCCACTTACAAGCACAGCTGGGTGAGTGTTCACTTACACACAAGCACAGCTGGATGAGTGTTCAGTTACAAGCAAAGCTGTGTGAGTGTTCAGTTACAAGCACAGCTGGGTGAGTGTTCACATACACAGGAGCACAGCTGGGTGAGTGTTCAGTTACACACAAGCCCAGCTGGGTGAGTGTTCAGTTCCACACAAGCAGAGCTGGGTGAGTGTTGAGTTCCACACAAGCACAGCTGGGTGAGTGTTCAGTTACAAGCACAGCTGGGTGAGTGTTCAGTTACAAGCACTGCTGGGTGAGTGTTCACATACACAGGAGCACAGCTGGGTGAGTGTTCAGTTACATACAAGCACAGCTGGGTGAGTGTTCAGTTACACACAAGCACAGCTGGGTGAGTGTTGAGTTCCACACAAGCACAGCTGGGTGAGTGTTCAGTTACAAGCACAGCTGGGTGAGTGTTCACATACACATGAGCACAGCTGGGTGAGTGTTGAGTTACACACAAGCACAGCTGGGTGAGTGTTCAGTTACACAGGATCACAGCTGGGTGAGTGTCCACTTACACGCACAGCTGGGTGAGTGTTCAGTTACAAGCACAGCTGGGTGAGTGTTCACTTACAAGCTCAGCTGGGTAAGTGTTCAGTTACAAGCACAGCTTGGTGAGTGTTTACATACACATGAGCAAGGCTGGGTGAGTGTTTAGTTACACACAAGCACAGCTGGGTGAGTGTTCACATACACAGGAGCACAGCTGGGTGAGTGTTCACATACACAGGAGCACAGCTGGGTGAGTGTTCAGTTACACCCAAGCACAGCTGGGTGAGTGTTCACTTACAAGCACAGCTGGGTGAGTGTTCACTTACAAGCACAGCTGGGTGAGTGTTCAGTTACAAGCACAGCTGGGTGAGTGTTCACATACACAGGAGCACAGCTGGGTGAGTGTTCAGTTACATACAAGCACAGCTGGGTGAGTGTTCAGTACATACAGGCACAGCTGGGTGAGTGTTCACTTACACACAAGCACAGCTGGGTGAGTGTTCAGTTACACACAAGCCCAGCTGGGTGAGTGTTCAGTTACACAGAAGCACAGCTGGGTGAGTGTTCAGTTACAAGCACAGCTGGGTGAGTGTTCACATACACACGAGCACAGCTGGGTGAGTGTTCAGTTACATACAAGCACAGCTGGGTGAGTGTTCAGTTACACACAAGCACAGCTAGGTGAGTGTTGAGTTACACACAAGCACAGCTGGGTGAGTGTTCACTTACACACAAGCACAGCTGGGTGAGTGTTCACTTACAAGCACAGCTGGGTGAGTGTTGAGTTCCACACAAGCACAGCTGGGTGAGTGTTCACTTACATGCAAGCACAGCTGGGTGAGTGTTCAGTTACACACAAGCCCAGCTGGGTGAGTGTTCAGTTACACAGAAGCACAACTGGGTGAGTGTTCAGTTCCACACAAGCAGAGGTGGGTGAGTGTTGAGTTCCACACAAGCACAGCTGGGTGAGTGTTCAGTTACAAGCACAGCTGGGTGAGAGTTCACATACACAGGAGCACAGCTGGGTGAGTGTTCAGTTACACACAAGCACAGCTGGGTGAGTGTTCAGTTACACACAAGCCGAGCTGGGTGAGTGTTGAGTTACACACAAGCACAGCTGGGTGAGTGTTCAGTTACACAGGATCACAGCTGGGTGAGTGTCCACTTACAAGCACAGCTGGGTGAGTGTTCAGTTACAAGCACAGCTGGGTGAGTGTTCAGTTACAAGCACAGCTGGGTGAGTGATCACTTACAAGCTCAGCTGGGTGAGTGTTCAGTTACAAGCACAGCTTGGTGAGTGTTTACATACACATGAGCAAGGCTGGGTGAGTGTTTAGTTACACACAAGCACAGCTGGGTGAGTGTTCAGTTACACAAAAGCACAGCTGGGTGAGTTTTGAGTTCCACACAAGCACAGCTGGGTGAGTGTTCAGTTACACACAAGCACAGCTGGGTGAGTGTTCACATACACAGGAGCACAGCTGGGTGAGTGTTCACATAAACAGGAGCACAGCTGGGTGAGTGTTCAGTTACACACAAGCACAGCTGGGTGAGTGTTGAGTTACACACAAGCACAGCTGGGTGAGTGTTCACTTACAAGCACAGCTCGGTGAGTGTTCACTTACAAGCACAGCTGGGTGAGTGTTCACTTACAAGCACAGCTGGGTGAGTGTTCACTTACAAGAACAGCTGGGAGAGTGTTCACTTACAAGCACAGCTGGGTGAGTGTTCACTTACAAGCACAGCTGGGTGAGTGTTCACCTACAAGCACAGCTGTGTGAGTGTTGAGTTCCACACAAGCACAGCTGGGTGAGTGTTCACTTACACACAAGCACAGATGGGTGAGTTTTCACTTACACACAAGCACAGTTGGGTGAGTGGTCAGTGCACACAAGCACAGCTGGGTGAGTGTTGAGTTACACCCAAGCACAGCTGGGTGAGTGTTCACTTACAAGCACAGCTGGGTGAGTGTTCAGTTACAAGCACAGCTGGGTGAGTGTTGAGTTCCACACAAGCACAGCTGGGTGAGTGTTCACTTACACACAAGCACAGCTGGGTGAGTGTTCAGTTACAAGCACAGCTGGGTGAGTGTTGAGTTCCACACAAGCACAGCTGGGTGAGTGTTGAGTTCCACACAAGCACAGCTGGGTGAGTGTTCACTTACAAGCACAGCTGGGTGAGTGTTGAGTTCCACACAAGCACAGCTGGGTGAGTGTTCAGTTACACACAAGCACAGCTGGGTGAGTGTTCACTTACACACAAGCACAGCTGGGTGAGTGGTCAGTTACACACAAGCACAGCTGGGTGAGTGTAAACTTACACACAAGCACAGCTGGGTGAGTGTTCACTACACACAAGCACAGCTGGATGAGTGTTCAGTAACAAGCACAACTGGGTGAGTGTTCAGTTACACACAAGCACAGCTGGGTGAGTGTTCTGTTACACACAAGCACAGCTGTGTGAGTGATCACTTACACACAAGCACAGCTGGGTGAGTGTTGAGTTCCACACAAGCACAGCTGGGTGAGTGTTCACATACAAGCACAGCTGGTTGACTGTTCACTTACAAGCACAGCTGGGTGAGTGTTCAGTACACACAGGCACAGCTGGGTGAGTGTTCAGTTACACACAAGCCCAGCTGGGTGAGTGTTCAGTTACACAGAAGCACAGCTGGGTGAGTGTTCAGTTCCACACAAGCAGAGTTGGGTGAGTGTTGAGTTCCACACAAGCACAGCTGGGTGATTGTTCAGTTACAAGCACAGCTGGGTGAGTGTTCAGTTACACACAAGCACAGCTGGGTGAGTGTTCAGTTACACACTAGCACAGCTGGGTGAGTGTCCACTTACAAGCACGGCTGGGTGAGTGTTTACATACACATGAGCACAGCTGGGTGAGTGTTTAGTTACACACAAGCACAGCTGGGTGAGTGTTAAGTTACACAAAAGCACAGCTGGGTGAGTTTTGAGTTCCACACAAGCACAGCTGGGTGAGCGTTCACTTACAAACACAGCTGGGTGAGAGTCCACTTACAAGCACAGCTGGGTGAGTGTTCACTTACACACAAGCACAGCTGGATGAGTGTTCAGTTACAAGCAAAGCTGTGTGAGTGTTCAGTTACAAGCACAGCTGGGTGAGTGTTCACATACACAGGAGCACAGCTGGGTGAGTGTTCAGTTACACACAAGCCCAGCTGGGTGAGTGTTCAGTTCCACACAAGCAGAGCTGGGTGAGTGTTGAGTTCCACACAAGCACAGCTGGGTGAGTGTTCAGTTACAAGCACAGCTGGGTGAGTGTTCAGTTACAAGCACAGCTGGGTGAGTGTTCACATACACAGGAGCACAGCTGGGTGAGTGTTCAGTTACATACAAGCACAGCTGGGTGAGTGTTCAGTTACACACAAGCACAGCTGGGTGAGTGTTGAGTTCCACACAAGCACAGCTGGGTGAGTGTTCAGTTACAAGCACAGCTGGGTGAGTGTTCACATACACATGAGCACAGCTGGGTGAGTGTTGAGTTACACACAAGCACAGCTGGGTGAGTGTTCAGTTACACAGGATCACAGCTGGGTGAGTGTCCACTTACACGCACAGCTGGGTGAGTGTTCAGTTACAAGCACAGCTGGGTGAGTGTTCAGTTACAAGCACAGCTTGGTGAGTGTTTACATACACATGAGCAAGGCTGGGTGAGTGTTTAGTTACACACAAGCACAGCTGGGTGAGTGTTCACATACACAGGAGCACAGCTGGGTGAGTGTTCACATACACAGGAGCACAGCTGGGTGAGTGTTCAGTTACACCCAAGCACAGCTGGGTGAGTGTTCACTTACAAGCACAGCTGGGTGAGTGTTCACTTACAAGCACAGCTGGGTGAGTGTTCAGTTACAAGCACAGCTGGGTGAGTGTTCACATACACAGGAGCACAGCTGGGTGAGTGTTCAGTTACATACAAGCACAGCTGGGTGAGTGTTCAGTACATACAGGCACAGCTGGGTGAGTGTTCACTTACACACAAGCACAGCTGGGTGAGTGTTCAGTTACACACAAGCCCAGCTGGGTGAGTGTTCAGTTACACAGAAGCACAGCTGGGTGAGTGTTCAGTTACAAGCACAGCTGGGTGAGTGTTCACATACACACGAGCACAGCTGGGTGAGTGTTCAGTTACATACAAGCACAGCTGGGTGAGTGTTCAGTTACACACAAGCACAGCTAGGTGAGTGTTGAGTTACACACAAGCACAGCTGGGTGAGTGTTCACTTACACACAAGCACAGCTGGGTGAGTGTTCACTTACAAGCACAGCTGGGTGAGTGTTGAGTTCCACACAAGCACAGCTGGGTGAGTGTTCACTTACATGCAAGCACAGCTGGGTGAGTGTTCAGTTACACACAAGCCCAGCTGGGTGAGTGTTCAGTTACACAGAAGCACAACTGGGTGAGTGTTCAGTTCCACACAAGCAGAGGTGGGTGAGTGTTGAGTTCCACACAAGCACAGCTGGGTGAGTGTTCAGTTACAAGCACAGCTGGGTGAGAGTTCACATACACAGGAGCACAGCTGGGTGAGTGTTCAGTTACACACAAGCACAGCTGGGTGAGTGTTCAGTTACACACAAGCCGAGCTGGGTGAGTGTTGAGTTACACACAAGCACAGCTGGGTGAGTGTTCAGTTACACAGGATCACAGCTGGGTGAGTGTCCACTTACAATCACAGCTGGGTGAGTGTTCAGTTACAAGCACAGCTGGGTGAGTGTTCACTTACAAGCTCAGCTGGGTAAGTGTTCAGTTACAAGCACAGCTTGGTGAGTGTTTACATACACATGAGCAAGGCTGGGTGAGTGTTTAGTTACACACAAGCACAGCTGGGTGAGTGTTCAGTTACACAAAAGCACAGCTGGGTGAGTTTTGAGTTCCACACAAGCACAGCTGGGTGAGTGTTCAGTTACACACAAGCACAGCTGGGTGAGTGTTCACATACACAGGAGCACAGCTGGGTGAGTGTTCACATAAACAGGAGCACAGCTGGGTGAGTGTTCAGTTACACACAAGCACAGCTGGGTGAGTGTTGAGTTACACACAAGCACAGCTGGGTGAGCGTTCACTTACAAGCACAGCTGGGTGAGTGTTCACTTACAAGCACAGCTGGGTGAGTGTTCACTTACAAGCACAGCTGGGTGAGTGTTCACTTACAAGAACAGCTGGGAGAGTGTTCACTTACAAGCACAGCTGGGTGAGTGTTCACTTACAAGCACAGCTGGGTGAGTGTTCACCTACAAGCACAGCTGTGTGAGTGTTGAGTTCCACACAAGCACAGCTGGGTGAGTGTTCACTTACACACAAGCACAGATGGGTGAGTGTTCACTTACACACAAGCACAGTTGGGTGAGTGGTCAGTGCACACAAGCACAGCTGGGTGAGTGTTGAGTTACACCCAAGCACAGCTGGGTGAGTGTTCACTTACAAGCACAGCTGGGTGAGTGTTCAGTTACAAGCACAGCTGGGTGAGTGTTGAGTTCCACACAAGCACAGCTGGGTGAGTGTTCACTTACACACAAGCACAGCTGGGTGAGTGTTCAGTTACAAGCACAGCTGGGTGAGTGTTGAGTTCCACACAAGCACAGCTGGGTGAGTGTTGAGTTCCACACAAGCACAGCTGGGTGAGTGTTCACTTACAAGCACAGCTGGGTGAGTGTTGAGTTCCACACAAGCACAGCTGGGTGAGTGTTCAGTTACACACAAGCACAGCTGGGTGAGTGTTCACTTACACACAAGCACAGCTGGGTGAGTGGTCAGTTACACACAAGCACAGCTGGGTGAGTGTAAACTTACACACAAGCACAGCTGGGTGAGTGTTCACTACACACAAGCACAGCTGGATGAGTGTTCAGTAACAAGCACAACTGGGTGAGTGTTCAGTTACACACAAGCACAGCTGGGTGAGTGTTCTGTTACACACAAGCACAGCTGTGTGAGTGATCACTTACACACAAGCACAGCTGGGTGAGTGTTGAGTTCCACACAAGCACAGCTGGGTGAGTGTTCACATACAAGCACAGCTGGTTGACTGTTCACTTACAAGCACAGCTGGGTGAGTGTTCAGTACACACAGGCACAGCTGGGTGAGTGTTCAGTTACACACAAGCCCAGCTGGGTGAGTGTTCAGTTACACAGAAGCACAGCTGGGTGAGTGTTCAGTTCCACACAAGCAGAGTTGGGTGAGTGTTGAGTTCCACACAAGCACAGCTGGGTGATTGTTCAGTTACAAGCACAGCTGGGTGAGTGTTCAGTTACACACAAGCACAGCTGGGTGAGTGTTCAGTTACACACTAGCACAGCTGGGTGAGTGTCCACTTACAAGCACGGCTGGGTGAGTGTTCAGTTACAAGCACAGCTGGGTGAGTGTTTACATACACATGAGCACAGCTGGGTGAGTGTTTAGTTACACACAAGCACAGCTGGGTGAGTGTTAAGTTACACAAAAGCACAGCTGGGTGAGTTTTGAGTTCCACACAAGCACAGCTGGGTGAGCGTTCACTTACAAACACAGCTGGGTGAGAGTCCACTTACAAGCACAGCTGGGTGAGTGTTCACTTACACACAAGCACAGCTGGGTGAGTGTTCAGTTACAAGCAAAGCTGTGTGAGTGTTCAGTTACAAGCACAGCTGGGTGAGTGTTCACATACACAGGAGCACAGCTGGGTGAGTGTTCAGTTACACACAAGCCCAGCTGGGTGAGTGTTGAGTTACACACAAGCACAGCTGGGTGAGTGTTCACTTTCAAGCACAGCTGGGTGAGCATTCACTTACAAGCACAGCTGGGTGAGAGTCCACTTACAAGCACAGCTGGGTGAGTGTTCACTTACACACAAGCACAGCTGGGTGAGTGTTCAGTTACAAGCAAAGCTGGGTGAGTGTTCAGTTACACACAAGCACAGCTGGGTGAGTGTTCAGTTACACACAAGCAGAGCTGGGTGAGTGTTGAGTTACACACAAGCACAGCTGGGTGAGTGTTCAGTTACACACTAGCACAGCTGGGTGAGTGTCCACTTACAAGCACGGCTGGGTGAGTGTTCAGTTACAAGCACAGCTGGGTGAGTGTTCACTTACAAGCTCAGCTGGGTAAGTGTTCAGTTACAAGCACAGCTGGGTGAGTGTTTACATACACATGAGCACAGCTGGGTGAGTGTTTAGTTACACACAAGCACAGCTGGGTGAGTGTCCACTTACAAGCACGGCTGGGTGAGTGTTCACTTACAAGCACAGCTGGGTGAGTGTTCACTTACAAGCACAGCTGGGTGAGTGTTCACCTACAAGCACAGCTGGGTGAGTGTTGAGTTACACACAAGCACAGCTGGGTGAGTGTTCACTTACACACAAGCACAGCTGGGTGAGTGTTCACTTACACACAAGCACAGTTGGGTGAGTGGTCAGTGCACACAAGCACAGCTGGGTGAGTGTTCAGTTACACCCAAGCACAGCTGGGTGAGTGTTCACTTACAAGCACAGCTGGGTGAGTGTTCACTTACAAGCACAGCTGGGTGAGTGTTCAGTTACAAGCACAGCTGGGTGAGTGTTCAGTTACAAGCACAGCTGGGTGAGTGTTCACATACACAGGAGCACAGCTGGGTGAGTGTTCAGTTACATACAAGCACAGCTGGGTGAGTGTTCAGTTACATACAAGCACAGCTGGGTGAGTGTTGAGTTACACACAAGCACAGCTGGGTGAGTGTTCACTTACACACAAGCACAGCTGGGTGAGTGTTCACTTACAAGCACAGCTGGGTGAGTGTTGAGTTCCACACAAGCACAGCTGGGTGAGTGTTCACTTACACACAAGCACAGCTGGGTGAGTGTTCAGTTACACACAAGCCCAGCTGGGTGAGTGTTCAGTTACACAGAAGCACAGCTGGGTGAGTGTTCAGTTCCACACAAGCAGAGCTGGGTGAGTGTTGAGTTCCACACAAGCACAGCTGGGTGAGTGTTCAGTTACAAGCACAGCTGGGTGAGTGTTCAGTTACAAGCACAGCTGGGTGAGTGTTCACATACACAGGAGCACAGCTGGGTGAGTGTTCAGTTACATACAAGCACAGCTGGGTGAGTGTTCAGTTACACACAAGCACAGCTGGGTGAGTGTTGAGTTCCACACAAGCACAGCTGGGTGAGTGTTCAGTTACAAGCACAGCTGGGTGAGTGTTCACATACACATGAGCACAGCTGGGTGAGTGTTCAGTTACACACAAGCACAGCTGGGTGAGTGTTCAGTTACACACAAGCAGAGCTGGGTGAGTGTTGAGTTACACACAAGCACAGCTGGGTGAGTGTTCAGTTACACACGAGCACAGCTGGGTGAGTGTCCACTTACAAGCACAGCTGGGTGAGTGTTCAGTTACAAGCACAGCTGGGTGAGTGTTCACTTACAAGCTCAGCTGGGTAAGTGTTCAGTTACAAGCACAGCTTGGTGAGTGTTTACATACACATGAGCAAGGCTGGGTGAGTGTTTAGTTACACACAAGCACAGCTGGGTGAGTGTTCACATACACAGGAGCACAGCTGGGTGAGTGTTCACATACACAGGAGCACAGCTGGGTGAGTGTTCAGTTACATACAAGCGCAGCTGGGTGAGTGTTGAGTTACACACAAGCACAGCTGGGTGAGCATTCACTTACAAGCACAGCTGGGTGAGTGTTCACTTACAAGCACAGCTGGGTGAGTGTTCAGTTACACCCAAGCACAGCTGGGTGAGTGTTCACTTACAAGCACAGCTGGGTGAGTGTTCACTTACAAGCACAGCTGGGTGAGTGTTCACTTACAAGCACAGCTGGGTGAGTGTTCACATACACAGGAGCACAGCTGGGTGAGTGTTCAGTTACATACAAGCACAGCTGGGTGAGTGTTCAGTAACAAGCACAACTGGGTGAGTGTTCAGTTACACACAAGCACAGCTGGGTGAGTGTTCTGTTACACACAAGCACAGCTGGGTGAGTGTTCACATACACAGAAGCACAGCTGTGTGAGTGATCACTTACACACAAGCACAGCTGGGTGAGTGTTGAGTTCCACACAAGCACAGCTGGGTGAGTGTTCACATACAAGCACAGCTGGTTGACTGTTCACTTACAAGCACAGCTGGGTGAGTGTTCAGTTACACACAAGCCCAGCTGGGTGAGTGTTCAGTTACACAGAAGCACAGCTGGGTGAGTGTTCAGTTCCACACAAGCAGAGCTGGGTGAGTGTTGAGTTCCACACAAGCACAGCGGGGTGATTGTTCAGTTACAAGCACAGCTGGGTGAGTGTTCAGTTACACACAAGCACAGCTGGGTGAGTGTTCAGTTACACACTAGCACAGCTGGGTGAGTGTCCACTTACAAGCACGGCTGGGTGAGTGTTCAGTTACAAGCACAGCTGGTTGAGTGTTTACATACACATGAGCACAGCTGGGTGAGTGTTTAGTTACACACAAGCACAGCTGGGTGAGTGTTAAGTTACACAAAAGCACAGCTGGGTGAGTTTTGAGTTCCACACAAGCACAGCTGGGTGAGCTTTCACTTACAAACACAGCTGGGTGAGAGTCCACTTACAAGCACAGCTGGGTGAGTGTTCACTTACACACAAGCACAGCTGGGTGAGTGTTCAGTTACAAGCAAAGCTGGGTGAGTGTTCAGTTACAAGCACAGCTGGGTGAGTGTTCACATACACAGGAGCACAGCTGGGTGAGTGTTCAGTTACACACAAGCCCAGCTGGGTGAGTGTTGAGTTACACACAAGCACAGCTGGGTGAGCATTCACTTACAAGCACAGCTGGGTGAGAGTCCACTTACAAGCACAGCTGGGTGAGTGTTCACTTACACACAAGCACAGCTGGGTGAGTGTTCAGTTACAAGCAAAGCTGGGTGAGTGTTCAGTTACACACAAGCATAGCTGGGTGAGTGTTCAGTTACACACAAGCAGAGCTGGGTGAGTGTTGAGTTACACACAAGCACAGCTGGGTGAGTGTTCAGTTACAAGCACAGCTGGGTGAGTGTTCACTTACAAGCTCAGCTGGGTAAGTGTTCAGTTACAAGCACAGCTGGGTGAGTGTTTACATACACATGAGCACAGCTGGGTGAGTGTTTAGTTACACACAAGCACAGCTGGGTGAGTGTTAAGTTACACAAAAGCACAGCTGGGTGAGTGTTGAGTTCCACACAAGCACAGCTGGGTGAGTGTTCACATACAAGCACAGCTGGTTGACTGTTCACTTACAAGCACAGCTGGGTGAGTGTTCACTTACAAGCACAGCTGGGTGAGTGTTCACCTACAAGCACAGCTGGGTGAGTGTTGAGTTACACACAAGCACAGCTGGGTGAGTGTTCACTTACACACAAGCACAGCTGGGTGAGTGTTCACTTACACACAAGCACAGTTGGGTGAGTGGTCAGTGCACACAAGCACAGCTGGGAGAGTGTTCAGTTACACCCAAGCACAGCTGGGTGAGTGTTCACTTACAAGCACAGCTGGGTGAGTGTTCACTTACAAGCACAGCTGGGTGAGTGTTCAGTTACAAGCACAGCTGGGTGAGTGTTCAGTTACAAGCACAGCTGGGTGAGTGTTCACATACACAGGAGCACAGCTGGGTGAGTGTTCAGTTACATACAAGCACAGCTGGGTGAGTGTTCAGTTACATACAAGCACAGCTGGGTGAGTGTTGAGTTACACACAAGCACAGCTGGGTGAGTGTTCACTTACACACAAGCACAGCTGGGTGAGTGTTCACTTACAAGCACAGCTGGGTAAGTGTTGAGTTCCACACAAGCACAGCTGGGTGAGTGTTCACTTACACACAAGCACAGCTGGGTGAGTGTTCAGTTACACACAAGCCCAGCTGGGTGAGTGTTCAGTTACACAGAAGCACAGCTGGGTGAGTGTTCAGTTCCACACAAGCAGAGCTGGGTGAGTGTTGAGTTCCACACAAGCACAGCTGGGTGAGTGTTCACTTACAAGCACAGCTTGGTGAGTGTTCACTTACAAGCACAGCTGGGTGAGTGTTCAGTTACAAGCACAGCTGGGTGAGTGTTCAGTTCCACACAAGCAGAGCTGGGTGAGTGTTGAGTTACACCCAAGCACAGCTGGGTGAGTGTTCACTTACAAGCACAGCTTGGTGAGTGTTCACTTACAAGCACAGCTGGGTGAGTGTTCAGTTACAAGCACAGCTGGGTGAGTGTTCAGTTACAAGCACAGCTGGGTGAGTGTTCACATACACAGGAGCACAGCTGGGTGAGTGTTCAGTTACATACAAGCACAGCTTGGTGATTGTTCATTTACACACAAGCACAGCTGGGTGAGTGTTGAGTTACACACAAGCACAGCTGGGTGAGTGTTCACTTACACACAAGCACAGCTGGGTGAGTGTTCACTTACAAGCACAGCTGGGTGAGTGTTGAGTTCCACACAAGCACAGCTGGGTGAGTGTTCACTTACACACAAGCCCAGCTGGGTGAGTGTTCAGTTACACACAAGCAGAGCAGGGTGAGTGTTGAGTTCCACACAAGCACAGCTGGGTGAGTGTTCAGTTACAAGCACAGCTGGGTGAGTGTTCACTTACAAGCACAGCTGGGTGAGTGTTCAGTTACAAGCACAGCTGGGTGAGTGTTCAGTTACAAGCACAGCTGGGTGAGTGTTCACATACACAGGAGCACAGCTGGGTGAGTGTTCAGTTACATACAAGCACAGCTGGGTGAGTGTTCAGTTACATACAAGCACAGCTGGGTGAGTGTTGAGTTACACACAAGCACAGCTGGGTGAGTGTTCACTTACACACAAGCACAGCTGGGTGAGTGTTCACTTACAAGCACAGCTGGGTAAGTGTTGAGTTCCACACAAGCACAGCTGGGTGAGTGTTCACTTACACACAAGCACAGCTGGGTGAGTGTTCAGTTACACACAAGCCCAGCTGGGTGAGTGTTCAGTTACACAGAAGCACAGCTGGGTGAGTGTTCAGTTCCACACAAGCAGAGCTGGGTGAGTGTTGAGTTCCACACAAGCACAGCTGGGTGAGTGTTCACTTACAAGCACAGCTTGGTGAGTGTTCACTTACAAGCACAGCTGGGTGAGTGTTCAGTTACAAGCACAGCTGGGTGAGTGTTCAGTTCCACACAAGCAGAGCTGGGTGAGTGTTGAGTTACACCCAAGCACAGCTGGGTGAGTGTTCACTTACAAGCACAGCTTGGTGAGTGTTCACTTACAAGCACAGCTGGGTGAGTGTTCAGTTACAAGCACAGCTGGGTGAGTGTTCAGTTACAAGCACAGCTGGGTGAGTGTTCACATACACAGGAGCACAGCTGGGTGAGTGTTCAGTTACATACAAGCACAGCTTGGTGATTGTTCATTTACACACAAGCACAGCTGGGTGAGTGTTGAGTTACACACAAGCACAGCTGGGTGAGTGTTCACTTACACACAAGCACAGCTGGGTGAGTGTTCACTTACAAGCACAGCTGGGTGAGTGTTGAGTTCCACACAAGCACAGCTGGGTGAGTGTTCACTTACACACAAGCCCAGCTGGGTGAGTGTTCAGTTACACACAAGCAGAGCAGGGTGAGTGTTGAGTTCCACACAAGCACAGCTGGGTGAGTGTTCAGTTACAAGCACAGCTGGGTGAGTGTTCACATACACAGGAGCACAGCTGGGTGAGTGTTCAGTTACACACAAGCACAGCTGGGTGAGTGTTCAGTTACACACAAGCAGAGCTGGGTGAGTGTTGAGTTACACACAAGCACAGCTGGGTGAGTGTTCAGTTACACAGGATCACAGCTGGGTGAGTGTCCACTTACAAGCACAGCTGGGTGAGTGTTCAGTTACAAGCACAGCTGGGTGAGTGTTTACATACACATGAGCACAGCTGGGTGAGTGTTTAGTTACACACAAGCACAGCTGGGTGAGTGTTCAGTTACACAAAAGCACAGCTGGGTGAGTTTTGAGTTCCACACAAGCACAGCTGGGTGAGTGTTCAGTTACACACAAGCACAGCTTGGTGAGTGTTCACATACACAGGAGCACAGCTGGGTGAGTGTTCACATACACAGGAGCACAGCTGGGTGAGTGTTCAGTTACACACAAGCACAGCTGGGTGAGTGTTGAGTTACACACAAGCACAGCTGGGTGAGCGTTCACTTACAAGCACAGCTGGGTGAGTGTTCACTTACAAGCACAGCTGGGTGAGTGTTCACTTACAAGCACAGCTGGGTGAGTGTTCACTTACAAGCACAGCTGGGTGAGTGTTCACTTACAAGAACAGCTGGGAGAGTGTTCACTTACAAGCACAGCTGGGTGAGTGTTCACTTACAAGCACAGCTGGGTGAGTGTTCACCTACAAGCACAGCTGTGTGAGTGTTGAGTTCCACACAAGCACAGCTGGGTGAGTGTTCACTTACACACAAGCACAGCTGGGTGAGTGTTCACTTACACACAAGCACAGTTGGGTGAGTGGTCAGTGCACACAAGCACAGCTGGGTGAGTGTTGAGTTACACCCAAGCACAGCTGGGTGAGTGTTCACTTACAAGCACAGCTGGGTGAGTGTTCAGTTACAAGCACAGCTGGGTGAGTGTTCACATTAACAGGAGCACAGCTGGGTGAGTGTTCAGTTACATACAAGCACAGCTGGGTGAGTGTTCAGTTACACACAAGCACAGCTGGGTGAGTGTTGAGTTACACACAAGCACAGCTGGGTGAGTGTTCACTTACACACAAGCACAGCTGGGTGAGTGTTCACTTACAAGCACAGCTGGGTGAGTGTTGAGTTCCACACAAGCACAGCTGGGTGAGTGTTCACTTACACACAAGCACAGCTGGGTGAGTGTTCAGTTACAAGCACAGCTGGGTGAGTGTTGAGTTCCACACAAGCACAGCTGGGTGAGTGTTGAGTTCCACACAAGCACAGCTGGGTGAGTGTTCACTTACACACAAGCACAGCTGGGTGAGTGTTCAGTTACAAGCACAGCTGGGTGAGTGTTCAGTTACACACAAGCCCAGCTGGGTGAGTGTTCAGTTACACAGAAGCACAGCTGGGTGAGTGTTCAGTTCCACACAAGCAGAGCAGGGTGAGTGTTGAGTTCCACACAAGCACAGCTGGGTGAGTGTTCAGTTACAAGCACAGCTGGGTGAGTGTTCACATACACAGGAGCACAGCTGGGTGAGTGTTCAGTTACACACAAGCACAGCTGGGTGAGTGTTCAGTTACACACAAGCAGAGCTGGGTGAGTGTTGAGTTACACACAAGCACAGCTGGGTGAGTGTTCAGTTACACAGGATCACAGCTGGGTGAGTGTCCACTTACAAGCACAGCTGGGTGAGTGTTCAGTTACAAGCACAGCTGGGTGAGTGTTCACTTACAAGCTCAGCTGGGTAAGTGTTCAGTTACAAGCACAGCTTGGTGAGTGTTTACATACACATGAGCAAGGCTGGGTGAGTGTTTAGTTACACACAAGCACAGCTGGGTGAGTGTTCAGTTACACAAAAGCACAGCTGGGTGAGTTTTGAGTTCCACACAAGCACAGCTGGGTGAGTGTTCAGTTACACACAAGCACAGCTGGGTGAGTGTTCACATACACAGGAGCACAGCTGGGTGAGTGTTCACATACACAGGAGCACAGCTGGGTGAGTGTTCAGTTACACACAAGCACAGCTGGGTGAGTGTTGAGTTACACACAAGCACAGCTGGGTGAGCGTTCACTTACAAGCACAGCTGGGTGAGTGTTCACTTACAAGCACAGCTGGGTGAGTGTTCACTTACAAGAACAGCTGGGAGAGTGTTCACTTACAAGCACAGCTGGGTGAGTGTTCAGTTACAAGCACAGCTGGGTGAGTGTTCACCTACAAGCACAGCTGTGTGAGTGTTGAGTTCCACACAAGCACAGCTGGGTGAGTGTTCACTTACACACAAGCACAGCTGGGTGAGTGTTCACTTACACACAAGCACAGTTGGGTGAGTGGTCAGTGCACACAAGCACAGCTGGGTGAGTGTTGAGTTACACCCAAGCACAGCTGGGTGAGTGTTCACTTACAAGCACAGCTGGGTGAGTGTTCAGTTACAAGCACAGCTGGGTGAGTGTTCACATTAACAGGAGCACAGCTGGGTGAGTGTTCAGTTACATACAAGCACAGCTGGGTGAGTGTTCAGTTACACACAAGCACAGCTGGGTGAGTGTTCACTTACACACAAGCACAGCTGGGTGAGTGTTCACTTACACACAAGCACAGCTGGGTGAGTGTTCACTTACAAGCACAGCTGGGTGAGTGTTGAGTTCCACACAAGCACAGCTGGGTGAGTGTTCACTTACAAGCACAGCCGGGTGAGTGTTGAGTTCCACACAAGCACAGCTGGGTGAGTGTTCAGTTACAAGCACAGCTGGGTGAGTGTTCCCATACAAATGAGCACAGCTGGGTGAGTGTTCAGTTACACACAAGCACAGCTGGGTGAGTGTTCACTTACACACAAGCACAGCTGGGTGAGTGTTCAGTTACACACGAGCACAGCTGGGTGAGTGTCCACTTACAAGCACAGCTGGGTGAGTGTCCAGTTACACACAAGCACAGCTGGGTGAGTTATCACTTACAAGCTCAGCTGGGTGAGTGTTCAGTTACAAGCACAGCTGGGTGAGTGTTTACATACACATGAGCACAGCTGGGTGAGTGTTTAGTTACACACAAGCACAGCTGGGTGAGTGTTAAGTTACACAAAAGCACAGCTGGGTGAGTTTTGAGTTCCACACAAGCACAGCTGGGTGAGTGTTCACTTACACACAAGCACAGCTGGGTGAGTGTTCACATACACAAGAGCACAGCTGGGTGAGTGTTCAGTTACACACAAGCACAGCTGGGTGAGTGTTGAGTTACACACAAGCACAGCTGGGTGAGCGTTCACTTACAAGCACAGCTGGGTGAAAGTCCACTTACAAGCACAGCTGGGTGAGTGTTCAGTTACAAGCACAGCTGGGTGAGTGTTCAGTTACATACAAGCACAGCTGGGTGAGTGTTCAGTTACACACAAGCACAGCTGGGTGAGTGTTGAGTTCCACACAAGCACAGCTGGGTGAGTGTTCACTTACACACAAGCACAGCTGGGTGAGTGTTCACTTACAAGCACAGCTGGGTGAGTGTTGAGTTCCACACAAGCACAGCTGGGTGAGTCTTCATTAACACACAAGCACAGCTGGGTGAGTGTTCAGTTACAAGCACAGCTGGGTGAGTGTTCACTTACACACAAGCACAGCTGGGTGAGTGTTCACTTACAAGCACAGCTGGGTGAGTGTTCAGTTACAAGCACAGCTGGTTGAGTGTTCAGTTACAAGCACAGCTGGGTGAGTGTTCAGTTACAAGCACAGCTGGGTGAGTGTTCAGTTACAAGCACAGCTGGGTGAGTGGTCACATACACAGGAGCACAGCTGGGTGAGTGTTCAGTTACACACAAGCACAGCTGAGTGAGTGTTCACTTACAAGCAGAGCTGGGTGAGTGTTCACTTACACAGGAGCACAGTTGGGTGAGTGTTCACTTACACACAAGCACAGCTGGGTGAGTGTTCACTTACAAGCAGAGCTGGGTGAGTGTTCACTTACACAGGAGCACAGCTGGGTGAGTGTTCAGTTACACACAAGCACAGCTGGGTGAGTGTTCACTTACAAGCACAGCTGGGTGAGTGTTCACTTACAAGCACAGCTGGGTGAGTTTTCAGATCCACACAAGCACAGCTGGGTGAGTGTTCACTTACACACAAGCCCAGCTGGGTGAGTGTTCAGTTACACACAAGCACAGCTGGGTGAGTGTTCAGTTACACACAAGCACAGCTGGGTGGGTGTTCAGTTACACACAAGCACAGCTGGGTGAGTGTTCAGTTACAAGCACAGCTGGGTGAGTGTTCACTTACACAGAAGCACAGCTGGGTGAGTGTTCAGTTACACACGAGCACAGCTGGGTCAGTGTCCACTTACAAGCACAGCTGGGTGAGTGTCCAGTTACACACAAGCACAGCTGGGTGAGTGTTCAGTTCCACACAAGCACAGCTGGGTGAGTGATCACTTACAAGCTCAGCTGGGTGAGTGTTCAGTTACAAGCACAGCTGGGTGAGTGTTTACATACACATGAGCACAGCTGGGTGAGTGTTTAGTTACACACAAGCACAGCTGGGTGAGTGTTCACTTACACACAAGCACAGCTGGGTGAGTGTTCTGTTACACACAAGCACAGCTGTGTGAGTGTTCCCTTACAAGCACAGCTGGGTGAGTGTTCAGTTCCACACAAGCACAGCTGGGTGAGTGTTCACTTACACACAAGCACAGCTGGGTGAGTGTTCACTTACAAGCACAGCTGGGTGAGTGTTCAGTTCCACACAAGCACAGCTGGGTGAGTGTTCACTTACACAGAAGCACAGCTGGGTGAGTGTTCACTTACAAGCACAGCTTGGTGAGTGTTCAGTTACAAGCACAGCTGGGTGAGTGTTTACATACACATGAGCACAGCTGGGTGAGTATTCAGTTACACACAAGCACAGCTGGGTGAGTGTTCACTTACAAGCACAGCTGGGTGAGTGTTCAGTTCCACACAAGCACAGCTGGGTGAGTGTTCAGTTACACAGGAGCACAGCTGGGTGAGTGTTCACTTACAAGCACAGCTGGGTGAGTGTTCACTTACAAGCACAGCTGGGTGAGTGTTCAGTTCCACACAAGCACAGCTGGGTGAGTGTTCAGTTACACAGGAGCACAGCTGGGTGAGTGTTCACTTACACAGAAGCACAGCTGGCTGAGTGTTCACTTACAAGCATAGCTTGGTGAGTGTTCAGTTACAAGCACAGCTGGGTGAGTGTTTACATACACATGAGCACAGCTGGGTGAGTATTCAGTTACACACAAGCACAGCTGGGTGAGTGTTCAGTTACACACAAGCACAGCTGGGTGAGTGTTGAGTTCCACACAAGCACAGCTGGGTGAGTGTTCACTTACACACAAGCACAGCTGGGTGAGTGTTCACTTACAAGCACAGCTGTGTGAGTGTTCAGTTACAAGCACAGCTGGGTGAGTTTTCAGTTCCACACAAGCACAGCTGGGTGAGTGTTCAGTTACACACAAGCACAGCTGGGTGAGTGTTCAATTCCACACAAGCACAGCTGGGTGAGTGTTCAGTTACACACAAGCACAGCTGGGTGAGTGTTCAGTTACACACAAGCACAGCTGGGTGAGTGTTCAGTTACACACAAGCACAGCTGGGTGAGTGTTCAGTTACACACAAGCACAGCTGGGTGAGTGTTGAGTTACACACAACCACAGCTGGGTGAGTGTTCACTTACAAGCACAGCTGGGTGAGTGTTCACTTACACATGAGCACAGCTGGTTGAATGTTCAGTTACACACAAGCACAGCTGGGTGAGTGTTCACTTACACACAAGCTCAGCTGGGTGAGTGTTCAGTTCCACACAAGCACAGCTGGGTGAGTGTTGAGTTCCACACAAGCACAGCTGGGTGAGTGTTCAGTTACACACAAGCACAGCTGGGTGAGTGTTCACTTACAAGCACAGCTGGGTGAGTGTTCACTTACACACAAGCACAGCTGGGTGAGTGTTCAGTTACACACACTGAAACTTTGCACTAGGAGTCACAGCATTTTGTCACGGAGCATTAACACACATGATGAAAGTGCGCAGTGTGGAAGGACAGAGCTGCCAGCATCCACAAGCAGCTCCGTCAACTAGGCAACACGACACTGTAGCATGTCTCCAGTGTCCATCACGGAACACGGGGAGAAACTGAAATGAAAAAAGGAGCAGTGACTCCTCTTTTCCCTGTGTAAAATCACACAGGAAAACATCAACTGTCACACACTAACGGTCTTCAGAGTCCATCATTTGTACAAGAGGAGGACTAGGAACCAAACTGCTTACAGAGCTCCAAGCCCGAGTGAGAGCACAGGCCTCCCACAGCTTTCCTGTGGTCCTGGGGAGGAGCCGCTTCATAATCACGGCACTGAGCAGAGTTGAGAAGTCTTTGCCAGGTTCGTGAGAAAACCGTGTAGACGGCTCAGTCACAGAGCAAGGCCTTTCTCATCAGGAGGTGTCTAGGCCAACGTCGCTCCAGTTCACAAGGAACCTCAGGAAATGTGGCGCTCCATGCACCTGGGACATGGGTGCGCAGGGGTGATGGTGAGAATTTCAGATGCTGTGACTCTCACATTTGTAGAGCAGCTGAGTGCCCAACATCCCGCTGAAGCACCCCGTTATCCTGCCACAGCCTCATGAGCAGCCTGCTCCTCACTATCTGTGTTTCCTCAAGATTATTTATAATTTGCATAATCCTCCAAAAGGGAGTCCATCTTCTGGGCAGGAAGATAAAAAGCTGCTTTTGTCTGGGGATAAAGTCCCTGTCATCCACAAGCCATGCTTTCAGCTCTTCAGGAATCTGTCCTTTGACTTCCCCTCTGCTCAGGACTGTTTCTCCATTTCCAAGGGTAGGATCTGGCCGGGCTCTTCTCTTCCTAGGAGGCCGCGGTGTCACTGGTACTGCCACCATCTCCATTTCCAGGCCTTTTCTGCCTGTTCTTTTCTTTTTTGTTTTCACTTCAACATTTTTCTGTTGCAGACCAGAGTCTTCTTTCCTGGAGCAGCTCACTCCTCTTGCTCTCTGCACTCTGATCCTGATTGGCCTTTTGGAGTTCTCGCTGCTTCTGCAAACTGGTGTGCACCTGTCTGAGTACTCTGCTTTCTGGAACCCACCCATCCCGACTAGAGGTCAGGAGGGTGCTGTGCCGAGGGAGCTCTTCAGGAAGAGGAAAAGGGCTGCACTACCCTCACGGGTCTTCAAAGGTTTTTCAGAGCCACCGGGCCTCACGGCACTTTTTTTTTATTCCAACCACAGTAATGGATAAAGGATTTCACTTGTTTGTCCTTTATGGCAACCTGTACACACTTTGCTTCCTTAAGAAGAGGCCCGGGAAAGCACAGCACTCACTCTCCCTCCTGGAATTTCGGCTTCACGTCCTCCTCTGGGGCATTTTCTTGACTGCTGATTTGTAGGTAGTAGAGGCAGCCCTGAGTGAGCGAGTTCCTGAGTGAAAGTGTATTTTGACTTGGGCATGGCCGGTTTAGGATGCCAAGAACAAGGGGCCCCTGGTACGTCAGCAAAGCCATTATCCATGTAGGCCTGGCTCACGAAGGGTGGCAAAGCTTTCCTTGGGAGTCCAAGTGTGAGAGGTTATGAAGTATTGATCCATGTGTGCGAAGATTACCACCAGAGGCTGCCTGTTCCTGCCTGTTCCAGCCCGACACTGCTCACCTATAGAGACCCTGTACCCACACTAGCTAACCCTTCCCTGATATACCATTTTAAAATGTATTTTTATTTCATGTACACTGCTGTTTGACTACATGTATGTCTATATCAGGTTCCGTTCTTCCTCTGAGAGCTGAAAGCTGTGCCCCAGACAGGACAGTAATATTTGTCTAGCTTCTTTGTCTTTGCCCAACTAGCTAAGCTTTAGTTATCTGGATAAACTGAGTCATACAAAAACTATTATATTCTCTAATGGTACACTGTAAAAAATACCAGTCTGTTTTTAAAAGTTTCTTTTTCTTTTTTTTTTTTTTTTGGAGACAGGGTTCCTCTGTGTAGCCTTGGCTGTCCTGGACTCACTGCCTAGACCAGTGATCCTCCTGCCTCTGCCTCCCAGAGCGCTGGAACTACAGGTGTGTGCTACCACACCCAGCTCAAGATACCAGTTTCCTATGGAATAAAGTTTACTGCATTATTTCTTTTGATGCTAAATGATCTTTAACTCAGATTTTTAAAGCTAAAACTTAACATGGATAAAGCTATAAAACCCTAATCTTATGAAAGCTACTGACTTATTGTAAACTGTTGAAGACAAATAAGACATGCTGGTTAATAGGCACCATATAAATGGTCAAATGCTTTCATGTGTGCAGAGCTCTCCCTGCTGTCACGCTAAGTCCTGATGTAATTAATTACAGAAATCAGCTTATTTAGCCTCCTGTATATTTTCTAAAACAAGTAACTAGAAACAAGCAAAGCTTGTTTAGTTTAAATACACTTACCAGATAAAGGTCCTCAAAACCTTTCCAGATCCGTTGACTATGGCATTTAAAATGTTTAATGGAAAAGGCTTACGATTACAAAGACCCCCAGGTTCTAGCAGTGACCCCAAGGTCACCACAGCTGATGATGGTCGTGGAAGAACTCCACTTGGAGCTTGCTGGGAATGTGGCACAGCCAGCCACTGGATGAAATACTCCCCTTTCCCTTGCCCGTCGCCAGGACCCTGTCCAAACTGTGGACAAGCAGGACACTGGGGAGTTGACTGTCCTGCTTTGCTGAGACAGAGCAGGCTGGTCCCCCAAGTCCTACTCCACAGGAAAGTCTGTTGGACACTCTGAGCCTGGCAGAGAAGACTGACGATGCCCTGGGCCCTCTGCTCCCAAGGACATCGAGATTACCACAGAGGAAGCCGGGAGCTTGTCCGGGTAGCTGCTGAGTCTCCGTCATTTTTAGCAGGTTCCGGAGCTGCTTGGTCTGCAGGTGGACAGAGCCTGGTCACTGTGGGGTCCGTGAGGGGCTCGCAGCCCAGCGCCTCTGCTTAAGGACAGCTTCTCTCTGTGTCCCCAACTGCTTGTTGTTGCCACTGTATGCCCGGAAGAGGCTTTTCTTCTGGAAGACTCCAGGGTCGACTTCTGAAGAGAAGAGGCAGAGGAAGGGTGGAGGGGATGATGATGAGTTTGGCCTGTGTTTCTGTCCTGGTGTCCAGACAGCTTCTGGGGGAGAACGCGGAGACACCATGACACCCAGCGCTCTGTCCCGCACACAGGGTTCTGGGCTGGGGAAGCCCAGGGTGGGGACTCCCCATGTCCCAGTTTCACTTCTGCTCCTAACCTGTGTCAGGTCCTTCTGCCCGGACACTGATGACGCGCAGGAGCTCCTCTCCCCCATTGGGTGGCGACATCCTGGGGAGCCAATCAGCGTCGCCGCGGGCAGCGGTTATAAAGTCCACGCAGCCCGCGGGGCTCAGAAGTCCGGGATCCAGATGGGGGCGATGGCGCCGCGCACGCTGCTCCTGCTGCTGGCGGCCGCCCTGGCCCCGACCCAGACCCGCGCGGGTGAGTGCGGGGTCGGAGGGAAACGGGCTCTGCGGGGAGGGCGGGGCGGCCCCGGGGAAGCCGCGTGTCCGCGACCCCCGGACCCTCTGCCATCCCCACGCGCGTCCCGAGCCCCGCGCCGCTCCCCTCCCGGCCCGCGCACCCGCCGGGGTCCCGGGAGGAGGTCGGGGTCTCACCGCGCGCCGCCCCCAGGCTCACACTCGCTGCGGTATTTCCACACCGTCGTGTCCCGGCCCGGCCTCGGGGAGCCCCGGTTCATCGCCGTCGGCTACGTGGACGACACGGAGTTCGTGCGCTTCGACAGCGACGCGGAGACGCCGAGATACGAGCCGCGCGCGGCGTGGATGG
The DNA here is from genome assembly GCF_030254825.1 of Meriones unguiculatus. Classification (NCBI taxonomy): domain Eukaryota; kingdom Metazoa; phylum Chordata; class Mammalia; order Rodentia; family Muridae; genus Meriones; species Meriones unguiculatus. Next base: position 1,561,527 of record NC_083363.1, on the reverse strand, counting down.
AGCGGGAGGGGCCGGAGTACTGGGAGGAGGAGACACAGGTCGCCAAGAGCAACGAGCAGATTGACCGAGGGAACCTGAGGACCCTGCTCGGCTACTACAACCAGAGCGAGGGCGGTGAGTGACCCCGGGTCACACGTCACGACCCCTGCACGTCCCGACACGGGGCCGGAGACGTCCCGGGTCCCAAGTCCGAGGTTCCGGAGGAGACGCGCGACCCGGGACCGGTTTCCCTTTCGGTTCGGAAAAGTCCGCGGGTGGGCGGGGCCGCGGGTGATCACGTGGGGAAGGTGGGCGGGGCTGACCGCGGGGTCCGGCAGGCTCTCACACCATCCAGAGGATGTACGGCTGTCACGTGGGACCCGACGGGCGCCTCCTCCGCGGGTACAGTCAGGACGCCTACGACGGCAAAGATTACATCGCCCTGAACGAGGACTTGAGGTCGTGGACGGCGGCGGACACGGCGGCGCTGATCACCAAGCGCAAGTGGGAAGAGGCTGATGTAGCAGAGAGAGAAAGGGCTTACCTGGAGGGCGAGTGCGTGGAGTGGCTCCGCAGATACCTGGAGCGCGGGAAGGACACGCTGCTGCGCACAGGTGCAGGCCGCGGGCATCTCCTCCTCTCCCTCGGGCTGGGCTCAGTCCTGAGGAAGGAGAACCCTCCGCTGGGTCACGCCCCTGTCTCTGAGGGAACCGGGTCCCTGGGTCTCCTGATCTCCATCGCGGTGACTGCACTGACTCCAGGGCTCACCCTCTCCCTGACAGTTCCAAGTCTGTCTCCAGGGGAGGAGAGAGGGTCCCCACATGACAACAGGGGCCCCTTCAGCCTGCAGCCCGCTGTCAGCCATGGCCTCTCCCAGGCCGGGGTCTCTGTCCACACCCACTGTCTGTGGAACTGACTCCTGTCCTGCTGAGTGTGTCAGCCTTACACTTCAGGACCGGAAGTCTGCTTTACCTGGTGGGAGACATGGACTCCCCCACCCTAGGCCGGCTCCCCCAGTTTCTAGTTCTTTCCAAACAGTACCTTCTCCCAGATGCCTGTGTGTGAGGGGGAGGGGTTGAGTCCCTTCCACACCCCAATTCTATCTGTTCCTAGAATGGTCACAGGAGCACTTAGAGGTTGATGAATGCTAAATAATAGAATCTTTCTTTCTTTCTCTCTCTCTCTCTCTCTTCCTTTTTTCTTCCTTCCTTTCTTCCTTTCTTCTTCCTTCCTTCTTCATTTCTTTCTTTCTTCCTTTCTTCCTCCCTTCCTTCCTTTCTTTGTTTCTTTCCTTCTTTCTTCCTTCATTATTTCTTTCCTTCTTTCTTTCTTTCTTTCTTCTTTCTTTCCTTTCTTACTTTCTTTTCTTCCTTCTTTCTCTCTTTCTTTCTCTCTCTCTTTCTTTTCCTTTTCCTTCCTCTCTTTCTTTTTGCTTTTTGTGTGTTTGTCCTTTGAAGGTATTTTGCTCTTAGTTTTTCCTCCTCACTGGGGTGATACTGTTTCTCCACTCTTGTGTTATCATTTGTATCAGTCTCCACAGGTGTAGGGGAGGGAACTGATAAACTGGATAATTAGACAAGTTAACTCAGTCTCAGCTCTCAGAAGCCTTTGTCCTTTAAGGTAACACTGTTTCCTGCCAGAATTCACCCTCCACCTCTCCCTGCTCCTCCTCTGCCCCAACAAGCTACAGTGCTTCCCTAGGGAATCAGGGATTGACCTTTCTCAGAGACAGCATCTTCTGCAGTGGAGGACTGGAGTGACAGGGAAGGTCCCCTCACCCTGTGAGCCTTTGTGCTCCAGTGAGTGGGTGTTGCACTGGGGTCCACAGCACACTCAGGGATCCTGTGTGACACACCTTGTATCTTGTCCCCCAGAGGCAGGGGCTGGGAGCCATTTTCTGTACCTGAGGGTCAGAGTTTGACCACATTTCTGCTACACACTTTGTGATGGCTGCTCACAAGTGACAGTTAATGCTGGTCAGCAAGATGACCACAAGGCTGTGCCTCAATGGTGGCAGCACTAGTTGGTGGCACCCTTCCTGTAGCCCTGCCCCTAATTCCTTACTGTGATATGAAGTTAAACAGATACTGTGGTAATTGTTTTCTGTTCCTTTTTCCGTTCTTTTACTACCTGTCTTATGCTCTAGAACTTCTCATAAGGAAGACCCTGTTGACCTGCTGGCTCATGTGGATTGTCCTTAGCTTCTGAGTCCCCCCAGGAAATGTGCAGTTCTGTGCTGAGGGGACAGCTCTGCCTGTAGGTCCCTAGTGTGATGATAGTCAAAGTATTCAAACAGACACACAGTTCAGTGTCATTGGTTCAACTTTTTGTTTGCAGATTTCACCTTACTCTGAATAATTTACTTATTTGAATACTTTAAATAATTTATTTGATTTTATGTACATTAGCGTGAAGGTGTCAGAGCACTTGGAATCAGCGTTACAGACAGTTGTGAGCTGCCATGTGGGTGCTAGGAACTGAACCCAGGTCCTTTGGAAGAGCAGACAGTGCTCTTACCCACTGAGCCATCTCTCCAACCCTCACTTTACCTTGTTAATTGTGGATTAAAAACAAAACATTATTTTATGTATGAGTGCACTATCTGCATGTACACCTTCATGCCAGAAGAGGGCACCAGATCCCAGAGTAGATGATTGTGAGCCACAGTGTATTTGCTGGGAATTGAACTCAGGACCTCTGGAAGAGCAGACAGAGCTCTTAACCTCTGAGCCATCTCTCCAGCCCCTTAATTATGGATATTTTTAAATCTTATGCACAGATCGCCCAAAGGCACATGTGAGCCATCACCCTAGACCTCAAGGTGACATCACCCTGAGGTGTTGGGCCCTAGGCTTCTACCCTGCTGACATCAGCCTGATCTGGCAGAGGGATGGGGAGGACCTGACCCAGGACATGGAGCTGGTGGAGACCAGGCCTTCAGGGGATGGAACCTTCCAGAAGTGGGCAGCTGTGGTGGTGCCTCCTGGGAAGGAGCAGCATTACACATGCCATGTGCAGCATGAGGGTCTGCCTGAGCCCCTCACCCTGAGATGGGGTAAGGAGGCTGTGGGTGCAGAGCTGGGGTCAGGAGGGCTGGAGCCTTGTGCAGACCCTGAGCAGGTCAGGGCTGAGAGCTGGGGTCATGAGCCTCACCTTCCCTTCCTGCCCTTCTCTTCCCAGAGCCTCCTCAGCCCACTGTCCCCATCATGGCAATCATTGCTGCTCTGGTTGTCCTTGGAGCTGTGGTCATCATTGGAGCTGTGGTGGCTGTTGTGAGGAAGAGGAGGAGAAACACAGGTAGGAGAGGGCAGGGTCTGGGTTTTCTCTCAGCACTTTCAGAAGTGTGCTCTGCTCACTAATGGGAACACATCCACACCCTCATTGCTACTGTCTCTAACTGGGTCTGCTGTCAGTTCTGGAAACTTGCTAGGGCTGGGGTCTTCCCTGGTCTCTCACAGCCTTTCTTCTCACAGGTGGAAAAGGAGGGGACTATGCTCCAGCCCCAGGTAAGTGGGAGGTGCAGGATTGTCCCTGAGGCCCTTCAGGTGAAGCTGGAGATGATGGGGAGCTCAGCCAGATCATAATAGCCCCTTTCTTTCTTTCTTTCTTTCTTTCTTTCTTTCTTTCTTTCTTTCTTTCCTTCCTTCCTTCCTTCCTTCCTTCCTTCCTTCCTTCCTTCTTTCCTTCCTTCTTTCTTTCTTTCTTTTCCTTCTTTCTTTTTTTTCTAGGGAGGGACAGCGCCCAGAGCTCTGATGTGTCTCTCCCAGATTGTTAAGGTGATACTCTGGGATCTCATTTGGGGAGGGGCAAAGTGGACTGCCTGAGATTCTGTGACTCCTGGAATCTCCTTTGAGTGAGGGGTGTTTTGTTGGATGTTGTTTTCATAGTGACTGTTCCTGACTCTTTCTCTAGCATGAAGACAGCTGCCTGAGTGGACAGTGACAGATGATGTGTTCAGGTCACTCCTGTGACGATCAGAACCCTCAGCTCTCTTTAGGCAACAGTGTCTGATGTTCCCTGCGATCCTATGGGCTCAGTGTGAAGAACTGAACAGCCCACCCCTCCACACCACCACCCTCTCCCTGCACAGCCAACCTTCCTGGTCCAGCCAGGCAGGAGGGGACATCTCCATCCTGTCAGCTCCATGCTGCCCTGAGCTGCAGCTGCTCACTTCCCCACTAAAAATAAGAATCTGAATGTGGACTTGATTGTTCATGTCCTTGATCTGACAGGTTGGTTGGCAAGAAAATGAAAGAATTGACAATACTTAGAGTTTTCTCCAGGAAATAAATGGCAGATGGAGAACCTTCCAGAGTCTGTGTCATTGTGCTGTTGTACCTGGTGGGACAGGATGAGGCTGTGGGAGCTGAGTGTGAACAGGGCTGTGTCCAGGTGGAGCTCAGTCCATTGTCATCTGTGACCTGGTCACTCCTCAGCTCTGTCACCTCCTGGCTCTGTTCCCTTCATCCCTGTGAACTACATGCTGAGATCTGTGATCACAGGACACAGGGATGGCCAGAGCCTTGTCCTTTCCCAGGATTATGGGCCCCAGGGCTGTTGTCCTGGCTGGGGCTCTTCACAATGTCTTCCATGTTTATTTATTGTGTTTTTAGTTTGTATGCAGGACTAGTCCTGTCCTTGTTCCTGTGAGTGGTGCCTGTCTCATTGTCCTTTGGGATGCCGAAGTGTGACAGCAGTAGGAGGTGTTTTTCCTGTTCTTGTCCCCACCAGACAGCACAAGGCCCCTTTTTTCTGGAGACTGTGGGCCAAGGAGATGAACTTCAGTCCTGAGCTCCTGTCTTGTTCCAGATGCCTCCCTGGAGGTTCTCTCCATCTTTCCCATCTCTCAGCATCTAACCCCAGATTGTAGGATCCACAGAGAGGAGGGATCCACAGGGTCTCAGCTCAGATCTGGTCCTGGTGGATCTGTGTTCTCCCTCTCCTTCCCTGGCTCTGGGAATCCTGGTACTGTGGTGCTCATTTTAAAACTTGCTTTATTTGGGGTATTTAAGCCTCTCCCTCCTTTCCACCAACGCCCTAAAATTAGGTAGGAGAGAGAAGGTTAGTGGGGAGAGGGATCTCCATGGAGCAGGATGGACCATGAGGACATGACCAAGAGAATTCCCCCTGAGGATAGACAGCCACAGCAGAAACAGCCCTGGCAGGACTAATTGGCAAGTGACATTTGGCACATGGCTGTGAAATAGCAAAGTAGCACAGACAGTTAATATCGGCCCAGCTCTGGTGCTTCAAAGCTTATTAAATAAAGCTAAGAGGTCTCTGTCTCATTTATAGACAGGAGATACACCCCATCCCCTTTAAATTTATTTCTGCACAATGTGGAAATTTTGCTAAGAGAACTTTCACACACTGAAGCAAGTAGCTGAGGAGGACACTAGGGAATGGGAAGACCTGCCATGCTCACTCACAGACTGAGAGGATTAACATTAGGAATGGCGGGTCCACTGAAAGCAATATGCAGGCTAAAGCAACCGATCAGAATTTCAGTGCTGTTTTTCATGGATACAAGGGAAAAAATTACAGTCCATAGCAGCAGAAAGACCCTAGACAGTAGAGCAATCCTGAGCACTGGGGTTGTGCTGGAGCGTGGGGGCGCACAGCTTTAGTCCTAGCAGTGAGGAGACAGAGGCAGGTGGATCTCTGTGAGTTCAAGGTCAGTCTAGTCCACACAGTGAGTTCCAGGCCAGCCAGGACTACACAGTGAGACCCTGTCTCAGAACAGCAACAACAACCAAACAACAAGAACATTGCTGGAAGGATCATCATATCTCATTTCAAGTCATACTTCACAGGCATAACCATACAACCAGCATGGCACCCACACACAAGGTTTATGTGTGTGAGTGTTCTGCCTGCCTGTGTTTGTGTGTACAACATGTGTGCTAGTGCCCTAGGAGATCCAAAGATGGCCTCAGAGCCTCTGGAGTTGTGGGTGGTTGTGAGCTACCACCTCTGAGCTGGGATTAGAACTTAGGTCCTCTGGCAGAGCTATAAGCACTGTTCACCTCTGAACCAGTGGTTCCCAACCTGTGGGTCACATAGTGGAGGTCCTGCACATCAGATACTTAAGTTAAAACTGATAACAGCAGCAAAATTACAGTTATGATATAGCAACAAAATAATTTTGTAATTGGGGGGTCACCATAATATGAGAAACTGTATTAACAGGTCACAGCATTAGGAAGGCTGAGGACCACGGCTCTAAACAATCTTTCCACTCCCCAGACATCCAGTTTATGCAAAAGAGCCAAGGCTAGATATTGGAGGAAAGAAAACATCTTCAACAAATGGTGCCGACAATACGCTGTCTCAGAATGAAGAATGAATCTGGGTTTTATCTCTCACTCTGCACACAGACCAGCCCCAAATGTGTCAACAGTCCAGTGTAAGACCCCAAACTCAGCCTGGCTGTGGTGGTGCACACCTTTAAGCCCAGGACTAGGGAGGCAGAGGCAGGTGAATCTCCAGAAGAACCAGGGACACACAGAGAAAGCCTGTCTTTAAAATGAGAAAAAACCAAAACTCTCAGGATGCTAGAAGGAAAAGTAGAGAAAACACTTTGTAAAAGCAGAGGCAGGGGGATCTCTGTGAGTTTGAGACTAGTCTGATCTATATATGGAGTTCCAGGAAAGTCAGGAGCACAGGACAATCAAAACTACATAGACTCCATCTCAAAACAGAAAGACAAACTGAAATTCAGAAGCAGAGAAAAGCACTTTCTAGTCACCTAGGAAATAAGACCACCAGTCAACAAAGGGACTGAAAGAATCAGACTAACTTTGTAACCTATGCTTCTTTAACTGCCTTATAACTTATATTTTCAAGTTTTAGGCCCATGTTAATTAAAGCCTCCTAGTGCTTCTCCAGAGAGCCGAGGAATGTAAAAGTTCCTGACATTAGCCATCTGGGAGGGCAGAGATAAGGAAGAGAACAAGCAGAAATCTTTACTAAATGGAGAGAAAATCACCGGCTGGCACCTGTGAGATGAGCTTTCTTTGGAAACTGGGCCAAATGGCCCCAATCCTTCTCCTAATCTTTGATCCAAAGCCTGTAACCCCCACTCCTCAGAACAGACATGGGATGAGTTAATCACTCTCCCACCTTGAACTGTGGCTATTATCTCATATGGCAGGAAATTCCAAACTGACTTGAAGATCAGATATTTACGACAGGGCTGACCAGACCTAAGGGTGCCCAGAACCAACCAATTATTTTAAAATTCATCCAATCATGAATTGCCAAGAAGGCAACCCCTAGAATTTCCCAAGCCTTGTCTTTTAAAAAACTAAGGTCTTTTTCTCCCGGTGCCACTCCTTGCTGACCAGCAGGGATGACTCCATTGTGCAATGGTCAAAATGAACCTCTTGTGATTTTGCATCGATGGATGATTAGTTTCCTGAGTTCTCTTCATACCTTCTTATAGTTCGGCTCTTGCTGGGCCTAACAGGACAACATGGAACTCAAAGGCTTGTACATCCTTCACAGGTTGATATCCAGAATACACAGGCACTAAAGGAAAGCACTAAGAAAGCAAACAACCCAGTGAAACAGTGGGCCATGACACTGAACAGAAATCTCTCAAAAGAAGAATTACACACTCAGGAGGCTGAGGCAGGGGCATCTCTGTGTCTGAAGCCAGCCTGCTGTACATTGTATAGCAAGCAGCAGTGAGATGCTGTCTCAAAAAGGCTATTTCCAAAACCAGGGGTTGCTAAAAATGGTACCGACTTCTAGAGCTGAGCCATTTCCCTGTGTGTTTTTAGGCAGAGAAGCCCCAACAACAACACAGGAAACTGCCAGTGTTCTGGGCTGCCCACAGGAACCAGATAGCATGACCATGGCTGAGGATACCATATACTCTAAGGGCAGGACTGTTGGTATAATGTTCTTTTGGAATGTATACAATTTACCCTTGTTCATTCAAATGCTGATTTCTCTATCCCACTACCAGTTTTCAATCCGGACATTGCGTTTTGATGCTTATTCTAAGCATCACCTGTCTCAAGTCTGTGTAAACATGCCACCATTTGTTCTCTGTATTGTGGAGAGACAGGGTTTGGTCGCCATGGCGCTGGCTTCCGCCCTCAAAACTGGTAAACAAGTCCTAGAGCGCATGACCGTTCGGCAATAGCGCGCCAAGTCACGAGCCCAGCCTGGGGCGTCATATGGGGTGATGGGTGAGCAGCCAATCACGGGATGATACGTCATCTCACACCATGGGTGAGCAGCCAATCAGGGAATGATACGTCACCTCACACCACTCTGGTGCGAGCAGGGCTTATATAAACAGCGCCACTTCGGGGTTCGGGGTCTTCCTCTTTTCATTGTAATAAAGCTTGCTGCAGAAGGATCCTGTTGTCCGCGTGCGTTCTTGCTGGCGAGACGATTACGCGGGTCGCAACATCTGGTGCCGAAACCCGGGGCGCCAGGAGCCTGCCCTTGCCGGTGCCGAGGAGACCCCCCCTCCCCCGTTCACGGGGAGGATTCAGAACTGCAGCATCGAGGTAAGTTCTGAGAGGTATGTTTGGTCTTGATTTATCTCATCTTTCACCTCAGTTAGCAGGAGCCCTTATTGCTTTCCCTGTTGTGACTGTTGCCCTCGTCCTTTTTCTTTTGGTTTTGTACAAGCTTGAGGGCGATCTCGAAAGGGAAGAGATTAACGGAAAGCTAAGAGCAGGTGCTAGATCACTGTGGCTTTTGGTTAAATCTTGCTTGGAAGATGAAAACTGTCGTTCCTCTAGTAAGGCTGGTCAGGAAGTGTTGGAGGAGATACAAGACAGCATGTCAGAAACAGAACGGGATAAAAGGTTAAGAGCTCTTACAAAAAAGGAAAAGGATGTCTCTAAAGATGTCCCTAAGGATAAAGACCCTTCCACGGACGGTAAAGCCGCGGGAGCGAAAGGCAAGGGAAAGGACACCCTGGGAGAGAAACATGATAAGGAGAAGAAAAAAATCTAAAAAGGAGCCTCTCTATCCGACAAAAGAACTAGAGGCTTTAGAAATTGGCAATTCTGAGTCGGAGGAGTTAAGTCCCTCCGAGGAGTCAGATCTAGAGAAGGAAGCAGCCCGCTATGAGGAAGAACGATACCACCTGGATGAGCGGCCACTACTGAGAAACAGGAAGCGTGCACTTTCTCGGTCGGCCGCTCCTGTTGTCCCTAGTGCTCCTCCTCCTCCCTACATCGGGAGGTACTGCCCTGACTCCTTCTTTTCAACAAAAGATAGACATAAAATTTTTCAGACTTTTCCAGTATTTGAAGACGTGGAGGGAGGCCGTGTCTACGCGCCTATAGACTACCCCCTAGTCAAAGAACTGGCAGAATCAGTTAACAAGTACGGGGTGGATGCTAATTTTACAATCATGCAGCTTGAGAGGCTGGGCTCTACAGCAATGACCCCAAATGATTGGCAGACTGTAGTGAAAGCTGCCCTCCCCAATATGGGAGTGTATTTGGAATGGAAAGCTTTATGGCATGATGCCTGTCAGTCTCAGGCTAGGGCTAATGTTAATGCAGAGGACAATCAACGAAATTGGACCTTTGACCTACTAACAGGACAAGGTCCACATGTTCAGCGACAGACAAATTATGATTGGGGAGCGTCCGGCCAGATTTCTGCTCTTGAACCAGTTAGACAGCAATTTCCTTCTTTGTTGCTGATTCATTATATGGATGATATTCTCTTGTGCCATGAGGAGTTAGCCATTTTGCAAGATGCGTATCCTTTGTTGCAAAAAAACCCTGCAGCAATGGGAATTGCATATTGCCACTGAAAAGGTCTAGATTTCAGAGGTAGGTTCCTTTTTGGGAACGGTCATTTACCTGGACAAAATAGTTCCTCAAAAAATAGAAATTTGCAGGGACCATTTACATACCTTAAATGATTTTTAAAAATTATTAGGTGATATAAATTGGCTTAGGCCGTTTTTAAAGATTCCTTCTGCTGAATTAAAACCCCTATTTGATATTTTGGAAGGGGATGCTCATATTTCTTCACCCAGAGCCTTAACACCAGCTGCAAGCCGCGCCCTGTAGAGCCTGATAGGCCTAAGGAAATGGTCAAATGGAAGGATGTCTTGACTGGTTAATGGAAAGGCCCGGATCCTATTTTAATAAGATCCAGGGGAGCTGTCTGTGTTTTCCCACAGGAAGAAAACAATCCATTCTGGGTACTGGAGTGCCTCACGCGAAAGCTCGCGGCAGCTGAAGATGATCTTTCAACGAATATACCTGCAACTAATTCCAGTTCTTGCTTGGATCCGTCTAAATCGGGTTCCTAGTATTGTGGGGGTACAATGTTGGGCCATTTTGTCTGCATTCCCGAAGCCTATGCCGGTCAGACATAATTCATAATTTTTTCTCGTCCAATAAAGATTTAGGCCTGACTTATTTGACAGTAAATCAATTGTCGGCAGGTGTGGCTGAAGCCATAAACCTTCATGCATCTGCTAGCGCACAATTAAAAGGCGGATTGATGGTTCTTAACCAGCGTCTGGATCTTGTGGAAGAAAGAATAGATATTTTATCTCAATTGGCTCAATTAGGGTGTGAAAGAAAAATAGCAGCACTCTGTATTACCAGTGGACAATATGAAAATCTTACCCGAGCCGCTAATTTGTCCAGGAAATTGTCCCTATATCTTGCAGGAAATTGGTCAGAAGGATTTGAAGAAACGCTTGAAGAGCTAAGGGCGGCGGTGGTGAACATTAATTCTACTCGAGTGGATTTATCGCTCACAGATGGCTTATTATCCTGGGTTTCTTCCGCCTTTTCTTATTTTAAGGAATGGGTGGGCGTTGGGATGTTTGGCGCTGCCCTGTGCTGTGGTTTAATATTTGTCCTCTGGTTGTTCTGCAAACTCAAAACCCAACAAAAACGTGACAAGGTGGTGATCGTACAGGTGCTAGCCGCTCTGGAGCAAGGCACCTCCCCCAATATTTGGTTATCCATGCTGAAAAATTAATGTTTGACAAGGTTGCCTCTGTCTTTGCAGGCACATGCCACAATCTGGATTTACAGCCCTTGCACTCCCTGGGGATCTATTTCCCATTGCACGGGGATGGGTGTAAATCACAATTTTTCTCTTGCCAAACGATCTGGAAAGTCAGTGACGGAAGAGTGCAAATAAGTCTTCACCGACCTAAGACAGGACAGCCTCACAGTGAGGAGGTTGCTCCAATGACGGGCAACGGCTGAAGCATTGCCTTCCACCAGGCTCAGACGTTGGCTTTCTGGCATAATGCTGTATTGACAGTAGGAAGCTTACTGTTCAAACAAAATAAAAAAGGGGGAGATGTGGAGAGCCAGGGTTTGGTTGCCATGGCGCTGGCTTCCGCCTTCAAAACTGGTAAACAAGTCCTAGAGCGCATGACCGTTCGGCAATAGCGCACCAAGTCACGAGCCCAGCCCGGGGCGTCATATGGGGTGATGGGTGAGCAGCCAATCAGGGGATGATACGTCATCTCACACTACTCTGGTGCGAGCAGGGCTTATATAAACAGCGCCACTTCGGGGCTCGGGGTCTTCCTCTTTTCATCGCTTGACTGTAATAAAGCTTGCTGCAGAAGGATCCTGTTGTCCGAGTGCGTTCTTGCTGGCGAGACGATTACGCGGGTCGCAACACTGTATTGTCAGTTAAACAACCAGCTCCAATGGGACATCCTAGTCAGGAGGGGAGAGAGAGAGGAATCAAGGGGTGAGGAGGAGCAGAGAAAATCTGCAGGAGAGGTCTTGGAACCACGTAGAGAGATGAATCGGACCTAAGATTTGACTTAAAGTATAATGGGTGAAATCTGAATGGCAGGAAACTAGGCAGGCATGGAGGTTTAGGATGGAGTAATCATTGCCCAGCATTGTGTTCTAGGTTAATTAAATAAATCCCAGTTTCTGTGTGATAATTTGGATAAACACCTGGTTTAGGAATAACCACTGATGAACTAAAAGATAAAGCAATAATTAATATTAATACTCAACAACAAATGGTGCCCAACTAATCTAAGCATCCACACCCTTTAAATCATGCTTTAACATAATTTGGTGGGGGGAATAAGCTCCCAGTGACACAACACATACTTAAAACCTAAAAACTCCCATGTCAATTACTGTCTCTTTAAGAGACTCTTAAACAGGCCCAGGAGGAAAATACAGCCTACCATGGGCAGACCTGAGTCTTCCATAACAAAACTGGCTGCAGCCACAGTCTAACAGGATAGGAGAAACAGTAAAACAGACTTCCTGGAGCTTGGCTGATAGACTCTTCTACTGCTTTAAGCCAGAAATAAAGGAAAGTTTAGAAATTGTGACTACGGTTACATTCATAGTTCTCAATTTAACTTTAATCATTGGATTCACCTTTTATGTCTTCTGAAAGGCAAAGGCTTTAGAAAAGATTCTGGAACACAGCAAAGAACAAGTAAAACAAGATAAAGAAAAAAATGAAGGTTGGAAACAGGACATAAAACAAGAGATACAAAAACTTGCAGAACAGAATAAAGTAGGGCAGAGGTTTTAGAAAAGATACTGGAACAGCACAAAGAACAACTAGAACAATATAAAGGAAAATAAAAGTTAGAAATGAAGCATAAAACAAGAGATTCAAGAGATTCTTGAACAATACAAACAACAGGCAGGTGTGAAATATGGGTACAGACCTTAAGAGAAGAATTTAGAATACTAAGTAAAGAAAATACTCAGGCAGAGACAAAAAGATAAAAATAAAGAAAGCCAACCAAAGGTGGTTAGAAAACAAACATTAGCTCATCCAGTCAGTATACAGCGAGACCAGCAGCTGATGGTCATCCACTGGATTATCATAAAGCGGAATGATGCCCCGATGAAGTGCTAGATCTGAGGAAATTCAGGGAAAGTGTCACTCATTTTGGAATGCATTCACCATGTGTAAAACAAATGCTGACTTCCTGGCCAGTCAGAAGTAGAGTAATCCCAAAGGACTGGGAGGATATGGCAAAGCCAATGTTAGAACCTGGGCCATATTTACACTGGCTTTCATGGTGGAGAGAAGAGGCTAGAGAGATAGCACACAAAAATAGAGCCAGAGGTGCTGGTGTTTCCAAGGAACAGCTGCTTGGTGATGGCCAGTATGTTGACACAGAGATACAAGCTTTATATAATGAAGAAACCTTGGCATTATGTCGCCTAGCAGCCTTAAATGCCTGGGACAAGGTTGAGGAATCAGGAAAAAGGCTTGAGCCATTCTCCCAGGTCATACAAGGTCCAAGTGAAACATTCACTAACTTTTTTCAAAGATTGACCTCAGCTGTGGATAGAAGTATATCAGATCCACTAGCTAGAAAAGCACTAATAGCATCTTTAGCTTTTGAAAATGCTAATACTGAATGCAAAGAGGCAATAAGGCCATTAAGAGAAAGATCTGCTCCAAAAGACGAATGTCTTAGAAACTGACATCAGACCTCATTCACCCAATGTGACCTTGATAGGAGAAGCTACCCCTAAAGACCTTGGGAAATGCCTTAATTGTGATGGGCAAGGTTGCTACCAAGGGAGTTACAAGGAAAACCAAAATCATTCAAAAAGGGAGCCTGTGCTTCCTAGACTCTGCATTGGCTTAGTGAATATAGCTCAGTCACAGACAAATGGGGTAATCCTTTCTCAAAAAACAGCCAAGTAGGTCTCTTGCAGGCCCCAATACAGGCCAGGGATACTCCTCCACAAGAAAGTTAAACACCACTGCTCTGGGAATAAACATTAAAAAATTAGACAGTGAGGCCAGAGCAGATTCTATAGATAAATCAAAAAACCAGAAGAGAACAAAACCCAAATATATTGGCAAACCTCTATAAATGATCAAAGGCCGAAGTTAAAGATAATTTTAAATAATATTGAAATTGAAGGCATGGTGGATACTGGGGCTGATGTCACAGTTATCACTCCTAAATCCTTGCCTCCAAATTGGCCACTTCACGAGGTGGATATCCAATCCCAAGGAGTTGGAACTTTATCTAAAGTTAAACAAAGTGTCAGATGCCTTAAATGCACAGGACCAGAAGGTCAAAGAGGAAAATTAAGACCATATGTGGCTGAGATAGCCATAAACTTATGGGGAAGAGATCTGCTACAACAATGGAAAACCCAGATTAACCTCCCCCCAATTTCAGAGGCAAGCCAAAAAACAGGTAATACTCCTGATAAAGAAGTTAAAATTATTAAAAAATGCCATCAAAAACAGTTACAGACTGTCCAGGCTGTCCATAAACAAAATACAGCAGAGGCCATCTTTTCAACTTCACATTGGGAAGACACTGTTGATAAAACCCCACAGCCTTACCACTAAGGTGGCTGGCCGACCAACCTATTTGGATTGAACAATGGTCTATGAGTGAAGAAAAATTACTGGCACTAGAACAGCTAGTCCTGGAGCAGCTGGAGGCTCAACATAGAGAGGAGTCCAACAGCCCTGGGAATTCTCCTGTATTTGTCATAAAAAAAAAAAAATCTGGCAAATGGAGGATGTTAACACATCTCAGAGCAATTAACAAAATTATTCAGCCGATGGGATCATTCCAATTCAGAATTCCGTTCACTTCCTTGTTACCTAAGGAATGGCCTGTTATAGTGACTGATTTAAAAATTGCTTTTTCACAGTTCCTTTACACGAACATGATAGGGAAAAGTTGCTTTCTCAGTACCTACTTTGAACAGAAGCTGTCCAATAAAGAGATATCACTGGAGGGTCTCAACACAGAGGATGTTAAACAGTCCTACTTCATGCCAATATTTTGTACAACAGCCATTGGAGATAATTCGTAAGCAATTTCCTCAATCCATAATTTGCCACTATATGCATGATATTTTATTAGTTGATTCGGATTCGAAAACATTAGAAAAAATTTTTTGATGAAATAAATAAGGCTTTGCCTTGTTGGGGATTACAGATTGCTCCCAAAAAAATACAAAGAGGAGATTCTATTAATTACCTAGGATACAAAATAGGTCTACAGAAAATTTGACCACAAAAAGTACAAATTAGGAAAAAAACAATAAAGATATATAACAATGGTTATATATCCATTGGTTTAGCTACTGAAGAGCTAAGTAACTTATTTCAAATCTTACAGGATGATAAGGACTTAAATAGTCCAAGAACATTATCAACTGAAGCTGAAAAGGAATTGGCTTTAATAGATAGGAATTACAAGATGCACATATAGGGGGCTGGAGAGATGGCTCAGAGGTTAAGAGCCCTAAGAGCCCTGACTGCTCTTCTGAAGGTCCTGAGTTCAATTTCCACCAACCACATGGTGGCTCATAGCCATGTGGCTCTACAATGAGTTCTGGTGCATAAGGAGATCCGGTGTATACATAATAAATGAAAAAAATTTTTTAAAGATGCATATATAGACCTCATTGATCCAAAGATGCCTGTATTTCGGTTATCTTGCCTTCTACTCATTCTCTCACAGGAGTTCTTATGCAGAGGGAGAACTTTGTCTTAGAATGGATATTTTTGGCACACAAAAAATTAAAAACCTATATAGAAAAGGTTTCTGAATTGATCCTAAAAGAAAAAATGAGATTTTGTCAATTGGCTGGAGTAGATCCAGCTGAAATTGTGGTGCCCTTTACCAATGCTGAGATTGAGTCATTATGGGCAGACAATAAATATTGGCAAAGAGCTTGCTGCCAATTTTTTGAAGAAATCAACAATAGATACCCAAAAAGCAAGCGACTTCAGTTTATGAAAAGAACCAACTGGAGTCTCCCTCACATAGTGAAGTGAACTCCAATTTCTGGAGCTCCCACATTTTATACAGACGTCAATAAATCAAAAAGGGCAGGTTATAAGTCAGAAAACCTGAGTAAAGTGGTGGAGAGTCCTAATGATTCAGTTCAAAAATCAGAATTATATGCAATTTTCTTGGTGTTATCAGATTTTCAGGAATCTCTTAATATAGTCACTGACTCTCAATATGCAGAAAGAGCTGTTCTGCATATAGAAACTGCTGATCTAATTCAGGATAATTTAGACTTCACTGTTTCTTCAATTAGAACAAGTAATCAGAACTAGAAATAATCTGTTGTATATAACACATATCAGATCTCATACAGGTTTACCAGGTCCTTTAGCACAAGGCAATGATGAAATTGATCAAATACTGATAGGAAGCATGTTAGAGGGCTCAGAATTTCATGAAAGACACCATGTTAACAGCAAAGGTTTAAAAAGAGAGTTTTCTATCACTTGGCAACAAGCCAAAAAAATGTGAGAAAATGTCCCACTTGTTCTTTATATAGCCAAACTCCACTACCTGCAGGAAGTAACCCTAAAGGTAACCAAAGAAATGAAATTTGGCAAATGGACGTGCTTTATTTTACAGAGGTTGGTAAACTGAAATATGTGCATCATACTATAGACACATATTCGGGGTCTCAACGGGCAACAGCCTGAAGTTCTGAAAAGGCTGATTCAGTTATTACACATTTGTTAGAAGTGATGGCAGTTCTGGGTATTCCTAAACAAATTAAGACTGATAATGCTACAGCATGTGTCTCTAATAAAATGGAAAGATTTTTTACATCTTATAAGATAAAGCATGTCACAGGTATACCTCACAATCCTATTGATCAAACAGTCATTGAAAGATCCAAACATACTTTAAGGGACAAGCTTAACAAACAGAGAGGGGTATCAAAGACCCCCAGAGATAGATTACATAATGCTTTATTGACCTTCAATTTCTTAAATGTTAATGAACAACAAACAACAGTTGTGGAGAGACAATGGGTTTTAAAAAAAACTGCCAAATTATTTCAACCTACAGATTTCAAAGATAACCTAACTTCACAATGGAGAGCAGGGAATGTGTTGCACTGGGGAAGAGGTTTTACATATGTTCATACAGGAAAAGAGAAATTATGGGTTCCCTCAAAACTAATAAAACTCAGATATGACTGAGGAAGACCTTGGCCATACACAAAAAGAGAGAAATCACATGACCAAACAGAACAGGTAACAAATTGATAAGCCCTTCACATGGGAACAACTCTATGTATATGAGTGTTCTATCTGCATTTACACCTGCCAGAAGAGAGAATCAGTTCACATTGTAGATGGTTGTGGGCCACCATGTGGTTGCTGGGAGTTGAACTCATGACCTTTGGAAGAGCAGACAGTGCTCTTAACCACTGAGCCATCTCTCCAGCCCCTTTAAATTATTTGTTTTATGTATATGAGGGGGGAACAACTCTAAAACTGACTGAGACATAAAAAAAAATGTCTCTAGCCAGAACTCCAACAAATACATGCCAGTAATTCCTTGGGTATAATATCCTCAAAATTTATTATGTCACTCTTTTAATTGGCATAGATAAACTTTACAGTTTGGTTTACAGTTTAGTTTCATCCTGAACATGTCATACATTTGTAGTTTTCGAAGTGTATAATGCTTGTGAGAAATTTGTTTGTAGAACAAAAGGACTAGACACCAGAGACGATGGATAAAAACTTCTTCCAGCATGCTGAGATATTAACATATCTGTTCCAGCATCTTGCATGTTCCAGCATTCTGCTTGTTCCTGCCTCAACTGCTTCAATTGCTGTTTCTCATCAAAGCCTGCTCCCAAGAGAGCTTTGAAGAAAGCTACTAATCTCAATTGATCCAGCATTTTACACTGTTCCAAACAGGACTTCTATTGAGCCTGAAATTTCCCAACATTCATAGACTGGACCACGAATGTTAATGCTTGCTTAATTAACCATTTTTTCCCAATCTTATTTGGGCCCCCTAAAAGGATTTCTGTATGTCCAAAATGTCAGCTAGAAGAAATCCATGAGAACGACTTCCAATTTTCCTTAATGGGGTTTGGGTAGGTTTTTGGTTGTTTTCTGTAGCTATGTTTATTTTCATTGGGAAATGGTTATAAATTACTAATAATCTTATTCTGAGAGAAAACAAGGTTAGACTCAGGGATTTCTCTCTTTTCCTCTTTCTCTACCTTTCTTTCTTTGATAAGGAGAAAAGGGGTTG
Source organism: Meriones unguiculatus (assembly GCF_030254825.1). Classification (NCBI taxonomy): domain Eukaryota; kingdom Metazoa; phylum Chordata; class Mammalia; order Rodentia; family Muridae; genus Meriones; species Meriones unguiculatus. The sequence goes on along the minus strand of NC_083363.1, from coordinate 1,543,523 downwards.
AAAAGAAAGAAAGGGAAATACAGGGATATCTTATAGGAATAATAAGACAAAAGGTAGCTTATTGAATCTATTTGTTATTTGTTATTTTCAAATAAGGTTATTTTTAGCTCTGGTATAAGCTTTAGTATATTGATACAAATTCAAGGTTACTTCTAATACTTTTAAACTGCTATTAAATACTGTTTAGGATATTAGGTAATTCAAGCTAATTGCTAGTTAATCAACTCACAGTCATGTCAGACTCTAGTCTAATTTATCACAGGAGTATGCATCCTAGGTTTAACATATATGATTTTGTAGACAGATCAATTATATAAAGATAGGTAGTCTTCAAAAACTTCAGAGACCTACAGAATATGGCATTTAAAAATGTCTTTATTATTTTAAAGATTCTTTGACAATGAGACAGGTCATCTCCTGGCAGCACCCCGCCTACCTCAAAGAAGGTGATGAGCAATGAAGAACCTCCATCTGGCCATGGCTTCAAATGTGGTAAAGGAGACACTCGGGTAAAGAAAATACCCTCACTTCATGCCAGACAGAATCTGCCAAAAATGGGCAAGCTTAAATGCAGGACAAGTCGACTGCTGAATTCTTCCAAGACAGGGTAAGCAAGTCCTAAATAGTTCCTGTTTCACATATATGTCTGTCAAATATTCTGAGCCCAAAGGCTGAAGATGATGCTCCAATTGTATAAAGAGTTATGGGTGACTGTTCAGGCAGCAAACTGTCTCTGTCAATCTTTTTAATTTTTTGGAAGCTGCTAACATGCACTTCCTATTTACTCTGGTAACTAATTTTATTCTTTCTCAAGTCTCTGATGGAGTTGAAGACCAAATAGTTACAGTTCCACAATTAAGCTTAAGTTATTTAGAATTTAAGAAAATGTTTTCACATAGGTAATACCAATAAGGATAAAAGTTAATTTAGATATAGAACTCTAAACTTAAGAAGATAGGGTAGATAATCAAATACTTTCTTCTAAGTTGCCAAATGCACATGAACTGGCCATTGCACATGTAAATCTTTACCTAATAGTTTTCATTACTTTTGTAATTATTATTGTATTAAAAGAAAAGGAGCGTTTTATTGGACTTAAAGGGGAAATGTTGGTATTATGTTCTTGTAGAATGTATACAATTTACCCTTGTCCATTCAAATACTGATTTCTCTACCCCACTATCTGGTTTAAAGCCGGACATTGCATTGTGATGCTTATTCTGAGCATCTCCTGTCTCAAGTTTGTGTAAACATATCACCATTTGTTCTCTGTATTTTCAATAAAACAAGCAACCAATGCTGTGCAATGGAGAGAATTAGGGTAGGACATCCTGGTCCGGAGGGGAGAGGAAGGAAGGCAGTGGGAGGAGAAGAGAGAAATTGGCAAGACAGGACTTGGGACCTGGAGGAAAGATTAACTGGACCTAAGATATGACAAAAAGCAAGAACAATGGGGTAAACTCTGAATGGGAGGAAACTATGTGGGCTTGGAGGTTTAGGATGGAGTAACTATTGCCCAGCCTTGTGCTCTAGGTTAAATAGATAATTCCTAGGCTCTGTGTGGTGATTTGTGTTTACAGCTGGCTTAGGAATAACCACTGCTTAAAAGATAAATCAATTGCAAATATTAATAACCCACAACACATAGGGGAAATGGTCAGGCCTGAACCAAATAAAAGGTGCTAAACACTGGCAGGTTTGCTTATGTATGCTCCTAGGTAAACTGGCATACCTTTAGAGAGCCTACTCAGGGCAAAATTTGTAAACTGACTTTTTGGCCTGCAGATGATCATGTTAGAAATACAGAAGCAAAATTCACCATTCTGGGAGTGAAGCTTCTTCCCTTTTTCTTTTAACCCTGTTGCACTTACCTGTTAATACATAAGAAGATCTCTTTATAATGTGCCTTAAGCAATAGTGGTTCTGCGTTTGGGATCATGAAGGAGTCAGTTCTGACTGCTCCAGAAGACTTAGTAACATAATGTCCCATTGACCAAAGCAAGGCACATTCCCAAGGCCAGACTCCATGTGGACCTGACCTTTGGGTTTCTCAGTTTCCTCTGGACCATGACAACAGCAGTCTATTGTACCCTTGTTTTGTCTTTGACCAGAATTCAGCCTTTCTGCTGACTCCACAAATCAGTAAATGGTTTGTATTAAAAGTCCTGACCTGGTCATGGTGGCACATGCCTTTAATCCCAGCACTCAGAAGGCAAAGGCAGATCTCTTAAGTTCGAGGCCAGCCTGGTCTACAAAGCAATTCTGGAACAGCCAGGGAGGGCTCTGTTCCACAGAGAAACCCTAACTAAAAAACCAAAACAGAAAAGAAAAAAGTACTAAGCAGTACTTCCTATATAGGCACTGAGGACTTTGAACTTCTGATCCTCCTGCCTCCAGGTCTGGAGTACAGACATTTACCAAAAACACTTGGTCTTTATGCTGGGGATTGAACCCAGGACCACGTGCAGGCTGAGTAAGCACTCTTGTCAGCTGAGCTGCTTCCCCAGCACAGGAGCAGGAACACTTGAGTTTTGATTTCAGGGTCCAGTCAAGAGATCCTCTTGTACAGGAGACCATTAATTAGGATCATGTTCCAGGTGGAAAACACAGAATCTGGAGGGCAGAAGACAGGGCTTCATAGTTAGGAGCACTTGCTGCTTTTGCGGAGGACCAGGGTCTGGGTCCCAGCTTCCAGATAGCAGCTCACAATTGCCCTGACTTCAGTTCTGGGGGTCTGACTTCTGACCTCTTTGGGCTCCTGCACACGCATGGTGCACACAACGTGCTCACATACATACACACAAACACAGTTCCCTCGCATCTTTGTGGTTTGTTCATGTGCCCTGGTTTCTCTAGGAACCAGTTATGGTTGCATGCATATTCCTAGGGCTGCAGCAGAGACTCTCAGGCCATGTTGTTACCGAAGAGACTTCAGATACAGGCAATAAACCTTTGCTTCAGCCTGGCACCGTGATCTGCACTGTAGTCCCAGCTGTTCAAGAGGCTGAGCTTGGGAGTCTGAGACTAGCCTTGACCACAGCAAGACCTTAGCTCAGAAGAGTCCTAACTCTCCAGAGGATACAGGTTAGAGTGTGTGAACGTGGCTTTCCTGCACCCGACGTGAAAACAAGTTCCTGCCATATGATCCCTTTCTCAAGTGCCTCTGACAGCCTCAATAATTTCAGATATGTGCCCTTTCAAAACCAAAAGGAACAATAACAAGATTCGTCCACTTTAAGTAAATCAAGCAAAGAAGAACACTTTCACTTAGTATTTATACAAAATTAATCATTGTCTAAACCTTAAATTTATTCACTTTGAAACTGGTTTTTTTATGGGGGGGGGTTTGCTGCCATTCATTTGAGATAGAGTTTCTCTGTGTAGCTTTGGTTGTCCTCAACTCATTCTGTAGACCAGGCTGGCCTTGAACTCAGAGATCTGCCTTCCTCAGGCTCCCAGAGTTCTGGGGTCACATTCAAGCACCATCACACCAGGCTTGAAAACTGGTTTTAAAAAGCCAGTGCTGTAGTACACACCTTTAATCCAAGCACTGGGGAGGCAGAGGCAGCAGATCTCTGAGGCCATCCTGGTCTAGTGAGTTCCAGGACAGCCAAGGCTAGAGGGAGAAGAAGGAGAAGGTGGAGGAGGAGGAGGAAGAGGAAGAGAAAATAAAACCAAGACTGGGGCTGGAGAGATGGCTCAGAGGTTCAGAGCACTGGTTGCCCTTCCAGAGGTCCTGAGTTCAATTCCCAGCAACCATATGGTGGCTCACAACCATCTACAATGAGATCTGGTTCCTCTTTTGGCATGCAGGCAGAACACTGCATATATAATAAATAAATAAATCTTGAAGAAAAGAGAAAAACATACAAAACACAAGACTGTGGGTTAAGTCCCCAGCACTGAAGGGGATGTGGAGAGAGAGGAGGGAAGAGGGAGACAGATGGTGAAAATGAGCGTCAGTACATGTCAGGAGTAGTAGAGAAGAGTCAAATGTTATCTTACTCAGAATTCAGAAAACTGGATCCTCAACAAAGGAAATAATTGGGGGATCATGGTTTTTGAGATAGGATTTCACCCTGTAGCCCCAGTTGATCTGAACTCAGTATTTGCCCAGGGAGGCCTCGAACTCATGGCAACCTCCTGCCAGGCAGCCTGTCAAGTGCTGAGATTTTAGGTTGATCCTATAATCCTGCTGGATCTAAGATATTTAATCAGCAGCAATTATAATGCTTTGGGAGTAACGACAGCAAGAGACATTAGAAAAGACAAGACCTGGCTCATGAACCAGCTTTGCTTCTCTTGGCAGCAGAGAGAGGTCCTAAAAACTACAACTGGTCAAAATGCAGAGAGCAGCCAACCTTGGGACACACCACAGGGCACTCCTGCCCTTAAGGCTCAAGGAATATCAGAAGAAGAAGGGACGGAGGACCAGGGAGTCTGTGAGATGTGGTCTTAGAAATTACAGGGAGGCTGGGCGGTGATAACACACACCTTTAATCCTGGAGCTCGGGAGGCAGAGCAGGCAGAGCTCTGTGAGTTTGAGGTTTCAGGCCAGCCTGGCCTGTGGATAAATTTCCAGGACAGCCAGGGCTACACAGAGAAGCCGTCTCAACAAACAAACACACAAACAAACAAACAGAAATTACAGGGAAACTACCCCGAGATGGGTCAACAATATGACGGCCTAAACAAGACCAAATGCAGCGACAAAACCAATAGACGTGCTGATGTGGAAAGTGAACTCAGAGCTCTGTACCTAGGAAAGAACTGTAGGCTAATAAGAACTGTTGAGAAAGGGACAACTGGTCTCTCCCCAGAGACGAGCTCCCTAATGTTTATTCAGTACAAAATGGTGAGCCCAGGACTCCACTCCATAGGTTGTCTTCATATGTTTATGTCTTTAAATATGTGTGCAACAATAATCATAATAATAAATGAATTTATGATAATAAAAAAGAGACCATCTATTTGGGAGGGATTAAGAGGACGTAGGAGGAGTTGGAGAAGGACATGGGAGGGCTTGAAGGGGGGAAAGAGAAGGGGGAAATTCATGTGATTATATTTTAACTAAATTTTTAAAAATTGAAAAGAAGAAATATAAGGGCAAAAAAGACAAGGCCTGTGTACGGGGTAACCTGAACTAATGTTTCCACAATCAGTCAGCACATCTGTAGCCACACGCCTAGAACTAATAAAGTGGTATTCTTTTTGTTTTGTTTGTCCTTGTTTTTTGAGACAGGGTTTCTCTGTGTAGCCTGGGCTATCCTGGACTCACTTTGTAGACCAGGCCGGCCTCAAACCTATACAGATCCACACCTGATTACAGGTGTATGCCACCATGTCCAGCAATAAAGCGGTGTTTTTAAGTGATGCATTTGATTGCTCTCTTATTCTCAAGTTACTTCCCTGGCCCTTTACTGTAAGTTAAAATGCAAATAACAGGGCTGAAGAGATGGCTCAGAACTGGTTCTTCCAGAGGTCCTGAGTTCAATCCCTAGCAACCACATGGTGGCTCACCACTACCTAAAATGAGATCTGGTGCCCTCTTCTGGCCTGCAGGCAGAACACTGTATACATAGTAAATAAAATAAATAAATATTAAAAAAAAAAAACTTCAAATAACAAACATGCAAAACAAGGACTGGTGTGCGAAGCCACAGCTCACTCTCAAGCCCTGTGGGAGGAGAGCTGCTTGCTTGGCTGGCTGCTTTGTTATTGAGTATTCAGGGAAAAACATGTTTTCACCCTGGCCTTTGCCCTGAAACAGAAATAAGCAGGAGGTTTTGCCAAGTTCCTTTAACTTGTCTGTGTGACCTTGGACCACATCTGCTGTACAGGGAATTGGTTTAAGAAAACAAGTTTAACAGTTCCATGAACCTCGTCCTTGTACTGATGTGATTTGTTTTGCTTTGCCAAAGAAAAGGAGCTTTAAATAAACTCAGGGCTTCATATTGACTGAACACCCTCCTCCAAAACTATCCTGAGTTTTCTGTCTCTTTTAGCCTGTAATTTCTTAATCCCCACCCTCTCTATCCTGAATTACCTACAGATAGTTCTGGCAGACAGGGGAAAAAGCTCAGTCAGTAAAGCACTTGACTTGTAATCACAAGGGCCAGAATTTGGTCTGCAGAACTCAAGTAAAACAAACAAACACACAAATAAACAGCCAGGTATGGCCAGGCATGGTGGCACGTGCTTTTAATCCAGCACTCAGGGGGCAGAGGCAGATAGATCTCTGTGAGTTTGAGGTCAGCCTGGTCTACAGACAGAGTCTAGGACAGCCAGGGCTGCACAGAGAAACCCTGAGGAGGGCAGGCAGGCTTCGTGGTGTGTTGTAATCTGAGCACTGGGGAGGCAGAGATAGGTGGATCCCTGACAGGTGGCTTGTAGAGGAATTTTAATTCAGGTTAGTGCATTGCTTATGTTGTAAGTATGTGTGTGCTTAAGACATTGAGTTTTCCCATTGACAAAAGACGCATTCTTTCTGTATATATTTTAGATTTTATTTTATGCTTTTATTGATGTGTATCTGTGTGCCTGCCACAGTGTGTGGGTACTCCACAGAAGCCAGAAAAGGATGTCCACCTCACTGGAGCTGGAGTTACAGGCAGGCAGGTATAAAACACCCAAGGTGGGTGCTGGGAATCCAACTCAGGTTCTCTGGAAGAGCAGCAAGTATTCTCAACCACTTAGCCATCTCTCTAGGGTTTCTTTGTGTAGCCCTGGCTATCCTGGGCTCACTTTGTAGACCAGGCTGGCCTCGAACTTACAGAGATCCACCTGCCTCTGCCTCCCTGAGTTGCATGCTGGGATTACAGGCATGTACCACCATGCCTTCCCTCCTTTGGGCGACTGAAAATATGGTAAGAAGTCGTGGCACTATTTGATCAATCTCATCAAAAGACTTGGGTTGTCAAGGTGGGTGTGGTGGGGAATGTCTGTAACCCAAGCGCTCGGGAGGCTGAGACAGGACTGCCAGCTCGAGAGCAGCCTGCACTACAGAGCAAAACACTGTCTCAAACAAATAAAAAGAGGTGTGGGCCAAAAGCTAAATGCATAGAAACCTACTACTTTGTAGTGTACTAAAAAGACAAATTTTGAAAGGAACCTAAAGCTGGAGAGACGGCTTCATTAAGAGTGATTAAAATCACTTTATTGCTCTTGCAGAGGACTCAGACTCAATTGCCAGCACCCACATGGTGGCTCACAACCATCTGGAGCTCCAGTTCCAGGGGATATGGTGCTCTCTCCTCTGGCTCTTGGGCTCCAGACACACCCATCATACACGTATTTACAAGCAAGCAAAACACTCATGTGTGTAAAATAAAATGAATAATGTAAAAAATAAATTAAAAAGAGCTTGAACATGAGTACACAATGCTCTTCTCAGAAGTCACTGATTTAATCCAAAATCCCAGTTCTGTGTGTGAGATGTCTTCCTGAGGCTTGTGGACTCTCTCCCTATGGCTTGTGGACTCTCTCCCTATGGCTTGTGGGATATCTCCCTGAGACTTGTGGACTCTCTCCCTATGACTTGTGGGATATCTCCCTGAGACTTGTGGGATATCTCCCTGAGACTTGTGGGATATCTCCCTATGACTTGTTTGCAGGGAACCCAACCCCCACCCCAAGCCTTAAAGACAGTACAGACCAGTGCTCTTGGTTGCCCACCATACATAGATGCTAAAACTCTATTCTGAAGACACCACACACTTTGAACAGAAGACATGAAAACACCAAGCCAAAGGCTTCCTCCTGATACTTCAGGATTGGGTCATGAAGTCTGTGACCCAACTGTCGTTAATCCCTTGATGGACTGATTCATCATATGACGTCATTACTGGGAGTTGGGAAGTGGCAGGAAGGAATTCGTCCACGGTCTTTCCCAGCTGTAGACCCTGCATGCTGCCATGCTGACCTGCCAGACAAGATATGCCCACGATACAACTGTGGCAAGATGGTTTGGGGAGCGTGGTGGTTCGAATGAGGAATGCCTCCCCTAGGCCCAAGCACTGGACCGTTTGGTCCCTCGTTGGTAGTACTGTTTGGGGCGTCACAGAAGTTTTAGATCGCAGCCTTCCTGGAGGAAGTAAGCGCTGCCAGAAAGCTTTCAGAGTTCATAGCCTTGACCACTTCCGGTTTGCTCTGGCCTTCCTGTTGTGGCTGACTGAAGATGTGAGCTCCCGGCTTCACACGCTGGCTGCCCGCTGCCTGCCTCTCCCTCTCTCTGCTCTATCACAGGACGGAAAGTCACCAATGCAGGGTCGCTGACTTGCTTACTCAGGTCCCCTTTGCTTTCTCCTGCCATGGTCCTTGTATTTCAGGGATCTTGGGATCCTCTGTAAGATTTATTCTTAGATATTTGTTTCTAGGCGCTAGAGAGCTGGCTCTGCAGAAGGCCTGGGTTTGGTTCCCAGAACTTACAGAGAGGCTCATACCTGTCCACAACTTCAGTTCCAGGAGACCAGACACCACCCTCTGGGCTCCACCACATACACATATACGAAGCACCAACACATACATACATATGTGCATACACGCACACAAACATGTAAGCAAAATGCTCGTAGGCATAAACTAAGGTAAAATGATCTTAAAATATATTTGAAACCACTGTTTTAAACTTGGTTTGCAAGATGTAAAAATTTTAACTCCAATTACTTGCTGCTTCCATGCAGTTTACTTTAGGTGTGCTGGGGTGAGTTATTTCACCGTTCTTTGGTTTGTTTCGGTTTTATATTAACTTCAGAAACGGAATTTGTTTTGTGATACTTTGCTAAAGATGTGTTGGGCTGACGAGATGGCTGAGCGGGATGAGGGGTTTACCCAGAATCCACAAGAGGGTGACAGGGGGAACTGACCCTGAAATGTCCTGTGACCTCCACATGTATGCCATACCATGTGTGCGCGCGCGCGCACACACACACACACACACACACACACACACTCACAATTGTAAAAAGAAAAAAGGAAGAAAGACAATAACGTTTTGTGACTGAGGGCGATCTGTCTGTGACATATGTCACCCCCTGCTCGCCAGCGTTGGTTGATTCAGAGGATCTGGCTGGCTGGGGGCGTCCTCTTCCTCCCTCACCGCTCCCTGAGCCTGCGTTTGTCCGGAAGCTGGGGGCTCAGTGGAAGGGGACCAGCACGACCCCCCCTGAATAGAGGAGAGCCAGTCTACGCTGCCCTGCTAGAACCTCCGAACACGCTCTCAGTCTGGGGTGCTGTCCTCCGCCGTGTTCTTCTCTTCTAAGTTACTTCTGATTGTGTGTGCACGTGCGCCCAGGTGACCATGAAAGCTAAAGGTATTGGATCCCCTCGAGCTGGAGTTACCGAGGTTCTGCGCCGCCAGCTGTGGGTCCCGGGGAGGGAAATGTGTATTCTTAACTGCCGAGTCTTCGCTGGGCTCCTCTGGCACCTTCTGCCTTTGAGTCTCTCCTTCCCACCCTCCTTCAGTTTCGTTATTTCAACTGCAACATTTCCACTGCAGTGAATTTTGCAAAAGATGCTCTTGAGTTCCTCTAGAGAGGTTTGTTTCTTTGTTTGTTTGTTTTTCTCCCCTCCCCCGTAGAATGGGGTTTGGAGGTGGAATTGAGCTATTTGGCTGCGGCCTGCGCTGGTTTGTTCTGCAATTAGCTGAACGTAGGCTGCGCTGGGGCCCTTGGCTCTGGGCTCCCTGGTACTCTGTGCAGCACAGAAGTGAGGGGACCTACCGGTGGCTGCTCCTGCAGATGGTTCTCAGGGACAACCCGGCTCCGCCCAGCTTGCAGTGAAACCCCGAAAGCAGAGGGCAAAGAAATCTGGGCGCTCGCCTGGAGAAATAGAACCTGGTGCCTAGCGGCCTCCTACCCTGAGCATCCCTCGGAGACAGGGAGGGGCGGGGAGGGGAGGGCTCCGGCCTGCTGAATGCCAGGCCTGGAGACCTCAGCGAACCTCAGCGTCCTTGTCCAGTGGTGGAAGTGACTGCTTGGGGGAACTGCCCGGAACAGGGCCCCGCCCACCAGTCATGGGGCCCCGCTCTCCAGGTACATGTCCACGCTCACCAGGCACAGGAATCCACCCACCAGCTACAAGCTCCACCCACCAGGTTCATGTCTCCGCCCACCAGGTACAGGGCTCCGCCCACCAGGTTCATGTCTCCGCCCACCAACTACAAAACCCGCCCACCAAGTGCAGAGCAGAACAGTAGTTGCTGCTCCAGAGCAGTTAGACAGGTTCATCCGGATCTGCTCCAAAAAGAGGAAATGAAATTTATTGTCGCTGTGGCAATAAATACCCTAGACGTAGCGGTGTCATGTCACCCTTTCCTTTCGACTTCCCGTCCTGGTTCTGGCTGTGCAGCTCCGGCTCCTCCGCCTGAGCCAGCAACTCACAGATGGAGTAGATGTTGGGGTGACCGAGTTGGCAAGGCCGCCGGCGGGGCAGAGGGGAGCGTCTTCCTCTATTTCTATTTAAATTGTCAAATAGTTGGCGGCTTCAGAGCTTCCCGGTTCCTCAGGCAGGAGCCTGGTGTGAACCAACAGCTAATTACGGGAGCCTCATCCTGCACAGGACCGAGGTACATGGGCCAGAGAGTCCTAAGTCTACATTTAACCTGGCGTTAACGTCCAGTTAACCTTGGGTTGACTTGTGTTATCCTTTCTGTTTTGTTGTCTCGTTCATCCTTTCTTTCTTTTCTTCTTCCTCTTCTTCCTGTTCTTCCTCTTCCTGTTCTTCCTCTTCTTTTTCTGCTTCCTTTTCTTCTTCCTCCATTTCTTCTTCCTCTTCTTTTTCTTCTTCCTCTTTTTCTTTTTCCTCGTCTCTGTCTTCCTCTTCCTCTTCTTCCTGATGCTCTTCATTTCTTCTTCCACTTCCTCATCCTCTTCCTCTTACTGTTCTTCCTCTTCCACTTCTTCCTTTCTTCCTCTTCCTCTTCTACCTCATCCTCTTCTTCCTCTTTTTCCTCTTCTGCTTTCCCTTCTTACTCTTCTTCCTCTACCACTTCTACTTTCTCTTCCTCTTCTTCTCCTTCCTCTTCTTCCTATTCCTCTTTGTCTTTCTCTTCTTCCTGTTCTTCTTCCTGTTCTTCCTCTTCCTTTTCTTCCTCTATTTCCTCTGCTTCCTCTTCCTCTTTGGCTTCTTCCTCTCCTTTGTCTTCATCTTCTTCCTTTTCCTCTTCTTGATCTTCTTCCTATTCCTCTTCTTTCTCCACTTTTTCTTTTCTTATTCTTGTGATTCTTGTTCCTCTTCACTTCCTCTTCCTTTTCCTTTTTCTCATCCTCTTTCTCTTCATCCTCTTCTTCCTCTTCTTGATCTTCTTCCTCTTTCTCTTCTGCTTCCTCTTCTTTGTGATCTTCCTGTTCTTCCACTTCTTCCTCTGATTCCTCTTATTCCTCTTCCTCATCCACTTCCTCTTCTTCTTCCTCTTCTTTCTTCTTATTGTTCCTCTTCTCTTTCCTCTTCCTTTTCTGCTTCTTCCTCATCCTCTTCATCCCCTCTTTTTTCTTCTTTCTCTTCTTCCACAACTTGTTCTTGTTACTCTTCTTCCTCTTCCTCTTCCTCCTCTTCTTCCCATTCTTCCTCTTCCTCAACTTCCTCATCCTCTTCCTCTCCAACCTCTTCTTCCTCTTCTTGACCCCATCCTCTTCCTCCTCCTCTTCTTCTTCCTTTTCTTCCTCTTCCACTTCATCTTCCTCTTCTTTCTCTTTCTCATCCTCTTTCTTATTCTCTTCCTTTTCTTCCTAGTCCTCTTCTTCTTTCTCTTCTTCCTCTTCTTTTTCTTATACTTCTTCCTCTTTCTATCCTTCCTCTTCCACTTCCACTTCTTCCTCTTCTTCCTCTTTCTCTTTTTCATCCTCTTCCTCTACCTTGTCTTTCTCTTCTTTTTCCTCTTCTGTTTCCTCTTCCTCTTCCTTTAGTCTTCCTCTTCTTCCTCTTCTCCCTATTTTTCTCCTCTTTCTCTTACTCATCTTCTTCCTCTTTCTCATCTTTTTCTACATCTTCCTCTTCTTTCTTCTTAATATTCTTCCTCTTTTACTTCTTCCTCTTCTGCTTCTTCTTCCCCTTCCTCCTTTTCTTCTTTCTCTTCTTCTTCCTGTTCCTTTTCTCCCTCTTTTTCCATTTCTTTCTCTTCCTCCTCCTCTTCTTTCTCCTCTTCCCTTCTGTTTTGTTGTCTCGTTCATCCTTTCTTTCTTTTCTTCTTCCTCTTCTTCCTGTTCTTCCTCTTCCTGTTCTTCCTCTTCTTTTTCTGCTTCCTTTTCTTCTTCCTCCACTTCTTCTTCCTCTTCTTTTTCTGTCTCAAAAGCCTGTCTCAAAAAACAAAAACAACAACATATGTAGTTAGAAAGTCAATATATATAGTTAGAAACATGTCGACAAGTCGTGTGGCATCTCCAGAAAATAAGCGTGTATTCAGACTATTTAATAGTCAGATGATTATTTCTCCAAAAATATTAATTATAATATATCAAATGTATATTTGATATATATAGATATGAATTTATAATCTGTCAAGTATGTGTGTATACATATATATTTGAAGTATGAATTATATATTTCATCTAGTATGTGTATGCATATATGTAATATTATTAAGCCATTTAAAAGAATGTTTTCTAATTCTTTATGATAATATGTAAAATAGCTATATTATGTGAAAAGACTATATATGTGCATATGTAGAGAGCAGGGATGCCTACTATAAATTAAACAATAAACATGAGTGACAAAGGTTAGAAAAATTTAGTTACTCTTCCTTATCCTCTTTCCCTTTTTCTACTTCTTCCTCTTCTTTCTTATTTTTCCTCTTCTTCCTCCTTTCCTCTTCTTTCTTTTTTCCTTTTCTACCTCTTCTTCCTCTTCTTCCCTTTCTTCTTCCTTGTCCTTATCCTTGTCCTCTTCCTCTTCTTCTTCCTTTTCTTTTTTCTTCTTTCTTAGTCTTCCTCTTCTTCTCTCCCTTTTTCCTTTTCATCTTCTGCTTCTTCTTTCTCTTTCTTTTCTTCCTCTTCTTCTCCTTCCTTTTTCCCTCTTTTCCTCTTCTTTCTCTTCCTCTTCCTTTTTTCCTCTTCTTTCCTATTGCTCTTCTTCCTTTTCCTAGTCACCTTCTTCCTCTTCCTCTTTCTCCTCCTTGTCCGCTTCCACTTCTACTTCTTCCTCTTCTTTTTCTTCTTACTCTTCCTCTTCTTCCTCTTACTTTTTCCTCTTTCTCTTCTTCCTCTTCTTTGTCTTCCACATCCTCATACTGTTCCTCTTCTTCTACTGCTTCCTCTTCTTTTATTCTTCCTCTTCTTCCACTTCCTCTTCTTCCTCATTTTCCTCCTCTTCATCTTTCTCTTCCTCATAGTTGTCCTCTTCCTTTTCTTCTAGTCCTTTCTCTTAGTCTTCTTTCTTATTCTTTCTCTTCTTTTTCTCTTTGTCTTCTGTTTCTTCCTCCTCTTCCTCTTCTTCCTCCAATTTCTTTTCTTCCTCTCCTTCTGCTTCCTTTTCCTCTACTTTCTCTTCCTTTTTTCTTAATCTTCTTCCTCTTCATCCTTTTCTTCCTATTCTTTTTTCTTTCTGTTTTTCCTGTCATTCTTTCTCTTTTTCCTCTTTCTCCTCCTCTTCCCCTTCTTCTTCCTCTTCCTCGTCCTCTTCCTCTTCTTCTACTTCTTACTCTTGTTCTTCTTTCTTCTCATTCTTCCTCTTCTCTTCTTCCTCTTCTCCTCTTCCTCTTCTTCTTCCTCTTTCTTCTTCCTCTTTAGCTTCTTCTTCCTCTTCTTCTTCCCTTTTCCTATTCTCCCTATTTTCCCTCTTCTTTCTCTTCCTCTTCTTTCTCTTCCTTTTCTACTTCCTCTTTTCCTCTTCATTCTTTTCCTCTTCTTCCTCTACTTCCTATTCTTTCTCTTTCTCTACTTCTTTGTCTTCCTCTTCCTTTTTTTTTCCCTTTTCCTCTTCTTCCTCTTTTCTTCCTCTTTTTCCTCTTTCTCTTTTTCCTTTTATTCTTCTTTTTTCATATTTTTCTCCTTCCTTTTCCTATTCTGGTTCTTCTAACTCTTGCTCTTCTTCCTCTTCTGCCTCTTTTTACTCTTTTTCTGGTTCTTCCTCTTTTTCTTCCTCATCCTTGTCCTCTTCCACTTTTACTTCCACCTCTTCTTTCTTTTTATTCTTCTTCCTCTTTTATTTCTTCTTTTTTTTCTTCCTCTACTTTCTCTTCTTCCTCTTCCTGTTCCTCATCCACATCCTCTTCTTCTACTTCTTCCTCTTCTTCTTCCTCTTCTTCTACCTATTCTTGCTCTTCTTCTACCTCTTCCTTCCCTCTTTTTTCTCTTCCTCTTTTTCCTCTTCTTCCTCTTCTTCCTCTTCTTTCTATTCCTCCTCATCTTCCGCTTCCTTTTTCCTTATTCTTGTCCTCTTCCTCTTTTTCTACTTCTTCCTCTGCTTCTTTCTTCTTTTTCTTATTCCTCCTCTTACTTTCCTCTTCTTTTTACTCTCCTCTTCTGTTTCTTTCTCTTCCTCTTCTTCCTTTTCTTTTCTTCTTCCTCTTCTCCCTCTTTTTCTTCTTTCTGTTCCTCTTCTTCTACTTCTTCCTTTTCTTTCTACTTTTTACTTCTTCTTTTCCCTCTTCTTCTCTTCCTCTTCTTCTTTTCTTCTTCCTCTTTCTCCCTCTTTTTCCTCTTCTTCATCCTCTTCCTTTTTTCTTTTTTTACTTCTTCTTCTTCTTTCTTCTTATTCTTCCTTTTCTTCTTCCTCGTCTTTTTCCTCTTCCTCTTCTTCCTGTATCTTCATTCTCTCTACTTCCTCTTCATTCTCTTCCTCTTTTTCTTGCTCTACATCCTCTTCTTTGTCCTCTACTTCTTCCTCTTCCTTTTCTTTTTACTCTTCCTCTACTTGCTCTTTTTTTCTTTTTCCTATTCTTTCTCTTCCTCATTTTTGTCCTCTTCCACTTCTACTTCTTCCTCTTCTTTCTTTTTCTTTCTTCTTATTCTTTCTCTTCTTCCTCTACTTTCTCCTTTTCCTTTTCCTCTTCCCCATCCTCATCCTCTTCTTCTAACTCTTCCTCTTCTTCTTTCTTCTTATTGTTCCTCTTCTTTTACCCTTATTTGCTGCTGCTTCTTCCTCTTTCTCTTCCTTTCCTCTTCCTCGATTTCCTCTTCTTTCTCTTTTTTCCTCTCTTTCCTTTTCTTTCTTTTCTTCTTCCTCTTTCCCTTTTTCTCCTTCTTCATCTTCTTCCTCTTCTTTCTTCTTATACTTCCTCTTCTTCCCCTTCTTTTTCCTCTTCATTTTTTGTTTTTTCTTCCTCTTGCTCTTCTTGGTCTTCTTCCTCTTCTTTTCTTCTTCCTATTCTTTCATTTTCTCTTCTTGCACTTTTCCTCTTCTTCCTCTTCTACCTCTTCCTCATTCTCTTCCTCTTCTACTTATTCCTCTTCTTTTTTCTTTTTTCTTATTCTTTCTCTTCTTCCTCTTCTTCATCCTTGTCCTCTTAGTTTTCTTCTACTTCTTTCTTCTTCCTTTTCTTTTTCCTCTTCCTCTTCTGTGTCCTCCTCTTCCTCTTCTTTCTGTTCTTCTTCCACTTCTTTTTTCTTCTTTCTCTTCCACTTTTCCCTCTTTGTCTTCTTCTCTTCCTCTTCTCCCTTCTTTCTTTTCCTCATCATCTCTTCTTCTACTTCTTCCTTTTCTTTCTTCTTTTTCCTCTTTTTCTTCTTCTGCCTCCTCTTCTTTCTCCTCTTTCTCTTCTTCCTCATCCTCATCTTCTTCTTCTACTTCTTCCTTTCCTTTCTTCTTCTTTTTTCTTCTTATATTTCCTCTTCTCTTCCTCATCTTTTTCCTCTTTTCTGCTTCTTCCTCTTCTTCTTCCTCTTCTTTTCTTCTTCCTTTTCTTCCTTTTCCTCTTCTCCTTTTTCTTCTTCTTTCTCTTCCTCTTTTCTCTCTTCTTCCTCTTTTCTCTCTTCTTCCTTTTCCTCTTCTCCCTCTTTTTTCCTTTGTTCTCTTCCTCTTCTTCTTGCTCTTCTTCCTCTTCCTTCTCCTCATCTTCATCCTCTTCTACTTTTCATCTTCTTTTTCTTTCTTCTCATTCTTCCTCTTCTTCCTCTTCCTCTTCTTTCTCCCTTTCCTCTTCTTTCTCTTTTTCTTCTTCTTCCTCTTCTTCCTATCCTACTTCTCTCTATTCTTGATCTTCTTTCTCTTCCTCTTCCTCATCTTCATCCTCTTCTACTTTTCATCTTCTTTTTCTTTCTTCTCATTCTTCCTCTTCTTCCTCTTCCTCTTCTTTCTCCCTTTCCTCTTCTTTCTCTTTTTCTTCTTCTTCCTCTTCTTCCTATCCTACTTCTCTCTATTCTTGATCTTCTTTCTCTTCCTCTTCCTCATCTTCATCCTCTTCTACTTTTTCCTCTTCTTTTTCTTTCTTCTCATTCTTCCTCTTCCTTTTCTTCCTCTTCCTCTTCTTTCTTCCTTACCTCTTCTTTCTCTTCCTCTTCTTTCTCCCTTACCTCTTCTTTCTCTTTTTCTTCTCCTTCCTCTTCTTCCTCTTCTACTTCTCCCTATTCTTGCTCTTCTTCCTCTTCCTCATCCTCTTCATCTACTTCTTCCTCTTCTCCTCTTTGTCTTATTTTTTCTCTTCCTCTTCTTCTCTCTCTTCTTCCTCTCCATCTTCCTCATCCTCTTTTTCTTCTTCTACTGCTTCCTTTTCTTCTTTCTTCTTTTTCCTCTTCCTCTTTATCTTCCTCATCCTCATTCTCTTCCTCTTCTTCTACTTCTTCTCTTCTTTTTTCTTTTATTCTTCCTCTTCCCTTTCCTCTTCTTCTTCCTTGTCCTCTCCTTCCTCTTTTTTATTTCTATTCTTCCTCTTTTTCTTCTCCTTATTCCTCTACTTCTTCTCCTTCCTCCTCTACTTCCTCTTCCTCTTCATATTCTTTCTCTCCTTCCTCTTCCTCTTCTTACTCTTCCTTTTTATCCTCTTCCTCTTCTTTTTCTTCTTCTTCTCCTTCCTCTCCTCCTTCTTCCTCTTTCATTTCCTCTTACTCTTCCTCTACTTCCTCTTCTCCCTCTTTCTTTTTTCTCTTCTTCCTCCTCTTCCTCTTCTTCTTCTTGCTCTCAAACCTCTTCCTTTCTTTCTGTTCCTTGTACTCTTTCTCTTTTCTTTTTTCTTCTTCCTCTTCTTCTCCCTCTTCTTCTGCTTCTTCTTCCTCTTCCTTCTTCTCTCCAAACTCTTCTTCCTCTTCCTCTTCTTCCTTTACTCCCTCTTTCTATTCTTTCTTTTCTTCCTATTTTTCCTATTCTGCTGCTTACTCTTTTTTCTCTACGTTCTCTTTCTCTTTCTGTCCTGCTTCTACTTCCTCTTTATCATCCTTGTTTTCTTCATTCATTCTCTTATTCTTCTTCCTCTTCATTTTTTTCATTGTCTTCTTCCTTGTCCTATTTCTTCCTCTTGCTCCTCTTCCTCTCTGATCTCTTCTTCCTCATCCTCTTTTTCTTCTTCCTCTTCTTCTAACTTTTCCCCTTCCTCTTCTTCCCCTTCTTCTCATTCTTCCTCTTCTTTTCCTTCTTCCTCTTCTTCTTTTTTCTCTGCTTTCTCTTCTTCCTCTTTGTCTTCCTCTTCTTCCTCTACTCTTGCTTCCTCTTCTTCCTCTTCCTCCTCTTCTTTCTCTTTTTTGCTTCTTCTTCCTCTACTTCTTCTACTTCCTCTTCTTCCTCTACCTCTAACTGTTCTTTGTCTTTTTCCTCTTCTTTCTCTTCTTCTTCCTCCTTTTCTCATTCCTCTATTTCCTCTTCTTCCTCTCCCTCTTCCTTGTGCTTGTCCTCATTCTCTTCTTCTACTTCTTCCTCTTCTTCTTTTTCTTCTTCTTCCTCATTTCTTGATTTTCTTCTTTCTTCTTCCTCTTCTTCTCTTTTTCCTTCTCTTCTTCTTCCTCTTTTCCTCTTCTTTCTCTTCTTTCTTTTTCCTCTTTTCCTCTTCTTTCACTTCTTTTTCTTTTTCCTTCTCCTTTTCTTCCTTTCCCTCTTACTCTTCTTCATATTCTTCTTCCTCTTCATTCTCTTCCCCTTCTTCCTATTTTTTTCCTTTTTTTTCCCTCTTTCTCCTTTTCTTCTTCTTCAAAAGGTTTCTGTTAGTAATTAGGCAGCCTGATTATGCATTGTTGAGTAACTTATTCTGTCATCACGTGCCCCCACCCAGGTAGACTCAGGAGCTATAAATAGCTATTAATAGCTGTGCAGAATCCTCTTATTTCTCTGTCTTGAGCTCTGTATTGAGCTATCTTGCTCTCTTGCTCTCATCCTCTCTTCCTTTTCTCTGTTGGAGTGCCCTCTCCCCTCTGCCATCTTCTATCTATCTATCTATCTATCTATCTATCTATCCCTATATTTTCCTCTCTCCATCTCCATCCAATAAACCTTTTTTATATAATATATGTTGTGCGCCTCATCATTTCAGTTTCTCTAGCATATTAGCCCTGGTTGTCCTGGATCTCTCTTTGTAGACAGGCTGCAAATGCTGGGATTTGAGACTCCTGGGCTGCTAGCAATTGCTCTTGAGGGTTTTCCTGCCTTCAAGGTCTTTAACTGGCAGAGACAATGAACCAGATCAAGACGTTCTTAGGCTGAATCAATACTAGGTAAGCTTTAAACCTGAGAGTCCATATCTTGATGCTGAAACTGTATTTTGTTTGGTTTTCTGAGTAAGCTCCTTGAAATTTTTCTGGCAGCTGGCAGCACAGTGCAGGACATTTGTGGCTTGGGTGCCTGGAACCGACTAGTCCACACTGAGCGCTGATTGGCTCACTCTCTCACCTTTCTAACCACTCTGCTGGCCATCACCTCCCCTCCAGCCTTTTACCTCCTCATAGAGTCCACCTCCCAAAGAGCAAAACTTCCAGCTGCTTCAGATGTCTTAGGAATTTGTTCAGTGTTTTAAAAATATTTCTTTATTTATTATGTATGCAATGTTCTGTCTCATGTACACCTGCAAGAAGACAGACTGTGGCTGATGGCTATGAACCACCACGTGGTTGCTGGGATTTGAACTCAGCATCTTTGAAAGAGCAGACAGCACTCTTAACCTGTGAACCATCCCTCCAGCCCTTGTTCAGCATCTTCTGGACGTGTAGCAGAGGACAGTGCCTATGTCCTGATGAAATGAGTGTTACCTAGCCAGGCTCTGTGGTACACAGTTCAAATCCAGGCACTCTGGGTAGTTGGATCCACACATGGCCTGGGGATGGAAACTGGGGCCTCTGACCCCTGAGACTCTTGCTTCAAGTGGCCTCACCCTGTCTGATCACCCACTGCAGAGTTGTGGTGGCCCCAGCAGTCTGCAGCCTCTGGTACTGTCTTCCCAATGTGCTGTGTACCCTGCGGGGATGATTTAGTCTCCCTGGTCATTGTGAGGGCTTCTGTGTCCTTGGCATGGATCCTCCTCCTGGAGGCTCAGGGGTTCCTGTTCACCAGGTGATCTCTGGCTCCTAGTTCTTCCCTGTAAATGAGGAAAAATTCCACTATTGCAAAGCATGGACATTACCTGCTTCTCCCATGGTTATCTTTGTCTGTTTTCACCAGTTGAAAGATGTTTTCTACAAACATATGAATAGACAAAGAAAGAAAGAAAGAAAGAAAGGAAGGAAGGAAGGAAGGAAAAAAGGAAGGAAGAAAGAAACGAAGAAAGGAAAAAAGAAAGAAGTCCAAGTTGTCTGTCCTGTGGGCAAGTCGAGCAGGGTCTATCTGAAAGAAGGGGTGGGAATGAAAGGGGCAGAGACATGAACAAGGGAGTCAAGACAGGTTTCTGAGCAAGACTCGTTTTTTAGGCATTCAAGCAGCTTTTTTTTTTTTGTTGTTCCTAAATTTTATTTATGAATTAATACAAAACATTCCAGACCAATGTGTCCTCCTCCTCCTCCTCCTCCTCCTCCTCCTCCTCCTCCTCCTCCTCCTCCTCATCCTCCTCCTCCTCCTCATCCTCCTCCTCCTCCTCATCCTGGTTAATCTGGAAGTAAGGCAATTCATAACTCTCTTTGCTGTTGGCGACAACACGCAACCAGTCTCGAAGATTTTTTTCTTCTTCAAATATTTTTCGGTGAGATATTTCAAATCCCTTTTGGAGAAAGGCACCTCAGAGGTGACAGTGATCTCGCTCTTGCTCCGTTCGATACTCACAACCCTCCGCCAAGATTCCCAGCTTTCCCATTCACCTGATTCTCTCCTGGAGGAACTGCTCAAAATTGGCAGCGTCCATGATTCCATCTTCTACAGGATGGGTGCAGTCAAGGGTGAACTTCAAAACCTGCTTCTTTTTTTGCCCCCCTTCGCCACAAGCTTTTTCACTGGCGCCATGGCGGTGGAGGAGGCGGAAAGGGAGGGGGCGCACTACGCAGGCGCGAAAAGCCCGCAGCGCACAGCCTCAAGCAGCTTTTTTAAAGCAAAAAAACACAAGCAACTTTCTCACGATAACAGCTCATCTGCTTCACTTGGCAAAGCATCTGAGGATTCACTCAAGGTTACACAAAGTTTGCTCTCTGGTTTAAAGGTTGCATGGAGTTTGTTACCTAGTTCTCAGGAGAAGAGCACTCTGCTGGAGAAGCTGCCAAGGTCAGTTTCTGAGAAACTGAACTTCAGATTAGACCCATATCTGCCAAGGCCAGGAGGCAAAATTCCATTACCAGACCCCTTCAACCAAAGATTTGGGAACTGTGGGGATGTTGGCTCTCACCTGTGTGGGTTAACAGGCTCACCAGGAAAGCGGGTAGAGGTAGGAGGGGAGGTGATAGTGAAACAGGCCCAGCAAGGGACAAGGTGCCTAGGCAGCAGGGAAAACAGAAACTGACCTTCAGAAAACCTAGCAGGAGTTTCAAGGATGGAAGAAATAACTGTGTCATGTCAGTGTTCAATGAGATTGTGATGGTCAGTGTTGATCTCCAACGTGACAGAGTCCAGACTTTACTAGGAGAGTGCACGCAGGCTCACCCCAGGGAAGTTTATGATGAAGTTGCTTCCTGGCAAGCCTGGGAGGCACCCTCTTGATGGCGATGAGTCTGGAAGACCCTTTTTGCCATTTAGTAACTATGGGCAGCTGCCTCATGCAGCATAGAGGGGAGAGTGTTAGCCAAGCCTGGCCTCTGGAGCTTTCTGCTTCCTGGTGGACGAAGGGTGGGTGAGCTGCTGCTGCTGCTTCCTGGCTCCCTGGCCAACCCAGGAGCTGTGAGCCAGCTACACACTTTCTCTCTGGTGCTGCTTTTGTCAGAGTATCTTGTCATGGAGACAAGATACTTTCTTGTCATGGAGAAAGAAACTAAGACAGACACATGCGGAACAGTTGATTTTAGAAAGCTACAAACTGACACTCACTGGGGTTGTGAACTCCCTGCAAATGTCAAAAGGTAGAAAAGGAAAACTAAGGGAGTTTAGGAGATGGCTCAGGCCAGGGAAATATTGCTGTAGGTCATTAATGGAACTCCAGCTCCCAAGCCAATTAAAGGACTCCATATCAGACTGGAGCCTAGCAGAGCTGTCCTCTGAGAGGCTGCACCCAGCAGTGGTTCCAAACAGATGCTGAGCCTCACACCCATACATTGGGCAAAGCACAGGGAGTCTTGGGGAATAGTGGTGGGTGTGAGGGAGGAAGGACAGAAGAACCTGAAGGGGACAGGAGCTCCACAAGAAGACCAACAAAGCCACCTAGCCAGAGCTCAGAGAGTCCTGGGGAGACTAAAGCACCAACCACGGACCATGCATAGACTGGACCTAGACCTCCTACACAGATGTAGCCAATGGGCAGCTCAGGCTTAATGTGGGTGCTCTAGCAAGGAAGAGCAGGGACTGTCTGTTACATGGACTCTGTTGCCTCCTTTCTGATCACTTCCCCCTGGAGGCGCTGCCTCTACAGGCCCCAGGGGAAGAGGATGCGCTCATTCCTAATGCAACTTAGTGAGCTGGGGAGGGGGCTCCCCTTCTCTGAGGAACAACAAAGGGGGGAAGGGTGGGACCAGGAGGAGAGAAAGGAGGGAGTTGTAAAATGAATAAATACATTAATTAATTTGCAAAACCTATGCTGTGTCTGATTGGGGAAAACTGAGGCGTGTGAGTGCCGGGGAAGCAGGCATGGCTCAGAGACACTGAATAGCCCCCACAGAGGCTCCCACAGACTTCTGAGGAGAGGGTGAGGGTGGAGGTAAGTGAGGACAGTTGTTAGTTACATGAGATAACAAAGAAAGGGAGTGCTGGCAAGGATGTGGGGGAAAGAAACATACATGAAGAAGGGCAGGTTTTCACGAGGAAACTACAGGAAGTGGATAGCAGAGCTGCAGAATGCTGCCCTGGGTCATGGGGTAGAGAGCACCCATACTCAGGGCAGGAAAAGGCTCCTGACACAGAGACTCCAGAAATGCAGGGAGGAAAGACGGGCTGGGCATCCTAGCTCACTCTTGTCTCTGTCAGGGCTCCTTTCTAAGACTTCCTATGACAAACTGCCTGAGGATTCTTCAAGATAGGCCCATTCCCCTCCACACACCCCCTTCACCACCATTATACACTCTGCCCTCCACATGCTCCAGTTCTCTCCCTCTTTTCCCCCCAGATGTGACAGAAAAGCTACTCAGCAGAGCCAGAGAGACGCGGCTCCCAACCCTCCTGTGATGACCACTATGGCCGCAGTCTTCCAAAGCCTGGGATTGGAGGAGAACCAAAGGAGTCTCAGCCTGGAGGGAGATGTGTCCCAGGGGCAGAAAGAAGAAGCTGGTGTAGGGAAGCATTCCCTGCCTCACAGAGAGGGGAGCTCTGAGAAAAGCCTCAGGCCTGCGTGGGGAAGGAGGCAGCAGCGTCAGCTCTACTAGAGGGGCCCCTCAATCAAGATTGCATGGAGGCCATGAGGACTTTAGAAAATATGCTCCAATTGACAGTCAAGGAGAGGTGCTGCAAGCAGACAAGCAGGGATAGGGTGCCCTGAGCAACTGGCCTTGAGAGGCGCTGCAAAGCCTCTGCCAGGACTAAAGGTGGACCGCCCACTTTGTTCAGTGTGCCCATGCTGCCCTGTGTAACGGGAGCGAGGGTCCTGGAGTGAGGTTAGCCTCTAAGACTGAAAGAAAGAAAGGCTGAGGTATGAGAGCTGACCGTGCGATCAGAGATGGTTACAGAAAAGAAATGTCGACCTCTGCTAGCAAAAATTCATCATGGGAAAAGGTTTTCCACTCCCAGGTCCCAACTCAGGCCTTCCATGCCACCCTGAACCCCTCAATAGTGAGCAACCAGCCACATGGGGGGGTTTGGCCTGTCCCCTCCCCAAACTGTCTTCTCCTGGCTCTCTCACCTGGTACAGACCCCAGATCTGCTTACCAGGAAGAAGACATTCTGCTCCATGGCGAACAGGAGATCCTTCTATTCAGGGACCTGGTGCCCTGCAGATCAGCCGCCTGTGCTGGGCTGAGGGAAGTGAGGGGTCTGTAACTGTGAGTCAGTGGCTAATGTCAGGCCTTATTAGGATGGAGGGATGGATTGAATGGGCTAGGCAAACCCATTTTCCTGTCAAAAAGCAGAACGTGTGCTCTCTGCCCCAGTACCCAAAGGAACCGCTTCCTATGAACCAAGAGAGCTTTTTCCTCTCCTCTGCTAGGAAGAACTCACTTCCTCCTTTGGTTTGTGATTTTTCCCCAGAGGTTCAAGAGATTATCTTGCACACTGAGTTGAGCTAGGCGTTGCTAGTGTTGGGACTTCTGGGGCTGGGTTGGCCAGGCGTGCCACAGTTCACCAGGGCATGCCAATCTGGGAGGCAGGAGGGACCCTGACCTCTCCAGGGCCCAGGGTGTGTCAATCTGTGAGGACTGGAAGGAGAGAGCCCGTGTGTGTGTGTGTGTGTGTGTGTCTGTCTCACTGTGACTGCTGTGTTTTTCTTCAGTTGAGCAGACACGGTAGAGGAGTCACCCTTCTGCACTGTGGCAGTCTGTCTTGTAGAAGAGACCCCGGGATCAGGGAGGAGACGCCCCCACCCCTGACAGCACTCCTCCTGTCCTGTCCACGCTTCCCTCTGCGGCACCACCACTCCTGAACTGATTCCTGTTTATCAGAGTTGTTTGTTTTTGTTTTTTAACAAAACTAAGAATGAAATGACTGTGTCTGTGTTGTATGTAACTGCTGTTTAGCCTCACCCAGGGTCCGTTACTCTGAGGGCTGCCAGCCCTATTGTGGGGCAGGTCAACGTGAGGAGGGCCCAAACCCAAGAGGCTGTGGCTCCCCAGCCGCCTTCTCTTCCGGCTTCATTCCCACCCTAAAGTGTCTGTGGAAGGTGGGGGTGGGGCAGTGTGCCAGGAAAGGTGAGGACAGCTAGGTCAGTGTCCTGCTGTGTCATCTCCTTCCCTGGCTTCCTGTTCCAGGCCTTTCTCATCTGGAGGTGTCTAGGCCAACATCGGTCCAGTTCTCACAAGGAACCTCAGGAAATGTGTCTCTCCATGCACCTGGGACATGGGTGTGTAGGGGTGATGGTGAGAATTTCAGATGCTGTGACTCTCACATTTGTAGAGCAGCTGAGTGCCCAACATCCCGCTGAAGCACCCCGTTATCCTGCCACAGCCTCGTGAGCAGCCTGCTCCTCACTATCTGTATTTCCTCAAGATTATTTACAATTTACATAATCCTCCAAAACGGAGTCCATCTTCTGGGCAGGAAGATAAAAAGCTGCTTTTGTCTGGGGATCAAGTCTGTCATTCACAAGCTATGCTTTCAGCTCTCCAGGAATCTGTCCTTTGACTTATCCTCTGCTCAGGACTGTTTCTCCATTTCCAGGGGTAGGATCTGGCCAGGCTCTTCTCTTCCTAGGAGGCTGCGGCATCACTGGTCCTGTTGCCATCTCCATTTCCAGGCCTTTTCTGCCTGTTCTTTTTCTCTTTTGTTTTCACTTCAACATTTTTCTGTTGCAGACCAGAGTCTTCTTTCCTGGAGCAGCCCTCTCCTCTCGCTCTCTGCACACTGATCCTCATTGGCCTTTTGGAGTTCTCACTTCTTCTGCTAATTGGTGTGCACATGTCTGAGTACTCTGCTTTCTGGAACCCACCCACCCCAACTAGAGGTCAGGAGGTGCGGTGTGCCGTGGGAGCTCTTCAGGAAGAAGAAAAGAGCTGTACTACCCTTATGTGACTTCAAAGGTTTTTCAGAGCACCCGAGTCTCAAAGACCCCCAGGTTCTAGCAGTGACCCCAAGGTCACCACAGCTGATGATGGTCGTGGAAGAACTCCACTTGGAGCATGCTGGGAATGTGGCACAGCCAGCCACTGGATGAAAAACTCCCCTTCCCCTTGCCTGTCGCCAGGACCCTGTCCAAACTGTGGACAAGCAGGACACTGGGGAGTTGACTGTCCTGCTTTGCTGAGACAGAGCAGGCTGGTCCCCCAAGTCCTAGTCCACAGGAAAGTCCGTTGGACCCTCTGAGCCTGGCAGAGAAGACTGACGATGCCCTGGACCCTCTGCTCCCAAGGACATCAAGATTACCACAGAGGAACCTGGGGGCTTGTCCGGGTAGCTGCTGAGTCTCTGTCATTTTTAGCAGATCCCGGAGCTGCTTGGTCTGCAGGTGGACAGAGCCTGGTCTCTGTGGGGTCTGGGAGGGGCTCGCAGCCCAGCGCCTCTGCTTAAGGACAGCTTCTCTCTAAACTGTGTCCCCAACTGCTTGTTGTTGCCACTGTATGCCCGGAAGAGGCTTTTCATCTAGAAGACTCCAGGGTCGACTTCTGAAGAGAAGAGGCAGAGGAAGGGTGGAGAATGATGATGAGTTTGGTCTGTGTTTCTGTCCTGGTGTCCAGACAGCTTCTGGGGGAGAACGCGGAGACACCATGACACCCAGCGCTCTGTCCCGCACACAGGGTTCTGGGCTGGGGAAGCCCAGGGCTGGGACTCCCCATGTCCCAGTTTCACTTCTGCTCCTAACCTGTGTCAGGTCCTTCTGCCCGGACATTGATGACAAGCGGGCGCTTCTCTCCCCCATTGGGTGGCGACATCCTGGGGAGCCAATCAGCGTCGCCGTGGGAACCGGTTATAAAGTCCACGCAGCCCGCGGGGCTCAGGCGCGCGGGATCCAGATGGGGGCGATGGCGCCGCGCACGCTGCTCCTGCTGCTGGCGGCCGCCCTGGCCCCGACCCAGACCCGCGCGGGTGAGTGCGGGGTCGGAGGGAAACGGGCTCTGCGGGGAGGGCGGGGCGGCCCCGGGGAAGCCGCGTGTCCGCGACCCCCGGACCCTCCGCCGTCCCCACGCGCGTCCCGAGCCCCGCGCGCTTCTCCCCTCCCGGCCCGCGCACCCGCCCGGGGTCCCGGGAGGAGGTCGGGGTCTCACCGCGCGCCGCCCCCAGGCTCACACTCGCTGCGGTATTTCGAAATCGCCGTGTCCCGGCCCGGCCTCGGGGAGCCCCGGTACATGGAAGTCGGCTACGTGGACGACACGGAGTTCGTGCGCTTCGACAGCGCCGCGGAGACGCCGAGATACGAGCCACGCGCGGCGTGGATGGAGCGGGAGGGGCCGGAGTACTGGGAGAGGGAGACGCGGGGAGCCAAGAACCACGAGCAGATTGACCGAGGGAACCTGAGGACCGCGCTCGGCTACTACAACCAGAGCGAGGGCGGTGAGTGACCCCGGGTCACAGGTCACGACCCGGCCACATCCCGACACGGGGCCGGTGACCTTCGGGGCCCAAGTCCGAGGTTAGGGAGGAGACGCGGGACCCGGGACCGGTTTCCCTTTCGGTTCGGAAAAGTCCGCGGGTGGGCGGGGCCGCGGGTGATCACGTGGGGAAGGTGGGCGGGGCTGACCGCGGGGTCCCGCAGGCTCTCACACCATCCAGAGTATGTACGGCTGTCACGTGGGACCGGACGGGCGCCTCCTCCGCGGGTACCTTCAGGTCGCCTATGACGGTAAAGATTACATCGCCCTGAACGAGGACTTGAGGTCGTGGACGGCGGCGGACACGGCGGCGCTGATCACCAAGCGCAAGTGGGAAGAGGCTGATGCAGAGAGAGACAAGGCTTACCTGGAGGGCACGTGCGTGGAGTGGCTCCGCAGACACCTGGAGCTCGGGAAGGACACGCTGCTGCGCACAGGTGCAGGCCGCGGGCGTCTCCTCCTCTCCCTCGGGCTGGGCTCAGTCCTGAGGAAGGAGAACCCTCCGCTGGGTCACGCCCCTGTCTCTGAGGGAACCGGGTCCCTGGGTCTCCTGATCCCTATCGCGGTAACTGCGCTGACTCCAGGGCTCCCCTTCTCCCTGACAGTTCCAAGTCTGTCTCCAGGGGAGGAGAGAGGGTCCCCACATGACAACAGGGGCCCCTTCAGCCTGCAGCCCGCTGTCAGCCATGGCCTCTCCCAGGCCGGGGTCTCTGCCCACACCCACTGTCTGTGGGAACTGACTCCTGTCCTGCTGAGTGTGTCAGCCTTACACTTCAGGACCGGAAGTCTGCTTTACCTGGTGGGGGACATGGACTCCCCCACACTAGGCCGGCTCCCCCAGTTTCTAGTTCTTTCCAAACAGTACCTTCTCCCAGATGCCTGTGTGTGAGGGGGAGGGGTTGAGTCCCTTCCACACCCCAATTCTATCTGTTCCTAGAATGGTCACAGGAGCACTTATAGGTTGATGAACGCTAAATAATAGAATTTTCTTTCTTTCTTTCTTTCTTTCTTTCTTTCTTTCTTTCTTTCTTTCTTTCTTCCTTTCTTCCTTTCTTCCTTTCTTCCTTTCTTCCTTTCTTCCTTCCTTCCTTCCTTCCTTCCTTCCTTCCTTCCTTTCTTCCTTTCTTCCTTTCTTCCTTTCTTCTTTTTTCTTCCTATCTTTCTTTTTGCTTTTGGTGTGTTTGTCTTTTGTAGGTATTTTGCTTTTAGTCAGTTTTTCCTCATTGGGTGATACTGTTTCTCCACCCTTGTGTTATTATTTGTATCAGTATCCACAGGTATCAGGAGACTGCTTAAACTGGATAATTAGACAAGTTAACCCAGTCTCAGCTCTCAGAAGCCTTTGTCCTTTAAGGTAACATTGTTTCCTGCAGAATTCAGCCTCCAGCTCTTCCTGCTCCTCCTCTGCCCCAACAAGCTACAGTGCTCCCCTAGGGAATCAGGGATTGACCTTTCTCAGAGGCAGTGGAGTCTTCTGCAGTGGAGGACTGGAGTGACAGGGAAGGTCCCCTCACCCTGTGACCCATTGTGCTCCAGTGAGTGCTGCACTGGGGTCCACAGCACATTCAGGGATCCTGTGTGACACACCTTGTATCTTGTCCCCCAGAGGCAGAGACTGGGAGCCATTTTCTGTACCTGAGGGTCAGAGCTTGACCACATTTCTGCTACACACTTTGTGGTGGCTGCTCACAAGTGCCAGTTAATGCTGGTCAGCAAGATGACCACGGGGCTGTGCCTCAATGGTGGCAGCACTAGTTGGTGGCACCCTTCCTGTAGCCCTGCCCCTAATTCCTTACTGTGATATGAAGTTAAGCAGATACTGTGTTAGTTATTTTCTGTTCCTTCTTCCATTCTTTAACTACCTGTCTTATGCTCTAGAAATTCACAAAAAAAAAAAAAGAAAGAAATTCTCATAAGGAAGACCCTGTTGACCTGCTGGCTCATGTGGATTGTCTCTTAGCTTCTGAGTCCCCTCAGGAAATGTGCAGTTCTGTGCTGAGGGGACCAGCTCTGCCTGCAGGTCCCTAGTGTGATGATAGTCAAAGTGTTCAAACAGACACACAGTTCAGTGTCATTGGTTTAACTTTGTCTTTGCAGATTTTAGTTTACCTTGTTAATTGTGGATTAAAACAAAACAAAAACATTATTTTATGAATGAGTGCTCTATCGGCATGTACACGTTCATGCCGGCAGAGGGCACCAGATCCCAGGGTAGATAATTGTGAGCCACAGTGTATTTGCTGGGAATTGAACTCAGGACCTCTGGAAGCTCTTAATCTCTGAGCCATCTCTCCGGCCCCTTAACTGTGGAAATTTTTACATCTTCTGCACAGATCCCCCAAAAGCATATGTGACCCATCACCCCAGATCTCAAGGTGACATCACCCTGAGGTGCTGGGCCCTGGGCTTCTACCCTGCTGACATCTCCCTGATCTGGCAGTTGGATGGGGAGGACCTGACCCAGGACATGGAGCTTGTGGACACCAGGCCTGCAGGGGATGGAACCTTCCAGAAGTGGGCAGCTGTGGTGGTGTCTCCTGGGAAGGAGCAGCATTACACGTGCCATGTGCAGCATGAGGGTCTGCCTGAGCCCCTCACCCTGAGATGGAGTAAGGAGGCTGTGGGTGCAGAGCTGGGGTCAGGAGAGCTGGAGCCTTGTGCAGACCCTGAGCAGGTCAGGGCTGAGAGCTGGGGCCATGACCGTCACCTTCCCTTCCTGCCTCTCTCTTCCCAGAGCCTCCTCAGCCCACTGTCCCCATCATGGCAGTCATTGCTGTTCTGGTTGTCCTTGGAGTTGCAGTCATTGGAGCTGTGGTGGCTGTTGTGAGGAAGAGGAGGAGAAACACAGGTAGGAGAGGGCAGGGTCTGGGTTTTCTCTCAGCACTTTTAGAAGTGTGCTCTGCTCACTAATGGGAACACATCCACACCCTCATTGCTACTGTCTCTAACTGGATCTGCTGTCAGTTCGGGAAATTTCCTAGGGCTGGGCTCTTCCCTGGTCTCTCACGGCCTTTCTTCTCACAGGTGGAAAAGGAGGGAACTATGCTAAAGCTCCAGGTAAGTGTGGGGTCAGGACTGTCCCTGAGGCCCTTGGGGTGAAGCTGGAGATGATGGGGAGCTCAGCCAGACCATAATAGCCCCTTTAGGAAATCTGTATTTGTACCTTGTAATGAAATCTTTCTTTCTTCTTTTTTTTCTCCTTTCTTTTTTTCCCTAGGGAGGGACAGCGCCCAGAGCTCTGTGTGACTCTCTCAGGTTGTAAAGGTAACACTCTGGAATCTGATTTGGGGAGGGGCAAAGTGGATATAACTGAGATTCAGAGACTCCTGAAATCTCCTTTGAGTGAGGGATGGTTTTTTGAATGTTGTCTTCATAGTCATTGTTCATGACTCTCCTTTTCTAGCATGAAGACAGCTGCCTGAGTGGACAGTGACAGACAATGTTTTAAGGTCTTTCCTGTTATGTCCAGAGCCCTCAGTTCTCTTTAGTCAATGGTGTCTCAAGTTCCCTGTGATCCTATGGGCTCAGCAGGAAGAACTGGACAGCCCAGCCCACCCCTGCACACCACCACCCTCTCCCTGCACTGCCCTGTCTTCCCTTCCACAGCCAACCTTCCTGGTCCAGACACGCAGGAGGGGACATCTCCATCCTGTCAGCTCCCTGCTGCCCTGAGCTAAAGCTCCTCATTTCCCCACTGAAAATAAGAATCTGAATGTGAACTTGATTGTTCATGTTCTTGATCTGGTCTGACAGGTTGATTGGCAGGAAAGTAAAAGAATTGAGAATACTAAGAGTTTTATGGAGGAAATACATGGCAGATGGAGAACCGTCCAGAATCTGTGTCATTGTGCTGTTGAACCTGGTGGGACAGGGTGAGGCTATGGGAGCTGAGTGTGAACAGGGCTGTTCTCTCACTGAAAGACCCACGTCTAGAGTCCCCAGGAAACATGTTGGGATCTAGGTGGCTGTGCAAATCCCAGTTTGCAGGTGCTCCTAAAGCCATTTTTCAGAGGTCAGGGTACAAGTCCGGCCACCATGTGAAGGGTGGGGCTATCTTTGAAACAGACCAAATTATAATATGTCTCTGCTTAGTTACTTCCCAAGTCAAAAGTTTGGGCTGGTGAGGACTGGAGCCCAAGCAAGCATTGTAAGTGCTTAACAGAGCCAAAAGCACCAGCAGTTTGTGGATATCACTCACGGCTAACATTTTTAACAAGCTTAAGTTTTAAGGGATTGTCACTGGGCTGGATTTTCCAGTCAGAAATGGAGTCCTCTGGAGTGGGTTTGATGTGCGATGCATGGATCCAAGCAGCGATGCCTTCTACCTTCACAGCCTTTGGGGTGGTGAGCAGGATGCAGTAAGGACCTTTCCACCGGGTTCCAAATTCTGACTACAGTGTCGCCGTACATAAACCAAGTCTCCAACTTGGAACTGATGTGGCACCTCTAAGGATCCTGGCGCATATGCACTGCCAACCTTGTTCCAGATTTCTTTTTGAATAAGCTGCAGTCCCTTTAACCTGGACAACAAGTCAGAGTTACCACTAGTTATGTCAAGAGGGTCTCCAAAGAGAGTCAAGGGAGCAGGAACTCCATACAATAGTTCAAAAGGTATAAGATTCAACAAGGAAGGAGTATTCCTGACCCTAAAAAGAGCCAGAAGGAGGAGTACCACCCAGGCACCGCCAGTCTCCATGGTCAACTTAGTAAGGGTCTCTTTTAGAGTTTTATTTATTTTTTTTACCTGTCCTGAACTTTGGGGTCTATAAGCACAATGTAATTTCCAATTAGTCCCCAAAAATCTGGCCACCTCCTGACTTACCTGAGCAACGAAGGCTGGCCCATTGTCTGACCCGATTACCTTTGGAACTCCAAACCGGGGAAAAATGTCTTCTAAAATCTTCTTGGCTACAACCAAAGCAGTCTCTTTCTTGGTGGGAAAAGCTTCCACCCATCCTGAGAAGGTATCTACAAAGACTAGAAGATATTTATTTCCGTACCTGGCCGGCTTGATCTCGGTAAAGTCCACTTCCCAATGCATTCCAGGTCTAGTTCCCCTTAACCGTTTTCCCGAGCTTTGGAAATTCTTCCCTACGTTTACCTTTTGGCAGGGGATACATGTCTGAGCCACTTTTTCAGTTAGAGCAGTGAGGTTTAGTGTTCGATAAGGAGATTGGCGAACAATTTCAGTCAATTTCCTTGCCCCTAAATGAGTCCATTGATGCATTTGTGCTATTAGTCTCAGCATCTTCCTGTGGCAAAATGACCTTACCTTTGGAGTCAATCCATGCTCCCGCATTAGCATCGAATGTCCCTTGTTTTCTCTGTATTTGCTCCAGGTCATCCTCTGAGTATTTTAGCTGTTCCTTCTCTGGCAACTCAGCAGTTAATATCACTGGAGCAGGACTTCCTCTAGCAGCTGCTTTAGCCTCCTGATCAGCCATGTTATTTCCTTTTGCTGCCTTGGAATTTCCCTTCTGATGTCCCAGGCAGTGAATTATGCTTACCTTGGTGGGCAGTAGTAGGGCATTGAGCAAGGCCAAGATTTCATTTTTATTTATTTCTTTACCGGCTGACATCAATAGGCCTCTCTGCTGGTAGATGGCCCCGTGCACATGGGCCCTAGCAAAGGCATACCTGCTGTCAGTGTAGATGTTTATCTTTTTGTCTTTCCCCAAAGTTAATGCTTGAGTTAAGGCAATTAGTTCTGCTCGTTGAGCAGAGATGCCTTCAGGCAGCGCTTGGGCCCGTATTACCGTGTGTCCATACACCACCGCTGCTCCTGCTTTTCTTTTTCCATTTTCTAAAAAGCTACTCCCATCTGTGTAATATGTCACCTCTGCATCCGGCAGAGGCTGGTCTTTTAAGTCCTTTCGCCATCCCTGTTCTTCTGCCAAGACCTGCAAGCAATCATGCTCTGGGGGCTGAATCTCTGGATCTGGTAACAGGGTGACAGGATTTAGCCCCGTTGCCGGGGCAAAAGTAATCCTGTCGTTATTTAAAAGCAAAGTTTGGTAATGAGTCATGCGAGCATTTGTGAGCCGGCGATCAGGTGGCTGTCTGACAACACTCTCAAGGGCCTGAGGGGCATAAACAGTAAGATCTTGTCCCAAGGTCAGCTTGTCAGCATCCTTTACCAATGCGGCAACTGCTGCTATTATCCAAAGGCAGGTCGGCCATCCTGCTGCTACTGGATCAAGCTTTTTAGATAGATAAGCTACTGGTCTCTTCCAGGGTCCAATCTTTTGCGTTAACACCCCTTTAGCCATCCCCTGGTTCTCGGCCACATAGAGATGAAAAGGTTTAGTGACATCAGGAAGTCCCAAGGCTGGAGCTGACATTAAGCCTGTTTAATATTATTAAGTGCAACCTGTTCATCTTCTCCCCAGGAAAAAGAGTCATTGCCCTTTGTAAGGGCATACAGAGGGGCTGCCATTTCAGCGAAGCCGGGAATCCATAATCGGCAAAACCCTGCTGTACCAAGAAATTCCCTCAGTTGTTTAGTAGTTCGTGGAGGGGGAATGTGAAACACAGTCTCTTTTCTAGCCTCCGATAACCATCTTTTTCCTTCCTTCAGTATATACCCCAGGTAACTGACCTGTTTCCGGCATATCTGGGCCTTCTTCGCCGATGCTCTATAGCCGAGTTCGCCCAATTCTTGTAACAGTCAGCTGGTGGCTTCGAGACAGGTTTTCCAACAGTCTGCAGCTAGTAAGATGTCATCCACGTCCTGGAGAAGAGTTACCTGAGTATTTGTGGCCCGGAAGTGTGCCAGGTCTCGGTGCAGGGCTTCATCAAATATGGTAGGAGAATTTTTAAATCTTTGGGGAAGTCGAGTCCATGTTAGTTGGCCCGAGACCCCGGAGTCGGGATCTTTCCATTCAAAAGCGAAAATGTCTTGGCTGGCTGGGCTAAGTTGAAGACAAAAGAATGCATCTTTAAGGTCTAGAACAGTATACCAGGCTCTGTCAGGGGGGAGGGAGCTCAGCAGGTTATACGGGTTGGGGACTGTTGGATGTAAGTCCATAACCTGTTTGTTAACTTCCCTCAGGTCTTGCAGGCCGATAATCGTTGCTCCCAGGCTTCCGGACCGGCAGTAATGGAGTATTCCAAGCAGATTGACACCTTTTCAAAACCCCTAGGTCAAGGAGTCGCTGTATATGAGGGCGAAACCCATCATGGCTTCCTTAGACATTGGATACTGCCGCACTGCAACTGGGGCTGCCTGAGGTTTTAGCTCTATCTGGACTGGCGGTTGCTTTCTTGCTTTCCCTAAGCCAGCTGTTTCAGCCCAGGCCTCAGGGTATTTCTTCACCCACCAATCAATGTCTTTTTCCCCCTCTTTTAAATTTTCAAATAGCCGGTATTCATCTTCCAAGTGAATTGTAAGCACATGAATAGGATCCCCTCTTTTATCTGTAACCTGTCAGGCCTTCTGGGTTAAAATAGATGTGGGCTCCTATTTTGGTCAGGATATCCCGTCCCAGCAATGGGTATGGGCAGTCAGGCATGACTAAGAATGAGTGGGATACCCGGCCCACTCCAAGGTCCACTGTTCTTCGGGTAGTCCATGAGTATTGCTTACATCCAGTGGCCCCTTGAACCCATGATTTTTTCTCTTTTTTAGCCCCTGAGTCTTGCAACAGAACTGAATGCTGAGCGCCAGGAAGGATCCACTAGAAAATGGACTGGCTTCCCCTCTACCTTGAGGGTTTCCCTGGGCTCGGGGAGGGGAACTGAACCCCGTTCTCCCTAATCGCTGTCATTGTTTAAGGTCAGGACCCTGGTCCCTGTGGCTCGAGAATTCAGCTGCTTCTTCTTCCTTTTGGGGCAATCCCTCCTCCAGTGTCCCGTCTCCTTGCAGTAGGCACACTGGTCCTTAGACAAAGGGCCCTTACGGTTGCCAGGAACTCTCTCCCTTTCAGTACGACTTTCCTGAACTACGGTGGCCAGAATTTTAGTCAATTTTTTATCCTGCCTCTTGTCTCTCTTTCTCTCTCTCATCTCCTGTTCTGTTTCCTCTCTTCTTTTTCTTCTTCTGTTTCTCAACTATAGAAAACTTTCTCTGCCACTTGCACTAAATCCTTCAATGACTTATCCTGCAGACCTTCTAATTTCTGAAGTTTCCTACGAATATCTCTAGCTGACTGATCTATGAAAGATACAGCTACTGTTGCCTTGTGCTCATCTGAAGCAGGGTCATAGGGAGTAAACCGGCGGAATGCTTCCATCAGCCGTTCTAAGTAGGCTGCAGGAGATTTCTCCGGCCCCTGGACCACCTCTCTTACCTTAGTCAAATTGGTGGGTCTTCGAGCAGCCCCACGGAGACCCGCCATTAGAGTCTGGCGGTGGGCCTTCAAGTGCTGCCCACCCTCTGGTGTATTGTAATTCCAAGTTAGGACATGAGAGAGGAAAACCATTATTAATCTCATTGGGGAGAACTGTAGGCCTCCCATCCGCCCCCGGGACATTCTTTCTTGCTTCTAGAAGGACACGTCCCCTCTCCTCGGTAGTCAGGAGTGTCTGTAAAAGCTGTTGGCAATCATCCCAAGTGGGCTGGTGAGAGAAAAGGACATATTCAAACAAGTCAGTTAAGGCTTGGGGGTTCTCAGAAAAAGGGGGATTGTGGGCCTTCCAGTTGTAGAGATCAGCTGAGGAAAAAGGCCAGTACTGAAGAGGGTGTTCCCCGTCCCCATCTGGGAATCCATAGGCTCGCAACAGGAGAGCTACCGAGTCCGGCTGAGTTGCTCTGCGGCTTTGTGTTCCAGTTGCTGGGCCCCCTTCGTTCTGAGGGTCCGTTGGTGATTGCAGCGGGACCTCTGGCGGTGTTTGCGGTGGCAGTGCTGAGGGACCGACAGCTCCTGGTGAAGGCCCTATAAGGGGACTAGAAAAACTGCATGCTAGCCCCGCCCTAGGCCCCGAGGGAGGACTGACAACCTCTGGGAGACTGACAGGGGAAACGGTCAGAGGTCTGGCAGGGAACTGGCAGGGGTAGGGGCCATGGCTGGCGGATAAGGGGGCGGGAGGTCAAAAAGGAGGAGGTCTACTTCTTTTTCTCCTCTTCCTTAACGGCACAAACAGTTGTCGACGGAGTCTCTGTGGGGAGAACAAAGGGGCGCACGCAGGGGGGTGGATGGCGAACAATATCCTCCCAGGTTAGGACATAGGGTACCTGATCAGGATGCCCCCCCTCCGCTTGGAGGGCCTTAGCCTTAACAGCAAGAATCGTGTCAAGGTGAAAGGTGCCCTCCGGTGGCCATCCAATCTGAAAAGCAGGCCATTCCGAGGAGCAAAAGGCTTGCCACTTCGCTTTTCTAGCTTCCACTGAGAGGTTATGTGCCCTATATCTCACTTCTGAGAAATGGTCAAGGGTGAGGGATAAGAGTGTAGTCACCGTCTGTCCCATAATGAAATCGTCCGTCAGAAAAGTCAGAGAGGAGGCTGGAGAGATGGCTCAGAGGTCAAGAGCACTGACTGCACTTCCAGACGACCTGAGTTCAATTCCCAGCACCCACATGGCAGCTCACAACTGTCTATAACTCCTCACACAGACATATACACAGTCAAACACCAAACATAAAATAAATTTAAAAAAAGGAAGAAAAGTCAGAGAGGGAACAACAACAGAGACATATAAAACCAGGCAAGCAGTCAGACAAGGACGCCCTTGCGGGTGATACCACAGTGCCCTAACGGAACGGCTCCCCGGCCGTTCTCTACGAAAATCAGACTCAGACGGGAGGAGGACCGTCTCCGATCCAACCTCTCAGCAGATGGAACTTGGAGCATCCTACAGTTTCCTGCCACGCAATATTCTGACTCGTTCCGTCAATCGCAATGGCCTAATCAAACAACCAGGATGGTTCAGACAGGCGCCTAACCAGAACAAAACAGAATCTGCAGAAACCTGAAATCTAACAAACAAAATGACTGACCTGTTTCAGCCTGACCTCCGAGCCCGGTCTGTGAGAGTGGGGGAAGGGCCACGCCGGTTTCCCGGCAGACCACCACAAGCAAAACCTGCATTCCCGATGCAGGGACTCCAAACCGCTCCCTCCCCAAAGAGACTCACAGACCGCGGTTCGGTGCAAAAGCAAGAGGCAGTTTATTCCGATCGCGATGGGGGTGGCCCCTTCAAGGCAGGAGACGACCCCAAGCATACAAAGCACCGAGTTTTCATACCTAAAACTAAGGCCACACATGTATCTTTACATTGACCAGTCAGCAGAAAGACAGCACTTTTGCAGCTGGCAGCTTACAGCTTCAAGGACAGTCCTCCCATCTCCCGGTTCTGCAGCTGGCAGCTTACAGCTTCTTCCAAGGGCAGTCCTCCCATCTCCCGGTTCTGCAGCTGGCAGCTTACAGCTTCTTCCAAGGGCAGTCCTCCCCGCCCCAGGTTTCTTATCTTAAAATAAGCTCATCCTGTCTTCTGAGGAGGGCCATCTGGTCTGGCCTCTACTCAAGATTTAGTAGCCCTAATTGACTGTTCTTCTTTCTTAGCTGGCCCTTATTCAAGGTCCAGTTGTTTTTCTTTCTAGTCTGGGATGGTCCCATTTCTCACTGTGTCCAAGTGGAGCTCAGCCCATTTTCATCTGTGACCTGGTCACTCCTCAGCTCTGTCACCTCCTGGCTCTGTTTCCTTCATCCCTGTGAACCACATGCTGAGATCTGTGATCACAGGACACAGGGATGGCCAGAGCCTTGTCCTGTCACAGGATTACAAGCCCCAGGGCTGTAGTCTTCCAGGTTTATTTCTTGTGTTTTTAGTTTGTATGGAGGACTAAGCCTGTCCTTGTTCCTTGTTGATGCCTGTCTCATTGTCCTTTGGGATGCTCAAGTGTGACAGCAGTAGGAGGTGTTTTTCCTGTTCTTGTCCCCACCAGACTTCACAAGGCCCCTTTTCTCTGGAGACTGTGGGCTGAGGAGATGAACTTCAGTCTCCTGATCTCCTGCCTCCTTCCAGGCGCCTCCCTGGAGTTTCTCTCCATCTTTCCCATCTCTCAGCATCTAACCCCAGATTGTAGGATCCACAGAGAGGAGAGATCCACAGGATCTCAGCTCAGATCTGGTCCTGTTGGATCTGTGTTCTGCCTGATGATACCTCTCCTTCCCTGGCTCTGGGAATCCTGGTGCTGTGGTGCTCATTTTAAAACTTTCTTTATTTGATGTATTTAAGCCTTTCCCTCCTTTCTACCAACCTCCAACCCTAGGTAGGAGAGAGAAAGTTAGTGTAGAGAGGGATCTCCATGAAGCAGGATGGACCATGAGCACATGTTCAAGAGAATTCCCCCTGAGGACAGATAGCCACAGCAGAAATGGCCCTGGCAGGACTAATTGGCAAGTCACAGTGGGCACACAGCTGGGAAATAGCAAAGTGGCACAGACAGTTAATATCTGCCCAGCTCTGGTGCTTTAAAGCTTGTTAAATAAATCTAAGAGGTCTCTGTCTCATTTATAGACAGGAGATACACCCCATCCCCTTTAAATTTATTTCTGCACAATGTGGAAATTCTGCTAAGAGAACTTTCACACACTGAAGCAAGCAGCTGAGGAGGACACTAGAGAATGGGAAGACCTGCCATGCTCACTCACAGACTGAGAGGATTAACATTAAGAATGGCGGGTCCACTGAAAGCAATCTACAGATCTAAAGCAACCAATCATAATTTCAGTGCTGCTTTTCACAGATGCAAGAGAAAAATTACAATCCATATGCAGCAGAAAGACCCTAGACAGTAGAGCAATCCTGAGCACTGGGGTTGTGCTGGAGCATGGGGGCGCACAGCTTTAGTCCTAGAAGTGAGGAGACAGAGGCAGGTG
The DNA here is from genome assembly GCF_030254825.1 of Meriones unguiculatus. Classification (NCBI taxonomy): domain Eukaryota; kingdom Metazoa; phylum Chordata; class Mammalia; order Rodentia; family Muridae; genus Meriones; species Meriones unguiculatus. The sequence goes on along the minus strand of NC_083363.1, from coordinate 1,505,118 downwards.
GATCTCTGTGAGTTCAAGAACTCACTGAAATACACAGTGAGTTCCAGGCCAGCCAGGACTACACAGTGAGACCCTGTCTCAGAACAGCAACAGCAAGAACATTGCTGGAATGTGTATTTGTTGGTTAGTTTTTACTATTGATACATCTTTTAGTAAAGCTTCGGTTAATTCTAAACAGCTGTATTACCAAAACACCACACAGAGACTAGGATTTATTTAGTTAACCTAGAACACAATGCTGGGCAATAGTTATTCCATTCTAAACCTCCAACCCACATAGTTTCATACCGTTCAGATTCACCCATTATACTGTAAGAATCTTGGGAGTCGTACCCTACTGGGGAAGGCCCTTGAGTTAGGCACGGAGGCTGGGATCGACGCAAACAGCAAGAGGTTTATTGAAACCAACATGTTGGGGTCTCCTGCACCATAAGGAGAGGCAAGCCTGAGGAACAAAAGCTTTGGGTTTTTATAGGCAACTTTGGAAATAGCAACAGGGCAGTTTTTCATTGGTGGATATTTTGGTGTCTGGCTACGTGCTTGGAACATTCCAGTAGGAGCCCTGGCCAGTGTGTTCAGGGTCAAGCCGCCTGCTTTGCAGTTTCTCCAAGGACTGCCTGGCCCCACCTGTGTTCTTGGGGCTTTCCCAGCAACTGTCTGTGAGTTTTGAGTCCCTGTGGGGGTGTGCAGCAGAGGGAAGAGGCTGTACTCTACACTTGGCAATTACTGGAAAGTTCCCAGTTTCCCCAGTTTTCTTGGTTGTTCTCAAGCTAGATCCTTTCAATACTTGCTTTTAGTGATACCTTAGGGTCCCATTCATTTCTCCACGTGGTTCCAAGACCTCTCTTCCAGCCTCTGCTCTCCCAGCTTCTCTCCTGCAGCTACTCCTCTGCCTCCCACTCCTTCCTGTTCTCCTCTTCCTCTCCTCCCACTCTGAACCAGGATGTCCCACCCTATCCTCTCCATTGCTCAACATTGTTGCTGGTTGTTTTAATTTATATTTGAGAGAACAAATGGTGGCATGTTTACACAAACTTGAGAGGTGATGCTTAGAGTAAGTATCACTATGCAGTGTCTGGATTGAAACCAGATAGTGGGGAAGAAAATTCAGCATTTGAATGAACAAGGGTAAGGTGGATACATTCCAAAAGAACATTATACCAACACTGGAAGGATCATCATATCTCATTTCAAGTACTTCATAGGTGTATCCATACAATCAGCACAAGGTTTATGTGTGTGAGTGTTCTGCCTGTGTGCGTCCATGTGCACAACATGTGTGCTAGTGCCCTAGGAGATGCAAAGATGGCCTCAGAGCCTCTGGAGTTGTGGGTGGTTGTGAGCCACCACCTATGGCCTGGGATTAGAACCCAGGTCCTCTGCAAGAGCTGAAAGCACTGTTCACCTCTAAACCAGTGGTTCCCAACCTGAGGGTCACACAGTGGAGGTCCTGCACCTCAGATGTTTAAGTTAAAATTCATAACAGCAGCAAAATTGCAGTTATGAAATAGCAACAAAATTTTGTAACTGGGGGGTCACTACAATATGAGAAACTGTATTAACGGGCCGCAGCATTAGGAAGGCTGAGGACCACAGCTCTAAACAATCTTTCCACTCCCCTGACAGCCAATTTATGCAAAAGAGCCAAGGCTAGATATTGGAGAAAAGAAAACATCTTCAACAAATGGGACTGATAAGACTCTATCTCATAATGATAAGCCCAGTCGGATTCCCTGCATCCTGGGGAACAAGGCTCTGGACAGGAAGACACGGTTTCGGCGATGAATTGACAGAGACACCTTGCAGGTTTTGGCTCTGCTGCAATTTTACTGAAGTCAAGCTGATAATTTTATAGTGATTTCACAAAAAGGCACCTTAAAGTTGGCATATTTCTCAGAACATTTAGACTTTTACCAAGAATACAAAGTTTACATTTTTTTTCAAAGTTTACATTTTAACATAGGGGAGTGCCCACAAGAAATCTTGGCCTAAAAACTTTTGATCAAAGCAGACAAAGGGGAAGAAACCTCAAATGCAGTTTCATTATTGCTAACCAATGAAGAGGAAAGTCAGGAGCTAAGTCAGATGCCTGCCAAAGTCTAAACACACCTTTGTCAACCATCCTCCCATATGTCCTGTTAAAGATTTATAATCTTCCCTAGAAACAAGGCACTGAAGGGAGGGGAAACTCCTGCCAGTTGTACTTTTCATGCTATTTTTTCCTAAGAAGGAGCCTATTATTATTATTTTTTTTACTATTCTTATAATGCCTATTGATACTGAGTCTGATTTATTACTTTTCTTAAGCTTATTCTTTTTATAATTTATTCTTATTAAAGCCTTTAATAATTTACTAATGATAAATTTCTTTATAGAGTTAGTTGTGCTGTTTCAGGGGTCACAGAGAAAGATCAAAAAACTCATTAATCCAGCGCCACAACCGCAACCGAAAAGCACAGAAATCTCAGAACACGTCTCTCTGCTAGGCGGGGGGTCTGCTAGGGACCTCCAGAGAGCATAATCCCGAAAGACACATATCTCTTAGTCTGAGTATTGCTATCTATTGATATGCTACACCAGACGCTGGAGTGGGTGTGGCAACCAATGAAGCTGGATTTTATCTCTCACTCTGCACAGAAGCACACCCAAATTTGTCAAACACTCCAGTGTAAGACCCCAAACTCAGCCTGGCTGTGGTGGTGCACACCTTTAAACCCAGGACTAGGGAGACAGAGACAGGTGGATCTCCAGAACAGCCAGGGCTACACAGAGAAAGCCTGTCTTTAAAATGAGAAAAAAAAAAAACCACAAAATCTCAGGATGCTAGAAGGAAAAGTAGAGAAAACACTTTAAAATAAAGGCAGAGGCAGGGGGATCTCTGTGAGTTTGAGGCCAGCCTGAGCTACTACACATCGAGTTCCAGGACAGTCAGAACCACAGGACAATCAGGACTACAAAGACGCCTTCTCAAAACAGAAACAGAAAAAGAAACTAAAAGAGGCAGAGAAAAGCACTTTCTATACACCCAGGAAATAAGGCCACCAATCAACAAAAGGACCCCACAGAACTCAAAGGCTTCTGTTCCAAAAAGGAAACAGTTGACAGAAAAAAGATGAGCCTAACAGGATGGGAGAAAATCTTTGCCAGCTCTACATCCGTCAGAGATTGATGTCCACAATACACAGGCACTCAGAAACAAATCACTAAGAAAGCAAACAACCAAGTCAAACAGTGGGCCATGGCCTGAACAGAAATCTCTCAAAAGAAGAATTACACACTCAGGAGGCAGAGGCAGGGGCATCTCTGTGAGTCTGAGGCCAGCCTGGTGTACACTGTATAGCAAGCAGCAGGCCAGAGCTACTGAGTGAGATGCTGTCTCAAAAAGGGTATTTCCAAAGCCAGGGGTTACTAAAAATGGTACCCACTTCCAGAGCTGAGCCATCTCCCTGTGAGCTGTCAGGCAGAGAGGCCCCAACAACAACACAGGAAACTGCCAGTGTTCTTGGCTGTCCACAAGAACCAGACAGCATGACCATGGCTGAGGACACCACATACTCTAACTACAGGACGCTGAGAAACCAAGCTGGAAGTGGGCTGGACCTGTGTCCCTGCTGAGTTCACAGGGCTAGCAGGTGCTGTGGGAACCAGGGGGAAAAGCGTCATCAGCAGTCTCCCTCCACTGTGCAGCATGGAACTCAGGAGACCAGCTTCAGACTGGCCTGCCAAGATGCCAGATGAGGAGGAAAGGCTCCCTTTCTGAGGACGGCTAGTCAGACAGTAGTGGTTGTAGCCACTGGAAAGGAGCTTGCACTCCTATGAGCACCCCCAATTAAACACGCCGGACCACAACACAAAGCAAGAAAGGCATGGAGGCGATATCCTTGTAGAAGAAGAAGTTGTGTTTCTACAAGGCTGTTAGAGAGGTCAGTGGTCATGGACAGTGCTGGCTGCTCTTCCACAGGACCAGGGTCAGTTCCCAGCTCCCACATGGAGGCCCACAACCATCAGCATCTCCATTTCTGAGGGATCCAATGCCCTCTGAGGGCCCCCCCACACATACATGCAAACAACACACACACACACACACACACATAAAACAACAAAAGAAACAGACCGAAAATCCTATCCCAGCACTCAGGAGGCAGAGGCAGTAGGATCTCTGTGAGTTTGAGACCAGCCTGGTCTACAGAACATGTTCCAGGCCATTCAGGACATGAGCCAAGAGCTCGGTGCTTGGCCATCTCATCACCGTGAACACTGCGTTTCTAACAAGCGCTGTTGATGCCCCTGCTAGCTGTCCTGAGGCCATGCTGTAAGAGCCTCTGTCCCAAGCCAGCCTGGCTGGGTCCTCACATCAGAATTTAGAGAGAGAGAGGGAGAGGAGAGGGCATAGGAGCAGGCCACACCCTGTCCATCCTGATCCCCAGCACTGACAGACACTTGGGGAGGAAGCAGGCGTGGGGTCAGAGTTGAACCAGAGGCAGAGACTCCACACTGCACAGGCCCCGCAGTGCGCAGGCGCTGTACCAGGCTAGCGGGCCTCCTGGTTGACCCTGTACTGTGGCTGCTCTCAGGGATGTGAGGAGAGGGGCTCTGGGCCTCCTCTCACCCTCAGACCTAGTGGCATGGTTTGAGGGGTATGAGCAAACTGCAGGGTTGACACAGGGTGACACAGTGACTCTGAAAATTTGGCAACTGGCTTCAGGCAGGTCCAGGTGTGCTGACTGCTCACCTTTGGTGTGCTGGAGCCGAGGGGGCACGAGAGGGCGCGCTGAGCCCGCAGAACCCGCACTCCTGCCCCAGCCACCCAGAACCCTTCCAGGTGGGGCTCTCCTGAAGGCTGGTCACATGGTCCTTTGCTAAACTGAGTTTATGTATCACGACAAGCATCTTGGGCTTTCTTTTTTAATTTATTCTATCACTTTATGGGTACGGATGTTTGGCCTTCTATGTATCTGTGTCCCTGGGAAGCCAGAATGGGATCCTGGAACTGGAGTGAACCGGCTTCCTGGTGCTGAGACTCAAACCAAAGTCTGGGACAGCAGCAAGTGCTTTCAACCACTGAGCATCTCTCCGGCCCTGTGCTTTCCTTTATTTCTCTGGGGAAGGGGTTCTGAAAAAGGACCTCCCCTTTACCCCAGGCTGGCCCAGTGCACCATGTGGTCCAGGCTAGTCTCAGACAAAAGGTGATCCTCCCACCTCAGCGTCTCGAGTGCTGAGATTGTTGGTGTGAATCTCTGAGTTCAGCTTTATGGTGCCTTTTAACCCACATGTAAAGAAAGGTGGGGAAATTAGGAAAACCCTATCAAAATGGTAGGAGGCATCTTCCCTTGAGGGATGCTAATATTCCAGGACAGTTTCTCTCATTCTGGTTCTTTTTATTACAGATTTATTTATTTATTAGTTTTTGTGCATTGGTGTTGTGGTTGCACGTAGGCCTGTGAGGGTGCCGGGTGCCCTGGAACTGGAGTTGCAGACAGTTGGGAGCTCCTTGTGGGTGCTGGGAACTGAATCCAGGTCCTCAGGAAGAGCAGCCAGTGCTCTTAACCTTCAGGCTGGGTTAGTGAGATAGACCTTTATATCTCAGCACTTGGGGGGCAGAGGCAGGTGGATCCCTGAGCGATCTAGCCTGGTCTACAAGGGGAGTTCCAGGAGAGCCAGAGCTACACAGTCAGGCCTTGTCTCAAACCCAAACACAAAATGGGTGTGTGTGTGTGTGTGTGTGTGTGTGTGCATGCTCATGTGCACACATGTAACCCAGGCTTCCTGACTTTAGTGCTGGGACACAGACATTTTCCCAGCACGAAGCTCAGCTTTTTAATGTCGTTTTATTAACAACAATGAAGGAAGAAAAACACTGATTTGGTCATAGTTTTTGTGCTTTGTTTTGTGTTTGCATGTCTTGGTGCTAAGGATTTGTCCCAAATCAATCTTAGCCTGTCCCGAGCCACATCCCAGGTTAAATTTTCACTTTTGTTGTTGTTGTTGTTCTGTTTGCTTTGTCTTTTTTGGTTTTAAAAATGGACAACTCAAAGGGCTAAAAGTCTCTCTCTCACAAACACACACACACACACACACACACACAATTTTATTTTGACCTCAAATTCATAGTCCTCCTGCCTGTTTCTAGAGTGCTGGGTTTTCAGACATGGACCACCACAGCTGGCCTCCATCACTGTCCTTCAATTCTGTTCCTTTTTTCAATGTGGAACTACTTCCCAATAACATGTGACTGAGCAAAGCAAATACAGGGAGAGTGGGGCAGCCATTGTGAGGCGGGGGACAATGACAACCTGGTGCTGCTGAGCCGGAGTGACCTTGAGCAGAATGACTTCCAGAGGAATGTGGCCTGAAGCCAGAACAGAACAAAGTGAGGGGGAAGAAAGGTGCCTGAGGAGACAGGGTGGAGGAAGCTGCCGGGCATTCCTCTTTATCTCTGGGACCTAGACAAGGGGGTTCCTGTCGACTTAGCTCCTTCAGCCTCAGAGAACTCTCCTGAAGCAGGTTTTAAAAGCTGAAAACTCCTCCAGCACTTCTAGACCTTTTGGAAAACTACTGTACTGTGGCCCAGTTTCTAACTTCCCAGGAATGTCCAGAGGGCTGGCCCTCACCTCAGGACTTGGGCCACTGTTTCTGATAGTGTGCGATGAAAACACTCAGTAGGTTTTCAGGGTTGACACTAGGCTGAGCAAGGCATCCTTCTCCTCACTCCAGAGGCAGCCAGGAAGAAAAGACAAGGGAGAAGGACCAGCCAGGCAGCTGCCATGACCCAGGCAGCTCACAGTACCCCCAGCTCAGGCACTATCAGGAGTGTGGCTGGAGGGATGGGGGTGTTGATGGAGGCAATGGTTTGGCACACAGAGACAGGGAGGAGGGAAGTTAAGGGCAGCCTGAGCATGAGGGGGTGGGGAGCTGCGATGGGGTCATAGGCATGAAACCACCAATCTGAAGTAGGTGAGATACAATGCTCAGTGCCAGGCGGCCATCACTGGGCCAGACCCTGCATCAAAGAAAGGGACAAAAAAGATGAGAAGCGAAGCCCAAGAACTAAGAAGAGCCTTGCTGAGCTGGTACCCTGCCTGGCCTTCCCCTCCTCTAGAGCAGGACACAGCTCAGTGTCTAGGGTGCACTCTCTTTGTGAGGTGCCTGTGGAGACACACAAAGGATCACAAAGGATTCTGGGATCTTCCAAAGGGATCTGGTTTCTAATATCCCTTTTTGTTTTTATTTTTTTATGGTGGAAAAGTAATATATTTAGAATTAACCAGCTGGACTCAGTTTAGATGACCCGGATCATGTTGGCAACATCCAGAGCATCATAATCAGGAGCCAACGGAACATAGGCCTTCTGCTCTCCATCAGGCCTTGACCGTGTTGACTTTGGCCACATCCGTGTCATAGCTTGCTCACGGCCTGCTTAATCTGGTGCTTGTTGGCCCTGACATCCCCATAAACACAGTGTCTTGCTGTCCTCTATCTTCTTCATGGCTGACTCAGTGGTCGAGGGGAATTGGATGATGGCACAGTGGTCAAGCTTGTTTCTCCTGGGTGCGTGCTCTCCAGGGTATTTAGGCGGCCTGTGGAGCCGCAGGGTCTTGGGCCACTGGAAGGTGGGTGACTGTGAAGTGGGGTCTTCTTTTTGGGGCTGTGGACGCCTTTCAGCACCAACTTCTTAGCTTTCAAGGCCTCTGCTTTGGCTTCGGCTTTGGGAGCGGCAGGTGCTTCCTTCTTTGATTTCTACACCATCTTGGTGAAAGCCCCCCTTTCCTTCTTTACGACAGTGATACAACACCTAAAATGTAACATTTTTTTTTCGGTGGGATTATTTTCTCTGTCTATTTTTGGTGCAGGGGATTGAACCCAGGACCTTCCACACTCCAGGCTTTGTTCCAATTTGTCTTAGAACTACCTCCAAAGCCCTAGAGGAGTGAGGTGCTGGGGAGATAGGTCCACAGCTGACAGCACTCTTGCCAAGGACCTAAGTGCAGTTCCCAGTGACCGCTGGGCAGCACATAGCTGCCAGGAACCTCAGCTCCAGGGGATCCGCTGCCCTCCTCCGGCCTCCTCAGGCACCTGTAGGTGTAAGGTACCAACACACAGGAACATATGCACAGGCACACACACACACACACACACACACACACACACATAAAATAAATACATTTTAAAAATGTTTTTCAATTCTCCACATTATAGACGCAAATGTAGGCAGATCTCTGAGTGTGAGACCAGCATGGTGCATATCGCCAGCCAGTTCCAGGGCCACATAGTGAGAGACTGTCTCAACACCAACAAATGTCCTCCTGACCAAATTCTCTCATCTTCTGAGGAATGGGCAAGACCTTTTCAGAAAGTAGAAACCTCTTGGAGTGAATTCTGCTCCTCAGTATTGCCAGGACACTTGCTCTGAGCAGGGAACTCTGAGCCCCGCCCCCATCTGAGCAGATGAGCTTCACATTGACCATCTGGGCTGTCCCCAGCCTCATCCGGGGTGTGGCTAGGGAAGCTAAGGTTGATCTGGTCACCTGCCTGAGGTGGAGATAAGGCGCTTCAGCCTGTCTCCCAGGCCTCTTTAGCAGCTCAGATGGCCGGCCTAACGCCTGTGGCTGACAAAAATGCAGCCCTCCTGGAAGCAAGGAGGCAATAAAGGAGCCCATGGTCCCTGAAACTGCTTCTACCAAGTGTGACCTCACACCATGCAGAAAAATACCCTGGAGAGGGGGCCGGAGAGATGGCTCAGTGGTTAAAGGCACTGTCTGCTCTTCCAAAGGTCCTGGGTTCCACTCCCAGCACCCACATGGCAGCTCACAACTGTCTGTAACTCTACTTCCAAGGGAGCTGACACCTTTACACCTTCACAAAATGAAAATTAAGTAAATACTATGAGTCATCCTGAACCAGCAACCCACCAAGATACTCTATCCTTCCTCTTTTTTTTCTTTAAGATGTATTTATTCATTTCTAATAATTTATTTGATTTTATTTTATGTATATTGGCATGAGGGTGTCAGACCACCTAGAACTGCTCAGGGACAGCTGTGAGCTGCCATGTGGCTGCTGGGACTTGAACCCAGGTCTCTGGAAGAGCAGACGGCGCTCCTAACCACTGAGCCATCTCTCCGGCCCTATTTGCTTATTTATTCATTGGGTTTTGAGACAGGGTTCCTGTTAGGACCAACTCATTAATTGGTCCTAACAATAGATTTTATATGAAAGAGGATTTTTAGATGGAGATGAAGAGAGAGGGAGAGCAAGAGGGAGAGATGATGGGTGGGAAAAGAGAGAGGGGCGCCCTGACAGAGAAAGGGGAGATGGCGAGAAGCCAAGAGGGCAAGAGAGGCTGAGACAGAGCAAGAGCAAACAAGAGGGGGACACCATGGCCAGCCTTTAAGGAGCAACCACAGCTTCCAGATGCTGTGCTGCTGGGTCCCGAAGGCCTCCACCAGGTCAGCAGAGATAGATGCTCTAGACGCCTGGCACTCAGGCTGACCCTCAGCCCTGGGCAGAAGCTAAGCCAGGGACCGCTGGACACAGGGGTGTAGTGTTCACTGTCTCTACTTTCTCCAGTTCTGCGGAGTCCCGACCAGGCCGCAGCAGAGCCAGCCTCACAGCAGACGCCTGAGCTCTGGGGGACCTAAGGCCAGTGAACCACAGCTGGAAACAGTGGTCCCCATCACCAGGCACTAATGAGTTCCGGCTCAGCTGTGCTCAGCTGTGCAGACCATTTGCCCAGCTGGGGAGCAATCCCCTCCCGTGTTCTCTGACCTTTATAGGGCACTGTGAGCCTTCCTAAGCCCACAGAGTGAGGCGGTAAGACGGGGTCCCTCAGAGGCTGGCTGCCCAACCCTCCGACTTATTTGATTTTGTGGGTTTGGTTGTTTTAGGGGGGCTCTTGCTGTAGGCCCGGGAGATTGTCCTGGTAGCTGCTGAGTCTCCGTCATTTTTAATAGATTCTGGAGCTGCTTGGTCTGCAGGTGGACAGAGCCTGGTCACTGTGGGGTCCGTGAGGGGCTTGAAGGCCTCTGCTTAAGGACAGCTTCTCTCCCTGTGTCCCCAACTGCTTGTTGTTGCCACTGTATGCCCGGAAGTGGCTTTTCTCCTAGAAAACTCCAGGGTGCGACTTCTGAAGAGAAGAGGCAGAGGAAGGGTGGAGAATGATGATGAGTTTGGCCTGTGTTTCTGTCCTGGTGTCCAGACAGCTTCTGGGGGAGAACGCGGAGACACCATGACACCCAGCGCTCTGTCCCCAGTTTCACTTCTGCTCCTAACCTTGTCAGGTCCTTCTGCCCGGACACTGATGACGCACAGGCGCTCCTCTCCCCCATTGGGTGGCGACATCCTGGGGAGCCAATCAGCGTCGCCGTGGGAACCGGTTATAAAGTCCACGCAGCCCGCAGGGCTCAGGCGCGCGGGATCCAGATGGGTGCGATCGCGCCGCGCACGCTGCTCCTGCTGCTGGCGGCCGCCCTGGCCCCGACCCAGACCCGCGCGGGTGAGTGCGGGGTCGGAGGGAAACGGGCTCTGCGGGGAGGGCGGGGCGGCCCCGTGGAAGCCGCGTGTCCGCGACCCCCGGACCCTCCGCCGTCCCCACGCGCGTCCCGAGCCCCGCGCTGCTCCCCTCCCGGCCCGCGCACCCGCCGGGGTCCCGGGAGGAGGTCGGGGTCTCACCGCGCGCCACCCCCAGGCTCACACTCGCTGCGGTATTTCTCCACCATCGTGTCCTGGCCCGGCCTCGGGGAGCCCCGGTACGTGGAAGTCGGCTACGTGGACGACACGGAGTTCGTGCGCTTCGACAGCGCCGCGGAGACGCCGAGATACGAGCCGCGCGCGGCGTGGATGGAGCGGGAGGGGCCGGAGTACTGGGAGAGGGAGACGCGGGGAGCCAAGAGCAGCGAGCAGATTTTCCGAGTGAACCTGAGGACCCTGCTCGGCTACTACAACCAGAGCGAGGGCGGTGAGTGACCCCGGGTCAGAGGTCACAACCCCTGCATGCCCGGACACGGGGGCCCGGAGATGTCTCGGGACCAAGTCCGAGGTTCGGGAGGAGACGCGCGACCCGGGACCGGTTTCCCTTTCGGTTTAGAGGAGTCCGCGGGTGGGCGGGGCCGCGGGTGATCACGTGGGGAAGATGGGCAGAACTGACCTCAGGGTCCTGCAGGCTCTCACACCATCCAGAGTATGCAAGGCTGTCACGTGGGACCGGACTGGCACCTCCTCCGTGGGTTCCATCAGGTCGCCTACGATGGTAAAGATTACTTCTCCCTGAACGAGGACATGAGGTCGTGGACAGCGATGGACACATCGGCACTGATCACCAAGCACAAGTGGGAGGAGGCTGGTCTAGCAGACATATACAGGGCTTACCTGGAGGGCACGTGCCTGGAGTGGCTCCGCAGATACCTGGAGCACGGGAAGGACACGCTGCTGCGCACAGGTGCAAGCCGCGGGCATCTCCTCCTCTCCCTCGGGCTGGGCTCAGTCCTGAGGAAGGAGAACCCTCCGCTGGGTCACGCCCCTGTCTCTGAGGGAACCGGGTCCCTGGGTCTCCTGATCCCCATCGCGGTGACTGCACTGACTCCAGGGCTCCCCTTCTCCCTGACAGTTCCCAGTCTGTCTCCAGGGGAGGAGAGAGGGTCCCCACATGACAACAGGGGCCCCTTCAGCCTGCAGCCCGCTGTCAGCCATGGCCTCTCCCAGGCCGGGGTCTCTGCCCACACCCACTGTCTGTGGAACTGACTCCTGTCCTGCTGAGTGTGTCAGCCTTACACTTCAGGACCGGAAGTCTGCTTTACCTGGTGGGAGACATGGACTCCCCTACCCTAGGCCGGCTCCCCCAGTTTCTAGTTCTTTCCAAACAGTACCTTCTCCCAGATGCCTGTGTGTGAGGGGGAGGGGTTGAGTCCCTTCCACACCCCAATTCTATCTGTTCCTAGAATGGTCACAGGAGCACTTAGAGGTTGATGAATGCTAAATAGTAGAATTTTTTCTTTTTCTGTTTATTCCTTTTCCTTTTCTCTCTTTTTGCTTTTTGTGTGTTTGTCTTTTGAAGGTATTTTGCTCTTAGTTTTTCCTCCTCACTTGTTGATACTGTTTCTCCACCCTTGTGTTATCATTTGTATCACTCAGAAGCCTTTGTCCTTTAAGGTAACATTGTTTCCTGCAGAATTCACCCTCCAGCTCTTCCTGCTCCTCCTCTGCCCCAACAAGCTACATTGCTCCCCTAGGGAATCAGGGATTGACCTTTCTCAGAGGCAGGGTCTTCTGCAGTGGAGGACTGGAGTGACAGGGAAGGTCCCCTCACCCTGTGAGCCTTTGTGCTCCAGTGAGTGTTGCACTGGGGTCCACAGCACACTCAGGGATCCTGTGTGACACACCTTGTATCTTGTCCCCCAGAGGCAGGGGCTGGGAGCCATTTTCTGTACCTGAGGGTCAGAGCTTGACCACATTTCTGCTACACACTTTGTGGTGGCTGCTCACAAGTGATAGTTTAATGCTGGTCAGCAAGATGACCACGGGGCTGTGCCTCAATGGTGGCAGCACTAGTTGGTGGCACCCTTCCTGTAGCCCTGCCCCTAATTCCTTACTGTGATATGAAGTTAAACAGATACTGTGTTAATTGTTTTCTGTTCCTTCTTCCGTTCTTTTACTACCTGTCTTATGCTCTAGAACTCCTCATCAGGAAGACCCTGTTGACCTGCTGGCTCATGTGGATTGTCTCTTAGCTTCGGATTCTCCCCAGGAAATGTGCAGTTCTGTGCTGAGGGGACAGCTCTGCCTGCAGGTCCCTAGTGTGTTGACAGTTGACGTGTTCAAACAGACACATAGGGCGTTGTCATTGGTTTAACTTTGTGCAGATTTCACTCTACCTTGTCAATTGTGGATTAAAAAAAAAACCAAACATTCATTTGTTTTATGTATGAGTGCTCTATCTGGATGTACACTTTCATGCCAGTAGAGGGCACTAGATCCCAGAGTAGGTGATTGTGAACTACAATCTATTTGCTGGGAATTGAACTCAGGACCTCTGGAAGAGCAGACAGAGCTCTTAACCTCTGAGCCATCTCCAGCCCCTTAATTTGTGAATATTTTTAAATCTTCTGCACAGATCCCCCAAAGGCACATGTGACCCTTCACCCCAGACCTCAAGGTGACGTCACCTTGAGGTGCTGGGCCCTGGGCTTCTACCCTGCGGACATCAGCCTGACCTGGCAGTTGGATGGGGAGGACCTGACCCAGGACATGGAGCTTGTGGACACCAGGCCTTCAGGGGATGGAACCTTCCAGAAGTGGGCAGCTGTAGTGGTGCCTCCTGGGAAGGAGCAGCATTACACATGCCATGTGCAGCATGAGGGTCTGCCTGAGCCCCTCACCCTGAGATGGGGTAAGGAGGGTGTGGGAGGAGAGCTGGGGTCAGGAGAGCTGGAGCCTTGTGCAGACCCTGAGCAGGTCAGGGCTGAGAGCTGGGGTCATGAGCCTCACCTTCCCTTCCTGCCCTTCTCTTCCCAGAGCCTCCTCAGCCCACTGTCCCCATCATGGCAGTCATTGCTGCTCTGGTTGTCCTTGGAGCTGTGGTCATCATTGGAGTTGCGGTGGCTGTTGTGAGGAAGAGGAGGAGAAACAGGTAGGAGAGGGCAGGGTCTGGGTTTTCTCTCAGCACATTTAGAAGTGTGCTCTGCTCACTAATGGAAACACATCTACACTCTCATTGCTTCTGTCTCTAATGGGGTCTGCTGTCAGTTCTGGAAATGTCCTAGGGCTGGGATCTTCCCTAGTCTCTCACAGCTTTTCTTCTCACAGGTGGAAAAGGAGGGAACTATGCTCCAGCTCCAGGTAAGTGTGGGGTCAGGATTGTCCCTGAGGCCCTTGGGGTTGAAGCTGGACATGATAGGAAGCTCAGCCAGACCATAATAGCCCCTTTACAAAAATCTTGGCGCTGTATTTGTACCTTGTAATAAAATCTTTCTTTCTTTTCCTTTCTTTTTTTCCCTAGGGAGGGACAGCGCCCAGAGCTCTGATGTGTCTCTCCCAAAATGTAAAGGTGACACTCTGGGATCTGATTTGGGGAGGGGCAAAGTGGACATGACTGAGATTCAGGGACTCCTGGAATCTCCTTTGAGTGAGGGGTAGTTTGTTGGATGTTGTCTTCAGACTGACTGTTCATGACTTGCTTTCTCTAGCATGAAGACAGCTGCCTGAGTGGACAGTGACAGATGGTATTTTCAGGTTCATCCTGTGACCGTCCAGAGTCCTCAGTTCTCTTTAGTCTATGGTGTCTCAAGTTCCCTGTGATCCTATGGGCTCAGCAGGAAGAACTGGACAGCCCAGCCCACCCCTGCACACCACCACCCTCTCCCTGCACTGCCCTGTCTTCCCTTCTACAGCCAACCTTCCTGGTCCAGACAGGCAGGAGGGGACATCTCCATCCTGTCAGCTCTTTGCTGCCCTGAGCTGCAGCTGCTCACTTCCCCACTGAAAATAAGAATCTGAATATGAACTTGATTGTTCGTGTCCTTGATCTGATAGGTTGATTGGCAGGAAAATGAAAGAATTGAGAATATTAGAGTTTTATGCAGAAAATACATGGCAGATGGAGAACCTTCCAGAGTCTGTGTCATTGTGCTGTTGTACCTGGTGGGACAGGATGAGGCTGTGGGAGCTGAGTGTGAACAGGGCTGTGTCCAGGTGGAGCTCAGTCCATTGTCATCTGTGACCTGGTCACTCCTCAGCTCTGTCACCTCCTGGCTCTGTTCCCTTCATCCCTGTGAACCACGTGCTGAGATCTGTGATCACAGGACACAGGGATGGTCAGAGCCTTGTTCTGTCCCAGAGTTATGGGCCCCAGGGCTGTGGTCCTGGCTGGGGCTCTTCATGTTGTCTTCCCTGTTTATTTCTTGTGTTTTTAGTTTGTATGGAGAACTAGGCCTGTCCTTGTTCTTGCGAGTGGTGTCTGTCTCATTGTCCTTTGGGATACCCAAGTGTGACAGCAGTAGGAGGTGTTTTTCCTGTTCTTGTCCCCACAGACAGCACAGGGCCCTTTACTCTGGAGACTGTGGGCTGAGATGAACTTCAGTCCTGAGCTCCTGTCTTGTTCCAGATGCCTCCCTGGAGGTTCTCTTCGTCTTTCCCATCTCTCAGCATCTAACCCCAGATTGTAGGATCCACAGAGAGGAGAGATCCACAGGGTCTCAGCTCAGATCTGGTCCTGTTGGATCTGTGTTCTGTCTGATGACCCCTCTCCTTCCCTGGCTCTGGGAATCCTGGTGCTATAGTGCTCATGTTAAAAAATTCTTTATTTGGGGTATTTAAGCCTCTCCCTCCTTTCCACCAATGCCCCAAAACTAGATAGGAGAAAGAAGGTTAGTGGGGGTAGTGGGTCTCCATGGAGCAGGATGGACCATTAGCACATGACCAAGAGAATTCCCCCTGAGGACAGATAGCCACAGCAGAAACAGCCGTGGCAGGACTAATTGGCAAAGTGACATTTGGCACATGGCTGAGAAATGGCAAAGTGGCACAGACAGTTAATATCTGCCCAGCTCTGGTGCTTCAAAGCTTATTAAATAAAGCTAAGAGGTCTCTGTCTCATTTATAGACAGGAGAAAAACACCCCATCCCCTTTAAATTTATTTCTGCACAATGTGGAAATTCTGCTAAGAGAACTTTCACACACTGAAGCAAGCAGTTGAGGAGGACACTAGAGAATGGGAAGACATGCCATGCTCACTCAGAGGCTGAGAGAATTAACATTAGGAATGACAGGTCCACCGAAAGCAATCTGCAGGTCTAAAGCAACTGATCAGAATTTCAGTGCTGTTTTTCACAGATACAAGGGAAAAATTAAAATCCATAAGCAGCAGAAAGACCCTAGACAGTAGAGCAATCCTGAGCTCTGGGGTTGTGCTGGAGCATGGGGGCGCACAGCTTTAGTCCTAGCAGTGAGGACACAGAGGCAGGTGGATCTCTTTGAGCCCTAGGTCAATCTGGTCCACACAGTGAGTTCCAGGCCAGCCAGGACTACACAGTGAGACCCTGTCTCAGAACAGCAACAACAACCAAACAACAAGAACATTGCTGGAAGGATCATCATATCTCATTTCAAGTCATACTTCACAGGCGTAGCCATACAACCAGCATGGCACCCACACACAAGGTTTATGTGTGTGAGTGTTCTGCCTGCGTGTGTTTGTGTGTACAACATGTGTGCTAGTGCCCTAGGAGATACAAAGATGGCCTCAGAACCTCTGGAGTTGTAGGTGGTTGTGAGCCACCACCTATGAGCTGGGATTAGAACCTAGGTCCTTTGACAGCTATAAGCACTCTCACCTCCAAACCAGTGGTTCTCAACCTGAGGGTCACATAGTGGAGGTCCTGCACCCCAGATATTTAAGTTAAAATTTATAAGAGCAGCAAAATTACAGTTATGAAATAGCAACAGAATCATTTTGTAATTGGGGGGTCACCATAATATGAGAAACTGTATTAACAGGTCACAGCATTAGGAAGGCTGAGGACCACGGCTCTAAACAATCTTTCCACTCCCCAGACAGCCAATTTATGCAAAAGAGCCAAGGCTAGATATTGGAGGAAAGAAAACATCTTCAAGAAATGGTGCTGATAATGTGCTATTTCATGATGAAGAATGAATCTCGATTTTATCTCTCTGCACACAGACCAGCCCCAAGTGTGTTAAGCACTCCAGTGTAAGACCCCAAACTCAGCCTGGCTGTGGTGGTACACATCTTTAAGCCCAGGATGAGGGAGGCAGAGACAGGTGAATCTCCAGAAGAGCCAGGAACACACAGAGAAAGTCTGTCTTTAAAATGAGAAAAACCGGAAACTCTCAGGATGCTAGAAGGGAAAGTAGAGAAAACACTTTTTAAAAAGGCAGAGGCAGGGGCATCTCTGTGAGTTTAAGGCTAGCCTGATCTACGTATGGAGTTCCAGGACAGTCAGGAGCACAGGACAATCAAAACTACATAGACTCCATCTCAAAACAGAAACAGAAACTGAAATTCAGAAGCAGAGCAAAGCACTTTCTAGTCACCTAGGAAATAAGACAACAAAGGGACAACATGGAACTCAAAAGCTTCTACTTCCTTCACAGGTTGATATCCAGAATACTCAGGCACTAAAGGAAAGCACTAAGAAAGCAAACAACCCAGTGAAACAGTGGACCATGACACTGAACAGAAATCTCTCAAAAGAATTACACACTCAGGAGGCTGAGGCAGGGGCATCTCAGTGTCTGAAGCCAGCCTGCTGTACATTGTATAGCAAGCAGCAGTGAGATGCTGTCTCAAAAAGGCTATTTCCAAAACCAGGGGTTGCTAAAAATGGTACCGACTTCTAGAGCTGAGCCATTTCCCTGTGTGTTTTTAGGCAGAGAGGCCCCAACAACAACACAGGAAACTGCCAGTGTTCTGGGCTGCCCACAGGAACCAGACAGCATGACCATGGCTGAGGATACCACATACTCTAAGGGCAGGACTGTTGGTATAATGTTCTTTTGGAATGTATACACCTTACCCTTTTTCATTCAAATGCTGATTTCTTTATCCCACTATTTTCAATCCAGACATTGCGTTTTGATGCTTATTCTAAGCATCACCTGTCTCAAATTTGTGTAAACATGCCACCATTTGTTCTCTGTATTGTCAGTTAAACAACCAGCCCCAATGGGGCATCCTAGTCAGGAGGGGAGAGAGAGGAATCAAGGGGTGAGGAGGAGCAGAGAAAATCTGCAGGAGAGGTCTTGGAATCACACAGAGAGATGAATCGGACCTAAGATATGACTTAAAGTAAGTATGATGGGTGAAATCTGAATGGTAGGAAACTAGGCAGGTTTGGAGGTTTAGGGTGGAGTAATCATTGCCCAGCATTGTTGAGGTAGCCATTCCATTGGATATGAGATGGTCATGTGCATGAAAGTCCTGCTGGCTCGCTATTCTTGTTGTTATCAGCAGACACCTCCTGTTTTGCCTAGTTAAGCCTCCTGTTTTGCTCAGTTAAGCCTCCTGTTTTGCTTAGATATGTTTACTTGGAAACCTGTATAAGTAGTTGACTCTGTAATAAAGATGAAACCTTGATCGGAGCACTGTCTTGGCATCACTTCTTCATGTTCTGTCTCTTTTAATTCCCAGACCCTTGTGCCGGGGGTTACTGTTGGTGGTCGTGGGCGACTACACATTGTGCTCTAGGTTAATTAAATAAGTCCCTGTCTCTGTGTGGTAATTTGGATAAACATCTGGTTTAGGAATAACCACTGGTGAACTAAAAGATAAAGCAATAATTAATATTAATACTCAACAACAAATGGTGCCCAACTAATCTAAGCATCCACACCCTTTAAATCATGCTTTAACATAATTTGGTGGGGGGAATAAGCTCCCAGTGACACAACACATACTTAAAACCTAAAAACTCCCATGTCAATTACTGTCTCTTTAAGAGACTCTTAAACAGGCCCAGGAGGAAAATACAGCCTACCATGGGCAGACCTGAGTCTTCCATAACAAAACTGGCTGCAGCCACAGTCTAACAGGATAGGAGAAACAGTAAAACAGACTTCCTGGAGCTTGGCTGATAGACTCTTCTACTGCTTTAAGCCAGAAATAAAGGAAAGTTTAGAAATTGTGACTACGGTTACATTCATAGTTCTCAATTTAACTTTAATCATTGGATTCACCTTTTATGTCTTCTGAAAGGCAAAGGCTTTAGAAAAGATTCTGGAACACAGCAAAGAACAAGTAAAACAAGATAAAGAAAAAAATGAAGGTTGGAAACAGGACACAAAACAAGAGATACAAAAACTTGCAGAACAGAATAAAGTAGGGCAGAGGTTTTAGAAAAGATACTGGAACAGCACAAAGAACAACTAGAACAATATAAAGGAAAATAAAAGTTAGAAATGAAGCATAAAACAAGAGATTCAAGAGATTCTTGAACAATACAAACAACAGACAGGTGTGAAATATGGGTACAGACCTTAAGAGAAGAATTTAGAATACTAAGTAAAGAAAATACTCAGGCAGAGACAAAAAGATAAAAATAAAGAAAGCCAACCAAAGATGGTTAGAAAACAAACATTAGCTCATCCAGTCAGTATACAGCGAGACCAGCAGCTGATGGTCATCCACTGGATTATCATAAAGCGGAATGATGCCCCGATGAAGTGCTAGATCTGAGGAAATTCAGGGAAAGTGTCACTCATTTTGGAATGCATTCACCATGTGTAAAACAAATGCTGACTTCCTGGCCAGTCAGAAGTAGAGTAATCCCAAAGGACTGGGAGGATATGGCAAAGCCAATGTTAGAACCTGGGCCATATTTACACTGGCTTTCATGGTGGAGAGAAGAGGCTAGAGAGATAGCACACAAAAATAGAGCCAGAGGTGCTGGTGTTTCCAAGGAACAGCTGCTTGGTGATGGCCAGTATGTTGACACAGATACAAGCTTTATATAATGAAGAAACCTTGGCATTATGTCGCCTAGCAGCCTTAAATGCCTGGGACAAGGTTGAGGAATCAGGAAAAAGGCTTGAGCCATTCTCCCAGGTCATACAAGGTCCAAGTGAAACATTCACTAACTTTTTGCAAAGATTGACCTCAGCTGTGGATAGAAGTATATCAGATCCACTAGCTAGAAAAGCACTAATAGCATCTTTAGCTTTTGAAAATGCTAATACTGAATGCAAAGAGGCAATAAGGCCATTAAGAGAAAGATCTGCTCCAAAAGACGAATGTCTTAGAAACTGACATCAGACCTCATTCACCCAATGTGACCTTGATAGGAGAAGCTACCCCTAAAGACCTTGGGAAATGCCTTAATTGTGATGGGCAAGGTTGCTACCAAGGGAGTTACAAGGAAAACCAAAATCATTCAAAAAGGGAGCCTGTGCTTCCTAGACTCTGCATTGGCTTAGTGAATATAGCTCAGTCACAGACAAATGGGGTAATCCTTTCTCAAAAAACAGCCAAGTAGGTCTCTTGCAGGCCCCAATACAGGCCAGGGATACTCCTCCACAAGAAAGTTAAACACCACTGCTCTGGGAATAAACATTAAAAAATTAGACAGTGAGGCCAGAGCAGATTCTATAGATAAATCAAAAAACCAGGAAGAGAACAAAAACCAAATATATTGGCAAACCTCTATAAATGATCAAAGGCCGAAGTTAAAGATAATTTTAAATAATATTGAAATTGAAGGCATGGTGGATACTGGGGCTGATGTCACAGTTATCACTCCTAAATCCTTGCCTCCAAATTGGCCACTTCACGAGGTGGATATCCAATCCCAAGGAGTTGGAACTTTATCTAAAGTTAAACAAAGTGTCAGGTGGCTTAAATGCACAGAAGGTCAAAGAGGAAAATTAAGGCCGTATGTGGCTGAGATAGCCATAAACTTATGGGGAAGAGATCTGCTACAACAATGGAAAACCCAGATTAACCTCCCCCCAATTTCAGAGGCAAGCCAAAAAACAGCTAACACTCCTGACAAAGAAGTTAAAATTATTTAAAAATGCCATCAAAAACAGTTACAGACTGTCCAGGCTGTCCATAAACAAAATACAGCAGAGGCCATCTTTTCAACTTCACATTGGGAAGACACTGTTGATAAAACCCCACAGCCTTACCACTAAGGTGGCTGGCCGACCAACCTATTTGGATTGAACAATGGTCTATGAGTGAAGAAAAATTACTGGCACTAGAACAGCTAGTCCTGGAGCAGCTGGAAGCTCAACATAGAGAGGAGTCCAAGAGCCCTGGGAATTCTCCCGTATTTGTCATTAAAAAGAAATCTGGCAAAAGGAGGATGTTAGCAGAACTCAGAGCAATTAACAAAATTATTCAGTCAATAGGATTGTTATAATCCGGAATCCCATTGCCTTCCTTGTTAGTTAAGGAATGGCCTGTTATAGTGACTGATTTAAAGATTGCTTTTTCACAATTCCTTTACACGAACATGATAGGGAAAGGTTTGCTTTCTCAGTACCCACTTTGAACAGAAGCTGTCCAATAAAGAGATATCACTGGAGGGTCTCACCACAGAGGATGTTAAACAGTCTTACTTCATGCCAATATTTTATACAATAGCCATTGGAGATAATTCGTAAGCAATTTCCTCAATCCATAATTTGCCATATATGGATGATATTTTATTAGCTGATTCGGATACAAAAACATTAGAAAAAAATTTTTGATGAAATAAATAAGGCTTTGCCTTGTTGGGGATTACAGATTGCTCCCAAAAAAATACAAAGAGGAGATTCTATTAATTACCTAGGATACAAAATAGGTCTACAGAAAATTTGACCACAAAAAGTACAAATTAGAAAAAAAAACAATAAAGAACTCTTAATGATTTTCAAAAATTTCAGGGGGATATATAAACATTGGTTTAGCTACTAAAGAGCTAAGTAACTTATTTCAAATCTTACAGGGTGATAAGGACTTAAATAGTCCAAGAACATTATCAACTAAAGCTGAAAAGGAACTGACTCTAAAAGATAGGAATTACAAGATGCACATATAGGGGGCTGGAGAGATGGCTCAGAGGTTAAGAGCCCTAAGAGCCCTGACTGCTCTTCTGAAGGTCCTGAGTTCAATTTCCACCAACCACATGGTGGCTCATAGCCATGTGGCTCTACAATGAGTTCTGGTGCATAAGGAGATCTGATGTATACATAATAAATGAAAAAAAAATTTTAAGATGCATATATAGACCCTATTGATCCAAAGATGCCTGTATTTTGGTTATCTTGCCTTCTACTCATTCTCTCACAGGAGCTCTTATGCAGAGGGAGGACTTTGTCTTAGAATGAATATTTTTAGCACACAAACACAATAAAAAATTAAAAACCTATATAGAAAAGGTTTCTGAATTGATCCTAAAAGAAAAAATGAGATTTTGTCAATTGGCTGGAGTAGATCCAGCTGAAATTGTGGTGCCCTTTACCAATGCTGAGATTGTGTCATTATGGACAGACAATAAATATTGGCAAAGAGCTTGCTGCAAAGTTTTTGGAGAAATCAACAACAGATACCCAAAAAGCAAGCGACTTCAATTTATAAAAAGAACCAATTGGAGTCTCCCTCACATAATAAAGTGAACTCCAATTTCTGGAGCTCCCACATTTTATATAGATGCCAATCAATCAAAAAGGGCAGATATAAGTCAGAAAATGTGAGTAAAGTGGTGGAGAGTCCTTATGATTCAGTTCAAAATTCAGAATTATATGCAATTCTCTTGGTGTCATCAGATTTTCAAGAATCTCTTAATATAGTCCCTGATTCTCAATATGCAGAAAGAGTTGTTCTGCATATAGAAACTGCTGATCTCAGGACATTTTGGACTTAACTTCACTGTTTCTTCAATTAGAACAAGTAATCAGAAATAGAAATAATCCATTGTATATAACACATGTCAGATCTCATATGGGTCTACCATGCCCTCTAGCACAAGGCAATGAGGAAATTGAGCAACTATTGATAGGAAGCATGTTAGAGGGCTCAGAATTTCATGAAAGACACCATGTTAACAGCAAAGGTTTAAAAAGCAACAAGCGAAAGAAATTGTGAGAAAATGTCTCACTTATTCTTTATATAGCCAAACTCCACTACCTGCAGGAAGTAACCCTAAAGGTAACCAAAGAAATGAAATTTGGCAAATGGACGTGCTTTATTTTACAGAGGTTGGTAAACTGAAATATGTGCATAATACTATAGACACATATTCGGGGTCTCAACGGGCAACAGCCTGAAGTTCTGAAAAGGCTGATTCAGTTATTACACATTTGTTAGAAGTGATGGCAGTTCTGGGTATTCCTAAACAAATTAAGACTGATAATGCTACAGCATGTGTCTCTAATAAAATGGAAGGATTTTTTACATCTTATAAGATAAAACATGTCACAGGTATACCTCACAATCCTATTGGTCATTGAAAGATCCAAACATACTTTAAGGGACAAGCTTAACAAACAGAGAGGAGTATCAAAGACCCCCAGAGATAGATTACATAATGCTTTATTGACCTTAAATTTCCTAAATGTTAATGAACAACAAACAACAGCTGTGGAGAGACAATGGGTTTTAAAAAAAACCTGCCAAATTATTTCAACCTATACATTTCAAAGATAACCTAACTTCACAAGTTGGAGAGCAGGGAATGTGTTACACTGGGGGGGAAGAGGTTTTACATATGTTTATACAGGAAAAGTGAAATTATGGGTTCCTTCAAAACTAATAAAAATCAGATATGACTGAGGAAGACCACCTAAGACCTTGGCCACAAACAAAAAGACAGAAATCACAAGACCAAACAGAACAGGTAACATAAATTGATAATCCCTTCACATGGGAACAACTCTAAAACTGACTGAGACATAAAAAATGTCTCTAGCCAAACTCCAACAAATACATGCCAGTAATTCCTTGAGTATAATATCCTCAAAATTTATTTTCCCATTCTTTTAATTGGCATAGATAAACTTGGTTTACAGTTTAGTTTCATCCTGAACATCTCACACATTTGTAATTTTAGAAGTGTATAATGCTTGTGAGAAATTATCTGTTTGTAGAACAAAAGGACTAGACACCAGAAATGCTGGATAAAACCTTCTTCCAGCATGCGGAGATACTGACACATCTGTTCCAGCATCTTCCATGTTCCAGCGTTCTGTTTGTTCCTGCCTCAGCTGCTTCAATTGCTGTTTTTCATCAAAGCCTGCTCCCAAGAGAGCTTTGAAGAAAGCTACTAATCTCAATTGAGCCAGCATTTTACACTGTTCCAAACAGGACTTGTATTAAGCCTGAAATTTCTCAACATTCAAAGACTGGACAACAAATATTAATGCTTGCTTAATTCACCATTTTTCCCAATTTTATTTGGGCTCCCAAACAGGATTTCTGCATGTTCAAAATGGCAGCTAGAAGAAATCCATAAGAATAACATCCAATTTTCCTTAATGGGGTTTGGGTAGGATTTTGGTTGTTTTCTGTGGCTATGTTTATTGTCACTGGGAGATGGTTATGAATTACTAATAATCTTATTCTGAGAGAAAACAAGGTTAGACTCAGGGATTTCTCTCTTTTCCTCTTTCTCTACCTTTCTTTCTTTGATAAGGAGAAAAGGGGTTGAAAAGAAAGAAAGGGGAATACAGGGATATCTTATAGGAATAATAAGACAAAATGTAGCTTATTGAATCTATTTGTTATTTGTTATTCTCAAATAAAGTTATTTTTAGCTCTGGTATAGGATTTTGTATATTGATGCAAAATAAGTCTATTTTTGATACACTGGTATAAGCTTTAGTATATTGATACACATTCAAGGTTACTTCCAATACTTTTAAACTGCTATTAAATACTGTTTAGGATATTAGGTAATTCAAGCTAATTGCTAGTTAATCAACTCACAGTCATGTCAGACTCTAGTCTAATTTATCACAGGAGTATGCATCCTAGGTTTAACATATATGATTTTGTAGACATATTGATTATATAAAGATAGGTAGTCTTCAAAAACTTCAGAGATCTACAGAATATGGTATTTAAAACTGTTCTACAGAATATGGCATTGTTCTTTTAAATGCCATATTCTGTAGATCTTTTAAATGGCGTTCTTTGAGCCTGAGAGGTAGGGTTGCCGCAGCTACCGCCACAGCAAAGTATTGCACGAAAGACATGACGAGGCCAGATGAGAACCCACGACCGCCCTGAGAGGGAGACACGTGCCTTCCTGAACTGTGGGTTTGAGGGTCCAGAACACGCTGAGTGACTTTAAAAAGGAATGCACACGGCAACGAGGCCGGAGGAAACCCGAGGAGATGCGTTTGGAACCGCCCGGAGCCCCGCTGCGTCTCTGGCAGGTTAGCCAGGGTGGCGGGGTTGACCTGAGCCCTGAGTCACCTGCCCGGAAATCTCTGCTTTCCCTGGAGAAGAGTCCAGAGGAGGCTTCACTCGGAATAGACTCTGCGCTGACTCCAATCTGCTGGAGGAGACAGGGCCTTCCCAGGAGACTGCGGTCTGCAGAGACCGCTTTCCCGCTCTGCGCTCTGCAAACCTGGGGGCTGAGACCCGGGCCTCTGCAGCGAATGCAGGCAGAGCAATACAGCAGTTGCTGCTCCAGAGCAAAGTCAGCTTCATTCGGATCTGCTCCAAAAAGAGGAAATGAGTCGCTCTGGCACGGTGTGGAAACGCAATAAATACCCTAAACTTAGCGGTGTCATGACACCCTTCCCTTTCGACTTCCTGAGGACGCTGTTCCAGAGCATCTTCCCACGGCCCGGCCTGGTTATCCCGGGACCCTCCGCGCCCCGCGGACTCCTCTCCCTCGGCCCCCGCGGAGCTTCCCGGGTCTCTCGGGCTCCTCGGATCAGGCTTCATCCCCGGTAGCCACAGCCTGTCCTGGTTCTAGCTGTGCAGCACCGGCTCCTCCGCCTGAGCCAGCAGCTCACAGATGGAGTAGATGTTGGGTGACCGCGTTGGCAAGGCCGCCGGCGGGGCAGAGGGGAGCGTCTTCCTCTATTTCTATTTAAATTGTCAAATAGTTGGCGGCTTCAGAGCTTCCCGGTTCCTCAGGCAGGAGCCTGGTGTGAACCAACAGCTAATTACGGGAGCCTCATCCTGCACAGGACCGAGGTACATGGGCCAGAGAGTCCTAAGTCTGCATTTAACCTGGCATTAACGTCCAGTTAACCTTGGGTTGACTTGTGTTAACCTTTCTGTTTTGTTGTCTCGTTCATCCTTTCTTTTCTTCTTCCTCTTCTTCTTCCTGTTCTTCCTCTTCTTTTTCTGCTTCCTTTTCTTCTTCCTTCACTTCTTCTTCCTCTTCTATTTCTTCTTCCTCTTATTCTTCCTCATCCTCTTGTTCTTCTTCCTCTTCCACTTCTTTCTCGTCCTCTTCCTATTCCTGTTCTTCCTCTTTTTCTTCCTCTTTTTCTTCTTCCTCTTTTTCTTTTTCCTCGTCTCTGTCTTCCTCTTCCTCTTCTTCCTGTTGCTCTTCATTTCTTCTTCCACTTCCTCATTCTCTTCCTCTTACTGTTCTTCCTCTTCCTTTTTTCCCTCTATTTCCTCTGCTTCCTCTTCCTCTTTGGCTTCTTCCTCTCCTTTGTCTTCATCTTCTTCCTTTTCCTCTTCTTGATCTTCTTCCTATTCCTCTTCTTTCTCCACTTTTTCTTTTCTTATTCTTGTGATTCTTGTTCCTCTTCACTTCCTCTCCCTCTTCCTTTTCCTCATCCTCTTTCTCTTCATCCTCTTCTTCCTCTTCTTGATCTTCTTTCTCTTCCTCTTCTGCTTCCTCTTCTTCTTTGTGATCTTCCTTTTCCAATTCCCATTCCTGTTCTTCCACTTCTTCCTCTGATTCCTCTTATTCCTCTTCCTCATCCACTTCCTCTTCTTCTTCCTCTTTTTTCTTCTTATTGTTCCTCTTCTCTTTCCTCTTCCTTTTCTGCTTCTTCCTCATCCTCTTCTTCCCCTCTTCTTTTTCTTCTTCCTCTTCTTCTTCCACAACTTGTTCTTATTACTCTTCTTCCTCTTCATCTTCCTTCTCTTCTTCCCATTCTTCCTCTTCCTCTTCCTCTCCAACCTCGTCTTCCTCTTCTTGACCGCATCCTCTTCCTCCTCCTCTTCTTCTTCCTTTTCTTCCTCTTCCACTTCATCTTCCTCTTCTTTCTCTTTCTCATCCTCTTTCTTATCCTCTTCCTCTTCTTCCTAGTCCTCTTCTTCTTTCTCTTCTTCCTCTTCTTTTTCTTCCACTTCTTCCTCTTCCTATCCTTCCACTTCTTCCTCTTTCTCTTTTTCATCCTCTTCCTCTACCTTGTCTTCCTCTTCTTTTTTCTCTTCTTCCCCTTCTTCCTCTTCCTCCTTCTTCCTCTTCCTCTTTTTCTTCTTTTTCCTCTTTCTCTTCTTCCTCCTCTTCCTATTCTTTCTTTTTTCCTTTTATTTTGCTTCCTCTTCT
This sequence comes from Meriones unguiculatus, assembly GCF_030254825.1. Classification (NCBI taxonomy): domain Eukaryota; kingdom Metazoa; phylum Chordata; class Mammalia; order Rodentia; family Muridae; genus Meriones; species Meriones unguiculatus. The sequence continues at coordinate 1,478,160 of NC_083363.1, read as the reverse complement.
TCCTTTTCCTTTTCTTCCTCTCCATCTCCTTCTTCTTGTCTTCCACTTCTTCGTCTTCTTCTTCCTTGTCCTCTTCCTCTTCTTCGTTTTCTTCCTATTCCTGTTCTTCCTCTTCCCCTTCCTCTTCTTCCTCTTTTTCTTTCTCATCCTTGTACTCTTCTATTTCTTCTACTCTGCTTCTTCTCCCTCTTTCTCTTCTTTCTCCACTTCCTCTTCCTTTTTCTCTTCCTCTACTTCCACTTCTTTCTCTTCTTCCTCTCCCCCATTCTCATCCTCTTCCTCTTCTTCTACTTCTTCCTTTTGTTCTTTCTTTTTCTCCCTTTCTTTTGCCTCTTCTTCCTCTTCCTCTTCTTCCTCTTCCTCTTCTCCTTCCACTACTTCTTCTTATTCCTCTTCTTCCTCTTTCTCTTCCTTCTCTTCTTCCTATTCTTCATCTTCCTCGTCCTCTTCCTCTCCTTCCTCCTTTTCTTCCTATTCTTTTTTCTTTTCCTTTTCTCCTCTTCCTTTTCTTCCTCTTCTTCCTCTCCCTCTACTTATTCTTTTCTGGCTCTTTCTCATCTTCCTCTTCTTTCTTTTCCTCCCCAACCTTTCCTTCCTCTTCCTCTTCCTTGGCCTCATCCTCTTCTCCCTCTTCTTTTTTCTTTTTCTTCTTTCTTTTCTTCCTCTTCTTCGTTTTCCTCTTCTCTCTATTTCTCATCCTCTTTCTTGTCCTCTTCCTCTTCTTCCTCTTAAAATTTTTGTTCTTCCTGCTCCTCTTCTTTCTCTTTCTCTTCTTCCTCTTCCTCACCACTTCTACTTCTTTCAATTCTTTCTTCTTATTCTTTTCTTCCTCCTTTTCCTCTTCTTCCTCTTCTTCCTCCACTTCCTCTTCTTCCTCTTCCTCTCCTTCCTTTTTCTTTTTCTCTACTTCCTCTTCTTGTTTTCTTCTTCTTCTTCCCTCTTTTCCTCTTCTTCTTTCTTATTGGTCTTCTTCCTTTTCCTCATCTGCTTCTTCCTCTTCTTTTTCCTCTTCTTTCTTTTTCCTCTTCTCCTGACTTTTCCTCATCCTTGTCCTCTTCCACTTTTTCCACTCCTTCCTCTTCTTCTTCTTCCTCTTCTTTTTACCCTTCTTTTTCCTCTTCCTCTTCTTCCTCTACTTTCTCTTCTTCCTCTTCCTCATTCTCATTCTCTTCCTCTTCTTCTTCTTCCTCTTCCTCTTCTTCCACTTCCTCTTTTCTGTCTTCCTCTTCTTCCTCATCTTTTCTTCCTCTTCTTTGTCTTCTTCCACTCCTACCTCTTCCTCTTCTTTCTTTTCATTCTCTTCTTCCTCTTCCTCATCCTCTTCCTCTTCTTACATCTTCCTCTTCTTTCCTTTCTTTTTCCTCTTCTGTTTCCTCTTCCTCTTCCTTTAGTCTTCCTCTTCTCCCTATATTTCTCCTTCTTTCTCTTACTCATCTTCTTCCTCTTTCTCATCTTCTTTTTCTATGTCTTTCTCTTCTTTCTTCTTAATATTCTTCCTCTTTTACTTCTTCCTCTTCTGCTTCTTCCTCTTCCTCCTTTTCTTCTTTATCTTCTTCTTCCTGTTCCTTTTCTCCCTCTTTTTCCATTTCTTTCTCTTCTTCCTCTTACTCTTCCTTATCCTGTTTCCCTTTTTCTACTTCTTCCTCTTCTTTCTTATTTTTCCTGTTCTACCTCCTTTCCTCTTCTTTCTCTTTTTTTCCTCTTCTACCTCTTCTTCCTCTTCTTCCCTTTCTTCTTCTTCCTCGTCCTTATCCTTGTCCTCTTACTCTTCTTCTATTTCTTCCTCTTCTTTTTTCTTCTTTCTTAGTCTTCCTCTTCTTCTCTCCCTTTTTCCTTTTCATCTTCTGCTTCTTCTTTCTCTTTCTTTTCTTCCTCTTCTTCTCCTTCCTCTTTTCCCTCTTTTCCTCTTCTTTCTCTTCCTCTTCCTTTTTTCCTCTTCTTTCCTATTGCTCTTCTTCTTCCTTTTCCTAGTCACCTTCTTCTTTCTCTTCCTCTTCCTCTTCTTCCTCTTCCTCTTTCTCCTCCTTGTCCACTTCCACTTCTACTTCTTCCTCTTCTTTTTCTTCTTACTCTTCCTCTTCTTCCTCTTACTTTTTCCTCTTTCTCTTCTTCCTCTTCTTTCTCTTCCACATCCTCATACTGTTCCTCTTCTTCTACTGCTTCCTCTTCTTTTATTCTTCCTCTTCTTCCACTTCCTCTTCTTCCTCATTTTCCTCCTCTTCATCTTTCTCTTCCTCATACTTGTCCTCTTCCTTTTCTTCTAGTCCTTTCTCTTAGTCTTCTTCCTTATTCTTTCTCTTCTTTTTCTCTTTGTCTTCTGTTTCTTCCTCCTCTTCCTCTTCTTCCTCCAATTTCTTTTCTTCCTCTCCTTCTGCTTCCTTTTCCTCTACTCTCTCTTCCTTTTTTTCTTAATCTTCTTTCTCTTCATCCTTTTCTTTTTATTCTTCATCATCTCTTTTCTTTCTGTTTTTCCTGTCATTCTTTCTCTTCTTCCTTTTCCTCTTCTTCCTTTTCTCCTCCTCTTCCCCTTCTTCTTCCTCTTCCTCGTCCCCTTCCTCTTCTTCTACTTCTTACTCTTGTTTTTCTTCTTTCTTCTCATTCTTCCTCTTCTGCTTCTTCCTCTTCTCTTCTTCCTCTTCTCCTCTTCCTCTTCCTTCCTCTTCTCTTCCTCTTCTTCTAGGTCTTCCTCTTCTTCTTTTTTCTTCTTCTTCCTCTTTAGCTTCTTCTTCTTCCTTTTTCCTATTCTCCCTCTTCTTTCTCTTCCTCTTCTTCCTACTCTTCTTTTTCTTCATCTTTCTCTTACTCTTTCACATCCTCTTCTTCTGCTTCTTCCTCTTCTTATTTTTCCTCTTCTTCCTCCTTTCTTCTTTTGTCTCTTCCTCTTCATTCTCTACTTCCTCTTTTTCTCTTCATTTTTTCCTCTTCTTCCTCTACTTCCTATTCTTTCTCTTCCTCTACTTCTTCGTCTTCTTCTTCCTTTTCTTTTTCCTCTTCCTCTTCTTCCTCTTCTTCCTCTTTCTCTTTTTCCTCTTATTCTTCTTTTTTCTTATTTTTCTTCTTCCTTTTCCTCTTCTGGTTCTTCTAACTCTTGCTCTTTTTCCTCTTCTGCCTCTTCTTACTCTTTTTTCGGTTCTTCCTCTTCTTCCTCTTTTTCTTCCTCATCCTTGTCCTCTTCCACTTCTACTTCTACCTCTTCTTTCTTTTTATTCTTCTTCCTCTTTTATTTCTTCTTCCTCTACTTTCTCTTCTTCCTCTTTCTGTTCCTCATCCTCATCCTCTTCTTCTTATTCTTCCTCTTCTTCTTCTTCTCCTACCTCTTCTTGCTCTTCTTCTACTTCTTCCTCTTCTTCCTCCCTTTCCTCTTTTTTCTCTTCCTCTTTTTCCTCTTCTTCCTCTTCTTTCTATTCCTCTTCATCTTCCTCTTCCTTTTTCCTCATTCTCGTCCTCTTACTCTTTTTCTACTTCTTCCTCTTCTTTCTTCTTATTCCTCCTCTTACTTTTCCTCTTCTTTTTCCTCTCCTCTTCTGTTTCTTTTTCTTCCTCTTCTTCTTCCTTTTCTTTTCTTCTTCCTCTTCTCCCTCTTTTCTTCTTTCTGTTCCTCTTCTTCCTCTTCCTCTTCTTCTACTTCTTCCTTTTCTTTCCACTTTTTTACTTCTTCTTTTTCCTCTTCCTCTTCTTTTCTTACTCTTTCTCTTCTCCCTCTTTTTCCTCTTCCTCTTCTTCATCCTCTTCCTTTTTCTCTTTTTCTACTTCTTCCTCTTCTTTCTTCTTATTCTTCCTTTTCTTCTTCCTCTTTCTCTTCATTCTCTACTTCCTCTTCTTCCCCTTCTTTCTCTTCATTCTCTTCCTCTTTTTCTTGCTCTACATCCTCTTCTTCGTCCTCTACTTCTTCCTCTTCCTTTTCTTTTTACTCTTCCTCTACTTGCTCTTTTTTCTTTTTCCTATTCTTCCTCTTCCTCATTTTTGTCCTCTTCCACTTCTACTTCTTCCTCTTCTTTCTTTTTCTTTCTTCTTATTCTTTCTCTTCTTTTTCCTTTTCCTTTTCCTCTTCCTCTTTTCCTTCTTCCTCTTCTTCCCCTTACCCTCTTCTTCCTCTACTTTCTCCTTTTCCTTTTCCTCTTCCCCATCCTCATCCTCTTCTTCTAATTCTTCTTCTTCTTCTTTCTTCTTATTGTTCCTCTTCTTTTACCCTTATTTGCTGCTGCTTCTTCCTCTTTCTCTTCCTTTTCCTTTCCTCTTCCTTGACTTCCTCTTCTTTCTTTTCTACCTCTCCTTCCTTTTTCTTCGTCATCCTCTTCTTCCTCTCTTTCCTCTTCTTTCTTTTCTTCTTCCTCTTTCCCTTTTTCTCCTTCCTCATCTTCTTCCTCTTCTTTCTTCTTATACTTCCTCTTCTTCCCCTTCTTTTTCCTCTTCATTTTCTGTTTTTTCTTCCTCTTGCTCTTCTTGGTCTTTTTCCTCTTCTTTTCTTCTTCCTATTCTTTCACTTTCTGTTCTTGCACTTTTCCTCTTCTTCCTCTTCTACCTCTTCCTCATTCTCTTCCTCTTCTCTACTTATTTCTCTTCTTTCTTCTTTTTTTCTTATTCTTTCTCTTCTTCCTCTTCTTCATCCTTGTCCTCTTAGTCTTCTTCTACTTCTTTCTTCTTCCTTTTCTTTTTCCTCTTCCTCTTCTGTGTCCTCCTCTTCCTCTTCTTTCTGTTCTTCTTCCACTTCTTTTTTTCTTTCTCTTCCACTTTTCCCTCTTTGTCTTCTTCTCTTCCTCTTCTCCCTTCTTTCTTTTCCTCATCATCACCTCTTCTTCTACTTCTTCCTTTTCTTTCTTCTTTTTCCTCTTTTCCTCTTCTTCTGCCTCCTCTTCTTTCTCCTCTTTCTCTTCTTCCTCATCCTCTTCCTCTTCTTCTACTTCTTCCTTTCCTTTCTTCTTCTTTTTTCTTCTTATATTTCCTCTTCCTCTTCTTTTTCCTCTTTTCTGCTTCTTCCTCTTCTTCTTCCTCTTCTTTTCTTCTTCCTTTTCTTCCTTTTCCTCTTCTCCCTCCTTTTTTCTTTGTTCTCTTCCTCTTCTTCTTGCTCTTCTTCCTCTTCCTTTTCCTCATCTTCATCCTCTTCTACTTTTTCCTCTTTTTCTTTCTTATTCTTCCTCTTCTTCCTCTTCCTCTTCTTTCTCCCTTTCCTCTTCTTTCTCTTTTTCTTTTTCCTCTTCTTCCTCCCTACTTCTCTCTATTCTTGCTCTTCTTCCTCTTCCTCTTCTTTCTTTTCCTCTTTTTTCTCCCTTACCTCTTCTTTCTCTTCCTCTTCTTTCTCCCTTTCCTCTTCTGTCTCTTTTTCTTCTCCTTCCTCTTCTACTTCTCTTTATTCTTGCTCTTCTTCCTCTTCCTCATCCTCTTCATCTATTTCTTCCTCTTCTCCTCTTTGTCTTATTTTTTCTCTTCCTCTTCTTCTCTCTCCTCTTCTTCTCCATCTTCCTCATCCTCTTTTTCTTCTTCTACTGCTTCCTTTTCTTCTTTCTTCTTTTTCCTCTTCCTCTTTATCTTCCTCATCCTCATTCTCTTCCTCTTCTTCTACTTCTTCTCTTCTTTTTTCTTTTATTCTTCCTCTTCCCTTTCCTCTTCTTCTTCCTTGTCCTCTTCTTCCTCTTTTTTATTTCTATTCTTCCTCTTTTTCTTCTCCTTATTCCTCTACTTCTTCTCCTTCCTCCTCTACTTCCTCTTCCTCTTCTTATTCTTTCTCTCCTTCCTCTGCCTCTTCTTACTCTTCCTTTTTATCCTCTTCCTCTTCTTTTTCTTCTTCTTCCCCTTCCTCTCCTCCTTCTTCCTCTTCCTCTTTCATTTCCTCTTACTCTTCCTCTACTTCCTCTTCTCCCTCTTCCTTTTTTCTCTTCTTCCTCCTCTTCCTCTTCTTCCTTTTGCTCTCAAACCTCTTCCTCTTCTTCCTGTTCCTTGTACTCTTTCTCTTCTTTTCTTTTTTCTTCTTCCTCTTCTTCTCCCTCTTCTTCTTCTGCTTCTTCCTCTTCCTCTTCTTCCTCTTCCTCCTTCTCTCCAAACTCTTCTTCCTCTTCCTCTTCTTCCTTTACTCCCTCTTCCTATTCTTTCTTTTCATCGTCTTTTTCCTATTCTGCTGCTTACTCTTTTTTCTCTACGTTCTCTTTCTCTTTCTGTCCTACTTCTACTTCCTCTTTATCATCCTTGTTTTCTTCATTCATTCTTTCTTATTCTTCTTCCTCTTCTTCCTCTTCATTTTTTTCATTGTATTCTTCCTTGTCCTATTTCTTCCTCTTCCTCCTCTTCCTCTCTGATCTCTTCTTCCTCATTCTTTTTCTTCTTCCTCTTCTTCTAACTTTTCCCCTTCCTCTTCTTCCCCTTCTTCTCATTCTTCCTCTTCTTTTCCTTCTTCCTCTTCTTCTTTTTTCTCTGCTTTCTCTTCTTCCTCTTTGTCTTCCTCTTCTTCCTCTACTCTTGCTTCCTCTTCCTCCTTCTCTTCATCTTTTTTGCTTCTTCTTCCTCTTCTATCTACTTCTCCTACTTCCTCTTCTTCTTCTACCTCTACTAACTGTTCTTTGTCTTTTTCCTATTCTTTCTTTTCTTCTTCCTCTTCCTTTTCTTCCCCTTCTTCCTCTTCATGTTCCTCTTCTTTCTCTTCTTCTTCCTCCTTTTCTCATTCCTCTATTTCCTCTTCTTCCTCTCCCTCTTCCTTGTGCTTGTCCTCATTCTCTTCTTCTACTTCTTCCTCTTCTTCTTTTTCTTCTTCTTCCTCATTTCTTGATTTTCTTCTTTCTTCTTCTTCCTCTTCTTCTCTTTTTCCTTCTCTTCTTCTTCCCCTTTTCCTCTTCTTTCACTTCTTTCTTTTTCCTCTTTTCCTCTTCTTTCACTTCTTTTTCTTTTTCCTTCTCCTTTTCTTCCTTTCCCTCTTCCTCTTCTTCATATTCTTCTTCCTCTTCATTTTCTTCCCCTTCTTCTTCTTCCTATTTTTCCTTTTTTTTCCTCTTTCTCCTTTTCTTCTTCTTCTTCAAAAGGTTTCTGTTAGTAATTAGGCAGCCTGATTATGCATTGTTGAGTAACCTATACTGTCATCATGTGCCCCCACCCAGGTAGACTCAGGAGCTATAAATAGCTATTAATAGCTGTGCAGGATCCTCTTATTTCTCTGTCCTGAGCTCTGTATTGAGCTATCTTGCTCTCTTGCTCTCATCCTCTCTTCCTTTTCTCTGTTGGAGTGCCCTCTCCCCTCTGCCATCTTCTATCTATCTATCTATCTATCTATCTATCTATCCCTATATTTTCCTCTCTCCATCTCCATCCAATAAACCTTTTTTATATAATATATATATAATGATGTTGTGTGCATCATCATTTCAGTTTCTCTAGCATATTAGCCCTGGTTGTCCTGGATCTCTCTTTGTAGACAGGCTGCAAGTGCTGGGATTTGAGACTCCTGGGCTGCTAGCAATTGCTCTTGAGGGTTTTCCTGCCTTCAAGGTCTTTAACTGGCAGAGACAATAAACCAGATCAAGATGCTCTTAGGCTGAATCAATACTAGGTGAGCTTTAAACTTGAGAGTCCATATCTTGATGCTGAAACTGTATTTTGTTTGGTTTTCTGAGTAAGCTCCTTGAAAATTTTCTGGCAGCTGGCAGCACAGTGCAGGACATTTGTGGCTTGGGTGCCTGGAACAGACTAGTCCACGCTGAGCGCTGATTGGCTTACTCTCTCACCTTTCTAACCACTCTGCTGGCCATCACCTCCCCTCCAGCCTTTTACCTCCTCATAGAGTCCACCTCCCAAAGAGCAAAACTTCCAGCTGCTTCAGATGTCTTAGGAATTTGTTCAGTGTTTTAAAAATATTTCTTTATTTATTATGTATACAATGTTCTGTCTCATGTACACCTGCAAGAAGACAGGCTATGGCTATGATGGCTATGAACCACCACGTGGTTGCTAGGATTTGAACTCAGGACCTTTGAAAGAGCAGACAACACTCTTAACCTGTAAACCATCCCTCCAGCCCTTGTTCAGCATCTTCTGGATGTGTAGCAGAGGACGGTGCCTATGTCCTGATGAAATGAGTGTTTCCTAGCCAGGCTCTGTGGTACACAGTTCAAATCTAGGCACTCTGGGTAGTTGGATCCACACATGGGCTGGGGATGGAAACTGGGGCCTCTGATCCCTGAGAGTCTTGCTTCAAGTGGCCTCACCCTGTCTGACCACCCACTGCAGGGTTGCAGTGGCCCCAGCAGTCTGCAGCCTCTGGGGCTGTTATCCCAATGTGCTGTGTACCCTGCGGGATGATTTAGTCTCCCTGGTCATTGTGAGGGCTGCTGTGCCCTTGGCATGGATCCTCCTCCTGGAGGCTCAGGGGTTCCTGCTCACCAGGTGATCTCTAGTTCACCTAGTTCTTCCCTGTAAATGAGGAAAAATTCCACTATTGCAAAGCACGGGCATCACCTGCTTCTCTCATGGTTATCTTTGTCTGTTTTCACCAGTTGAAAGATGTTTTCTACAAACATGTGAATAGACAAAGAAAGAAAGAAAGAAAGAAAGAAAGAAAGAAAGAAAGAAAGAAAGAAAGGGAAAAAGAGAGAAGTCCAAGTTGTCTGTCCTGTGGGCAAGTCGAGCAGGGTCTATCTGAAAGAAGGGGTGGGAGTGAAAGGGGAAGAGACATGAACAAGGAAGTCAAGACAGGGTTCTGAGCAAGACTCGTTTTTTAGGCACTCAAGCAGCTTTTTTATTTTTGTGTGTGTTCCTAAATTTTATTTATGAATTAATACAACACATTCCAGACCAATGTGTCCTAATCCTCCTCCTCCTCCTCCTCCTCCTCCTCCTCCTCCTCCTCCTCCTCCTCCTCCTCCTCCTCCTCCTCCTCCTCCTCCTCCTCATCCTGGTTAATCTGGAAGTAAGGCAATTCATAACTCTCTTTGCTGTTGGCGACAACACGCAACCAGTCTCGAAGATTTTTTTCTTCTTCAAATATTTTTTGGTGAGATATTTCAAATCCCTTTTGGAGAAAGGCACCTCAGAGGTGACAGTGATCTCACTCTTGCTCCGTTCGATGCTCACAACCCTCCGCCAAGATTCCCAGCTTTCCCATTCACCTGATTCTCTCCTGGAGGAACTGCTCAAAATTGGCAGCGTCCATGATTCCATCTTCTACAGGATGGGTGCAGTCAAGGGTGAACTTCAAAACCTGCTTCTTTTTTTGCCCCCCTTCGCCACAAGCTTTTTCACTGGCGCCATGGCGGTAGAGGAGGCGGAAAGGGAGGGGGCGCACTACGCAGGCGCGAAAAGCCCGCAGCGCACAGCCTCAAGCAGCTTTTTTAAAGCAAAAAAACACAAGCAACTTTCTCACGATAACAGCTCATCTGCTTCACTTGGCAAAGCATCTGAGGATTCACTCAAGGTTACACAAAGTTTGCTCTCTGGTTTAAAGGTTGCATGGAGTTTGTTACCTAGTTCTCAGGAGAAGAGCACTCTGCTGGAGAAGCTGCCAAGGTCAGTTTCTGAGAAACTGAACTTCAGGTTAGACCCATATCTGCCAAGGCCAGGAGGCAAAATTCCATTACCAGACCCCTTCAACCAAAGATTTGGGAACTGTGGGGATGTTGACTCTCACCTGTGTGGGTTAACAGGCTCACCAGGAAAGCGGGTAGAGGTAGGAGGGGAGGTGATAGTGAAACAGGCCCAGCAAGGGACAAGGTGCCTAGGCAGCAGGGAAAACAGAAACTGACCTTCAGAAAACCTAGCAGGAGTTTCAAGGATGGAAGAAATAACTGTGTCATGTCAGTGTTCAATGAGATTGTGATGGTCAGTGTTGATCTCCAAAGTGACAGAATCCAGACTCTATTAGGAGAGTGCACGCAGGCTCACCCCAGGGAAGTTTAAGATGAAGTTGCTTCCTGGCAAGCCTGGGAGGCATCTTCTTGATGGCGATGAGTCTGGAAGACCCTTTTTGCCATTTAGTAACTATGGGCAGCTGTCCCGTGCAGCATAGAGGGGAGAGTGTTAGCCAAGCCTGGCCTCTGGAGCTTTCTGCTTCCTGGTGGACGAAGGGTGGGTGAGCTGCTGCTGCTGCTTCCTGACTCCCTGGCCAACCCAGGAGCTGTGAGCCAGCTACACACTTTCTCTCTGGTGCTGCTTTTGTCAGAGTATCCTGTCAGACAAGATACTTTCTTGTCATGGAGAAAGAAACTGAGACAGACACATGCGGAACAGTTGATTTTAGAAAGTTACAAACTGACACTCACTGGGGTTGTGAACTCCCTGCAAATGTCAAAAGGTAAAAGGAAAACTAAGGGAGTTTAGGAGATGACTCAGGCCAGGGAAATATTGCTGTAGGTCATTAATGGAACTCCAGCTCCCAAGCCAATTAAAGGACTCCATATCAGACTGGAGCCTAGCAGAGCTGTCCTCTGAGAGGCTGCACCCAGCAGTGGTTCCAAACAGATGCTGAGCCTCACACCCATACATTGGGCAAAGCACAGGGAGTCTTGGGGAATAGTGGTGGGTGTGAGGGAGGAAGGACAGAAGAACCTGAAGGGGACAGGAGCTCCACAAGAAGACCAACAAAGCCACCTAGCCAGAGCTCAGAGAGTCCTAGGGAGACTAAAGCACCAACCACGGACCATGCATAGACTGGATCTAGACCCCCTACACAGATGTAGCCAATGGGCAGCTCAGGCTTAATGTGGGTGCTCTAGCAAGGAAGAGCAGGGACTGTCTGTTACATGGACTCTGTTGCCTCCTTTCTGATCACTTCCCCCTGGAGGCGCTGCCTCTACAGACCCCAGGGGAAGAGGATGCGCTCATTCCTGATGCAACTTAGTGAGCTGGGGAGGGGGCTCCCCTTCTCTGAGGAACAACAAAGGGGGGAAGGGTGGGACCAGGAGGAGAGAAAGGAGGGAGTTGTAAAGTGAATAAATAAATTAATTAATTTGCAAAACCTATGCTGTGTCTGATTGGGGAAAACTGAGGCGTGTGAGTGCCGGGGAAGCAGGCATGGCTCAGAGACACTGAATAGCCCCCACAGAGGCTCCCACAGACTTCTGAGGAGAGGGTGAGGGTGGAGGTAAGTGAGGACAGTTGTTAGTTACATGAGATAACAAAGAAAGGGAGTGCTGGCAAGGATGTGGGGGAAAGAAACATACATGAAGAAGGGCAGGTTTTCACGAGGAAACTACAGGAAGTGGATAGCAGAGCTGCAGAATGCCGCCTGGGTCATGGGGTAGAGAGCACCCATACAAAGTCCCCTGACACTGAGACTCCAGAAATGCGGGGAGGAAAGAGGGACTGGGCATCCTAGCTCACTCTTGTCTCTGTCAGGGCTCCTTTCTAAGACTTCCTATGACAAACTGCCTGAGGATTCTTCAAGATAGGCCCATTCCCCTCCACACACCCCCTTCACCACCATTATACACTCTGCCCTCCACATGCTCCAGTTCTCTCCCTCTTTTCCCCCCAGATGTGACAGAAAAGCTACTCAGCAGAGCCAGAGAGACGCGGCTCCCAACCCTCCTGTGGTGACCACTATGGCCGCAGTCTTCCAAAGCCTGGGATTGGAGGAGAACCAAAGGAGTCTCAGCCTGGAGGGAGAAGTGTCCCAGGGGCAGAAAGAAGAAGCCGGTGTAGGGAAGCATTCCCTGCCTCACAGAGAGGGGAGCTCTGAGAAAAGCCTCAGGCCTGCGTGGGGAAGGAGGCAGCAGCGTCAGCTCTACTAGAGGGGCCCCTCAATCAAGATTGCACGGAGGCCATGAGGACTTTAGAAAATACGCTCCAATTGACAGTCAAGGAGAGGTGCTTCAAGCGGACAAGCAGGGACAAGGTGCCCTGAGCAGCTGGCCTTGAGAGGCGCTGCAAAGCCTCTGCCAGGACTAAAGGTGGACCGCCCACTTTGTTCAGTGTGCCCATGCTGCCTTGTGTAACGGGAGCAAGGGTCCTGGAGTGAGGTTAGCCTCTAAGACTGAAAGAAAGAAAGGCTGAGGTATGAGAGCTGACCGTGCGATCAGAGAGGGTTACAGAAAAGAAATGTCGACCTCTGCTAGCAAAAATTCATCATGGGAAAAGGTTTTCCACTCCCAGGTCCCAACTCAGGCCTTCCATGCCACCCTGAACCCCTCAATAGTGAGCAACCAGCCACATGGGGGGGTTTGGCCTGTCCCCTCCCCAAACTGTCTTCTCCTGGCTCTCTCACCTGGTACAGACCCCAGATCTGCTTACCAGGAAGAAGACATTCTGCTCCATGGCGAACAGGAGATCCTTCTATTCAGGGACCTGGTGCCCTGCAGATCAGCCGCCTGTGCTGGGCTGAGGGAAGTGAGGGGTCTGTAACTGTGAGTCAGTGGCTAATGTCAGGCCTTATTATGATGGAGGGATGGATCGAATGGGCTAGGCAAACCCATTTTCCTGTCAAAAAGCAGAACGTGTGCTCTCTGCCCCAGTACCCAAAGGAACCGCTTCCTATGAACCAAGAGAGCTTTTTCCTCTCCTCTGCTAGGAAGAACTCACTTCCTCCTTTGGTTTGTGATTTTTCCCCAGAGGTTCAAGAGATTATCTTGCACACTGAGTTGAGCTAGGCGTTGCTAGTGTTGGGACTTCTGGGGCTGGGTTGGCCAGGCGTGCCACAGTTCACCAGGGCATGCCAATCTGGGAGGCAGGAGGGACCCTGACCTCTCCAGGGCCCAGGGTGTGTCAATCTGTGAGGACTGGAAGGAGAGAGCCCGTGTGTGTGTGTGTGTGTGTGTGTGTGTGTGTGTGTGTGTCTGTGTCTCACTGTGACTGCTGTGTTTTTCCTCAGTTGAGCAGACACGGTAGAGGAGTCACCCTTCTGCACTGTGGCAGTCTGTCTTGTAGAAGAGACCCCGGGATCAGGGAGATGCCCCCGCCCCTGACAGCCCTCCTCCTGTCCTGTCCACGCTTCCCTCTGCGGCACCACCACTCCTGAACTGATTCCTGTTTATCAGAGTTGTTTTTGTTTTTTAACAAAACTAAGAATGAAATGACTGTGTCTGTGTTGTCTGTAACTGCTGTTTAGCCTCACCCAGGGTCCGTTACTCTGAGGGCTGCCAGCCCTATTGTGGGGCAGGTCAACGTGAGGAGGGCCCAAACCCAAGAGGCTGTGGCTCCCCAGCCGCCTTCTCTTCCGGCTTCATTCCCACCCTAAAGTGTCTGTGGAAGGTGGGGGTGGGGCAGTGTGCCAGGAAAGGTGAGGACAGCTAGGTCCATGTCCTGCTGTGTCATCTCCTTCCCTGGCTTCCTGTTCCAGGCCTTTCTCATCGGGAGGTGTCTAGGCCAACATCGGTCCAGTTCACACAAGGAACCTCAGGAAATGTGGCGCTCCATGCACCTGGGACATGGGTGCGCAGGGGTGATGGTGAGAATTTCAGATGCTGTGACTCACCTTTGTAGAGCAGCTGAGTGCCCAACATCCCGCTGAAGCACCCCGTTATCCTGCCACAGCCTCGTGAGCAGCCTGCTCCTCACTATCTGTGTTTCCTGGAGATTTCTATTTTTTATTATTATTTTTATTAGTTACATTTTGTTAACTCTGTATCCCAGCTGTATCCCACTCCCTCATTCCCTCCCAATCCCACCCTCCCTCCCTCATCTCCTCCCTGCCCCTTTCCAAGTCCACGGATTGGGGAGGACCTCCTCCCCTTTCATCTGACCCTGTTTTATCAGGTATCTTCAGGACTGGCTGCAAAGTCCTCCTCTGTGGCCTAGCAGGACTGCTCCTCCCTTGGAGGGTGGGGAGGTCAAAGAGCCGCCATTGAGTTCCTTGTAGAAATAGACCTTGTTCCCCTTTCTATGGGAAACCAACTGGTTACTGAGCTACCATGGGCTACATCTGAGAAGAGCTTCTAGGTTATATCCATACATGTACACTTTTAAAATTTTATTTTTATTTCATGTACAATGCTGTTTGACTACATGTATGTCTATATCAGATTCCGTTCTTCATCTGAGAAATGACAGCTGTGCTCCAGATAGGACAGTAATATTTGTCTAGCTTCTTTGTCTTTGACTTCCCCTCTGCTCAGGACTGTTTCTCCATTTCCAAGGGTAGGATCTGGCCGGGCTCTTCTCTTCCTAGGAGGCTGCGGTGTCACTGGTACTGCCACCATCTCCATTTCCAGGCCTTTTCTGCCTGTTCTTTTCTCTTTTGTTTTCACTTCAACATTTTTCTGTTGCAGACCAGAGTCTTCTTTCCTGGAGCAGCTCACTCCTCTTGCTCTCTGCACTCTGATCCTGATTGGCCTTTTGGAGTTCTCGCTGCTTCTGCAAACTGGTGTGCACCTGTCTGAGTACTCTGCTTTCTGGAACCCACCCATCCCGACTAGAGGTCAGGAGGGGTGCTGTGCTGAGGGAGCTCTTCAGGAAGAGGAAAAGGGCTGCACTACCCTCACGGGTCTTCAAAGGTTTTTCAGAGCCACCGGGCCTCACGGCACTTTTTTTTTTATTCCAACCACAGTAATGGATAAAGGATTTCACTTGTTTGTCCTTTATGGCAACCTGTACACACTTTGCTTCCTTAAGAAGAGGCCCGGGAAAGCACAGCACTCACTCTCCCTCCTGGAATTTCGGCTTCATGTCCTGCTTGGGGCCATTTATAAGTGTTGCCTCCTCTGGGGCATTTTCTTGACAGCTGATTCATAGGTAGCAGAGGCAGCCCTGAGTGAGCGAGTTCCTGAGTGAAAGTGTATTTTGACTTGGGCATGGCCGGTTTAGGACGCCAAGAACAAGGGGCCCCTGGTACATTGGCAAAGCCATTATTCATATAGGCCTGGCTCATGAAGGGTGGCAAAGCTTTCCTTGGGAGTCCAAGTGTGAGAGGTTATGAAGTATTGATCAATGTGTGCAAAGATTATCACCTGTGGCCTCCTGTTCCAGCCCGAGACTGCTCACCTATAGAGACCCTGTACCCAGAATAGGTAATCCCTTCCCCCATGTACACTTTTAAAATTTTATTTTTATTTCATGTACAATGCTGTTTGACTACATGTATGTCTATATCAGGTTCTGTTCTTCATCTGAGAACTGACAGCTGTGCTCCAGATAGGACAGTAATATTTGTCTAGCTTCTTTGTCTTTGCCCAACTAGCTAAGCTTTAGTTATCTGGATAAACTGAGTCATACAAAAACTATTATATTCTCTAATGGTACACTGTAAAAAATACCAGTCTGTTTTTAAAAGTTTTTTTTTTCTTTTGAGACAGGGTTCCTCTGTGTAGCCTTGGCTGTCCTAGACTCACTGCCTAGACCAGGCTGGCCTCGAACTCCCAGTGATCCTCCTGCCTCTGCCTCCCAGAGTGCTGGGACTACAGGTGTGTGCCACCACACCCAGCTCAAGATACCAGTTTCCTATGGACTAAAGTTTACTGCCTTGATCGTTTCTTTTGTTGCTAAAGGGTCTTTAACTCGGATTTTTAAAGCTAAAACTTAACATGGATAAAGCTATAAAACCCTAATCTTATGAAAGCTACTGACTTATTGTAAACTGTTGAAGACAAATAAGACATGCTGGTTAATAGGCACCATATAAATGGTCAAATGCTTTCATGTGTGCAAAGCTCTCCCTGCTGTCACGCTAAGTCCTGATGTAATTAATTACAGAAATCAGCTTATTTAGCCTCCTGTATATTTTCTAAAACAAGTAACTAGAAACAAGCAAAGCTTGTTTAGTTTAAATACACTTACCAGATAAAGGTCCTCAAAACCTTTCCAGATCTGTTGACTATGGCATTTAAAATGTTTAACGGAAAAGGCTTACGATGACAAAGACCCCCAGGTTCTAGCAGTGACCCCAAGGTCACACAGCTGATGATGTGGTGGAAGAACTCCACTTGGAGCTTGCTGGGAATGTGGCACAGTCAGCCACTGGATGAAAAACTCCCCTTTCCCTTGCCCGTCGCCAGGACCCTGTCCAAACTGTGGACAAGCAGGACACTGGGGAGTTGACTGTCCTGCGTTGCTGAGACAGAGCAGGCCGGTCCCCCAAGTCCTAGCCCACAGGAAAGTCTGTTAGACCCTCTGAGCCTGGCAGAGAAGACTGACGCTGCCCTGGGCCCTCTGCTCCCAAGGACATCGAGATTACCACAGAGGAACCCGGGAGATTGTCCGGGTAGCTGCTGAGTCTCCGTCATTTTTAGCAGGTTCCGGAGCTGCTTGGTCTGCAGGTGGACAGAGCCTGGTCTCTGTGGGGTCTGTGAGGGGCTCGCAGGCCAGCGCCTCTACTTAAGGACAGCTTCTCTCTGTGTCCCCAACTGCTTGTTGTTGCCACTGTATGCCCGGAAGAGGCTTTTCTTCTGGAAGACTCCAGGGTCGACTTCTGAAGAGAAGAGACAGAGGAAGGGTGGAGAATGATGATGAGTTTGGCCTGTGTTTCTATCCTGGTGTCCAGACAGCTTCTGGGGGAGAACGCAGAGACACCATGACACCCAGCGCTCTGTCCCCAGTTTCACTTCTGCTCCTAACCTGTGTCAGGTCCTTCTGCCCGGACACTGATGACGCGCAGGCGCTCCTCTCCCCCATTGGGTGTCGACATCCTGGGGAGCCAATCAGCGTCGCCGCGGGCAGCGGTTATAAAGTCCACGCAGCCCGCGGGGCTCAGAAGTCCGGGATCCAGATGGGGGCGATGGCGCCGCGCACGCTGCTCCTGCTGCTGGCGGCCGCCCTGGCCCCGACCCAGACCCGCGCGGGTGAGTGCGGGGTCGGAGGGAAACGGGCTCTGCGGGGAGGGCGGGGCGGCCCCGGGGAAGCCGCGTGTCCGCGACCCCCGGACCCTCTGCCATCCCCACGCGCGTCCCGAGCCCCGCGCCGCTCCCCTCCCGGCCCGCGCACCCGCCGGGGTCCCGGGAGGAGGTCGGGGTCTCACCGCGCGCCGCCCCCAGGCTCACACTCGCTGCGGTATTTCCACACCGTCGTGTCCCGGCCCGGCCTCGGGGAGCCCCGGTACATGGAAGTCGGCTACGTGGACGACACGGAGTTCGTGCGCTTCGACAGCGACGCGGAGACGCCGAGATACGAGCCGCGCGCGGCGTGGATGGAGCGGGAGGGGCCGGAGTACTGGGAGACGCAGACGCGGATCGCCAAGAGCAACCAGCAGATTTACCGAGCGAGCCTGAGGACCGCGCTCGGCTACTACAACCAGAGCGAGGGCGGTGAGTGACCCCGGGTCACAGGTCACGACCCCTGCACGTCCCGACACGGGGCCGGAGACTCGGGTCCCAAGTCCGAGGTTCGGGAGGAGACGCGGGACCCGGGACCGGTTTCCCTTTCGGTTCCCCGGAGTCCGCGGGTGGGCGGGGCCGCGGGTGGTCACGTGGGGAAGGTGGGCGGGGCTGACCGCGGGGTCCCGCAGGCTCTCACACCATCCAGCATATGTACGGCTGTCACGTGGGACCGGACGGGCGCCTCCTCCGCGGGTACCATCAGGTCGCCTAAAACGGCAAAGATTACATCGCCCTGAACGAGGACTTGAGGTCGTGGACGGCGGCGGACACGGCGGCGCTGATCACCAAGCGCAAGTGGGAAGAGGCTGGTGAAGCAGAGAGATACAGGGCTTACCTGGAGGGCACGTGCGTGGAGTGGCTCCGCAGATACCTGGAGCACGGGAAGGACACGCTGCTGCGCACAGGTGCAGGCCGCGGGCATCTCCTCCTCTCCCTCGGGCTGGGCTCAGTCCTGAGGAAGGAGAACCCTCCGCTGGGTCACGCCCCTGTCTCTGAGGGAACCGGGGTCCCTGGGTCTCCTGATCCCCCATCGCGGTGACTGCACTGACTCCAGGGCTCACCCTCTCCCTGACAGTTCCAAGTCTGTCTCCAGGGCAGGAGAGAGGGTCCCCACATGACAACAGGGGCCCCTTCAGCCTGCAGCCCGCTGTCAGCCATGGCCTCTCCCAGGCCGGGGTCTCTGCCCACACCCACTGTTTGTGGGAACTGACTCCTGTCCTGCTGAGTGTGTCAGCCTTACACTTCAGGACCGGAAGTCTGCTTTACCTGGTGGGAGACATGGACTCCCCTACCCTAGGCCGGCTCCCCCAGTTTCTAGTTCTTTCCAAACAGTACCTTCTCCCAGATGCCTGTGTGTGAGGGGGAGGGGTTGAGTCCCTTCCACACCCCAATTCTATGTGTTCCTAGAATGGTCACAGGAGCATTTACAGGTTGAAAAACGGTAAATAGTAGAATTCCTTTTTTTTTTTTCCTTTTCCGTCCTGTGTGTCTTTTTGCTTTTTGGGTGTTTGTCTGTTGAAGGTATTTTGCTGTTAGTTTTCCCTGCCCACTTGGTGATACTTTTTTTCCATCCTTGTGTTGTCATTTGTATCGGTCTCCACAGGTGTAGGGGAGGGAACTGATAAACTGGATAATTAGACAAGTTAACTCAGTCTCAGCTCTCAGAAGCCTTTGTCCTTTAAGGTAACACTGTTTCCTGCCAGAATTCACCTCCACCTCTTCCTGCTCCTCCTCTGCCCCAACAAGCTACATTGCTCCCCTAGGGAATCAGGGATTGACCTTTCTCAGAGACAGGGTCTTCTGCAGTGGAGGACTGGAGTGACAGGGAAGGTCCCCTCACCCTGTGAGCCTTTGTGCTCCAGTGAGTGTTGCACTGGGGTCCACAGCACACTTCAGGGATCCTGTGTGACACACCTTGTATCTTGTCCCCCAGAGGCAGGGGCTGGGAGCCATTTTCTCTAGCTGAGGGTCAGAGCTTGACCACATTTCTGCTACACACTTTGTGATGGCTGCTCACAAGTGACAGTTAATGCTGGTCAGCAAGATGACCACAGGCTGTGCCTCAATGGTGGCAGCACTAGTTGGTGGCACCCTTCCTGTAGCCCTGCCCCTAATTCCTTACTGTGATATGAAGTTAAACAGATATTGTGTTAATCATTTTCTGCTCCTTCTTCCATTCTTTTACTACCTGTCTTATGCTCTAGAAATTCACAAAAAAAAAAAAAAAAAAAAAAAGAAAGAAATTCTCATAAGGAAGACCCTGTTGACTTGCTGGCTCATGTGGATTGTCTCTTAGCTTCTGAGTCCCCTCAGAAAATGTGCAGTTCTGTGCTGAGGGGACCAGCTCTGCCTGCAGGTGGCTAGTGTGATGACAGTCAAAGTATTCAAACACATAGTTCAGAGTTACCACTGGTATACCTTTGTCTTTGCAGATTTCACATTACCTTGTTAATTGTGGGAAAAAAATTATTTCATGAATGAGTGCTTTATCTGCAGGTACACCTTCATGACAGAAGAGGGCACCAGATCCCAGGGTAGATAATTGTGAGCCACTCTGTATTTGCTGGGAATTGAACTCAGGACCTCTGGAAGAGCAGACAGAGCTCTTAACCTCTGAGCCACCTCTCCAGCCCCTTAATTGCGAAAAATGTTTAAATCTTATGCACAGATCCCCCAAAGGCATATGTGACCCACCACCCCAGACCTCAAGGGGATGTCACCCTGAGGTGCTGGGCCCTGGGCTTCTACCCTGCTGACATCTCCCTGATCTGGCAGTTGGATGGGGAGGACCTGACCCAGGACATGGAGCTGGTGGAGACCAGGCCTTCAGGGGATGGAACCTTCCAGAAGTGGGCAGCTGTGGTGGTGCCTCCTGGGAAGGAGCAGCATTACACGTGCCATGTGCAGCATGAGGGTCTGCCTGAGCCCCTCACCCTGAGATGGGGTAAGGAGGCTGTGGGTACAGAGCTGGGGTCAGGAGAGCTGGAGCCTCATATAGACCCTGAGCAGGTCAGGGCTGAGAGCTGGGGTCATGATCCTCACCTTCTCTTCCTGCCCTTCTCTTCCCAGAGCCTCCTCAGCCCACTGTCCCCATCATGGCAGTCATTGCTGTTCTGGAGCTGTGGTGGCTGTTGTGAGGAAGAGGAAGAGAAACATAGGTGTGAGAGGGCAGGGTCTGGGTTTTCTCTCAGCACTTTTAGAAGTGTGCTCTGCTCACTAATGGGAACACATCCACACCCTCATTGCTACTGTCTCTAACTGGGTCTGCTGTCAGTTCTGGAAACTCCCTAGGGCTGGTGTCTTCCCTGGTCTCTCACGGCCTTTCTTCTCACAGGTGGAAAAGGAGGGAACTATGCTCCAGCTCCAGGTAAGTGTGGGGGCAGGATTGTCCCTGAGGCCTTTGGGGGTGAAGCTAGAGATGATGGGATTTCAGCCAGACCATAATAGCCCCTGTAGGAAAATCTTTGTGCTGTATTTGTACCTTGTAATGAAATCTTTCTTTCCTCCTTTTTTTTCTCTCCTTCTTTCTTTTTTCCTGTCTCTCTCAGGTTGTAAAGGTGACGCTCTGGGGTCTCACTTGGGGAGGGGCAAAGGGAACATGACTGAGATTCAGAGACTTTTGGGATCTCTTGATTGAGGGGTGGCTTGCTGGATGTTGTCTTCATAGTAACTGTTCAGGTCTCTCATTTTCTAGCATGAAGACAGCTGCCTGAGTGGACAGTGACAGACATTGTGTTCAGGTACCTCCTGTGACATCCAGAGCCTCAGTTCTCTTTAGTCAATGACTTCTTTTTTTTTTTAATTTATTTTTATTTTATGTGCATTGGTATTTAGCCAGCATGTGTGTCTGTGTGGGGTGTCAGGTCTTGGAGTTACAGACAGTTGTGAGCTGCCATGTGGGTGCTGGGAATTGAACTCAGGTCCTCTGGAAGAGCAGTCAGTGCTCTTAACCACTGAGCCATCTCTGCAGCCCCAGTCAATGACTTCTTAAGTGCCCTGTGATTCTATGGGCTCAGTGTGAAGAATTGGGGAGCCCAGCCCACCCCTGCACACCACCACCCTCTCCCTGCACTGCCCTGTGTTCCCTTCCACAGCCAACCTTCCTGGTCCAGACAGGCAGGAGGGGACATCTCCATCCTGTCAGCTCCCTGCTGCCCTGAGCTAAAGCTCCTCATTTCCCCACTGAAAATGAGAATCTGAATGTGACCTTGATTGTTCATGTCCTTGATCTGACAGGTTGATTGGCAGGAAAGAAAAGAATTGAGAATATTAGAGTTTTATAGAGGAAAAACATGGCAGATGGAGAAACTTCAGCAATCTGTGTCATTGTGCTGTTGTACCTGGTGGGACAGGATGAGGCTGTGGGAGCTGAGTGTGAACAGGGCTGTGTCCAGGTGGAGCTCAGTCCATTGTCATCTGTGACCTGGTCACTCCTCAGCTCTGTCACCTCCTGGCTCTGTTCCCTTCATCCCTGTGAACCACGTGTTGAGATCTGTGATCACAGGACACAGGGATGGCCAGAGCCTTGTTCTGTCCCAGGATTATGGGCCCCAGGGCTATGGTCCTGGCTGGGGCTCTTCATGTTGTCTTCCGTGTTTATTTCTTGTGTGTTAGTTTGTATGGAGGACTAGGCCTGTCCTTGTTCCTGTGAATGGTGTCCTTTGCGATGCCCAAGTGTGACAACAGAAGGAGGAGTTTTTCCTGTTCTTGTCCCCACCAGACAGTACAAGGTCCCTGCTCTCAGGAGACTGTGGGCCAAGGAGATGAACTTCTGCCCTGGGCTCGTGCCTCCTTGGAGGTTCTCTCCATCTTTCCTATCTCTCAGCATCTAACCCCGATTGTAGGATGCACAGAGAGGAGGGATCCACAGGGTCTCGCTCAGCTCAGTTCAGGTTCTATTAGATCTGTGTTCTGCCTGAGGACCGCTCTCCCTCCCTGGCTCTGGGAATCCAGGTGTTATAGTGCTCATTTTAAAATTTACTATATTTGGGGTATTTAAGCCTCTCCCTCCTTTCCACCAATGTACCCAACCCTAGGTAGGAGAGAGAAGATTAGTAGGGAGAGGGGTCTCCATGGTGCAGGATGGACCACAAGCACGTCGTCAAGACAATTCAGCCCTGAGGACAGACAGCCACAGGAGAAACAGCCCTCATGGGACTAATTTGCAAGTGACATTGGGCACACAGCTGGGAAATAGCAAAGTAGCAGAGACAGTTAATATCTGCCCAGCTATGGTGCTTTAAAGCTTGTTAAATGAATCTTAAAAGGTCTCTGTTTCATTTATAGACAGGATAAACAGGAGAGATACACCCAGTTCCCTTTAAATTTATTTCTGTACAACATGGAAATTCCGCTAAGAAAACTTTAACACACTGAAGCAAGTGGCTGAGAAAGACACTAGGGAATGGGAAGACCTGCCATGCTCACTCACAGACTGAGAGGATTAACATTAGGAATGGCGGGGCCACCAAAAGCAATCTGCATATCTAAAGCAACTGATCAGAATTGCAGTGCTGTTTTGCACCCTTACCTGGGAAAAATTACAATCCATAAGCAGCAGAAAGACCCTAGACAGTAGAGCAATCCTGAGCACTGGGGTTGTGCTGGAGCGTGGGGGCGCACAGCTTTAGTCCTAGCAGTGAGGAGACAGAAGCAGGTGGATCTCTGTGAGTCCTAGGTCAGTCTGGTCTTCACAGTGAGTTCCAGGCCAGCCAGGACTACACAGTGAGACCCTGTTCCAAAACAGCAACAACAAGAACATTGCTGGAAGGATCATCGTATCTCATTTCAAGTCCTACTTCACAGGCACAGCCATACAACCAGAATGGCACCCACACACAAGGTTTATGTGTGTGAGTGTTCTGCCTGTGTGCATCCATGTGCACAACGTGTGCTAGTGCCCTAGGAGATGCAAAGATGGCCTCAGAGCCTCTGGAGTTGTGGGTGGTTGTGAGCCACCACCTATGGCCTGGGATTAGAACCCAGGTCCTCTGCAAGAGCTGAAAGCACTGTTCACCTCTAAACCAGTGGTTCCCAACCTGTGGGTCACACAGTGGAGGTCCTGCACCTCAGATGTTTAAGTTAAAATTCATAACAGCAGCAAAATTGCAGTTATGAAATAGCAACATAATTATTGTGTAATTGTGGGTCAACATGATATGATAAACTGTATTAACAGGTCGCAGCATTAGGAAGGCTGAGGACCACAGCTCTAAACAACATTTCCACTCCCCTGACATCCAGTTTATGCAAAAGAGCCAAGGCTAGATATTGGAGGAAAGAAAACATCTTCAACAAATGGTGCTGATGTTATGCTGTCTCAGAATGAAGAATGAAACTGGGTTTTATCTCTCACTCTGCACACAAGCCAGCCCCAAATGTGTAAACACTCCAGTGCAAGACCCCAAACTCAGCCTGGCTGTGGTTTAAGCCTCTAAGCCCAGGACGAGGGAGACAGAGACAGGTGAATCTCCAGACCAGCCAGGACTACACAGAGAAAGCCTGTCTTTAAAATGAGAAACAGTGCTTGCTTCGGCAGCACCTATACTAAAATTGGAACGATACAGAGAAGATTAGCATGGCCTCTGTGCAAGGATGACATGCAAATTCGTGAAGCGTTTCATATTTTTCTAAAAAAAAAATGAGAAAAAAACCAAAACTATCAGGATGCTAGAAGGAAAACTAGAAAAAAACACTTTAAAGTAAAGGCAGAGATAGGGGGATCTCTATGAGTCTGAGTCCAGCCTGGTGTCCATTGTATAGCAAGCAGCAGGCTATGGATAGTAAGTGAGATGCTGTCTCAAAAAGGCTATTTCCAAAACCAGAGGTTACTAAAAATGGTGCCCACTTCCAGGGCTGAGCCATCTCCCTGTGAGCTGTCAGGCAGAGAGGCCCCAACAACAACACAGGAAACTGCCAGTGTTCTTGGCTGTCCACAAGAACCAGACAGCATGACCATGGCTGAGGACACCACATACTCTAACTACAGGACGCTGAGAAACCAAGCTGGAAGTGGGCTGGACCTGTGTCCCTGCTGAGTTCATAGGGCTAACAGGTGCTGTGGGAACCAGGGGAGAAGCTTCATCAGCAGTCTCCCTCCGCTGTGGTCCCGTGTGTGTGTGTGTGTGTGTGTGTGTGTGATGAAGTACCCCCAGGACCATGTCCTTCAAGACCCAGGACACTGCAGCAGACAGGACAGAAGGAGGGGTGGAGGTCGGTGAAACTGTCTCTGGGTACGCTATGGCCACTGCAGCATGGAACTCAGGAGACCAGCTTCAGACTGGCCTGCCAAGATGCCAGATGAGGAGGAAAGGCTCCCTTTCTGAGGACGGCTAGTCAGACAGTAGTGGTTGTAGCCACTGGAAAGGAGCTTGCACTCCTATGAGCACCCCCCAATTAAACATGCCGGACCACAACACAAAGCAAGAAAGGCATGGAGGCGATATCCTTGTAGAAGAAGAAGAAGTTGTGTTTCTACAAGGCTGTTAGAGAGGTCAGTGGTCATGGACAGTGCTGGCTGCTCTTCCACAGGACCAGGGTCAGTTCCCAGCTCCCACATGGAGGCCCACAGCCATCTTTAACTCCAGTTCTGAGGGATCCAATGCCCTCTGAGGGCCCCATACACCTACACACACATGCAAGCAAAATGCACACTCACACATACATAAAACAAATGAACCAAATATCCTAGCCAGGGTGTGGCGGGGCACACCTTTAATCCCAGTGCTGGGGAGGCAGAGGCAGGCAGATTTCTGTGAGTTTGAGACCAGCCTGGTCTACAGAACAAGTTCCAGGCCATCCAGGATATGAGCCAAGAGCTCAGTGCTTGGCCATCTCATCACCGTGAACACTGCGTTTCTAGCAAGCGCTGTTGATGCCCCTGCTAGCTGTCCTGAGGCCATGCTGTAAGAGTCTCTGTCCCAAGCCAGCCTGGCTGGGTCCTCAAGTCAGAAAGCAGAGAGAGAGAGGGAGAGGAGAGGGCATAGGAGCAGGCCACACCCTGTCCATCCTGATCCCCAGCACTGACAGACACTTGGGGAGGGAGCAGGCGTGGAGTCAGAGTTGAACCAGAGGCAGAGACTCCACACTGCACAGGCCCCGCAGTGCGCAGGCGCTGTACCGGGCTAGCGGGCCTTCTGGTTGACCCTGTACTGTGGCTGCTCTCAGGGCTACGATGTGAGGAGAGGGGCTCTGGGCCTCCTCTCACCCTCAGACCTAGTGGCAAGGTTTGAGGGCTATGAGCAAACTGCAGGGTTGACACAGGGTGACACAGTGACTCTGAAAATTTGGCAACTGGCTTCAGGTGTGCTGACCTTTGGTGTGCTGGAGCCGAGGGGGCACGAGAGGGCGCGCTGAGCCCGCAGAACCCGCACTCCTGCCCCAGCCACCCAGAACCCTTCCAGGTGGGGCTCTCCTGAAGGCTGGTCACATGGTCCTTTGCTAAACTGAGTTTATGTATCACGACAAGCATCTTGGGCTTTATTTTTTAATTTATTCTATCACTTTATGGGTACGGATGTTTGGCCTTCTATGTATCTGTGTCCCTGGGAAGCCAGAATGGGATCCTGGAACTGGAGTGAACCGGCTTCCTGGTGCTGAGACTCAAACCAAAGTCCCCTGGGAGAGCAGCAAGTGCTCTCAACCACTGAGCATCTCTCCGGCCCTGTGCTTTCCTTTATTTCTCTGGGGAAGGGGTTCTGAAAAAGGATCTCCCCTGTACCCCAGGCTGGCCCAGTGCACCATGTGGTCCAGGCTAGTCTCAGACAAAAGGTGATCCTCCCACCTCAGCGTCTCGAGTGCTGAGATTGTTGGTGTGAATCTCTGAGTTCAGCTTTATGGTGCCTTTTAACCCACATGTAAAGAAAGGTGGGGAAATTAGGAAAACCCTATCAAAATGGTAGGAGGCATCTTCCCTTGAGGGATGCTAATATTCCAGGACAGTTTCTCTCATTCTGGTTCTTTTGTATTACAGATTTATTTATTTATTAGTTTTTGTGCATTGGTGTTGTGCTTGCATGTATGCCTGTGAGGGTGCCTGGAGCCCTAGAACTGGAGTTGCAGACAGTTGGGAGCTCCTTGTGGGTGCTGGGAACTGAATCCAGGTCCTCAGGAAGAGCAGCCAGTGCTCTTAACCCCTGGGCCATCTCTCCAGGCCTCTGGTCGCTTTTATTAATGATTAAAACTCAGGCTGGGTGAGATAGACCTTTAAATCTCCGTACTTGGGGGGCAGAGGCAGGTGGATCCCTAAGAGATCTAGCCTGGTCTACAAGGGGAGTTCCAGGAGAGCCAGAGCTACACAGTCAGGCCTTGTCTCAAACCCAAACACAAAATGGGTGTGTGTGTGTGTGTGTGTGTGTGTGCTTTCATGTGTGTGTGTGCATGTGTATGTCCAGTGCTGGGACACAGACATTTTCCCAGCACGAAGCTCAGCTTTTTAATGTTGTTTTATTAACAATAATGAAGGAAGAAAAACATTGATTTGGGCATAGTTTTTGTGCTTTGTTTTGTGTTTGTGTGTCTTGGTGCTAAGGATCTGTCCCAAATCAATCTTAGCCTGTCCCAAGCCACATCCCAGGTTAAATTTTCACTTTTGTTGTTGTTCTGTTTGCTTTGTCTTTTTTTTTTTTTGCTTTTAAAAATGGACAACTCAAAGGGCTGAAAGTCTCTCTCTCTCTCTCTGTCTCTCTCTCTCTCTCTCTCTCTCAAAGGGCTGAAAGTCTCTCTCTCTCTCTCTGTCTCTCTCTCTCTCTCTCTCTCACACACACACACACTCGCACACAATTTTATTTTGGCCTCAATTTCATGGTCCTCCTGCCTGTTTTTACAGTGCTGGGCTTTCAGACATGGACCACCACAGCTGGCTTCCATCACTGTCCTTCAATTCTGTTCCTTTTTTCATTGTGGAACTACTTCCCAATAACACGTGACTGGGCAAAGCAAATACAGGGAGAGTGGGGCAGCCATTGTGAGGCGGGGGACAATGACAACCTGGTGCTGCTGAGCCCGAGTGACCTTGAGCAGAATGACTTCCAGAGGAATGTGGCCTGAAGCCAGAACAGAACAAAGTGAGGGGGAAGAAAGGTGCCTGAGGAGACAGGGTGGAGGAAGCTGCCGGGCATTCCTCTTTATCTCTGGGACCTAGACAAGGGGGTTCCTGTCGACTTAGCTCCTTCGGCCTCAGAGAACTCTCCTGAAGCAGGTTTTAAAAGCTGAAAACTCCTCCAGCACTTCTAGACCTTTTGGAAAACTACTGTACTGTGGCCCAGTTTCTAACTTCCCAGGAATGTCCAGAGGGCTGGCCCTCACCTCAGGACTTGGGCCACTGTTTCTGATAGTGTGCGATGAAAACACTCAGTAGGTTTTCAGGGTTGACACTAGGCTGAGCAAGGCATCCTTCTCCTCACTCCAGAGGCAGCCAGGAAGAAAAGACAAGGGAGAAGGACCAGCCAGGCAGCTGCCATGACCCAGGCAGCTCACAGTACCCCCAGCTCAGGCACTATCAGGAGTGTGGCTGGAGGGATGGGGGTGTTGATGGAGGCAATGGTTTGGCACACAGAGACCGGGAGGAGGGAGGTTAAGGGCAGCCTGAGCATGAGGGGGTGGGGAGCTGCGATGGGGTCATAGGCATGAAACCACCAATCTGAAGCAGGTGAAATACAATGCTCAGTGCCAGGCGGCCATCACTGGGCCAGACCCTGCATCAAAGAAAGGGACAAAAAAGATGAGAAGCGAAGCCCAAGAACTAAGAAGAGCCTGGCTGAGCTGGTACCCTGCCCGGCCCTCCCCTCCTCTAGAGCAGGACACAGCTCAGTGTCTAGGGTGTACTCTCTTTGTGAGGTGCCTGTGGGGACACACAAAGGATCACAAAGGATTCTGGGATCTTCCAAAGGGATCTGGTTTCTAATATCCCTTTTTGTTTTTATTTTTTTATGGTGGAAAAGTAATATATTTAGAATTAACCAGCTGGACTCAGTTTAGATGACCCGGATCATGTTGGCAACATCCAGAGCATCATAATCAGGAGCCAACGGAACATAGGCCTTCTGCTCTCCATCAGGCCTTGACCGTGTTGACTTTGGCCACATCCGTGTCATAGCTTGCTCACGGCCTGCTTGATCTGGTGCTTGTTGGCCCTGACATCCCCATGAACACAGTGTCTTGCTGTCCTCTATCTTCTTCATGGCTGACTCAGTGGTCGAGGGGAATTGGATGATGGCACAGTGGTCAAGCTTGTTTCTCCTGGGTGCGTGCTCTCCAGGGTATTTAGGCGGCCTGTGGAGCCGCAGGGTCTTGGGCCACCGGAAGGTGGGTGACTGTGAAGTGGGGTCTTCTTTTTGGGGCTGTGGACGCCTTTCAGCACCAACTTCTTAGCTTTCAAGGCCTCTGCTTTGGCTTCGGCTTTGGGAGCGGCAGGTGCTTCCTTCTTTGATTTCTGCGCCAACTTGGTGAAAGCCCCCCTTTCCTTCTTTACGACAGTGATACAACACCTAAAATGTAACATTTTTTTTTTCGGTGGGATTATTTTCTCTGTCTATTTTTGATGCAGGGGATTGAACCCCTGACCTTCCACACTCCAGGCTTTGTTCCAATTTGTCTTAGAACTACCTCCAAAGCCCTAGAGGGGTGAGGGGCTGGAGAGATAGGTCCACAGCTGACAGCACTCTTGCCAAGGACCTAAGTGCAGTTCCCAGTGACCGCTGGGCAGCACATAGCTGCCAGGAACCTCAGCTCCAGGGGATCCGCTGCCCTCTTCCGGCCTCCTCAGGCACCTGTAGGTGTGCGGTACCAACACAGGTACATACACACACACACACACACACACACACACACATATAAAATAAATACATTTTAAAAATGTTTTTCAATTCTCCACATTATAGACACAAATGTAGGCAGATCTCTGTGTGTGAGACCAGCATGGTGCATATCGCCAGCCAGTTCCAGGGCCACATAGTGAGAGACTGTCTCAACACCAACAACAAATGTCCTCCTGACCAAATTCTCTCATCTTCTGAGGAACCGGCAAGACCTTTTCAGAAAGTGGAAAACTCCTGGAGTGCATCTGCTCCTCAGCATTGCCAGGACACTTGCTCTGAGCAGGGAACTCTGAGCCCCGCCCCCGCCCCCATCTGAGCAGATGAGCTTCACATTGACCATCTGGGCTACCATCCAGGGTGTGGCTAGGGAAGCTAAGGTTGATCTGGTCACCTGCCTGAGGTGGAGATAAGGCGCTTCAGCCTGTCTCCCAGGCCTCTTTAGCAGCTCAGATGGCCGGCCGAATGCCTGTGGCTGACAAAAATGCAGCCCTCCTGGAAGCAAGGAGGCAATAAAGGAGCCCATGGCCCCTGAAACTGCTTCTACCAAGTGTGACCTCACACCATGCAGAAAAATACCCTGGAGAGGGGGCCGGAGAGATGGCTCAGTGGTTAAAGGCACTGTCTGCTCTTCCAAAGGTCCTGGGTTCCACTCCCAGCACCCACATGGCAGCTCACAACTGTCTATAACTCTACTTCCAAGGGAGCTGACACCTTTACACCTTCACAAAAAATTAAGTAAAAAATTAAGTAAATACTATGAGTCATTCTGAACCAGCAACCCACCAAGATACTCTATCCTTCCTCTTTTTTTCTTTAAGATGTATTTATTCATTTCTAATAATTTATTTGATTTTATTTTATGTACATTGGCATGAGGGTGTCAGACCACCTAGAACTGCTCAGGGACAGCTGTGAGCTGCCATGTGGCTGCTGGGACTTGAACCCAGGTCTCTGGAAGCGCAGACAGTGCTCCTAACCACTGAGCCATCTCCCCGGCCCTATTTGCTTATTTATTCATTGGTTTTGAGACAGGGTTCCTGTTAGGACCAACTCATTAATTGGACCTAACAACAGATTTTATATGAAAGAGGGTTTTTAGATGGAGATGAAGAGAGAGGGAGAGCAAGAGGGAGAGAGATGATGGGTGGGAAAAGAGAGAAGGGCACCCTGACAGAGAAAGGGGAGAGGGCGAGAAGCCAAGAGGGCAAGCAAGGCTGAGAGAGAGCGAGAGAGAGATGATGGGTGGGAAAAGAGAGAGGGGTGCCCTGACAGAGAAAGGGGAGAGGGCGAGAAGCCAAGAGGGCAAGCGAGGCTGAGAGAGAGCAAGAGCAAACAAGAGGGGGACAATGTGGCCAGCCTTTAAGGAGCAACCACAGCTTCCAGATGCTGTGCTGCTGGGTCCCGAAGGCCTCCACCAGGTCAGCAGAGATAGATGCTCTAGACGCCTGGCACTCAGGCTGACCCTCAGCCCTGGGCAGAAGCTAAGCCAGGGACCGCTGGACACAGGGGTGTAGTGTTCACTGTCTCTACTTTCTCCAGTTCTGCAGAGTCCCAACCAGGCTGCAGCAGAGCCAGCCTCACAGCAGACGCCTGAGCTCTGGGGGACCTAAGGCCAGTGAACCACAGCTGGAAACAGTGGTCCCCATCACCAGGCACTAATGAGTTCCGGCTCAGTTGTGCTCAGCTGTGCAGACCATTTGCCCAGCTGGGGAGCAATCCCCTCCCGTGTTCTCTGACCTTTATAGGGCACTGTGAGCCTTCCTAAGCCCACAGAGTGAGGCGGTAAGACGGGGTCTCTCAGAGGCTGGCTGCCCAACCCTCCGACTTATTTGATTTTGTGGGTTTGTTTGTTTGAGGGGGCTCTTGCTGTAGGCCTGGCTGGCCTAGAGCCCACGATGTAGAGCAGGCTGGTCCAGTCTTTGCTGAGACCCTCCTGCCTCTGCCTTCTGAGGGCTGCAGTCACTGTGAGTTCCAGCACACCTGGCGCATTGCTTTGTGCTTTGAGCAGCTTCTGGGTGTGTCACCACACTGTCCCAGGCTGGAGATCCTCCTGTTTGTTTGTTTATCTATCTATGTATTTATTTATTGAGGGTGGGTTGAGGCAGGGTTTCTCTGTATAGCCCAGGCTCTTCCGGAACTGGCTCTGTAGACCAGACTGGCCTAGAGCTCACAAATATTCTCCTGCCTGCCTCTGCCTCCCTAGTGCTGAGATTAAAGCTTGTGCCACTGCTGCCCAGCTGCGGTGTTTTTTAAATTTATTTTATGTGAACAGTGTTTTACTCCTGTGTCTGTACCAGGTGCCCACAGCCGGAAGACAGCGCTGGACCCCCTGGACCTGTAGTTATGGATGTTTATGTAGGAGCCGGGAACCAGGAACCAAAACCCTGGTCCACTGCAAGAGCGGCCAGGGCCATCTCTCCAACCTTCAATAAATATTCATTTTATTTTGTTGCATTGGCGTTCAGACTGATGCATGTCTGTGCGAGGCACCCAGGACTATTACACAGAGAAACCCTGTCTGGAAAAACAAATCAAAAGCGTCCCATGGAGATGACCACTTAACATGAGCTGAGCAAGGGTGACAGTGGGCATGACAAAGGGATGGAAAGCTCCCACCCTAGACAAAGGACTACAGGCAAGTAAGGAATGCTGGGAGCAGGAGAACTAGCCTTCCCCAGGGAAGAGCACATGAAATGGTAAACCGATACCAAATGGTCAGCCCTGAAAACATGCCTGTAAGTAACATTCCACAGCTGTGTACACACATACACATCCATGTATACATATATACTTATACATACTTAACAGCAGCTACTGCGGAAAATGAGGCCCTGAATTTGAAAGAGAGCGGGGAGGATTTGGAAAGAGCAAGGAAAGCAGGAAATGAGGTGGGGATTTCATTCCTGCTTTACCCTAGTGAGTCTGCAGAGGTGCCAAAGGCCTGCAGGGGGATACTGGAGAGGGAAGAATGAAGCCAAGACCCCCCTCTTCCTTCACTTAGGTTTTCCCCTCTTTAGTCATCGCCTCCAGCCTTCCCTGTAGGGAAAAATCCAACGCAGCCTTTTCAGAGTCAGGAGAAGCTTTCTTCCTGGAGCCCTGGCCCTGCCCCAGCAGTCACAAAGACAGGGTCCTAGGCAAAGGGTATTTCTAGCCTGTGGAAGTGTGTTTCTAACCAGCAAACAACCCTGGGGCTGCTAAGCGTCTAGGTCAGGCTACCCCCAGCCATGGTCTTCCCAGTGGCAGCTGTCCTCACAGTGTGTTTCACATCTATTTGGGCACAGCATCTGGCCTTGCACATCAGCCTGGCCTTGAGAGGAGATCCTGCCTCAGCTTCCCCAGTACTGCCATGACAGGTGTGCCACCACATCTGGCTTGCATCTTTTCTTCTCCTTTTCTTACCCCTCACGTTCTTTTAGACAGGCTCTCACTAGCGCAGGCTAGCCTGGAACACCCAGGGCTCTGCCTGCCTCTGTCTCCTAGCCTTACAGATGGGAGGCAACACACTCAGCGTAAATCATCATCATCTTCTTCTTCTTCGTTTTTGAGACAGCGTTTCTCTGTTTTAGCACCGGCTGTCCTGGAACTCACTCTGTAGACCAGGCTGGCCTTGAACTCACAGAGAGACGCCTGCCTCTGCCTCGCCCTCCATCCCCAATGCTGGGACTAGAAGTGTGCACCACCACTGCCCGGCTTAAATTCTGATCTGTATGGTTTCTGATGTTGTTTTCTGAGCAGTGCTGGGGATGGACTCTGGGGCCATGCGTGTGTTTGGCGTGAGTTCTGCCACGGAGCCTCACTCCCACCTGGGCTGTCTCTTCTAACCTTGTGTGGTAGCAGTGGTGGAGGGGGGGGATGGAAAGCACCCTGTGTGGCCTGCTGCATCCTCGGCTCATTCTCCAGTGAGCAATGCCCAGCCCAGCTACACCACCCCTCCCCCACCCCACCAGGACATCTCAGTGGGAGTTTAAGGGAACCAGCTGTTAAAAAAAAAAGAGGTTCTGCTTTCTGAGTTAGGACTCAGGGAGTGAGAGGAGGGCTGGGCGTGGCGATGTATGACTTAGCCACTCAGAGGCAGAGGCAGGCGGCTCTCTGGGTTTGAGAGCAGCCTGGTCTGAAGGAGGCCTGCTGGGAAGCGGGAGGGAGCCCCTGGCAGCCAGGACAGAGGGTGGAGCACAGCGTGGGGCCTTTTCCTGGCTCCTGTGTGACAGAGAGGATGAGCAGGTGTCTATCAGTGAGACGGGAATTCCAGGCCTTTGGAGGGAGAAGAGCCACTGCCTGGCTTCTTTGTAACAGAGTCAGGCCCTCTTGCCCAGGCTGCTCTCCTGAGCCAGCAGGAAACCAGAGGACCAGGGTAAACCTGCCTGCAATCATAACTGCCAGGACGCACTTCTCAGCTCTGTGGAGTCTTTCAGATCGCTGCGGAACTACCAAGAGGGGCAGATCCTCTCTGGAACCCCCTGACAGCTGGGTCACTGAAAGGGGGGCTGGAGATGCAGAGGACATTGGGGTTGGGGGTGCTGGGAGAGTAGAGCTCTACGCCAGCTGCAGACCCTCCCTTTCAGCCTCTGGGCATGGGGGTAGGGGCCTTACTGCCACACCTGACACCCAGAAGTTCAATTCCTGGCCCCCTACATGGTGGGAGAACACAGCCCACTACCTAAAGCTGTCTGTTCACACACACTAAATAAAAATTAAATTAAGAGATATTTTATTTACTTTGTTTTTTTCATGGCATAGATTCTCTTTGTACCCCTGGCTGTCCTGGAAGTCACTCTCTAGATCAGGCTGGCCTCCAACTGGACATCCCCCAGCCTCTGCATCCTGAATATTAGAGACGTCCACCACAATGCCTAACTGGAGTAGAAATTTCATACTTTCTTTTTCTTTCTCTCTTAGCCTCAGCTGTAATCACCTCTTTAAGCCAGTAGAACTGCAGGATCTCCCTCAGCTGCAAGCTAGAGCACCTAGCTGCGTGCCTCTCCTAAGGCCTGAACTTCACTCTCAAAGTGCGTGGGTCTGACTCCCAACAAGCTGACTTAAGTCCTTCACTCTAGTCTTCTGAAGGTTCTTTTATGTCTAGAATCCAAAACTTGGTTTGGGCATGGCACACGCCTGTAATCCCAGGAGGTGGAGGCCAGCCTGGTGTGCAAAGTAAATTGTAGGCCAGCCAGGGCTACACAGTGAAACCCTGCTATACTCCTTACAGGAACAGGATGGGGATGGGGGGGCATAGGTGGGAGTAAGGGCGGAGACAGGAGGATCCATGGCATGCCAGTCAAGGCAGAGGTCAGGACAGAGGTCTGTTCCCAGCACTAGGACTGAATGTCACCTACGGAGTCATTTGTCCACCTAGCACCTGAGTAATCCTCCTCCCAGCTCCTCCCAGCTTCCTCTCTGTTTTTGCTACCAGCATCATCATGTAGCTCAGGCTAATCTGCAATTTGCCACACTCACACCTCAGCTTCCCGAGGGCCAAGATCACAGGAGTCTGCCCGCTGCCCAGCCTGGGATGTGTTTCTTGATGGGGACAATTAATGAATGATGAGGCTCACAATAGATTTTATATGAAAGATGTTTATTAGATGGAGATGGAGAGAGAGAGAGAGAGACAGAAGGGAGAGCAGGACATGATGGGGGGAAAGAGAGGGAAAAGAAAGAGGGGGAAAGAAAGGGGAGACCGACCGTCAAGAGGGCAAGATGGGGAGCAAGAGGCAAGAGAGAAGAGAAGGCAAGAGCAAGAGAGGGACCACATGGCAGGCTGATCCCTTTAAGGAGAACGTAACCACACCTTCCAGGTGTGGACACCTGGCTAAGGACACATGATGACATCATAGGTTGCTAGGCAACCCAGAAGCAGGTACGTAAATAATAACATTTCTCACGGGCATCCAAGTGCTGAAACCCAAGCCCAAACCCGGCTTTCAGACTGCGCAGGTCCAGCTTGATCAGACCTTGAGAGAGGAGAGACCTTGGCAGCCCTCAGGAAGGCTGTGTGGAGGTGGAGGTGGGGTAGAGAAGGCGTGCTTTCCTTTCACAGACTCCCCCTCCCAGCTCTAATGCCAAGTTTCTCCTTACAGAGAGAACTGCCCACCCCCACCCAATGGGGAGTGAGGAAAATGGGGAATGGGATGGGACCGCAACCCTCTTGCCAAGTTGGAAGGAAATGGAGTTAGGCCAGGCATGGGAGTGCACACACATGCACACACATTCGCACACACGAGTAATCAGCCCCTAGCACTGGCGGTGTGAGAAGGTGGACTTGCGTACTTGGGATAACAAAGTCATAATTTATGGTGCTGAGGGTCGTCACACGAGGGTCACACTATCACTTCCTTACAGCCTACCCGACTGGCTGCTCACTGAGCAGTCTTAGCTGAAGGCCAGGTCCTGCCTCTAAGGAAGTCTCTGATTGGAGGGTCAGGGTCCTGGGGGAGCCTCTCCAGCCGCAGAGCAGGCCAAGCAAGGTGGCTGGTTACCTTCAGTGAGTGACGTCCCTGGGTCCCCGGGTTGTCAGACGCAGCCTTGGACATAGCGGGGGTTCATGACAAAGCTACTGTGTAAAAGGTGTTTACTCTGTGCCTTAGAACTGGGAAAGCCAAGCCAGAGGTCAAGGGCAGCCTCTGCTACATGTAGCCCTGCTTGAGAGCAAAAAGAAAATACAGAATCTTTCATTGCAAGTGGACCTTCCTTTACCTGTCCTTCTCTCTCTCTCTCTCTCTCTCTCTCTCTCTCTCGTTCTCTTGTAGCACGAGGGGTTGAACTCAGGAACTCGGGAATTTTTGCAAGTGTTTCCCTCTGCTACTGACCTACGCTTCAGCTCCTAGACCTTTTATTCACTTTATTTGTTATTGCAGTGTGTGTGTGTGTGTACCCGCGTGCCATAGCATGACTGTGGAGGTCAGAGGTCCACAAAATGGAAGGAGCCAGTTCTCTGCTCTGACAAATGGGCCCCAGGGATCAAATCCAGGTTGTTAGGCTCAGCAAGGGCCCCCACTCTGTGGGCGTCTCCAGCTTCCTCTCCTGAGCCTCCCCAAAGTCTCTTTGACTAGACAGGAAACCCAAGGCAACGAAAGGAGATGCAGTCAGCTGAGGAAGCCATGCCAGGCTGGAGACCCCTGGCTTCCCCAGCTTCCCACTTCTCCAGCTCCCCTCCCAGCCAGAAAAGCCTTCTCCTTTCCAGTCCAGACCATCAGGGTTTGTGAGGGATCCCACAGGGCAGCTGCTGCAGCAAGGGCAGCTCTTCCTGCCTGGGCCCACATCTCTGCCGCCTTCATGTCTTTTCTTCCTTTTCTCCATCAGGAGACAGAACCCACAAGCTAACCTAAGCGGCTTCCCAGCTCTAGTCCACTTCTCCTCCACGTGAGTCCATTTAGGGATTTTCCAGTCAAACTGCAGCTCCAGCCCAGTGAGGGGTGTCTGTGCTCTCCGTAACCAAACTGCCCATTCATTTTGTTTTAGACCAGGTCTCTGTGGCCCTAGCTGGCCGGAAGGCTCTTGTGGTTAAGGTTGGTCTTAAACTCTGTTTGAAAAAAAAAATATATATATATATATATATGTATATGTGTGTGTCCATGTGTGGGTGTGTACATATGACTGCTAAAGCCAATGGAGGTCAGAGATTTGGGTCCCTGAGCGGTGGAGTTTAGGTCATAAGCCACTATGTGGGTGCTGGGAACACAGTTTTAAAAGGGTCCCTGGAAGGACAGTGCACACTCTTAAATGCTGACTATTTCTCCAGCTTCTGGCCTTGCACTGTTGGGTTTGCTGCCTCTGACTCTCCAGGGCGAGGATGATGGCTGTGGAGTAGCACATCTGGCTTCCTGTACCTTTTTGCCACGTCGACGGGTCACCCTTGAAGGAAGTGTGGCCCTGGTTCTCCAGCCAGAACCCTGGGTGTTAGGCTGTGCAGGCAATTCAACCCACCTTCCCTTAGAGACCTTTAGGGACCTGACAATGTCCTATGTCAGAACCTGTGTCCTATGACATCATCTGGGCCAGGTGCATAGTGACCTGTCAGCCCCTCCCCCTGCCTCTTGCTCTCTTACTCTCTTGCTCTTCCTTCTCTTGCTTTCTCTCCCCTCTTTCTGTCTGGGGGGCTTTCCTTTCTCCCACCATGTTTCTCTCTTTCTCTCTCCATCTCCATGCAATTAACCTCCTTCACCTGTTGTGTGTGTGACATCATTTTTAAGTAAATGGGAGTATATAGAGACTTAATGAATTTTAGCTTAAATTTAGGGGATTTAAGATATTATGGTAATTCTTTTTTAAAATTTATTATGTATACAGTGTTCTGCCTGCATGTACACCTGCACACCAGAAGAGGGCACCATGTATTGTTATAGATGGTTGTGAGCCACCATGTGGTTGTTGAGAATTGAACTCAGGCACTTTGGAAGAGCAGCCAGTTCATTTAACCTCTGAGCCAACTCTTCAGCCCTTATGGTGACTCTTAAACCAGGAGTAATGGTGCAGGTCGCTAATCCCAGCCCTCAGGAGGTAGAGGCAGGTTGGTCTCTGTGAGTTCAAGGCCAGCCTGGTCTATATAGGGAGCTCCAAGCCATCAAGTCTATGTAGGGAGACCTGGTCTCAAAAAACAAACAAGCAAACGGTATTGTGAAGATTCCCTAGGGTCCAAGAGGCAAGAAGCCTTAGTCAACCAGCCTTCCAGTTCCCAGGGCAACAGTCTGACAGCACTGCCCAGGCCAGGGAGTGGTTCAGCCTCAGGCAAATTCTGGGAAGATTTACTGGGACTTCAAACAAACTTTGTTTCCTGAGACAGGGTCTCTCTGTGTAGCCCTGGCTGTCCTGAACTCACAGGGATCCAGCCTGCCTCTGCCTCCCAGAGCGCTGGGATCACAGGAGTGTGTCACCAAGCCCAGCTAACTTCAGACAAACTTGATTTGATGTCTGCACTAGACTCCAGGCCTGCTTGGGGTCAGCCTGGCTCAGTCAGCCAAGGACTCAGAATGTGCGGCTTGCCCAGGCCAGGGAGTCACCACGCAGAGCAACTGCACACTGGAACCCACGAAACAAGGTTGGTATTGAGTGGGGATGGGCTGCTGGGAAAACGCAGCAGCGGGGACTGTTGTGGCCGGCTGGAGAAGCTGGGTGTGGGGCCTTCTAGCCTGCTCCTCCCCTCCCCCTCTGGGAGGCCGAGTCGTCAGGGCAGACAGTGGGTAAGTGCATGACAAAGGTGCGTGTGATGGCTCTGTCCTGGGGGCAGAGAATTGGGTGGGGAGGCCAGCCCCTTCCTCCCTCCTTCAATCTGCCTGTAGGGCAGCCTGAGGCGGCCTCCAGCGCAGAGCTCCAGCTTCTCTAGCTGTAGGTCTTCCAATGAACCCGTGGAAAGTTCTACAATTAATGTGGGGGGGGGAGGGTAAGAAGTGAAGGGCGTGGTGCTCGGAAGGGAAGAGCAGAGATCAGCAGACTGAGGGGAAGGCTCCTGCCTCCAAGCCCCTGGACCTAGGTGGTGGAAGGAGGGACCTACACCCCCCCTCCCACACAGACACCCCCCCCACACACACGGAATGTAAGGTCTCACAGAGCGAGGTCGATGCTCACGCTGTAATCCCTGCCTTGGAGAGGCTGAAGCAGAATTATCACGAGGTCAAGGGCAGCTTGGTATACAGGTTAAGGCCCCATCTCCTAAATAAACAGAGGATGAAGGTCATTGAACACCAGCCCGAAGGCTGTCCACAGACACTGCCCCCAGGCGGGCTGGGCCCCGAGCGGCCTGCAGAGGTCAGGGCCCAGGCTCAGAACTCTGCAGAGGTCAGGGCCCAGGCTCAGAACCGTGGCTGTCTACAAGGTGTGACGCTCCAGCCTAGAGCCTTTTGGGGGGGCTGTGTGGTACAGCCTAGGGCCTTCACTTAGGTGTGGGAGCAGACAGGCGCTCCGAGGGCTATTCTCTTGCAAACACAACTAACAACCGGGCCAGCAACAGGACCCAGGAGGGTGCTCCGACCAGGCCCAGAAAATCCCTCTAGGA
This sequence comes from Meriones unguiculatus, assembly GCF_030254825.1. Lineage (NCBI taxonomy): Eukaryota > Metazoa > Chordata > Mammalia > Rodentia > Muridae > Meriones > Meriones unguiculatus. Next base: position 1,439,641 of record NC_083363.1, on the reverse strand, counting down.
GAGTTTAAGGAAGGCTTCCTGCACCCCTCCTCCTTAATCCCATCTCCTTGGCACCTTCTCGCCAGCCGACCCCCCAAACAAAGGTCTCCTCGACCTGGGGGCTGGGGGAGGGGTGGGTGACCAGGCCGGACGCCAGAGTCCCTGGAGGAAGGGAGCCGGGTACCTGGGTCTGAGGCTCAGTCTTTGAGGGGAGGTGGGGGGAGCTCTCTGTAGAGCTGAGGGGGAAATCTTGTGTGAGAGGATTGGGTTGGGGGGGTTGGGGAGCAGGAAGTTGTCCCCAGGGGAGCCATTCAAGGCCTGAGCACTTGTTTAGGGTTCCAGCCGCCCCCTCTGGGGATGAGGATTGCTCAGCCAAGGCCATTGTCCTGCCCCCTTCCCCCAATCCTTCCCAGGCTTCTTTGAACCTGAAGTCAGTTTTTTTTCCCCGTCTACACAGCTCCCACCCTTTGGGTTTCTCCACCCAGGAACTAGGCTGGAGGCCTGGGATGGAGTTGGGGGGGAGGAGGAGACTGGGCCTACCGGGAAATGGGAAGCCTAGGTCATGACTGGAGGGACCGGGCCTGAGCCAGGCCTTACGATGGGGGGTGGGGGGCGTCCCCGTGTGGTTGACATCTGCCCGTAGGCGACACAGGTAGGAAAATGTGTGCTGTGAGAAGGGGCCTCTGAAGCCTGGGACCTTTAGGGATGGAGCGGCAGCCTCCTTCCACCCGCCCTGGAGACGGGGTGAAGTGGAGGGTTTCACCAGTATCCCGAACCTAGCATTCTAGACGGCGGTGCGAGCGGCTGGCCAGTGCTCCTGTAAGTTAGAGAACGGCAGCAGACCTGCCCGGCACACGGACACTGTAAAATGTTGTGGGCTCTGAGAGGTTGGCCAGGAGGGCTGCAGAGAGGGGCCGGGGCCGAGGCGCTTTGTGGTGGGATGGGAAGCCAAGCTCCTGCGGAATGTGGAGGTGTTCGGGGGCCCCTGGGGTCCCGTCCTAAGGGCTGCCCCGTCAGGACGTCCCCCCTTCCGCTTCCAGACACAGGCAAACATCCTTCGCCTCAGTTTCTCCCACCCCCATTGACTACTCCTCCACCCACCCAGGGGGCGGGGCCAGAGGTCAAGGCTAAGGGTGGGATTGGGGAGGGAGGGGAAGCAGTCCTGGGTGAGCCCTCCTTGCGTCAGGGCCCCGGCTTGGGGTGCCCGCCTTCCCCATGGCCGGACCCCTGGCTCCAGACTTTGCTTTCTCGCCCCCACCAGGTGGGGGTGATGGGTCGGGAGGGCTGGAGCCGGGCTGGGTGGACCCCCGAACCTGGCTCAGCTTCCAAGGGCCTCCCGGTGTTCCCGGGGTCGGGCCCGGCGTTGCCCCAGGCTCCGAGGTGCTGGGGATCTCGCCGTGCCCCCCGCCATATGAGTTCTGCGGAGCGATGGCGTACTGCGGCCCTCAGGTGGGGCTGGGCCTAGTGCCCCAAGTTGGCGTGGAGCCTTCGCAGCCTGAGGGCCCGGCCGGAGCGGGATCGGAGAGCAGCCCGGAGGGGGCCTCGCCTGGGTCCTGCCCGGTCCGCCCCGGGGCCGTGAAGGTGGAGAAGGTGGAGCCGAGTCCCGAGGAGGTGAGTGGGACCGCCGGGGACCGTCGAGGCACGGCTGCAGGACAGCCATCCTAGGTGTGGAGGCGGTCGCCGAGGGCAGGCAGTCTTGGGGAGCAGGGCAAGGTCTGAACCAGAAGCCAGGATTGCAAGACTCGGGCAGCGGCCTGCATTGGTGCGGCCTGGCCCTGGTCACGGAGGTGCTCTGTGGCCTGTGCCCGCACACTTGCTGCAAACATCACTGTCTGCCAGTGTGTGGCGGGATTCAGCCTTTTCCCCACCGTGTTTGCCCTCCCTGTCAGACTGAGGATCGTGGCCTTGGGCTTAAGCATGGCTGCAGGGTGAAAAACGCCGCCGGTCCTGGAGTCGTCGTTGGTGAAAGGCTTGGGTGTGCCTGGCTGCTGATAGGAGCTCCTGTTCGGGCTGTGTGTGGAGCTGGGCTCACCTGAGTCCATTTTACGCCTGTCTGCCCTCTGCTGCCCCCGGAGCCGTCCTCAGGCTGAGTGCACAGCCGGGCGCCCCTTGGACCGTGCCGGGGTGCGGACTCCGTCCGTTCAGCCCTAACTGCCTTGGGCTGCAGACAAGGACTGACACAGCTGTGTGGGACAGGTTATCTCCAGGCCTTGCTGGGCGCCTGCCGGCCTCCAGCCCTGGGAAGCGAGGGGGCAATCAGCCACGGGGGAGAGAAGGTGGCGCTGGGTACAGGTGGCAGGCAGTAGCCCCGACCTCTTGGCAGTTGGTGTGTCGGTGGGGGCGCCCCCTCTGGGTGCCTGTTTCTCTTCCATCCTTTAGTCACCAGGAGTACCCAGGAAGGCATTAGCTGCTAATCTCATGGCTTAAATGGCCTTAATGAAGGAAGGCCGGGATTGAACTACCGGGATTAGCTTATCCCAAATATCCAAAATAGGATTTAGAAAAGGCTGAGACCCAGCTGAGGGCGCTTGCAAGTTGTGGCCTCCGAGGAGATGGCCTCTGTTGGGGATGATAATCTGTCTGATGGAAGGTCTTAGAAGCCCTTTCCATCGGATCATCTTCCGGAAGGGCTTGAGACGGCCGTTTGGCTTTTCCAGACAGGGAACAGGGTTTTTCGGTGTAGCCTGGGCTGTCCTGGCCTCGCTTTGTAGACCAGGCTTGCCTCTTCCTCCCTGAGGTAACATTTTTGTCAACGGGGTTTTAAAAAACAATTTGTCGGCAGCTGGAAACACTGGGATTCTGGGCCGGCGTTTCTGTTAGAGACAGCCTGCGATGCCGTCAGCCATATTTGCCCCGTCCAGTAGCCGCTCCTCCGCACACTCATCCGGCCTGGCCCCAGCCTCACACCCCTGCTTCCCCTTGCCGCTCCGTTGCTAACACAGCAGTTGGCACTGCTGTTTTAATTTTTTCTTTTTTTGAGAAGATTGTGCGTGCCTGCTTGCCACTGTGCCCCGCAGCTGCCGGAGGTCGCTTTCCCCCTCAGGGTCAGGCTATCCTGCAAGCACCAAATCAGTGCCTTTTTGTCCTGTTTTGTTTTGTTTTTCGAGACAGGGTTTCTCTGTGCAGTCCTGACTCTCCTGGACTCGCTTTGTAGACCAACCAGGCTGGCCTGCAACTCACAGACCTCCGCACACCTTTCTCCCAGAGTGCTGGGATCACAGGCGTGCACCACTGTGCCCAAGTTCTTTTGTTTTCAATTTATTTTTATTTTATGCGCACTGGTGTTTAGCCTGCGTGTAGGTCTGTGTGGGGATGTCAGTTCTAGGGTTACAGACGGTTGTGAGCCGCCATGTGAACGCTGGGAATTGAACCCGGTTTCTCTGGACGAGCAGTCTGTGCTCTTAACCGCTGAGCCATCTCTCCAGCCCCAAGCCCATGTTTTAAAATGTGAGAGCCAGGCAACTTTTGTTTGGTGGAGAGCAGAGCTTCCTAGGCATCTTCTGGCTCTATAGCTCATTGAAATCAGCTCCCCGGCCTCTCCTGCCGTCTCCTCCTGCCGTCTTCGCGCTCTCCATTGCAGGGTAGCAGCCTCCTCTCTCCCCCCCCCCCCGCACACACTGGAAGGTCAGCTTTTGGGGTCAGGGGCGTTTGCTTACTTTGTGTGGTTTCTAGGTCCTCGGGGCTGAGACAGGTGGGATGGGTGGCCCCAGTTTCCACATCCCCACTTGTGCTGTGTCCTACTTTGGGACCTTCAAAGCAAGCTGGGGGAGGGAGAGTGGACCTGATGCTCTTTGTTCCCTTAGTTCCCTGTATTAACAGAGCTGGGGACTCTATTCCCCTGCCTCTGTTTCTTGAGTGCAGGGATTCCTGCCTGCTCTGCCCTGCCTGGTGATTTCCATGGTCCTAACTTCCTCAAAGTGTGGTAATAGCCTGTCAGTGGCCCTGCTACGCAGCAATTGGTTAGCAGGTGGGAACTGCTGGGATGCGTGGAACTCATCCACGCAGGTAGTGTTGTGTGGCCAGCTTTCCCATCACTGGGGATAGAGTGAATGACATTTATACAAGCATTTTTAGTGGGAGCCTGGGGGCGCCGAGGTCTTTCACAGAGCAGGGGTGGGGCCCCCATGTGGGACTCAGATCCCGCCTTTCTCTCCACAGTCCCAGGACATGAAAGCCCTGCAGAAGGAACTAGAAGAGTTCGCCAAGCTGCTGAAGCAGAAGAGAATCACCTTGGGGTACACCCAGGCGGACGTGGGGCTCACCCTGGGCTTTCTCTTTGGTGGGTCTCCATGTTCTTAACCCCACAGCTGGCACAGCCCCTGCACAGGTTATGGGCTGCCGTGGAGAGGGAGAAGACGGGCCTGGGCCGTGAGGGAGGGGTCCTGGGGGCCCTGCCTGCCGCCTCACTCCCCCCTTGACCGGCCTCCCTCAGGAAAGGTGTTCAGCCAGACAACCATCTGCCGCTTTGAGGCCCTGCAGCTCAGCTTCAAGAACATGTGTAAGCTGCGGCCCATGCTGGAGAAGTGGGTGGAGGAAGCCGACAGCAATGAGAACCTTCAGGAGGTGAGGGTCCCGGGGTGGACGGCAGCTGCCGGCCTCGGGGCGCCTGCTGCTCCCACTCCTGCCTTGGCGCTCCCGGGTGGGACCGCTGCCTAGCCAAACCCGTCAGCCCGTCTTCCCTGCCCAGCTTTGCAAAGCGGAGACCCTGGTGCAGGCCCGCAAGAGGAAGCGGACGAGCATTGAGAACCGCGTGAGGGGAAACCTGGAGAGCATGTTTCTGCAGTGCCCAAAGCCCACCCTGCAGCAGATCAGCATCATCGCCAAGCAGCTGGGGCTGGAGAAGGACGTGAGTGCCGGACCCCGCCCCGCGGTGCCCGTTCCCCCACCTCTGACCCCGCCCCGCGGTGCCCTCTCCCCCACCGCTGCCTCCCGCGTCCGTCCCTGAGCTTACAGTCTGTGTGTCCTCCGTCCTAGGTGGTCCGCGTGTGGTTCTGCAACCGGCGCCAGAAGGGCAAACGATCGAGCATTGACTATTCCCAACGGGAAGAGTATGAGGCGGCGGGGTCTCCTTTTCCGGGAGGGCCTGTATCCTTTCCTCTGCCCCCAGGGCCCCATTTTGGCGCCCCAGGCTATGGGAGCCCCCATTTCACCACGCTCTACTCTTCCGTCCCTTTTCCTGAGGGCGAAGCCTTTCCCAACATTCCTGTCACTGCTCTGGGCTCTCCCATGCATTCAAGCTGAGGCGCCATCCCTGCATGTGGATGGCGTGAGCCTGGTAGGCAAGGGGAGGCAGGTAGGCAGAACCTGGAAACCACCACAGCTTTGCGAGTAAGCTCGTTTACCTTACCCGAGGGATTGAAATCACAGAAAGGGGGGTGGGAGGTGGCCTTCAGTGACGCTGTTGATGGCGATCACTCATCATTTCGTTCTTAAATAAAAATAAATTTAATTTTTTTTAATGGGCATCGGTGTTGTATGCTTGTGAGGAACTGGAGAGCTGCCGAGTGGGCTCTGGGAACTGAACCCAGGTCCTCTGGGAGATCAAGCGGCCAGTGCTCTTAACCAATCCAGCCCCTAAATAAGATAAGAAAGCTCGAGACGCTAGATGGCTAAATTCTGTTTTCTGTCAGTCGGGGGATAGAGAAAGCCAATGAGGGGTTCCCACACCCAAAGAGTCCACAAAAGCGTTTCCACGGACACGGGGGAGGGGTTGCAGAACAGCGGAGGAAGGGTTGAGAATGGCTGCAGAGGAAGGCGTCATCGCCTGCTTCAAGCTGAAGAAGCCTCAGCTGGTGGGAGTCCTGTCCGACAGCAGCTGGTCTGCGTCCCGTCGCTCAGGTGGTTTTAAGCTCTGGGTGGGCTCTACATGTAGCCCTGGCTGTCCCGGCTGTAGACCAGGCTGGCTGCGACCTCACAGAGATCTGCCTGCCGCTGCCTCCCCGGGTGCTGGGATGGGTGTCCTGTGTGCACCTATGACAGAAGAGGGCTTTGGATCCTCTGGAACTGGAGTTACAGTTGTGAGCAGCCATGTGCCACCACAGCCTGGCTAGCCCCTGCTAACGCTGAGCAATGGCTCCCACCCAAGAGACCAGTCTTTTGAAGCATTCTTGCTGCCTGCCAGCCCCCCCAGAACCCCACACTCTGGCCTCTGTGCACCAGACACAGGCCACAGGCTCGGCAAGTGCCTTCACTGTGTCACCTCGTGCCCAGCCCTGGGCTTTCTTGACACCAAGGTCCGTTTCATTTCCTGTGGAGAATTCAATCCCATCATTTGAAAAGCAGACTTGGACTCAAGAATAAGTACCCCCCCGTGTAGATGAAGCAGTTTAGTCTTTATTTGGAAAGGAAGGCAGAGCTCTGAAAAGCTAGTCACACACTCAGTCCTCCAGGCTGCCTTAGCTGATGCCATTCAGGAATGGGGGTGGGTCCGGGGTGTGGCTTGGTGACAGAATGCTGGCCTCCGCAGACTAAGACTTCAGCCATCCCCTTCTGTCTTGGGGGATGGGTTCTGTGACTGATGAGCACTAACTGCAGATAGGGGGTGTGGAAACAGGGCTGGTTCCTTATGGCTGGACAGTCCAGCTGGTACACTTGGCAGCAATGTCTTGGACAGGAAGAAGCCATCTTTTTGTCAGCTCAGCCGTGAGGGTTGTCCGGGCCTGTGGTCATTCCCTTTGGAGAAAGACGTTTCTCAAGATCTGTTTTTAACTTTTGGGATGAGTGTTGCCTGTACATACACAGTGGCCACAGGAGAGGCTGTTGGATCCATGGTTGAATCTGACCGTGTACTGGAGGAGCTGAATCCCTGACCTCTGACCTCTTGGATGCTACGATGCAGGCCACTGAACCCAGTGTGAATAACTTGCCTCAGGGTAACCGATCCGCCTAGCTAGACCTGTAACCCCAGCAGGAGTTACTGCGTCCCCTCAGCTTCCCTTTCCCGACCACTATATATTCCCCTGGGGAATTTGAAGCTAGCCTGGGCCACACAGTGAGACCTTGTCCCGAGCTGCTCTTCCAGATGGGTTTGAGTCCTAGCACCTACTTCACGGCTAGTAGCCATCTCCAGGGGATCCAGCGCCACCTCCTGGCCTCTGCGGGTACTGCACGCACAGCACATTGCAATGCAGGCGCGTAAAATAACAAAGCATCCCGAGTTGACCGGCTTACTCCAGTTTTTGCTTCAAGACAAAGGGGCCAGGTTGGGCAAATCCTGTCTGCCTCGACTACCAAGTGCTGGGAAGATATGTTTTATGTGTGCCCCTGGGACTCCAACCCTGGACAAGGCAGGTGCAGGCTGGACAGTGCCCTCCCAGTGAGACATCCCCCAGCCTCACACATAACTAGCCATCTCGTGGCGAAAGCTAACCCAGGGGTCTGCAGGGCCTCACCGCTGCCGTAAGTATGAGGCTGTAACAAACAAGGGGACCCCACTCACCCACTGGATGTCACAGCGGCCTTCTCCATGCGGAGCTTCTTCCTGGGCTCCATAAGGACGGACAGGCCCAGGGAGGCCTCGCTCAGGGAGGCCTCGCTCTCGTCATCCAGCTCCGCCAGTACTCTGTGAGCCGATTTCCTCCGGTTTCTCGTGGGTGGGGCAGGCGGGGCTCCCACGTCCCCAGGCCGGGTGGGAACAGCCAGGCTCTGTGGCCTGCCACTGCTGCCAACGCCGCCACCACCACCACGGGAGAAGGTGAGGGGCTGGGGCTGCAGCTTGCTGAGGCTGCCGATGGAGTTGAGGATCAGTGTGGCCTTGGGGGCAGAGGAGAGGGTGCTGAGCGGCCGCTGGGGCGCCCCCTGCGGGGGCAGCATGGGCTGGAAACCAGTCACAGCCTCTCCCTTCGACCGAGGGACAGTAATCGCAGCGAAGTCCTGAGGTCTGACCCGGACTTGCTGGAACATGAAGTAGAATTCCGAGGAGCTGGCTCCTGCTTGCCCTTCAGGGCCAAAAGTCAGAAGGTCACCATCACTCAGCTCCAGCCTGTGGCCTCTTGGGAGTCGGACATTATTGACCAAAGTCCCTGTTGGTGGTGAGGAACAAGAGAAATGACAGGGATAGAAACATGTCTAGTCAGAAGTGCCAGGACCTGGCCATTAAACGCAAACCCTGCACACCAGCTGTGTCGGCTGGGGACAGGCTTATTCTTCCTGCCTACAAACGGGAAGCTTCCTTGCTGTGCTTAGCTCCTGCCTCACACAGCACTAAGCAGCTTTGTCTCATTCTGAGATGCGGGCCCAGAACTCGATCCTCCTGCCTCAGCTCTGAGGCGCTAAGATCACAGGGTAACCCCCCTCCCCCATGCTCACCTCCTGCTGCCACTCCTTTTTGTCTTTTTGGAGACAGGGTTTCTCTGTGTAGCCCTGACTGTCCTAGACTCACTTTGTAGACCAGGCTGGCCTCGAACTCAGAGATCCATTGGCCTCCGCCTCCCAAGTTCTAGGATTGAGGCGGGCACCACCATGCCTGGCCTCTGCTGTCACTCCTACCCACTTTGTGCCTTATTTTCTTTACTGTAAACGGTATCAGCTCCATCTGCACGTAACAGTGCCGGGCCTGGCCTACACCACATCACTGCTGCCCCAACACCTCAGGTCGGGGTGCTCCAGACCTTGTGTCTGACCTGACAGGAAGCTAAGAACTGAAGCCGGAGGGCTGAACTGTGAACTCCAGCCTTCTGAGGCTGCTTGGGTTGGGGCGGGATGCCTAGGCCACCAGACGGCTCATCACTGCCTTCAGGGGAGCCTGGAAACCGAGTCAAGTGTGCGCTGAGTACTGGAGAGCCCCACTGTGACACTTTGCTGATGACGCCCAGCGCCTCCCTCCCGGGCCCTGTGTGAGCTAAACCAGACGAACAGGTTAGCCCGAGGAGCAGTGCACAGTTCTGACGGCAGACCCGGCCTCCGGGAGGCGGTGGCAGGAGCCTACCTTGGCTGCTGTGGTCCTCCAGGCTGACCCTCCAGTCGTCCCCTTGCAGCTCAGCATGCAGCTCCGCATGGACCCCAGAGATGAGGCCGGGCTCCCGCTGCGGCCGCAGGGCCACATCGCACAGGTCAGCCCTGCAGCCCAGCCGATAGGTGCAGCCGGACCTGGCCGGGGGGTGGAAGGTGTAGAGGTCACCTCCCCGGCCGGCCCCGATGCGCAGCAGCTGGAAGCAGGGCAGCATGGGGGTGCGCCTCTGCACCTCGCCTCCCGCCTCAGCGGCTCATCACCCCTCCTGCTGCCGGGTCCCGCACCCCGCGGGCTTCCGACCGGTTCTGTCGGACGTCAGCAGCTGTCTAGTTAGTGCCAGCTCGGGAAGTGCAGACGCAGGGCGCCAGAGGCTAGACGTGCAACGCGGTGGTGGCTGTCAAGACGAGGCTTAAAGAAAAGCACCTCCAGGAGAGTCCCGCTGCGCCGCAAGACCCGAGCAGGAGCCCGGCGGCACCCCTGGGAAGCCGGATCCTCGGGCCGCTGAACCCCGGAATTCCTTAACAATCTGTGCAAGGCAAAGCCACTTTAGACGGCCGCTGGGGCCTCCGCGCAGACGGGGTGGAGCGGTCCTGCTACACAAACGCGCGTGCGGCACGAGCCTGCCCGCCCAAGTGTAACCCGGGGCCAGGGCGCTGGTGGTCCAGCTTGCTAGTCCAGCCGGCGGAGCTCCCCCTCTCCTCCCCCGCTCGGCGGGCCACTGTCCCCCACACAGGGCGGCGCGGCCCGGGCCCTGACTCTTGCAACGAGAGCGGATCTCACCCTTTCCTCTCTCGCTTGCGGGGTACGCTGAGGAAGGGGCTCCGCATCCCGCGCCCCGCTCCCGCCGCGGTTTTGACAGCCGGGAAGCCGCCCGGAGGGCGCGGCCTGGGCGCGCGCGCCGCGCAGACTCCTCCTCCCGAATTCCCGGGTCCGACTTCGCGCCTGCGGGCCCGCGCCCGCCTCCCGATGGTCTTGATTGGCCGGCCCACTCGCGCTCCTTCTCCCTATTGGACGATGCTCAGAAAGACACCGCCCCTGTCCCTCCCTCCGCCATTCCTGATTGGTCTGCACGTTTTCCCGGGTTCCCGGGGTGGGGAGGGGCCGCCAGGGCGCGGAGCAGGCCTCGGGCGTCTGTGTTCGTGGGTGCACCTTTCTCCTTCCTCTTTCCGGTAGGGAGAAGTGGTGCTTTTAGAGCAGCCCGCCAGCCCGCCCGCCTCGCGCATGCGTGATCAAGAGTGTCCGGCCTGGCCCCGGAGCTAGGTGCAAGGGGCGTGGCAGGACGGCGGATCTCGCGCTGGGTAAGGGGCGTTCGGGAAGAGTCGGTTGGGGGCGGGAGGGTCTGAGAGGGGGTGCTAGGGTGGGTGGAGGGGGTCCACCGGGGAAGAGGGGTGCAGGAGTCCGGCCAAAGAACAGATGAGGGCATCAAGACAGCCTTAGAGCGGGGGTCCTGAGGGGCGGGGGATGAGCCAGGGCTGTGTGCGGGAGAGCAGACGGGAGGCAGCAGGACAGGGAGCGCCCGGGATAATTCCGTCAAGAAAAATGCAGACTAGCGCTAGGAAGGGAAGCGGGTAGGAGTCTGCGGGCCGAGTGAAACAGAAGTTTGAATTCTGATGGAAGTGGGGGAGAGAAGATGCTATAGGACTCCGAAGAGAGAAGGGCATCGGGAATGAAAGCCGAGGGGCTAGAGAGAAACTGAGGCTGGTTCCAGAGAGGCTGAGATGAGATGGCGGGAAGCTGGCGTCCCAGCAACGGGCTCTAGGCTGCTCGGGTTCCCCGGGGATCCTAGGGCAGCCGCTTAATCCCACATGTGGCGTCATTCTTCTGGGGCCAGGGCATGGGCTGACGCTCTGTTAGGAAATGACCCAGAAAGCATGGGTCGGTGGTGCCTCGATGGGCTACCCAGCGACCCTGCCGTGCCGTGGCGAGAACTGTGGAGGCTGAGCTCCCTGCGTTTTGTACAGGCCCTCTCATCTTCAGCCCTGAGCTTCAGGGAATACAGACACTTGCTTACGGAGGAAGGTAAAGGCACCACCCAGAATCCTGTAAGTAGAAGCACGCCTCGGGAGCACCCCGGTCCTCCCGCCTCAGTAGATTTACCTTAAGATCGGTGCCTGGTTCGTTCTATCAGGAGCATGTTTGGGACAAGCGAGCGGTTTGGTTCTTTTTTAGGGAAGTAGGAAGAGAGCAGCTTGGAGCGGGGTGCCTCTGGCAGTAACGAGGGTTATGGCCTTGCTGTTGTAGGCTTTCTCTTTGGAAGGTGGCCTGAAAGCTGAACTGGAGTGTCCTTGTCTCTCCTTTTGTCCAGGGAACATAGATGGCTGGAGACAAGATCTAGAGGCTTCTGATAAGGAGGAGATGCTACCACCTTCAGGTCAGTCAGGCTAATCAAAGAGGCTGGGGATCTCTGTCTCCCCAACTGGCTTTACTCTTGTGACCCTCCCTCCCTCCCTCCCTTCTTTCCTTCCTTCCTCCCTTCCATCCTCCCTCCCTCCCTCCCTCCCTCCCTCCCTCCCTCCCTTCCATCCTTCCTTCCTTCCTCCCTTCCTTCCTCCCTTCCTTCCTTCAGGCTTTGCTGGGTTGGTTCCTCCCTCCCTCCCTTCCTCCCTTTCTTCCTTCAGGCTTTGCTGGGTTGGTCCCTCCCTCCCACTTCCAAGCTCGGCCCTTCTCCACCCTGTCACGAACGACGCAGACCCGGGCTTCAGACATCCCCCTGGTCCAATCCATGGCCAGCCAAGATGTCCCAGAGAGACGGCTAGATGCTGAGAGGCCGACAGTGTGGGAACACGACCTCTGTGGAGATGGGCAGGGGCCCTGGCGGAGAGGCAGGTAGGGACTCTGTTGTCAGCCTTCTCTCACTGGTGCTAATGAGGCCTTGAGCATGCATTCCTCTCTCTCAGCCCTGGCTCCCTAACCTGTGTGGGTTTCTGTAGGTGATGGTTGGGGCCTACACTGCATGTGCCGTGTGATGGGGAGTAACGAAAAGAAATAATCTGGACTTAAATTCTCAGCTCATGAGGAATGTGAATGTCTTAAGAGAGGAGCTGGGTTTCCCAGGAGCTGTTGCGCGCTGTTGAGGGCGCCGTGAAGCTTAGGACACAGTGACCCGGTATGGTGGCATGCTGCTTCTCTCTCTTCCAGAGTAGTTAAAGGGGCCTTTATGGGACTATGGCACAGGAGCTGGCTATGCTCTGTGAATGTGTGTTTTAAGGTTTCATTTTTGAGCGGGAAACAAACAGTCCACCTTTCCTCTCAGCACTAGAGAGGCAGGCAGATCTCTGAGCTCAAGGCCTCTGGTCTACAGACTGAGTTCCAGGACAGCCAGGGCTACATAGGGAAAACATGTCTGAAAAAGCCCGAAACAACAACAAAAACAGCATTCACAGTTGGAGGCCGGAACTGTGGAGCTGGGGTCACAGGCAGCCGTGAGCTGCCGAACGTGGGGCTGTGAGAGCAGCAAACACTCTTAACCACCGAGCCGCCCTCCAGCCCCGTGTCTGTGTGTGAGTGAGTTCTGCCCTGGTGATGAAGGAATGTTAGGAGCCAGCGTCCTCACAGCTAGTTTAGCTGAGTGTGACAGTGAGTCCTCTGGAGATGGAGTACCGCCAGCCTCCCCGCACACTGTATGGAACACTCGCCGCTAGCCCGCGCACCTGAGCAGGTGTCGGGGTGCGTCCCTGGAGCAGGGGCAGCGAGCCCAGGTCGGGACGGCCACCCCTGGCAACTCAGAGGTCGGGAAGGCGCCGCCGAGACCGACAGAGCCCGAGTGGCTTTAGTTGTGCTTTTTGTTGTTGTTAACGTTTACATTTTTGTTGTGGGTGTGGGTGTGTGCACACCATGGAACAGTGGAGGCAGGAGGAACCCAAGTTCAGGCCTCTGCTACATACTTTGTTCAAGGTCAGCCTGGGCTACACGGGACCCTGTCTCAAATGAAACAAAACAACAAAAAAGTCTATTAAAAAATAATAAGTCACCCGGTTCGCCACCACGCTGGTTCCGAAGCCCAGTTCCCACGCCCGTGCTGTCTCCCTGCCCCTGGACTGTGGCTGGAGTCCAGACTGCACGCTGTAATGGGTCTTGCACTCAAAATGTGTGGCCCCCAGCCACCCACCCTTGGGGTTTTTCTTCAGTCTGCTTAAGCGTGGATCTCTGGAGAGATCCGTTTCTCGGCGGGGCCTCCCTACCCCTTAGGTCATCTGAGGCCAGGCGGCAGAGATGGTGGAGGCCTGAATGCCTCCATCCTCCTGCCTCAGCTTCAGCCCCCGCTTCCCACGTTAAGTGGAGGGTCAGTGCCCTCTCTGCTGCCAGCACCCTCCAGCCGCTCACCTGTGCCCACCGTCCTCTGAAGGTCCCTGGAGCTGGAGGTCTCCAGCACCCTGACCCAGCAGTCCGAGCTGATCTCCCGTCACCTCAAAGAGCTGCGGCGGCTGGAGGAGGAGGTCCAGGCCTACCGCGAGACCTCCATGAAGCAGAAGATAAGGTTGGAGGCGCAGGCCATGGAGCTGGATGCGCTGGCGGTGGCGGAGAAGGCTGGCCAAGCGGAGGCTGAGGGCCTGCGTGCCGCCTTGGCAGGAGCCGAAATGGTTCGGAAGAACCTGGAGGAGGGGAAGCAGAGGGAGCTGGAGGAGATGCACAGCGTCCACCAGGAGCAGGTACGCGGGCCGAGGGCCTGGGGGCGGTTCAGGGCGGACCTCAGGGACCCTGCCAAGCCGCCCAGCTGGTCTGGGAAAGAGACTGTTTGGGTTTTCCTTGGGCTGCAGCTGTTTCTTGGGGAGTCGGGCGAGCTTGTGCCGTTTGAAACTCTCCGAAGGAGGACTTCTACCCTGTGTCAAGTACTCTGGAAACCTGGGGGTTCTGGGGAAGGCTGGAAAGGTCAATTTTTCAGGCAGGATGCCCACTGCTTCTCTGTGCTGTCCTCGAGGGAGGAGCCAGCTGGGGATTCAGCTTCCGAGCTGCTAAGCCTGTGCTCAAGCCTGTGCTCGGGGTGCAGCTGACTGCCTAGCGTGGGCCGCTCTCTGTTGCGGCTGGGAGAGCACTGCCAGGGTCAGGACCACCGCTGAGGGCTGCCCAGGTGATGGAGAGGTCGGGAAGGGAGGCCCGTCCTCTAGAACACTGGAGCAGGGACAGCCTTGCTGAGCCACCAAGAAGGCCCTCTGAATTGGCTGCTTCACCGGGCAACGCGCCCGCTTTGGCGTTTGAGAACCTGTGTAATTGGTGCCACGCTCACAAGGCCACTGTGGACGGTCAAAGAGAGGGGTGCGATTGAGCGGTTCTAGCCGAGGATGTAGCTAGCTCAGCGGTAGAGGGCCTGTCCGGTGCACGCAAGGCCATCAGGTCAGCCCCAGTGTCAGCGGAAAAGGAAGGTTTTGGTTTGTTGTTGAGACAGGGTCTCGCTGTGTAGCTCTGGCTGGTCTCGAACTCACAGAGATCCTCTTCTGCCTCCCAAGCACTGGGACTAAAGGTGTGCGCCACCACCCCGAGCCTCAGAAAAGAAGCGGAGAAGTAACGCTGCTGGGTTTGTGTTTTCCGTCTAAAGAGGCTTTGTGTTTCTCAGTTCACAAACCTGACAGTGGTAGTGGAGGCTCTGCTCTCCCTCTCCATCCAGTTCCTCCCCATCCCCTCCATCCTGTGGAACTTGAGGGGTCCGGTGAGAGAGGCCACCTCTCCCTAGAGCATCCCCACGCACACACGCTGCTCAAGTAGGCTCAGGCGGGCTCAGGGAGGCTGCCCATGCAAGAGGAGCAGGGGAGAGGCAAGAGCCACAGGAGGGAGCTTGAGGAAGCATGTTCGACTGGCAGGCCTTGTGGTAAGGCCAATCTTCTTTGGTGGGGAGTGTGAAGGCAGGGTCTTGATAGGTAGCCCTGGCTGCTTTGAACTTGAGGTATCCCTGACTCAGCCTCCCAAGTACTGGGGTGTCTGGGCTGTCTGTTGCCGTGGTAAAGCACTGACAAAAGCAACTTGGGAAGGGAAGGGTTTGTGGCTCCTGGTCCACGGAGAAGAGGCAGGGCGGGAACCAGAGCAGAGGCTGTGGAGGGGGTCGCTTGCTCCTCGAGGCTTGTCCAGCCTGCTTCTCAGTACAACTCAGGACCAGCTCCCTGGGGGCAGAGCCACCCCAGGCACACTGGGCCCCTGCACATCAGTCCCTAATCAAGAGCGGGACCTAAGGGCTCATTTGCTCAGTTGAGTTTCCCTACCCAAACCACTAGCTTGTGTCGAGTTGACCAGAAAGTAGCCAGCACACAAGAGTGTAGGCACTCGCGGCCACCATGCCCAGCACCACTGAGGGGTATATGCACACTCAGATGCGGGCACATGTGGGTGAGGTGTGAGTGTGCGTGGCACATGTGTGAAGGTCAGAGGACAGCCTTGGGTGTGGGTTCTCAAGTTCTTTTGTTTGAAAATTTTTTTTCCTTGGCTGTCCTGGAACTCGGTAAACCTGGCCCGCCTTGAGCTCATGGAGATGGGCCTCTGTGAGTGCTGGATTTGTTTGTTTGTTTTTTGAAACAGGGTTTATCTCTGTGTAACCCTGGCTGTCCTGGAACTTGCTCTGTAGAGCAGGCTGGTCTCAAACTCAGAGATCCAGCTGCCTCTGTGCCTCCAGAGCATTGGGATCAAAGGCATGTGCCATCAATACCACTTACCTGGCTGACATAGTCATCTTTTGTTTTGTTTTGTTTTTAAGACAAGGTTTCTCTGTGTAACCATCCCGGCTGTCCTGAACTCACTTAATAGACCAGGCTGGCCTCGAACTCACAGAGATCCATCTACCTCTGTCGAGTGCTGGATTTAAATGTGCACCACCACTGCCCATTGAGACAGGGTTTTTGCTGGCCTGTACTTTAGCGCGTAGGCCAGAGTAGCTAGCCTGGGGGCTTCGAGGACCTGCCCGTGTCCCCTCCCCTCCACAGAGTGGAGGTAATTGCAGGTGTGCACCGGCCTGCCATAGGGCTTGGGGATCCCAACTCAGGTCTTCACACTTGTGAGGTAAACGCTTTCCCGACGCTTTCCCGTCTCCCCAGTTTACAAACACCAGGCACAAGGTGATGGGCAGTGATGGGGAGGGGAACTGGCAGGAGCTGACGTTGTTGGAAACTAACTGGGGTGAACAATGTGCCAAGATTTCTCCCTCTGCTTAGAGCAGGGGTCCCTGGGAGACAAGGCCCCAAGATGGGGTGAGGTTTGTTTTGTCTACTGAATAAGTAAATTTAAAGATTTATTTATTACGTATAGTGTCCTGCCTGCGTGTACACCTGCACACCAGCAGAGGGCACCAGATCTCACTATAAATGGCTGTGAGCCACCGTGTGGTTGCTGGGAATTGAACTTAGGACCTCAGGAAGAACGGCCAGTGCTCTTAACCTCCGAGCCATCTCTCCAGCCCTAAAGATTTATTTATAAGTTGTTTATTTGTGAGTGTGTGTTCTGTTGGTGAGTGTGTTGTGGGCATACTGGATCCCCCGAGCGCCTGCCGTGGGTGCTGGGTGCTGAGTCCCCTGGAGGAGCAGGGAGTACAGCTGCCGGCTGAGCTCCTCCCAGCCCTGCGGGCCACCCATCCTTGAGTGCTCCCTTCCTCCACAGCTGACTTCCCTGACGCAGGCTCACCAGAAGGCTCTTGCCAGCTTGACCAGCAGGGCTGAGGTCTTGGAGGAGTCTCTGAACAGCCTGGAAATGAAGCGGGCGGAGGAGGTGAAGCAGCTGGCCATGGCCCAGAAGGAGGTGGAGCAGCTCAGGAGCCAGCTGAGGTGGCCAGGGAGCGGGGGTGGCATGGTCGGTTGGTCGGGGTGTCTCTGTGCCACCCCGCCCTGAGGGCCGCCCCCCTTCTGCCTCAACCTCAGTAAGACCCAAGAGGAGCTGGAGGCCCAGGTGACCCTGGTGGCCAGTCTCAGGAAGTACGTGGGCGAGCAGGCCCCTCCTGAGGTGCACAGCCGGGCCTGGGAGCGGGAGCGGAAGGAGCTGCTGGACACCGTGCAGGTGGGAGGAGGGACGGGCCGGGTGGCCTGGAGGAGGGGGCACAACCCCCCGAAAGGGAGGCCCTGTGTGAGGCGTGCTCCACCCACCCAGCACATGAAGGAGGACCGCGCCGACCTCCAGGCCACCATAGAGCTGCTGCAGATCCGCGTGCAGAGCCTCACGCACATGCTGTCCCTGCAGGAAGAGGAGCTGACCAGGAAGGTAGGCCCCTCCCTGGGAGACCCCCCCACCCTCCCCCCCCAGTCCTCACTGTGCCCCGCCCCACACAGATTCAGCCCTCAGAGGCCCTGGAGCCCCAGCTCCCCAGGAAGTGCCGGATGCTGCTGCGCAGCTGGCGGGAGAAGGTGTTTGTCCTGATGGTGCAGCTGAAGGCCCAGGACCTGCAGCACAGGGACGCCACGAAGGGCCTGAAGGACCAGGTCAGGGCACGGGCCTCGGCCACAGTCACAGTGCCGGCGTGCAGGGCGAGTCAGAAAGGTTCAAGCCGGCGTTTCTCTGTGTAGCCCTGGCTGTCCTGGAATTCACTCTGTAGACCAGGCTAGCCTCAAACTCACAGAGATCCACCTGCCTCTGACTCCCAAGTGCTGGGAAGACAGCCAAGGCTATGTAGTAAGACCCTGTCTTAGAGGGGAGAAAAAAAAGATGTATTTTATTTTATCTCGTGTGTGGATATTTTGCCTGCATGTATGTCTGTGTACCATGTGACCATGGAAGTCAGAGGGAGTTGGCTCCCCTAGAATCAGAGTTACGGGTGGTTGTGAGCCGTCGTGTGGGTGAAGGGATCGAACTCAGGTCCTCTGTAAAAACAGCCAGTGCTTTTAGCCCTGAGCCACTCTCCAGCCCCACGTTGGAGACTCCTGCCCTGTGTCCTGCACCCCACGCTCCCCACGGCCTCGGCTCTGGACTGGCCAGCTCAGCCCCTTCTGCTCCTGTAGATCGCGGAGCTCCAGGAACAGCTGACAGCCCAGACCCAGGAGCAGGCCATCCTGCAGCGCGCCCTGCAGGACAGAGCTGCGGAAGTGGAGGTGGAGCGGATGAGCGCCAAGGTCCGAGCAGGGAGACCGCGGGATGAAGCAGTCCCTGGCCAGGGTCTGTGGGCCAGACGCCTGAGAGGGAGGCTTGAAGGGGAACACGCGTGCACGCACACACGCGCGCACACGTGCACCCTTACCAGACCCTGCAGGTGGAGCTGAATCGGGCGCAGGAGGCCAGGCGGAGGCAGGAGCAGAAGGCAGCCTGTGCTGAGGAGCTGCTCAGGACCTTGGTCAGTTCCCTGAGCAGGTAAGGCAGCCCGCAGGGCAGGGAGGGGCTGGAGGGTAGGGGGGCGGCGGGGAGGTGCTGGAGGGGCAGGGGAGCAGAAGGGAGGGGCTGGAGGGAGCGGGGAGGGGCTGGAGGGAGCGGGGAGGGGCTGGAGGGAGCGGGGAGGGGCTGGAGGGCCAGGGGCGGCGCCTCAGTGGCACACCAGCCCGGTCGGGAGCTGCAGCCCAGTTGCAGCCTTTGAGGCTGAGCAGGGCAGTGAGGCAGGCTGTGGCCTCAGGACTCCGTCCCTCCTCCCTCTCTTCCCCCTTCCTTGCTTCCTGTACACATGCCTGCTCATGGAGGAAAGGTGTAACCACGTGGACTGGTGTGTGGTCAGTGACCGGGCACCTGCTTAGCATTCCAGGTCTCTGCTCTCAGGCCCTGGCACCCGGGGAAAACGAATGTTTGAACTTGCAGGGAATCAGGCTAGTGTGGAAGGAGCACTGCCCGGGTTCAAGGTCTCAGAAGTCTCTGAGAGCCGCCCTGTCAGAGGACTGAAAGGAACCAGGGGTTTGTTTTCAGCTGACAGTTACCAAAGCTTAAGCACTGAGGTTCTCTAGGTCTGCTGAGGAGCTTGAGCGACCGGCTATGACCTGTGGGGTTTGCCAGAGCCCTGCTCCTCCCACACTCATGTCACAGGATGGGAAGTTGTGTCCTCTGCGGGACCCTGCAGGGCTTTAAGAGATGAGGGAGTGCAGACGGGCAGTGACCTGTGCCTTTCTCAGCACGCAGGCCAACCTCCACAGCTCCATGACCAGGCTGGACCAGGCTGTAGCCCGGATTCCCAGCCTTAACAACAGGCTCAGCTATGCCATCCGTAAGGTCCACACCATTAAGGGTACGTGCAGCAACTGTGGGGTTCCAGCCTGTCTCCCTCCCTCCCACATTCATCCTCTGTTGCCTTGGAAACCATCCCTCTGCCCTGAGCCCCTGCACCCTTCCATCCTGAGCCCCTGCACATCCCTCTGCCCTGAGCCCCTGCATCCTTCCATCCTGAGCCCCTGCACCCTTCCATCCTGAGCCCCTGCACATCCCTCTGTCCTGAGCCCCTGCACGTCCCTCTGTCCCGTGTCCCTCCACCCTTCTGCACATCCATCTCCCTGCCCTGTGCTTTTCTTTCTCAGGTTTGATGGCTCGAAAACTGACTGTTTCTCAGCTGCGCCTGGAGAGGTGAAGCTCAGGCACATTGAGGTGGAGGGTGTGGATGTCGGGGTCCCTATCGGCTGCCGGGACCCAGAGGGACAAGGCGGGATGGAGGCACCAGTCAGGTAGCTGCTGGGGGAATGTTCTCCGGCTCTTTATTATTTCCGTCCCAGCTGTCCCTCAGACCCACCTGCACCCCCACTGGGTGCAGACCTGAGCCTTGAGCTGGAGCAGCTGCGGGAAGAACGGAACCGCCTGGATGCCGAGCTGCAGCTGAGTGCCCAGCTGATCCAGCAGGAGGTGGGCCGGGCACGGGAGCAAGGTAGGCCCGCACGGGTGCCGAGGGCGGCTCGGGCTGTGCGGGCAGTGCCGGGAGAGGTGAGACAGCAGCTCGCTTTCAGGGGAGACCGAGCGCCGGCAGCTGAACGAGGTGGCCCAGCAGCTGGAGCAGGAGCTGCGGTGCGCCCAGGATTCCCTGCTCAGCGTGGGGCAGCAGCTGCAGGCAGCCCGGCAGGGCCAGCAGGAGAGCACAGAGGAAGCCGCCTGCCTGCGGCAGGAGCTGACGCGACAGCAGAAGATCTACGGGCAAGGTGTGGGGGAGGGCAGGCGTGCCCCCTGCCGGCCGGCCGGGCAGCCCCCTGACTGCCTCGCGCCCTCTCCGCAGCTCTGCAAGAGAAGGTGGCGGAGGTGGAGACCCGGCTGCGGGAACAGCTCACGGACACAAAGAGGAGGCTGAACGAGGCGCGGAGGGAGCAGGCCAAGGCCGGTGAGCTGCCAGCCCCTCCTGCCCTAGCACGCATGCGCAGTGAATTAGTGGAGGGGGGGGACCCTAAGCGATCTCACTTAGTGAACACACCCCAGCCCGGCCAGATCTAGAAACAGCTTGTGACAACTGTGGCTCCTGGGCCTGTCACTGGTGTCCTCACCTCGGCAGCCGCCCTCACCAGAAACTTAACCCTCGGGTGAGCTAGGGTCGTAGGATGATGCTGTGTGGTCCCTCAGTGAGAACGGTCCGCGCCCCCTCTCCTGCCTCTGCGCCCGCGGTTACACGTGTAGACACTGGGGTCAGGTCGGTTGCAGGCGTGGCGCTCTGAGCATGCCCCACCGACGGGAAGTTGTCAGTCTCCTGCGCCATCCGGGTCTCGTCTACGGAGCTGATGTCGGGGATGGGGGTGGGGCAGGCTCACAGAGGACCCCCCTCCCATGCCATCAGCCACCGCGGAAGAGACCCTGAGAGCCAGCGCTGGGAAGTGAGCGTCGATTGTTGGGCTCTGGGCTGACCCACTCCCATCTCCTTAGTGGTTTCCTTGCGCCAGATCCAGCACAAAGCCACTCGGGAAAAGGAGCGCAACCAGGAGCTCAGGCGCCTGCAGGATGAGGCCCGGAAGGAAGAGGGGCAGCGGCTGGCCCGGCGGGTGCAGGAGCTGGAGAGGGACAAGAACCTCATGCTGGTAGGGGTGGCGGGGAGCAGGGCCCGGGAGCTGGCGCTGGGGAGAGGGGTGGAGAGGCCCGGGAGCTGGTACTGGGGAGAGGGGTGGAGAGGCAGGAGCTGGTGCTGGGGAGAGGGGTGGAGAGGCAGGAGCTGGCGCTGAGGAGAGGGGTGGAGAGGCAGGAGCTGGCGCTGAGGAGAGGGGTGGAGAGGCAGGAGCTGGCGCTGGGGAGAGGGGTGGAGAGGCGGGTGGCCAGCCCGGCGCGGCTCGCCCGCTCCCTCCCGGCCTCCCTGAAGCAGGAGGGCCTCTCTTTACAAGCAGCAGCGCCTCCTGGCCGTGCTTCCGGTGCTGCAGAAGAAGCCCACAGGCCCCTGTCCCCCGCCTGCGGAGCCCCCAGAGAAGGAGTCTCCTGCAGCTTCAGGGTCCAGGGAGTCCAGGACAGGTAGATATGCTGGGGGACAAATGGCAGCCCAGAGGCCCTCGGGGCGCGGGCAGGGCAGCCCCGTGCCTGGGCGGCGTGCAGCTCGCTCTCAACCTGATCTCCATCCTGCAGTGTCTTGTGTGTCCAGCTCCCTGAGAACCCTTTTCAAAAACCTGCAAGGCCTGAGCGAGGCCATTTCCAGAGAGGACTCTATTTGTCTGGAAGATAATCACAGCGCCCAGAGCATGTCTCCTGACCACTGCTGCTGAACCGGAGCTGTCAGGAGCAGGAGTGAAGCCAGCCCGGAGCTGGATTCCCCAGGAGGGTTGGAGAGGGAGGACATGGGCGGGGACAGCCTCTGCCTGTTCCCCAGCGAGCCTTGGGACCCAGCTGCCACCAAGTCCAAATTCCGAAATAAATAAAGTCGGCTATCATGGAGACGTTGCTTGGAGAGTTTGGGAGACCAGGGTTCTCCCTGACGCCGGCTCCTGGGGCTGAGGCTATGAACCCTAAGAAAGGGGGTTCCCTTCTTAACTGCTCGGGAAGTTCGGACCAGGCTGGCCTTGAACCACAGATCCATCTGCCTCTGCCTCTGCCTCCCAAGTTTTCTTCCTTCTTTTGACAGGGTTTCTCTTTGTAGCCCTGGATGTACTGGAACTCTTAGACCAGCCGGCCTTGAGCCCCTCTTTTCCCCCCCCAGTGCTGGGATTAAAGGCACATATCACTGCCCTCCCAGACCAAGTTTTTTTTTTTTTTTTTTACTGTCACCTTTATTTTGAAATTACTTTCTTTGGGTGATGATGAATGCATAGAACAAGATACTAAATACTCAACATTCCAGGAGTCTCAGCTGATGCCACCCAAGCCCAGGGCCAAGCGACAGGCGGCCTCAGGAGGGGCAGCAGGCTCAGTCAGGGCTGGAGGGCTGGAGGGCCCGGCAGCCCACAGCTCCCTAGCGCCAGCTCTGACCTCCCCACGCATTGCTGTGTGTCCCATACAGACGCACACGTGTGCAGGCAAAATGCCCGTTCACATAGGAAAATCAAAATCTCTGGATGGGAGGAGTAGCAGCAGGGGGTTAAAACCTTGGGAGCCCGAGTGAGATGGCCCGGGATCAGGATGTGACTCAGGTGGAAGACACTCTGGGGACAGGGCTCCCAGCTCAGCCATGCCCCAAGCAGACCACGTGGGGAGCAAGGTTCCTGGGAAACAGGGCCAAAGAATTCAGATACTCAGACCACCTTAGGGAATCTCTTGGGGGTGTGGCAGGGCCATCCTGAGGAAGGAAGGGAGCCAGCTCACGTTTAGAGCATCTTCCTGATCCTCTTTGGGTTGATGCAATTGTCTCCGCATGGGGTCAGGAACCAGGATATACTGGCTTCTCCTCACCAGGGTGGCTCCCCATGGAATTCCTTAGATGTCACTCCCTGGGAGGTCCCTGAGGCCCGAAGAGCAGCCTGCGAGGTCCAGGGGGCAGGGGAGGGGCCCTGGGGCCGGGATGCTAGTCTAGGGGGTGCTAGCTGACCCAGGCGTCCTGCTTTCGCCTGTAATCACAAAGCTTCCCCACGCGGGCTGTCCTGGCTTCCGGTAACTACGAGGATGAAAGACAGCCTTACCCGTGATTATGAAGATGACAGGTGGGTCCTGACTGGGAAAGGGAAGTGTGAGAACAGGGAGGAGCCTCCTGGGGTCCAAGCCACTGATAGGGAAACCTGGCTGCTGGGACCAGGGCTGGGGGACTGAAAAGATGCTGCCGGCAGGCTTTTAATAAACGGGTTTGACCAGTCAGGCCCAGATGGGGACTCCTCACGTCAGCGGGCCGGCCCCTCCCCACCAGCTGGCCGCCTCCTCTGCTATAAAGCTCTTGGGTTCCAAGCACCTAGAGTGAGAGAGAGTACCCCGCCTCGGGGGTCCAGTAGACAGCCACGATGCCCGCCTGGAAGCTGCTGGGGCTCCTGGTCCTTTGCCTGTGTGCCGGAGGTGAGTCGGACGAGGCCGGGAGCATGGCTGAGGTGGCTCACCCGCAGGGAAGGGATTCTGGGGTGTCCTTAGTGAGAGCCTAAGGGAATGGGGGGAGGGCTGGATTCTGAATATGGTGCTGGGTGTGGTAGGAGCCTGGGCGTATGGAGTCTTGGAACCGGGTGCCTGCTGAGGACAGGTTATGGCAGAGATGCGGCCTGAGTGACAGCTCCAGTGGGGTATCCCAGCCGAGGTTGGACGGGGTCATAGGCTTCGTCATGTGAGTGGTCCCGGTGAGCCCAGGGCTTCCATATCGCGGGAGGACGGATCCGTGTTTGGGAACGTCCGGAGAGCGCGCTGGAGTCACTCAGAGGTCTATCTTGGAGCCAGCTCAGGCTGCGCCGGTTCCCCAACGTGAGGCTCAGCCTTCAGGTATGTGACTGCGTCTCTTCCCTTTCTCTTTTCCCCTCTCCAGGCATCTCGGGCAGTGGAGACCCCTCTCCCAGGCCCACAGACACCCAAGAAGAGGAGGATTCTCCGCCATTGCCTCTGGGCCCCCCAATCCCCGGTGACCCCTGGCCAGGGGTACCTCCCGTGTTTGATGAGCCTCCACCTCCAGGCTCCAACCGCCCCTGGAGAGATCTGCCTGATGCTGGTGCCTGGCCCCCGGAGCCCCCTAGCACTGATCCCCCTCACCCTCCTCTGCCTGATGACCCCTGGCCAGCAGGAACGCAGCCCCCAGAAAACCCCTGGCCACCCGCCCCTGAGATGGGCCACGGATCTCAGGAGGAACCAGACCTTGACCCACCCCAGGAAGAGTACCGATAGGGAGGAGCCAGGGAACTCCACCGAGCGCACCCAAGCCCCCTCTCTCCTGCGCGGACCCTTAGAGACTCAGGTTTTCCCGCTTTCCTAGCTCCCTTGCTCAGGCTCTGGTTGTGCACTGTGTTCAAGTGTGTGCGTCCTGCACCCCCAGTTCACCTTGAGGTCCGTGTGCAGCCGTCACGTTGCCCCTCTTCTTTTCTTGGTCCCCAGAAGGCAAGCACCCCACCTGCTGCATCCTCTTCCCAGGGCGGAGCGCTCTGCACTCCCTGCTGCCATCTGGTGGCCTCAGCTGAGAACTGACAGTTGACCAGGACGGTGCTTCCGATGGAAAAATAAAAGCCACGGTTCCTTACCCCTGAATCTAGGTTGCTTCTTTGCCGCTGCTTGGGTTTTTAAGTATTCGGGTCCTCGCCTCTCAGCCCTTAGCCTGCAGAGATCGAGGCGGGATGTACGCTCCCGTCTTGCTCACGTGCGGCGAGGACGGCTGGGTACGAAGATTCACCGGGTGCACAGACAGACCCACGTTCCCGTTTGTCTGGAATCCCTGGGAAGGAGAAAGCTAGCAGCTCTCCACTGGCTGTGACTTGTCTGCCCCAGCGGTGCGTGCAAGCCTTAGGGAGTATGGGTAGTTTGTTTTGTGTTGGAGACAGGGTTTCTCTGTGTAGCCCTGGCTGTTCTGGAACTTGCTCTGTAGAGCTCCAGGCTGGCCTCAAACTCACAGAGACCACCTGCCTCCCTAGTGCTGGGATCACAGGCGTGTGCCACCCTGCCGGACTCTTCCCAGCCTCTTAATGCATTTTCAGTGGAAGTTTGTGTGTGTGTGTGTGTGTGTGTGCTTAAGCAGTATGTTTAACAGTTGTGTTTTAGTTACACAAATCTTATGAGCTAGCACATTTCTAATCCTGGCACTCCGGAAGCGGAGGCAGGACAGTCCAGCCGTTCAGGTTCATCTGTAACAACAAATCAAGTCAGATGCCATCTGGGATACCGAAACCCTGGCTCACCCAACAGAAAGGGGAATGGCTCAGCTGCTGGAGTGCTGGCCCGGCCTGTTCGCAGCCCTCAGTTCAGTCCTCAGCCTCACTCCAAGTGTGGAGACGTCCCAGATCCACAAGACCCTCAGATACAGTAACAGAAACACAGGAAGGAGGTGCAGCGAAAGCAGCCTGGAACCTGGACAAATATCCCTCAGAGAGGCTGCTCCCAAAGCTGAAGGGAACGGATAGAGACCCACAGCCGAACACGGGCAGAGAGAGAGCCCGGCCTGGCGCTCTCCAGGGATCCCTCCCCTCCACACTCAGGGAACCCTGAAGAAGGGAAGAGGGCTCCAGGAGAGCACAGCCCACAGAACCAACTCAGCAGGGCTCACCGAGACTGAAGCAGCAACGGCAGAGCCTGCATGGGCCTGCACAGGTCCTCTGTACACATGTTATGGCTGTTAGCTCGGTATTCCTTCTTCGTTTGCTTTTCAAGACAGGCTCTCTCTGTGCAGCCTTGGCTGTCCTGGACTCGCTTTGTAGGCCAGGCTGAACTCAAACTCATGAAGATCCGCCTGCCTCTGCCTCCCGAGTGCTGGGATTAAAGGCCTGCAGCTTGGTGATCTTGTCGGATGGGGGTTGTCCCGGACTCTTTTGCCTGCTCTTGGGACCCTTTTCCTCCTACTGGATTGCTTTGCCCAGCCTTGCCATGAGCATTTGTACCTGGTCTTATTGTAACTTGTTATACCGTATTTGGCTCATATCCCCTGGGAGGGCTGTTCTCTGCAGAGAAGCAGAGGAGGACCTAGGTGAGATGGGGTGGGGGCAGGAGACTGGGAGGAGTGGAGAAGGGGAAACTGTGGCCCAGATGTATGAGAAAAAAATACATATTTTTATATATAATATTACATATAAGTATATAAAATATATATTATTTTTATTTATAATAGAAGACTATATGCTTATATATTATATGTAATATATGTATATGGCCTATAATTTATGATATATAATTTATATATAATATATAAAGAAATACAATGACAGACCCTTTTCACGAGGGTAACATTCTAGGGACTGGGAATAGAAAGAAAGGAGGTGATTTCGCACTGGCTGAAAGGTTTGCACGCGGGGCTGGAAAGCTCAGCTGTTCGAGCGCTGGCTGCTCTTGCAGAGGGTCAGGTCTTTCCCAGCTCCCACGTGGTGCCCACAGCTGCCTGTAATTCTAGGTCCAGGGGATCCACACCCTCTCTGTCCTCATGGCATGGCATGCATGTGGCACATACATGCACGTATGCAAAACACTCCTACATAGGGAAATAAAAGGCCTGCACACCTACTTCTGTACAGATGGAGATGAGTGTCTCGGGAGGTTTATGTCCTATCTGTGAAAGGGGTGTGTGACTTTGTTGCTGTTTTGTTTTTAGAAACGGAGTCTGTTAGGCAGCCCTGGCTCTCTTGGAAGTTGCCACATAGACCAGGCTGGTCTCGAACTTGCAGGGATCTGCCTGCCTCTGCCCCCAAGTGCTGGATTAAAGGAGGCAAGGGTCACTACACCTGCCTCGTTTTTTGTTTTGTTTTGTTTTGAATTTTCCCTTTTGAGATTGAGTCTCACCATGTGGCTGAGTCTGCCCTCCACAGATCTGTCTGTGTGCTGGCTAGTTTTATGTCAGCTTGACACAAGCTAGAGCTGTCTGAAAGGAGGGAACCCAACTGAGAAAATGCCTCCGAGAGATCAGGCTGTAGGGCATGTTCTTGATTAATGACTGATGTGGAAGGGCCCAGTCCACTCTGGGCTTTGCCACAGCTGGCCAGGTAGTTCCGGGTTGAGTAAGAAAGCAGGCCAAGCTGGGCAGTGGTGGCACACGCCTTTGATCCCAGCAGAGGCAGAGGTAGGTGGCTTTCTGAGTTCGTGGCCAGCCTGGTCTTCAGAGAGAGAGAGTTCCAGGGCAGCCCAGGCTATACAGAGAAACGCTGTCTTGAAAAGCAAAGCTTAAAAACCTGATTCCACGGGCAGGAACTTGAAGGCAGGAGAGGCAGGATTTGCATTTTAGGTTAACTAATCATGAGCAAGCCTGCCTATGAGGAAATAGCCATGTAAGCCATGTCCTGTGGGCAACGCTTGAGTTCGGGGGAGTCACACTGAGGTGGGTGGGAGTGGTCAGGCAGGACCTGAGCAAGGGCAGGCTGGAGTCGGAGGGTCCCGAAAGCACAACCCAGAGCCCCAGGCGCTCGAAGAAGCTGCTCATGCTTTGTGCCCTGTGCCCTCACCTGAAGCTGGTCACTGTCCTGGCGGGGTCCAGGAGACGCCATCCTGGGGAGGGACTCACGGAGGTCCTGCAGGAGGCAGTGACAGGCTGGGACTCCGGCTGAAACTACTGACCACTCTGAAGCTACATGTGCTCGTCTCTGCCCGCCTGTGAGCGCCTCAGCCCAAGCCCAGCCCAAGCTGTCCTGGCACCCTTAATGCATGTGTGCATTGTTTAAGATTTCTTTATTTTTATGTGTACGGATGTATGAATAGCTTCTCTGCATGTGTGTGTGCGGACCCTGTGCATGCCTGGTGCCCAGGGGTAAGAATGAAAACCCGTGAGATTCCTGGAACTGACGTTAGAGAGGACCGTGTAGGTGCTGGGACTCGAACCCAGCATCTCCCAACTCCTGAGTCCTCTCTCCAGCCTCACAATCTCTATCTTACGGGTAGCTGAAGTCAGTAACAGATGGCAAGAGAGGGGATGAAATGGTGGTTGGGGAGGCTCTGTTGCCTGGACAAGAGACAGACTGGGCGTGTCGGGGAAGGCCCTGGTGCCAGGCTCAAGGTCTCCTTCGCCCCTCCCTGCCCTTCGGCTCCCCTTGCTGCCCCTTGCTGCCCATAGCCTCTTTTCCCCTGTAGTGAGAATTTTGGTTTCTTTAAAAACACAGAAATGTGGGCTGGAGAGATGGCTCAGAAGTTAAGAGCACTGTCTGCTCTTCCTAAAGGTCCTGAGTTCAATTCCCAGCAACCACATGGTGGCTCACAACCATCTGTAGTAAGATCCGATGCCCTCTGCTGTCCTGAGGCACAAATGCAGGCAGAACACTGAATAAATAATAAATAAATCTTTAAAAAATAAAATATTTATTTCCCTTAAAAAAAAAACACAGAAATATTACAAAAGTATGTTTTTGTTTTTTGTTTTTTTTTTTGTGTGTGTGTGTGTTTGCTGGGGGCTGTAGAGATGGCTCAGTGGTTAAGAGCACTGGCTGCTCTTCCAGAAAAGCTGGGTTCAGTTCCCAGCACCCACATGGCAGCTCACAAGTGTCTGTATTTCTAGTCCCAGGGGCTCTGACAGCCTCACACAGACATGAATGCGGACCAATGCACATAAAATAAAACATATTATTTAAAAAAAATACATTTTTGTTTAAATCCCAGGTGTGGGGATATGGCCCTGACTCTGATTCTCAGACCATTGAAGGAGCAAGGATTGAACAAACAAAGCAGTTCTGCAGTCCCTGGGTGGCCCAGGTGAGGAGCAAGGGCTCCTGGCTTCATGGCTAGCACCTGCTTCTGAGCTGTGCTGTTTGCTCTGTGTTTCTGTCTGCTAAGCATGGGCTTCCTGAGACAGGGACTGCGGCTTGCCTGGCTCTGTATTTTTTATTATTATTATTTTGTTCCACGGTGCTTAGCCAAGAGCTGTTTGGCAAACCAAGTTCTTGGTCCCATTTCAAAGGTTAGGTTCTCTGAGCTGGGGGTACGGTGCTGCTTGCCTGGAGCTCCGGCTGCTTCGGCCCGAGGGGGCAGGGCTGACACCGGGCCCTGTAGGGAGAGCCCATCTCAAGGAAAAGA
This sequence comes from Meriones unguiculatus, assembly GCF_030254825.1. NCBI lineage: Eukaryota > Metazoa > Chordata > Mammalia > Rodentia > Muridae > Meriones > Meriones unguiculatus. The sequence continues at coordinate 1,410,861 of NC_083363.1, read as the reverse complement.
AAGGCAGGCAGGCAGGAGACGGGGAGGGAGGGCAGGGGCAGAGAGGACGGGAGAGGGCAAAGAAGCGGGGGAGGACGGGCCAGTCAGGACAGCGCAGGGCTGCCCGCTCCGGCCCGGCTCAGCTGGCTCCAGCAGTGATGAGCGGGTGGTGAGCTACCCACCTTCCCGGTGCTGTTAAAGGGCCGCCGTGCACCGGCGCCTGCCATGTTTCGCCAGCCGCGGGGTGGGAGAGCCGCGGTGCCAGTGGGCGGCGCTGTGCACCTTGTCCCACCAGGGAGCGCCGCACTGGGCACGCGCCCTCCGTCAACACTACGTCACGGAAGAAAAGGAGGAAACAGACCGGCAGGTTTGCTCAGCAGCGGCAACCAGCCGGGAGGGACAGGCCACAGACGCTCGGCCAGGGAGAGAAGAGCCGCCGGTTTCGCGGGATCAGCTGATTACAGGTGCACCCCAGGAAGCTTGGCGGCTCCTCCAGGGAGGGAGCCCTCCGGGGTACGGTGAGCAGAGAGCTCAGGCGGGGACCTCTAACCACTCATTTGCTCCTGTTGGCACGCACTCAGCTGCCATGTGGGGTGCGGGAGCCGTGACGGGCCAGGAAGGCCCTCCCTGCCCTCCAGGGGCTCCGTGTCCAGGGGAAAACAATAAACACGTCTAGGCTGGAGAGACGGCTCAGCACTGGCTGCTCTTCCAGAGGTCCTGAGTTCAATTCCCAGCACCCACGTGGTGGCTCACAACCATCTAGAGTGGGATCTGCTGCCCCCTTCTGGCGTGCAGGCGTATATTCAGACAGAGCCCCCACATACATAAAATAAATGCACAAATCTTAAAAAACATAAACACGGCAATCACTGCGGCAGTAAGCCGTATTAGGCCACTTAGAGCATCCTCCCCGTGTCGCCTTGAAGCTCTCCTGACTGAGGACTTGCTTCACCGAGAGCTCAGCCTCTCTCACGGACACTGTTTTGTCCCTGCTTTTTCCTTCTTTCTCGGGTCTTGGGATGGTTCCGACGGCTGCTGTTTGACACAGGGTCCAGGCTGCCTTTGAGTTCTGCGGGTGGCTGTGGGTGACCTGGCCTGTCTGCTCCCCTGCCTCCACCTCCCGAGCGCTGTGTGTGCACCGCCATGCCTGGGTTCTGAACCCAGAGCTGCATGCAAGCTCTACCCACAGAGACAGACCTCACTGTGCCGCTCTGGCTGGCCTGGAACGTACCATGTAGACCAGGCTGGCCCACGTCTTCTGCCTCCCGAGTGCTAGGCCTGAAGGTGTGTGCCACCGCACCCGGCTTGAGGTTTGTTTTTGTTTTAGCAGGCTGGCGATTTGTAGCCCAGGCTGGCCTTGAACTGGTGGCCAGCTGTCCTGGTTCAGCCTCCTGAGTGGGGCTGCAGCCGCCACACGGCCACACGCCTCGCTTTTTATTCTGTATGTGGAGACTTGGTTCCTCGTTGCCTGGTTGGACTTGGGCTCCACCGGGCCGGTGCTGGGTTTACAGCCGATACCAGCCCCAGACCAGGCTTCTCCGGGCCCTCACGTCGCCCGCGTGGGGCGGGTGTTCCTCACTCTGCCACCAGGGGGCGGCCGAGCGCCTCCTCACCATGTTCAGAGCGGTGTCAGCTCAGGCAGACCCTCTTGGTTACCAAGGTGAGCCAGGGAGCTGCGGTGAGGTGAGAGAAACTGGAGGCTTCAGGAAAACTCTGAGATAGGCTGCTTGGCTTCACAACCGTGTGCGTGCGTGCGTGCGTGCGTGCGTGCGTGCGTGCGTGCGTGCGTGCGTGCGTGCGTGTGTGTGTGTGTGTGCCCCGAGGCTGAAGTTTGATGTCAGGAATCATTTTCATCGCTCTCCACCTTATTCACGGAGGCAGGGCCTCCCAGGCGGCCCAGAGCTCACTGAGAGGCCTGTCTCTTGAGCCGAGCCACACTGCGGCAACCATTCCTCGCCCTCTCGGCCATCACTTAATTCCTGCAGAAGCCAACTGAAGCTGGCCTGTTAGCGGCCTGAGGGTGGCCCGGCTCACAGAAGACCCGTCTGAGGGGTGACAGGTGACAAGACAGATGGGAACTCGGGAGCAAGGCACCCTGGGAGCAGCCCGGGGAGTGCTGATCATGGCTGGTGGCATCCAGGGTGAAGCCCAAGGCTGAGCGGTGGGCTCAGGTGGCGCTGAGGAGGAAGCTGTTATCTCCCTGAGACCTGGCTGTGGGGTCCAGGGACTGTCTGCTCTCTGATGGGGGTGGCCTGCCTCCTTACCGCTCACCGCTGTTGGTGACACACCAGACCCCAGGGAGAGTCCAGAGAGCAGAGAGAACCCGGCCCACAGCTGGCCCAGAAGTCGCTCTCCATACCTGTCCGTCCAGCCTCCCTGGAGGCCACGAAACCAGGAAGAGACTGTGCTCTGCCCTTCCTCCCTCTGTCCCTTCATCCCTTAGTTCTTCCCTTCCTCTTTCTTCTCTCCTCCCTCCCTCCATCCATCCATCCCTCTCCCTCCCACCTACTCTCCTTCTTTTCTCTTTCTCCACCCCTCCATCCCTGCTTCCATCCGTTCCTCCCTTCATCCCTACCTCCTTCTCCTCCTTCCTCCCTCTCCCTCTTTCTTTCCTCCCTCTATCCATCTATCACTCTCCCTCCCACCCTTTCTTCCTTTTTCCTCCCTCCCCCTCCTCCAGCCTCTTTGGCATGTGTGTCCTGGCTGGGGAGGGACCCGGATCTCCAATTCCAGTGGACTCAGAGGAAGAATGACCTAACAGCCGTCTAATTGGCAGGCGGTGAGCACAGGTTCCCCTGGCACTTGATCCACAAAGTAGACAGAGAAAAACATTTTGTTATTCTGAGAGCTAATCTCACCCTCTTTCTGTGCCACCTGACAGGACGAGGGTGGTGGCTGAATTAGATGTCACTTAATGGGGCCAGGTACCGAGCTCAGGGAGCATGACTGTCTCTCGAGTGACTCTGCTGCTTTGAGGACTGCTGTGTGCCCCCCCCTACCAATTCTCTCTGTTTCAGAATTCAAGCCTGACGGTACACCTGGCTCTGATACACTCCTCAGGGTGCTTCCTGGGTCCCCCAGAGGGGCAGTGGGCTGCAGAGAGGGAAAGGATAGGTGGGGGCAGTGCGGAAAAGTGGAAGCTGGCCTGGCTGGGCTCACACGGGCAGTCCTGGAAGAGAGAGAAGCTGGCCAGGCTGGGCTCACACGGGCAGTCCTGGAGGAGAAGGATGGTTGGAGCTCAGGGGCAGAGGTGGGGCAGATGTGATAGCATCACACAGCACAGCACCTTCTGAGGACACAAGGTAGATGCCCCCTCAGCCAGGGAGGGGGCACCCACTAGAGCCCTCGGGGGTTACAGTTCTGGGCACTGCCCTGCCCCAGCCTAGCCTCTGACTGTTTCACGGTCCTGGGAAAACCCTGTACTTCCTCGTCGCAGCCACATGAGCACTGCTGTGTGTCAATACAGAGGTGTTGCATCCCTCAGGAGGGAAGTAGGATCCATCACGGAGAGGAGAGGCTTCGGAGAGTTAGTCAGGGGAGGAGTGAGGGTGGCTCTCAGGGCGGCATGGACTGAGAGCCAGCAGGGAGTCGGTGGCTGGGCCTGGCCATCTGCTCTCTGTCACTAGCATGGCGCCCCTGGAGCTCAACAGCTCTGGGGGCTTTGCACATGGCAGGAAAGCGAGGGGGGTGAGGCAGCCGGGAAGGACGGTGTAAGAGCCAGAGAGAGGTGCCCTGTACTCTGAGGAAGCAGCAGGAGGCGGTGTGGGCTCAGGAGATGGCTCAGCCAGCAAAGCGCTTGGTGCAAGGACCAGGGTCTGCATCCTGCATCCACAGCATCTGCACAGAGACCTATAATCTGAGGACTCGGGAAGTTAACGGGGCTGAGCCAGACCCACCAAGCAGGGAGCTCCAGGCAAGGAGAGACCTCGACCCAACCAGGGCGCTCCAGGCAAGGAGAGACCTTGACCCAGAAGAACAGATTTAAAAGGTAAATGGTGATAGAGGAAGAAGACGCCCAAGGCAGACCTCTGGCTTCTGTGTGCGTGTGTCAGAACACACTGACAGAAACATGCATAAACACACGCACACACACCCACATACAGACACACCCACACAGACATCCACCCACATCTACCCCCCCCCTCCACATCACCACTGCCTCCCAAGGATGAGTGCTGGGAATGCTGGGCCACACATGTCACCCACTGTCCCAGAGTCTGAGGTGGGAGGGAAATGTGCAGCGTCTCAGGGGCTGTGTGAGGAGAATGAAGGAGCTGGCAGTCTGCCATGGGGCAGCGACAGCAGATGCCAGCTCAGTGCTCCAGGAGGGAAGTAGGGAAGAGAAGAGACCCTGGGACCCACAGGGTCCTGTCACAGGGGCCTGGCCGGATAGGGACACTGCACAGAGACAAATCCTGTCCCTCTGTGCTCCTGACGTGAGAGCCGCCCATGGGAGCGGGCCGGGGAGTCACCTTCTGCTCAGGGGACAGGAAGGGATGTGACAGGGCTGAGACCTCCTGGGCAGATTGGTGATGGAGGAACTCAGGGAGAGAGGGGCGGAGCCGATGGGCTCCCCACAGCTTCAGTCCAACGTCCTCACACAGACAAGCCCCTTCAGCCTTTCCTGTCCCTAGCCTAAGCCTCAGGCCTCCTAAGACCCCCTCTGTGGGATTCTTACTCGAGACCTTCTGCCATGATGCCCCAACCCGTCACAGGCTGGGACTGCTGGGATGAATGGAGGCCTCCCATCCCCCACCCCACCCTGCAAAGACGGGGCTTCTCTGTGTAACAGCCTTAAAAAAAAGCTCCATCTGCATATACACCTGCATGCCAGGAGAGGGCAGCAGATCTCATTATGGATGGTTGTGAGCCACAGTGTGGTGGTTGGGAACTGAACTCCGGACCTCCTAACCACTGAGCCATCTCTCCAACCCCTAGTGCCCCCATTCTTACGGCCTGGATCGTCTGCCTGTCAAAAGCTCAGGCTTTGAACTTGGGTTTCCTCTGGGGGAGGGGTTGCCCCATATCACCCACCGCTTCTCACCCAACCAACTCACTGCCTGCCCTAGGCAGTCACTCGCTCTCTGATTGACCAGCTCTCTCCCACCCCCACCACAGAGAGCAGCCTCCAAGGGAGATCCGGCCTGTGCAGACACCCAGCCTGTGTCGCTGCTCCCCCCCCCAGTACAGCAGGGTCTGTTAGCTGCAGGGGATGCAATTCAAGAGCCCGATGATGCCGGGGAGCAGCAAATGCACAGGCCACGGGGACGTTCAGTTCATGCATTATCTAGTGACAGATAAACAGAGAAGCAAGACCCCTGGAGCTGGAGTTACAGATGGTCGCGAGCCTCCATAAGGGTGCTGGGAATTGAACCCGGGTCCTTTAAAAGAGCAGCCAGTGCTCTTAACCCCCAAGCCATCTCACCAGCCCCTTCCAGGCATTATTTTCAGATGATGGATCATGGACACAGTCGGGAGGGAAACTGGAAACAGGGGAACGGACAGGGTTTCGGTAAGAAGACAGAGCACTGATTGGAGCGTCTGGGTCCCAGATACGGGCAGGGCAGTGGAGGATGGGAAGAGGGTGGCCGGAGAAGACTGGAGGAGGGAGGCCAGGTGAGGAACGTGACTGTGTGGGCGGCTGGAAGCTGGCGGGAGGCCGAGAGAGAGACTCCTCAGGAGGCACCGGCTGGCTGGGCTGGCCAAGGTCTGACGGCAGCGGGGAGGAATGCAAAGATGAAAACAAGGCAGGTGCCTGCTCTGATGCCGGGGAGGCTGTGCCTGCTCTGATGCCGGGGAGGCTGTGCTGGAAGGCGGTGTGGCTTTCTCCCCACCCGTCTGGGGATGCCCACATTCTCAGACCACAAAGGCTGCTTTCCGTGGTGCTGGCCCTGCCCTTCTCACCCTACCGCAGCCCGGGGCTCCTTCCCCAGGTCCTGGCTGGGGCCTGAGAGTCTAGGGAGGGTTGGGGAAGGCACCCGCAGGCTCCAGGAGGCGAGGCTGCCCCACGATCCCTGTGAGGACTGAAGGGAGACGCCTGGCTTGCCTTTCCAAAAGAGGGAGCAGCTAGGAACTCCAGCGCTGAGCCACCCTGCAGGGACCACATCCGCTCCCCTTTAATTTATTCTTTCTGATAACTGCCTGTCCAATCTCTATAAACCTTTAAAAGCCAGCGGTATGTAAAATAATCCCAGCGGATAGAAAGATGGCTCAGCAGTTAAGAGCTCTGACTGTCCTTCCAGAGGACCTGGGTTTGATTCCCAACACCTTCCATAGAGGCTAACAACCACCTATATCTCCAGTTCCCAGCACCCGACACCCTCTTCTGGCCTCTTTGGGAACCACAAGCTCACTGTGCACATGCACACAGAATTAAAGCAGAACAGAACAAAAACAAAACTGGGAGGAATACAAAACTAGCCCCAGCAGGAAGAGGGCTAGCTCAGGTCGGCATCACATGCCTAAGGGGTGGGAGGCTCTGGGCTCCATCCTCGGTGGCCCCTCCCCATCCCAGGTTGCTAAATTGCCCAAAGCACAGGAGCAGCCAGGACTGAGACCCCCGTTCTCCTAGTCCTAAAGCTGCAGTTGTTTTGCTGTCCCCATCCACTGCCCATCTCAGGTCTCATGTTCCGGTCGCTCCCGTCTGCAGGGCTCCCTGGGCCTCTTCCCCTTCCAGCCCCTCCTCTAGGCACCAGCAAGAAGTGGAGGACAAGCTGGTGTTTAATGAACCTTAAATAACACAAAAGACTCAGTGGCTTACACCAGCCCTAAGTGCTTGTAGCCCGTGCAGCGTGGGGAGAGCTGGGGTGTCGGACAGTACCGACATGGGCCACGTTCACCGTCACACGGGCCAGAACTTGGGGCAGGGCAGGGAGAGAAGACCAGCCCAACGGCTGGAGGGAGATGCTTTGCAAAGAGACTGACATCTGAAGGAGTGTGGGCGAAGCAGGGAAGGACTGAGTGAGGGGCCCTGCCTCCGATACTGATACTCCCACGGCTAGTGAGCAGTTGGCTGGGGTGGGGCCTGGGCTGCAGCAGGAGGGAGGGACGTCAGTGCAGGGGAAACTGCCTCTTGGTGGATCCCAGGGCTCTGGCCCTCCTTTATCCTGCTCAGGAGCAAACCTTGGATGCTCTCTGTTTGCCCATCCAGGCCAAGCTCATGGCCTGGCCACCACCTTCCCAATTAGCCTCATTGGCCTCTTGCTCATCCTCCTGCGTCTGGGTCACTACCGTGGGACAGGGACTGTGAGTGGCCTGTGAGTCATCGAGGCCTAGCCATGACAGGGGTTCCAACCCAGGCCTCTCCCTAGTCCAAACTCTGGTACCCACTGCCTGTTCCCCATCCCAGCCGCCAGGAAAGCCCCCAGAAGGGAGCCCTCCAGTTTTCAGTGCGTGGATGTCTAGTTTGAGAGGGGGAAAGTGTTGATTAGACCCTTTAATGGGCCGGTGGCACTCGGGCATTGGCTCCAGGGGACCCCAGGAAACAAACAGACAGGAGGGCGGTGTGAGCCCTCGTGGAGTTGGGACTGTGTGATGGGCTGAGCAGGGGCAGGAGGGGAAGCTGAAATGCCCACTCTTTTTCCAGTGGAGGAGGCTGGGATGTGGGCAAGCCGGGAAGAGGGAAGAGCAGGGTGACTGGGCCCCTGGGCGAGAGTGGCCACCCTCTAGGGGGCGGCCGGGCAGCACCTGATTCCCCTGGGCGAGAGTGGCCGCCTTCTAGGGGGCGGCCGGGCAGCCCCTGGTTCCAGACTAGGCAGTGCGGAGCCAGGGAAGGCCAGCGAGGGCAGTGTCCAGTGCCCAGTGGCCTCAGGTTTCTGAGCTGCAGTCGCTATGGCTGCTGAGTAGGCAGATGTGACAGCAGATTGCTTCAGCTTCTCCGGCCACACCAACTTCCCCCGGGGCAGCCTCCCCCTCCGCCCCTCCTCCTCCCTGCCGTGACTCCTGCCCAGAGAATGTCCAGCCCCGGCATAAATGTCCCTGTGCCCACGAGTTTCTGTCAGTCGGGAGGCCACACTGTGTACCATGGGTTCCTCTCGGGCACCCGGGTTGGGGCGTGTGGGAGGGCACGGGCTGATGGCATTGCTGCTGGCCGGTTTCATTCTGCCAGGTACGAGTCCGGGGCCTTGGGAGGGGGACAGCCGGGGATGCAGGCCTTAGGTTAGAGAGGCCGGGGCACAGGCAGGGCTCTAGAGTCCGACCTCTCTCTGGGACTGCTCCTCATCCATGCCTGGGCCCTCTCTGTGGTGGCTGCAGGCACATTCTTTTTCCTTTGTGCCACGGTGGCCGAGCAGGCAGGCACTTTGCCGCCAAGCTGTCCTATGAGAAAGTAGTTCTGAGCTTGTTTCTGAAACCTAGGAGTGAGGTTACTATCACCCTGCCCCAAGTTCTGTCTCAGATTAAGGACCGCACACTAGGAGATGGGATCTGCCTGTTCTGCGGGAATGGCGGTTGCTGCCTCTTTTACAAGCATTTCAGGCGCGTTAATTAACTTGCATCTATTTACTCACTTACTTGTGTATCCATTTTATTTTTACCGAGGTGCTGGGAGTTAAGCCCCAGGCCTCGTGCTTGCTAAGTGATCAGCAGCCTCAGTCCTCTTCGCTTTATTTATTTATTTATTTATTTATTTATTTATTTATTTTTTGACACTGTCTTGCTTTGCAGCCCAGCCTAGCCTCAGCCTCCTGAGAGCTGGGACTACAGGCAGGCATCACCCTGGATTAAGAGCCTTTTAAATGCTAGCTGGTAGCTAGCTAGCACTTTAAACACATTAGCAGTCTGTGATGTGTGTGGTGGGCTTCCTAGTCCCACTCTGTAGCTGAGGATCGGGAAGGGCTCAGAGGTCAGGGAACTGGCTTCAGATTGCAGTTAGAAGCCGGGTATCCAGGATTCTGAGTGCAGGCTGGGTTGCTTGTGGCCTGTGCTGAGGGGTAAAGGGGAAGTGCCAGGGGGCGCTTTGCTGTGGGGGTAAACCAGGGCTTTTGTTTGAGACAGGGTTTCTCTGTGTAGCCTTGGCTGTCCTGGACTCGCTTTGTAGACCAGGCTGGCCTCGAACTCACAGATTCTGCCTCTCCCTGTGCCACCAGGAATTCGGGGCTTTTCTGTTTGAGATGAGGCTGGGATGTGCCAGGTGGTGTTGGCCCGGCGGCTGGTGGGCTGCTTCTGCGTGGTTATGACGCTGATTTTGGTGTACATTGGCTGCTTTGGGGGCACACAGTGCAGAGATCGATCACGTGGGCTTTCCGGAGGCTCTGTAGGGAGCCGCGGCAGGCTCTGCCTTTCTGAATTAGTAAGCCAGAGAAGGTTAGTCACCTGCTGCCGTGTGGCTCTGAAGGGGCTGAGGTGGGCAGAAGACACCGAGGGGAGGGCTGTGGAGACAGACCTGGGTCCGGGAGTCAGACGTGGGCAGAGCCGGGGCAGCAGGTGTGTGCGAAGGCTGGGCGGGAGAGAGGGAGGTTGACGATGGCCACGCGCCTTGGAGGTTTCCTGCTTTGTCCCTGGGCTGGGACAGTGGGGAGAGCATGGGTGGCTCAGGGTGCGGTGTCCTGTCACACTGGTACTGGCAGGTTCTGTAGCAACAGGTGAGTGCCCCCACAGCCGGCCCCCACCCAGCCTTACTGGCATGGTCAGAGCTGGGGCAGGACATGGGATCCCACGCCTTACCCAGTCTGGACTCTCACCAGGGAACTGGTGATCAAGTATTAATTGTGCTCTTCTTCTGCAAGCCGGCACCTCTGTGCTTGCTTCCTCTTCCTGGGGTCGAATGTTTCCTTCCTGTCTCTCACATACACCCGTTTTGGTGGTACTGGGTCAAGTCTATGGCCTTGTGATCCTAAGCCAATGCCCCAACCCTGCTTGGCCTTCTTATGTTCTTTGGTTTGGTTCTGTGGTCTGAGCCACGATTGCCCGCACTGCTTACCCCACAGCTCAGCCTCCCCACTCTGTCTTGTTTCTGACCTCTTCGTTCGTTCCCCACTGTCTGAAGGACACTCCTTCAATGCCTACCACCAACCTTTGGTTTGACTTCCCCCACTCAGCCCTCACTGCTGGAACAATGGAACTGCCCTGGTTCTAGCACCTCCTCAGACAAAAACCAGGACTTCCTCTTTCTTCCTCTGAACTTGGGAGACGCTGGGCAGACGACCTCCATGGGCTGATGGGCAAGGGATGAGGCCTGTTCTAATCTAGTCCTTACGGATCATTGTTCTTCTCTGCAGGAACATTGGCTAAGAGCATTGGTACCCTCTTGGACCCCTGTAAGGACCCCACAAGGATCACCTCCCCCAACGACCCCTGTGTCATTGGAAAGACTGGCTCCAGCAGCTTCGGCAGCCAAGGCGGATCCAGCAGCTTCAGCAGCCATGGCGGATCCAGCAGCTTCAGCAGCTCCCAGGGAGGCTCTTCAGGATCTTTGATATATAAACCAGGAACAGGATATTCCCAGAGTAGCTATTCTTCTGGCTCTGGCTCCTCCCAGTCAGGAAACAGCGGCTCTCAGTCAGGAAGCAGTGGCTCTCAGACAGGAAACAGCGGCTCCCAGTCAGGAAACAGCGGCTCTCAGACAGGAAGCAGTGGCTCTCAGTCAGGAAGCAGTGGCTCTCAGACAGGAAGCAGTGGCTCTCAGACAGGAAGCAGCAGCTCTCGATGGGTAAGCAGCAGCTTTCAGTACGGAAGCTCAAGCTCAGGGAGCATCCGGGAGGGCCCAGGAAGTGGCTCCGCTCTGCCAACCGATGACAGGGCTTCAGGCACCTCCCAGTCTGGAGGTTCCCACGCTTCCCAGAGCAGCAGCTCCAACCTGCGGCCCTGTAGCTCCAACGTGCCCGACTCTCCCTGCAGTGGGGGCCCTGTCATCACACACTCGGGGCCCTATATCTCCAGCTCGCACTCCGTATCAGGCGGGCAGAGGCCTGTAGTGGTGGTGGTGGAGCAGCACGGCTCTGGGGGCCCTGGAGGGTTTCAAGGCGTGCCCTGCGCCAACGGCGGCCCCTCGGGCAAGCCCTGCCCCCCCATCACCTCTGTCCAGAAACCGTACGGTGGCTACGAGGTGGTGGGTGGCTCAGCCAACAGTTATCTGGTCCCAGGCATGACCTACAGCGGGGGTAAGATCTACCCGGTGGGCTACTTCACCAAGGACAGCCCCGTCAGGGGCTCGCCAGGGGCCCCCTCCTTTGCGGCTGGGCCCCCAGTCTCCGAGGGCAAGTACTTCTCCAGCAATCCCATCATCCCCAGCCACAGCTCCTCCGTCTCCAACGCCTACCCCTCGGGCCTGGTGTTCCAGCCCGTGGGCACTGGCGGGGTCCAGCCCTGCGGCGCCGGCTCTGCCAGCTCTAAGGGGCCTTGCTCTGGTTCCAGAGTTCAGATCGTCTCCAGCAGCTCCAGTACCTCCTACCACCCCTGCGGCGGGGCTTCCCAGGGGCCCTGCTCACCTCCAGGCCCCGGCTCCATCGGAGGGGGAGGCTCCTCCGTCTCCACCGGCAAAATCGTGCTTCAGCCCTGCGGCGGTCGGCCCAGCTCCTCCGCCTACCCCTGCCTTTCCGTTTCCACCTCCACCCTGAACGGGGCTCTGAACGGCTCCCCTCAGCCTATCCCCTCGGCCGGTGCCAAGCCCTGTGGCCTCAGCAGCCCCGGAAAGGTGCCCTGCCGTTCCATCCGGGACATTCTGGCCCAGGTGAAGCCTCTGGGGCCCCAGCTAGCGGACCCTGAGGTCTTTCTGCCCCAGGGAGAGCCGCTTGACAAGCCGTAAGTCAGCCGCAGCCGTCTCCCGGCTGGAAGACGTCAGGGGCCCGGTTGCCTGCCCTTCCCGGAGAGGAGCCTCCGGCTCCAGCTAGCCCGGGGACGCAGGCTCCGGTCGGCAGCCCCAGCGGTGGGCTCGTCCCTTCCCCCGCCCTCTCCTGGTGCTCCCGCCCCCTCCGCTGCGGTGCCCTCTCGCCTGATCGCCCGCTCTTGACCTCAACCCGATGCCCCACAAGTCAACCGCGCCTCTGCCGGGTCGCCAAATAAGGCCAAGCCCGATCCATCCCCGAGAACAAGCCGCACCCTCGCCGACCCTCCACCATCTGCTCCCACAGCCCGCTCAATTGTTGGGTTCCCGCCGCCCGTCACGGCAGGCCCTACCGGGCCCATTTCCCACCCACGCGTGCCTCCCGGCTCTCCATGTCAGTCCCTGCCTGCTTGCCACGTCACCCAAAGCACAGGTGTTGCCCTGTGCGCGTGTGGAGCAGGGCACCCGCGGAGCCTGGCCCGGCCCTGGCTCTCCGGACCCTGACAGGGCTCAATAAACTTCGTGAACTTTGTGCAGACCTTTTGCCTTCTTGGAGTCCTAGGCGTCTTCTTCGAACCCCGGTAGTACCCCGCCTCTGCCTCTAGAGGGCCCACGCGTCGTCCAAGTCCCGCGTGGTGCTCCCGCCTGCCTAATTTGGCTCAGTGTTTCCCATCTTACACCTCCTCCTCCCACGGAGAAGCAGAACAATTGGCTATTGACTGAGCTGACAGCAGACTTGCTTGGAGTCCTTCCGTCCACGGCTCACTTCTCACCTCCAGGAGTCACACGGGAGCCTCCCCCTCCCCCCTCAGAATAAAACCCCGCATTATTTCCTTCTCTCTCACCCAGGCTTCCCATCAGCCTGCCTCGCCTGCCAAACACTGTCCTCTCTGGGAGTCCTTAGTGTCTCGCTCTTGAGTTTCTGGGACGGCGGGCCAGCCCAGGCGAGATTCCTGGGCACTGAGCAGGAGCCTGGGTGCTCTGGGAGGGGGCGGGGGAGTGCGCAGCCCGTGAGACAGTGACTCACCGGCCTGCTCAGTGAGGCTCTGTGATAGACAGCCCACAGCGCGCTCTCCACCCCGCGCCCAAGGCCTGCGGTGTGAGCTGTGTGTGTCCCAACGGAAGGGCCTCGTTCCCCGCGCAAGGCTCTCAGAGCCTTTGAAAGGAAACTCACAGCCTTTAACCTCAGCACCCAGGGAGGCAGAGGCAGGTAGAAGGTCTCTGTGAGTTCGAGGCCAGCCTGGTCTACATAGTGAGCTCCAAGACAGCCAGGGACGTGGGGGTGGGGGTGGGTGGGGTGCTGGAGAAACCAGCCAGCACTCAATACTTTCCTCAGGCGGACACCTGCCGGACAGTTGCGTAGGGGAGACGAAGAGAACAAAGGCGCTCAAGGGCCAGCAAGATGGCTCACTGGGTAAGAGCTTGCCCCGTGAGGCCAGTGGCCTGAGTTGGGTCACCAGAACCTATGTAAAGGCAGAAGGAGAGATGGACTCTGGACCTCGACATGCATGCTACGGCACGCACACACATACACACACACACACATACACACAGGTCATACACGGCACACACACACACATACACACAGGTCATACACGGCACACACACACACACACACACAGGTCATACACGGCACACACACACACACACAGGTCATACACGCACAAAATATTTTAAAACTTAAAAAGGCAACTCAATTTTCTTTATTAACTGGCCTGGTGGTATAGGCCCATAACCCAGGCATTTGGAAGCCTGAAGCAAAAGAATGACAAGTTCGAGGCCAGCCTGGGTACAGATGAGCGGAAGGCTTGGCAGACCTTATTTCAAACGGGGAGCAGGGGGCGAGGCAGAGCTGAGTGGTACAGTGTTTGCCCAGCACGTGTGAGGACCGGGTTCAAGTCCCAGTATTACAAAACAACGTAAGCTCCTCTTATTATAAAAATGTCAAGCAACGGACATTTGCTACTTTTATCTGTGAGACAGGATTTAGTATAGCTCTGTCTGGCCTTGAACTCACTGTGAAACCAAGGGTCCTGGCTAGTTTTATGTCAGTTTGACACAAGTTAGAGTCATCAGAGCGGAGGGAGCCTTAACTGAGAAAATGCCTCTATAGGATGGGTCTGTAGGTCGTTTTCTTAGTTGGTGATCAGTGGGGAAGGCCTATGTGAGTGGGGCCATCCCCGGGCTGTGGTCCTGGGTTCTACAGAGAGCAGGCTGAGCAGCCATGAGGAGCAAGCCAGCAAGCAGCACCCTCCCTGGCCTCTGCACCAGCTCCTGCCTCCAGGTTCCTGCCCTGCGTGGGTTCCTATCCTGACTTCCTTTGATGACAGTCATCAAATGCTGTCCTTCCCAGGTAGCTTTGGGCACAGTGTTTCGTCAACTAGAAACCCTAACTAGGATGAGTGTAAACTCCTGATCCTCCTGCCACTCCTTCCCCAGTGTTGCAATCGAAGGGTGTGCAGCTTTGTGCAGGATGGGACGAGGCCTCTGTATGCCAGGCGGGCACTCTAGTGGCTGAGCCATGCCCACAGCCCCCGAGTGTACCTGAATTAGTTCACTTTCTGTTGCCATAACAAAGCACCTGAGACTGGAAATGAGCAGCAACACAGGCCAATTTGGCTCATAGGTCTCTGCATCTCTTTGTTTTTAAGCTCAGTTGTCAAAGCTCAGGAGCATGGCTCCAGCACCTGCCTGGTTCTGAGGGTCATGGGAGAATGGGATGAGAGGAGAGGTCACACGGCAGGGTGCTGGGAAGGCTGGGCTCACTGACAGTTTGTCTGTTTACCTTATTTGTTTGTTTTGTTTTGTTTGTGACAGGGGCTCTGTATAGTCTGGCTGTCCTGAAACTTGCTGTATAGACCAGGATGGCCTCTGACTCACAGAGATCCTCCTCAGGAGTACTAGGACCAAAGGTGTGCATTACCATGCCTGCTGATTGCTTATTTTTGCAGTGGTGGGGACTGAATTTTTTTATGTCAGGCAAGCGCTCTACAGTTGAACTATTAAAACAAACAAAGACCCCCCCAAAAAAGACCAAACCAACCAAACAAGCAAAACCAAAATAAATCAATAACCCCAGCCCCCCAAACTTTAAAAAGTATTCGTATTAATATTTAGTTTTTAACTTTGTGTCTGGGTGTGGCTGTGTCTGGTATGAGCATGAGGCACCCTAGGAGACTGGAACAGAGTCCATCCCTGAGAGCCGAGTCCCAGGCGGTTGTGGGTACTGGGAAGTAAACTCAGACCCTCTGCAGAGGCAGCAGGCTCCCGAAGCCTGGGCCGTCGCTCCAGCCTGCTTCCTCCACTTTTCAGCCTTTTTCTTCTGACACCCGGTCTCACTACACTGCTCAAGCTGCCCTTGAGCCCACTCAGTAGCCCAGGCTGGGCTTGAATTTGTGACCTTCCTACTTCAGCCTCCAAGAAGCTGAGACTATGGGCTGGAGGCTCAGGCTCAAAAAGCAGCAAGCCTTTGCCACAGGTGTGAACTCACTCCAGCGAGACCTCACCCACATCTCTTACTATCCACAGCATCTATATTTAAAACTAGACAGATCACTAATGAGCTCCCACCAACCCAATGCAGCGGGGTTGAAGTCATGGCCATTTGACTTTAAATGTCCTTCTCTGTGGGTGTTTGGATATAACCACTGTCTCTGAGTGTTTCTTCTTTCTTTCTTCCTTTTTTAAAGATTTATTTATTATTTATACAGAATCTGCCTGTATGTACACCTGCACACCAGAAGAGGGCAGCGGATCTCATTATCGATTCCACTATGTCGCTGCTGGGAATTGAACTCAGCAATTGTACTCTTTGGAAGAGCAGCCAGTGCTCGTACCCCCTGGGCCGTCTCTCCAGCCCCTGAGTGATTCTCCTATCCCTCCACACCAGCTCCCTAGATTTATAATTCGTGGGTGTTTCCTGTGCGTATTCACACCATGCGGGCGGCTGGTGCCCACAGACATCAGAAGAGGGCACTGAGCCTCAAGGAGCTGGAGTTGAGGAAGGTTGTCGGCCACCATGTGTGTGCTGGGAACCAAAGGCTGCTCCCCAGCGACAGTCACTCAGCCAGGTGGGGGCAGCGTGCGCCTGTCTTCCCAGCACTCAGGAGGCAGAGGCAGGGGGATCCCTGTGAGTTCGAGGCCAGCCTGATCTACAGAGTGAGTTCCAGGTCAGCCAAGGCTACACAGAGAAACCTTGTCTCAAAAAATAATAATAATAAAATCAAATAAAAGCAACAACTACTTTTACCCGCAGAGCATCTTCCCAGCCCTTTTTCTTACATTCTTTGGGTGCACCTGGCCACCTGTGTTAGGCCAGATGGCGCCTCCACCCCAACAACGCTGAAGATGTCATCGCCACCCTAATCCTTGGAATTTACAATCATGCTGTATCACTCAGCAAAGGGTCACGGGCCTCCTGAAACAGTCCTGACACGGTCAGGTCATTAGTCTCTGACCTTACCATAAAGGGATTATCCAGGATTATCCGGGTGGGTCCAGTATAAACACTGTTTAAAACGTGAGCTTGAGAGCCAGGTGACACACAGTGGAACACCTGCTCTGTGTGTGGGCTGGGAAGGTGGGAGAAGAGAGCCAAGAGGCCAGAAAACACAGGTGGCCTTGGAGACTGGAAAAAACCAGACCTGGGGCCTCTCTGGAGCTTCTACAACAGCACCCAGTCCTTCAGGCCCCCTTATTTTAACCTGGAAAGACCCATTCTAGACTTTGTTTCTAAAAGGCGATCACAGGGCTGGAGAGGCAGTTAAGAACATTGGTGGCTCTTGAGAGGACCAAAGTTCAGTTCTCCGCACTGACATCAGGCGCCTCACTGCTGCCTGTATCTCCAGCTCTAGGGCGCTGATGCCCTCTTCTGGCCTTTTCAGACTCTACACTCACATGGGCATCCCCACACTCAGGCTGACAGACAGAGCTGAGATTAAAGCAAGGGCTGGAGAGGCGACCTTCTTCCAGAGGAAGCTCAGCTCTAGGTATTCGCACCATGGTTCCCTTCAGTTCCAGGGATCCACAGTCCTCTCCTGACCTTCGAGAGCACCAGGCGTTTGCCTGGTGCACACACAAGCCTGTAGGCAAACACTTATACGTATAAAATAACAAAATAAATAAAATCTAAACGTCTTTTTACAAACTTGGTAACAGGGGAGGTATGACAGCACATTCCTGTCATCCTAGCCTGGGGAGGCCGAGGCAGGGGGATTGGCCAGTCTTAACCCACCTCAACTCCACCCCCCAAAGGAAAACCAGACAACACAGGAAAACAAAGGAGCAAACAAAACAAAACAAAAGCCCCAGTATAATGTACATCCGGACTCGTTAGCCGGTGGCGTTTTGTTAAGGAAGGATGGGATCAATATGTCACGTTATCCTGCTGGCGAATAAACCTGTTCCTTCACACTGAGGGCCTCACCTAGGAGAGCTCCTCGGATGGGGGCACGCTTGCACCCCAGGACCTCCTGCTTTGTCAGCATCAGTTGAGGAGGTGGGGACGCATGAGTCAGGGGTGCTGGCGTGAATGATCTGGGTCCCAGAGGAGAGGGACTGTTGGGTGGTGAAGACAGCAGCATCGTAGGCCTTGGCGAAGCTTCGAGACAGAGCAGGGCTGACAGCTGGGGGTGACCCTGGTCAGGAGCACCTGGGTGAGGAAGGGGAAGGAGAACAAGGAAGATGCCAGGTGAGGGAACACCCAGTTCCTCTGGGACTTTCAAGTGACAGCTGTTGCCACAGACCGAGTCAAGAATGAGGGTGGCATGGCAGAACCATTGTCTCCATAACCGCTTTCCCAGGCTGTCTGCGCCTCCCCCACCCCGCCAACAGGATAAAGCCTGCTGTCCGGGCCAGGCAGATGCTGAAGCTGAGCAAGATGCAGGGCCTCGCAGGTGGGAGCCGCGCTCCCCTGGGCCTGCTCCTCATCTGTCTGTACCTGCCAGGTATGGACTGCTGGGGTCCTTGGGAGCCGGATTAAGGGTGAAGGCAGGAGTGTACACGTAGGAGGGGGGCGCCTGCAGAAAGCGGCTTTCCAGAAGGGGCCAGCCAGTCAGAGCCGGCTCCTTCACAGCTGCTTTTCTTCCTTTTCCTGCAGGCCTCTCTGCGCGGAGCATTGGGGCACCTGAGGAGAAAGCCTCCCTGCGTTCGGGACAACCTTCCTTCACCAGCCTCTCTAGCTCCGGGCAGCCTCAGCCCAAGCTCGATCCCCTCAATAACGAGTTACCAAGGGCTCTTCCAAGGCTCGGTGACCCGCCAGGCGGCGCTGGACCTGAGGGGCCCAGAGGGCCTCCCTTCTGGAGCCCGTCCCCCTGGCTCTCAGAGGACCCTCAGCAAGGCGTGGCTGCTGCCGCCCAGGAGGCCCGGGACTACTTGGAGCAGGAGCCGCCGGAAGCCCTGCCATACCTTCCCGGAGGCGGTCCCCTGCCCGTGGCTTCCTTTGCCCACGTCAGGCAACCCTCACCAGAGACTTCCCGGCCTCAGGACTCAGAGCCCACATGGCAGCCCGGCTCCGGTCCACCGGGATCAGAGGCAGAAGCCCTTGCCCAGGGCCCGTTCTGGTTCCTCTCCCACAGCTTTCTGCCTGCTTTACCCGGGAGGAGCCTAAATGCCAGAGCATCTTGGGGAGGTGGAGGGGCTGGAACCGGGTGGGGAGCAAGGCCCATGCCATACCTTTCTGGAATATGGGGTAGCAATGGTCAAGGATCAGGTGCTAAATTGGGGGTTAATGGCTGGAACCCAGCAGGCGGCTGGGGGGTTAATGGCCGGAACCCAGCAGGCATCTGGGGGGGTAATGGCCGGTTCCCAGCAGGCATCTGGGGGCGAAATGGCTGGTTCCCAGCAGGCGGCTGGGGGGGTAATCGCCTGTACCCAGCAGGCGGCTGGGGGGGGAATCGCCTGTACCCAGCAGGCGGCTGGGGGGGGAATCGCCTGTACCCAGCAGGCGGCTGGGGGGCGTAATTGTCGGTCCCCACCAGGCAGCTGGGGTCTAACAGAAGCGGCCTCCGAGCTCCTGGCTCTTCCAGCAGCCTCGCTTTTCTCCCCACCCCTTTGCAGCTGGTTTAGGACTCAGTGGAAGCATGCGCAGTCAGGCTCAGTCACAGTCACGTGGTTTCCCCTCCCCTTTCCCCGCCCCCAGAGACCCGGCTTCTCTGCGTCGCAGCCCTGGCTGTCCTGGACCCTGTAGACCAGGCCGGCTTCGAGCTCACGGAGACCCACCTGCCTCTGCCTCCCGAGTGCTGGGACTATTCCTCTGTTGACCTGAGCTGGTTGCCAATAAACTCACGCGGTTCTTGCACGTGATTCCTCTCCGTGTCGTTTCTGGGAGTAACTGCAGCTCACCTGGGCCCTCCTCATTTTCTGGCCGTCCCACCATCTCTCCAGGGGCCCCTGTAGGCCTCACCTTGGCCCCTTTTTGGGGCGGGGAGAAAGACCAAAGCCCAGGAATGTGAGGGTGGGCCCACTCCATGCTCCCACCCTGTGGAGGGGGGGAGGGAGGGCCGCAGGGCGGGCGTGCCGAGGCCAGGAGGGACAGGGGCCGTCCCATTCAGGGAACACGGGCCCAGTGAAGGTCGTGCGGCCTGCGCTCGTCTTTTATCCCCCGACGGTCACGCTTCTTGGAAGGGGAGGGTGCACTGATCTCCGCCCTCACACGCACCGCTGAGCGCTTTGTGTGCGCTCGGAGACCTTGAACGTCTGCGGCAGCCTTGACAAAGGGAGCGGAAGGAGGGCGCACCCCCCCCTGCCCCCCGGGCCACCGCACCTGCTGCTTTGTTCGCTCGCTCACACTGCCCCTTCTCCCTCGGGTTTCCCAGAAGCCCAGCAGCCTACTGCAGGGAGGGAGGGCAGCCAGAGCGGAGGCAGAAGTCTGGGGGACAGACAGCTGCGTTTTCTCCACTGCGTGCCCTCCCTGCAGCCTGGCATCAGCCCACACCCAGGAGGCTTGGCAGCCGGTAGGAGAGGGGCAGGAGGAGCCTGAGGGGCGGGAGTGGGGCGTGCTGCCCTGGTGTCCGTGGGAGAATTCCGTGTGGGAACACGTCCTCCTAAGCCCGCGTTTCCCCTAGCCGACCGGCCTTCTCGTCCCTCAGCCTTCCTGCCCGCTCTTCCCTCCTTGGACGCTTGATTCTCCCAGTCCTGGGGTGAGAGCAGGGACGGCCTCCAGCTTCTCTTTTCCACAGGTCCAAGGTCGTTTCAGGCAAGCTCATTTCCCTCTCTGGTTGCCTCCCTTGCTGCAGTCACCTCTATTTGCATTTTCTTTTTTTTCCGAGACAGGGTTTCTCTGTGTAACCCTGGCTGTCCTGGAACTCGCTCTGTAGACCAGGCTGGCCTCAAACTCACAGACATCCGCCTTCCTCTGCCTCCCCCAGAGCTAGGGATTAAAGGCTTGTGCCGCCACCGCGCCTGCCACAGGAAGGAGCACAGAGGCATGAAGCGACCCACACAGGTCACGGAGGGCAGACGCAGTGACTTCCTCACCGGTCCTCAACCGGTCCAGGGAGTGTTCAGGAACCAATGCACTCAGCAGAAATCCAGGCAACTTTTATTGTGTGTGTCAGGTCACGGACAAGGTGTTCAGACATGATCCTTCCAGCTCATCCTTCCGGGACACGGTAGTGTCCCGTGCACGGGGGAGATACCAAGGCCCAGACAGAGTGGGGTGAGGGCTTGCACGCTGGCAACAGTGGCAGTGGCAGGGCAGATGAAGCTGGGAGTGTGATGGGAGAGGGCTCCCAGGGGTGTGTAGCAAGAATCCTGGAATTTTGGTTTCTTTAAAAAAACACAGGCCGGTTGTGGTGGTGCAGGCTGGTAGGATTTACTGAAGGAGGCAGGAGGATCACAAGTTTGAGGCCAGCCTGGGCTACACAGCTTTTTATTGGGCTGGAGAGACATCTCAGAGGTAAAGAGCACTGGCTGTTCTTCCAAAGGTCCGGAGTTCAATTCCCAGCAACCACACGGGTGGCTCACAGTCATCTATAGTGAGATCTGGTGTCCACTTCCAGCCTGCAGGCAGAACGCTATACAAATAATAAATAAATCTTTTTTTTAAACCTCACAGAGATGTTACAAGAATATGTTTTTATCTTAATCCCAGGTGTGGGGCTGGCGGCTGCTTGACTGTCCGAAGCAGCTGACTGTGCTTTGCCTCGTGCTCTGGCAGAGGCGTGGTTTTGCCAGCTGCAGACAGTTTCTGGGAGTGTGTGATGTTTGGAATCCTGGGAACTTTCCAGAGGGCCCTGAGAGGTGGGGTGTGTGGTTGTTGGTCCTTGGGGAGGGGGTGGTGGTTGTGGTTTGTTAGTAGTTCTTCTCAAAGAACCCACAAAGGGCCAAAGAGCAGGCACAGTGGTCAGTCATGTCAGACTGGTCTCGAAACATGATTCATTTTTATGTGTCTGAGCGTTTTACTTCTGTGTATGCATGTCACCAGCACATGGTATGGAGGTCAGGAGAGGGGGCAGGGTGGCCCTGAGAAGAGTTCCAGGCCTCTTAGACTCCCACATCGCGGTCCACTTGGGGCAGGAACTGAGGCAGAGGCCTCGGAGGAGTGCTGCTCCCTGGCTCGCTCTCCCCAGCTTGCTCGCTTTGACTTCTTACAGCGAGGACCACCTGGCCAGGGGTAGCACCACCCACAGTGAGCTGGGCCCTCCCAGACCAATCATTACTCAATGAAACGCCCCCCAGGCTCACCTACTGGCCAGTCTGTGAACACACCCAGACTCGCCGAGTGGGCTCCTGCATCCTCCTGCCATCCCTGAGCCTGGCCTTCATGATGAGCATCCCCAGGCCTCCCAAGGACCTAGCCAAGTTTCTTGAAAGGAAGAAAGGGAATGCCGACCAGCAGGAGGTGGTGTCACGCTCCCTGAGTGTCGAGGCAGCTCCCTGTGGCTTCTCCTTGGGGGTACAGACAGGTTGGTGACCCAGTGAGGTCTTGAACTCACTGTTACCCAGTCAGAGACACCCCCGCCCCAGCAGCTCCTGCCCAGCTCTCCGCCTCCTACTTTCTGTCCCTTTGGTTCGGTCTATCTGAAGCACTTCGTGTAAGATCACGCAGAACTTGATCTTTCGTTAGCGCCAGGTTTGCCGTGTGGCAGCGTGTACCAGTCCTTAATTCTTTATTGTCATGGTGATGGTGGTGATGGTGATGACGGTGATAATGATGGTGGTGGTGATGACACGTCCCTTGGGCTAGTCAAATAGGGTCTACCTGAAAGATAGAGTGGGAATGAAAGGGGCAGAGACTCGAAGAAGGGAGTCAAGACAGGTTTCTGATCAAGACTCGTTTATTAGGCACTCAAGCAGCTTTTTTAAAGCAAAAAACCACAAACAACTTTCTCATGGTAACAACTCATTTGCTTCACTTGGTAAAGCGTCTGAGGATTCACTCAAGGTTACACAAAGTTTGCTCTCTGGTTCCAAGGTTGCATGAAGTTTGCTATCTGGTTCTCAGAAGCAGAGCACCCTGATTGAGAAGCTGCCAATCAGGAGCAGAGCATGTTGTTGAAGAAGCTGCCATGGTCAGTTTCTGAGAAACTGAACTTTAGATTAGACCCATATCTGCCAAGGCCAAGAGGCAAAATTCCATTACCAGATTCCTTCATGGTGATGATGGTGATAATGATGATGGTGATGATGGTGATAATGATGATGATGGTGATGATGGTGGTGATGATGATGGATGGTGATGATAATGGACGGTGATGGTGATGATGATGGATGATGATGGTGATGGTGAGGATGATGACTATGATGATGATGGTGATGATGATGGTGGTGGTGATGGTGGTGATTGAGACAGGACCTTGCCGGGCTCACCCTGAACTTGGGATGAGCCTCCATCTAGCAAGTCTCCCTCGTGCTAGCACTACAGGCTGGCATTAAAGGCCTGCACGACCACGATGGGTTATAACAATTCGTTTTGGATACACGGTGCTCACAGTTTTTGAGAGCTCGCAGTCTACTTTCTCCTGTAATATAAACTACTTCAGAGTCTCCCTTGGGCTGACCTTGTGGTCAAACCCAACGACCTGAGTTCAATCCCCAAGACCCCCATAGCAAGGGAGGGAACCGGCTCCAGAAATACTGCACTCCACACGTGCGACGTAGTGCACGCGTGTACACACACACACACACACACACACACGCACACGTGTGCGCGCACACAAACTATTGCGCTACTAATAAATGTAAAAATATCTTTAAGAGTCTACACTGAGTGTCATTACACAATCCACTTCCTCTTTTGAAATGCTGACTTGATCAGCTACCACTGTTAAACATACTCTTAATTCTATTTTCTGTAAATATAATAATTTAATATTGTATTATTATATTAAGTAATTGAGTTGACTCGGATAGCTCGCCTTTTTAGTGATTTTTGGCATAAATTTATCATCTTGGTGCCTGATATTGAAGCTGCCTTCTCTGGCATTTCTGCCTTTGGCATTATTTGTCAGACAGCTTTCTGAAAAGGGTATTCCGTTAGATTTACTTGTTTTGCGTGTATGAGTGTCTTGTGTACGGCAGGCATGCCTAAGGTCAGGCATTTCAGTCAGTGTGAGCTCCACGTGGCTGCCGGGAACTGGACCCCGGTCTTCTGAAAGAGCAGCGAGTGCTCTCAACTGAGCCGTCTCTCAGGCTGTGCCAGCGGCCAGACAGGTGCTGGCATCCGAAGGAGAGCTTTTCCCCTGGGAAATCAGGGCGGCGCTCATGGTAGGGGCGTGTCTAGCACGCGTGGGGCCTTGAGTTTGGTCTCCAGCATTGGAAATAAAAAGAGCTAATTCATCTGTCCTTCAAGGTAAGCAGACGATGTCAAGTCACGAATTTGCTGACTTAAATATGTGGGTTGTATCGTCCTTTTGTTTGTTTGTTTGTTATTTTTGCGTCTGAGCAGGGCATCACATTAGCTCGGTGCCTAGGAATAGCCTTGAACTCGTGGGCCTCCCGCCTCTACCTCCCACGGCAGAAGGGTTGGGCGGGCACGAGTGAGGCCGGCCTGGGTGCTCTCGGCGTGCACGCGGGACACCGGAGCCTGCAAGCCCCCGGCTGGGCGAGGCGCCGGAGGGAGGGACTCCTCCGATGCCACCCAGGGCCCGGTGCACGGAGCTGCCGTTGGTAGCCATTAGATGCGCTTCCTACGGGCCCTTCTTCCGCGTGGGGACCGCGGCCTCCTGCCTGGTTGTGGCCGGTCCCGTGGCAGCTCCGTCACCGCCACCCGTCGCGCCCTCCCTCTTCCGGGACAGCTGGCTGCAGACCCGGCGCGGGCTGAAGGGTCCTGTGCGCCCTCCCGGGTCCTGTGCGCCCTCCGGGCCCTGTGCGCCCCTCCCGGGCCTGTGCGCCCTCCCGGCCCTGTGCGCCCCTCCCCATCCTGTGCGCTCTCCGGGCCCTTTGCGCCCTCCCCGCGTGCGCCGGGCTGATCCGGCTCCTCATCCTCCCCGCGCGGGCAGGCGCGGCGCTGTTTGCTGAGCCGAATCACACCTTCCTAATCGCTGCAGGCGCCCGCTGACCCGCCCGCCTGCTGACCCGCCCAATGACCCGACCTTAAGGCCGGGGTCACCCCGCTCCTGCCATCCGCCCACCTCCTGCTCTGGAATGGCCCAGCCACCCACTAGATCCTAGTTCCAGCGGGTTCACAGAGTCTGGGGGACCTCAGGGGACCGCAGGGTGGAGGTGGGCGGAGGGGCAGAGGGGAAGCTAAAGGCCTGCGGCGGGCGAGCATGAGAGCGGGGTGATGGCCCGCTGGTGAGGTGTTCGCTCCCCGGGCCTGGCAGCTCACAGCCGTGTCCTTAACCCCACGGCAGACCACAGCCCCGCTCCGTCCTCCGTGGGCACCGCGCATGCCCGCAGCGTTCATACACAGAAAGAGGAGATATAGGTCTTTTTAGACGGCCGGGCGTGGTGGGCAGGACTGGGGAGAAGGAGACAGCGCGGCCCTAGGCCCCGCTGGCCAGCCTGCTCCAGGCCCGCGGGACGCAGCGATGGACCACGGGTAGAAGGCCCGAGGTCGCCGGCCTTCAGGCTCACGCGCGCCTACACACCGCGTGAATGCTGCCCTAGAATGGCTTTGCTAGGAGTTCAAGAGTAAAGACTAGTTAGAAGAGATGGTCTCTCTGTTCCCAGTCTCCCCAGAGGCCGCGAGGTGGCCAGCGGCGCAGAGGGCCGGGAAGCGCACCCCAGCAGGGCGGAGCCCGCCTCCGGTGTGGCCCGCCTCCGTGGCTGCGCCGCCCGGGCCCTCCGGGGCCGATCCACCTCTTCTTTGTTCTTTTTCGAGGACCGTGCAGCCCGGCTCCCCTGAGGCCGGAACAGCCGAAGGGCCCGGCCTGCACCCGGGGGTGACTCACCGTGTCCTGACCCGGCCGCCTCCCCGGGCTCGTGACTCGAATAATTACAGCTCCGGCCAACACAGATGGGCCAGGCGCACGCCCCCACCTCGGTCTCCTTCTCCGTGGAATGGGGATCGCCCGAGCCCCCGCGCAACGCGGCTGTTGGGGTGAAGCCGCCCAGCACCGCCTCGGCCGCGCAGCCCGGGCGTGGGTGCTGAGGTGTAGACTCCCTGCGCCCGTTCGCAGCCCGGGCTTCGCTATGGCCTGGTTCAGACGCCCTCAAACATCCGCCTCTCCCGGCTTTGGCTTCCTGGTCCTCACCCAGGGTCTGGCTGGCAGCCGGCCTTTCCTAGGCAGCCTGCACCCGTCCATCCAAGGACATTCCGCCCCGGAACTAAGCGGCCAGAGCCCCAGCAGTTACCTGGAGGTCAGCGCGGCTTCTTTTCTGGGTCCGGGGCTGCTCTGGAGCCGAGCCGCCGCCCTGCCGTCAAGGCTTGCACATACAGCATGGCCCTCTGCCCTCAGAATGAAGCCCGCGTGAGGACTGGGCTGCCCAGCGGGGGGAAGGGAGAGGGCCCGCGTCAAGGGACCAAATCCAAGGGCGTCAACACCCAGATCAGGCGGACCACGGCGCTGGTGGCTGGTGGCGCGCGGGACCAGCTAATCTGTAGCGCAGGGGTAGACCACGTCACTCCCCTCTTGGCAGGGATGAAATGATGAGAAACATTAATTTTTCTCGCTACAATTCGTTAAGAGGGTGCGGTAACCCACGCTTAAAAAAAAGAAAAAAAAAAAAGCCCGTCATTCCGCACTCCACCACTAGAGGGCAGGCTCGGCCCGCAGAAGATGGCACCGTGGTACCCAGAGGCTGCCCTCTCGTGGCGAGTCGCGGAATGACAGGCGCCGAGAGGTAGGTCTGTAACTGGGTTCCCCCAGCTGTGGAATTTTGAGGTTCTGGTCCGGCTGGCGCTGGGTGAACTTCCTGGTCGTCCTTTCCATGACCTTGGGGTTTCCGGGGCAGGGTCTGAGGGCAGCTGGGACTCCCGGCAGAAGCTGTCAGCCGCTGGCGCAGGCCACACCGGGACAGCCAGGCACTAAGCCATGACATCTGTAATGTCGCTCTCCTCCGCCTTTCAGAGTCCACTCTCCCGCGTTGCGGCTTTGCATGCACACGGAGCATGAACAGCTGCCGTTGGAGAGAGCCGCGAGTACAGTTCAGGGCCATTGCTTGCATCACGGCTTTAAGCAGCCGCCAGCGCTGGTCCCACAACTTCCCATCACCACGGTCTCCACAACTTCCCATCACCAGGGTCTCCACAACTTCCCTCCAAGTTCTCCAAGCGAACTCTGCCCCGATGGTAGTCAGCCGCCTGGCTCCAGTCCTTGCTGAGCGGCAGCCTGCTCCGTCCCTCGGAGCTCCCCGCTTAGATGTTGATACAGCGCAGTGGCTGCCTTCAGTGGCTGGCACAGTTCATCCAGCGACGTGTCCTGTGAGGCGTCTGCGCCTGAGTCGTGTTATCAGGACTGAACAGCAGCCGTGGCAGTGGGTCACACAGATACATGTGTGTATATAAACATGTTTGTATATATACATGTGTGTATATCTGAGTGTGTTTCTTCTTCCCCGTGTAGCCCTGGCTGTCCTGGACTCGCTCTGTAGACCAGGCTGGCCTCAAACTCACAGAGGTCCACCTGCCTCTGCCTCCCAGAGTGTGGGTTTACAGGCGGGCACCACTGTGCCCAGATGGGTGAACATTTTAATGTATTTTTCACAGCTTTTACCAACCTAACATTTTCAACTTAGAAACTACGCTGACGGTATCTGTATCTGCGCAGTGATTGGTTGATGGCGTCTGTGTATGTGCAAGCGTGTGCCGTGGAGTGTGGGGACCGCGGGTATCAGTTTCCTTGTACCTGACGTGTGCACAGGTCACGGCATTAGTGAGTAAGTCCACGCGGCCAGCGCTGTTGCATTAGGAGAGAAACAAAAGCATCTCCCTATGGAGCCGCTTAGCCAAGAGGGGTCCAGATGCGAATTCTCTACATTGCGCTCCCTGTGCCTTCCCTCCTCCGTCTGTCTGTCTGTGGGAGTCTGGGTCTGTGCCTGTCTGTGCCTGTGGGTCTGTCCCCATGTCTACGTGTGTCTGTGTTATACCATGTCTGTCTGTCTCTCTGGGAGCAGTATCCATCTGTCCCTCTCAAGGGCTCTTCTCTGTATTTAGAGCGCAGAGGGCATCCCGTGGGGGAAGGGACACTTTCCCGAGTTGAAGGATTAAGTCTCTGGCTGCAGCTGACCCCAAGTGCTCCTTGGGTCAAATGTCACTGTGTGTCAGCCGCCGGGACAGGGATAGGGCATTGCTTTCGGCTTCCGGGCCTGCCGCCTTCAGCGAACAAGGCACACGCATGGTGCGGGGCCTGGAAGAGCACGGAACGTAAAATCACAGCCGTGCACCCGGTTAGGTGGTGAGGGCTGATTTCCTGGCCAATCAAGGCAAGCGAGGTTGGTTTTACGCCTTCTCTTCACGGCAGCTGAAGCAGACAGTTTGTGCACTCGAAGGCCGCAGCCGCGGTCCTGAGCAACCTCCAGGTTTGTTGTTAACCCTGGCTGTGAGGCCCAGAAGAACCCCCAGCCGGGGATGAGGGATGTTCCCAGAACAGCCTGTGTCACAGCCGCGTGAGTCCCGGGATCAAGGTCAAGCCCTCAGACTTGGCACCTTTACCCACTGAGCCCTCGCCAGCTCCTTAACGACTTCATTCTATTTTATGCCCACTGGTGTTTTGCCCATGTGTGTGTGTGTGAAGGTGTCAGATCTGGAACTGGAGTCACACACAGTTGTGAGCTGCAGGGTGGGTGCTGGGAATTGAACCCAGGTCCTTTGGAAGAGCAGCCAGTGCTCTTAACCTCTGTGCTGTCTCCAGCCCCCACTGAAGAGGATCTTGAAGATAATCGACCTGCCTCCACTTCCTGGGGGCTGGGACTACAGGTGTCTGCTACCCAGCCTGCCTTGCGGCTGGGTGTGGTCCAGGGCCTTCCCTGCTCTGCAGTGGGGGGAAGCATTTGTGCAGAGGACCTGGCGTTCACTGCACTGAGATGGAGGAGAAGGCTGTTTGTCTGTTTGAGACAGAGTTTCTCTAGCCTGGACTCACTCTGTAGACCAGGCTGGCCTCAAACTCACAAAGACCCACCTGCCTCTGCCTTCTGAGTGCTGGGATCACCACGCCCAGCTTTGACAGTTTTGTTTGTTTGTTATTGTTTAATTGAGACAAGATTCCCCAGAACCCAGGGACTGGAGAGATGGCTCAGAGGTTAAGAGACAAGATTGCACTTCCAAGCAAAAGCCAGCCTGGAACTCATTGTGTAGACCAGGTTAGCCCCAAGCTCTCAGGGATCCTCCTGCCTCAGCCTTCTGAGTTCTGAGAACACAGGCATACATCCTTAAATGGACAAAATTTACATAAGAAAATTCTAACCATATGTTAAGATCTAAAGAGACCAGAAAGGACAACGGGGCGCCCCAGAGGACAGAGGCTAGGGGATCAAGGCTGGGTGGCTCAGCAACAATGGCGTCCCAGAGGAGGAGAGGACTGGCCTGGGGGAGAAGCCGCTCGGGAAAGCTATGCGCCTGTGGTCAGGGGCGGCAGCTGCCATCAGGGCCTCCATTAGGGTTGGCACAGGCCGCCCCCCTGCAGGCCTTTGCCTGTGCTGATAGGATGGGAAGGTGGGAAGACACCGCTGCCCTGGGGCTCGCTCTCCTCCTCGGAGGATAACCCAGTCCGCGCAGGACCACCTTGCTGGACCTCTGCAGTGTCGTTTGACCTGGTCACTCTCCCCAGAGCGCATTTCTGTGTCACTCTTCCGGGAACAGGTCTGGCCGCCCAGCTCTCAGGACTTCCGGAAGAGCCGGGATCTACCAAACAAACAGCAAAGCTAGCAGCACCAGGGACAGCAGCAGGTGCCTGTGAGCCCAGCACCCAGTGGGCAGAGGCAAGACAGTCAGGAGCTCAGGGCTAGCCCTAGCTACACAGCCAGTCTGAGCGGCCCCCACACAAGACTGTCTCCAAATAACACAGACTTCTCTGCGATCGGTGGTTAGAGGGCTGTGTTCTGTCAGAAAGGCTGCTTCAGTCATTGTGAAGCCAACAGACCCTGGACGCACAGCCTGGGCTAAGGGTGCCATGGTGCTCTCTGGGTACATAGCCTGGGCTAACGGTGCCATGGTGCACCCTGGTGCACAGCCTGGGCTAATGGTGCCATGCCTGGTGAGCGTTACTGAGACTTCCTGCTCCCCTGGCATGCTGGCTCCTCAGGGGTGTGTGACCTTCGCTTTGGTGTCTGCCTCATTGCGTCTCCACACGGATGCTCTCCCGTGTAGATGAGGGAGCCAGGCTCCTACCATGGTCGCCGTCTTAACAGTGTTTAGTTTACATGGGTGCTTCGCCTACATGTGTGTAAGTGCATCACACATGTGCCTGGTGTCTGTGGGGGCGTTGGATGCCCTGGAACTGGAGTTACGGGCAGTTGTAAGCCACCATGGGGGTCCCGGGGACTGAATCCAGATCCCAGCAGAAAAGCACCCAGCGGTCTTAACCGCTGAGCTATGCTTTAGTCCCGCTGCCCCTGAGGATTTAAAAAACATGGTTATTCATGTGCATATTAATAACTTACATATTAATACATGTGTGTGCATGAGAGTGCAGTGCCCTTGGAGGCCACAGGAGGGCGTCAGAGTCCCTGGAGGGAAGCGCAGCGCATCCACGTGGTGCACAGCCACATTAGGCATGGACACACGGACACACATGGTTACACACACCGATAAAGTATTTTTTTAAAGAACTGTTTACTGGGTTTGTTGCGACAGGGTGCGCATGGCTAGGATTTCCCTGATGTCACCCGTGTCTAGCCGGGCGTCACCAGCTGCTCCCCTGCCCCACTCCCGGAGCTGCGCCTCCACACTGGCTTTGCGCAGTGCTGGGGACTGAACCTGGGCCCTGGGCGTGCCAGCCTTGCACTGTACCAGCTGAGCCCAGCCCTTAAAGCTTGCTCCTGGCACACATGTGATCCCGGCGGGTGAGAGCTGAGGCAGGGGGGTGTGGATTTTGAACCCAGCCTGGACTACACAGAGAGACCCCGTCTCACAACAGAACAGGAAAGCAGCGGCCCCCGGCCCCCAAGGTGGGTTCCTCTGTGGGGTCTCCTGTCCCCCACACCCCCGTTTCCTGAGGCATCGCTGGTGACCGAGCTTCCCTCCTAGCTGTCTTCCCCCAGGAGTGGGGGCGAGCTTCCCCTGCCCAGGCTTGTTCACACCCACAGGCGGCCATGACAGACAGGGTCAGCTTCCTCTCCAGCATGGCTCCGCCTGCTTATCCCCCTACAGCCTTTGCCCTGAAAATGTGGGGACCACCGAGCCCCGCCCAGCTTCCCCTTCACCTAGGCAGAAAACCAGCCTTGTGCTCAGGTCTGTGTGTCAGACCCAGCCCGCAGCCGTCCTCCGTGGACTAGGAGACCCTCAGCCATCCTCCATGGACTAGGAGACCCTCAGCTGTCCTCCATGGACTAGGAGACCTGTGGCCATCCTCCATGGACTGGGAGACCCTCAGCCATCCTCCGTGGACTAGGAGACCCTCAGCCGTCCTCCATGGACTGGGAGACCTGTGGCCATCCTTCGTGGACTGGGAGACCTGTGGCTGTCCTCCATGGACTGGGAGACCCTCAGCCGTCCTCCATGGACTGGGAGACCCTCAGCCATCCTCCGTGGACTAGGAGACCCTCAGCCATCCTCCGTGGACTAGGAGACCCTCAGCCATCCTCCGTGGACTGGGAGACCCTCAGCCATCCTCCGTGGACTGGGAGACCCTCAGCCATCCTCCATGGACTAGGAGACCTGTGGCCATCCTTCGTGGACTGGGAGACCTGTGGCCATCCTCCATGGACTAGGAGACCTGTGGCCATCCTCCGTGGACTGGGAGACCTGTGGCCATC
This sequence comes from Meriones unguiculatus, assembly GCF_030254825.1. NCBI lineage: Eukaryota > Metazoa > Chordata > Mammalia > Rodentia > Muridae > Meriones > Meriones unguiculatus. Next base: position 1,379,825 of record NC_083363.1, on the reverse strand, counting down.
CTCCATGGACTAGGAGACCTGTGGCCATCCTCCATGGACTAGGAGACCTGTGGCCATCCTCCGTGGACTGGGAGACCTGTGGCCATCCTCCGTGGACTGGGAGACCTGTGGCCATCCTCCGTGGACTGGGAGACCCGCACTTTAAATGTTTACATTGATAGGATGTTCTTATTCTGGGTTAGATGTTTATATGTAGAAATTTATACTGTTTAACACCTACAGGTATCGTGAAAAAGTCTGGGCTGTTCTTGAACCCAAAAAAGAGAAAAAGATGGGACCTTGGTTGTGGTGGAACCACAGCCACAGGTACTCTGATGTTTTTGTTTGTTCATTTTTGTGACAGGGTCTCAGTGTGTGACCCGGCTGTCTCGGAACTTGCTTTCAGACCACACTGCTCTCAAACTCACAGGTACTCCCCTGCCTCTGTCTCCTCAGCGCTGGGCTCAGCGACTGTGTAACTCTGCCGGCTACTTTACTGTCTTGTTTTGCTTTCTAAGATTCATTTTTACCCTATGCGCGTGGGTGTTTTATCTTCACGCACCTTTGTGAACTATGGCACGCCTGGTGCACATGGAGGCCAGAAGAAGTGCTGGATCCTCCAGAACTGGCGTTATGGTCGGCTGTGAGGGGCGCCGGAAGCACCTGAGCACAGGGAGCCCCACCGGCACCCCTCCGGCCCGCAGCGCCCCCGCTGCTCCCGCTGGCCCGGCCTCCGAGGCGCGTTTCCCTCCGTTCTCATCGCTGCGTCTGCGGTCAGGTGGCGTCGGTGTGTCGGGGTGCTCAGGGCCCCGTCACGTCCCGCCCACCTCCGGGGACCCGGCTCCGGCCCAGCAGCCCCGCGGCTCCTGCAGCGGGGAGCAGCCGCCGCTCCGCGCCCGGGCTGGGTGCTGAGGAAGCCGCGGCCCCTGGTCCACCTTCCCCCCTCCTCCCTCCCCCCTCCTCCCCTCCCCCCCACCTTCCCCTCTTCTCCCCTCTCCCTGCTTCCCTCCCCCCTCCTCCCTCTCCCCTCCTCCCTCCCCCTCCTCCTTCCTCTCCTGGTCTGTGAGGCCTCCCGACTGGTGGGGCGGTCTGCGGGCTCCTGAGCCCTGCTCAGGCTGGAGGAGCTGTCCAGCTCATGCGCTCCCTGACTTTAGCCCTTAGGGCTTTTGCCATCGTGCTTGCTTGTCCCGGTTCAGGGCCAGGGCTCACTTCTGCGAGCCTGCTTCCTCGCCTCCTGAGGAGGAGGGCTGGGGAGGAGAGGGGGGCTGAGGGAGGCTGAGGAGGCCTGGGGAGGAGAGGGGGGCTGAGGGGGGCTGAGGAGGAGGGCTGAGGAGGAGAGGGGGGCTGAGGAGGAGGGCTGGGGAGGAGAGGGGAGCTGAGGGGGGCTGAGGAGGAGGGCTGGGGAGGAGAGGGGGGCTGAGGGAGGCTGAGGAGGCCTGGGGAGGAGAGGGGGGCTGAGGGGGGCTGAGGAGGAGGGCTGAGGAGGAGAGGGGGGCTGAGGAGGAGGGCTGGGGAGGAGAGGGGAGCTGAGGGGGGCTGAGGAGGAGGGCTGGGGAGGAGAGGGAGGCTGAGGAGGCCTGGGGAGGAGAGGGGGGCTGAGGGGGGCTGAGGAGGAGGGCTGAGGAGGAGAGGGGGGCTGAGGAGGAGGGCTGGGGAGGAGAGGGGAGCTGAGGGGGGCTGAGGAGGAGGGCTGGGGAGGAGAGGGGGGCTGAGGAGGAGGGCTGGGGAGGAGAGGGGGGCTGAGGCAGGGCTGAGGGGGTGGGATGGGGAGAAGGGCTAAGGGGGAGTTGAGGGGGTGGGCTGAGGGGGGCTGAGGAGGTGGGCTAAGGAGGAGGGCTGAGAGGTGAGTGGCCAGCATGACTCAGTAGGGCCCGGGGTCTGCTCTCCAGGACCCACATGGCAGAAACTGAGAACTGACTCCCGAAGCTGACCTCTGACCTCCACTCTCCCCCACCCCACGGCACATGAAGACCCGCCCCCAAGCCCCCTCCCCACACAAGAGAAATGAATACGTACAGAAATGCAATAAAAATAAAGAATTCTAGCACATTTCGACCCTCCTGTAAGGGTTCTTAGTTCCCTTGGGTGCCCAAGCAAGGCCAGAAGAGAAGCAGCACCGACAGAAAGCGTGCGAACTGAAACTTGTCCCGTGGGCTCTGAGATGACCTGGCACCACTGTCTGTGTCCACCCAGGAAGGAGGCAGAGCCGAGAGTGGCCACGGCATCATCATAGTAAGACACGGCCCCTCCTTAACCCTCAGCACGGGAGGAATGTGTGCCCGCCTGGGACAGACAGACGCCCTGCTGCAGGCATGAACAGATACAGTGACACAGACATGAACAGACACAGTGACACAGACACAGACATGAACAGATACAGTGACACAGACATGAACAGACACAGTGTCACAGACACAGACATGAACAGACACAGTGACACAGACATGAACTGTGGAGAGCTGAGACTCAGACGCCACTAGATGGTGCTGACATTCCACCCTCAAAACTGTAAACAGCCTCCAGTACACATGCGCGGATTGCGTAAGCACGCTAAGCATGCTGGGCCTGAGTCATCAGGCGGGGTAAAGAGTGAGCAGCCAATCAGGGTATTGACACGTCACTTAGGTGCGACCCGGGCTTATATAAACAGTGCCACATCGGGGCTCTCTCTCTCCTCCCCTCTCCTCCTCCCCCTCTCCCCGCCCGGGGCTTGCCGGCCCCGGCCGCGACCCGTGGGACACTGCGGCGTCTCTCGGCCAATGCCCGCAGCCCTCTCCTCTCCTCTTTTCATCGCGTGACTGTAATAAAGATTTTGTTGCAGGAGGATCCTTGAGTCCGCGTGCGTTTCTGCCGGCGAGACGATCACGCGGCTCTCAACAATGAAGAGACACAGTGTCACAGACACAGACATGAACAGACACAGTGACACAGACATGAACAGACACAGTGTCACAGACGCAGACATGAACAGACACAGTGTCACAGACATGAACAGACACAGTGTCACAGACATGAACAGACACAGTGACACAGACATGAACAGACACAGTGACACAGACACAGACATGAACAGATAGAGTGTCACAGGCGTGAACAGATAATAATACAGCAGTGCATGCGTGATGGTGGTGATGGTGATGATGGTGGAGGTGGTGGTGGTGGTGATGGTGGAGGTGGTGATGATGGTGGTGATGGTGGTGATGGTGATGATGGTGGTGGTGGTGGTGGTGGTGGTGGTGGAGGTGGTGGAGGTGGTGGTGGTGATGGTGGTGATGGTGGTGGTGGTGGTGGTGGTGGTGGAGGTGGTGGAGGTGGTGGAGGTGGTGGTGATGGTGGTGGTGGTGGTGGTGGTGGTGATGGTGGTGGAGGTGGTGGTGGTGGAGGTGGTGATGGTGATGGTGGTGATGGTGATGGTGATGGTGGTGATGGTGGTGGAGGTGGTGGTGGTGATGGTGATGGTGATGATGGTGGTGGTGGAGGTGGTGGTGGTGATGGTGGAGGTGGTGATGGTGATGGTGGAGGTGATGGTGGTGGTGGTGGTGGAGGTGGTGGAGGTGGTGGTGGTGATGGTGGTGGTGGAGGTGGTGGTGGTGGAGGTGGTGGAGGTGGTGGTGGTGGTGGTGGTGGTGATGGTGGAGGTGGTGGAGGTGGTGGTGGTGCTGGCAGAGCCTACCGGGCTTGGTTTCTCTCCTTAATCACACAGAGGCTTTATCGGGGTGCAGGGGCGGGTCGGCCAAGGGGTCGGGGCTCTCCAGTGGGAGTTGATCCGGGCACCAGCATACCCGAGCACCCAGTCATGGGCGTTGTGCCGGCTGCTGTGGCTGGAGGCGGCTGCCGGCCTTTGTCACTGTGAGGTTTGGGGCCTGTGAGGGTCTTGGGGCCCAGGCGTGTGCTCTTCATGCTCCCCTTCTGGTGCCTCCACGTCCTTCCCTCACCCACCCTCACCCACCGCCACAATCCTGTCCAGAACCGCTCCAGCAACTTTTAGGGCCCTCAGCACAAGAGCTGTACGGTCCGCCCAGCGCCATGCAGAGGTGGCCGTGCTCTGGCGAGCTTGGGCTCGGGGGATGCAGAGACACACATGGGATGTGGGGCCTGACGTGGAGGATGAGCCATCTATGGCCGGCATCAAGGTGTACCTCAGACCCCTCCAGGGTGCTTCGAGGGTCTTTGCAGGGCTGTGGAGACAGACTGAGTGCTCTTGAATTTGGCAGAAGTCGAGGCTGAAGAGATGGCTCAGTAGTTAAGAGCACTGTCTGCTCATCCGAAGGAACCAGGTTCAATTCCCAGCACCCACATGGCAGCTCCCAACTTGTCTGTATCTGACACCTTCACACCAATGCACATAAGATAAAATTAAATAAGATCAAATCTAATTATATATAAAAAGATGACCCCAGATTTCCAAACATGAACTATCTGCAGCTGACAAAAACAATGACCTCCACCTCCCCAAGCATGAGACAATCATAGCCCCATATCCCACACCTAAAACAAAACCCAAATTCTCACTACAGATACTTGAGTCACAAAAGCCTCCACGGGGAGCGTTTTGTTCTTTTCCCCATACCCCTTCTCTCCTTCTGTTCTTGAATCTCAGCTTAGCAATGACCTGACAAGGACCCAGACGGGCCCCGGATGTGGTCGGAGGTCTGCAGCTCCCTTGTGATGTATCTGTTGTCTAGCTATACATCTGTTTTAGATACCTAACACACATGAGATTACATACATTATTTTACTTTCAGAGCCGGTCTCCTCATGCAGCCCTGGCTGGTCTGAAACTCACAGGGATCCTCCTGCCTCTGCCTCCTGAGCGCTGGGACTACAGGCGTGCGCCACCAGGCCCGGCCCTTTGTGCTACTTTTAAGGGCAGTGTTGGAGCAGTTATCTCTGCATTTGGTGGAATCCCAGAAGCTCCCAAAGGAGCGAGGTCCGTCCTCCTTAGAGGAGGTTTCGAACCAACGGTTGTGGTGTGTCCATCCCTGCTGCTCCGTGGGCTGAGGTAGGAGAATCATTTGTGCTCAGGAGTTCAAGGCCAATTTTGGCAATGAGATCCCATCTCCACCGCCACACACACACACACACACACACACACACACAATGCTGGAGATTTTACTGTTTAATTTTAATAGATTTGCTGTTTCGTGTGTATGAGTGTCTCACTCACGTGAATGTCTGTGTGCTGTGGGTGTGTCTGGCACCTACAGACATGGAATGCAGTTTTAGACGTCTGTGAGCCTTCGCCTGGTTCCTGGGAACCTAATCTAGATCCTCTGCAAGAGCAGCAAGTGCTGAGACTTCTCCCCAGGCCCCACACAGTTTACACAGTGATAGGAGGAGGGAGGGAGGGAGGAAGGAAAGAAAGAAGGAAAGGAGGGAGGATAGGAGAGAGGGAGGGAGAAGGGAGGGAGGAAGGAGGGAGGAGGGAGGGAAAAGGTAGGTCAGTGGGTGCTGAGTTACAGTTAGGAGCAAGAAGCCCTTTGAGCTATTACACAGCAAGGTGACTAGAGAGCCACAGTGAAACGTGCGTGTGTGATATCCATATAAAGTACATATGTAATGTGTAAGTGTGCACTAAGGGTGCGCAGCGTGTGTGCAGCGTGTGTGCGCAGCGTGTGTGTGCACTAAGTGTGCACAGCGTGTGTGCGCAGCGTGTGTGTGCATTAAGGGTGCGCAGCGTGTGTGCGCAGCACCCATGGCTGCCGGTGCAGGGCGCTGCGGCCCCCGAAGCTGGAGCTGCAGGCAGTTGTGAACCAGCTCGTGTGCACAGGAACGGAGCCCAGGTCCCTGCAGGAGCAGCAAGCGTGTCCTCCCGCTCTGCCCTTCACTCACAGCCCCCGGCTTCTGCTTGCTCACTTCACATAGTGGCTGAGGTTAGCCCACCCCATCAGGTCATGGCGGCTCGTTGTGGGGCATGGTCCTCTGAGCAAATCGGCCGCCCTCCTCGACCAGGCAACTGCTCTTGCTTCGGGCAGGCCTTCCCGAGGACCTGCGGGCTGCTGACTGTCCCGCAGAGAAGGAGGGGTGAGGGGGTCACTGGACCCTTCCCTGGGATTTCAGCTGCTCTGCCGTGTCGAGAGGTTGGGGTCTCGGGTGCTGGGGTAGGCTATCTGGGCGGGGCATGTCTATGCAGTTATGGGAGCATATCCACCCCGTCACCCACCCTGGCTCCCTGGGGTGGACTTTGGAGGAGCTGTTCTTGGGTTTTTCACTGGGACCTTACAAGGATGGGTAGCCAGTGCCGTATCTCCCCAGGGGACGAGCCTTGCAACACTCTTCTGTGGGGGCTTCAGGCTGCATATTGACTTTGAGCCCAGCCTGGAGATGTGGGACCCAGTCTCAGAGAACAGAAACAGCTGGGCGGTCAGGGGCACACGCCTTTAATCCCAGCGCTCAGCAGGCAGAAGCAGGAGGATCTCTGTGAGTTCGAGGTCAGCCTGGTCTACAAAGTGAGTCCAGGACAGCCAGGGCTACAGAGAGAAACAATGCCTTGAAAAACTATTAGAAGAAAAAGAAAAAGAAAAAAAAAAAAAAAAAGAAAAAGAAAAAAACAAACCCTGTCTCAAAACCAAAACAAAACCCAAAACCAAATTTGCAAGCCTGGGCATCTAGGGACGTGGGTGTGCCTCTTATTTTCTACGGGCACCTTTCTTTTGTTTGTGGCCTCAGGGTTGGAGAGGAGGCGGCCAGTGTGGGAGCCGGCCTTGCCAGGGCGTTGAGTTCTGGTTTGGAGGGAGGGAGGCCCCATGGAGCTCACGCCAGGACCCAGTACAGCTCCAGAGACAGGCCTGTGGGAGCCTCTGAGGGCGGCTCCGGGTTTGGTGAAAACTGAAGCGGGGGAGGGGCACTTTCCCGTGGGCTGGGACCGTGGGCTGAATAAAAAGAGAAACTGAGAGCTGGCATGGACGCAGCAGTTACCTTGCTGTGCCTGCAGGGGACCTGGGCTCAGCTCCCAGGGACCACGTGCTGGCTCACAGCCACCCGGAGCTCCAGGGCCAGGGGTCTGATGTCCTCCTCTGGCCTCGGGTGGGCACCAGGCACGCGCATGCACACGCATGCACACACACACACACACACACACACACACCCATAAAATAAATAAACCAGAGACATAGAGAGACAGACACACAGAGAGAGAAAAACAGAGAAAGACACACAGACAGACGGGCAGAGACAGACAGACACACAGAGACAGGCAGAGACAGACACACAGACAGACAGGCAGACAGACCGCTGGCCACAGCACTCTCCTCTCCCCTCTGTTTCCAGACAGCGGATACAATGTTTCTGACACTTGAAGCTCGTGCATTAGCCGCCCCGGCAGGACAGACAGACAGACAGACCCTTGCACTGAGTTGATAAACCTGCTAGAGTCCCTCTGTCAGGAGAGAGGTCACTAACAACCCCCTGGCAGAAAGTTGTGTGGGTGTGGGGGAGGGGTGGTGGGGGTGGGGGTGCTCCCAAGGCTTCCTCCACAAGCAGGGGCCCTCCCACCCAGCTCCGCTCCCGCAGGCTCTGAGTGTGAGGCCGGACGGCTCGGGTGCCTGTGGCCGCTTCCCTCCCGGTGCTCCAGCGTCAGGAGTCGGCACCTGAACCACGTGTGCGTCCTCACCGAGGCTCGGTGCCCCGCGCCCCGGTAAAGGCCCCAGGGCTGTGGCTTTGCCTCTCAGGCACAGTCAGCGCGCACTCAGCCGCCGGTCAGTGAGGCCCAGGCCCTGACAGCCGGCTCGGCTCCCAGGCAGGCGGCAGCCCAGCCGAGGGCCTGAGGGCGAGGGCCGGCTCCCACAGCGAGGGCTGGAGGGGCTGCTCTGCGGGGAAGTGTGCAGGCACACCCAGGCCCTGCGGATGGGAAGCAGAGGCGAGGACCGGTTGAGGGGGTTGTGGCTCAGCTGACAGAGGTGAAGGAGAGAGCGGCCCTCGCTCTGAGGCGGAAGACACCGTTCTTAAGAACGGCCTTTGAGAGCGCTGCGTTGCCTGCCCACTGCTAAGGCCGATCAAAGCCACCTCCACCACCTCTCGGTTTCTACCCGGCTAGGAAGGGGAACCTCGTCGTCCGGGAGGCATGGCTGGCGAATGCTGTTCCTGCGGCGAGCCGGGACATACTAGCAATCAGCGGACAGGAGGCCCCAGGACAGGACAGGAGGCCCCAGGACAGGACAGGAGGCCCCAGGACAGGACAGGAGGCCCCCTAAACCTCAGCGCGCCCGGTCCGCTCGCTGAGGACATGGTGTGCCTCGTTGGCTGTGCCCTGGCTGCCAGAGAGGTGGTACACTCCCTTTTCCGTGGCCCCTGGTTGTGGAAAGCTCCTGTTAAGACAGAGAAACCGGGTGAAGGCCACCCCGGACCCCTCAGTCACGGCGGTAAATCAACAGCCTCTGACAACCAACCCATCTGTCTGCAGTGGGGGACAGTCCAGCGGCTCAGCGGAGGACATCCAGCAGCTCAGCAGAGGACAGTCCAGCGGCTCAGCGGGGGACAGTCCAGCGGCTCAGCGGGCAGCCCTGGGCAGGGGACCGGCCTCTGCTCCACCTCCACAGCATTGCCTGGCTCCCCTGTGCTCTGCCCCCTCCTAAAGGGACACGGGGCTCCACCTCAGTGAGGGAATAAACGTGGTCCCTGGGGTGGTTGATTCTGACTTTCCTGGAGACATTAAGATTATTGTTCAACCTCCTAAAACAAAACAAACAACAACAAAAACTGTTCAGAGTCACTCAGGACAGCAAATTGCTCAGCTGCGTCTACTGCCCTCTCAGATTTCAGGCAACACTATTTATTACCCGAGCTCCAAGGGGAGCCGCAGGGTTTGGCCCAGATGGGGGGAAGGCTCCTGCCCAATAAAAGCCCTTACCATTCAAGGAAAGGAAATGAAAGGGCTCGTAGGTACGAGCCGATGAGTCCGGTACAGCAGGAAAAGACTGGGCTTCAAATGGGTCAGCCTTGGTTACATCCTCTGCCGTTATGGGGCCAGGCCGGGCGGGGGGGGGGGGGGAGGGTGGGGGGAGGGGGAGGGCGGGGGGAGGGCGGGCCGGGCTGGGCGTCTCCTGTGGCTAAACGTTCAGAAATACTACATTGGTCTGATGACGCAGAGCAAGGAACTCTGCGGCTGCATGGTTCCCGCTCTCCCTTTTAGTCGTGTACAACAGACGCTAATGTTGCTAATGTCCTCTAATGACCTGCTGTCAGCTCAAACGTTACAGATGGGAGCTGATCAGAAAGAGGCCTGGGTCAACAGGCCCAAGGCAGGATTGACCCAGACGTCAGGCAATGGCGAAAGTGTTGCAGTTTCTTTGGAAAATCAGCCGGTGTTGATGTCTGAGCGGATACTTAGCCTCACGTTATTTATACTTTGTAGCCAGTTCTCTTCCCGCTGAGCCCCAGGCTCTTCCGGTCAGCCTTTGCTTCACTGTTTCACGATTTGGGGAATGCCAGGGCCTTTAAAAACGGACAGTGCTCCTGTTTCTGCTTCAGAAGCTTTTTTGTTTGTTTGTTTTGTTTTCGTTTCTCTGTAACCTTGGCTGTCAGGGACTCGCTTTGTAGACCAGGCTGGCCTCAAACTCACAGAGATCCCCCTGCCTCTGCCTCCCAGAGTGCTAGGATTATAGGCGTGTACCATCCCGCCCACCATTTCAAAAGCTTTTAAAACTCGGTGTTTAACTTACGGTATTTCACATTCCGCTGGCGTTGCCTGAGATCCGCAGGGACAGGCTACAGCAGAGTGAGACCATCGAACCTTAGAGGCACAGATCACAATATGGAGATTATAAAGTCTCCTCGTTCTATTTAAGTCATGCCTTATATGTTATTAATCGTATAAACTCTATAGAACAAAATCTAAGTCTCTTCAAAAACATTTTAAAATAAAATTTACCCCAAAACCTCTAATAAAATCAGGAGATTTGCTAACGGCACAGCAGAAAAGAGCAGGTGTTTTGTTCTGGAGAAGCTTCGCTTGTGTGTGTCCGCAGGAGGCGGACTGGCCCTCGTGGCTGTCACACTTCACGCCAGGACTTTCTCCACTGACAGGCAGAGACTTTCGCCCCACACCCCCCTCAGCTGTCCATCTCTCCGCATCTCCCCCGGGGTGGGACACAGAGGTCCTGGCCTCGGGTGCTGGGGGTGAACCCTGGGCCTCTGATTTTTCACCTCTTGCTGTTCCATACAGAGGGGACATGAAAATTACTAAGAACGGGACCACGTGTGGCATTTCCCGTGAAGCTCGCTGCGTGGCTAGTTGCGTAAATTCTGCCACGTGTCCTAGTGTTTGGTTCTGTTTGTTTTTCTCCTGGAACGTCGGCCCCCCTGCCTCACCCCCGCTGTTCTTCCCCTGCGCGGGTTCGGGATTCTGCGCGCTCTGGAGTGGGTGGCCCGGGCTCCCTCTCGGCTGGGAGGGTCAGCGCTGCCCCTGTGTGTCAGCCTCAGCTGCTGGCTGGTTCCGCGGGGCACGCTCAGCACACGCTTCCTCGTCCGGGGAGGCTTCCTTGCCTTGACTGTCAGGGGGAAGCAGGCCGAGGCTCGGCCGATGAGGAAGCCGTGCCTTACATGCACCCCCAATTCAGACGCTAGGCCCCGCCGGGCCGCCTCCGCCCTCCGGCCACCTTTAAGTGCATTTGTGACACACCTCCGCCACATGTTTTAGGAATTGGCCTGGGCTCATCGCAGAGGAGCGTGAAATAGCCTTCCGGTTGTCCTGAACGCTCTTTACCCACAGCTCGGCATGGTTCGCACGCCAGACTGCGAGCCCCTCCAGCGAGCAGGGGCCAGCTCTCCTCCACGTCAGTGGGCAGTTTTGCTGAGCACAGTTCTTTCTGGCGAGTTTTGCTGAGCACAGTTCTTTCTGGCAGTTTAGGGACCGTTATTTTCACTTCTGCTCCGGCGTCCACTCACCCTCAGCGTCTAGGAGCTGCCATCGCTCTGCCTGGGGAGACGCGTGGCTGGGTGAGAGGAACAGCCAACAGCTTCTAGAACTCAGGAGGGTGTCCCACTGGTTAGCGCAGCCACCGTGGATGTTCTGAGGCAGAGCGTCTCCTGAGGACGTCAGGCTGTCATGGAGCATCACTCTGCTTGCTGCCTTCGTGGTCTCCAACCCCTCATAACCTGTGAGCTGTATGGAAACTGAGGGGCTTCCAGCCCCTTGCGGGCAGTGTCATTGGCAGTTACAGTAATGTGCTTGATCTCTTCCAGGCATTGCTGCTGGAAGCAGGTTCATCATTCAACCACCCTTGGAAAGAACTTAGAGACGTAGTTAAGCTAAGATGTTTTCCTTAGTGGCTCTGATGTAGAAACTCTTAACAAACAATTTAAAGTTCAGAACAGCACAGTTCTGATAATTGAGCGAGGGATTTTGTGAGGTCAGGGAGCAAGAACAATTGCAGCCCGACTGATGCTAGCTGACGCGCCTTTCTGCTAAAGCTGAGTGGGTGATCAGGGCCATGGTTAATTTACTGTGCCTGTTTCTGCCCTCGGCTTCCTGATATGACTTAATAAAATTGTTAATGAGCAGGTGTGTACTCTGAAGATTTAGAGTAGAAATGGCTGCCTGTTTTTATATAAAGGTTTAGATTTCTGATGCTCTTAAGGTTTTTCTAGGATTAATTTACAAATTGCAGCTTGTCAGTAAGAGAAATTGGCTGGAAAAAAATAAAAGACCTTGCTTGCTTACTATTTGCTAATCTGTAGCATGAATGTTTGTGGGTCCTTGGGAATAATTTTTCACCTGTAATATGGAAAATATTTAATAGTGTAAAGGCACTGGGGAACATGCTGGTTTTTACTTGTGCTCACTGTAATCACTCACTTGAAGAAAAACAGAATGTCAGTGCATTGAGCTTTTTATATTGCTTGAAAGATTTTGCTTTGATATACAAACTGTGGGAGAAGAAATAAAGTTGTTGGAGTCTTGCTTCATCCTCCACCAGTGTGTGTTCGCCAGCCCCAGAGAACTAAGCTTTGCTCCCTCACAGGAAAGTCTGCGGAGTGATTAATTCCGACTCCACGCCTCTCCTCTGTGGCCCTGAGCTGTGGGAGCGGGCCCTCAGCTGCTGCTTGTTAAAATCGAAGTGAGCACCTTGGGTCCTGAGCACAGACAGGAGCAGCTGTTCCTGGGGAGCCCAGAACACAAGGGCAGGAGAAGCCAGAGCTGACCGACCTGTGGTCAGGTCTCCGAGATGGGGTGCCCTACTGGTGGTTCCATAAACTCTCCACAGGATGGCGGTGTGAGGCCTACCCAGCCTGGCTTCTAAGACTCTCACGATTCCTGACATGAAGCAGCCCAGATCTCTCCATTTCCTCTGCTGCTCTGTCTGCAGTTTGTCCTCCTCTTACAGACATGTCCAGACTACCATATCTGCCTTTCTCGGGCTGACCTAGGCATTATTTTTTTTTTAATTTCTAATCATTACTTTTATTAATTTTCATATGTGTTTTATAAAACACAAAAGAAGAAAATTACATGTTTCTAATTTAGGATATTTTTTTAATTATTTTTACTTTTATTAATTACAGTTTATGCACTTTGTATCCCCCCTCTACCTCCCTCTCTCCTCCCCTCCCAATCCCACCCTCCCTCTTCCCCACCTGTGTCCCTCTCCCAGTCCACTGAAAAGGACGGTTCTCCTCCCCTTCCCTCTGACCCTAGTCTATCAGGTCTTATCAGGAGTGGCTGCATTGTCTTCTGTGGCCTGGTAAGGCTGCTCCCCCCTCGGGTGGAGTTGATCAAAGAGCAGGCAAATCAGTTCATGTCAGAGACAGTTCCTGTTCCTATTACTATGGAGGCCACTTGGATACTGAACTGCCATAGGCTACCTCTGTGCAGAGGTTCCAGGCCATCTCTGAGTGGTCTTTGGCTGGAGTATCAGTTTCAGAAAAGACCCCTGTGCCCAGAATTTTAGGATCTGTCGCTGTCCTTGTGGAGCTCCTGTCCTCTCCAGACTTACCATCTCCCTCTTCTTTCATAAAATTCCCTGAACTCTGCCCAAAGTTTGGCTATGAGCATCAGCATCTGCCTCCATATCCTGAAGGGCAGAGCCTTTCAGAAGTCCCTCTGTGGTAGGCTCCTGTCCGGTTCCGTTTTCTCCCTCCTCCGATGTCCATCCTCTTTGCCTTTCTGAATGGGGATTGAGCATCTTAGCCTGAGTCCTCCTTCCTGATTAGCTTCTTTAGGGGTCTTTATGTTTTAAAGAATGTATTTACTTACTTTGTGTACATTTGTCTAAGTGGGCACATGTCCACGGTGCAGGACACCGTGGAAGCTAGATGAAGGTTCGGAGCCCTGGGGATAGAGTTTCAAGCAGTTCTGAGCTGGAAGATGGTACTGCTTCTTCCATCTGGGTTCCAAGATGGAACCCAGGTCCTCCGAGAAAGCGTTTGGCCTCAGGGCTGGGCCCTCTCCAGATGAGTTGTTTGCTTGTGTTTCATGTAGCTCAGGCTGCTCTCAAACTCACCTTGTACTGAGGATGGCCTTGAACTCCCGATCCTCCTACTTCCGGCTCCCAAGTGACGAGATCACAGTGCCCATGACCAAGCCTGCTTCATGCTGCAGACCAAAGCCCAGGCCCCACAGGCACTAACCAGGCCACACTCCTACACACTCCTGACTCCCACAGCCCTCCTGCCGAGTGCTGGGGCTGCAGGTGTGTCCACACACCTGTGTCATGCTTGCATTTTTGGCTTTTTTTCTGACAGCCTCCTTTCATTTTCTCTCCTCCTTCCCCTTCCTGCCTCCTCTTCAGCCTCACAGCGTTTCCCGTCTTCCCCCCTCAGCTTCCCTACAGTTTCTCCGGGTGCGTGTCTCCACAAAGTTCTCGTTCACATCCCTTCTCCTTCCTCCCCAGCTCCCAATACCCCCCTCCACACACACGAATACCCCCTGCGGAGGTTTGAATAGGAAGTGTCCAGAGCAGATACCGGACACCTTGCCTCCAGCTGCTGCCGCTGATCAGGGAGATTTAGGAGATGTGGTGTCGCTGGAGGAAGTATGGGGTGGCCTTTGCTCATGAGCTTGACCTCCTTCTCCTTTGCGCTGTCTGCTTGGTGGCTTTGGTTGCAGACATGAGCTCTCGGCTCTGGCTGCCATACTTTCATCTTCTGGAAGCTACAGTCACCTGCAGAAGCTCACAGGGTCTCACTCACTCTGGGGGTGTGGCTAGTGGCAGGTGTGGCCGGGTAGGGTCATTCCAGTTCCTTCAGGCAGCACTCATTAGATTCAGTGAGTCATGAAAGTGTGAGGAGCTGTGTTCGGATGAGGGGAGTGTGTTGGGGTGTGAAGGGATAAGCTGGGGGGCAAGGGAGGTGGAGGTGGATGTGATCAAGACACAGTAAATACTTGTATGCATCTGTCAAAGATTATAGAAAGGCGTTTTAACCTAGCGCTGGCCAGAATGTCTGTGAAATCCACGTTTTTCTCTTCTTCCCGTTCCTGCTGGGCACCCTGGGTGTGTTTGTTTGTTCGCTGGGGCACAGCAGAGCTTCCTGGCTGGTTCTGCCCTCCTTTCGCAGGCGATCAGCTCGTTCTTGTTTTTTTGTTTTTCTTTTGTCCCGAACACCCTGCTCTGCCCTGCTGGCTGGCTTCCTGTTGGGCAGGCCGAACTCCCGACTCCTCCCTGTGGTGTTCCTAGCCCCCTGCTAACCCCGGTACCTTCCCTGTGTGGTGCTTTCTAGTTCCTCAAGTCTTCTGCCCGGTGGTGGCCATGCCCTGGCTGGCACTTCTCGAACTCCTGTCTGTTCCATAATTCTTCATAATCCGCTGTCTTCTGCTGCCAGCAGCCCTGCCTCTCCCTCTGGGGCAGGACGATTGAAGCGAGGACCACGGCCTGTAATTCAGCTGCCTGCAAGCCCGTCTCCTCCCCACACAGGGACCTGCAGGTCATCCTTGTCCCCCACCCTGCCTCCCCAGCTTCCTGGGACCAGGCAGGCACTTAATGCCATTCAGTGCGAGAGTGGATGGAGAAATGAGGAGGTGGATGGGAGTCTTATGATGATGAGTCTTATGAGGGATGAGGGAGAAGAGGAGCTAGCTGAGCGGCAAGTCTCTGCTTCAGAGTGTTGTTTTATGGCCCTTACACAGTTCTTATTTTAACAGAGGTAAGGTTTCCAACGTTCTAAAGCACACCTCTCAAGCGTCCATGAATCTCAATGCTTTCTATGCTCAAGTTTATTTTTATTTTATTTTATTTTGGCTGCTTTACATGCGTGAGAGTGTATCATGTGCCTGCGTTGCCTACGGATGTCAGGAGAGGGCTTCAGAGTCCCTGGAATTGGAGTTACCACGGTTGCAAGCAGCCAAGGGATGCCGAGAGCCAAACCTGGTCCTTCCCAACAGAGAAAGCGTTCTTAGCCGCGGAGCCAGCTCTCATGTGGGCAAGCCAGCCACCCAGGAGGCCCTCAACAAGAGCACTGACATAGCCCCAGCCCCTGGATAGATGTCCTGGCATCCTTGTCAGAGTCCTAGATCGCAGGCCAGGCCCAAAGGCACAGTTCCCCCTGTAGGACGATACCTACCCACTTTCCCCATGGAGCACTTGTGCCTGGAGCTGCCCAGACAGAACACCTCCCGAAGCCCCACCCACCCCACCCCCTCCACCTCGAGGTCTGTCTCACTCACTGTGAAGCACAAACCCAAAGTCCACACTGCCTCCCCCAATTTCACTCTGTTAGGCCCAGCATGAGCCTAATTTTCAGGAAGGATGAAGAGAACTCAGGAGACCAGATCTCATCGATGCAAAATTGCAAGAGGTTTATTAACCATTGCGCAATGGTTAGCAAAGAGTGGCACCCGGAGACAAAGGCCTTTAGGTTTTTAAAAGAAAAATTGCGGGAACTTTGAAGTTGCAGTTTTGGCAATTCAGGATTGGATGAGGAAGCTTATAAAGTAAGATAATTGGTTAGTCTTAGGTGCTCAAGCTTGGCCAGTCCTGCCAAGTGTGGATGCAGCTGCAATTGAAGGTGGGGGTGGTTAGCTCATCCTTGAAGATCAGGGCTGTGGGCTTTTGGCTGGAGGTCAGGATCTACTCAGAAGAAGGATTGAGGCCATCTGGGTTGGTTGCTAAGAAACACTATCTCGAAGACAAGGGTCTGGTCCTTTTTGCTGACTGAAGGTCATTGCTTGCTTGATTTTTTTATATCTGTCCTCACAGATAGGGTCACATTTCTCCATTCTCTGGAAAAGTACTAAGAGGCTTTAGCTTAACCTGGACTTAAAACTCAAAACTATAGGCTTTAGAAGACATATAGGTTACAAAGTTAGTCTGATCCTTTCAACTCAAGGGACTGAGAACTGGGGGAATTCTGGGAAGGGTTGTTATACCCAGTTCGCGAGCCCCCAAAAGATCTCCAGGAATCGACTCCGTTGCAAAACACATGAGGGTCTTTTTATTGAAAATTACAAGCTGCAGCTTGGGCCTACGCAGCCTCACCACCGAAGCGGTGGGAGCTGAGCACGCCGTGCCCAGGATAGTGGGGTGATTTATAGATTCTGGTCCATCCCAGCATGCCCAAGGCAGGGGAAATTCCTGCCTGGCAAGCATCTATTGGTCAAGATGCTACATTTTGAATCGATTGGCTATAGGAAGGTCCCCAGACCATAATGACCAGGTGTCCCTCCCCAGGGGGAGGGTCCAGTTTCCTAGCAACTGTATCTCTAGTGGGTGGGGAAAGGACGCAGCGAGGTGGTCCTTCCCCTCAGGGCATTACTAGACTTCTCCACCCACATAGTTCAGGCCTTAATAATAGCTGCTAATTTTTAATCTTTTTGGTCTCTCAGGGTATCTCTGGGCCCCCTGGTTTGACTCGACGCATCCTCCCAATGGAGGAGTTGCCTATGTTAGGTCGGCCTGTGGGCACACCTGTGGGGGGTCATCTTGATGGCTAATTTGTGCATAAGTGCCCAGCCCCCTCCCCCCCCGCCGTGGGTGGTTGGGGTGTGGGTTGGAAGTCCTGCTGTGTAAGAAAGCTAACTAAGTGGGCGGGAGGGAGCCGGGGCGCCGGGGCGAGCTGGCGAGCATCGAGCAGCATCCCATGGCTCCTTATCCAGGTTCCTGTTTTGAGTTCCTGCCCTGACTTCCCTCAGTGATGGACTGTGACCTGGAAGTGAAAGCCAAATAAACCCTGTCCCCACCCCCACCCCACCTTCACCCCAAGTTGCTTTCAGTATGAATTTTGTCACAGTAGCAGAGAGCAAACTGCAGCGTGGGGGTGGGAGGTTGCGGTGGGGAGGTGGGGGGTAGGAGTGGGGATGGCGGGGGTGGGGGGTTGGAGTAGGAGTGGTGGGGGTGGGGGAGTAGGGGTGGGGAGGTGGGGGGGGTAGGAGTGGGGATGGCGGGGGTGGGGAGGTGCAGGTGGTGGAGGTGGGGGGGGTAGGGGTGGGGAGGTGGGCGGGTAGGGGTGGGGTGTGGAGGTGGTGGGGGTGGGGTGGGGAGGGGGAGGTGGTGGGGGTGGGGAGGTGAGAGTTGGCATCTATCTTCAGTGACGTGTAGACATCCACAGCCATGTGTATTCGTTCCTTCACGTTTATTTAATCACAGAGCTGTAGACCCCGCCTTTTCCTGGTGAAAAGCCTTGTAGGAGGGAGGCTGCTTGCCTGGGATGGAGACTGCTCCCCTGGGGCTGAGTCCTTCGGTCAGCTCCCTCCTGCCGAGGATGCTGGGCTGACCCTGGCCTTCTGGGACACTCAGGGGCAGTGCCTCCCAGTCAGTTCCATTTCTGCATGAGGACTCGGGTCCCTGAAGCCAGGTCTGGTGGCCCTTGGCCGCTGATAGCCTTGAGGGCGGTGGCTCAGGCTGGAGATGAGGTGTCTCAGGCAGGGGCAGTTTTTCTGGGAAGGAAGATGTGGCCCCTCATGAGGCTGAAGCTCTTCCGAGGCCTGTCCCCACCCCCTCTTTCCATCCCTGCCCCCTTATCCCTGTGGGGCTCACTCCTCACCTCTTCTGCCCTCCTCCCTCCTCTGTAGCACCCAGCTTTCCTGACCCTCTCTCTCTCTCTCTCTCTCTCTCTCTCTCTCTCTCTCTCTCTCTCGCTGGTTCTAGCTACCACATCTGTGTAACTCTCGGTCCTTGTTACCCGCACCAAGAGGCTCTGCTCTCTACCCCTGCGTCTCTAGCCACTGGCCTTCATTTGCAGTTAGAAGAGGGGGGTGGAGAGATGGCCCAGCACTGTTCTTCCAGAGGTCCTGAGTTCAATTCCCAGCAACCACATGGTGGCTCACAACTGCCTACAGCTGCCCCCTTCTGGCCTGCACAACATTGTGTACATTATAAATAAACAAGTCTTTAAAAAGGGGGGAGGGGAGGGGCTCCCGCTCTGTAGGCACTTACAAGGGAGGCTACAAGCCCCGCAGTCAGGATCCCAGCCATGGCCACGGAGGCCATCGCGGTCAGAGCCACTTCCCAGGGCCTCAGCTGGCCCGATTGGCTTCCCTCACTTCCCGAGGGTGAGCTGGCACTGGAGGTCGCGGCTGCCGTGGCGATGAGGCTGGGGGCTGCTGCGCCGGACCCAGGAGCCACCAGCATTGTCATTGGCCCAGGTGTGGGGGTTCCAGAGGGACCCTCGGTGCTCTGACTGGACCCTGGGGACGGAGTGGCGGGTGGGTGACGTGGACCGAGTGGCTGGTCATTTCCTTCGCATGGGTAGCTCAGTTCCGCAGCTGCCAGCCAGCGTGACTGCTCACAGGCAACCACAATGTCAGCCGCCACTGCGGAATCCAGGCAGCCTGAGCCTGCCACCCAGGCAGGAATCAGTGCCGCAGACCCATCCAGTCCTCCTCGAGGTAGGGTCTGCTCTCTCCCAAACTTCAGAGACAGGGAGCCGGAACGTGAGCAAAACAAAGCAGCGCGCTGCAGGCAGACAGGCGTGCGGAGGAGTCTGACCCGGGGCCTCTCTCACGGCAGACAGGCCTGCAGCAGGCCTAACTCAGGGAAGTCTGACCCGGGGCCTCTCTCAGCTCTCGGCCCACACTGCAGGCAGCAGCGGCCGCACAGGGCCGTGATGTGGATTCTCTGGTCTCCCAGGAGGTTTTACAGGTGGAGCCCATGAAAGGGAAGGTGGAGTGGCCCGGACGTGCAAGAGACATGGCCAAAAGGACTCAGGTCGGGGCAGGCGGAAACCTGTACTTTACCACCATCAGGAAGTACTTATGCACACAAGAGTTGGGGGTCACCAAGGAGCCCCCAGTGGCCTTGGCACACACTCAGCGGAGCCACCAGATGTCACCTCAGCTGTCCTCCGGCTTCCACGTTAGCCAGACTCACGGCAAGGCCCCCTCTCCTTCCTCTGATTTTTCCATCTTTTTGTGCCCAAATATTGGCCTTCCAAATGTTACCCAGGATCCCCTGGGGGCACAGGTGCCCTCCCTTCCTCCACACCCCAGATGTTTTCTTTCCTCACTGACTAACGTGGAGAACACACTTTTGTTTATGGGAAGAGCTCATGGTGCCTGCAGTTAGGGCCAGGGTCAAAGCTCAGGCGAGAACAGGTGAGAGGCGGAGAGGAAAGGCTGACCGGAGGGGGAGGGTGGTCTGTAGGAAAGGCTGACTGAAGGGGGAGGGGCGGTCTGTTTTGTGTCGCTCAGAAGTACAAAGAGAAGGAGTCAGACCGTGGGGGGAGGATTTCAGAAAGAACTAAAGCCCCGAGATCGTGTAGGACCACGAAATGTGTAACGTGGCCACGTGGCCAGAAGGCAGGAGTGGACCGCGGGATGTGCGGCCAGAGCCTGACCCTACAGCCCCTCCCAGCCCACAGTGCCCGCAGCACGGGGCTTCATTACAAAGGGAGTCAGTTCGGTTCCCCAGGCAGAATGGGAGATGGACGATTGACCAGGTTGCAGAGAACCGTCCTTAGGACCTGATGAGAGGTGGGCAGGAGACAGGTGCAGCTAAATGTCTCCCAACTCTCCCCAGTCCCCAAGGTTGCCCTTTTGTAGGTAAAACCACTCACCATTGCCCAGAAGCAGAAGATGGGCCAGGCACAGTGTCAGAGCAGACGCTCTCCTCTTCATCTTGACGTCTGTGGGGTGGAAGGGCCTGACTCTCAGATGTGACAGTGGCCTGGAAGGAAAATCAGATTCGGAGTGGGGGCGGGGTGGGGGGAGGCTGGGCAGTGCTTTGAGGTGGAGATCTGCGGCTGGAGCCCTGGCTGTCCTGGGAATGCCAGGAACGGATCTCAGTCCTAAGGGGCAAGCAGGTGGCCGAGCAGGTGGTGGACGAGCAGGTGGTGATGAGGAGGTGGACGAGCAGGTGGTGGATGAGCAGGTGGTGGACGAGCAGATGGTGATGAGGAGGTGGATGAGCAGGTGGTGAACGAGCAGTTGATAGTGGTGGATGAGCAGGTGGCCGAGCAGGTGGATGAGCAGGTGGTGGACGAGCAGATGGTGCCGAGCAGGTGGACGAGCAGGTGGTGGACGAGCAGATGGTGCTGAGGAGGTGGATGAGCAGGTGGTGGATGAGCAGGTGGTGGACGAGCAGATGGTGCTGAGGAGGTGGACGAGCAGGTGGTGGAGGAGCAGATGGACGAGCAGGTGGGGACCCAGCAGGTGCAGGGTAGGAAGGCTTCTTCTACAGAATGCTGCATCCCTCCCCACTCTCAAGGAAGGCTTTTATACATTCTGTGGGGAGGGCAGGAACTGAGCGGCTACTGGACACCTGAGTTGGGTTAGGAGGGACAGACAGTGAAGGTGCTTGGTCCGGGCAGGCAGGTCCTGGGCAGGTGCAGGAAGCACGGCGGGCTGAGGGAATCAAGGCTGTCAGCTGCAGTGGGGACCCGCCCTCTGAGGCGGAGATGGGGCTTGGCTCTTGTTCTGCCTGGGCACAGCCTTTCCTGGATGAGAAACCCCAAGTTCTGAGAAGCCTGGGGAGGTGGGTGTGAGAAGGTCCCAATGGACCCAACAAGAGGAGGTTTCTAGCGGATGAGACCTGGAGACGGGGTCCCTGGTTTCGCTGAGTAGGGGGTGCCCGGCCAAGCGCCTCATCTCTTTCCAGCTCTGCATTCTGTGACTCACTCTGACGGCAAGACTTTAGCCTCAGACTGCATCTTGGAGGCTCCATTCCCACCCAAAGCCTAGTCAGAAGGACCGACCACCACCGTGAGGGCCAGGACAGATGCCCTTGCTGCCAGCCGTCTGTGCCAGGACCCTCACTGCCTTTGTTGGTGGTGGGTATGTTTTGTTTTGTTTTTCGAGAAAGGGTTGCTCTGTGTAGCCCTGGCTGTCCTAAACTCACTCTGTACACCAGGCTGGCCTGGAACTCAGAGATCCCTGCCTCTGTTTCCCAAGTGCCGGGATTAAAGGCGTGCACCACCACCTCCCAGCTTCTCCTTTCCATTTTTACAGAGTTCACGGGAAACCTTCCACAGCCGGAGCAGGGCTCTGCACCTCTGAACCATCTGGGAGGAATCTGTCCCGTGCCTGAGAACTAAGTCCTTACCTCCCCAGCTCTCGGGAATGGAACAAGACACATCCCAGCCCACACCCCCAAGACAGGTGGATTCTCTGTGTAGCCCTGGCTGTCCTGGACTCACTTTGTAGACCAGGCTGGCCTCGAACTCACAGAGATCCACCTGCCTCTACCTCCCAAGTGCTGGGACTACAGGCATGTGCTCCCATGCCCGGCTGTTTTTGAGTTCTTGAGAGTCTTGTGTAACCCAAGCCCCAAGGTGCTTTAAACTCCTGATCCTCCTGCCTCCACAGCCTGAGCTCTGCACCTATAGGCCTGCACCATCATTCATGGCTTGCCATCCCATCTCATTTGACAGGATAAGGTCAGGAGATGGGGTGCAACATCAGCCGAATTATCAGGACAGAACAGGACACTCACGGGATGCAGTGTTGGTTGGGGGGTGGGTGGGTTGGTTGGTGGGTTGGTGGGTTGGTGGGTTGGTGGGTTTGTTGGTTGGTTGGTTGGTGGGTGGATGGGTTGTTTGGTTGGTTGTTTGGTTGGTTGGTTGGTTGTTTGGTTGGTTGGTGGGTTGGTGGGTTGTTTGTTTGTTTGGTTGGTTGGTTGGTTGGTGGGTTTGTTGGTTGGTTGGTTGGTTGGTTGGTTGGTGGGTTTGTTGGTTGGTTGTTTGGTTGTTTGGTTGGTTGGTGGGTTGGTGGGTTGTTTGGTTGGTTGGTTGGTTGGTGGGTTGGTGGGTTTGTTGGTTGGTTGGTTGGTTGTTTGTTTGTTTGTTTGGTGGGTTGGTGGGTTGGTTGGTTGGTTGGTTGGTTGGTGGGTTGGTGGGTTTGTTGGTTGGTTGGTTGGTGGGTGGGTGGGCGGGACCTGTGACCCTCCTTCACCATGAAAGCCCAGGGCTAGACTGTGGGTGATTTGACTTCATATCACAAGTGAACAAATAAGCTGTTGCTGTGTCCTCCAGGCTTGTTGACAGAGGAAGAATCTCGGAGCATTTAGGTGTGTGCACAGGCCATGAGCAAGATGAGGAAATGTGAGTGGGGCTGACATTCAAAGATAAAAGAGCATGAATGAACAAGTCCTAGAAGAAGGAAGAAAGGGGATCATGGTAGAAAACAGGGTATTGGGGGAGAGGGAGCAGGAGTCAAGAGTCTATAAAGCCTGGGAAAGGGATTGGAAGTTGAGCTGGCTATGTGGCCTCGCTGGTTCTTGTCTGCCATTCCTAGAGCCCAGGTTGATCCCCTGTACTGCACAAAAACTGGGTGTAAAGCTAAACAAGGAGAACCCTAGGGAAGGTGCTCAATCCTCACTCAGAAGGGCAAACAGGATGGACATCAGCAGTGGGAGAAGACAGGGAACAGGACAGGAGCCTTCCACATGGGACCTCTGAAAGATTCTACCCAGCAGGGTATTGAAGCAGAGGCTGAGACCCATAGTCAAACTTTGGGCAGAGTGCAGGGAATCTTATGAAAGAAGGAGGAGATGAAAGACCTGGAGGGGACAGGAGCTCCACAAGGAGAGCAACAGAACCAAAAAATCTGGGCCTAGGGGGTCCTGCAGAGACTGATGAATCTACCAAGGACCGTGCACGGAGAGGACCTAGACCCCCTGCTCAGATGTAGTCCATGGGCTGCTCAGTCTCCGTGGGGGTTTCCTAATAAGGGGAGCAGGGGTAGTCTCAGGCATTAACTGGTCTTTGATTGCCTGGTCTTTGATCACTTCCCCCTGGCGAGGGGCTCTAACCAGGCCACAGAGGAAGAGGATCCAGACAGACCTGATGAGACCTGATAGGCTAGTGTCAGATAGTAGGGGAGCAGGACCTCCCCTATCAGTGGACTAGGGGAGGGGTATAGGAGGAGAAGAGGGAAGGAGGGTGGAACCAGGAGGAGATGAGGGAGGGGTACAGCCGGGATACAAAGTGAGTAAATTGTAACTAATAATAATAATAAATAATGAAAAAGCTGGATGTGGTGGTGTACACCTGTGATCCCAGCATCCAAGAAGTTGAAGTAGGAAGATCAGAAGTTCAAGGCCATCCTCAGCTGCACAGTAAGTTTGAGGCCAGTCTGCGCTACATGAGACTCTGTCCTGAGAAAAGAAAACGGGGGCAGTTGTAAGTCATTTGGAACGGACTGTTGCATGCAGGGGGGAGATGAGTGTGGTCAGAAACCCAGTGCTCTGAGTGAAATTTCTCACACATTTTCTTTAAAGCCAATCACAGGGGCGGACAGAAGGCTCGGCAGGGCTTGCATGTAGTATACATATGTACATGCATACATACATACATGCATATTACATATATACATGTATGTGTGCCTACATAGACACATATACATACATGTGTGCCTACATACATTCGTACATACGTACACACATGCAGGCAAACCACTCACACACGTAAAACAAATACGTTAACAAGCCCATTCAGCTTGCTGGTGCCTTTCTCAGGGGCGGGCCCCGCTGCTCTGTGGCTGTCCTGCTCTAGGCACCACAGATTGTTGTGAGGACGAGGAGGTTGTGAAGCCAAGAGTTTCAGCCGGCGGCTCGGCACACACGAGTCCTCCAGAACGAAGACGTGACAAGGTGCTCTTAACGGCGGCATGGTCCGGAGTCTGCACTTCCTGAGCAGTAACTTCTGGTGCGCTTGTCTCCCCGTGGTCCCTGGTTTTGTCTGGAGGTGTCTGAGTGTTCGCCCTGAATTTGAAGGTTGGCTCCGTGTCCCACCTCAGGGCCAGCCTTGTAACTCCTTCAAACCTCGCTCTGGCTGGCCCTGGCTCTCCCACGTGTTAGAAACTGTGGGGACAGCCGGAAGGTGCTGGAACACGCCTTTAATCCCAGCACTCAGGAGGCAGGGGCCAGCCTGGTCTACAGAGTGAGCTCCAGGACATGCAGGGCTACACAGGAAACCCTGCCTTGGAAAAGACAACAAAACAGAATCTGTGGCGACACCCAGATAATCCAGATACTCCCCATTAGGAACCACGGGGAAGTCATGCTTGCAAATTCAAATCACCACATTAGGGTCCTGTGAACTGGCATGTGGGCATTCTGAGGTCCGTTTGTTTGTCTACTAAGACCCTAATTTTAAAAATAGATGTCTTTGTTTTATGTGTGTTTTGCCTGTGTGTGTATGCATGTATGTGTGCTGACGGGCGGGTGCAAGCCGGCATGTGGGTGCTGGGACCTGAATGCGTGTCTGTAAGAACTGTGTGTGCCCTTGACCCCTGGACCAGCTCTCCAGCCCTGCCGGTTTGTTTTCCGTTTTATAGGATTTACTTTTCTAGTTTGTGTGAGTGCTTTGCCTCCACCTGTGGGTTTGTGTACCGTGTGGCTGGTGCCCTCAGGGGTCAGAAGAGACTGGGGTCACAGATGGTTTGATCCACCATGTGAGGATTGAACCCCGGTCCTCTTCCAGAGCGGCTGGTGCGCCTAGCCGCTGTCCACCTCTCCAGACCCTCTGTTTTCCTTTTAAGATAAGGGTCTCACTATGTAGCCCTGGTTGTCCTGGAACTCTCTCTGTAGATCAGGCTGGCCTTGAACTTGCAGAGATCTGCCTGCTTCTGCCTCCCGAGGGCTGGGATCAGAGGCGTGCTCCCTTGCCAAGCTGTTGAGTTGATGTAACTTGTGTGGCTACGCCCTATTGATGCTGCCTTCTTGAAGGCTTCAGAAGGGAGAGCACTGACATCTCTGACTGGCCTGGGCCAGCTCTCCACCAGGTACGGTGTGAGGGCGTCTTGCTGGCAGTGGGCAGGTCTGGGGATGTCACTCGGGGGAAGCATTCTTGTCTAACAAGCACAAGGCTCCAGGTTCCACCCCAGCATCGAAAATGAAACCCTGCAGCCGTATCTCCCCTGTGCTGACTTCAGGGGCGAGCAGGGCTGCTAGCACTCAGGGCACCAAGGCAGGAGGACCTGGCTGAGGCCATGCTGGCCTTCGTAGTGAGGCCTGGCTCAAAATAAAAAGTTGTGAGCCGCATGAAGTGGGTGCCAGGAGCCAAACTCTGGTTCCTGTAAAAGCAGCAGGCTCACCTGGCAGTTGAGCCGTCATTCTGTTTTCTGTTTGTTTGTTTTTGCTCATTTTCAGTGACAATGTCTTTTTTTATTTTCTTTCTGAGGAAGGATTTCTCAGTGTGGCCTTGTCTATCCTGTAACTCACTCTGTAGAGCAGGCTGGCCTTGAGCTCACAGAGAGCCGCCTGCTTCTGCCTCAAATGCTGGGACTAACGGTGGGCCACCGGGCTGGATACCCAGCTGACACTTTCGTATTGGCTCTTGGATATCCAGGCTCTGATTTCTTTGTCAAATGTGTTCTTGCAACGCCTCCCTTCTTGGCTTTTCTTTTTATTTCTCCCCCCCCTTCCTTTTCTTTTCAGGGCGGGATCTCACCATATGGCCCTGCCTGGCCAGGAGCTCATAGTGATCCTCCTGCCACAGCCTCCTGAGTGCTGGGATTATGTGCTCCTCCACACAGGCCTCCTTCACACTCTCTTAAAGGTGTGTTCAGACTCGGGACTTTCTGATACTGATTTAGCGTTGTTTTTTTTCTTCCATCATTAGTTCTTGCTCTGTCGTGCTTAAATCTCTAGGCTGTCCTCAGGAGTGTTCAAGGAGTCAGGTGTCCAGTCTGTGACCTGGATGGAGCAGGTGGGAGCTGGGTCTGGCTTCCTAGTTCCTGTAAAGCCGGCAGAGGGCGTGGGGAGGAAACTCAGCCACCCGGGAACTGACCTGGGTGTACTTGGGCCCTCGTTTCTGCTGGGGGTGGAAGGGGCCCATTATAGGTGGAAGTGCACATCCAAATTTACAAAGTACTGATGCTTCAACTCCATCCCTTCAGAGGCTCTCCAGAAGGGGCTCTTGTGTGGCTCTGTGTATGCAGAGCAAACAGGGAAGAGTCAACGGGTGATTAAGTCAAAACTAGGAGCTACTCCTCAGGGTGGAAAGATGGGGAGAGGCAGGGAGGGTCCTTGCAAAGTGACGATTTGCATGAGTTAAACCAGGTGATTCAGAGCAGGGCGGGTTGAGAAGGAAGTAGGAAGGTCATGCCTTCTAAGCCGGTCTCACACAGTAAGACCTTGTCGAACAGACAGACAGACAGACAGGCCATCGGGAGGTAGTAGACGCTTTGAGATGAGGCCCACGGAGGTTTTGCAGTCACTGGAGACAGAACCTTGAAGATGGTGGCGTCCTCACCTCCCCTTTCTCTTCCTGCCTCGCACAGAGGAACAGGGTCGGCTGATCTGGGCAGAAACCTCTGAGACCTGTGAGCTGAAGTAAACCTCATTTTAGCAGATCTTTCAGGGTGTTCGGCTACGGTGACTAACAGGCGCCTCCATCGTCCGATAGATGGGTTCCCCTGCTCCCACCCCCGTCCCGGGTAGAAGTTCGAGGTGATCACTGCTCTGATGTGTCTAGACTGTAAAACCCCTGAGGCTGAGGACCCTCTGGGGCCAGCTGTGCCTCAGAGAGTTGTTCCCCTGCTGACACCCCTCAGGGAGGGTGAAAGAGGGTCACAAGACCCCCACCCGGGTACCTCCCTCTCCCCTGCTGTGTGAAGTTCTGCCCTAACTGCTCTAGGGCTGGGGGAGGGGTTAGAGCAGGGGTTAGAGGGGACCCGGGAGGGGGCAGCTCTGCAGCTTTACCCCCCTCCCCCCAGGTAAAGGCTCACCGTGGAGGAGCTGCTGACGGCGGGGGTGGGAGTGGAGGCTTCTCACCCGTGAGTGAGGAGCGTGCTCTTCACATGGGCACAGTCATGTCAAGGCGTCCATAGTCCCGGCCCCACGGGAAGTGGCGCTCTGCATGTTGCTAGCGTGTAAGAGAAAAGTCCTCCCTAGCTTTCTCCTCTGGGTGCTTTTGGTTTGCTTTGGTTTGGTTTGTGTGTTGTTTTTGTTTTGTTTTGATTGGTTTATTTTTTTTTTTTTCAAAACAGGGTTTCTCTGTGTAGCCCTGGCTGTCCTGGAACTCACCCTGCGGACCAGGCGGCCTCGTAGACTCACTCTGTCCACTGGGTGGAACTCAGATTTCTGCCTGGTCCTGCCTCCCGCCTCCTGCTGGGATTAGAGGCAACTCCATTGCTGCTGCTGATACTCTTACACCTTCTTCCCGCTTCTCGAGGTCGGATCACTTCTCCAATGGTTCCGTAGGTCTGGCTTGTCTCCGATGTGACGCTCGGCTCTAGCTTGCGCTCCTCATCTGGGCCCGAGGGCGCTTTCCACAGCGCCGTGGCTACCACGTTTTCCTCACAGCCTCCAGGGCCTTCCTGCCTGGCCCACGGCTTACAAGGAAATACAGACATGGAAGGGCGGGGAGCTGGGGACGGTGACACTGCGCGCTTAGCCTGCGACCCTCAGCGTCTGGAAAGGAGGAACGCGGGCTGGGGTGGGAGTGGGGGCTGCACAGAGGACAAGTAAACGCGTTCTTAGGAGGAAGACACCCCACACGTGGGTGTGAGCGGTCGTCAGCTCGGCCTGGCGCGCTGAGCCTGCGTCCCGCCTCCACGTGCGCTCTCGCTCTCACAGTCGGTCGGCGTGGCCTCTCCTGCTGGCGTGGCATTCCCTCCTGCCTCAGCAGCAGTCTTGTTGCCGATTATGGAAAACTGTGCATTCTAAATATTTAACTTTTGTCATAAATGTAATAATCTCAGAGAATGTAATTTGCTCTCCACTGCAAATGCAGACGTTGAGACAAATGTTTCTTGCTCTTCGAAGGGTCTTTGCTCAGGTCAGGGGGTGACGGCGGGCCAGGGTGGTGTCAGGATAAAGAAGTGGCTTATAGCGTCATGAGACGGCTCAGCAGGTAAAGGCACCTGTGGCCAAGCCTGACCTGCACGGTGGGACAAGCGCACAGACTCCCACAAGTATCCACGGACAGCCACACATTCACCATGGCAACCCACATACATCACACAGCATGCATGTTTACATACATAGACACATATATCACACACGTGTATACGTATATACACGGAGACATCACGCATACATATGTGCAGCACACATACATGTGTACATGTGTGTACATGTCACACATACATGTGTCCATCCATACAATGCATAGTATGCACATACATGCACACATACACACAAGTTGGTGATTTTGCAATGCATCCTGGGTAGCGATGCCAACAGGCTGTGTGTGCACGCTCTAACTGTTGAGTGGAATGAGGGCATCATGGCACAGTCACATGACTAACCCTCTGTGGACTCCTCCTCCTGACCTCTCTCCTTCAGGGCCCTTGGTATTTAGCCGTGCACGACAGTGTGTGTTAGCATGACGTGCCTCTCGGCGTTTGATAGCTTCACGCGGTACATTTCACTCACTGTCCGGCCCTCCGGCTCTCAGTGTGCTTCGGGGCGACTCGCTGTAACTGGTGGCTGGGCTGTGGGTTGGCACCCTTGGGAGGCGGGACCTCTGCTCCGGCCTGGAGGAGCGTGCAGGGCGTTTTCCTGACTGCTGACTGCTGTGGGAGGCTGCACACTCAGAGTGGTGCCTCCGGGGAGGTGGGCCCAGGCTGTGGGTGCCGGCAAACCCGAGAGGCCAGCCGCGACGCAGCTCTGCTTGGCTGCCCTCCGTGGCTTTAACTCTAAGACGAGGGAAACCCTCTCTCAGCTTTCGGTCAGTGGTGTGTGTGTGTGTGTGTGTGCGTGTGTGTGTGTGTGTGTGTGTGCATGTGCGTGCGTGTGTGTGTGCGTGTGTGCGTACGTGTGTGCGTGCGTGCGTGCGTGTGTGTGTGAGTGTGTGCCTGTGTTGGGAAGGCAGCTCTGGTGGTTTTGTTGTTGCTGTTTTGGTTTTTATTTTCAGACAGGGTCTCAGCATGTAGCCCTGCCTATCCTGGGCTCACTCTGTAGACCAGGCTGGCCTTGAACACCCAGAGAGCCACCTGCCTTTCCTCCTGAGTGCTGGGACTACAAGTGTGACCACCACAGCCGGCCCCTTCATATTTTTTCCTATTACCTTTTCCAGCTTTCCATCGGCAGGAGGCACCTTTGCCGGGTGTTCAACACGGCTCCCATTTTGGGCTGAGGGATCCTTGAGAGAGGTGACAGCAGTGAGTGACGCTGCCGCCACCTGGCTGGACTCAGCGCTGCCTCCCTGGAGAGGCTCACTTCTGCCCTGCTGTTCCTCTGACGCCCAGCGAGAGGTGTGAGCAGGAGCTGCTGGTCCTTCCCTGGCTCTGCCCCACGGGAGAACTCTCTCGCTCTGTGGATTCAGACGGATTGCGCAAGCAGCTGCCCCTGCCAGACCTGGAGGGCCAGCAGCCCCCTGCCCTGGACTGCCAGAGTGATGCAGGGGAGGGGAGACCCGCTCCTCGCTCCTCCCCCACCCCGCCGCTCTGGCTTCTGCGCACAACAACCTGATTCTAAACCAGCTCTGCCTCCCTGAGTCCCCAGCCGGGGGCGGTTTGAATGACAATGGCTCCCATGGGCTCCCATGCTGACTGCTGGGTCCCCGTTGGTGAAACTGTTTGGGACGGATTAGGAGGTGTGGCCTTGTTGGAGGGAGTGTGTCACTGGGGTGTCGTTCCGGTGTTTCTGTTTCTCCCTCTGTCTCGTGGTTGTGTCTCAGATGTGGGATCGCAGCTATGGCTCTAGGGAGCCCGCCTGCCTGCCCGCTGCCATCTCCCCTCCATGCTGGTCATGGACTCTAACCCTCTTAAACCAGCAGTGGAAAAATAACTAAGACTCCAGGACAGCGGCTCCTGCGTGGAGCAGGAAGACAGAGAGTGGGGACACATGGATCTTGAAGGAGGCCTCTGGATTTTCCTGTGGAGACTGGGAAGGCCACACAGAGTCCAGTGGGAAAGCGCTCTGGGATAACTGGGCAGTTTTCTTCTGAGCTCTGGACACCCACCCACACAC
Source organism: Meriones unguiculatus (assembly GCF_030254825.1). Classification (NCBI taxonomy): domain Eukaryota; kingdom Metazoa; phylum Chordata; class Mammalia; order Rodentia; family Muridae; genus Meriones; species Meriones unguiculatus. The sequence goes on along the minus strand of NC_083363.1, from coordinate 1,349,622 downwards.
ACAGATCCTCTCTTCAGACATGTTGGAGTTTTTATTTCTTTGTGGAATGACCGACACAGTGTTCCCCTGGAAGGGAAGCATGCATCCTTCCCAAGAACGTCAGGGACCCAGGGGGAGTTGGGACCCGGAAGAGGGAATGCAGAAGGGGCGGCGGCAGTGGCTCGGCTCCCCCTGAAGGAGGCAGCCCTGGCTTCACAGCAGGAGCGGTGGTTATCTCCCACTCATCTCCGTGGCCTTGAAGACTAAGATCCCTAGGACCAGGCAGGACTCCCCGGAAGCGTGTGGGGTGCTTCAGGACTATAGTGGCAGTTGTAGAGCGATATGCCAGCGTCGACGGCATTTCTCAGAGACAGGTATCTTCTCTAGAAAAAACACCCAGAGTTGAAGAATCACGTCTCCCTCGCCCAGGCACTCACTCAGGACAATGCTGCAGCCACCTCCTCCCTCCACAACCCTTCTTTAACGCTCCATCCGCTCCATCCGTCTTCCATACCTAAAGCTCCTCCCCGGCCTCCATTCCTCTTAGCATCCTTTGCTCAGACTCAGTGGTTTCCTCCTCTGGTTATGACTTGCTGTTCCTGCTTGTAACTCTCCCGATCTCCTCCCATCTACTTCCGACTGTGGTCCTGATCCACCGCCCCTCATTTCCCTAAGCAGCTTGTATCCCAGCGAAGGCACTCACCACATAAAAGAAGAGCCCAGCACAGAGCCCCAGAACCATAACGACAGATGCCAGGGTTATGAGGAAGATTTCCCAAGGCTTCAGGGACCCCCTGGACTTCTCCTCCATCTCTGGAGTCGCAGCAATGGTGTCCGTGTGGATGGAGGTGCTGTGTGTTCCTGCTGAAACTGTCAGGCTAGAGCTGCTGCCGGGACGCAGGCCCGAGCTGGAGCCTGTGCTGGTCGCAGTGGTGGCCGGGGTGGAGGAAGGGCTGGAGCCTGTGCTGGTCCCAGTGGTGGTCGGGGAGGATGAAGGGTCAGAGCCTGTGCTGGTCCCAGCGGTGGTCGGGGTGGAAGAGGGGTCAGAGCCTGTGCTGGTCGCAGATGAGGTCGGGGTGGAGGAAGGGTCAGAGCCTGTGATGGTTGCAGATGAGGTCGGGGTGGATGAAGGGTCAGAGCCTGTGGTGGTCGCAGATGAGGTCGGGGTGGATGAAGGACTGGAGCCTGTGCTGGTTGCAGATGAGGTCGGGGAGGATGAAGGGTCAGAGCCTGTGCTGGTCCCAGCGGTGGTCGGGGTGGAGGAAGGGTCAGAGCCTGTGATGGTTGCAGATGAGGTCGGGGTGGATGAAGGGTCAGAGCCTGTGGTGGTCGCAGATGAGGTCGGGGTGGATGAAGGGCTGGAGCCTGTGATGGTCGCAGATGAGGTTGGGGTGGATGAGGGGTCAGAGCCTGTGATGGTTGCAGTGGTGGTCGGGGTGGATGAAGGGTCAGAGCCTGTGATGGTTGCAGATGAGGTCGGGGTGGATGAAGGGTCAGAGCCTGTGATGGTCACAGATGAGGTCGGGGTGGATGAAGGGTCAGAGCCTGTGATGGTCGCAGATGAGGTCGGGGTGGATGAAGGGTCAGAGCCTGTGATGGTCACAGATGAGGTCGGGGTGGATGGAGGGTCAGAGCCTGTGATGGTCCCAGCGGTGATTGGGGTGGATGGAGGGTCAGAGCCTGTGATGGTCCCAGCGGTGATTGGGGTGGATGAAGGGTCAGAGCCTGTGATGGTCACAGATGAGGTCGGGGTGGATGAAGGGTCAGAGCCTGTGATGGTCCCAGCGGTGACTGGGGTGGATGAAGGGTCAGAGCCTGTGCTGGCCTCAGCGGTGACTGGGGCGGATGAAGGGCTGGGGCCTGTGCTGTAACCACTTGGCGTAGAGGCCGATGTGGAGCTGGTAGCTGTGCTGGCCTCAGCGGTGCTCAGCGTGGATGCAGAGCTGGGATTTGCGCTGGAGGTGTGGACAGACACTGCGGGAGAACACAGGTTTTGCTGAGTAAAGTCATGAATGATGACAGGTTAAACTGAGCAGCAGTGCTGCCTGCTCCTGCTCTGTCAAGTTTAGTGCGTGGGTGATTGTCCTCCGTACTCCCAAGTGCTCCGCGGGTGCCACGACTATCAGTCATAATCACGAATTAGAAACTGATGGTTTCCTTTTCCCCGTGGTGCTATGTGTTGGAATCCCTGAAGCTGGATTTGCAGGTGGTTGTGGGCCACCATGTGGGTTGTGGGAACGAAAGCTTGATCCCGTGAAAGAGCAGCCAGTGCCCCAAGCTACCGAGCCGTCTCTCCAGACCCACGGGGAATCTTACAGCAGCCCAGACTACATCAGACCATGTCGAAACAAACAAAAACCCACAAGAAACCTAACAAAGAGCAGCAATAACAGCAAAAAGCAAGATTAAGTTTATGTGATAATAAAGCTATTCTATTTTCTCATATAAAATAACAAAAGCTTTGTTAAAATGTCACACAGGAGTGATGGGCTGCAGCTCAGCTTAGTGGTGTTTGCCAAGCGTGGGCAAAACTGTGCATGTGGACTCAACTTGAATGTGCAGACACACACACGCAGACACAAACGCAGAGAGACACAGAGACAGAAACAGGGAATTACCAGGTAGCTGGGTGACGCACAACATGCCCTGTGCTGTTATAAAGCGCTCCGGCACGGGCGGCCCTGGGCAGGCGCTGTTATAAAGGACTCCAGCACAGGCGGCCCTGGGCAGGCGCTGTTATAAAGGACTCCAGCACGGGTTGAAGAGGTGGCTTGGTAGCGAGGTGCGCGTGCTGCCCCCGAGGGTTGGCTCCCGGCTTCTGTGCCGGGAGCCCCACCTTCACGGGCAGCTCCAGGAGCCGGTGCCGGCTGCTGCCCTCCTCACCGTGCACGCGTGGCACAGTCATGCGCGCAGCTAAGGTATTTGGCTTGATTTGGGTTCAGAATGGTGGAATCCCCAAGGAGCCCTCTTCCCCTTCCGTGGAGGCAGGGCACGAGTGTTAACTGACGTCAGAGCCGTGACGTGGTTTAGTTTTTTGAGTCAGCAGCGCCTCACTCTGTACCAGGCTGCCTTTGAACTTACTCCTGACCCTCCTGCCTCAGCTTCCTGCATGCGGAGATAACAGGCCCCTGCGGAAAGCACTGAGGGATCGCCTACGCACCACAGTAGTGGGCCTTTACGGGGCATGTCTGAAGCCTGCTGGGAGAAGCGCCCGGAGGCCCAGCGGGCTGTCTCACCCTGCGCTCTTCCGGAGAACCCGGAAGGTTCTTCCTGGCTGCCTGAGACGCTGCCTCCTTCACAGCGGCCTCACGCGGGGCCTCCCTTCGCTCTTACGACTCTTGTCTTTATAATCAGCTTGCCCATAAATCACTTATTATCTTCTCCCGTGTTTTACGTTCAGGCCTGGCTGGCTGCTGAGACCTCAGGCACGAGGGACCGAGCCCAACTCTATTTGTTTGAGTTGATTGATTTTTGTTTTATCTTTGGCTGAATTCCAAACCCAGGGCCTCCCCTATGCTGGGCAGGCGCCGTGGCCGGGAGCTACCCTGTGCCTCTAACCTCGTTTTATTCTGTGCCGTGTTATTTCGGGACGGGCTCTCGCCACCTTGCCCGGGCTTCTGTTGAGCTTGCTTGACAGCCCAAAGAAGCCTCGATGTCCTCCTGCCTCAGCCTCACCGGTGGCTGGAATTACAGGCTTGAGCCACTGGCCGCAGCTTGATCTTTAGATCCTAGTCTTCTTGATTGGAGGACTTAGGCTGACATGGAGTCAGGGCTATAGACAGGAGAGAAATTCAGTTTCTAAAGTATGAAAGACTGACGTTTAAGGAGCAGTCAAATCTTTTTACTGCTTGAACAGCTGGCCCATGCCACACAGGTTATGGCCTTCAACAGACGCACACACCGAGGTGGGGTGGGGGGCAGTCCCCATAGAGTACTTACTAAGTGGAGCTATGACTCAGGTTGTGGGCACTGTGAGACCAGAGCCCACTGTGCCGGCTCCTGGGTGAGGGCACGCTATCCCCTGAAGAGATGAGGAGATGGGTCTGTTCTCTGGGGAGAACTGGAGCTTTTCACAAGTCCTCCCGCCTCCCCAGAAGCCCCCAGACCATCCACATTTAGGTAAAAGCACTCACCACTGCCTAAAAGCAGGAGCTGCCAAGGCAGCCAGCGCCAGAGACGGCTGCCCCTCTGCATCTTCTGCCTCCCTGGGGCCAGCAGGCAGAGACACCTGGATCCCCAGCGTGGCCAAGCCCTAGAGAGCTCTTGAGGAGGGGGAGATGAAGCTGAGCTCCCGGGAGCCCAGTTCGTCTAAGGGCTTGTGCCTGGGGAGGAGGTGGTTGGGTGCCTGCGCTGTCAGGTGTCCCGAACACCAGGCTGTCACCTCCTTCTCACAGAGCGGCTGCTGCGACCTTTATAGATTCCTTTGGGCCAGGGAGAGGCTGGGCACTTAATCCTGACAGGCTGCCAGCTCTGAGTGTGCAAGGAGACGGTGCTGAGCCCAGGAAGGCAACCAAGGGTCAAGGGGATGGTACAAAAAAGGAGAATGACATGACCATACTGTCATGGGTTGAAACAGGAAGAGAAAAAGGAAAGGTGATCAAGATTGTCCAAGACAAGGGACCCACCCCTGAGGGATGGGGCCAGAAACCCGTTCTAGTTCATTTGTTTCCTGGTCAAGAAATTCTGTGGTTTGACTTGAGCAGAAAAAGAAGCGAAAGGATCTCAGCTGAAGGGCAGGGCCCCGAGTCACTGGAGCAGATGAAAACGTGAGACTCGGAAGGGAGCAGTAAGCAGGGTCTGGGCTTCCGGGCTGTAGGCGGACAGCACACACGCCTCCTCCTGCGCTGAGTCAATAGGGGAAGAGGGATCCGGGGTTGGCGAAGCTGCCCGGGCCTCTGCCTTTGTCCATTTTCTGGTGTTATGACAAAGCGCCTGCCTGGTTTGATCTCTGCTGCTGAGACAAAACACTCGCCCAAATGCAACTTGGGAAGAAGAGATTTGTTTATTTGGCTTATGCTTCGGGGTCACAGTCCGCCATTGAGGGGAGTGAGGGTAGGGGCCTGAGGAAGAGCTGAAGCAGAATCCATGGAGAGAGGCCGTCATTCCACCTCGCTCTCCTGCTCGCTTGCTAGCTCATGTTCAGCCAGCTTTCTCTTTTTTGTATATAATTTTTTTTAATTTTTATGGACATTGGTGGTTTTGACTGTATGTCTGTGTGAGGGTGTCAGATCCCCTAGAACTGGAATTACAGACAGTTATGAGCTGCTTTGTGGGTGCTGGGATTTGAACTCGGGTCCTCTGGAAGAGCAGCCCATGCTCTTAACGTCTTAGCCATCTCTCCAGCCCCTGCCTGGGGATGGTGCCGCCCACAGTGGGCTGGACCTTCCTGTGTCGGTTGGCAAATAAGACGCCCTCCCATACAGGACATATCAGAGGCCGGTATATTCCAGGTTGTTTCTCCGTCCATACTTCTCTCAGATCACGCTGGGCTGTGTGAAGTGGACAGCGACAGTGCCCGAAGCTGGAGACTATTAAAAAGAAAAGAGAGGTGGGTTTAGCTCACAGCTTAGGAGCCTCAACGTCCGAGAATGGGCAGCCCATGTGCTTGGCTCTGGTGAAGGCTCCGGGTCTCACCATGATGGCTGGTGCCACGGTAGAGGATACCAAGGGAGATGCACGTGTAGGCATAGCAGATGACGTGGTGAGATGCGAAGAAAGGGTCCTTAGGGCTATTCTAGGCTCTCTGATAACACCCGCTGTCTCCAGAGCAGGAGAGCCCCCACCGAGAGAGAAGCTGACCCCTGTCATGTCACTCTCCTTCCTTAGGCTCCGCCCCCCGACTTTCAGCACAGGGGTGCTCCTCCCCTCCTGGGATCCTTCCAGACAGGCATCTCTTGGAAGCACCCGCCAGCGCGAGCGCAGGCTCTGCCTCCGGGGCTAACGGGAGGAGGTTAGGCAGCCTGAGTCCTCTCGGACGCTTGAGTCCGGGCTGGACACTTGGGTGTTCCCAGCAGTGAGCACACACGGTCAGCTGGCGGAGTGTGACCAAACAGGTCCGGATGAGCGGAGGGTTTGGAGGACACGGGGAGGGACTCCACACGCCCGGGAAGATGGGTGCCCCTGGCCAGTCTGCCTGCCCGCCCCTCATCCTCTGCCACAGAGGAGCTTCACACAAGAGCAGACATTTCTGAGTGCGTGTGCGGGTGAACGGACATTCCCCGGGTGGAAGCGCTGCTGCGGGGCAGCAGTCAGGGGGTGTCGCCGGGCTTGGGAGGGTGGGTCTGAGACAGGAAGGGAGGCAGGGAAGCCCAGGGGTGGGCTCCCCGAGGCCTGCAGTGAAGGGGAGGTCCAGGCTTCCGCAGCCTGAGAAAGACCTCGCCAGCCCAACACTGGCTGGGCCGGAGGGAGGGGCCTCGGAGGCAGATCAGGGCCCATGATTTAGCTGCTTTCCAAAAAGCCGAAGCCGACCAGAATCTAAGCGGAACAGCCCTTTCCTCAAGCAGAAGCCAGGAGCGCTTTAATAACGCTCCTGACTCACCTCCAGGTCACACGCCAAAGCCACGCGCACTTTCTGCCTTTGGTGATCTGCGAGTCTGTTCGCTTCCTGGCACAGGGGCTTGCGGGTAGCCCAGGTTGGCCTCAAGATACAGACTCCCCCCCCCAACCTTCCTGGTGCCGGTTAGGCTAGCACACCCAGCATTTCTTTCCCCTTTGAGTCTGCGTGGAGCTTGGGAAGGAGCCCTGAGCCTTGCTCGCTGCCGGCAGCTCTAGTAACCTCCGCAGAGCTACAGCCCCGGGTGTGAATCTTACCTTCTGCCTTTTCCTTCATGAGACTAGTGTTCCTGGCTCACGTGCCACCAGCCATGGCACACAGATATACACAGGTGCAAGGGAAACAGCCTGAGCAGCCTAACCAGGCGTGATGGCACTCCCCCGGAATGCCAGGACGTGGGAGGGATAAGCAGAGGAGTGAAGGGTTCAAAACCAGCCTCCACCACGGAGTAACCAACCCCAAAGCTAAAGCTGGCCAAGGAAGGGCAGCTCTGAAGCGTGACACACGTGTAAACCCCTCTCCTTTATAGTCCACGTGTAACGAGCCTGCTTCGTGTTGCCCCTCTTTCCTGGCCGGCCTTCACGCGTGCTGTCTGTTAGGGGGTCTGACACTGTGTGGGCTTCTCACAGGGAGTCACCTGCAGACATCTGAAGGCTGAGCTGAGCAATGACCTTCCGAGTAGAACTGTGCACCTTTCCCAGGCTCACACAGGCATGGCCACGTGAGGATTCTTTAAATGGGGCTACAGGACTGAGGGTTTTGTTTTGAGACGGGGCCCTGGGCATCTTGGAACTCACCACGTCGACAATGATGGCCTTCAGTTTACAGAGATGCCCCTGCCTCTGCCTCCCGAGTGCTGGAAGTAAAGGCGTGGGACTCAGCACTTGGCCTCATTTTCTCCTATTAAAAAACAATTTTATGTCAGGTATGGTGGCACACCTCTTCAATCTTATCACTCAGGAAGCAGAGGCAGGAGCATCTCTGTGAGTTCAAAGCCAGGTGTGGGGTGGGGCACACGAGCATTGATCTCTGGAGCTGAGTCACTTATGTGGGTTCTGAGCACTGAATCTGTGTCTCTGGAAGAACAGCAAATGCTTTCCACCAAGCCAACTCTGTTGGTTTTATTTTTTATTTTTTTAAAAACACTTTTGTTGGGGCCGGAGTGATGACTCACAGTAAGAGCAGCGCCGGTTTGTCCCAAGGACCCAGGTTAGGGCCTACCTCCACACGGCGGCTCGCAGACAGAACTCCAGCTCCAGAGGCTCCGATGTCCTCATCTGGGTCCTGGGGCGCTGCATTCATGTGGTGTGTTGGCATATATGCAGGCAACACACGCACATACAATAAAAATAAATACACTCAAGCCAAGCGTGGTTCACCTTTAACCCCAGCACCTGGGAGGAGAGACAGATCTTTATGAGGTTAAGGCCAGTCGGGTCTATATACTGAGACCCCTTTTGAAATAAATCAATGACAACAAATAAATAAATTCGAGTCTGTTGGACAGGTTCTGTCAACTCCAGCAGGCTAATCCTCAAGGGCCTCAGGACTGAGGTCTTTCGAGTGACCTTCATTGCGTGTCTCTGGCCGGAAGCCGTGTTAAATCCAGCTGTGTTTACTATTTGTCTCTCAAGGTATGCGTTTCTTACCCTCTCCATGCCGTGCCTAGGGAGAGGCAATCTTACTTGCATTTCCTTCTAGGAAGGATGAGTTTCGTTTCAGCTTATATTCTCAGAGAAGGCTCGAGATTTAAGTGCAGACCTACCGCTGGTCAGGCCACCTGGGCTGGTCCCCGAAGGTTGAACGAGCAGGAGCTCCAGTTCCACAGGCTTCTTCTTACTTCCTTCTTTGGTTTGTTTGTTTATCACGCCACATAGCCCAGGCTGCCCTCAAACTCTTGTCCCTCTATCTCCAGCCCCCTGAGCGCTATAAGGCTTATAAGTCACATCCACAGACAGCAAAGGACCTGTCCTAGCTGCAGCAGAGAAATGTCCTCAGAAGTAAAGAAGATGCCATCTTAAAAATGTTTAAGCATATTTCTTTTCTGTATACAAGTGGGTGTATGCATGTGCGTGCGTGCCTGCGTGCCTGGTGCCCACGGAGGTCAGAAGGCACTGGATCCTCTAAAGTGCTGGGACTGGAGTTAGACAGTTATGAGCTGACACGTGGGTGCTGGGAGCTGAATCCGTGTCCTCTCCACGAGCAACAAGAGCATTTAGCCACTGAACAATCTCGCCAGCCCCAAGACGCAGCTTTATTAGGCATGCCTCACCGTGGCTGGCTCACCCGCCTTTTAATTTCAGCACTGCTCCCTTTCCTGCCATAACGCCCTGAAGATTTACCAGCCCGTCTCTTTCCCTCAGGGTATTTCCAGAGAGGACCCCTGGTCCGTTAAGTAGGTTGTAGTTTCATTCTGTTACTGTGAGAATACACCCTGATGGAGAAAGAGCAGCTGGGGTTGGGGGTGGGGGGAGGAGTTTACTTAGTTTACAATTCCACAAGACTATCACCGAAGGAAATCAAAGCAGGGATCGAAAGGTGGGCCTAGGCTATACTGTGTAATCTTGAAGGAAACCCAGTCTGTGTCACAGTCCAGAGCTGCCTCTGACCCCTAAGCACAGCCCTGTTCAGTCTGAGTTTATTTAAACCTCAATCTAGAGCCTGCGAAATGGCTTCCTGAGTAGAGGTGCCCTCGGCCAGGCCTGAGAGACCCCAGTTTAATCCCCAGAACTCACACAGTAGAAGGACAGAGTTTACTCTCCAGGTTTTCCCCCTGACTCCCATCTGTCAGTCATGCGTGCAATGCCACCTCTTGCCATCAATAAATAAATGCAGTAAAAACTTTAAAGAATGAATTTTATTCAAATGCTACTGAAAATCTGCAGTTTGGATACTAGAATGGAGCCTCTTTTCTTCTTCCAGTGAGAAGCTCCTTAGATCCTCTGGCATGGTTTCTTTTGATACAGGACCTGGCCTTGGGAGGCCGTGGATTTGCTCCTGCCTTCTTAGGTGACCTGAGCTAGCACCAGAGCCATCCTCCACTCACCCGTTTCCACACATGCTCACTTACTGTGCAGAAACTCAGTCCTACAGCTCGAATAGCAACTCAAACCAGGAAAACGAGGAACAGGTGTGAAAACATCCAGCTGCTTTGACCTCTGGGGGTGGGGCTAGGGGAGGTGCCCATCGATACTGGCTCTATTACACAGGAATTGGGAATGGTGGTCAGTCAGCACATGGACTGCCTGGTCATTTGATCTAGCAGGAGGAGGCAGAGGCTGCTGCCACACGGATATGCCCAGGCTGGAGGTGTTCGGCACTGCTGAGCTGGCATGGAGTCCCTCCCAGGAGTCGTGGCGATGGAAGCAGTAGTGGCCATATCAGGTGCTGTAGTTCCTGTGGAGGACGCAGCCATTGTCCAGGGCATCTCATGGAGGCTGCAGTGGTCTCAGAGCCCGAGCTGAAAGCCAGGGTGGACACGGGTCCCGCAGAGGAGGAGGTGACGGTCTGGGAAGTGCTGGGGGACTCCGTGGCTTTCTCGGAGGTGAGCTGGAGACCCTCATGTGCACAGACGTGGTGGAGGATGTGGTTGGGATGGACGCCGTCGTGCGTGGCTGCACAGCATGGCGGAAGGCATGGCGTGTGCGGATGTCATCACAGGGCATGTGGGAGGCAGGGACACCATGACGGCAAACAAGGTGACCACGGGCATTTTCACCAAGACCCTGTAGACACAGGGGCTTGGGCGGTTCAGAGCTGAGGGGAGGAAGAGTCCCTAGCGGGATGGGAGGTTGGCCAGGATATGCAGAAGCACAGCGCTGTCGACAATGGTAGCTTTCGAGCATTTGGCTTGGCCTAGGGAGGGAAATCTAGGCTGCCCCATCAGTGATTAGGGCAGAAACTGACCTAGTAGATCTCATGCTGGGAGAAGAAAGAAGCCCAAGATCCAGCCAGCAGGAGGAGGCTCAGGGCAGAGAGAGCACCAGGTCAATGAGAACCTGCCCTCTGGGTCCAGCCCTCTGGGCCCTGTGGTGACCTCCAGGAGGCACAGGGACACCTGCACACATGGAGAGAGTGTTTCCCCTCCAGACCTGCTCAGCACACGGCTGAGCTTCCTGTGGGCCCAGCCCTGCGCTCATTAAGAGGCTTCCCTGTGCAGTTCAGGGCAGTAATTAGTGACAGGAGCTCCCAGGGTAGCAGGGCTCAGTGGGAAGGTTGGACTCCAGGGGGAGAGGTTGTGGCTGCTGCCCTTGTGATTGTGGACAGCTATGCTGAGTCACATCTGCCCAGACAACTGACAACCACACATCCTTCTCCTCTTCTTCTGGGAGTCCCTGCCCGCCAGGGGCTTCACCAGGGGCCTAAGTCTGGGGTCCCTCTGGCCTCTGAGGTACCTATTTTCTGAACCCCAGCTTCCATTCTGCCCCCAGCAGAGCCTGTCCCCCACATGGGCTATCGAGAGAGACCTTTGGGCCAGAAGCAACCCAGATAACTCAGGACCATCCACTTCAGGGCTGGGGAAGGTTGACCTCGAGAGACCTCCCACTATCCAGAAATAAAGAGACAAAAGGGGCACCTAAAGACCTGTGACCCCGCTGTCTGGTTGAGGATGGGGTCTGGTGGGGAGGCCTATGGTATGTTGGACTGCCTTGGCAGCCACCTTTCTCCAGAGACAGTGGACATCATGGCTCTGTGGGTGATGGGCAAAGTTCTGTGGAACTCATAGTTTGGGCATCTTAACAGAGAGACATGGCTGCTTATAAATGCCGGTTTAATTATCCAGGTTATTTAATCTGAACAGCACTTCCTGCTTACACAGTACTTCCTGTATGCACAGCACTTCCTGTGATGACTCTTGAGGAAGTCTAGTGTTCCTGCATCGTGTCTCAGGCGGGAACCTTGTCCTACATGTCTTTGTATCAACAGCCCATATATAATGGATGTTTAAAAGTGCGGCTCATGGGCTGGAGAGACGGCCCAGCAGTTAAGAGCATGCACTGTTTTTGCAGAGACAGGAGTTTGGTTCACAACACCCATACTGGGTAGTTCATAAGCACCAGGAGAATCTGATGCCCTCTTCTGGCCTCTGTGAGCAACTGCATATGTGCAGGCAAACACACACACACACACAGAGGCACACACACACACAGGCACACACAGTCTAAAAAGGAAACAGAACCTTTTACCAACCTGAATTCCCCACCCCCCTAGTTTTGTCACCTGCAAATAAATCCACACTAGATTAAAATGAGCTTTTGCCTAAATCCAGAAACAGACATTTTAGAGATAGAAATCTGTCTCCTCTCTCTGCCCCTTTCAAAGAACTCCTGCCTGTCCTGCCCTCCAACCTCCCCTGCCCAGGGTCACCCAGAGGGCCACCGAGCCAGGGACACGAGCCCGTTCTTCCAGTCCGCACGTTACATTATGCTTTATTAGAGAAATCCAGCAGAGGGCACCCGCTCACCTGCCCGTCAGTGCCAGGTAAGAGGCACGGGATAAGCTGGAAACAAAAATCCCCAGAGCACACTGAGATTAACTGCCTGCAGAAAGGAAAGTGAGCATGTTGTGGGAGAGTGGGGAGAGGGGCTGCAAGGTGAAGCCAGCACCGGCCTTCGGCGAGGGACGCAGGAATACAGCTGCTGGGCGGGCACCCCAGCAGGGAAGGTTGGGGAGCAGGCTGTGTGGGCGAGACTGCGGGCAAACCCACACCCAACCACGAACGGGAGCCCACCACTGACATCCCGAGGAAGCAGGCGGAGCCGTGGGGTGAAGGAGTTTTGTGGTCTCTGTCTGTCTGTCTGTCTGTGTCTCTCTGTGTCTCTCTCCGTGGTGATGGAGAGAACAGAAAAGAAAATCCTTCTTTTCTTCCTTTATTCTTGGGCCCTTTTTTAATTAAGAAAAAGATACGATCTGGTATCTCGGGAATTCGGAGGTGTGTGCGTCTTAAGTGGGTGTGGACAGAATTGCTATAGATCAGTTCTTTAGCCTGGGCGCGCGCCCCCACTCCCGCAGCGCCCCGGGTCTTCCGAGCGGCCTCGGCCTCCCTAGCCACGCCCCTCGGACCTCGGGGGCGGGTGTCCCCACGGGCCCCGCCCCGCCGCTTTGGAGGGGAGCGCGCGCACCGCGCGTCCTTCCTTCTCTTTCCTCCGAGGGTCACTCTGTCACCCTCGCCACCTTGTTCTTCGAGATGTCAGTGAAGACCCGGCCGATGGGGTCTACAGCCGCTATCTGTCAGTTTCGCTCCCCTCTCCGAGTCCGCGAAGCTGGAGTCCTGGGCCCAGCTCTTCCAGGAAGGGGCGAAGCCTGGAAGAGCTGGGGTGCAGTCTCAAGGTCATGGAGGGGTCGGGATCTGGTTTGGTCTCAAGTTCTGCTGCTCCATCAGGTAGACGGGGTAGGAGTTGTGGCCCCCAATGTCCTCGGGGTCGGAGTCCTCGGAGTTCCGGCTCAGCACGTGGCGTGCGCGCGAGGCGCAGGAGACCTGCGGAGACAGGGGGAGGGGGAGACGGGGGAGGGGGAGGGCAGGGGGAGAGGCCAGCTCTTTGATTTCCTCACCCGCCCCCGGGGCGTTCTCCTGGGCCTGTGCCTCTGCCCTTCTCCTTGTCCAAGATTCTAGCCAAGCCTTGGTCCATGTTCCAGACCTGGAGTCCGGGTCCCACCCACAACCGGCCCCGCCCCGCCCACCTTGCCCTATAGAGCCGGCCCCGCCCCGCCCACCTTGCCCTATAGAGCCGGCCCCGCCCCGCCCACCTTGCCCTATAGAGCCGGTCCCGCCCACCTTGCCCTATAGAGCCGGCCCCGCCCACCTTGCCCTATAGAGCCGGCCCCGCCCCGCCCACCTTGCCCCTGTATCTCCACCTCATACCCACGACTTTCACCAACTCCCCGAGTTTCTCGCTCACTGCCCCCCACCCCAGCCCCAGCCTTCTAGCGCAGCCGCCCCGTCTCATGGATTTTGCTCTTTCTCGCTTTCACCCGGAGCCCACTATGTCTCTAACCCTGACCTCACTCTCCTCTCAGTCTCTCTCTGCCTCCTCCCCGCCCCGTTGCCCTTACCAAGAAGATCAGGCCCAGGGAGACCAGAAGGACGATCACGGCCAGAAGGATCACGATAACTATGGCCCACGCGGGGAAGGAATCGGTCCCCTGCCTCTCCCCAGCAGCGTGGGGGCCCGCGGGGGAGCTGTGGGTGCTCTGCCGGGGTCGGGGGGCTTCCGAGGGGGTGGGGAAACCCACGTCCGTCCTAGTTGTCACAATGCCAAGGACTCCTGGGTGCGTGGTCTCGAAATGAGGAGGGGGAGCCGTGGCTTTGTCTACCGTGGCCTTGTCTGCCGTGGCCTTGGCTGGGCTTCCCGTGGCTTTTATGGTCTTGGCAGCTGGTGCGGTTTTCTCCAGGGATCCCGTGGGACTCTCTGAGACTTTGGGGGCTTTCTGGGTGGTGGGTGAGGCCTCTTCTGAGTGGTCTGTAGACTCCGCTGAGGCGTGTGTTGTGTTTTCGCTGGCCGGTGTGGTGCTATGTTCTATGGGCATCACTTGGGCATGCGTGGTGTCCTCAGTAGCTGATGTGGTTTCTCCCCTGTGCTGTGCCGGTGTTGTTGGGGCTCTTGCGGTCCCATTGGCGGCCTCGCTCTGGCTTTCACGGTCGGTAAGCGCCACCGGAGCCTGCGTGGCCGTCACGGTCTCTCTCTCATACTTGGTGGGTGTTAGGGATGTTGTGGCCTCCTCGTTGGTGGACGTGTTATCTACCTTATGCTCTGCTGACGTCACTGGGGGATTGGTCGTCTTGCTGGCTGACGTGCTGCGTTTGGCGTGTCCTGTGGTGGTGTGGACAGGCTTGTCTGAGGCCGATGGAGCCCTGTGGTCGTCAGCTCCCGGGGTTCCTGGGGTCGCTTCTGTGGACTTTACCGAGGAGGGAGGGCTTTTCCTGAGCTCTGAGTCATGGGGACGAGTTGCGGGCTCGTGCGAGGCCGTGCTCGCCGGGCTGCTGACCTTCACAGGGCCCACGGGCGTCCCCGAGTTCCTTGTGACCCTGCTTTTGCTTGTGGTGGATTTGCACACCGTGGTTCTCCGGGGCGCCGAGGTCGGGCGTTTTCCCCCTGACCCTTTCTCCGTGTGGGTGGACTTGGGGTCGTCAGCTGAGCGTCCGCTCCGGACCATCGGGTCTTCTTTGGGGCTGCTGACCTTCTTTTCCAAGAAGGGAGGCTTTTCATGATCATCGGTGGCGCCCTGGGAGTCTGTGGCTTTGGAGTCGTCCACGGGTCTGTGGACGGGTTTGGCGAGGCGGCTGACGTTGCACTGCTTTCTGGGCTTCTGGGTTGCCGCAGGCTTCGGGAGGTCCGGAGGCCGTCGTCCTGAGTTCGGGTCTGCGTGCTCAGAAGGAGCTCTGTGAGGAAGGCCCGGGGGAGGGGGAGGTGAAGGCTCAGCTGCTGGAGGCTCGCCAGTCTTCTGAAGCTCCGGGAAGGCGTTAGCGCCTGGGGAGAGAGAGGGAGGTGAGAAACTCCCGCCTTCTGGCCTGCTTCTGCAGTAGGAACCCTCAGGAAGGCTCCCTGGAATTCCACACTGCAACCCCACTCTCACCTCGAGCTGTGGAACTTTCGCTTACACTGTACCTCAAGAGGGCTGCAGCCTCTCTCCTTTCCCACATTCTCTTGGGCTCCGGCATCCTTCCTGGTTCCTCTAAGTTGCTAAGATCTAGACTCATCTCTCATTGGTCAATATGGTCTCTCCCACGCACCCTGTGGGTGCTGCTTGGACAGTTCTGGGCCTCCCATTGGCTGACACGCTGTCAATCAAAAGCATCTCTCTTTCTGCCTTTCCTTCGCTGTGTGTCTCCCAGCATCCACTCCCCAGCTCATCTGTCCAACCCTGAGGTTTTGAGAGCCGGGCAGACTGGTATTTTATTGTTGGGTGTTCTAGAACTCCGTGTGGTCGGGAGAGCTGAGAGGGAACAGAATCCATGCCAGACCTTTGTCTCTCTGTAACATCCACTTCTGTCCCAGAAGTGACAGTATAAGAAACCGAGACGCACTTCCGGCAGAACTTCCTGGGCAGAAAGCTTGTGAGAGGAGGGTAAGATGGAAGAGGGTGAGGGAGAAGGACGGGAAACCCCCATTCTGGTGATGCAGGTTGCTCTGAGTGGGGGAGGGAGATATGGCAGCTCAGCCGCTGTAATCTTCCCTTGCTGGGTCCCCTCCCTTGTTCTGTCTGGGAACAGAAGAGCATGGCTCTCTTTACAGAAAGGGGTCTGTCCTTGTGGGAACTGGCAGCAGTGAGCAAGGCAGCTGGATTCTGGGAGTAGTTCTATTTGGAGACAGGGTGTGAAGGAAAATACCCGTATCAGCGGACAGATACGGGCCTTGAGTCAACGAAAACAGTAACTGGATAGGGACAGAGGAAGCGTCTCCTATTCTGACCAGAATAAGGAGAGCCAGGAGATGAGCAGGGAGGAAAGAGACATAACTGAGATTGTCAGCCATGTTGGCCCAAGGTGGCACCCAGCCTCTGGACCCATTCCCTGTCATGGGAAACAGATCTGTCCCCCTTCCACTGATGAGAATGGGGGCTGGGAATTCAGTCCTGGAGAGAGACATGGGGAGAGCGGACAGCAAGGGGGTGAGAGAGTACAGAAGCCCAAGCCCCATGAGGGACCCGAGTTGGCAGGAGGAGGCCTCACGGTCTCCGCTCTCCTGTGCCCTGAGCAGCACTCTCCCCTCAGTGCTGGGGAGCACCATTTCCAGGTGCCAGAGCGCAGATCCAGACTGCCCCACAGGAGTCAAATGCTTAGCCATCAGGTTGGCTGCATGGGAGGTGACAGACGGGTGGAGGTTGGGATGCTGGAACACATCCCTTGAAGAGACCATTACAGTGCCAGCTCCTTCCTCCGCTGACCAGTGAATGGCTTCAGCCTGTCAGACACTCCTGTCTAGACGGAGGGCACCAGCGCCAAATGTCACGGATGCGATCATCAAAAACTATGACCCAAGACAAAACTTCTGTCGTCAGGGGTCAATAATCTCCGCGATGGTTGCAGAAAGCTGACGCAGTAGGCCGGGCGCTCCATCTCTTCACAGAGACAGCCTTTCACGACTGAGCTTTCGGCCCTCACCAGGCTCTTAGAAGCTGCCAGTCTCCCCGTTTCCCCAGATATGGCACTGGAATGTCACGGAGAAAGTTCCAGCTGCAATAGCAGCGTAACTTTTGAAGAGAATTTCCCATAAGCCTCATTCACCTGTCCCCCAAACCTCTCGAGAGTGGGAACTATTTTCTGTTCGCCCAGCTTTACACCCGAGGGAACGGGGTTCAGAGAGGCTGGGTGATCTCGAGACACTGAGCAAGCAGGGTGGGGGCTGCCAGCCCCGGACTGGCTAAGACCTCAGTACGGAGCGCGGGGCAGTCTCCGGGCCGGGCAGGGGCGCAGCTGGCGTCCGCAGTACACTGCTCACGTGTGTGCTTACTTTATCTTTTCACAAGCCCACGGCGTGGGAGCTATCGCCGCACATTTTCCAGGCGAGGAAAAACCTGCGAGTCTAGCTGGCAAGGCCAGGTTTCCGCTACGCTCCATGTGCCAGACACGATAAGCGACCGATAGAGACGGCAAGGGAGCAAACAAGCAGCCATGGCGGAGAGCAGGCTTCCACTGGCCTTGCGGAATTGAGGGACAAGGCTGCAGCGCAGGCTTTGTGCATCAACTTTGTCCTCGCTGCGGCCACCTCCATGCTTGGAAGCTCGGAATAGCAGCCTCCCTGTGACAGGCAACACCACAAATACTGGACTGTCAGAGGAAACAGTTTGAGATGGTTGAAAAGACTTTAGAATGCCCACCGCTTTCTACCGTGCACAGTAAGAAAAACAACAAGCCTGTGATCCCAGCACTCAGGGAGCAGAGGCAGGCAGATCTCAGTGAGTTCAAGGCCAGCCTGGTCTACAAAGTGAGTCCAGGACAGCCAGGGCTACACAAAGAAACCCTGTCTCTACAATAAAAAAGAAAGAAAGAAAGAAAGAAAGAAAGAAAGAAAGAAAGAAAGAAAGAAAGAAAGAAAAGAAAAACAACAACAAATGTATTTGTGGCTTCCAAAGGTTGGAAGAGCCAGGAGCGACATCTGCCGTGTCAAGTAACTGGCTTCCGAAGATGAGCAAGCAGAAGGAAGGTGGCTGGCCACCAAGTCTGGGTGGGTGTCAGTTATCATTTTACCTTATTGTTAATTAATTAATTAATTTACTTATTTTGAGGCACGTTCTCATGTAGCCCAGGCTGGACCTGAAATTGCTATGTAGGCCAGGATGACCTTGAACATTTGATCCTCCTGCATCTACCTCCCTGGTGTTAGGATTACAGGTGTGCACCCCCATGGAGCCGGGAACGTTATTCAGGGCGTGCTTGGCAAGAACCTTACCACTGCAGCCACATCTCCAGCCCGGTCCCAACATGCCCTGTCCACGCTGAATCTGTGTGCTGCCCCTCGGGCAGGCGCTGGGGTTCTACACCTGCCCGAGTCTGGGCATCACCAGGTCGGGCGGACAGGGGCTGAGCCACACCAGAGCCGTGTTCCGGGGGCCTCGCCCACCCGGGTGACCTCCTCTCTCCTTTTCTCTCTGCTGTTCACAGCCCTGTGCCCAGCCCTGGCCCACACCCCAGACTCCATCCCACCCCTCTTGTCACCATCTCTGTGTGCCTCCATCTCTCCCCGCACCCTGCCTCACCAAGCTCAAGGGTGCTCCCTGACCACACCCATCATGACCGATGTACCCCGCCTCTGTCCAGGTGACCACAGCGAGCCTGCTTTAGCTCTGTACCCCGCCCCCCCTCGTAGGTTTGTTCTGTGCTGCAGCTTGACCCCCGGTGGACCTTAGCTGACACAGGAAGGGAAGCGGGAAGCTCAGGAACAGGGGAGCTGAGACCAGCGTCCGTGCTCTGTTGCAGGACCCTCTGGGCAGGAGCAGGGATGTCAGCTCAGGACGCCTACAGAGCACCCTGTAGAGGCTGTCCGAGGTGCTGAGTCTCGGCTCCCGCCCCTGCCATTCCATGGGACCCTGGAGCCTTTGTTTGTTTGGTTTTGTTTTTGTTTTTGGAGACAAGGTTTCTCTGTGTAGCCTTGGCTGTCCTGGACTCACTTTGTAGACCATGCTGGCCTCAAACTCACAGAGAATCTCCTGCTTGCTCTGCCCCCGGAAGTATCCAGAAGCACCCCGCCCCCACATTCCTCTAACACCTGTTGGAGATGTGGGTGCCCTGCCTTTTTGTCTACACGATGAAGACCCTCCTGTAGATGCCTGGGCCCCCTCGGTGTGCCCCTTCATTTGGCATCTCTGCTCCCTCACACTGCCCCAGTGCCGTCTGTTACCTACGTGAACCGACTCAGCGATGCTGCCTCCACCCCTGGCATCTGTCATGCCAGGCGGACTTCTCCTATCCAAGCCTTGGGGTGTTTTTAGACGGGGACAGAACCTCACTGAGCTGCCATGAGGGTTAAGTGTCTAAACACGGACAAAGCCCTCAGAGCCATGCCTGGTGCAGAGTGCAGTGTGCCCGGGTGCTGGCACTGGCTGGCAGCACCTTCCTGCTTCACCATCGGCCAGTGAGCTAAGTGGCTGAGTCAAGTCCAGGTCCAGTCTGCACAGAGCTCTCTGGAGCCCACCCCATGCTCCTGCCCCCCAAAGCTTGCCCCCTCCAGCCGTGTGATTTGGGGCGGTTCCCTTGCTCCCCAAGTTTCTCCTCCACTGGAAGACGGACGTTAAGGAGATGAAGTTCGGTGAGCATCGGTGAGCTCCTTACACGTAGTTACGTGTAGTTAGTGGCCTGTGTGTGCCAGCTCCCTCCCCGTCCCCAAAACTAAGCCCACACAGTGCCTTCACGCAAGCTTGAGGCTCTGGGCAGGCGGAGCCCTCGAGACCTCGTGTCAAAAGAGACAGCAGAGTCAAGATTCCCCTCCCTTATGTCGTGAACGCACTAGGCCACCCTTCAGGACACCCAGGCCACTGGCCTGCGCTCCCTCCTGTGACTGGCAACCGGCCCCATCAATACCGAGAAAGAAGCCCTTCGTGATTTCGAACCCCCGCCCCTCATAATGGTGACCCCTTTACCTCTCTGGGCATCTTACCTGCCTCCCAAGAAGCTGGAAGGAAGAGGAGGCAGCAGAGGAAGCCAAAAGTGGGACAGAGGCCACTGGTCACCTGAGCCATGTCACAGCTGGGTGGCTGGCCGGGGACCCTGCGTCTTATAAGGGGTCAGGTTTGACGTCATGGGGGGCTGGGGCTGCTCTGAACTAAGCCCTAAGCAAATGGAGCTGCCCCACCCGTCGGGGGTGCCCTGATAGTGGGAGACCGCAGCTGTGTCATGGAGCGAGGCACCTGGGTTCCACCAAAGGGTGGGAGCTGGGGGCACGGAAGGGATTTGGGTGGGTACCCAGCTGGCCTCCTGACCCAGCCCCGGCAGAAGGAAGGGCTTGCCCTGGGTGGCCCTCAGGCTCGGAGCCAATGTCCATGTTCTGGAAGGATTGGACGGCGCACGGGACATGTCTGCGCTCTGGGAGGAGGCACACTCACCCTCCGGTGTCTCTGGCGTCAGCCACTCCACACCCCTTACTCACACATGGTCACTCTCTGCCCAGGGTGGAGCTGTCCCCAAGACCGGGTGAAAGAGCAGTGAAGGGGGCAGCCCTCACGTGGCACACAGGCAGCTGCGCTCAGGTGTGTAAGATGATGGCACTGACTGCGGGGGCAGCTGAGGCAGCGGCAGGGACAAGACAGGCAGGGGGGCATCACAGGTCTGGCCTACGGGGATGTCTGTCCTGCCTGTCCCTCTCCTACCAGCCCAGCCCAGCAGCTGCCTCGGCAAAGCTACATCTACCCCTACAGAATGTGGACCCCCTATAGCATGTGGACCCCCATTTTCTAGAAGCTCTGCTGCCCATTCTCACTTCCATATTCCCTTTGAACCCCACACCCCGAGACTTCACCCATGCCGGCCTAAAGCAAGCATCAGTTTAGACAGCAGCTCCGCTGGGGCTCCTGGGGAAAGGGGGGGCCCACCCCTCCCTAAAGCTGCTTTACTTAAGGGCCTCCCACACTGTGAGCACCTAGGGTGATGTCTTCGTCCCTATCACCTCCGAAGCCCCAGTGTCTTGGACAGTCCATCAGCGGTCCTTTGCCAGTGTTGGGGATGGGGCTCAGGGGAGAGCGCTTGCCGTGAGCTCAAACCCCCAGCACCCTAAGGAATGTGAATCTCCTGGTGGGTTGGGAGCAGGGCTGTTGCTCCCTGAGGAAACTGGGTAGCAGAGGGTTTGGACAGAACTGAGACCAGGGTGGGAGGCTGTGGCCGTGGAGACTCACGAGTACTCTTGGTCTGACGTGATTAGGGCCTACACCCTAGGCAGGGCTGCATCAGGAAAGCGGAGAGGAGGCCAGGTGCCCGATGGCTCAGCTAATGAGAGATTAATGAGCCCTCGTGGCTGGGTCAGAGACTGGTGGCTCAGAACTGGGTAGCCTGAGGAGCACACAGCATGGCCGGCGGCATGAGGAAACTGAGGCAGACAGGACTTTCCTGGGGCTCCTCCAGGAGCCATTCTTGCCCCAGAGTGGTGACAGGAGGCAGCCGGGGATGCTACTGGCTGTCTGTATGGCTTGGAATGCCTTCCAGGATGAAGAACCATCCAGCCTGGGTGTCAGTAGTGTCAAGGGTGAGGAGTTAGAATAAGCCTCAACCAGCACTTGTGCACAAACACCCTCTTCCCACTTGGCTCACAACTCTCGGAAGACCCAGGCGTCTGGAGAGGAGGAACCTGGGATAGGTGGAGGCCAGCAGCCTCTCAGTTTTTAAAAATAACTCACCGTCATTCCCTTTTTTAACATGTATATTCTAATGTCTATGGCTGTTTGGCCTGCCCGCCTGTCTGTGCACCGCCTCTGTGCAGCCCCCACGGAGGCAGAATAGAGTTGGAGCCCCTGGAACTGGAGCCGCAAACAGCTGTGAGCCTTCGTGTGGGTGCTGGGAATTAACCTGGTCCTCTGGGCGCGGAGCCAGCATCCTCAACCTCTCCAGCCCCATCCGTAATTTATTTTTTAAATTTTTGTTTTCTTTGCTTGGCTTAATTCTCTCTTAATCTCTCTCTCTCTGTTGTTCTGAGACAAGATGTCCTGCGCTCCAAGCTGGTTAATGCCTGGCTCAATTGTTTTGATTTTGGAGGCAGGGTCTCGGTATCTTGTCTTGGCCGACCTGGAACTCGTTATGGATCCCAGGCTGGCCTCCAACTGGTGGCTAACCCTGCCTCTGCCACCTGAGTGCGGCGCTTACTGGTAGAACGCACCATGCCTGTTCTGAGATGGCACCTCACAGTCTCGAGAGGTGACTGTCTGAGCCGGGGGCAGAGGGGCCAGCCACAGGGTCTGCTGGACTCCTGGAGGCCAAGCGCCTCTGTGTATCTAAACACCTCACCATGAAAACTCATGAGGTCAGCCTCGCCATCTTGTTTTTTCCAGCCTGGCTGCAGGGGCGGACTTGCTGAAGCTGTACCTGGGGGAGGCAGAAACCAGCCTTTGCTCAGGGTCTACTCAGCTGTGAAGCCCACCTGGGAGACAAGTGGAGGGAGGTGACAAGCCGTCACCCCTGTGGAGTGGCCCAAGGGACACCGCAGGGCAGGTGGGACATCCCCTCCTGCCTCGAAGGGAGAAAGTTGGATGGGGGAACCCTGGGGACCAGCATCGGGCAAAGGAAAGGGGCTTTTAGTGGGGAAGTGTCGTGGGTTAAAGAGCTTGTGTGACATTTGGGGGAGGAGGGGTTTGAGCGGCAGGAAGGGGTGAGGGTTCTAACGGACCCCCTCCATGACAGGTTAGGGATGGTCCCGCCATCAGAAAGAGCATCTTCCGGCTGTGAGTCTTCGTCCCGTGGCCCCCTGCCTTGTGCTGGGAACTGAAGCCGGGGTCTACTGCTGAGCTCAGACCCAACTCCCGTTTGTTTCTCTGCCTCATCATTTTGTTTTGTTGTCTCGTTTTTGTCTCTTACACCAGCTGGAGCTGGCTGGGCCAGTGAGAACTACCCCTTCCCTTTCTCAGGTTGGCAGAGATAGCCACCATCACCTTAGGTGCCAGGTCTATGAGACAGAGAGAGGGCACAGACGGAGTTTCGGAATGGGACCCGTCGCCTGTGATGCCAAGCATGGCTGCAGCTGCTATCACAATAACATGAAAGGTTATCAGTTGGGTCAGCATCTCCCTACCATGGGCATGGCCACCACCACACTTACAGAGAATCTCTGTAAGTTTGGGGCCAGCCTGGTCTACAGAGAGAGTTCAGGACAGCCAGGGCCACACAGAGAAACCCTGTCTTAAAAAAACCAAACAGTTATTACTAAGCCCATTGGTCCAAGCATATGGACCTGTGTTCCATCTGCAACACCCATGTGAAAGGCCTGGCCTAGGGGCTGGAGAGACAGCCTAGGGGTTCAGAGCTCTGTTACTCTTCCAGAGGACCCGGGTTTGATTCCCAGCACCCACACAGTAGCTCACACCCTCCTGTTGCTCTGGTTCCGGGGGATCGATGCCCTCTTCTGGACTCTGTGAGCATCACACATGTGCTGTCCACACACATGTGCAGCACAGCACTCACATACAGCAGAAACTAAGGTGGACGGTCCTCGCGGCCTGGAAAGGCACGGAGGCTGGGGGAGGAGCCAGGCCTCATCCGCCCCTCCCTGGGGCCCGCATTCCAGAGCCCTTCCAGCAGTTAATCATTAAGCCTCCAAGAGCCACTGGAGGACCCAGGCTTAGGTGGGGCCCAGACACCTGTGGGAGCCCCCCAGCCCCCTCCTCCCACCTCTCCCTCATGCACCCTGTCCTAAGGTCTGAAGCAAACAGTGGGGGGGGCTGCCCTCCAAATTACCCAGGAGTCCATGCGTGGCCCTCTCCAGGGTCATGGGGACCGCTGGGGGGAGACTGGAAAATCCAGTTGCCAGCACTGGTGCTGAGGACCCGGGTGAAGAGAGGCCGTTCCCACATCCCCTCTGCCATCCGAGAGGTGAGGTAGCCGCAATGGCGTCTTCAGTGCACCTCTTCCTCCTCCTGGTCCTCCTCAGCAGCTCCTGTGCAGCGGGTGAGCGTGGGAGGAGGGCAGCCTGGCCTTGCGGTGGGCTGGTGAGAGGAGACGGGATTCCTCGGCACGGAGCCCCTGTCCTGACTTGATGGGGCAGCACGGGAGGAAAGGGGGTCTCCAGGGAAGACGGGACATGTGCCCCACCAGGAGGGTAACATGACCCCAGCTGCAGGGTCCTGAGCCACAGTTTTGGGTTCCCAGGGCCAAAGGTGATTTTGCAAGGAAAGCTGACTGAGGCTTCTCAGGCCTCCCAGGACTCCGGCTTTCCCAGTGTGCTCCAAAAGGTAGTTGTTAGGATGGGAGAGGGTGTGTGTATGTCTGCGAGTGCCTGCCAGGGGCTGGCTGGGCCGAGTGGGGTACCCCTCACACGGTCTTGCTCCCCAGATCTGCCGCCTCCTCCACCTCCCACCGGGGACCAACGTTACCCTTCATCACAAGGGGCCTTCACACCGCCTCAGCTGCGGAGCCTGAGGGCAGCGGAAGCCGGCGTGGGCGGGAGTGAGCAGGCCTTGGCCTAGCAGGCCCCTGCCCTGCTGTGTGCTAATAAACACGAGAGACCAGGTGATTGCCTCCGTGTCCAGAGGGTCTGTGCGCACAGGGCAGCCGGTGAGCTGCATGCCAGGGTCTCTGACTGATTCTCCCGTTCGCTGAGCAGGGGTGCCAGCGGACTCCCCGCCTACACCACAGAGGCCTGGAATGGAAGCGAAGGAACTTCAGACAGACAGACAGACATGCCACACACACACACACACACACACACACACACACACGTGTAGAGTCCTGCTTCTCCACGTGATCCCTGTGGCAATCCTGAATGCTCTGTAACAGGCCTCTTCATCTTCTAGAAGAGAAAAGCGAGGCTGGGAGAGGGCTGTTTGCCTGGGCTCAGCAGCAGCCAAGACGCCAGGCTCCTCACAGATGTCAGCCAAAGCAGGATTCTAACCGCAGCCCCAGAGGCCTAGGCAGCCTGCGGGCAGGGTGGGGTGGAAAGCAGGGTGAAGGGCACTCAGAGGGGTGCGGGGTTCAGCTGAGAAGTCGAGGTGCTGTGGGGAGGCGCTGTGGACCACGACCTCAGGGGTCCCAGATGAAGGGTCCATCCGATCCTGTTCGCCCACGGGGTGGGGATGGAGGCAGTGCCTGCATCCTTTTCTGGGAACCGCGTGGGTAAACTCGGGGAGGATGGCCCACGGGGCCTGTCCCTCAGGTGGGCACATCTGGGACGGACCGAGGCCAAAGGGGAACCTTAGGAGTTCACACCCCCTTGGGATCCAGGAACCCTTCCTCAAGTTTATCTCGAGCTGGTCTTAGTGGCACAAAAGCTTTAACTCCTGGGCTCGGGAGGCAGGAGGATCCCTGAGTTCGTGGCCACCCTGGTCTACTGAGTGAGTTCCAGGACAGCCAGGGCTACACACAGAGACCCTTTGTCCAAAACAAAATAAATTCTCCTGCCTCCTCACTGGCCAAATCTTGTAGCCTAGTCCTGACTGACCCCTCCGGAGGGTTGAAGTGATTGCCCGTCCATCATTCTCCACCCAGCCACCATCACCCCCATACAAGAGCGCCCTCCTGTGGGAGTGCAAGGTACCCCAGCAGAGCACGCCGCTGAAGCACGGGCAGGAGGCAGCAGAGCAGACATTTTGCTTTGCCTCTTTCCCTCCTTCTGACTGTCCTTCAACATGTAGCATCAGGCAGAGGTAAGCACAGGTCCCCGGGGGCCTCTGGGCTCTGTGACCTGTCCTGGGCTGCACCCGGAGGGAGGTGGCCCATGGGTCAGGGGTGCAGACTCCAGATCGGGGCGGGCTTGAAGAGTGGATGGAGGTGTGTTCTTTAGCCCTGCCTCAGGGCCACAGTCTTTCCCTAGAGCGCCACAGTTCACCTCGGGGTTCACCAGGGCTGTGGGGGAGTTAGAGGAAGGAAAATGAACAGTCTCCCAGAGTTAGGGGTGACTCATTCCCGGAAGACATTTCAAGGAGAAATGGCAGGAAGGCGTGGGGGCGGGGCTCCCAACTAGGGCCAACAGGGGAAGGGAAGACCCAGGGACCCCATATAGTACCTGAGGCAGCTTCCATTAGCCTCCTCTCATCCCTGGGGCTGTTACCTTTCTGACCCCACAGTTTGGTCTTCTGTCCTTCCCAGGGGATGCTCTCAGCAGCCCCTACATGACCAGCAGCCCCCCTTCTATTTTTATGGAGTGTCTTGTCCAGGATTAGAGAAGACTTCTATCGCCAGAAGGACTCGGAAGCAGCACGCATTTAACACTCCAAGGGCCCCTTCCGAGCAAGGGGACACCCTGAGACTAGCAGATGGGAACCCCAGTCAGTTCCCTGTCCAGTCCACCAGGAATGAGAGGACAGGTGCCTGAGGGAGGGGGCTCTGACGGAGCCGGCTGCTCAGAGAGCTTGAGAAGCAGGATGGAGGGTTAGGCCACTGCTCCCCAGTAGAGACGGAACGGACCCCAAGGCGCTGGGGAGGATGGGCTGGAGAGGACAGGTGCCCACCCAGTACACCCGAGACAGGGCTGTGAGGCAGGTCCTTAGCTAAGAGTGGGCACCTGGGTGGGCTGCGAGGCGGCACGGAAGACTCGCTCAGCAGACTCGCTCAGCAGACTCGCTCAGCTCGATCTGTGCATCATGCATGTCTGCATTCGCAGGAAACCAGACGCAGCAGCCCGAGTTGCAGGCAGTTGTGAGGCACCTGACCCGGGAACCGAACTTGGAGTCTCTGAAGAGCCCAGCCATCTCCAGCCCCTCTCCAACTGTCTCCTAAGCCAGGGAAGCTTAGGAAAACCCAAAGTAGTCTTTTTTTTTTTTTTTTTAAGATTTATTTATTATGTACAGGGTTCTGCAGAAGAGGACACCAGATCTCATTCATTCAGTGGTCCACATGGTCGCTGGGAATTGAACTCAGGACCTTTGGAAGAGCAGCCAGTGCTCTTAGCCCCTGAGCCATCTCTCCAGTGCCCAAGTAGTCTTGAAGCCTTGTGATTCAGAGGAAAGAGATGGCAAACATGGCCTGAGAGTGAAGAGGTTCCGGTTTCTGGGGGTGGTGGTGTGTGTGTGTGTGCAGAGGGCCAGTTCAATTGCCTGCTCAATGTTGCTTTTCCAGCCCACATTCCACCCCCTGCCCTGCCTCTGGCCTGCTCGCTCTGGAGGCTGGAGGGATTGCTGTCCTAGGGGACAAAGTATCCTCAGTGTCTGTGCTTGTGCCATGGACTCGCCTCTCCTCAGGAATGAGCACTTTCACTCCCAGTTAGACGACCCTGCCCACCAGGCAGTTTGAGGCCTTAAGGGCCAGCCCTTAAGGCTACGTTCTACCTTAGCTGTGTGCTCCTGGTTGCAGCTGGGTTCTCTTGGCAGTGGGCAGAGCGGGCGGCAAGGCCTGGGGACAGCCAGCCCAGCGTGACTGCAAGCTGGCAGGGTCTGAAAGGACTCCTGAGCTGTTTGCAACCTGTGTCATGTGAGGAGCCAAGGCTTCCAGCCTGCTCATCTGGGGACCAGAGGAGATGGGCACCGGGGATGAAGCTGGAGGACGGAGGACGCCCGTCAGCTCTGGCTGACAGCGGGATAGCGGGCCTGGCTTGTCAAGTTCCAGAGGATGGGAAAAGATCCGACAGCCATTCTCAAGATCTTAGCTGGAAACCCGGCTTCTGACAACATCAGCCTGCCTCCCTTGGCAGCTCAGCTGGCTGTGTGATAATGCCCCATCCAACACGACGCAAGCAGCATCAATATACTTGAGGAAAGAGCTGCCATTTCAGAGGAAGTCCTACCCTTCAAAGAGCCTACTGCTTGGTCTGGTTTTTAAGATTTATTTACTTATTTTTATGTGTATCAGTGCTCTACCTGCATGTACTCCTGCTGGCCAGAAGAGGGCACCAGGTACCAGTATAGCTGGTTGTGAGCCACCATGTGGGTGCTGGGAATTGAACTCAGGACCTCTGGCAGAGCAGCCAGTGCGCCTGACCACTGAGCCGTCTCTCCAGCACTCACATGGTTTTTTCAATGCTAACTTCTGTGATAACAAAAAAAGGTTTGTAACTGTGGACCCATGTGCAGCCACTAACCAGAGTTGAAGAGGAACTCTGTTCCAGTCCAGTCAGCTGGCTCCAGCACAGGTCCCCATTGAGAGCGAGTGCACATGCATGTGCTTGCGTGCGCATGCACACAGACGCACGCGCACGCACACACACACACACACACACACACACAGAGGGAATACAGGTCTCAGCTCGCTTTCTCTGACCTCTGTGCCACACTTTCTTTCCCAGGCCCGCACGGCTAGTCCCTGCCCCTCCTGGAAGTCTTAGCTTAACTGCATCTTCCTGAGGTTTACTCTGACCCATTTACTGTCCCACACACTGCAGCTCCCTGTCTGCCCTTGTCCCCGTTGATGACTTTTGAACTCTCTCACCCACTGAACCAAGGGAAAAAGGAGGCCCTCTGCCTCCTCCCTCCATCAAGAGTGCAGACACCTGGTAGCATCTGAGGTAGGTCCTGAGTGCAGCTGGGGTGTCAGAGGAATCAGACCGAGGGCGGCAGATGAGGTGGCCAGACCCTGCACGTCTGCCAGCAGCAGCACGCGTGAAGCCCCCAGCACGCATGAAGCTCCCAGCACGCGTGAACCTCGTGACCGCAGCAGCAGCAGCAGCGAGCTGCCCCTGAGCAGCGCTGAGAGCCAGCGCTGAGACTCCCGCCGATCAGCGCGCAGCTGGCTTCATTCTCTGGCTCCGTGTCCAGAATGAAGCTCCAGAATGAAGCTAAGACCCACGTGTGCTGGTTCTTCGGAGTCAAGTGAGGCCCAGGTGGTAACGGACCACAAGAAGGTGTGTCTGGGGCGTTATCACGTCATCTCCTCCTCATTCTTTTTTTTTTTAAAGATTTATTTATTATTTATACAACGTTCTGTCAGTACATCAGATCTTACTATAGATGGTTGTGAGCTACCATGTGGTTGCTGGGAATTGAACTCACGACCTTTGGAAGAACAGCAAGTATTCTTAACCCCTGAGCCATCACTCCGGCCCTGTCCTCCTCATTCTTACAGCACAGGGACCTGCTCTGCTTCCTCTTACAGAATGAGTCACCCTGAGGTCCCGCCGCACCAGCAGAGGCACCCGTGCTCACGCAGGTCTGAGGAGCGTGGCACTCAGGAGCGGAGCTCAGAGTCTCCCCACCCTGGAGCCTCATCACTCAGCCGCTGGAGGTGGGAGGCCGCCTGGTCCAGCTTTGACAATTCCAGGCGGAGGGAGGAGAGCTGGGCGGGAGAGGAGATGAGAATGGGTGAGCCGGCCTCCGCCCACACCCCCCGGATCGCAGGCTCCCCCCAGACTCACCCTCTGCTGCCTCTCCGCAACCCCCTCTGCTGTGGTCCGGCTCAGCTCATCAAGCTGCCTCTGTAACTTCTGCCTCCGGGCAGCTAGCCGAGGTAGCTGGCTCTGGGGGTCCACCAGACCCTGAGAACGAGAAGCCGGAGACCCTGCAGCCTGCACAGCCTCCCCGAGGCCCCTCCCTGCCACCCCTCCGCCCAAGGCTCCTCCACCCTTCTGGTCACCTGCAGCTCCATGTAGATCTTCACGGTGTCCCCCAGTGGGGCCGAGGCCCAGCCTGCGGGAGCCGCTGCCCCTGGGGGCAGGAATCCTACAGCCCCACAGTGGCTCAGGGTGCCCAGGGCCTCCAGGAAGGGCTGGAACAGGCTCTCGTCTCCCGGGTCGGAGCTCTGCAGCAGCACTAGTGGATGCAGGGACGGAGAAACGGTCAGTGCGAGCAAGGGTGCCTACGCTGCTTCCTGTGCCCGCAGGCTGGCCCTTCCCGACAGCCTCACCTCGGGGTCGGGCTTTTGTGAGCTGGTAGGTGGCTCGGAGGGCCCGCAGCGCCTGCACCACCTCTTGGACCCTGGAGAAGCAGCGTTCCAGCTCAGGCTGACGCCAGGACTCCTGGTGAGGAAACGCAGCATCAGCACCAGACTCGGCCTTTTGATTCTCCTGGCTCTGTCCTCTCTCCACCTGCCTCCTCTCCAGGCAATAGCTCCCCCTCAGG
This sequence comes from Meriones unguiculatus, assembly GCF_030254825.1. Taxonomy (NCBI): domain Eukaryota; kingdom Metazoa; phylum Chordata; class Mammalia; order Rodentia; family Muridae; genus Meriones; species Meriones unguiculatus. The sequence continues at coordinate 1,319,975 of NC_083363.1, read as the reverse complement.
AGAACAGCATGAGAGCTGCCAACCAAAGGTTGATGCTTTCATCACTCTCAAGATGCCAACCAACCCCAGCTGAGCTACAAACCTAAATACTATCAACGCACAGAGCCCATTGACTGTCAATTTTAAATCTACAACAACTGTATTAGGTATAAATGTTTTGCAAGCATGCATTTTTATGTGTAACATGTGTGTGCCTGCTAACTCCCCTGGAACTGGGGTTACAGATTGCTGTGAGCCACCAAAGTGGGTGCTGGGAATTGAGCCCAGGTCTTCTGCATGAACAAATTCTCTTAACCGCTGAGCTGCCTCTCCAGCCCTGGACTTCCAGACTTTCGTTCTTCTCCCCGACCTGTTTTGTTTTGTTTTAGGCAAGGGTCTCTGTAGTCTGGGCAGTCCTGGAACCGGGTGGTCGGGCTGGCCTCCCACGCAGAGATCCTCCTGCCTCTGCCTCCCGTGCTGTTAAAGGTGTGCACCACCACCCCCAGCTCAAACTTGACTTCTTGAGGCTGAAAACAGCATTGTAGTGAGACAATATCAAAACCAGTGGGTCGGCATGGTGCCATGCCAGCACTCGGGAGGCAGAGGCAGGTGGGTCCACGGTGAGTCCCTGGCAGCCAAGGCTACATAGAGACCCTGTCTCAATTTACCAAAAAAAAAAAAAGTGTGTCTGGGGAAATGATCAGCAGGTCATCCTGCCAGGCGAGCCTGGCGACCTGACTTGGAAATTCACGTAAAGAGCTCCATGGCTGACAGTCACCTACAGCCTTCAGACATCAAAGGCTGCCCCGCGTCCCGGATCCCTGCCCATCCATGACTCACCAGGCTGTGGGCACTGGGGTAGGGGGCCACACAAATGCTGGGGGCAAGGGCACCACTCTGCCTGGGCGGCAGCCGCTGCCAAAGTTCTTCTGCCAAGAAGGGCATCAGTGGGGCGAGGAGGCGCAGCCCAATGTCTGCGCAGGAGAACAGGACCTGCCGCGGTCCCGGGGGGCTGGGTACATTCGCCAACACCGGCTTCACGGCTTCCTAAGGAGAGAGCTTACGGTAGAAGCATGGCCACGCACACCCTTCACCGCTGTGCCGGTGGGGACCAGTCCCCAGGACAGGGAAGGTCCTGCACATCTATCCTGGAACGTGCATGCGCACATGGTCCACAGCACGGATTCCCAGAGACGGGAGAGGAAGGGTACAGTTTAGGAAAGAGGCACAGACGAACTAGGAGGTCTGCCAGTGAGCCGTGTCCTTTGCGGGAACAAGGCTGAGAAGCAGGGAGCTCGGCGCACAGCCACCTCTGCCTGCCCTGACCGCCCGAGAGGCACTCTGGGCGGCTGTCACGGGACCCTGTCCTCCCCGCACGCAGCTGCCCACACTCTAAACACAGCAGCGTGGGGTCGAAGAAACCCCCTCTGCCCCACTCCCCGGCCCCCTGTTCTAGACTCCCCCACCTTCTCACTAGGAGGCCGGCCACAGCTCTGGACACTGCAGAGCCCAGGCCAGCGGAGGAGGAACACGCCCTTCCTCCATGAGCGGACAACCCGGCACACCCAGAGCCACACACCACCCAGGCCCGGACCCACCAGGCTGTGCCGCCCTCACCAGGTACACATCACAGAGACTGTGCAGCCAGAAATGATACAGGGTGTGGGTGACAAGGGAGAGCTCCCGGCTGAGGAAGCCCCGCTCACAGTCCTGGGCTGCGCAGGCCAAGCGGCTCAGAATCCAGGCGTCCACGGCAGAGGAGGGAGACACCTGCAGGAGGGAGGGCATGAGGACCCCAGGGCTGGACGCCCTTCCCCTGCCACCCGGCCAGGCTGGCTGCCCCTCCCACCGTCTCCGGCGGCTGGGGCACGAAGCCTTCCCCCAGGGCCCGGAGGATGAAGCGCAGTGCGTTCCAGAGCTTGTTGCAGAAGTGACGGTAGTTCAGGACCTCGGAGACAGACAGGTGCAGGTCGCCCCCTGCAGGAAGGAGGAGGAGTCAGTCACCCTCGTCTGGGGCTGCCCACACAGAAACCCTCGGCCAAACTACCCGCCTCGGCTCACCCAGGATTCCATGGGAGCACAGTGCAAATCGCAGGGCATCTGTGCCACACTCGGGGATCCCGTGAGGAAAGTCCTTTCTCTGCAACCAGAGGGAGGAAGGTGTGGCCAGCGCCTTCCTCTGCAGAGGAAGCTGCAGAGGCTCGGGCAGCTGCTGCGGCTCTCACCTGTGCCGCGGCTGCAATGGCTAGCTCTCCCGGGTCCAAGTTGCCCTCTGTCAGCTTGGCCTGCAGCACCTGGAGACGAGTGAGACGTTCATAGGCCGCGGGGTCAGAGCACACGAATCGTGTCCTGAGCTACAGCCCTGTCTCACCTGCAGCTCCTGCCCGCTGATGACATCCCGAGGGTCCAGCACGTTGCCCAGGGACTTGCTCATCTTCCGGCCCTGCCCGTCCCGAACCATGGAATGAAGCAGCACCTGGAGACGCGGAGCGGTCAGCCGAGGGCTTGGCCGGGGCTTCCGGGGCAGGCTGGGGCACGAGAGCACGGTACCTTGCGGAAGGGCAGCTGCCTGGTGAGCTGGGTCCCCAGCATGACCATGCGGCCCACCCAGAACAGCAGGAGGTCGCCGCCCGTCTCCAGGAGCGAGAGCGGGTAGAAGTGAGCGAGGTCTGGCGTCTGTGGCAACAAACAGCCTGTGAGGCCAGCCTGCCCCAGCCTGCCTCACGGAGAGCATGAGGTGGCTGCCGCTCCGGGATGGACACGGACACGGACACGGACACACACACACACACACACACACACACACACACACACGGGATAGCTCACCTCCTGAGGCCAACCCAGGGCAGAAAAGGGGAAAAGAGCCGACGAGAACCAAGTGTCCAGGACATCAGGGTCTGGGAAGGAGACGGGAACAGCTGGAGCCTCAGGCCCCGGCCCCTGCTGCCCCCAGGCTCCCTGTCAGCCCTCCACGGCCTGCCCACCAGGCACTCACCCCTCTCCAGGGTCAGCTCTGGGCCTGCTCTGCCCGTCTGCTTGGCGGCTATGGCTCTGGCCTCAGCTTCTGACCGACCAACCACCCAACATTCCTCAGTGTCATCCTAAAAACGAAGAGGGGACGCCAAGGGATGTGTGTGAAACTCACTGTTCAGCTTCCCGGGTGCTGAGCGGCAGACGGCTCTGGAGGAAGGCAGGCACTGGGAGGGGGACGGTCACTCAGGAGGTTGCAGGACAGAGCCTGACCTCCCTCCCCCTCCCCCCCTGCAGGCTCTTCCGACCAGAGGCTTCTCACTAACCTCTGCACTCTCTCCGACGACCTTGTAGGCTGGAATCTGATGTCCCCACCACAGCTGCCGGGAGACACACCAGTCCCTGTCCAGGACGATGCCCGTGATGCCAGTGTGACCAGTGGGCCCCTCCCCCCTTCTGAGAGCCACCTTACCCAATGTGGGCAAACCAGTGCTGCCAGCTCTTCTGGTGGAAGGCGGGCCAGAGCTCCAGGGCCCCTGACTCCACGGCCTGTCAGAGAGAGGTGGCCCACGCCTTTAATCCAGACACGCAGGCGGGCTCTGCAAGTTCGAGGCCAGCCGGGGCTGCACAGTGAGACCCTGGCTTAGAAAACATAACAACGACCCCTCCGAGGAGGCCAGTGTGAAGGCTCAGCAGGGGGAGGGCTTGGCTCACGCACGACGGAGACAGCAGGGAGGAGCCGGGTCCACGGCTTGCCCTCTCAGCGCCTCCTGCGAACCACAGGGCACACAGATGACTTCCAGGTTTAAAACTCAGGCGTGTGATGCATATGTGCACACGTACGGAGGCCGCAGGGCAACTTTGGGAGCCGTTGTCTCCGCCTGCCACACTGGTTCAGGACTGAACCGAGGCTAGGCTTCACAGCCAGTGCCTTTCCCGGCTGAGCCAACCATCACCTACGTCCCCGTGACGGCACAACACCGGAAAGGACCGGAAATGCTGCCCAAGGTTCTGTGCCAGAACAAGGACGCAAGCCGGCCTTCCTCCATCTCCACGGGGCCCGACGACAGGGGCTCCCCTCCTCCCAGGCCCACTGGCCCACACAGGGCCGTACCTTGGCCGCTCGGGCCCCCATTTCCTGGCAACGCAGGAACCACTGGCTCTTCAGCAGGTGTTCCACCACGTCCCCGGAACGGCTGCAAGGGCGGCAGGGAGAGGCCCTGAGGGCTAAGGAGAAGCTGGGGACCAGACCCCACAGGAACCCCGACACTTGAAGGGCTGAGGCACCCCGGCCCGGGTCCTGTCATCAAGAGCGACAGAACACGCCGGGCACACAGAGCCCAGGCTGTGGTCACTGTTAAGCCTCGTCCATTCCCTCTTGGTGCAGCCCCCGGTCAAGGTTAACAGGGCACCTGCAGATGGGCAGCAGCATGGGGTGCTCCCGTAAGCCCCGGAACAGGCCCCGCTCCCTCAGCGTGCACACAATCTTCTCCCGGGCCACAAATCGGTGAAGACCCTGGGGAAGGTGACAAGGTTAGGGGCCTCAGGCAAGAGGGGGAGGTGGGGCAGAGACGGGGTGACACCAAGGCGGGCTCACCTGCAGCCAGTCTCCACAGAGCGACGTCATGGTCCCATCCTCTGCAATGACACTCAGGGGGGTCAAGCCGTGCCGGGCCCCCATCTCGGCATCGGCTGGACTGTGAGCAGGCGTCACCTTCACCGCCCCTGGGGGAAATAGCTGCCTGAGGCTGGCTTGATGGCGGCTGTGGTTTCCAGGGGTCATCCCCTCCTTCCTCCCACTCTCCCACCTTCATCCTCCTCCCGTTCTCCCCTCTCACCCTCCCTGCATGCTCGGCATCCACACACCTGTGCCCACATGTGGCTCAACTGAGGTGTCTGTGATGACAGGGAGCAGCTGTCCTGTCAGGGGATGACGAAGCTGTCGCCCGTGTAGACGCTAAAGGGAAAGGTGAGCTGTCAGGAACGGGCATGAGCACTCGAGAGGGTAGGAAGCAAGGGAAAGGGGCCAGAGCAAGGCGCAGCGTGCCGCTTCAAGGGCCGGGCTCCCGAGGGAGAGCCCGGGAGTGTGGCCCACAGACGCAGCGGCCGCACTTGGTCCAGAGGCCGTGGCCAGTTAACCCTGCACGTGAGACAGAGCAGAACAGCAAAGGCAGGCGAGCAAGGCTGGAACTGGCGCAGAGCTGAGGAGGGTCTCCAACGGAGGGCTACCACTGAGGACAGGCTGCCTCACGGGGCGGGAGGCCTGGCGGGGCACACACCACCCACTCACCGTGTACCGTGGGTCGTCTGGGTGGACGGCTACAGCCACGTCGCCCGGCAGGGTCTCAGGCCTGGTGGTTCCCACCACAATCTCCGTGTCTGGAGACAAGATTCCAGCCCCAAGGTCAGCCATCAGGCCCAGCCTGCCCGCCCTCCCCGACAGGATCCAGCGGGCCCCCTCCTGCCTCCTCTCCAACATTCACAGCTGCAGTTTAGAACAGGGTTCCTTCCGCACTGTCTTACCAAGCCAGGGCCTTGCATAGCCCTGGCTGGCTTTGAACTTGCTGTGTGGACCCGGGGCCCCACAGCACAGCAGGTACCCACAGCAGTGCAAACCTACCAGAGGTCCCAAACGCCCCCCCCCCCCCCCGTGCACTCGAGAGAATGGGAGGCAGAGGTAGGAGGGCAGCTTTCAGGCCCACTCACCAGGCTCTCCATCCACAGGGAAAGCGACAGAGACGAGGAGCCCGAAAGACACAGGGGCCGGGCAGCCGGGCAGCCGGAGCTCTGTGCGGCCGGGCAGGGGCCGGCTCTCCACCTGGCGGGGCGAGGAGCAGGAGGGCCGTGTCTACGGTGCCCACGTGCAGGATGCCCACAGCCATGCGTTCTGTTCCTGCCACCCACCCCAGGGCTGGGAGGATCGTCCACCGTGAGGTCACGGAGCTCAGAGGCCGCGACGGGCGCCGTGCTGAGCCTCTTTACAGCGTTCCTACAAAGCCGCCCTCTCTGAGTGACAGTGACCGGAGCTGGCGAGAACCTGACACAGCTGCCCTCGGGGAGAGCTCCCCCCCAGCCTGGCTCCCTCGCTCACCTCAATGTCCGAGATGGCCGATCTCAAGGCGCACGACCAGTTGACCAGCTGGCGGCTCCGGTACAGCAGCCCCTCGCGGTGCAGCCGCACGAAGGCTTCCGTCACAGCTGCCGAGGAGCCCTGGAACGACCGAGTGTGCACCCTGAACTCCCTGGACCGGGGCCCCTCGACCCAGCACGGCCCACACTGGCTCCAACGATCCCCACGCCGCCGGCCTGCAGCGGGAACTCACGGCGTCCATGGTGAAGCACTCGCGGTCCCAGTCCAGCGAGGCTCCCAGCGCGCACAGCTGCTCGTAGATCTCCCCTCCTTTCCTGCACCAGAGACTTGGGTCGGTGAACACGCCGGAGCCCCTGCTGACACTAACCATGGATGCTCGCCTCGGCCTGCGGCGCGCCTGACCCAGCCTGGAAGCCGACGGGACAGAACCACGCACGCACGCACGCACACAGACACAGACGCACACAGACACAGACACACACACACAAGTGTGCACACCCTCACATAAACATAACGCACACGCAGACACGCATGCACCCTCTGCCCGTCAGAGCCCCTGCTCTGAGGATGTTAGGGACGAGGCAGGAGGAGGGGAATGCTGCCAGCCAGGAGAAGCGGTGACAGCAAAGCCTCCCCGTCCCCCGCCGGCCCTGCCACCCGCCGGCCCTGCCACCCTGCTCACACATGTTTCCACTCCCACACGGCTCTGAGGAAGTCTTCCCGGCTCAGCTCGTGTCTCCTCACTCTCCGCTCCTTCCACAGCTGTTTCTCCACCACAGCCTGGGATCAAGCACAAAAACATTGCTGGTCGAGTTGCTCTGGGTAAGGATACACCACCGAAGAAGCGAAGACGGGTCAACAGACACACCTGTGTAGCAATCCCCGCGTGATCTGAGCCCGGGACCCACAGCACGCGATCCCCACGCATCCGATGCCTGCGACGGAAGCACGTCAGGGACCCCGAGCTCACAGATGCTCACCAGCCCAGCCCCGCCAGCGGCCCCATGCCTCACCAGCGCACGAGCGCGTCCTGGATGGCCACTGTGAGTGCATGGCCGATGTGCAGGGAGCCGGTGACGTTGGGAGGTGGAATGCACATGGAAAAGGTCTCCCCCGTAGCGTGGGGCAGCCGCGCCTGGAAGGGAGGAAGTCAGGGGCCAGGGAGGAAGGGACGCAGCCGGGGCAAGCAGCACCCCCGGTGACCGCGGGGCAAAAGAACCTCAAGGAGGCACACTTTAATCCCAAGGAGGCAGAGGCAGGTGGATCTCTGAGTTCGAGGCCAGCCTGCTCTACAGAGTGCGTTCCAGGACAGCCAGGCCATACAGAGACGCCGTGTCTCAAAATAATAATAGTAATAATAATAATAATAGAATTTCAAGAATATCCAACAAGGGGAAAGGGAAAAGGAACTTCTGAAGCCAAGTGCCAAAAGAAGCAACGCTCAGCTGCGCCACCAGCTGAGCCCCCAAGTTCTGTCCCAGGGACCCCGCAGAAGGCCCTGCCTCGCACTAACCTGATACTCCGGCTTGAAGAAGCCCTCTCGCAGCCACCACGGGTACCAGGCCGCTTCCACATACCGGGGGCTGTACGCAGGGGGCAGGGGCGCGGAGACGTCTGCGGAAGAGGAAGAAAGGTCCCCCACCGAGCCGCACGCCGGCAGCGGGGCAGGACAAGCGGGAGCGCGCCCCACACTTCACCTTTCTTTTCACCCGGCTCCGTGGCGACGTCATACACTACTACCTCCTTGCGACTCCAGGCCTTGGCGGGCGCTGCCGGTGCCTGCGGGGAGGAGACGCGGTGTGTGCGCGTGTGTGCGGCAGGCTGCACTCACCCGATCCAGCCTCCTCCGCCCCGCCCCGACCTTGCTCCGGTCAGCTCGCCCGGCCTCCAGGGCCGCCTGCTTCTCCCGCAGGCGCCTCTGCTTGGCCTCGCGGTTCCTCCGCGGGAGGGGCGCGCCGGGCTCCGGCTGCGTGCAGAGCGGCTGCAGGCCCCGGGACGGCGGCAGCCCGCCGAGCGGCGGCCGGAAGGCGGCCAGAGGGAAGCGAGGCATCGGGAGCGCTTGGGGGCCGGCGGTCCGCTCATCGGCGGGGCGCGGGGTCAGCCCCTCACTGCGTCCTTCCGCCGGGGCGCGGCGCCTGGCGGCCGCGCTGCGGAATCACCCGCACCAGGCCGTGCAAAGGCGGGCGCTGTGCCCCGCGCCGGGTGCCGACGGACGCGCGGAGGAGCCGGGCTTAGAGCACCCGGGAGCCCAGCTAAGCGGCGCGGAAACTCGGAGAGCGGGGAGGGGCGGGGCGCCGGGGTGCGCGCGCACGCAGGGGCGGGGCGGGCGCGCTTGCGCAGAGAACGCCCGCTCGCCGGGCTCTGTTTGCAGGGTGGCCCCCGCAACTTGTGTGGGAAGACAAGGGCAAGCTCCCGGAGCCGCAAAGCTTTTTCCATACTTTTATTAAACAAGAAACGTCCCGGTTTGTAAAGCAAATACACCTGGGTCGGAAAGCCGCCCGCCCGCCCGCCCGCCCGCCCGCCCGCCCGCGGCCGGCTCAGGAGCTGTGCTTCTGCCGCTTCCAGAAGCGCTTCACGTCGCTGTGCCCCGCCGGCGTCACCACCATCAGCCGCTTGGCCGAGTTCTCCAACACCAGCACGCCCAGCTCCCGCGCGTGGGCCAGCAGCAGCTCAAAGTCCACTTGCGACAGGAACTGGTTATACAGGACGCCTGGGGTTGGGTGGGACAGGCAGGAGGTGAGGGGCTGCAGTGCGCTCGGCCCTCCGCAGCGTGCAGGCCGGGGCTGCCAGCCAGTGCCGCAACACCCGGAGCAGACACACATTCGGAAAGAGCAGAAAACAGCGCGTGCAAACCCGCCCCGGTAGTGGCTGAACCACCCCGCCCCTTGCCCTCGCCTGACTTAATCCGGACTGCACTGATCTGGACATATCCTGCGAGCAGAACATCAAGATAAAAGATGAGCTTTTCTCTCCCTCTCTGTGGAAACAAACGTGGACTGCGCCAGGCCTGTTTCGTTATCATGGCTGAACTGTCAGTCGGCCTCACCTCGTTAGCCAGTGCCCAAGCTTAGGTGGTGGTGGAGGGGGGCGCTCACCTTCAGTGAAGCGAAGTCTGTCCCGCTCCAGCTCCCACAGCCGAATCTGGTCTGTTATGGTGGGGGGCAGCACAGGAGTCTGCAGAGACGGGGGGGGGGGAGCTATAGCAGTCACAGGGCTTTGGGTGTCCCTTTCTCACCCATCCGCTCACTGCGAGGCGCCCCGGCTGCCAGCACCAGCTTCCCTGGAGCCAACCATACCTGTTTGAGCATGTCTGGATGGGCCCTGGTCCTTAGGAAATGGATTATCTAGGAAAACACAGGAGGCAGAAAGGCATCTGAGCAGCCGCCTAATGTGATCTTCCAGCCGAGAGCTGCCGTACTCGGCCTGTCCCTGCTCAGCTGTTACTGCCGGGTGGGAGGCACCTAGGTAACTAGCAGGTTACTCCCACTGGCCACACCTGCCACTCCCACGGCGCATCTTCTGCTCTAGCCGTAGCCCTGCCCTGTCTTTCTACTGTCTCTGAGCACTTGCTGCTGGGCTAACTGTCTTAACACCTAGTCTTCAACTGCGCTGTGGGGTGGACTGCTGCTTCCTGGGAGCGGGGTGAGACAGACTCGGAGCTAGACCGCCTCCCTTCGTGTCTCCCCTTCAGGCTCCGCCCCGAGTCCCTAATTCCTCTTCACGTGCCTGGTGCTCAGGCGCCCCGGCACCGCTGACAGGCCCGAGGCTGCCTCCAGGACGGGCACAGCCGTCTCCTGACCTCCACTCCAGGCAGCTCACCTGCTGCGCTGTGATGCCGCTGGCGATGGCCTGCTGCACGCTCTCCCGGGTCACTTGGGCCACCACCATGTTGGGGAATCGGTAGAGCATCTCAGAGAAAAGGGCGATGAGCGCAATCTGCAGCTCCGACTCTGGCCCAGGGATCCAGGGATGGAGAGCAGTGAGGAGGCTGCCCACACCGCCCTCCTCCAGCCCTGCCCTCACGTGTAAGAATACCGGCCGCTCACAGACCACCCAGGAGAGGTGGCCGGAACTGGGCTTTCTCCTGTGCCACCCCGTCCAGCCTTACCCGTATAGGCGTACAGTCGGTAGTTGGTTTCTACGACGATGAAGCCTGGCTGGTGCACAGTGCCCCCGGCCCCGGAGACGCCGGATGAGAGGTTGATGGCCAGGCGTGTGGGGTAGTAACGCCGGGACTTCCTCTGGAGGGCGCAGGAAATCAGGGTCCCCGTTCAGGTGACACCCTAACACCCTCCTCCTCCACCAGCCGCCTCATGTGAAACCGTCGGCCTTACTGTCCCCCTTCAGGCGACCCGAGCACAGAGTCCTGCAAGGGCCTTCTACTGCCCCCAACCGCCTAGAAGCCAGGTGGCTGGGTGTACACACCTTCCTCTGGAAAACAAGCCCGAACTCACGCAGGTGTTGCAGGAAGTTCAACAAAGAGTCACTCATGCCCTCTACAGAGTAGTCCTGGAGAAGAGATGGCCCTTCGGGTCACTGCCAGCCTGTCCCTCCTCTCGCCTCCTCATTGGTTCTGTGCTCACTCCTACCGTCCCACCTCCCCATAAGCTCTCCTTATCTCCCTCCTCACCTTGCCAAGGGTAGAGAAGCTGAGCTGGAAGAGGAAGGAGAGAATCTCCACCAGGTCCATGCCTCGGCTCTGAAGAGAAAGCAGAGATGAGACAGGAAATGAGGCAGAGGAAGCGGCAGGAAAAGGGAGCCGAGTACAGGGTGTGGCTGCCACTGGGGGACTTGGGAGTGAGTGCACTGACCTAGGCCCTGGCTCTCACCTGGGCCGTCTGCAGATACTGCAGCATGAAGTACCAGAGCTGGGCGGACGTGTCCAGGAGCAGGAACTGGAAGCCAGCGGAAGTGATGCAGGGCGGCTCTCCAGGCTCCGTGCTAGAAATGCAGAGGGGTCCAGAGAAGGGCGACACCTCCTCAGACTCTTCTCAGCCAACTCTCCAATCCCTCCTAACCCCCAGATGCCCCAGGAGAAGGCCGAGCTGCCCTCCTCACCTCTTCATAAGCCCAGCCTGGCTGAGCAGCTGAGCCAGGTCCTGGCTGACAGCTGCACTGGGGGAGCCCACCATGAAGTGCAAGACCACCTAGAGATGAAGGAAGTCAGGAGAGCGGGGGCTCGAGGGTTCAGGGGACGAGAGCACAGGGGCGCACAGAGGCCCAGTCCTCACCTCCCAGCGCTCCTCAGCGTACTTGTCAAGTGAGGGGACATCCCGGGCGTGCTTGTCTGGTCCCAGCTGACTTGTGTCATCAGACCAGGCCTTGCCCCTGTGGCCAGGATGGGCAGGAGTGAGGAGCCCTGTCTGTTTCCTGCTTCCTGGGGCTTTTCCCACCCTCACACCATGGACCACAAGAAGGGGACATTTCCTATACCCACACCTGGTCCAGTATATTCTTGAAGGAGTTGGGGGGAGGGGTCATAAGCTTGGGGGGGTATCAGGAGCTTCTCCCCAGCAGTGTAAGCAGCAGTTCCCCTGGCGTAGCTCAGCAAGAGAGAGAAATGACATACCCACCCAGAAGAGCAATTCGGAGGTTCTGGCGGAAGACAGGGTTGAGGATGAGGCCCTGGAGTCCACCAGGGAGCAGCTGGGTATGCCAGATACGGAGGCCACTCAGGAGCCCTGTGCTTTCCTCCTGGGCCCTGGACAGGAGCACAGTTGGGTGGTCTGTCATGAGTGGAAAGACCGCCAGGGGCGCCACCTCTCTTTTCTAAACTGGTGTCCTCAGAACAGTGTTGCAGAGTGAAGTTGTGTTTTCTTGCCTCAGATGTCTGTACTGATGCTAAGGAGAACCTGGTTGTTTTTCATTGCTGTTTCTCTCTCTGTTTTGATTTTGTTTTGTTGCAGAAAGCCTTCTCTGAAACTTGGAACAGCCTCAGGCTTACTATGTAGCCCCTGAACTTCTGATCTTCCTGTCTCCGCCTCTCAACTTCCAGGCATGCTTTTTTTCCCTTTTTGTTTTTTTGTTTGTTTTTGTTTTAACTAGCACACAGCTAGTTAGTTACAAATATCACAACTCTCTGAAATGGAAAACACTGCAAGTGTATTCAACAGTCCCCATGTAGAGGGGACTGTTGAAAGGCCTAGGTCTGATCCAAGCTCCTGTGTATGTACGCTGGATGCTGGCACCAGCTGAACAGAGGACTCACTTGCTGAACTCCTTCTTCACCCACAGGGCCACCGCAGCCTGAGGCAGAGGCTGCTCCAGGAATAGCATTCTCATCACCCAGTTCTTAGCCAGAGCAGGGAGCTCCCTGGAAGGTTCAGAGGCCACATGTTACCAGAAGCTACCTCACACCTGCATCTCCGCTCTCTGCCTCTCAAACGTCTCATGCCATCACCCATATCCTTGCCCAGCCCACTGGCCCCACAACCTCCTTCTGTTTTGGACTGATGCAGCTTAGAGCAATGTCTAATGCCCTGGTACTCACACTGGGCTAAACATTATAGCTAATTTCAGTCTGCAGGCCCCGATACCTTCCCCACACACTCCCCTTCCTTTGAAGACTCCTCACCTGAAGACAGCCAGACAAGTGGCAGGGTGCCCGTACAACCGGTCCAGCACCCCAGGGCTCAGGCCCCCTAAAAACTCCTGTAGATTTCTGCATTGTAGGTGTGTTCTGTTCAGTCCACCCCCAGAAGGGGCGCTTTCCATCACCTGACAGGGACAAATGTCAAAAGCCCTTCTCTGTGATCCAGGCCAGTGTCACTCTGACACCAGATCTATCAAGTCCACTTTAACCTACCATTTTCTGTACTTTCCTCTCTGGTACCACTCATCACCCATTCCTCCCAAACCCCTCATGTTCCTGCTTCTTCATCATGCAGCTCAGGATGGTCTAGAACTTGCTGTGTAGCCAAGGATGGCTATGAACTCCTGATCCTTCTGTCTCCACCTCCCAAGTGCGAGGATTTCGGGAATGTGGCTCACCTGGTGTTCCACATCTGCCCTAAAAGTTCAGCCTTTTTTCAGTCTCCAGGTGGCAGAACTGTTCTCATTTCTGTGTATGTTCCCCTGAGGAGCAAATCCAGATCCTCACCGATGTGGACAAGTGACAGAATTACCTTGGCAAAACTGGTTTGCATATCAATGACGTCTCCAGTTCATCTAAGCAGTGACAAGGATGATTGTTTGAGGCCGGTCGTGGTAGCGCACACTGTGGTCCCAGCACTCAGGAAGGCAGAGGCAGGGGGATCTCTGTGAGTTCGAGACCAGCCTGGTCTAGAAAGTCCAGGACAGCCAAGGCTACACAGAGAAACCTTGTCTCGAAAAAAAACAAAAACAAAAACAAAAAAAAAAAACAAAAACAAAAATCAAAAGATTGTTTGAGCCCAGTCTTTTCTCAGCTCCAAATCTGTCAAGTCCTTAGCTCTGATTTGGAGACACAGCTATAAACTGCCTTCATGCCTAAATCCCTTTCTACCCCTTTCCCCCGGTCAGCTTCACCCCCTTCATTGAGACCCACGCCGTCCGAGCTCCACACTTCTGGCTTTCCTTTTACGCCACCTCTCGCTCCACGCCTTCCCTTTACCCCCTCACCACTCGGATGCCCCTCGCGCACCCCAGCTCACCAGCTGTCGCTTAATCTCAGCTAATGTCTCTCCTCGGCTTCTGGAAGCAAAGGATGAGAATTCTAAACGGTGGGAGAACTACGAAGGACTTCACAGACAGGACCCAGCCAAGAGCAGTACAAAGGTAAGGGAGTGCAGATAAAGTGTGAGAAGTAAAGGGGATGAGAATAGGCTATGCACGCGCCTGTCGCGGGGCATGTTGGGAATTGTAGTCCTCTTCCTAAATGCATTGGAGCACCGTGAGGAGGCTCTGACTACAATTCCCGAAAGGCACCGCAAGACGACCAGACGAGAGAAGCTGTCTTCCCATTGGGATTCCCTAGGAACACCTTTAGTAGGACTGTTTGGTTCCGCTCCTCTCGTTTGCTGCTAAAGCCAATCTCTGTTCCGTCTAGGCAGGAGGCGGCACCCAATCCGGAGCTGCTCCAGAGGCGGCGCGCTGAGACCGCTCAGTGATGGGCGGCTCAGTGGTTGCGTGCTAGCTTTAGAGACCTCAAAACTGGGTTTCTGGACCTCTGATGTGAAGCTGAGATAATGCACAGTGAAGAGCATTTCCACGTGGCGAGGATGAACACAATCCAGTTTGTCCTTATTTGGCTACTAAATGCTCTTTTTTTAAATTTTTCTTCTTAACGTACATTGGTATTCTGCCTGCACCTATGTCTGTGTGAGGGTGTCAGATCCCCTGGAAATGAAATTACAGACAGTTGTGAGCTTCTGGGAATTGAACTCGGGTCCTCTGGGTGAGCAGTCTTAACCTCTAAGCCAGTCCAGTTCTTATGGGGCAGATTCTGTCCAGCCCAGTTCTCCTGTTCTTATGGGGCAGATTCTGTTATATCACAGAATACCAAGCCCAACAAGAGTAAGAAATCTGCACAAGAAAGCACCAGTGCTAGGATGAAAAGCACATTTACCAAAGGCGAAGATGGTGAGACCATGTAAGACTTTGTTATGCTTTTATTACGCTCTGGTATGTTGCTCTCTGGTTCTTTACTAATCCATATCTAAAATTAGCAGAGAACAACAACAACAAAAATGACAAAGCTTCATCACAGCGAAGAGCCCAGAGTTTGTATAGTTCCAAACACAAAAGTTACAGTGTAGGAAGAAATGTTATATGAATGAATGTTAGGCAGAATGAAAACAAAAACAAAATCTCTTACGAAGCAATAAAGAAATTTACCGCAGCCAGATGCGGTGGTGCACAGCTGTGATCCCAGCACTCCAGGAGGAAGAGGCAGGCAGATCTCTTTGAGGCCATCCTGGTCTACAAAAAGTGAGCCCAGGACAGCCAAAGCTACACAGAGAAACCCTGTCTTGAAAAACGAAAGAAAGAAAGAAAGAAAGAAAGAAAGAAAGAAAGAAAGAAAGAAAATCACAAGGGGCTGGAGAAATGGCTCAGTGGTTAAGAGCACTGTCTGCTCTTCCTAAAGGACCCGGGTTCCATTCCCAGCACCCAACAGCAGCTCACAAGTGTCTGTAACGCCAATTCCAAGGGATCTGACATCTTCACACAAATGCACATAAAATTAAACTTTAAAAGAAAGAAAAAAGGCACAGGCTGGTGAGATGGCTCAGTGGGTAAAGGCCCTCGCTGTGGTCACCTGGTTAGCAGAGGTGGAAAGAGAACTGACTTCTGTGAGGGTGCCACAGAAATACACGCCCAGCCTTTGCCCCTCTACACTGACACACAATAATAATGGAAGAGTAATTTTTTAAAAATTGAAAGTAATCTGACATCCTCTTGCCTGTAAATGTTAGAATAAACCTTGAACCAGAGGCTGACCAAGGCCTTGTATTGAAATTCTAGCCCCTTCCCCCTCACTGTCACTGACAACTCAGTCACCCCCTACGACCTTCATCCTGAGAGCAGGGCAAGGCAGTTTCTGTCGATAAAATGGCCTTTTTTGGACAAACAACTCCAGAAGGGAGAAGCTGCAGGCTTGCACATAACCCCAGAAGTGGCACTTAACTTCTCATTCCTCAAACCTCGCCTATATTCCCCAAGTAGCCCCTTCCCCTTTTGCAGACACCTTTTTAACACTGTGCCTGGTCCTGTCTAAAATAAATAGTGCAGTCAATTGAGGTTGGTCTCCAGTCTCTTTCCTGCCTCCTGTCTCTTTAAGCTGCTTCAGAAAATCTAACAATAAAATAATAAAAGAAGGGGGCTGGAGAGATGGCTCAGTGGTTAAGAGCACTGTCTGCTCTTCAAAAGGACCTGGGTTCAATTCCTAGCACCCATATGGCAGTTCAGAACTGTCTATGCCCCCAATTCCAAGGGATCTGATACCTTCACACTAATTTGCATAAAATAAAAAGTAAATAAATTATTAAAAATACTTTTAAAAAATAATAAAAGAAGCATAATTGACTAGGAAAAGAAGTAAGCAATAATAAGAAATTCTAATGCCTAGGAAAGAAATGAGAAATGTCTGACTCTCCATTGAGGAGAGAGAAAAAAGCAGAGACTGGACAGATGGTTCTGAGTTCAGTTCCCAGCACCCACACAAGGCTGCTCACAAATGCCTGTGACTCCAATTCTGGGGATCCAATGCCCTCTTCTGACACTCATGCCTATACATAACTTAAAACAATAAATCCTGTTTAAAAATAAAAAAAAAGAAGAAGCTAAAAGAAGAAAAACAACTGAAAGAAACAATCAAATCTTAGCAGGAAAGAAAAAAAGATAAAGGTGAAAGTGGGGTTGTTAGCCCGTGATCCCACAGGTAGGGGAGGTGGAGGCAGGAGAGTCAGGAGTGGTGGAGATCCCTGTAGTCAAGGCCAGGCTGTCCTACATAGAGAGCTGCAGGGCAGCCATAATGAGACCCTGCCTCAAAACACAGAACAAAAACTAGGCAGGCTGTGAACTCCCGATCGTGTCCCTCCATTTCTGGAGTGCTGAGATCGCAGAGAGGCATCGCGACCTCAGCTACTAAGAGCAATTTTAACATGATTGTCCTGTGACTCAGCAAAGTCACCGTTAGAATTCTATCATCCAAGCCAGGTGTGGTGGCACACACCTTCAATCCCAAGGCGAACGAGGCTGAGGCAGGGGTATCTCTGTGAGTTCAAGGCCAGCCTGGTCTACAAAAGCAAGTCCCAGGACAGCCATGGCTGTTTTACAGGGAATCCTCACCTGTAGAATGAATGCAGATTTACCCATCAAAGATGCTTCCTGAACTCAGTGGGAACAGCTCATGGGGCTGTGCCAGAGGCTCAGGGTTGGATAAAGCACAAATCATCCCAGCATTGATGTGGAGCAGAGGGGAAAATGCGAATCACACAGTTTTGGAGTGCGGGTGTAAGGACCAGAGTTCAGAGCCCAGACGGAAGTGTGGAGTGGGATCTCCAGAGCAGCTGGCTAGGGTAGCTATGCTTGTCAGGAAGCCCTGGGTGATTGGGAGACTGCGCCTCCATGGATAATGTAAAACCCACGGAGTATATCTGGGCCCAGGGGTCTTTTCTGAGACTGATTCCCCAACCAAGGACCATTAATGGATATAACCTAGAACCCCTGCTCGGATGTAGCCCATGGCAGCTCAGTGTCCAAGTAGGTTCCCTAGTAAGGGGAACAGGGACTGTCTCTGACATGAACTCAGTGGCTAGCTCTTTGACCTCCCAACCCTCCGTGGGAGGACCAGCCTAGCTAGGATACAGAGGAGGACAATGCAGCCAGTCCTGATGAGACCTGATAGGCTAGGGTCAGATGGAAGGGGAGGAGGACCTCCCCTATCAGCGGACTTGGGGAGGGGCAAGGGAGGAGATAAGGGAGGGAGAGTGGGATCAGGAGGGAATGAGGGAGGGGCTACAGCTGGAATATAAAGTAAATAAACTGTAACTAATATAAAAATTTAAAAAAAACCACCTTGAGGGTTCACCTTGAGTTTGCCTCACAGAGTTCAGTAGGTGACACAACACTGTTTAATAAGGCAACAGGCCACCCTTGAAGAAACAGCCTGATGGATCATCTAGAGGAGGTGAAAATCTTTCCAAGCCCAGGACCATGTAGACAGGTCACTTCCTACCAGCTTTGGTCTTTACAGCCGGTGCTACCCCAGGCACATAGCATAACCTAATAGAAAAGTGATCTTAGTGACTTTAATCTATCTATGTATGTTATCTATGTTGGAGTGCGGGTGTAAGGACCAGAGTTCAGAGCCCAGATGGAAGTGTGGGGTGGGATCTCCAGAGCAGCTGGCTAGGGTAGCTATGCTTGTCAGGAAGCTCTGGGTGATTGGGAGACCGCCCCTCCATGGATAATGTAAAACCCACGGAGTATATCTGGGCCCAGGGGTCTTTTCTGAGACTGAGTATGTGTGTGAGTACGTGTGTATGTATGTATGTATGTATGTATCTATCTATCTATCTATCTATCTATCTACCTATCTATCTGTCTATCTACCTATCTATCTGACTATCTACCTATCTATCTGTCTATCAGAGAAAGACTTGACAGACAAGGATACACCCAACTCTCACAAAAACTGAGAGCAAAGGGAAACTATTTGAGGGGCAATGCAGAAAGAGAGCAAAAGTGAGAGAGCTAAAGCAAGAGAGGGAGAGCGAGAGAGAGAGAGTGCAGTTTTACTAGGACAGTAATAGAGAGACAGGTGGCAGAGAGACAGAACTCAGGTGAAGACTGAATGAGCCCGAGAATGAGAAGGAGCCAGGAGTCTAGAGCAGATGGATGGAGTTAATTTGAGGCCTAGCAGAGCAATTCAGAGGCCAAGAGAAAAAGGAGACTGAATCAGTCAGCTGGCTGAGTTGGTGCCGGAACAGCTGAGCCGAACCAGCCAGCCCTGAGCTCAGAGAGAACTAAAGGTGAGCTTGTTCAGTAGCAAGTCTCAGAGGCTGAAAAATGTTCTAGGCTGTTTAGATCGTACAGAGGCTAGACGCTCCCAGGACTAGGCCTAGGACAGCAGACAGAGGCAGTAATCTTCCAAGACAACAGCTGAAGCAGGCAAATAAAGTTACTTTTACAGATCTCTATGAATTCAAAAACAACCCAGCCTAGGCTACACATCGTCATCATCATCGTCATCACACATAAAATGTCACACAAAAACCAAAATGTAATAAAATAAATTTTTAAGGGGCTGGATAGATGGCACCACACCTGACTAGAGAGCCAGTTCCTGCAGGCTGTCCAGCTACACACACACAGCTCCACATGAGCAAAATGCACACACACTAAATAAGTGTATGTAGTAATTTTTAAAATAAGGCGCAGAGGAGCAGGTGTGGGGCCTTCTGCAATTCCAGCACCTGGAAGGTGAGGGCGGGGGAATCTGGTGCAGGTCCCCCTCTGCAGAAGACCCAGTCTCAAAGCAAGGTTCCTGTGGTTGCAGAGCTGAAGACACACCAGAGAGGGACGGAATGGTCCCAGGAGACTGCGGTGCTGTGGCGTGAGCCAGAGCAGTGGAAGCGTGGAGAAGGAACTGGGACCTGGCAGACCCGAGAGCTTCCTGCTGGACTGGGCTCGGCAGCGGGAAGGATCAAGATGGCATTGGTGCCACAGAGCGGACACTGATGCAGGTGGGGCGGGTTTGAACACGCTCAGGCTGAACTTGGCAAGAACCTGGAGTCACGTGGTTCTGGCACTTAGAGCAAGTCTGGGCTCGGAGCTCTGGGAGCTACGGCTCCCTGCCAGGGCTCCCATTGCTTATTAGTCTAACGTCTGACCTCTGAACTCCAACCCATCAATGTCTGTCTTAATCTTAAGGCAACAGTCTGACCTGCACAGCTTTAGCAAGACGGTGAGATCTGTGACCTGGTCCCCGAGAGCCCATTAATCCAACCTCAGATTAAATTATCTCTGCTGCCCTCATTATCTATTTGGCTCCCTTTGTGAATGTTGTCATCCCCAGGGTCCTTATTTCACAGGACGGCTATGAAGATGGAGTGGTTTTCTCCAAACCTGCCGGGGATTGTTTTCGGACCACCCAAGGTGAACTCTTTAAGGCGTTCACCGTGGCCTCAGCCTGTCCTTGCTGGCCTGAAGCGAGCCAGGCTCACTCTGGCTTCCACCCAGACACCTCACACCTAAGACTCATGTGCGTGATTTCAAAACCTGACCCCGGGATCACCTGGGGCTCCCAGCCCTCAGGATCCTAGACTCCAGACAAAGCATAGAAGCCTCGCCTCTATATTTGATGGCTAGCTCTGCTCTTCATGGTGAATGGGACTGGAGTTCCCGCGGCTTCCAGGGAACCTCTGACTGCCCCGGCAGGAAACCTTTCATTTCTATTCCCTCTGCGGGCAGCGTGCACAGGGCTCTCATGGCCCGACAGGCTCAGGCCTAGATTACAGTGACAACAGACCAATGCTGGACCAGAGGCAGGATGTGGGACTCGGACTGGGGAAAGGAAGGGGAAAGGAAACAGAGTGGGATGAATGAGGGACAGGAGGCAGACATTACCCAAACCCCAAGAAATGCATCCACAGCCGTGGAAAAACTCAACTTTTATTACTACCTGCCTAGTGCAGGAGATTAAAACTGCCTCAAGCTAGGTCCATATATTAGTGTAAAAATCTGTGTCTCTCTCCCCCCAAATGTACAAACCCCACGTGATTATAGAAAAACCAATGTGGTAGCTACGATAGAATCCCCACCCCCGGCCTTGGGCTATTGCTCCCTCTGTCCCCATCCTAGCATTTACTCCACAGAAACATGTAGGCTGAGACGGTCTAGTTGCAGTGCGGTGGGTAGGAAGGAGAGGGCTGTGACTGAGGGTCACGGTAGGGGTCACCCCCAGGTCCAGTGTGTCGGGGTAGGACAGAAGGCGGCCACGGCTGAGGACCGCTGCAGGGGTTGGCCTTTCTTGTCCGTTCCCCCCAATTCGGTGTCCAGTGTGTGACAGGAAGGAGGCAGGGGGCGGAGCCTCCTCCCCGGGAACCAGTGTTGTCCAGTGGGGCCCAGGAGGTCCAGTGGGCCTTGTCCAGTGTGTGCCCTGCATTTGCCTCCGTCCTTGCCCAGGGGATGGCTGGAAGAAGTCAGGCAGGATCCCAAGCCCAGGGCCAGCTGGGTGGGTGGCGCTCGGGAGATGGAAGGAAGAACAGGAAGGGCGGGCGCATGTGTATCCCGTAACTGAGGCTTCAGCTCCCTGGGCGGGACCAGCCCACCTGCAGAAAGGCTGCCTCTCGGGGACGGACGGGCAAGTCAGGAGGTGGCGGGGTGTGGTGCCGTAGGCTTCTCCGGTGTTCGCGTCCAGCTTCCCCTGGCCGGCTCCCTACGGAAACGGGCTGCAGGGTCCCGAGTCTACACTGTGTTGAGCGCGTCATCTGCGAGGAACCGATGAAGCTGGGCGAAGGGCGGCCGCTGCTCGGGCTCCCGACTCCAGCACCGTAGCATCAGCTCGTACAGGGTCTGCGGGCAGGCGGGCGGCCTGGACAGGTAGACCTGCGGGGTACCGGCGGGTGGCCTTTAGTCTGCGCACGCTCTGCCCCGGGCCCTCCCGCAAGCCACGCCCCCTCCGCTCCGACCTGCCGGCCCTGGTTCCTGAAGAACTCCCCCGCGTTCTCGATGACCTGCTCGTCCGTCAGCTGCCCGAAGGGCTGGGACCGGCAGAGCATCAGCACCTCCCACAGCGTCACCCCGAAGGCCCACACGTCGCTGGCTGTCGTGAACTTCCCCTGGTACGCGGGACGGCGAGAGGAAGAGCTCACACACCCACCCTCCCCCTGGGTCCCCTCCTCCTACCCGACTCCTCTGGCCCTGCCCCCCCCTGCCCTCTCCTCCTCCCCCCTCTCCTCTGCCTGCCTCCCGCCTGCGGGTACTAACCCAACCCCTTCTACCCCCAGCTTCCAACCCTGAAGCCGTGATCCTGGACCCGCTCTGTAGACCAGGCTGGCCTCGAACTCACAGAGATCCGCCTGCCTCTGCCTGCTGGGACTACAGGCATGAGCCGCCGCGCCCCGCAGCACCCACACTCTTGGCTCCTAGATCCCCACCCCCACCACTCTTCCTTCCTTTCCTAGTTCCCTGATCCGCAAAGACCCTCGATCCTCACAAGAGGAGAGCGCAGGCCCAGAAAGGGAAGGGCTGAGGGGGGCAGCCGGCGTCCGGTCCCCGCCCTTCCCCAGCCCGCCCCTCCCGGCGCTCACCATGAGGATCGACTCCCAGGCCATCCACCTGATGGGGAGCACGGCCCGGCCCTGCACGCGGTAGTAGTCCCCGGCGTACAGATTCCGGCTCATGCCAAAGTCGGCGATTTTGATGGTGAAATTTTCCCCAACCAGGCAGTTCCGGGTGGCCAGGTCCCGGTGCACGAAGTTGAGTGTGGCGAGATAGCGCATCCCCGAGGCGATCTGGGCCGCCACGTGCAGCAGCATGGGGTAGCTGAGTGGAGGAAGAGCAGGTCACGAGCCGTCCGGACCCAGCCCTCCACTTTCCACACGCGTGTCCGAGAGAGGGAGGGAACCCCACACCTCAGCGGCTGGGGACATCACGGGCAAGTCCCACTCCAACCCCAAAGGGCTCCCGTTTCTTTAAGATTTATTTATTTATTATGTATACAGTGCTCTGCCTGCGTGCGAGCCTGCGCACCAGCAGAGGGCACCAGATCTCTATAGACGGCTGTGAGCCACCATGTGGGTGCTGGGAATTGAACTCAGGAGCTCTGGAAGAGCAGCCAGTGCTCTTAACCTCTGAGCCATCTCTCCAGCCCCCTCCCACCTCACTCCCGCCCCCAGCCCGTGTTTTCTTAAGCTGGGACAGGGGAGAGCTCAGAGGCTCCATGCCTCCGCGCCTGTTCCTCCTAAGATCTCGGCCTTCCTGGCCCAAGCTCCTGAATTCCCATGGACACCCTCACCTTCCTTCCCAGCTTGAGGGAGCACCACTTGGGGTGCTCTGAGGGGGCCCTGCCCTGGGACGGCGTACCTGATGGTGGGCCCCTGGTCAGGCTCTGGGTCCCCAGGAAGGCCCTGGGCGGCCTTGTTTTCCAGCCGGTGGGCGCTGAGGAACTGGTTCAGGTCTCCATTCTCCATGTAGTCCGTGATCATGCAGAGCGGGTCGTCCTGCACACACACGCCCAGGAGCCGGATGATGTTTGGGTCCTTCAGCCGTGACATGATCTTCACCTCCTTCAGGAAATCATTCCTGGAGAAGCAGGGAGAGGGCTGGCAGTGTGCCCTCCCTTTCCCCCCAACACAGGCTCAGCTGCTCCTGACGATCCCCCCCCACAAGGCCTCCCTCCCTTTTCTAGACGTCATCCCTGGCCCTTACCTAGAAGCTCTTATAATTCCATCACTTTGCCTCTCCCTTTTCTCCCTCCAACCCCTCCCATGTCCCCTTGAGGTAGCTCACTCTTTCAAATCCTCCGCGGCCTCTCACTCCTTAATCATATATTTAGATTTATTTATTTATTATGTATTCGTTGTTCTGCCTACATGCCAGAAGAGGGCAGCAGATCTCACTATAGACGGCTGTGAGCCACTGAGTGGTCGCTGGGAATTGAACTCAGGTCGCCTGGAAGAGCAGCCAGTGCTGCTTACTCCTGAGCTGTCTCCCAGGCCCTCATCCCTTAGCTGCTACTGTTACACGCACGAGCGTGAGTAGCGCAGCTTGTCTGTAGAGGTTTTTAAGGCTGACCACTTGGGGTTGGGTAAGCATTTAGGGGCTGCTCTTGGAGAGGGTTAATCCTCCCTCTCAGCAGCCCTGCCAACATCTCCCCATGAGGAGAGGCCCGCGTGACCCATCCCGGGGCACGGGTTATCGCTACTGCTGCCCCGGGTCTCACCTGGCGTTTTTGGTGGCGTCTGGCCGGAGGATCTTCACGGCTACCAGCAAGGGGTGTCCCTTGTGCACGCTGATGGGGAAGTCGCTGCTGACCAGGTCTTCGGGGTCCTCTACCTCACACAGGTGTACCTGGAGAAAGGAGGTGCTCCCATGGGTCACGAGGTCACAGCATCAACCCGCAAGCACGCGGCCAGGGGAGCACGGCGGCAAAGCCCCCTCCTCACCTCCCCAAACTGCCCCTCGCCAAGCTTCTCCTTGAAGCGGAGCCGTGACCGAGGGAAGTCCACTCTGGGGGGCCCGTCCCCCACGGCCCCCGGGGGCAGCGCGGGCACGGCGTAGGTGTTGCCCCCAGTGACGCCCTGCAGGGTGACGATGTCGGCCTCGGCGTAGTGGGGGACGCTGTTCTGGGGGGGCGGGGGGAGCAGCGGGGCGCCCGGCTTCTCGGGCTCCATGTAGTCCCCACTGCAGGCTGGGGGGGCAAGGAGAGGGCGGTGAGGCGGCAGCAGCCCCAGCAGCCCATCCCCCCGAGGCCCGGCTCTGCGCCCCCTAAGCCCCAGCTGCCAGCCTCCAGCCGGAGAATGGGGCTACCCACCCAGAGGCTGGAGGCGCACAGATGGCTATGGCAGACGGTACCAGGAACATTTATTTACCCCCTGGGTAGCCCTGGCACAACCCTGAGCACCAGGTAAGCCTGGGCTGGAAGAGGGCCTCCTCCGCCCAGCATCTGAAGGAGGCCCAAGCCCTGAGTCTCCGCCCTGTTCCAAACCCTGGTCCCACAGACCAGCAGCTCCTGCCTGTCAGCTCCGCCCCTCCCCGCCACGGCTCCGCCCCTCCCCGCCACGGCCCCTCCCAATCGCAAACACACCAAGCTCGAAGACGGGCAGAGAGACAAGGCACACAGAGAGGGGAGAGGGTGACAGGCCCCCAAGACAAGATGTCTGTAGACAGGAGGGAGGCGGAGTTGTCCCCTCCGGGCCCTGGGGGACGGGGCCACAATGAGAAAGCAACATGGAGGGAAGGGGGAGCAGACGGGAGGGCGGCGTGAGCCTTCACCTCTGGGACTGCGGAGAGAGGACACGGGGGAGGGGGCAAGCGCCCAGGGTGAGGCCCTCCTCCTCGCAGCTCTAGAGAGAGGGGAGAATAAAGGAGGGGTTACAGAAGAGTGGGCGCCACAGCAGCGCCCTCCAGCTCTGGAGAGCGGGAGAGGAGGCGGGACAGAGCTAAGAGCGGCAGCCGGCCCCTCGGCCCTGGGGGTGGCTTTCAGCTGGAGCTCAGGAGAGCAGAAAAGGCCACAGCGGGGAAGCGAGAGTGCAAGGTGTGAGGCTCTCCGTGCCCGGTGGAGGAACGGGAGCCTGCAGAGCCCAGCGGCAGAGGGGCTTACCCTGGGTGTTGGTGGGTTTGGCCCAGGCGGGCGTGGGGGGGCCTGGGCCTCGAGAGGGGCGGGCGTAAGTCGCCAGAAGGAGGCGGTAGGCCGGATTGGAGAGCAGCAGCGCTGTCGGGAGAAGGAGGGGGAGACACGGGGAAGGGATGAGACTGAGGTGAGACGGACAGGGAGACCTGGGATAAGGCAGGACTGGGGCTCATGAGAGTGAAAGCACAGGAGGCAGAGAGAGTAGAGCAAGGCCCTCCAGGGTGATGGAGAGCTGAATGGATGATGGATAGATATGGAAGGATGAGAGATGGATGGATACAGAAGGGTGGATGAGTGGATGATGGGTGGATAGAAATGGATGGATGAGGGGATGATGGGTAGATAGATATGGATGGATAGATATGGATGGACAGATATGGATGGATGAGGGGATGATGGATGGATAGATATGGATGGACAGATATGGATGGATGAGGGATGATGGATGGATAGAGATGGAGGGATGAGGGATGAGGGATGGATAGAAATGGATGGATGAGGGGATGGTGGGTGGATAGATATGGATGGATGAGGGGATGATGGGTGGATAGAGATGGATGGATGAGGGGATGATGGGTGGATAGAGATGGATGGATGAGGGGATGATGGATGCATAGATATGGATGGATGAGGGGATGATGGGTGGATAGATGAGGGGATGATGGATGGATAGAGATAGATGGATGAGGGGATGGTGGGTGGATAGATATGGGTGTATGACAGGATGATGGATGGATACAGGCAGATGAATGAGGGGATGATGATGGACAGAGATGGATGGGTGAGTAGATGGATGGATACAGGTGGATGATGAATGAGTAGATGATGGATAGATATGGATGAGGGGATGATGGATGAGTAAATTGATAGACATGGACAGGTGGATGATGGATGGATAGATATGGATGGATGAGGGGATGATGACTGATATTATGGAATAATGAGGGGATGATGGACAGACATGGATAGATGAGGAGATGATGGATAGATAGACATGGATGGATGAGGGGATGATGAAGGATAGAGATGGATGGATGAGGGGATGATGGATGGATGGATATGGATGGATGAGTGATGATGATGGATAAAGATGGATGGATGAGGGGATGATGGATGGATGGATATGGATGGATGGATCAGCGGATGAAGAATAGACATGGATGGATGAGTGGACGATGGATGGTACTAACATTGATATCTAAAGTCTGGACAGGCAGATGGGTTCCTGAATACAGGTAGGCTGACGGGTGGTTACATGAGTGGATGGATGGACAAAGAAAGACGGACGGGCGAGGACGGATAGATGGGTGGATGCGAAGTACAAATGCAGAGGACACAACAGAACTCTAGGACACAGTGACAGGATGAGACCAACAGCATTCTGGGTAACAGGCAGGAAAGCCTTTGGGAGGCTACACGGAGGGGCGTGGAAATGAGAACAGGAGGGTGTGGAGAGCACAGGAGGAGGAGGGCTACCTGAAGACACAGGCGGAAGACAATGGACCAGGACAGGCAGGCCTTACCAGAGCCGTTGGGGACACAGGGTGCAGAGTGGGGTGGGGTACCCCGAGGCCGGGGCTCCTGGTAAGGGGGTGGCTCTCGGGGCCCTGGGCGGTTGTTGATGAGGATGGTGTCCCCAGGGACGGAGAGGTGGACCGTCAGCTCCTCCTCCAGCACCCGGCGCTCCGCCTGGTTGCAGATTAGACGTTAGGTGACACCACTCAGCATGGCCTCCTGACGTGGTCTGGTCTGTCCCTTCCTGCGGCCCCACTTCCTCGAGGTCACCCCAAAGACCCAAACCTGACCCTAATCACAACCACAGCGGGAGTCACCCCACCACACATGTCCAGGGCCTCGGGCAACCGGCAACCTGCCCCTTCACTACACCCCTCCCCAGCCTTGGCTCCCAACAGGCTGGTTACATAAGGTGGACACAGCTGAGGGGCAGAGAGTGACATTTGTCCTCTGGCTCCTCCCCAAGGCCTGCCTGTGAGCGTGCGCGCGCACACACACACACAAACACACACAGACATGCACGCGCACACACTGAAACACACACACACACACACACACACGCACAGCACCCGCCCACCTTGCTGAGCAGCCGGCGCCAGTGCAGCCTCCACAGCATGAGGGCGATGATGAGCAGCAGCAGCAGGATGATGGCCACCAGGCAGCCGATGAGGATGGCCGTGGGGCTCCCCTCTGCCTTGGCCACCGGCTGCTGACCCCTTGGCTCCAGCTCTGACGGAGGGGAAGGGTCAGCACCAAGCCAGCAGGCGGCCGCCCCAGCCCGGGGAGCACGGGGAGGAGGAACCGCAGCATGGGAGGACAGGAGGGGGAGGAGCCCTGACACAGGGAGCACAGGAGGAGGAGCCCCAACACGGGAGGACCACCCAAGCACTGCTCACCCAGGCTGCTGACGTTGGTGGGAGGCGGCCCAGGCGGCCACCAGGGGGCTGGTGGGAAGGTGTCGGTGGAATCGTTGACCACATCTGGGGAGAAGGAAGGAAAGGGGAGGGTCAGAGCAGGGACCCAAGGGGCACAGGGGTGTGAGGGCCAGGGACCAGAGGCGCAGTCTGGAAGCCCTGCCTAAGGGAAGTGGGGAATTCGGGAGTCTCAAGGCTGTCCTTGGGGGTCTGCAGGCTCAGGGAAGAGGCCATCTCTCAACTAGTCTTTCAGGCTTGACCAGACTTCCACCACCCTCAAAATATTTCACTTTAGGGGCTGGAGTGATGGCTCAGCGGTTAAGAGCACCATCTGCTCTTCCAGAGGTCCTGAGTTAACTCCCAGCAACAACATGGCGGCTCACAACCATCTACAGTGAGATCTGACACCCTCTTCTGGCCTGCAGGTACACATGCAGGCATAAAAAATAAATAAATCTTTAAAAATCATTTTGAAAATTAAATTAAATTAAAAAATCTACCTGGGTGTAGGGCACATGCTTTTAATCGCAGCACTCAGAAGGCAGAGGCAGGCAGAGCTCTGTGAGTCCCAGGCCAACCAGAGCCACACAGTGAGACCTTGTCTCAAAAACACAATAAAATAAAAGAGAACTTACAAAACACAAAACAGAACAACCCAACCAAAAAAGCCTCTACAAAGCATTGGGGTCTGATTATGCTGCCCCGGTTTGAGAAATCTCACGGTGATGCGATGCCGGGAGCGCACGCGCGGACACCACAGCAGAGGACGGTCGGCGCTCACGCCGGGGCTTACCCGAGACGAAAGACACCTCGCTGAGGAGCAGCCAGGGCCCCGCGAAGAGGAAGCGGCACTGCAGGAAGCGGCCCACGCGGCCGCCCAGCGGCACCGAGATGGCCCTGGCTCTGGGGTCTCCGAGGCTGCCCCCCAGGGCGTGGCGCGCAGGCTCTCCCTCCCAGGCCGTGGCAGGGCCCCTTTTAAACCGGCATTCCACCCCGCCCGGCAGGCGGGCTCCCAGGGTGTGCATGTTGTTGCAGTGGACCTGCGGGAAGAGGGGGAAACTGAGTCAAGGCGGGGAGAGCCCAGCCGCCCCCACCCCGGGGCGCGCAGGGCACGCACCTGCATGGTCTGGAAGGCCCTCAGCCGGTCAAACTCAAACTCCATCTCCACGTAGCCGCTGGGGAAGCTCTGGTTGCTCCAGCCCACGTAGTCGTAGCCCGGCCACACCCGCAGCTCCTGGCTCTGCCTGAAGTCATCCAAGCCCACCACGCCGTCCGCCAGCTGGCCCAGACCGCCATACTGCAGCCTGCTCGGAGGTGGAGAGAAAGGGGAGTTGAGGGGAGACAGCGGAGGCCGGAGAGCCTGACTCTCCTCCGCTCTGTCCTCCCGGCGTCGTGCAATAAATACCCTCCTCTCCTGCATGCACCCGGCCCAAACCACGCCAGGCCGCAGCGCTGCTGCCAGTGTATATACTGCAGAGACCAGGCCCGCAGATGGTCCTCGCTGGGGGCACAGCCCCTCCTGGTGCTGAGGCAGCCTTGGCCGAGAACGGGCTGTGTGACTGCAGCCCCTCCCAAGGTCAGGGATTCCAGGAGCTGTGCATGTCATGTGGGTCTTCTTACAAGGTGGTCCTTGTCTGGTCCACAGGGGTCTAACACGCAGAGCGGCCTTCCGGCTGGCAGCCACCATTCTATCACTGTTCCCGGCCTGTCCTTCCAGGCCCTCGCTAACCCGCATTCTCCCCAGGCTACCCCGCGCTCTCCCTCACCTCCCACGAGAGCACACACACAGGTGAGCCTGCAGCTCGCTCCCACCCCACGCCCCACAGGCCCATCCCTCTTACCCGCCCACTGTGTAGCCATCATAGGTGGAGTCGTTGAGATGCACCTCCTCAGACAAGACCATGGTCTGCCCCACGGGGGCTGTGTACGACAGCAGTCCATCTGGGAGGGGGAAGAGGGGAGTCAGAGGTGTGGGGCCTGGGCCCTCCCCTGCTCTCCCCCCTCCCCTCCCCTCCACGCTGACCTCCCGGCACTCACCCCGCCACAGGCAGCCATAGAGCTCCACCCGCAGACACACACTCATGACGCGGTCGGCCCGGGGGTAGAAGCGGACCAGCCGGGCCACCATAGGGGGCCCGAGGTCCTTCAGCACCACTCCGCCGGGATCCTCGTTACCCGAAATCACCTGTGGGCCAGGAGAGAGGGCAGATGGTGGATGGTGGGTAAGGGCTGCAGGCAGGGCTCACCTACCCGAATCGGCCTAGGGGGCTTGCCCAGCACACGGCACCGAGGGGTGCCCTGGGCTCCGGAGGTCTGTCCTCGCCTGCACCTCAGCTCTCCCCCCCCCCCCGCCCCGCCGGGTCCCATTGTCTCCAAGCCATGCACGCCACTGTGTCCGGCACCCTGGCTCGGCACCCCCCCTCATCCATTCACGAGCTGACCACGCTGGACCGCATATGACCTCAGTGGACAGCTGTGAGGAACAAGAGGCAGAGTGTGGGGAGGAGGCGGGTGTCCACAGCTGCAGGATGAGACATCGCGAGGACTGGGCACACAAGAGGGAGCCTGGGGGTGTCTGGGGGAGGCTTGCCAGGCCCGGAGAGCGGGAGCGTGCGAGCCCTGACTGCCGGGAGGGGCCCGGCTTGTTCCACAGACAGCAAGAAAGACAAAAAACGCGGGTCTGGCCACAGCGTGTGCACCCTTGAACGCTGAGCCTGCAGAGACCACAGGAGGGCGCCAGACGCCCTGGAGCAGGAACCACGCCAACCCAGGTGCACTCAGCCAGAGGATTGGGGTGTTTTTTTCTGATGGCGCCAAAGCCAGGGCTGGGCTGAGGGCTGGGTGTGACCGTCTGATTTCCTTCAGCTGGGGGGACGGCTGATAAGCAGTGGACAGGTGAAGGGTTCAGACTTCGTCCCAGCGGCTTAGAGGTGGGATGGAGGGGTGGAGAGTGGCGGGGCGCAGGAGACCCACGGAGGTGCGAGTGGAGAGGAGCTGGGAGGGGAGCCGCGACGCCACCGCAGCCTGTGGTCCGGGCTGCTAAACACGGGATGGGGCAGGCAAACTTCCCCTCGCTGAGGATCAGAAAAAGGACCGGGTGTGGGGCGGGAGTGGGAAGCCCAGGCACGGCAGAGGCCGAGGTGAGGCCGAGACTCCCCCGGGACGTGCAGAGGCAGCCGGTTCGCGGCGGCCTGGAGTCGGGGATGCCGGTTCGCGGCGGCCTGGAGCCGGGATGCCGGCGCCAGAGGACGCAAGGAGAACGTGGTCCGCCCGGGCCTCCCCTCCGGGCCTCACCTCCTGACCCCAGCGGTCCCTCCAGTCCATCCAGCGGCGGCCGTCCCGGGAGTAGCGCAGCCGGTAGCTTCGGGAGAACTCCTTCCCCAGGCCCCCGGCATGGCGGCCCTGGGTGCCCACCAGAGCCACCAGGTGCAGCCTCCGGAGGTCCACCTGCAGGTACTCCTCCTCTTTGGGGAACACGGGCCCTGCGGGGCACCACGCCCCGTCGCCATCGCTGCTCTCCAGCCTGGGAGGAGGAAGGGGGTCAGGCCGGCGCTTGACCCTGCCTCGCCTTCCCGGGTGAGCATACGCCACCACAGCCACTTAAGGGCACTGGGACTTGAACAAAGAGCCTCATAGCCGCTGAGCACCCTAAGTGAGCCACCCTGGTGGCCCCGCTCCCAGGACACTGCGAGCGTCTCTCCGGCCTGGGCCTTCTCAAAAGCCTCTTGGCCCGTGCAGAGGGCCTGGAAGGGCACGGAGGGGTCCATAAGGGAGCTCCATCTAGGTGACCCGTGTCAGGTACCTGCTGTGGCGAGCAGCGGTGGAGTCTGACCAGGAGCTGGACACGGAGATGTCGCTGTCGGGGATGGTGCGGTCCTGCATGCCCAGGGCATAGCGGCACTTGGCTGGAGGACACGGGCACACGGAGGATTAGCGTCCCGAGACCTCGCGGCTCCCACGCTCTGTCCCCGGGGAACCCAACATTGAGTCTCCTCACCAGGGTCGAAATGCCCCTTCATGTCAGCGTCCCCGACGGTCACCAAGAGCAGCAGCAGCAGCAGGGAGGAGAGGGCCCCTGCCCCCATAGCTCCTGGTCCCCCGGGCCTACGGAGGGGAGGATGGCATCTCTGCAGGGCACAACAGGAGGGAGGCAGTCACCAAGGGACCTGGGCACAGCCAGCAGCAGGGGGCAGACAGGCCGGGTGCTCTGGGGGCAAGAACAGTAAAATGGCCAAAAGTAAAACTGAGAAGTCAGTTTAGAGAGCGGCTCTGCTTTCAGGCTGCCTCCTGCCCACCAGGCCCCGGCTGAGCCCTCACACGGGAGACCGTAACTTTACCTAACTTTACCGTCAGCCGCTGTGCAAGGCAGCTGCCGGGATCCTATTTTAACACACAAAGAAACCAGGCGGAGATCTGTTCATTGATACCATACCGAAGGCCCCCACCCCCTCAATCAATACAAGAAAATAAGAACAAAAATAAATAAATAAACCAAGACCTCTTGTGAAGAGAAACAGTTCATAAACAACCCAACACAGAAATGGCCGAGATTCTGAATATCCACCTTACAGAAAAACAAAGCCAACTATTTACAAAAAGAGTCAAATTCATCAGAACCAGAACAACACAAATCAGACTGACAAAGGAGTAGGTAGATAGATAGATAGATAATCTTCACTCTGTAGCCCAAGCTGACCTCAAACTCACTATGTAACCTCGGCTGGCCTTGAACCTGGCCGCAATCCTCCTGCTTCAATATCCCAAATGCCGGAATTACAGATGCACACTTGACATGCCTAACTTGACAAAGTTTTTGTGTGTTTGTTTGTTTTGTTTTTAGATTTCTTAACTGGGGCTGGAGAGATGTCTCAGAAGTTAAAAGCACCGACTGCTCTTCCAGGGGACCCGGGTTCAATCCCCAGCACCCACATGGCAGCTCACAACTGTCTATTACTCCAGTTCTAGGGGATCTGACACCCTCACATACATGCAAGACATACATGCAAGCAAAACACCACTGCACATAAACACACACACACACACACACAGAGGAATCATCAAGATTGATTTTTAAATTTTTTATTCATATTAGTGTTTGCCTGACGCACGGCTGTTCAGCACATGCATGCAGTACCCGAGGAGGCCAGAGGAGGGAGCGAGAACCCTAGAACTTGAGTTACTGATGGCAGCGGGCTGGCAGTCACCTGGGCGCTGGGCCCTCTGCCAGAGCCGGAAGCGCTCCTAACCCCTGAGCATCTCTCCAGCTCCAACAAAGTGTTCTTAGCGGTTATCTCTTCAGGGGAAGAGGGACAGAAGGGAAGCCACCATGGTCTGTGTGTTATAGCAGTATCATCTGCTCCGAAAACACTCTGGCGATAGGACCCTGACAGTAGGACAGTTCATACAGGGCAGGGAAGAAGCAGGAGGAGTAAGAACTCAG
The DNA here is from genome assembly GCF_030254825.1 of Meriones unguiculatus. Taxonomy (NCBI): domain Eukaryota; kingdom Metazoa; phylum Chordata; class Mammalia; order Rodentia; family Muridae; genus Meriones; species Meriones unguiculatus. Next base: position 1,287,288 of record NC_083363.1, on the reverse strand, counting down.
CACTGCCCGAAGATGTCCACCAGGAGCCCTCGGTGAGGACCCAGATCCCTGTGAACGCCCACAGGGGCCGTTGGGGGCAGGGCTGTGTGTGCTGGGGGAATAAGCGTCTCCATCACCGTGAAAAGAAAGAGAGTAAAGATCCAGAGAGGCGACTCCGCAGGTAGAAGGCATTAGCCTCGAAGCGTGATGACCCGAGGTCAGTCCCCAGGACTCCCGGGTGAAGAACATGGGGGTTGAAGGTGAAAACAACTCCTTTTTACTTGTTTGTTTTTGAGATGGAGTCTCTCTACGTAGCCCTGGCTGTCCTGAAACTGTGTAGAGCAGGCTGGCCTTGAACTCACAGAGATCCACCTGCCTCTGCCCCGAGTGCTGGGATTGAGGATGTGTGACATCGCCACCGCCATCCTCTGACTGACACACAACTGACTTCTCTTCCAGAGCACCCAGGTGCTCTTCCCAGCACCGGCTCGGCCATTTACACCATGTATAACTCGGGTCCTAGGGGACGCAGTGCTCTCTGGCCTCCCGGAGCCCCAGGCGTGACAGTGCCACACAGACACACACGTAAGACAAAACACCCATACGTATAAAACAAAGAATAAATACGTTTGATTTAAAAGCAGGTCAGTGGCACACACTGGTAACTCTCACGCGTGAGAGGTGAAGGATCAGGAGTTCAAGGCCAGCCACAGCCCCATCCTAGAGTTGAAGCCAGCCTGGGCTACATGAGACTGAATCAAACACCAGAAGCCCAAAGGCAACAAAAGTTTAAAAGGAAAGAAGGAAGGAAGGAAGAAAAGAAAATTGAGGGCTGGAGAGACGGCTCAGCAGTTAGAGCTTTTGCTCGTCTTACAGAGGATTCGGGTTCCCAGCACCCACATTGTGGTCCACAACCATCCATAACTCCAGTTCCATGGAATCCAGTGCCATCTTCCAAGCTCCAGGGGTACCAGACGCACATACATTACACAGACATACATTACACAGACACACATTACACACACATACATTACACAGACACACATGCAGGCAAAACACTCAGGAACACAAAAAAATATAAAGCCAGGCGTGATGGCACACACCTGTGATCCCAGCACTCAGGGAGGCCGAGGCTGGCGGGTCTCTGTGAGTTCGAGGCCAGCCTGGTCTACAAAGTCCAGGACATCCAGGGTTACACAGAGAAACCCTATCTCAGAATAAATGAGTAAGTAAGTAAATAAATCTTTAAAAAATTGCTTTAAATAAAAAAGTACGAGCCTGACTTGTCACGTGGGCCTCACTGCACTGCTGGCCTCGGAAAGCAAGACTAGGAAGCAATGACTCCACCCTGTGCCGGCCAAGGGTAAACAAACCTGGCCTGCAGGCTCACTCTCTCACATAGATCTAGTGAGTGAGGCAGGAGAGGGAAGCGCACAGGAAACCGTGAAGAACAGGCTGACTGTGTCGGAGAGAGGAACGGGCATGTGTGTGAAACCATGTCACACACAAACCAACATAAAACCCACTCTGATGTCGAAAACGTGAAGGTGTCCCAGAGAAGTCTGGCTGTTTGCCGAGGACAGCGCAGCAGAAGGAAGCATCTGCTGGCCCTGAGCCCCTCACACCTCCAGGCCTGAACCTGAGGCAAAGCCTCCTGTCCTCTGCATGGCCACTGTGGTAGCGAGACCAGCCAACCAGACGCCTGAGACACTGGCAGAGACTTGGAGCCCCACCCAGACCTACCGGCTCAGAGTCCCCAGGTAACTGTCTCCCTGAAGACTCGGGTGCATCACAGCTGAAGTCTTATAAACCCGGGATCTGCTGGGGTCGCCTGGCAAGGCCTGAGGCCTGCACTGGAGTCTAAAGGTCCTAGAATCCTGAGGGGACAATGCCCCTCCCACACCGGGTCCCCCAGCCGTCCGTGCCAGCCTCCACCAGCCCCGCAGCGCCCAGTTCTGACTTTCTGAAGGTAGCAGAAGAGCCTTGGGCAGAGAAGGCTGAGTTGCCTAGGAGATGAGGGCAGGCTTAACTACTGGGAGGCCAGGTCACCCCAGGAGGTAGGAGGAGTTGGGGGGAGCCTCCCCCATCTCTTTGTCTTCCTTCAGCTGCTCCCACAATGCTCTAGGGCAGGAATGTAAGAGGCAGCTGAGACCCCCATCACTGAGGCAGCAGCTGAGGGGCTGACTGGGCTGCCAGAGGGCTATCAACCCAGAAAGGCTGGAACCAGAAGGCGCCAGTACCAACCTCTCGGGGTGCAGGCCCCGTGGTGCGCGCCTGGGAAGCCTGGCAGGGAATTCCTGGGTGCCACTCTCCACCCCCACCACTGTGCAAACAGCAGGGCCCTTGTTCCCTGAGCAACCTTCATGCCTGTCCCAGATGAGTCATCAGAGCCAGACAGTGCTGAGAGGAGCCTGGGGCAGAGACACAAAGCCAGGCAGGGACAGGAGAGGAGGCAGGGGGAGACAGCAGCAGCACAAAGCCAGAGGTAAATAGAGCAGGCTCGGAGAGCAGGGCGCGGGGCCAAGTGGCAGGGCTGCAGAACCTGCTGTCAGGCCCCGGGGCGATCCCTTCCCACCGGCCCACAGGTGGAGGGGCTCCACCCCCGTGGCACCCCACCTGGGCCTTCCTCAGCCAATCAGGACCTGCTGTCCCAGGCCCTTCATCTCCCCTAAAGTTCATCTCCCTGCACCCCCCACACACAGAGTGTGCCTTGAGAAGTCCACTGTAAACACCAGAGTAAACCCACTGCCAGGCTCACGCCTCTGGGTGTCTCATGGCCTCTCACACACATTCTTTTTCTTCATAATCCTGACCCCTCCCACCTCTGGAGCCTACCGGCCCGTGTCCCACCAAGACCAGCTCACACACAACTCTAACACACACACACAAACACACACACACACACACGTTGGCATCTTTGGTTGTGTCCGGTTGCTTTGTGTTTTCCAGGTAGGTGGTGGGAGTAGGTTGGTTGGGTTTTGTTTTGAGACAGGTCTCACCGTGTAGCCTTGGCTGACCTGGAACTCACAGAGATCCGCCTGCCTCTGCCACCAGAATACCAGGCTTTAATATATAAGATCTGGCTGGTTTTTCGAGACAAGGTCTCAAGCAGTTGACCCTGCAAAAGCTCACTATGATACCCAGGAAGGCTGACCTTCACCTCTTGACCCCACAGCCTCCACCTGCGACCACAGGTGTGTGACACATCCTGAGGTGACCTATAGAGTCAGATCTCGCCATTGACTGGGCCGCCACCTGTTAACATTAAATGGCAGACACATGCTCCTGTGCCCAGAAAACGGTGTTAAGACACGCTCAGGCCCTGGGGTACAGGATCCCCAGGGGCCGGGGCACCCCCAAACACATGGCTAAGCCGGAGGGAAGAAGCCAAGAGCAGGTGGGGATAGGTGGAGCCGGGGTAGGAAGGGCGGCAGGAAGAAGGGGGCCCTGTCTCCACTTTCTGGCGCATTCTGTGTTGCGCCCCGTCCCTACAGTGCCGCTAGGTTCTGGACACACCTCCGCGCTCAGGCCAGCCGGGCGGTGGCTGGAGAGGGGGCGCTGGACAGGAATGCCAGGCCAGAAGGGGACCCTGGGAACGCCGCTCACTGGGCGGTGACCTGTCTCCTGGCACGGAGTGCGGCGGTCTGGCAAGCTGGGCGTCAGGCCGCCTCCCTCCGCCCGGGCAGCTTCACCGAGCACGCCCGCGTAGGCACGGGGGACACGGGCAGGATGACTCAGTGTGCCACACAGGCGCACCTGTCCTCTGGGGGCTCGGTCCCCGTCACCCGAGAAAGGGGACTGTTCCCGAGGACAGAACACTTCCTCTGCCTGGAAGGGGAACCAGGACCCCCGGGGCAGAGCCGGGGCTCCCCACCGCGCGCGTCCCCGCCCCGCCTCCTACCTCTCGGCGCTCTCCGGCCGACCCGGGCGTCCGGCCCCGGCTGGGGCCTCCTCGGCGGCGGGGCGCGGGCCGGGAGCGCAGGCGCCGGCGGGGCTCGGGTGTCGGGAGGCGGCTCCCGCGAGCAGCTGTCGGGGGCCTGTTCCGGGGAGAGGAGCCAGCGCGGGGCCGATCGCGCCCAGGCGCCGCCTCCCTCCCCGCGCCCGCCCTCCCGCCCCGGCGCCCGCGCTCCCACGCCCGGCGCCGCCCCTCGCTCTGCTCCTCCCGGCGTACCCGCCCCGTGAGTGCCCCCCCCCGAAGTGATCGGCGCGCCCATCCCCGCCGCCCCCGTGCTGGGGACAGCAGCACCCCGAGGGCGCACGCGGCCCGCCCAGGGCCCCCACGCGGCGGCCCCGCCAGGAGATGGCGCGGTCCCTCCTCCCCTTTTTCTGGGCTCGGTTCCTGGAGAGAAGGGGGGGAGAGGAGCGCAGAGAAGCAGCCCCAGGGCACGCAGGAAGGAGCGGGTTCTCACAGGCCCAGCACCGGTGCGAGAGCCCTAGCCGGGCTGGGGGAGGGGAGCCAGGCTCACCTGTCTAGCCAGACCCGCTTGGTTCTCACCCCCCCCTTTGCTACCCTCTGGCACCCTCCCCCCCCCCCCCGCTCCCAGCCTAGATTACCCCCGAGCCTGAGAGCCCACCGCCCTCTCCCAGTCTCCACTTCTCCCTGCCCCCTTCTTCCACAACCTCTTCCTAGCTCTGCAGCTCCCTCCAGTCCTCTCCGGAGCCCTGAGGTCCAGCCCCCCACACACACTCCGCGAGTTCTGGGTCCCCAGAAAAGCCTCCCTCAGTCCCAGCCAGCTCGGTCCCTGGTGGGAGCCGCAGAGTCTGGTTTCTGGCAAGGAGAGGCGCGGAATGGAGCCAAGACGAGGTGGGGAGGAGGGGAGGCTGGAGGAGGAAGATAGAGGCGCATCCTGAAAATCAGACCCTGTCCAAAAAAAGGGGAAAGCCAGACCCAGGGATACAGGGAAACAAGGAAACAAGGAAGGGAGAGCGCGGCTGAGCCTTGGGAGGGAGAGATGGGGGCGGGGAGGCGCTCGGATTGCTCTGGGAGGTGCTCCTCCGCTCAGCATCACCTGTCAGCCCCATCTCTCCCCACACCCGCTGCTTGCCAACTACCCGGACAACGGCAGGTCACCGTACAGTCTCCGGCAACCCTGCCGGTTTCACCATCCCGTTACACACCCCAACGGACTCAAACTCACGCCCAAAAAGAGTTTCAAACCAGACCAGTACACTAAAGCCTACCAGGAAGCTAAGCCGCCCCTAGGGAGAGGCCTCGGCGGGCTGGGCTGGGACTCCGCAGCTGCCGAAGGACCCGCTGAGAGTCCCCACGGTCACGAGGAGACCCGCCGGCGGCCTTTCCACGGAGCCCTTGGGAACCACCCTCCCCTCACATCACCTACCCCAACCCCTCTGCAGACGAGGCTGGGCGGGGCGTGCAGCCTGGCAGGCGCTGGGCTTCCCAGTAACCTCACCTGGAAGGAGACGGCCCCTCCTCCCAGGAGGACCGCTCTGGGGAACCCCCGAAGCCGCTGAAAGCTCCTCACGCCCCGTGGGACGTCCAACGCCCTGGACTCACACTGACCAGTGAAGGGGCCATGGGAGGTGTGGAGGAAGCCAGGGTCCTTAATCCTCTGGTCCTTTCCCACTCTCCCAGGGAAAATTCCTAGTCGGTGATGCCCACCTCGCCCCAGACCGAGGCTGGAGCAGTAGGAGGGACGCAGGGCTGGGGCCCAGCGGAGTCAAGTGACAGCAGAGAAGGCCCTGGAGCCGGCTGGAATGTGCCGCTTGGAGCCCGGATTCCCAGGGGCCAGAGAGGGAAATCCCAGCCATCCAGGGGCCTGGAGAGCTGAGCCAGCAACCACGAGTGAGCCCACGCAGCCATCCGTGGCACCCCTGAGCCCGCTGCCCTTTTCCCTCAACGCTCACAACTCCTCCCCCACCCCCCCCCACTGCACCCTAGAACCTGGGAAGGGCTCTCGATTTCTCCTTGTGCACACTCTCCCATGCCCATGCTGGACTGACTTTTTCTGCAAGCCCGGGGAGGAGGGGAGGGGATGTGAAGAGAAGACCCACAGAGTAAGAACCCCAGGCCTGCAGCCCACCCGGCCACTCCAGGGAAGCCGGACGGAACCAGTGGGAGGAGGGTGGCCAGATGGCAGATGGGCCCACCCCCACCGCCCAGAACACACACACACACACACACACACACACACACACACACACACACACACGCAGCAGTCCCTGCCCCAGTGGCAGCTGCCTCCGGGGAAGCAGGTTGGGTTAGCAGCTGGGGAGAATGGGAAGCCTGGGGGGGGGGTCACACTTTAAAGCCACTGAGTTCAAACTGGAAAATGAAGCTGGGGAGTGATGGCGAAGGAAGAGGTGGCATAAATCTGGGACAGAAAAAAAGAGAGACTAGCTGTGCTCGGTTTGGGGGAGGGACTCAGAAGGGATGATGGACCAGGGGACCAAGAGTCCGAGGGGGGAGGGGAGGCTGATGGTCACATGGGGACGAGGTGGCAGAACCTAGGAGGGGGCGCACAGATGGAGTGCAGAAGGCGGGGGAGGGCAAGGGAGATGGGGCCAAAGTAAACGGTGGGAGATAGAGGGGCGAAGGTGTGTGGGGAGGAGCAAGGGTTGAAGGGAGGGAAAGGAGGTGACACAGGAGGAAAGCAAACTGGAATGAAGAAAACAGAACGAGGAGGTTGGAATGAAGTTGAGATTCGGGGGCAAGAAGATAGAGAGTGAGGGATGGAGTTTGAAAGAAAAGACTGGGACACAGACAGACTTGGAAAGGAAGGACAACTTTCCAGGCAGATGCAGGGCCCAGGGAGAGAATGAAACCTGTCCAGGCTGGAGGCCACCAAGGCCCTGCCCTCTAGCCGGCCAACCTGTTTCCAGGGCCTGCATCCCTCTCCCTTCCCACCACGCCTCCAGCCAGGCCGTCCCGTCCCTCCCCACCGCAGCCCAGCCCCACGGTCAGCTCCTGCCCCCACCCCCACCCCGCCCCAGGTGAGCTCTGCCTTCCGCTCACCTCCGGGTTCTCCTGAGCGGCAGTCTCCCGAGGCGCAGGCCTTTGGGGATCCAGGTCTGAGGCCGATGAAGCCTCCGGCTTTGTCCAAGCTCCAGCCTCGGGGGCCCAAGAGCAGCTGCCCCGGCCAGCTGCGGCTGGCTTCAAGGTGACCATGGCAACCCAGCTCCGCTCCCCTCACGGAGCCTCTCAGCCCCCGCAGAGAGGGAGGGGACGGCCTAACCCAGAGAAAGGGAGAGGAGGCCGAGAACCGTGAAACTGGACCAAAGGGGTCCCCCAGACAAAGAGGCCCCCAGACAAAGAGGCCCCCAGACAAAGGCCGCCGGGAGGAGGGCCCGCGGCAAGCGCTGGCCCTGGGCGAGGGCTCAGAGCTAAGCTCATCCTGCAGGGCAGGGGACGAGGTGGGAGCACAGTCTGGAGACTGAGGGTGGTCCTTTGCGGAACCTCCTTCCGAGTCCGCGACAATGCACCCCTTTCCTGGGGCTTTGATTGGGTCCCCGGGGAGAATCCCAGTTTCTTAACTGGCTATCTCTGTGGAGCATGAGAGCACCCTGAAGCCCCAAGGCGCCTCTATTCACAGGCGCCGGCCTGTGTCAGCCTGTGTCCAGCATCCTGGGGGGGGGGCTCTCCAGCCTGTGGCCTGAAGACATGTGAACCCCAAAGCCGAAGGACAGTGACTGACGGGGCTGGGGGGGGCAGCACGTGGGAGAAAGCCCGGCTCTGCCCGCTCCCCGCCCCACATGCCTCCCCTCCCTCCCAGCGGGGCGAGCGAGCGGCCCAGGGCTTTGTGTGGGTGGCAGCTCCCCTGGCTCTCAGGATCTCCGACCCCGCCTCTAATCCATGTCCCGGGGAGTGAGTAAGACCTTGCACGAGGCAGGGCTCTGAGGTTTGAGTGCAGGGAGTGTGCGGTCGCGGAAGGCGGGCTCCGCGTGTGCAGGGGCTGTGGGAGCAGGGAGGCAGCTCCTCCTGCGGGCGGGAGGGGATCTGTGGGGAGCAGGACCGCGCGGAGAGATCTGAGGAGCTGCAGGAGCTGGTGGCACGCGCATCCCGCGACTCAGGGGGGCAGAGGCAGGCGGGTCGCCGTGAGTTCCAGGCCAGCCTGGGCTACGAAGAGAAACCCTGTCTCAAAACAAACAGAGCCCCACGAGATTCGCATGTGCTGTTCAGGAGCAAGACAGCTTGCACTCTGTAGCTGGTTTGGGCCTGTCCCGCAGGTGAAGAAAAAGAGCCTTGGGGCTTTGAGCTGGAAAATGACCGGATTAGGGTTTTTTTGTTTGTTTGTTTTCCTAAGAGGAACTTGGCAAAGTCTCAGAGATGCAAAGCTCTGGGCAAGGTGGTGGGAGCTTTGTCCTGTCCGCAGCCCCCCAGCCGGCGGCTCAGCTCCCACCCTGGCCAGGAACGCAATGAGAACGGACAGCGGCCCACGGGGCGCAGTGTCTCCTCCAGCCCTGGGAGGAGGGTGGGCAGGGCCCTTCATAAAAACCAACCCGCCAGGTCCAAAGATGTTGGAACTTGCCCTAAACCCAAGGCAAGTTGATACCTCGGGCCCGGAGCTTCTGGGTTCTTCCATCTCGCTTTTCCAGAAAGGGGTGGGGCTCCAGCGGGGCTCCGCGCGCGCACTCCTGAGCCTGGCGAGTTCAGGGCCCTCGGGAAACCTTACCGATACGGACTTGCTAACTGTCCTCCGTGGATTTCCCGGTGACAGCCATGAACAAGGAAACCACTGGGGGGCGCTGAAAGGCCTCAGGGGAGGGAGAGGCTGGCAGAGCACGAAGAACCCCAAGACACAGGGACCCACAGATGGGTCCGAAAGGATGAGTGTCAGGTCCTGAGGTCGGAGGTCGGAGGAATGCATGGGGCAAGGTGGGGGCAGGGGCGGAGGGAGGCGCCAGGCTGTTTACATTTGTTCTCCTAAACAAAGGGCCACTTTCTCTTCTGCTGTAGTTTGCTGGGGGGGATCAGCTACCTGCGCCTGTGCTGTACCCAAGGCTCTCAGGGCTTTCCAAACTTTCTCAGTTTGATCCACAAAGCAGTTCTGTGATGGGATTTTATTTTTTTATTTTTTATTTTTATTTTTGAGGCAGGGTCTCTCCATGTAGGTGTGGCTGTCCTGGAACTCGCTATGTAGACCAGATGATCACACTGACCTAGAACTCAAAGCCATCTGCCTGCCCCTGGCCCTGGCCATCGCTCTGGCCCTGGCCCTGCCTCCCCAGTGTACCACCATGTCCTACTGTGATAGGGAATTCTGAAATATGCTCACTCTTACCAGGCATGGTGGTGTAGGCCTGTAATCTCATCACTAAAGAGAACCTAGAAAGAATGGAGACAGACAGACCCAAAGACAGACAGACTGGACTCATGGTACAGGCATTGATTGTGATCCTAGCTGCTTGGGAGCCAGGGTCAGAAGCTCAAGGCCTGCCTGCGCTGCCCAGTGAGCTCTGGGGGTCGGCTTCGCTATGGATCCAGCACCCCTGCCTTCCCTTGCCGTCCTAGGCTGGGATTACGGCCAGGCCGCCACATCCGCCTGGTGCTTCTGCGGGTTCTGGATGTCTGAGCACTGGCCCTCAGACCTCGGGAGAATGCTTAACCACTGAGCTATGGTCCTGGCCTCCGAGACCACCCTGTCTCAGAGGCTGGAGGCGGTGCTGGAGAGAAGGGAGTTGAGCTTGGTTCTCAGCTCCCAGGACAGGCAACTCATAAAGTCCTGACTCCAGTCCCAGGGGCTCTGGCGCCCTCCTGTTGCCCCCATGGGTGCTCACACACGCAGACACAAATCAAAATAATATTTTTAGAGAGAACACTCCCCTCCATTCTTTCCTTTATCTCTCAGGAGGAACACTAGCAACCGCCTGTCTTTCTTGTTTGTGGAGTGGAGAGACAGCTCAGTGGTCAAGGGCACTGGCTGCTCTTCCACAGGACCCACAGGCTCTCCAGAGAACCTGATGCTCTCTCGTGGCCCCCACAGGCACTGCAAACATACAGCGCATCTACCTGCATGCGAATCAAACACTCTTGTGCATAAACTGTAGCTGGAGTGGTGACACACGCCTTTTAATTCCAACCCTCGGAGCGCAGAGGTGGAGGATCCCTCTCTGCTCTACAGGTGAGCTCCAGGCTAGCCAGTTCTACATCGTGAGACTGTCTCAAAAAACCAAAAAATTATTACTAATAATGACAATAAGTTAAAAATTTAAATGACAACTTTTTAAGTGGCAAATGATTAGCTTAAGATGCTACTGGAGGTCAAGGTCAGTGCTTCCTAACCAAGGTCACGGAGACGTCTGTGAATCTTTGTGGAAATTAACTCACTCCATCTTCTCCTTTTCTCAGAAGCTTTGAAGATTGTGGGAAGCGTGTTTGGGTCGCGTATAGGTGCCAACACCTGCCTGACTCCTTTTGACGTTGATCGGTTCACAGCCTCAACGTCATGGCTGCTTTCATACCAACCGAAAGCCACAAGGCCGTGCCGACATGCTTCTTGGCAATCTGGACAGACCTGAGCCAGGGAAGAACTGAGTCATTGCTAGGCACAGAGCGAAGCGCCCTGCCAAGGTCAGGGGAGCGGAGCATCGGACGGAGCTTCACAGCAGCTTCACGTCAGGGACACGATGCTATCCATCGCTTTATCCATGCCCATTTCCAAGTTGCCTTTTATTTGTGAAAACCGCCACTCTGTCCGGGGGTTTTCTCACCATTTTTATTGCCAGGGTGCCCAGAATCCATAGCCAGCTGCTTTGGCACGGGTGATAAAAATGGCTTTAGTCAAGTTCATGAAAATGACTCTTCTTCTGAAAGTGTTCCTTAGTCCAGGACTAAGTCAAGAATGAAATCGAGGGAGAGGGCTGGCCTAGAAAGCGGGGGAGGGGGCGCTGCCTCTGCCTCCTGAGAACTAGGATTAAAACCCTGTACCCACAACCCTTGGCCTTTTTTTTTTTTTTTTTTTTTTTTTTTTTTTTTTTTTTTTTTTTTTGGAGCGGGGGAGCTCTTTCTCAGAACAACAAAATCAACCTGGACTGTCTGAAGTTTTCCTGAATAAATCTGCACACCTTTTTTCTAGCTGTGTCACAGACTGGCCTCCATCTTGTTATGTAGCTGAAGATGACGGATGCTCCTGCCTCCACCTCCTAAGCACAGGCATTGCACACAGTGCCTGCTGTCTGTGGTGCTGGGGACAGAGCCCTGGCCTTTGTGTGTGCTAAGCAAGCGACAGCTGTCTGCCACATTCTTGAAGGACACAGCTTTCAGGTGGAAGGAACAAGGAAAACCGTATGTTCTGAAGAACGTGGTTGGTTGGGGCATGTGGCGAGTCTTTAATCCCGGCGCTTGGGAGCAGAGCCAGGCAGATCTCTTCAGTTCCCTCTTAGGTGGTCTACAGACCTAGTCTTTCTAGGACGCCAGGGCTACACAGAGAAACCTTGTCTGGAAACAACAACAAAAGCTGTGGCTGCAAATATAAGCCGACCTTCCAAAGATGTTGGAAGGTTCTGACTCCGTTTGAGGATGCCATCGGGTCATGGTGGGTTTTCTCCCTGCTGCACACATGGAGACTCACTCCCAGTCATTGACCAGATGCCTCAGCTGCAAATACCATGTCCCCACAGGTGTTTCCAGAAGTGCCCTGCAGACTCCTCGTGTCCCTGCGGGGGGGGGGGGGGGAGGCTGACAAGTCCCTGCAGTGTGTGGGGGGCTGACAAGTCCCTGCAGTGTGTGTGTGGGGGGCTGACAAGTCCCTGCAGTGTGGGGGAGGGGAAGCTGACAAGTCCCTGCAGTGTGTGTGTGTGGGGGGACTGACAAGTCCCTGCGGTAAGCAGGGAGGGAATTGATGTGGCCTGTAGAGAGGTATTTTCCTGAAAAGCTTTCCAAGGCCGAAGCAGCTTTCCTAAAATCACTTGTCTGCCCAGCCGTGCCAAGGAGATTGGGTTCTGTATATTGGGCTCAGGAGCCTTTAAACCAGCAGAACTGAGACTGTACAGATGAATACCAGAGAGAAATATGCCGGAGAGAAAGCCAACTAGAGACGGGTGTCAGAAAGTGCATGGATGTTTTTGTTTTGAGTGTAGTTTATTTCTTTGGCTTTGGTGTTTGCAGACAGGGTCTCACTCTGTGTCCTGGCTGGCCTGGATCGAGATAATCCTCTCACCTGAACCTCCTGAATGCTGGGATTACATTAAAATCCCTGAATGCTGAGCCACCTAATCGCCTGGCTCTTTTTTCTTTAAAGTCTTGTGTGGGTGGGACTGGCCAAGCATTCAAGGCTGCCTCAACTCCTGACTCTCACCACCCGCCCCTAGAGTGGGGAAGGAACCACCTAGCATGAAGCGGAGTCTGCACCCTAAGAGTTAATCCCCCAGGGAAAAGAGGAGCCTGGCAGCCTAGCAGGAGGGGGCTGGGAGGCGGCTGTGGAGAGCAAGCTGTCAGGGCCGATCAGCTTGAGAGTTAACAGGCTTTGCAAAAGCTCACCCAGGCAGAAACAGCATCCAAGAGCGATGAACTTGATCTGGTGCTGACGTCTTTGACCTTAAAGCTGAAGCGCTTTTTTTGTTGTTTCGCGTGTGTGTGTGCTGTTTCGGTCCCGAACTGCGCGTATGCAGACAGGGTTCACCCGTTCACTGCGTGTCTATGTTGAAGAGGACTCCAGCAAGCCTTGTCACCACATCTGGCAGGGCCCTGCCTCCAACCTGAGCAGGGACTTGTGGAAGCCGGAAGGCCCCGTGATGGATGACACAGAGACACAAGCAAATGAGGCTTGCCTGGTGCAGATTCCTCAGGAGAGCAAGCCCCGGCACGGCGCGCTTGGCTGGCAGGGCTCCTAGCGTGTGGGAGCTGAAGCAGGGTGTGAGGATGTCCCCCTACCTCCTGCCCTTGGCGGCAGATGGATCAGGACTTTAAGGGCAGCTACATAGTGTAAGGACAGCTCAGGCTGCTTGAGGCCCTGTCTCAACAACGGAAAAATGTTGAGTTTCCAGGGACAATGGTAGCTTCTTTCTCAGATCTCACAGTGGGAAGCCACGGCCCACTCCTGTTCCCACTGAGGAGGATAGCTGTTCCAGGAATATGCAAAGAGAAGGAGAAAGCCCTGGCTCTAAATAGAGCTTCTTTGGGAGGTAGAGTCAGGTGGACATGAGCTTGAGGCCAGCCTGGTCTCCACAGTGAGCTCCAGGACAGCCGGGTGGCTCAAAACAAAGAAATAAAAGCTCACTCAGCCAGTCAGCGCCAGGCCTGACCGGTTCTCAGGTTTTCCGGAGCTTCCTTACCCTCCAATCGCCAGGCCTCAATGGCTCTCGGGTTCGCCAGAGCTTCCTTACCCTCTGAGCTGTGGCTGGCAGCCTTCAGACCTGTTGCTTCTAGCTGCAAAACTTTATTCATCCGACCCAGGCCTAGAGCTGCAGGAACACGCCTCTGTGGCACCTGAGCCTTTCCTGCTCCCTGGCTGCCCTTTAAATGGGTCTTCTTCTTTTGGAGCCTGGTTCCTACTGTACATCCCCGCCTGGAACTTGAGGCAATCCTCCTGCATCTGCCTCCCCCAGGCTGGCGCTACACACATGTGCTCCAGAAAACCAACTAGAACTTTATTGAGAAGTTGTCATCCTGTGTAAGCTGCAGAGCTGCAAAGCATGCATTGTAGGTACACAGGAGTGTGTCTGTAACCAAGACCACCCTGAGCTGCACAGCGAGTTCAAGGCCAGACTCTCTGAAGCCACGCTCCGAAAAACCCAGGAAGAAGGAAGAAAGAAAAGCAAGGAGCCTGAGGTCTTCGGAAAGCGTCATGCCCGGGGCCAGGCACCCGCACCCCGGAAGTGGGCATCTCTGTCACCCTCTTCCCATCCATCCCACGTAACCACTGACCTGCTGCCTGTCCCTTCAGACCAGTTTGCATTTTCTAGAGTTTTCCGTGGATGCGCTGACACATCTTTCAGGCCTGGCTTTGCTCACTCTGGCTTTGAGGAGAGACCCTGTTCCGACTGAACACAGCTCAGCTCGGGACCAGGCCAGGGAGCGCTGCTCCCCGAGTCCGGGCCTGCGTTAGTGGAGTTTTTCTGCAAGAATGCCCGTCATATTGTGCAGTTAATACATATTTCTTAATGAGGAACAGGAATAAGTTATACTCTTTTTTTTTTTTTTTTTTTTTTTTGCCAAAATCTGTAACCTTGAATCCCAGCCTCTTACTCTTCCACACGAACCTCAGCAGTAAAGAGCGCTGAGGCATCATTGAAGAAGCGCAGTCCCTTCAGCACTGTGGATGAGTAGCCTCAGGCAGGGCACAGCGGCTCCTTAACTCTGCTATGTGTATTACTATAGGTCTGATTACTATTTAGTGATGGTGATTGACAGGCTCTAATTCTTTAGCCCGGACCTATCTGGGTTTTGCTGTATAGTTTAGACTGGCCTCTAACGTGTGGTAATCCCCCTGCCTCAGCTTCCAAAGTACTGGGATTTAACAAGTGTGAACCCAGTTACAGTTTGTGAATTTGCTTTTGTTTATAATATTTTTGGTTTGTTTGTAAAGTCGTTTATTCATTTATCTGTGGAGGTGAGAGGATAGCTTTCTGCAGTCTGCTCTTGCCTGCTGCTGAGTCCCTGGACTGAATCCTGGTTGTCAGGCTTGACAGCAAGCACCTTTGCCCACGGGCCACTTTATCAGTCTGGCTGTCATTCTGAACCCTTATCAAATGTCTTACAGAGCTGTGCTCTGGCTCTGCGCTTTCAGCCTTCCAGGAGTAGGTAAGGATGGAAGGTCATGCCAAGACCAGAGGGATGAAATTCTACAGTGTCCAGAATTTGTTTGAAAAGATCTCCCACAAGCCAAGCATAGAGTGTAATGTGGGTTATCTCAAGACTTGGGAAGGAGAAGCAGGAGGTTTTCTGTTAGTCTGAGGCTAGCTGATCTCAAAACAAAAACTCCAGCAAAAGAGTAGCCGGGGCAGACAGAGTTCATGTCTGCCCGTGAGGTCCTGGGAAGCGGACAGGGAGGCTCTCTCGGTGCGGCCCAGTGTGCTTGAGAATCACCAGTGCAGGCAGACTACAGAACTCCCCAGTTCTCTCTGCTGGGATCTTGTGTAAGGAACAGAAAATTCATCATTTCCAGACCGCCGTGCCTCAGACAATAAACCAAGGGTAAGTTAAGGCTCAAAACAAAGCTCACCTCAGTTCTTTCTCCTCAGCGCAGGGCAAGCCCTGAATAAGCAGCTTGCTTTCGGGGTGTCCACGAGACAGCGACCCCATCAGTGCTGACTGATGCGTCAGGAGCCACGCCTGATGGGAACTCAGAGGTTTCCTTTGATAATGAGCAAAGAACAGAGAAAAGGAAATGTCTTTCTTCTGAAAGGCTGCGTTTAGGTTTCTGGGAGCATTCCGGATATAGGAAGTTCTGTTCTTCCCTGCTTTATGCTGGAGATAAAATGCCCCTCCCCCCCAACGCACACCCTGCTCTCTGCAGAGCAGAAAGCGCTCTGAGCCATCTCTCCAAGTCCCACAGTGCAATTGAAGACTGTCCTCCAAGTTGCTGTGTAACTGAGGACCTCTAGTCATCCTCCCTGCGAGGTCTTCCAGCCTCACCTGCCGAGAGCTGGGAGAGCAAGTGCGCCCCGCCACACCTGGCCAAGTGCCCTGAATCGTGAGCGAACGACCTTCCACACCACACTAAACAACGAGCCAAGCTAGGCTGGCAAAGGTCGCAGACGGGAGGTTAATGTTTACCAGGTTTCTGGGCAGACGCAGCCATCCAGCTGCTGTGCCGTCCCGCCGCAGGTCCCTAAGCGGCGCGGGTGTGTGTGTGTGTGTGTGTGTGTGTGTGTATGTGTGTGTGTGTCTGTGTGCCACACACCTGTTTCCACGCCAGAAGCCGAGGCGGGGAGACGGAGATGCCGAGGCCAGTCTGGGCCACGTGGGAGATGCTGTTCACTTGCTCTGTAGCCCAGGCTGGCCTGGAGCTCGCGAGCCTCCCCACCCGCCTCAGCTCCCTATCAGGGATTGCAGGCGCGTGACAACAGGATCTCGAAGGGTGTGATCCAGTCATCTCTGTGCTGCTGTGGTAAACGCCTGGGACAAGCCACTTAAAGGAAAGAAGGGTTTGCTCTGCTTCCTGGTTCCTGGGTCTCACCACAGCTACGAGGCCGGGCTGAGGGAGAAGGCTTCGGCGGTGCACGCGGCTGACCAGAGCTGCCAGCTTGGCTTCACAGTGGCTGGGGAGCAGACAGGAAGCTCACTTTCAGGACTGTTAAGCTGTGAATTCGAAACAGAGTTAGCCCAGCTGAGCTCTCTGCTACGAGGCCTATACGCAAGCCACTGGAGGTGGGGCGGGGCGGTGAGGCAGCCTGGCAAGTTCAAGGCCAGTCGGGCCACCCAGAAAGCAGAATTCACAGATGGACCACGAGACAAACAGAACCGTGACAGAGCTGAGACAACTTTACATCCTTTCATGACTCATGCGTCCTTTTGCCTACATTCTGTCCTTTCTATCACCTTATTTTACCCTCTTGGGTCTCCTTTCTAAATTTTAGACTTTGCTCATTTTCAAGGAGGAGGGGGACTTTGTAAGCTGAAAATATTCCCTTTCCCCCTCTGTTTAAAACTGTATCAAGTCATCAAGTCATCCTTTCATCGTGCTATGTGGTATGTGAGCTGGGTTGTCATTTCTTTGTCTTGCAAAGTCTAATAGCTCTCTCGGGGGAGGAGACGTGAAGGACACTGGGTTGCCAGTGGCCCATCAGCTGAACCTACAGTGGCTTTCTTAGCACGGCTTGACTATTTCAGTATCTAGAAATGTGGTCGAATTTCGGAGGCAAACCTCAGCATGTGATTTACAGCCCAGGCTCGCGCTCTGCTGTCCCCACACCCTTTGCGATCTGTGTCGTCATGGGCATCTTCTGACTTGCTCGTGGGAGAAGCCATCTCGCCAGCCTCCAGGATACCCGGCGACCAGGCTTCTCCATCTCTCACTCGCATTACCGCCATCCTGATCCTCATGCAAGCCCAGCCTGGCTTTTCCAAGTCCTGGTGTAGCAATCCTCCCTCTCCCGCCTTTTTTCTTCTTAATGTTCGTCATATCAATTAAAGGATAAAATGACACCTTCTTTAATACTGTGGGGTGAAGATTAACCCAACACAGACGATGAAAAGATCTGAAGCGGGACCAGCTTTCTCCCAGATTCTTAACCCTGTGTCAGGCCCTTCGGGGTTACATAAATGAAGAGCCACCCCTTCCCAGGGTGGTGTCCCCCTTGGGCGCAGTCCTCAGGCTTCAGGTATTTCTCTCTTGAATTTACCATTGACTGGAGCAGGGCTGTTCCCGAGATCATCCTCACACCTAGCTGTGGACAGCCCCGCGGCCTGGGCTAAGCACCCTTCCGCCAGCCTTTGATGGAAGGTACCCAGTGCACCTTGAGGACCGCTGGGACTCATGCCCAGCTCTGGGATGATGCCAACTCCTGGAAAGGCCTGCGCTTCCCTGTCAAGTGGGCCATG
Organism: Meriones unguiculatus; assembly: GCF_030254825.1. NCBI lineage: Eukaryota > Metazoa > Chordata > Mammalia > Rodentia > Muridae > Meriones > Meriones unguiculatus. Next base: position 1,269,869 of record NC_083363.1, on the reverse strand, counting down.
AACAGCGGCTGAAAAAGCCTTGGATCTCAGGGCGGTGGTGGTGCACGCTTTAATACCAGCACTCAGAGGCAGAGGCAGGAGGATCTCTGTGAGTTCAAGGTCAGCCTGGTCTATGGAGCGAGTTCTAGGGCAGCCAGGGCTACACAGAGAAACCCTGTCTCAAGAAACAAAACAAATGAACAAACAAATGAGAAAGCTTTGACTTAAGATCACATTGGGAAAAATTGTCTCCCTTACCGGATTGGCACAGGAGCTTTCTGGTCCGCGCCCTGGCCTCCTCATGCCTGAGAACAGAATAAACAGGGCCCCTGACATCCGTAACTCCACGCTGTTCTAATGTGCTCAGAATAGGCCCCAGAAAAATTCTTCTTGGGCATCTCATGTCCACCTTGTGGATCCTACCATGACCTTCACATGCTCAGCTTTGCCAAGCAGCTGGGCAGCGTCAGAGACAAGCTGATCCATCCCTCCCTCACGTCGGACCAGGTGGCCAAGTCTGCGTCCGGGAGACCACGGTGAGGTGTGTGTCCGAGGAGCATTTTCTCAGCTTGGTCTGTCTGTGGTCTCCGAGGGTGCTGGGTTAAACATGGGAAGCTGTTTGCCATGATGGTGTCCCCCGCCAGGCACACCAAGGCGTGTGGATCCCTGGGGAGGCAGGGATCTTCTCCGCTTCGAGAAGGGATGGACACGTCCTGCGTGTGAAGGATGAACTTCCTTTAGATGCTGAGGTCAGCAATGGGAACTTTTCTCAACGCTCTTCCTAAAGTATGGTTAAGAAAAAGGAAAAGCGTGTGTCGGAGAGATGGCTCAGAGAGTGAAGGAGCTTGCCACCGAGTCTTAAGACCTGAGTTCAATCCCTGAGAACCGCATGATGGGAAGAAAAAGCAAAACTCCTGGAAGTAATCTTCTGACCGTCACTGAGGCTCTGTGTGTGTGCGCACACGTATGTGTGTGACATAAATAAAGCTGAGGTATAACAAAAGGAAGAAGAAAAAGCAGAGGGAGCTCTAGGAAGAAAGAAGAAAGAAAGAACGAAAGACAGAAAGACAGACAGCTTGGGCTGTGCTTGGCTGCAGAGACTGCCAAACACCTGTGAGGCTCTGGTACAGGAAAAGGGAAGCCAGGAGTATGGCAGAGAGCTGCAAACCTGTGATCCCACTAAGGACCTGAGGTGGGAAATCTGCCTGAGTTCAAGGTCATCCTGGCCTGTATGCTGAGTTCCGGACCAGCATGGGTTACACAACGAGTTGCTGTTTAAAAAAAAAAAGAAAGAAAGAAAGAAAAGAAAAAACAAACAAACAACAACAACAAGAAAAAACAGGAGGTACAGGTTAAGAGCACTGTCTGCTCTTCCAGAGGTCCTGAGTTCAAGTCCCAGCAACTGCCCAACCATCTATCATGAGATCTGGTGCCCTCTTCTGGCATGCAGGTGTACGTGCAGATTGTGCACTCATGTACAATAAATAAATAAATAAATAAATAAATAAACAAACCTTTAAAAAAATAGAGTCAGACAAGATGGCATACATCTATTATTCTAGCCCTTGGGAAGTAGAGGCAGGAGGATTGGGAATTCAAGGCCATCCTCAGCTATGTACCAAATCTGAGGCCAGCCTTCTCTGTCTATATAAGATCATGTCTTAAAACAAAAACAGCACCACCGGGCATGCTGGAGAGCACCTTACTCCAGCAGAGGGAGGCGGAGCAGGCAGATCTCAAGGCCCACCTGGCCTACAAAGTGAGTTCCAGGACAGCCAGGGCTACACAGAGAAACCAGCCTCAAAACTTAAAAACAAATCATCATAAGAAAGAAGCAAGTAAATGGATGAATCCCACTTCTTAGGCCAGAACCATCATGATCTAATCTCCCCAAAGGCTCTGCTTCCTGCTGATCTGGGGACCAAGCGCACGAGCCCATCAGGACAGGGCTGGTTCGACCTCAGCAGTGGACAGAAGTGTTTCCCCTCAACTGACAAATGTTTCTTGGGACCAGCATTCACAGTTTCGAGTTACAAGGCGACAGTCTGGCAACAGCTGTGGCTCACAGACCCAAGGTGTCTGCGAAAAGCTCCTGCCAAAAGGAGTGACGGGCTGAGCACCGAGCAGAGCCAGGTGGGCTCCTGGCCATCCAGCCATCCAGCACCCCGGCCATCCGCCCCCCCCCCCCCCACTGCTGCTCAAAGGACAGGGACAGGCAGGTCCTTGGCGCGGGTGCGTCTGTCCTTTGAGGGTAAGGAGCGCATTGGAGCCCCTGCTGGGCTGAGAGGGAGGAACTAGAAACCAAGCCGCCCCCAGGGGACTCGGTTCCCAGCTGCACAGCAAGGTGGGAGCTGTCGCTTCGCTCGCTTTCCTACTTGCTGTCTGTCTGAGAAGTGGCCCTGCAACCCTGAGCACACTAGGATCTCAGGGACCGCCTTCCGCCCACCCCAGCCTCTCGCCTGTGGTCTCCCTCAGAGATGGATCCTGTCCAGGTCCTGCTGACGGACAGCAACTCCTTCTCAGCAGCACCCCAAATTCTCTACATTCCAGGGAGGGACTTATCTCAGTCTCCAGATGCTTGGGAGGAGGGAGCAGCATTCCACACACGTCAGAGAGTGGACAGAAGAAGGTGCCCTACGGAAGGCCACTGCGAGGCTCCCCTGCCCCCAGGACCACAGGAGCCAGCCTTCTCCAGGCAGGGCTCAGCGGCCACCGTCCCTCACACCTCTTCCATCTCCTTTTTTCCCTCACAACATTCCTCCCTCTGCCAACACAGTAAGCCAGTTCAGGCTGAATTAAAGGCATAAAAGCAGGTTTATCTGGGGCAGCTCTGGGGCGGGTTCACTGGTCTCAGAGAATGGGGCCAGCGAAATCCCCATGCAGACAGGGAGACAGGGCAGGGGGGAGGGAGCATACATACATATACATACATACACATATATACACACACATACATATACATACATACACATACATACATACACATACAATATACATACAATATACATACATTATATATATATATTATACACATATATATTAGGAGCAGAAGACAAAGTTGAGGAGTTTAGGGAGAAAATTTTTTTCTTACATGTACCTTTGAAACTTTAGGCCCATGGTCTTCGTAGCTGGGGGGGGAGGGGAGGGACCCTGAGGGACCCCACCCTTTGGAATAGCCAATAGGCGGGTCTGTCAAGAGCCTGTCCTGCTCTAGCAGAGGACAAGAGACAGCTTCCTGACCGGCCGCTCCCCCACCCTACCCCCAAAGCTGCTCACTCCAGATCCAGGGGATCTGAGGCCCTCTTCAGGACTCTGAGGGTGCAAACCCATACACTCAGTCACATGTATATATAACTAAAAATAAAATAATTTAAAGCCGCCTTCAGGACTAGTGCTACGGTGAATGTCTGTATTCATCCCCAGCCCCTTGGGAAACTGAGGCAGAAGTTCAAAGTCAGGCTGCAGAACCTAGTGAGACCCTGTATCAGAAAAGACAGAGGGCAGCTAGAGCAATGCAGGGCCTGGGCGCAGAGCGGGCAGCGCTCTTCCTCAGAGTTCTGCCCCCTGGCACGGAGTCCTACTCAGACACCAGGGTGGCCCAGACCCTCATCACAGCTCTCGGGAAGTGGGGTCAGGAAAAGTCAAAGTGCAGGTGTCATCCTGCGCAGCTAGCTAGCCTGTGCTACATGAACTTGGTCCACAGCCACCACCAGCAGCAGCGGCAGCAGCTAAGTTTTCTGGCTGGAGAACACGGATTCGTGAGCGGCCAAGTGAGTGAAGCTAATTTATCTCCTCTTTTCTTCAGCCCTTGCTCTCCGCACTCCACACTTCCCAGCCAAGAGAAAGGACTTTGGACTCCCTTTGCCTAGGAGGCCGGAGCTGAGAGCCCCACACAGGCTGCTGTCTGGAGCCTGGAGCAAGTCTTGTGAGGGCCATGTGGTGGGAAGTATGCAGGGCTTTGGGGGCGGGCAGAGAGGAGAGTCCTGGGGCTGGGGAGCGAGAGGTCGTGAACTGTCCCTCGGTCCACAGCCCGGGCCAGCTCAAGGTCCAGCAAGAGCTCAGAGGAGGCCAGTGAGGGAACAGGACGGAGGGAATGCCCGGGCGCTGTACCCTGGCGTGGCCTCCTGGGCCCACAAATAGCCCCGTGCAGAGGCGTCCATGCCGCCAGGGCACCTTGGGGACTTGGCAGGAGGGACACCATGAGCTCGGAATGGATGGGCATGGGGAAGAAGTCCAGGCTGATGTGGGCCACACAGAGACTGAGGCTGGAGTAGAGAGGTGGCTGCCTGGCTCAATGGGACTCAGGAGCCTGGAGGCCGTCCCTGGGCCCTCCTCAGATGTGTGGACAAGGCCAGGAGGCAATGCCTGCTCTGTTCCAGCCCTTTTGCTCTGTGCTCTGCTTCACACAAGCTTGGCTGTCCTTTCAAGTTATTTCATTTTGGGATTAGGGTCTCACCATGAAGCCCAGGCGGGCCTGGGGCTCACAGCAGTCCCCTGCCTCAGCATCTGAGCTCTCGCTGGCTTTGTGCAACCCTGCCACAGAGGTGCCAGTTTGACAGCATGATTGGCATGTGAGAGTCTGTGAACCATTTCTTCTGCTCGTTATTCTGTGACTGCACTCTGCTTTACCAGTCCTAAGAAAGAGCCAAGCGTGCTGGAGCCGGTCTAGCTGACAGCTTGTGGGAGGCAGAGGCAGAGGGATCGCCTGGACTAGATAGTGAGAGCCTGTATCAAAAAAAAAAAAAAAAAAATTCAGGGAGGATGCCAAGCACCAGAACCCTAGCCCGGCCTCCCATTTCCCAGAAGGCCTCTCTGAAACAGGAACTCAAACAAGCCGCTGTGGTCTGCTTTCTGCTGAACGTGGTGGGATTGGAGGGGGGAGGGAGTGGGGGCGGGGGCTTAAACCTCCCTCGCCAGCTACAACCGAAAGTGTTAGGATTTAGAAAACACACAGCCACTGTGGTAATGTATTTAAAATGTGCCGCATACAACAGATGTGGTGCGAAAAGATTTATTGTACGGGGGTGGGGGAGAGACAGTGGGAGAATGCAGACGAGAAAGAAGGGGTGCGGGACACCCCACGAGAGAAAGTCAGAGAGAGCAGGGAAGGGGAGAAAAACTGAGGCAGAGAGAGTGGGCGGGGTGGCAGACAGGCTGTATCGCCATCACCTGGCCCAGTGGCGACACCAGATATTGTCAGGCCCCTACAGGCCCCTGAGGACAGCCCCGTTGAACTGCCTGCACACCAACGTAACAGGGAGGCCTTTAATCCCAGCACTTGGCAGGCAGGTGGGTCTCTGTGTGTTCGAGGCCAGCCTGGTCTACAGAGTGAGTTCCAGGACAGCCAGGGCTACACAGAGAAACCCTGTCTCAAAGCAAAACAAAACAAGAAACTACCCAGCACACTATGCAATGTTTAAGGGTTTTTTAACCTCCTTTCTTCCTCATTCACTTGCTTATTTTTATTTAATTTTTTTGTATTAAATTTTTTATTCGTGTGTCTGTGTGTGTCCGTGTGAACGAACCCCACGTGTGTGCATGTGTCCACGGAGACCACAGAGGGAGTTGGACACCCTGGAGATGGGGTTACAAGGAGCGTGTGCTAAGAATCAAGCTTGGGTCCAGGGAGAGCATCACGGGATCTTACTCTCCGGCGGGCGGCAGCTCCAGCCCCCACATGCTTAGTGCGCTTTCAGCTCCTGCAGAGGACCCGGGTTCAGGTCTCCGCACCCTCCTGTGGTTCCCACCCACCCGTAACCCCTGGTTCCGAGCACCCAGCACGCTCTCCCGGCTTCCCCGAGCACCAGGCGCACACATGCTCATGCACATAAAATCTTTAAAAAAGGAATGGGGAGCAGCGAGGGACACACATCCACGCAGGGAGCCTGGGTGTCCTCTGGACCAGGCCGCAGCCACCATGAGCTGTGGTTCCGTGTCTCTGTCTGCTGCTGAGACAGCCATCCAGGCTCTCCCCTCAGGACCATCAAGGAAGCTTCCCACCTCCCCGTCACCTCTTACAATCCGGCAGCACTGTGTTGAACGACGTGGGGCTTTTCTAGAAAAGCATGGCATCCGCTTAGCCTTTTCCAGGGGTTTTCTCAGCCGCGTAACCCCGACTGAACCCCCCCGGAGTCCCCCAGACGTGCTGGGTGGCTTCCAACGCCGTCCTTGCTCGTGTTTTGGCACAGTCTGCGGCGAGCCCTTCTTCCACAGAAGCTCGGCCCTCGGTCCTGCTCACCCCAAGCTGCCTCTCTGCCGCCCTCACTGCTCCGTGCGCCCCTCACGTCCTCTGATGGCCTGTGCCGGTCACCCTCCTGAGCCGCAGCGCCTGCTGTTCCACCGTGCTCTCTACGGCCCGGGGCAGGCGCAAGGAGAACTGGCCAGTGGCCCTGGGCCTCTTTTTTTTTTTGGGGGGGGGGAGACTGGGTTTCTCTGTGTGGCCCTGGCTGTTCTGGAACTCTATAGACCAGGCTGACCTTGAACTCGGAGATCCGCCTGCTTCTGCCTCCCAGGCACTCAAAGGCATGTGCCGCCTCCCGGCTGGCCCCGCAGCTCTGGACGATGGCCCCTTCGGGAGAGGCAGAATTCCTCCCGCGGCTCAGCTCCTGCACACCCCGCTGCCCCTGCTGGGCGTGATCCCGAGAAGACCCAGGTGGGAGCCGTTAGCACCCTGTTTCCGCCACACTGGCTGTTGCTATGTTACACAACCAGAGCCACGTGCAACCCTGACCAGTCTGTCCGAAGATCGCCGGTTGGATCCACCAGTTAGGAAAGGTGGATCCCGGCCTGTGTGCCGCGAGCACAGAAGGCCCTCCAGGTGCGCGGCGTGGACAGGGCGCCCCCGGGTGGCCGCCTCCCGAACTGCAGGCCCGCCCTCCGCGGCTCCGCACTCTGGGATCCGCCGCAGGACTCAGGGCCAAGTTTCTCTCCTGGCGCTCTCTGTCCTGACCTGACACCCAGTTCCGGGAAGAACCGGCTTCTGGAAAAGGCTTGCCCAGGCGGCCCGGGAGACAGTCTGGCTATGCGGGTTGTCTCGAGTAACTCTGAGAAGGCCGCGCGCAGGGCTCCGCCCGCCTGCCGGGCCCCGCCCTGCAAGGGGAGCTGGGGCCTAGGGATCCTGTTGGGGGCCTAGGGCTCCTGCTGGGGTCCCGGGCTCCTGCTGGGGTCCCGGGCTCAGCCAGGCGACGCCTCCTCCTCTGTGCAGTAGCTGCTCGCGGTTTTTGATTTTTGTTTGTTTTGTTCTTTTCGAAACGGGGTTTCTCTGTGTAGCCTTGGCTGTCCTGGGCAGCCTCGGACTCACAAAGATCCGCCTGCCCTTGCCTCTTCCCGGTGCTGGGATTAACGCTTTAGTCTCGGGGTCAGCCTCGGTTACAAAATACTAAGTGGGAAAACCCCAGAAACAAACAATTCAGGGTTCTAAAAGCTTCCTAGGCTGCACACCGGTATAACCGGTATAATCGGTCTATCATTAGCTGCTGCTAATTTGTTGTACCGAGTTAATCAGTTAAGCTAGGTGTGGTGATACATGCCTAATCCTAAAACTCGAGAGATAGTGGCAGAAGGATGAGGAGTTCAAGGCCAGCCTGGGCAACATGAAACCTTTTCTTTAAAAAGTGTGTTGGGGGGGGGGCTGAGGCCTGGAGAGACCTCAGAGAGGTCCTGAGCTGGGTTCCCAGCCCACACTGGGCAGCCCCTACGCCCACAGCACCCGCACTCACCACCCACACACCTAATTTAAAATGAGCTCTCCTAGGTTGGGACAGGCTCCCACTGGCCAGTTCCAGGCATCCCTGTGTCCACACAGAAGCTACAGCTTCCATCTTAAAGACAGGAAGAGAGACTTTAATCCGGAGCCTTTGTGGGTGCGCATGGCCCGGGAACACACTCACGTTCCCCAAATTCCACGTCCTCCTGGCCAGCCCTGCCACTAACCTACACTTCTCCAGCCCCCTGCCCCCCCCTCCGGCCTGCTCTTCCCCCAGCTGCTCTCCCTAGATAGCCCAGCGTTTGTCTACCCGCTTCCCTCTCCTCACAGGCCTGGCTCAGGGTGCCACGCCTACTCTGGGCGTTCCTGGATGTCCCTGCCTCTGCCTTCGTTCTCCCTTCTATCTGTAATAACCCCCTGACACACCTAGGAGCAGTCATGGTCTTCCTTTATTATTATTATTTTTCATTCACAAAGAAAGTCATAAATCAAGGCAAGTTCAAAACACATTGGAGGGCACAGCAGAGAGGCACATGGAGACGGGGAATTGGTGGGCACAGCAGAGAGGCACATGGAGACGGGGAAAGCTCTTTAAGATGCTGCCTGGATATAACCCATTTTAACAGTCCTGAATACCATCTATGTAAAGGCATTTTAAACTGAATGGCCAAATTTGGCCTATCATCTCTTGTAAATAAAGTTTTATTGAAACACACACACACACACAAAAAGATGCTGCCTGGTGACATTCTAAAACGATTTGTTTGTTTATTTATTGATTCAGTATACAGTGCTTCCCTGAACAGCGGAAGAGGGCACCGGATGGTTGTGAGCCACCACGCGGCTGCTGGGAGCCACCCTCTGAGCCATCTCCGTACCTGCTGCCATTCTTGGTTCTGGGACTGGTGGAAGGCGGTGTCCTGCTGGGTCAGCAGCTTCTGAGAGGTTTCTGTTATCATGAGGAGCTGGTTCAGATAAAGGCTGGAGCAAGGACTGGCTGTTCCAGAACAGAAAACCAGCCCAAATGGAGCACTGAGCCTCTGAACCACCAAATCTCAGTCTCCTCACAGGACCGAAATTCCACCTGGGCCTCCCCCCGCCTCTGCAGCCACAGAAACTCCATCCAGGAGCCTTTGCTCACAGCCAGGCACCGCTTCAGTTCAGGAATGTTTCTGCTTGGGGCCCCAGGCTGTGATCCCTGCGCCGTTAGGGCAGGCCCTCTGCTTGTGTCCAGTCCAGAGTGCTGAGCCTGTGCCTGACAGACACTTCCTCTGGGCCCACTCCTGTGCTGCGCCTGGAAGCCATCACTGAGGACAGCAACACCGGACAATTTGCTCACTGGGCCTTTAGAACCACCACCTCAGAAGCACCCTGGCTTCCGAGGGAGGAGAGTTCCCATCACACTCTCTCTCTCTCTCTCTCTCTCTCTCTCTCTCTCTCTCTCTCTCTCTCCATCCAGGGACTCCCAGGGACTGAGCATTGGGTTGGCACAACCCTCAGAGTCAGAGCTCCTCACTGAGGCCTCCCACCTGAGAAGGTGATTCAAATGTGGTCCGAGGCTGTTATAAAGTGCCTCCAGAGTGGGACTTAAAGCTTCAGTGACCGCAGAGACAGATGCCGTGCCCGCCGGCTGGGGAAGCAAGTCAGCAGCAAGAGAGTCAGTATTAAAGAAAATGTCAGCCGGGCAGTGGGGGCACAAGCCTTTGATTCCAGTACATAGAGAGAAGAGACAGGTGGATCTCTGTAAGTTCAAGGCCAGCCTGGTCTACAGAGTGAGTTCAAGGACAGCCAGGATTGCACAGAGAAACCCTGTCTCAAAAAACCAGAAGAAAAAGAAATAGAGAGGGAAGGCTTTAAACCCCTCTGTGGGGCCTGGTGCACACCTTTAATGCCGTGCTCAGGAGACAAAGGTAGGCGGGTCTCTGAGAATCTGAAGCCAGCTGGGTTATAGGAAGTCCCAGGATAGCCAAAGATACACGGTAAAACTGTCGAAAAAATAGAAAAATGGGGGGTGGGGTGCTAGAGAGATGGGCCAGCAGCTAAGAGCACTGCTCTTCCAGAGAACCTGGGTTCCACTCCCAGCACCCACACGGCAGCTAATGGCTGTTTAACACTCTGGTTCGGGGTGTTCTGGCTTCCTTCCAAAGGCAATGAATGCACAGGACACACAGGCTCACAATCAAGCAAAAACATCCATGTATACTAAATTAAAAAATATATATATATTATATTTATATTATATATATATTATATATATATATATTTAAAGCAGGCAAAAGACACCCAAGCTGAGGCTGGTAAATGGCTCAGTAAGTAAAGGAGCTTGCAGCAAAAGCCTCGCAATCCAAGTTCAAGTCCCAGCACCATACAAACCAGGCATGCGGATGCACGCCTGCCATCCCAGTACCAGGGAAGCAGAAACAGGAGGAGCAGAAGTTCAAGGTCATCTTAGGCTACTGAGTGAGTCCGGGTATGTGAGACCCCCGTCTCAAAATAAATAAATAATAAGCCAGGAGCTGGGCGCTGCCTCTCCCTAATTATCTTTCACCGCCTTCAGAAAAGACGATTACAGACAATTACTTTGCTTGGGCAGTGGCCTGGGGGAGCGCACGAATCCCAGCAGGGAAGTCAGCGCCTCTGGCTTCCCTTGCCTAGCCTCCAGCTCTGTCAATCAGCCCCAAGGGTTATCCCGGGTCAGGAGACTCCCGTTGCCACATAAAGCTCCTGGACACCTGCCCCTGGGGCCAGCAACCGCACAGGCAGGAGGCAGGGAAGACAGAGCAGCGGGAACGCAGAGATGAGCAGAGAACCTGGAAGCTGGTGGAGGCAGAAAGGAGCGACTAAGAAAGCAGAATGTGGAGGCCAGAGGCGGGTGCAGCAGAGAAAAGAGTGATCGGGAAGATGACTGTCACCTGGAAAAGAGAATTAGGGTATCATGTTCACTTCAAAACAAGTGACCGTAGGAATAAAAACAAACAGACAAACAAAAGAACAGGCAGAGAAACAATGGGACACCAGACCTTAATCCCAGAGCTAACAACATCAAAACCTGAAAGCACTTTCGTCAAGATCCCCTGATGACCCCAGGCTACAGGAGGAAACCAAGAACCAGCTCCCCAAGCTGTCCTCTGCCCTCGAGACACAGGGCTGCCCAGCTCCTTCCCCACTCCAGACACAAATCGATGGGGAAAGATTACTAGTTGTATGTGGGGTGACTCTGAGTCTTGTGTTGAAACAGTGTGTCGGGACGTGCAGGCGGCGGCCACTATGTGGCTGTGGGTCTCCACTTTCCAAGTGCTGGCCTGTCAGGCACCGGCGTCCACACCCAGCTGTGGAACTGTGAATCTTCTAGTCTCACTCTTCTATCAGTCTGATGTTAGAGAAGGGTTTCCCGTCCCAGAGTCGAGTAAGGAGTAAGTCACAGTTGTGGTGAAAGGGAACAGCAGGACCCTTATTCTACACGGGTGGCAGGATGTGAGGAAACCGAGCCCTCTCCCGGCCTCCGGGGTCACCGCGTGCAGCAGTGCATGGATATACAAGCCACGAGCACCCACAGGCAAGAAACGACATGAGAAAGTGAAGACAGGGAAAACTGAGGGCTACGGGGGAGGGAGGGAAGCCCCACACACCAGGATCTCATTTGCTCCTTCCTGCTGAGAGTCAAGATGAAGCCACACCCCCAGGAGCCGGGGTTATAAAGAGGACTTAGTGTGTTAGAGCCAACAAACGAGGGAATGGACAGATGGCCCAGAAATTAAGGGCACTGGCTGCTCCTCAGAGAGCCCTGGTTACGGCACCCAAACGGTGGCTCACAATGGCCTGTACTCCAGGTCCAGGGGCCCAGTGTCCTTTTCTGGCCACTGTGGGCACCAGCTCTACATGTAATACGCATGCATACATTCGGGCAAAACACTCATCACATGTTTTAAAATACGGTCTCACTATATAGCCTTGGCTGGCCTAGAACTCACTACAGAGACCAGCCTGGACTCAAACTCAGAGATCCATCCGCCTCTGCCCCACCCAGTGCTGGGATTAAAAGTGTTGCCACCAAACCCAGCATAATTAAAAAGTTTTAAATCCCAAACAAAAACAAATGAACGGTGCTCACTGGAGGTGAGAATGTTTATGACCTTGAAGGCGTGGTGTGAGTCTGTGTGCTCCTCTAATCCTCAGGAGCCACGCATCTTGGGTTTGGATTCAGGGTTTTTCACTGGTCTGGAAATAAGGGATGAGGCTCAACAGACCGCCACAGAAATCCTCGGATCCCTGTCTCTCTGGTGCTGGGATTACAGGTGGATACCAGCGCCCTCAGGTGTTTGTGTTTGGGGATCTGAACTACGACTTCTTTAGGCTAATCTCTTTCCAGCCAACCTCAATAGCTTCCTTCACCTGGCTGTGGACTGAGATGCCATCGCTGGCCATTTTGACTTTCCCATCACAGTTACCGACTTTAATCAAATTCTCTCTCCATCCAAACCTGTGCACAACAGGTTGTCCCTCTAAGCTCCTAAGAGCCCCTGAGGGGTTTCCAGCTCGCCTTTGAGGGGCCAAAAAACAAAATCAGAAAGCTTGGGAACAGTTCAGTGGTGGAGCCCAGGCCTCAGGTGTGTGAGGCCCAAAGCCTATTCTCCGCACAAGAATAAAGAAGGAAGGAGGGCGAAAGCAAAGGATGAAGGACAGACGGAGAAGGAGGGCAGGACCGGGCAGAGGTGCCTCCCTCCCGTGTTCTTGCTGAAGCCATGTCAGGTTTAGCTACAACTGGATCTCCTTGGTGGAGAATTCCGTGGAAAATTACCCAACTCTCTTCCAGGAACCCAAGGTCAGGAGGGCCTCGATAACTTATCTAGCTTCTGTTAAACTGCCAGCTTGTGCAAACCTCCTCCTCTGCCTACTCATCAGAGCTGCTGAATGAGATTCCAGGACCTGGTTTCTACCTTCAAAACCCTTGTGTTATGCACACACCTAGGTCACACCGAGGCCCCTGAAAACCTGGGTGTAGTCCCAGCGGCTGGAATAGACTCTCAGTCAGATGTAACTGCATCTGAGAGGCCATCTCAGGCAGGCTCCCCGTAACAGAAGGAGGATCTGAGAAAGGCAAGAACTCTTATTTCTCTAGACAGGGCCTTGTGTACGTCAGGCTGGTCTCAAACCTGCCATGTAGCCACGGACGGCCTTGAACTTCCTCTCCCCTGCCCCACGTCTGAGAGCAAAGTTATGGCCGTGTTACCAGACCCTCCGTTTGTGGTGCTGAGAGTCAGGGAGTGATGGAAGCCACACAGGGACCAGCTGAGCCTCAGCCCCACAGAGACACAAACAAAGCCCCCTTCTTGACAGCCCCCCCGACAGACGTGTCCATGCGTGGCCAGAAGCGGCCTGGCCGACCCTCAGGAGTCACTCCAGTCACCCTGAGACTGGCCAGCACTTCACGGAATCCAGTGCACTGCCCTCTTCATTCAGTCAAGGTTTAGCAGAGAGAAGGTCACAGCAAGGAAAGGCACTGGTTAGGACAGCGTAGGGACCCAGCCATGCCTGGGGCATTGGAGTGGAAGCTGAGGTCCTTAAGGCAATTTAGCAGCTATTAAAGAGCTCTTAATGGTTGTCCAGGTGGCTCAGGCAGGAAGGCTCTGGCCACCAAGCCTGATAATCTGAGTTCAGTCCTCGGAACCCTCATGGGCAAAGGTGAGAATTCACTGGGCCTTTTACCTGCACACACACACACACATGCAAAAAAAAACAACATGATGAAAAAAAAACAACAACAAACCTGATTTTAAAAATGTGGCCTTGGTATTATCAATAGGCCTTTTTTCCCTTACATAAGTGTTGGGGTTCGGGTGATTTGACTCCTGTATGACAGTGTGGGAGCCTTTCCTTAACTGAAGGACTGTCAGAGATGAGGGCTGCACAGAGAAACCATGTCTGGAAAACCTAAAACAAACAAACAAGAAAAGCTGCAGTGCTGCAGCTGTGGCTAGATGCGGAAGGTTGTGAAAACTGCCTGGCGTCGTGGGCCAAAGGGCAGAGCAGCCAGCCTCTAGCCCAAGGGTGTGGAGCTCTGGGTTCTGGCTTCTAAAGCCTGGAGGAATGGGCCACAAGTAAGCCTTAGGCACCCAAGGGCTGGAACTGCCGGTTCTGGAGTTTCCCTCCCTACCCACAATTCCTAGCCAAGTAGAGCCAAAGGGCTCCAGCCAGCCTACCGAGAACATTAACGGCAGTCAAATACAGGGAGTCTGCCCTCTTCCTCCCAGGGGCGTTTTATGCTTGGACGGTAGGGGTCTTCAAAATGAGCCTCAAAGAAGGGGTCTTCAAAATGAGCCTCAGAGAAGGGTTTATTTGCTTATTTATTTACTTACTTACTTATTTTTCGAGGCAGGGTTTCTCTGTGTATCCTTGCCTGTCCTGGACTCAATTTAAAGACCAGGCTGCTCTCCAACTCACAGACATTCGACTGCCTCTGCCTCCCCGGCTGCTGGGATTACAGGCGTGCTCCACCGCACCCGCCAGTGTTTCTTTATTATTTAATTTTAAAATTAAATAGTTAAAATAAAATTAAAGAGAATGTTTTAGGCGTTGGGGAGACCGCTCAGAGGTTAGGAGCACAGGCTGCTCTTCCAGAGGTCGCAAGCTCAGCTCCTAGCGCCCGGGTCTGAAGGCCCACAACCTCCTGTAACTGCAGCTCCAGGGGGTCGGATCGCCTGGAGCGTGGAGCACAGAGGCAGTGGTCCGAAATCGAGTCTCTCCATCCCCCGTGAGGTCTCTGGGGACTGACCTCAGCTCCTCCCGCTTGGAGGCCGCAACCGTGTCTTGTAGCAATGCTACAGTTGCTACAATGTTACAATTGCTCCAAGACATTGTAGCATTGTACAATGCTAAACAGGGTGGTCTGACCACTGAGCTTTAGCTCCAATAGGCCCACCCCCGCACCCCCGCACCCCCCCCCCCGCACCCCCTTTTGTTTTGAGACAGAGTTTCAACGTGTATCTAAGTTTGGCTGGCCTGGAATGTGCTCTGCAGGCCTCACGGTCCTCCTACCCAGCCCCGCCCCCACCTTTTTTCCAAGGGCTGGGAGCAGAAGCCTAGGCACCACCTCCGCTCCAGCCCTTTACCAGCACCTTTAAAATGTTGCTATTGTTTTTAACTGTGTGTACCTGTCGCTGTCCATACAGCGACACACATGGGGGCGGGCGGGGGTGAGGCATGGAATGCCCGGGAGCGGGGTTACAGGTGAGCGAGAGGCGCCAGAAACCAAAGCCTGTCCTTCGAAGGAGCGGCACATGCTCTCAGCCACTGAGTCAGGCTCCAGCCCTCGCTTCACTTTTCATTTGAGACAGGGTCTGCTAAACTGCCCAAACCGGACGCCAACTGGATGACCTCTAAGGCCAGGCAG
This sequence comes from Meriones unguiculatus, assembly GCF_030254825.1. Taxonomy (NCBI): domain Eukaryota; kingdom Metazoa; phylum Chordata; class Mammalia; order Rodentia; family Muridae; genus Meriones; species Meriones unguiculatus. The sequence goes on along the minus strand of NC_083363.1, from coordinate 1,254,795 downwards.
GCACTCCTTGGCCTCAGCTTCCAAAATCCCAGGCCTGCACCATAACACCCACCAAGGAAAGGGGTTCAAACCCTCACCACCGTGCTGAGGGGCGGAAAACCACACTGACGGGCCGAGGCGCTGGAATGCGGTCCTTGGTCAGCATCTCTGGTCCTTTGTCTTTGGTTTCTGAGCAGCCATCTCGCGCCTCTCCTCCTTGACTCAGGTCTGCCCCCTGGCGGCCACAATAAATCAGAATGTACATTCGTGATTGGGGCCTCTGCAACAGTGTAACACTAATGTCTTCTTTCCAGAGTCGCCGCTTCCGATCAGCTCCCCACATCCCGGAGCTTTCAGCCCGTCCCTGTCGGATCCCTGGGGCAGCTTGGTCTTGGAGCGAACAAAACTGGTTACAATAAAATAAAAGAAGCAGCTGGGCCTGCAGCAGAGCTGGGAGAGTGCCTACCCACCAGGCCCGGAGCCCTAGCACCGGGCAAACCCAACCCAACAGGCACACCTGCAATCCCAGCATAGGGAGGCAGGGGGACCTAGGCTTCAAGATCCTCTAAGCCAGTGACTCCCAACCCGTTTCCACCCTTTCACAGCGCTGCCGCAGACGGTCAGAAAACGCAGGTATTTACACACAATGAATAACAGTGGCAACATTAGTTATGAAGTAGCAATGAAGATGACTTTATGGCTGGGGTCAGGACAACATGAGGAACCGTATTAAAGGGTGGCGGCACTAGGAGGGTTGAGAACCGCTTACCTAAGCTCTACCCTGGGCTAGAGGAGACCCTGACTTTAGAAAGAAAGAGGCCTGAGATGGCTGCGCATTTACCAGCACCTGCCGCCCTTGCCGAGCGCCAGCTCCGAGCCTCGGCTCACAACCGCCCAGAGCCCCAGGGCTCCTCCGGCCTCTCACGGACCCTTCCCGCACCGGCTTTCACCTGCGTGTTCCCACACAGAGACACCACCACTAAAAACAGCCGTTTTTAAGAAGGAACGAGAGAGGGGGCCTTCCTCAGACTCCAGGTTTGTTGTCTTCCGGAGAGGCTGAGCGGTCTTGAGCCCTCCAGCCTCCGGAAGGAATGGCAGGATCTGGCCAGGAAAGGGAGGACCGGTGTGAGGACCCCCCAGGACAGAGCGCCACGGCTGCTCTAAGCCACAGCTAACCACGCGGCACTGTGGAGAGGCTGCGGCAGGCGGGGAGAGCAGAGCTGCGGCTTCCCGGGGTCCACCCTCTGCAAGGCCCCGAGGACAAGCACGGTTCCTCCAAGGTTCACGGTGCGGACCCAGAGCACAGGAGGGGGCTCCCGACAGGGGTGGGGCGCCCCTCCCCGGCAGGCCGCACCGGAAAGCCTTTAACCTCAGGGATGAGGGCATCCATACCGGCTGCCCAGTTTTCCCTGGGCAGACACTGTAGTCCCCCCCGGCCGGGGGCAGTGAAAGCCTCCAGACACTCAGCCGAGGCTCCGAAGTTTTCCCAGCCCTCCCTGGCCAACGACAGGCTCGGCTGGGAGGAGCCTTCTGCCAGAGACCCAGGTCGGCAGCCTTAGCACGGCTGTGGCTTCCTTCAGAAGAGGTGCAGGATGGAGTTCTGAGTGGCACGGCAGCACGCCGGCGGTCCCGGCGCCGGGAGAGGAGGCAGGGGCCTGCGAACCAGGTTCAGGACTGCGGCCTGGGCCACACAGCGTCCAAGCCAAACCAGAGGCTGCCACCGGGGGGCGCTGGGAGCTCACCATGACAGCTCCCAGCAGCGCTGTTTCCCCGCTCTGTCCTCGGGTCCTCTGGATGGTCAGGACCTGGTGGTGTGGCGGACCGGGCTCCACCTTTCTCTGTGCTCTGCCGTCTTAGCTTGGATTTTTATTGTTGTTACCGAAAGCAGCCCGAGGAGGAAGGGGTTGGTTCCATCCTCACATCGCGGGGGAGGGAGAGTGAGTGGGGGAGGGGAGGGGAGAGGGACAGCCGAGACCTCGGAGGACTCGCTCACCCCGGCTTTCTCACACGTTGAGACCCCCTCCCTGGTGCCCCACCCGCTATGGGTTGGAGGCTCCAATAGGGACTCGCCCACGGGCCAGTCTGGTGGGGAGCATTTCCTCAGCTGAGGTCCCCTCCGCCAACGCCGTCCCTGTCTATGTCAGGTGTGACACAGACAGCTAGCCAGCGCGCGTTCCGAAACTCCCCAGTTCCACCCCTGTGGAGCGAATGGAGAAACGGGGAAGCAAGCCACAACCAGGAGGAACTGAGACAGATTCAGCGGCCCCGTGTGAGGGCCAAGTTCCTACCCCCGTCCTGTCCCGTTCCATTGGTTTTATTTTATTTTACTTTTGGGGATAAAGGTCTCATGCAGCCCAGGCTAGCCTCAAACTCACTACGTAGCCAAGGCTGACGCACTCCAGATTGCCTGCCTCTACTTCCCAGGCGCTGGGATTGCAGGTTTGGGCCCCCGGGGTCAGGCGTATCCTGTGGACACAGTCTACCCAGGTGTGGCTGGCTGTGTAGAGGAATCTTAAGTTGAGTGGATTCCCTCTCCCCCGGGCCTCCTGTGTTGGCTTTATGGGTTTCTCCTCTGTGGTCACCTGTGCTAAAGCTTCACACAGACAGGGCCAGCGAGCACCCTTCCCACCTCCCCACTCAGCCTTCCCAAGGGTGGTGAGCAGCAGTGCCTGAAACCTGCTCCAGGATGGAGCCAACCCGTGAGGGGCTGAGCAGGTCAGGCTGGCCATAGGCATGTGTGTGCTTGGGGGGGGGGGGGGGGCTGAGCAGGTCAGGCTGGCCATAGACATGTGTGTGCTTGGGGGGGGGCTGAGCAGGTCAGGCTGGCCATAGACATGTGTGTGCTTGGGGGGGGGCTGAGCAGGTCAGGCTGGCCATAGGCATGTGTGTGCGTGTGTGCTCGTGTACCTTGCTCGTGAGAAGACCCACCCACTGTGGGCCACACCAGCCCCGAGGCAGGAGATTCAGGCCCCTCTGCTCCTGGCGGCCCCTTCTCTCAAGCTCTGTGATCTCCTTGCTGTGGTGGACGGCAGCCTGCGGTGTGAGCTAAAATCAGCCTCCTCTCCACGTTGCTTTTGTTGGGTATTTTTATCGCGGCAGCGGGAGTGAAACCCGGGCTGCTGGCTGTGCCCTGAAACCACACTAGACTCCATGGAGTCCTCAGCCCAAACCTCAGAGAGTCGCTCTTGCTCCAGGCTGATTACTTCCCCTTGCGTGAGCCTGTGTGTGCGAACAAGCCCACACATGCTGTGGACCCCAGAGGCGGAGATCCAGGATCTCGTCACTCTCCACCTTTTTTTTTTTTTTTTAATTGATTTTCAGTGTGAGCGTGCATGTGTGTGTCGGCCAGAGGGGAGTCACTGGAGTGGGTTTTCTGCTTCGAACATGTAGGTCCCTGGGAAAGGCCATGAGGCCTGGCCTTTTCCTAATGAGCCTCCTTACTGGCCTCTCCAGCTTGTGTGCTTGGGGCAGCGTCTCCGTGTACAGAGCTTGCTGTTTTAGCTGGACTGTCTGCCCAGCGAGCTCCGGAGATCTGCCCATCTTCAGCCCCTGCTGGGGTCATGGGCACAGCTTTTACCTAGATGCTGGGAGCCTGAATTCACCCCGTGATGGTGAAATGGCATCCCCAGGGCCACCTCTCCATCCACTTCCTCCTCCTCAGATTCTAAGCACTCCTCTGCTGGCCTCCTTCCTCTCCTTCCTGCTCTTAAAAGCAAAGCTGGTTCTGTTTTGTTTGTTTTCTGCTTTCCCTCAGCATCTCAGAGAGATGCAGACACTGCAGGCTGCAGAGAGCTTGGAGTGCTGTGCCACCCCTCAGAGCTGCATCTGTCCCTCCTGGCAGAGCTGCAGGCAGGGAAGGGACCGCAGCCTCGAGGCCTGTCAGGCCCCACGGTGATAGCTAGAGCTGTTGTACCCCTCTTGGTCTTCCATACGCCTCAGCGCCACACCCCCGCGTCTGCCACACTCTGGGTTCCCCTCTTTCCTCTCTGGCACATCCCAGTGCACCTTCAGCTCCACTGCCAAAACAACAGCACTTTGGAGACTTACTGTGTATCACAAACTCCTGCGGGCCATTGGGGCCCTCGGTCTGTCCTTGTCTGTCTGCTGTCTTCATTTCCACAACCACTTCCTCTCCAACCTCTGAACCTTCCCAGAGGTGCCTTCCTGGCTTGGACAGGGACCTTGTTTCCCACACACCTGAGCGCTGGGCCTGCCATCGCCAGCCTGTCCACCATGCCACCTCCAACCGGCACAGTGAACTCCCGTTTACACCATCACTTTCCAGGCTGTTCACAGCCCTCCCAAGCTTCCCGTCCCGCCTCCCCTTTCTCTCCCCCCTCCTTTTCCCCTCTCCCTCTCTGTCTGTATGTCAAAACAAAGCGCCTCTTGGAGCTGGAGAGATGGCTCAATGGTAAAAGCATGTACTGATCATCGTCACCATTCTAAAGGTTTGGTTCCCAGGATCCGTGTCGGGCGCTTACAGCCATCTGTAACTTTAGCTCTGGGGCTATCTGGTGCCTTTGGCCTCCATGGGCAACTACATTCACATGTGTGTATACACACACTTATAAGTAAATAAGCAACTTTTGTTTTGTTTTTTGGTTTCTTGAGACAAGGTTTCTCTGTGTAGCCCTGGCTGTTCTGGAACTCAGAGGTCTGCCTGCCTTCGCCTCCCGAGTGCTGGGACTACAGACATGCACCCTGCTGCCCACAATTTACTTTTTAAAGGCTGTATGTTACACGAGCATGTACGTAGGTCTGGTGGAAGCCAGAAAAGACAGTCGGATTCAGCAGGCTATGCAGAATCTCCAGTCTTCCTCCAGAGCACAAAGCACCGTTAAACACCCGGCCGGCTCTCAGCCCGGCTCTCTGCAGGCTGGCCTTCCTCAGCAGCTGGCTCTGGAGTCTCCTTGAAAGGGGCGGCTCCCTCAATTGGTGTGTGAGAGCTGAGCGAATCCTTGGAGCCTGCTCCCATCTGGCTTCGGCTCGGGCAGCTGCACCGGCTTGTGTGAGAGTGAACCCCAGGGGTCAACAGGGCTCTGACTGTGGGGATTTACCCTCCTGGTGTGGAAATAGCTGGTGTTGGGTGCTGAGGCCAAGAAAACAGTCACCCGGCCACACCCACTCCGCACCTAACTAGGTGTGACCTCTGACTCAGGGCACCTAGGAATGCTATTCAGAGTTTCCTCATTACTGGTGATGAAAGGCGGCGGGGATTTACTTTATAGCTAGCTCTTTTAAAGGAGAGTCCCCGGAGCAGGTGGCTGTTAGCCAAACTCTCATCCCCAAGCCTAGACCTGCTTAATTTGGAGGCACGTCTCAAGGTTAGCTAATTCATTGCGCTTGGTGTGTATCTGTCACCTTTCCCCAAATTGAAATTTTCAGTTAAATTTAATGAGTAACCATGGGGAAGGCCAAGCAAGGTCCCTGGTGCCGAGGCTCAGGGTCCCACCTCAGGGCTGGTGTGGGGGTGCACAGTCCCCACCTCAGAGGTCAGTCAGGACTTACTGAAGATAGTGTTTATGAAAAGGGTAACTGACCATGACGCTGTCGGCTTCTTCCCACCTTTGCGGACGGCCACACAGCTCTGGTGATGGGGGGCTGCAGCTGAGCTGGGAACTGTGTTCCATACCTATCTGTCATAAGCCACCGGGTGGTAGTGCACACCAGTGACCGGGAGGAAGAGCAGCCAGACGCTCACCTTAGCAGGACACCCTGTCTCAAAACAGAGAAAACTGGATGACCCCGGTCACAGCGCAGGTGTCCTGGTTTTCCTCAGTGCTTAGATGGGAACCGTCACTACATCAGACAGCAGAGAAGCTCAGGTCCTGGGGAGACCCACCAAGAGCTAAAACAGTCACAAAAGAAAAAAGAAAAAAACCCAGCCGTCCTGAATTCAGAAGGGCAAAGTAAAGATTAGTTTTTCCTGAGGGGCTGTTTGCTGGGGCTCACTGGATGGCCACAGGTCTCATAAACCCAGCATCCTGGAGGCTAAGGTGGAACATTAGGAACCCAAGAAGTCTCACTACCCAGGCAGTTCGAGCCTGCATCTCCGTAGACTCGGTCTCAAGAAGCAAGCAAACTAAAAACCAAGGGCTAGAGAGATGATGGCTCAGTGATTGAACTGGTTGCTCTTCCTGGGTTCAAGTCCCAGCACAAACAACTCCACTCACCACCCACCCTTTAGGAACTCCAGTCCCCGGGGATCTGATGCCATCTTCTGGCCTCTGTGCGTGGGACAGATCCACAGACATGCTTGCAGGCAAAATGCATGTATGTGTGAAATAAAAATTAAAACGCCCCCAACAAACAAGAGCCAGCAAGGGAGCTCAGGGGTCGAAGGCGCTCGAGCCTGACGCCCTGAGTTTGGTCCCTTGGTCCCCACGTGATGGCGGGAGAAATGCAGCTCCACAAGAGTCACATGTATGTGCACGTGATGTGTAAATTAACCTAATTCTATATGGAATCAGGACTTGTGGACATGAAGAAGGGCTTCCCAAGCCTTTTCAAGTTATACACACAGAAAATAGTGTCAGTAGAGATAACGACAAAAAGCAAGCATGTCTGCCCTCAGCTGGACCCCGAAGGTCAAAGGACTGACCCTCCACTCACACTCAGCTGAAGTCTGCAGAGAAAGGACTAACCTCGCAAAGCCGTAGAGAAATGCTGCCAGGCAACTAACCACTGTAAATTCCAAAGCGATTTCCTAGAATTCCTACACATTTCCACATTTCCAAAATTCCTAGGGATTTCTACAAATTCCTAGAATTTGTAAACGAGGCTCACAAAAGTGAGTTCAGTCTCATGCTTATCCGTATCCCGGAAGGAGGAGCTGGGCCGCAGTGATAGCCAGGGAAGAGGAGCTGGGACTGTGTGCCGAGCAGGAAGCCCCGGGTTCAGCCACCAGCACCGTAAGAAACCAGCCGTGGTGGTGACAGCTGCAACCCAGGCACCCAGAGGAGGGAGCAGGATGGTGGGGTCAGGGTCACTGGGGTCAACACCAGTGTTGAGGCAAGCCGAGGAGACCCCATTTCAAAAACAAAAGTAGTTAAAAATTCTGGGAAGAAATCCTGGTGTGTCGCCCGCACTGGGGAGGCAGAGGCAGGTGAATGAGTTCAAGGCCAGCCTAGACCACACACAGAAACCCTGTCTTGAAAATCCAAACCAAAACAAATAACTCGGGAGTTTCCTCCCGCTTACCCCTTCTCCCAGCCGGTGTGGAGGCTCTGGGTGAGAACAATGGGCCAGTGACGTCACACAGGAAACCAACAATGGCCAGGTCAGGCTGACCTGGTGACAGCGTGCGTGCGCTTTAATCCACACACCTCCTCTCTCATAGGCCTTTGTTCGCAGAAGAAGGCCACGAGGAGCCAGGAGGAGAGGAAGCCTCTTGATGGCCGCTTAGCAGGGACTCCTCCATTACTGTGATAAAGGCCACATGTGGAGGAAAGGGTTAATTCCTACCCTGAGCCACTGAGGGAAGCTGAGGCAGGAACCTGGAGGCAGGAACGCGAGCAGAGACCAGGGAAGAGCAGGCTTACTGCTCGCAGGCTTACTGCTCGCTCCCCTTGGCCTGCTTGGCGGCTTTCTCAGAACTCAGGGCCACCGGCCGGGGTGGTCCCCCACGGTGGGCCGGGCCTTTCTACAGCAGCCAGTAAGCAAGAAAATGCCCCGAGAAAGGACTTGGCTCCAGGTAATCTGAGCGAGGTTCTCAAGGGAGGCCCCTCTTCTCACACGACTGCAGCGTGGGTCAAGTTGACAAATAAATTAACCCGAGTAGACTCTGAAAACCTTGAGGAGCGGGGCTGGAGAGATGGCTCGTCAGTTAAGAGCACTGGCTGCTCTTCCAGAGGTCCCGAGTTCAATTCCCAGTACCACACGGTGGCTCACAGCTGCCTGTAACTCCAGTTCCAAGGCCTCTGACACCCTCACACAGACACACGTTCAGGCAGAATGCCAGTGGACTTAAAATAAAAATAAACAATAGATTATTCTTAAAATTTAAAATCTTGAAGACCAGTAAGAGGGGCTGGTGCGAGTGTGGGGTTGGGGTTCTGTTTGTTGGGTTTGTTGGATTTGTTTGGGACAGGGCTCCCTTGTCGTGTGGTCTGGACTCAGACTTGAAGCATTCTCCTGCCTGGTTGTTCCGGGTGCTGGGACTGAAGGGGTGCACAGAGCTAGGGTTCCTGACACATTGTGCTATGAAGTTAAATCCCCCAACTTACAGAGGTCAAACAAGAATTCCACAGTGTGTACCCCAGGGCTTGAGAGAGGAGGAAGCTGTGTGGGCATCTCGTCTGTGTGTGTGTGTGTGTGTGTGTGTGTGTGTGTGTGTGTGTGTACGCATGCTTATGCATGTCCATTTTGTATTTGGGGGAATGGCCTGAGAGGCGAGGACAGATCAACCTCTGTGTACCCCAACTCCACCTCCTCCTGCTTCAGTTCCAAGCAAACTTACATAGATAAAAGTTGGCCTAGTTAAGCTTATACCTGATTTCTTTTTAAAGATTTATTTGTTGTTTTTAAGTGTGTGTTTTGCTGCATGTGTGTGTGTGTGTATCACATGCACACCACACCTGTGAAGGCCAGAGGAGGGCATCAGATCCCCTGGAACTGGGTTCTAAGCCACCATGCGGGTGCTGGCAATGGAGCCCGGTCCTTAACCTCCACACCATCTCCCCACCCCCCTCAGACTTGACTCCTTTTGAGTAACAAACACCCGATGAAAAGCCAGAAGCGACAGCACACTCAGGAGGAGCTTGAGGAGTTCAAGGCCAGCTCTGCATGCAGCGTGAGTTCAGAGCGGTTTGGGTCATGAAGGAAAGATGAAACGGGCAGAGCGGCTGGTAGACAGAGCGCCCTGGAGTCAGCAAGGGGCGGGTCCTCGGCTTGGGCTTGATGTTCTCACGGCTCTCTCTTGGTTCACCGCGGTACAGGACGCTGTTCCTCTCTCAGGAGCAGCCCTCCAGGAGGGCCTTCACCTCTGGACCAGCTCAGAGGCCTGTGGAAGTGGGCGTTTCCAGGAGAGAGGGTGCCAGCATGCCCCGAGAGGTGGACCGGCCCACTCACTCCGCCAGAGCACACGTCCGGATGAGCTGCCTAGTGAGAAGATGGAGGACGCCACTGAGAAACAGCGCCGAGGAGGCAGCGAGACCCAGCAAAGCTCCCTGGAAGGGCAGCCACGGGCACCGGCTTGTTCTGCTTCCGTGGGCGTCAGCCGATGAATGATAGGAAAGGAGTGGGTCGTTTCCCCGCCTCAGGGCAGGAGACAGCAGGGCAGGGACTCAGCCCAGCTCCACACACTGGCAGAGCCTTGAGCAAGTGCCAGGGCCTGGTGACTGTCCCACACGCTCTTACGCTGCGAGCTCTGCTGTGACGCATAGGGAGACGGGGGTGTCATGTGGATGGGGTCCCGCTGGAACGCTTTGACCTGGAACGGAATCAGGTGCGGAGGAGGGTGGGGTTGGAGGTGGGGTTGGGAGAAGGGTGCATGAAACAGCCACACAGAGTTCCACTCCTTCCTAAGCCAACTAAAAAGAACAAGCAGGTGAACAAAGGCGGCGGAACAGAGACGGCCCAGCGTAGGTGCCCGAGGATCCCGAGGCTATCGGCTCTTAGTCATCCAGCCGGGACTCTCCAGTCCAGGCCCACTGGCCGAGGCAGTGGTGTGGCTGTCCTGGGAGTCGCAGCCACTCTGTCCTTGGATTCATGTAGTCCTGTAGACCAGGGGAAAGCCCTACGCTTGGGGAGGGTGTAGCTCCGGGACAGAACCCAGTGCAGATGTTTTGCTAATTTACCTCGAAGTAAAACTGTCTTTAAATATTTATGTTTATTCTTACAGACTGGTTCAGCTCCCAGCCTTAATCAGAGAAGTCCTTTTCAGCAGCGCACAACAGTTGAAGCAAAGACCCATAACTAGGCCAAGTGCCGAGAACAAGGGGCTGTTGGTGCTCCCTCTCTCCCTCTCTCTCCCTGCTGCCTGCGGATCCAGATGAGAGACTCTAGGCCCCTCTCCAGGACTATGTCTGCCCACAGAGGACCAGGCATCAAGACCAGTCCTAGATTATAGTAGTCTGAAGTCAGCCTGAGTTACATGAGTCTGTATCTCAAAACAAAAACAAAACACTCACACACGTACACACACGCCCCCAAACCCTACGATAATGGTGATGATGATTATAACAACGGTGATGGTAATAACACAATGATGGTGGCCCTCTCCCTTCCCATCTTCCTGTCTCCACCTCCGGAGTGTGAGGATTACAGGAAGGGACCCTCTCTTTTCCTGGGCTGCACGTGTAGCTGAGCGGTTGAGCTCTGCCTGTCCTGTGTGAGGCCCTACAGAGACAGCAGCACACAGAGCGTTCCTGCTGGCACAGGCAGCTGGCACCCACACAAGCCTGACAGGAAGAATTCTTTCATGCTTCATGTGAATTAGAAAGAGGGCCTTCTTCCTTCCTCTGGGCCGGCAGCCATGATCTGACCACGGAGCTGAGCCCAGCTTGGCCCCGGTTCAGCCCTGTTCACCAGGATTTTGTGGGCAGGACGTTTCTGATCCAACCTTCCTGGTGACCCAGGGTTATCGGCGGGGACCATGAAAGCATCGTCAGTGGGTCGAGGGCTTTGGAGAAGAAGGGGTGTGCAGGCTCTCCCTCCGCTGCCTCTGGGAGGTGCAGCTCCCGCACAGCAGGGAGCGGCCATCCCAGGCCTCCAGCTGCCCCAGTCACAATTGGGCTTCCTAAAAATAGGCCAGTTGGCAAGGGCAGGGGACTCTTCCTACCCACAGTTCCTGAACTGTATGCAAATTACATCTTGGAAACCCAACGGATAAACAGGAAATGTGGGGTTAGGTAACCAGTTTGGTGGAGTTCAGGGGAGTTTATGTGACACCCCCCAAAAGAGTGACCAGGCAGCACAGGCCGGGCCTGGTGAGAGTTAGCTCTCTGTGTGACCCTGGTGCAGAGAGGGGAGTCTTCAGGGAGGTGGAGGACTGGGGAGGACAGCAGATCCAGCATCTGTCCCCCTTCCTCTATGTGTGTGTGTGTGTGTGTGTGTGTGTGTGTGCGAGCGCTCGCACGCAGGTGCCTGTGCACGTGTGTGGAGGCCAGCAGTCACTGTCAGCTGTCCTCCTCAACCACGTCTCCATCTTGTATTGTGACATGGCGTCTCTCTCTGATCCTGGAGTTTGCAGGCATCCAGGGCTGAGCCTCTGCATACAGGGGCTTTGCCAACCCTCTGTTTTCCCACCTTTGAATAAAGAGACAGGAGATGGATGGTAGAAAGTGAACTTTGTCTTTCAGAGGGGAGAAAGGAAGGAAGGAAGGTAGGAAGGAAGGAAGGAAGGAAGGAAGGAAGGAAGGAAGGAAAGAAGGAAGGAAGAGAAAAGCTGCTCAGAGAGCAGGCAGCTTTCTCAGGTGGTGGGGCAGACGGAGCCTGAGCCGAGAGCAGCCACCCGGCTTCCCTGTCACTAGCACCGGCTCCCTGAGGGCAAAGCACCAGAATTATGGATTTTCGGGCTGTCAGTTTAAATTTTTAACATATGTGCGGCTGCCTCCTCTGCGTGCAGGGCTCCGCACCCCTTGCTTGCAGTGCTTGTGGGGGCCAGGAGGAGAAGGTGCCAGATCGCCCCGGACAGTTGTGGGCCACCATGTTTGAGCTGGGAACTAACCCTGGGCTCTCTGGAAGAGCAGCCAGTGTGCGTCACTCTGAGCCACCTCTCCAGCTCTGCTGTGGAAAGGCTGGAGAGATGATGGGTCAGCGGTGAAGGGTGTGTGGTCCTCTTGCCGAGGACCCAAGTTCAGTTCCCAGCACCTGACTGTGGCCTCAGCCTCAGGGGCTCCTACACTCTCCTCTGGCCTCTGCAAGCTCCTGCATGCATGTGCCCGTGTGTACACATACATTTAAAAATACACTGAAAGTAAGTCCTTGTAAAGAAAGAGAAGCAAGGACTAGGTGAGAGCATGAAAGAAGGCAACACCCCAAAGAAAAGCCGGGTGTGATGGCACTTGTCTGTGAACCCCAGCAGACAGGAGGCTCAGGGGCTGGATGATCGCTCTTCAGTTGAAGGCCAGCCTGGACTACATAGAGAGATCCTGGAGAGAGGTGGGGGAGGGGAGGAGCAAAAATGTTAGTATTAAAAAGAGAAGAAAAACATGGAAAGAAGAGTGCTGATGTCTGCGACTGAAAATATTTGGAGTGGCCCGGCAGTGGTGGCGTAGGCACACCTTTCATCCCAGCACTCAGGGAGGCAGAGGCAGGCGGGTCTCTGTGAGTTCGAGGCCAGCCTGGTCTACAAAGCGAGTCCAGGACAGCCAGGGTTACACAGAGAGACCCTGTCTTGGAAAACAAGAAAACCAACAAACAAAAATATTTGGAGGGAGTGAGGAGACGCAGAGGAGACTCCTGACGGGTGGGAGATGGGGCGGGTCAAGCATGGGTGGGGTCAGTCATTCAACAAGAAGGGGCGCACACATCTGGAGGGAGGGAGGGACATTGGCTCCAGATGGTACTGGGATCCCAGAAACGTCTCGGCGTTTGGCTATCACTCTGCCTTTCCATAGACAAGTAACTCAGGTCCTGCTCCAGGAAGCATGTGGCCCTGGCCCCGGAAGTACTTCCGTTCATGTCTTCCCTATTCCTCTCACCTCCCTTTGTTTTACGAGCTGCCACCGGTCAACCGCGGCCAATCAGGAACTGCTGCTGTGCAGGGAGCGGAGCACATACTTTGTTACCAGGAGCTGCACAGCCCCGGCTTCACGGGTGAAAATGCAGATTTTCGGGTCAGAGACGACCATTGGGACTATGACCTCTGCCCAGGATACGTCCCTAAGCAGTTCTTAACCGCTCTTTGAGGAAGACACAATTTATCTCCACTGTGCTCAGCAGTGGATGCCTCTCAGACCTGTCAGCCGTCCCGGAGCAGTCGCGGTGAGACACTGCCCTCCCTTAGGCGGTGAGGGCAATGGTCTCTGCGGGAGCACGGTGAGCCCACCTCCGCCTGGAATAAACAATGACATCATCACTTTTCCACTTGGGCCCCGGAAGCATATGTAAGCTGTGTGTCACTTACTGGCTCAGCCTGTGCTGTGCTCAAAACTGACCTGTCTCAACAAAATTCACCTCATCCCTGTCTGGATGGGAGACCCTAACAGCCACCAGGCAGAGGAGGCCCCAAGGAGTGCTAATCTTCCTCCTGCTTCCTTGATAACACTGCCTCTCTCTGCTTACTCTCTCGTCTCCTTGCTCTTGCAGGGAATACTGGCTTCAGTGGCTTTGGTGATCGCTGAAGTAAGGGCCCATAACCCCTGTCTCCCCGCAAAGTGGGGACTGTGCCATCCCTTGGTACCCGAGAGCCTTCCCCTCCCTGCACAGCCGCACTATCGCTTCAGACTCAAGTTGTGTCAACAGTAAATGCCTTCTCTTTCCTCCTCTCCTGTGGATGCCCCTGAAAGCTCTTCCCTCTCTCCCCAACTGGGGTGCCTCCCTGAATGCCTGATGTGAAAGTTTCCTCTGAGATTGAACATTCTATCCTGGAAGGAAGCTTTTTAAATAGGAAGGTAAACAACAAAACCGATTCAGGATGTCCCTGAAGCTGACAAGATTCACTGTGCCCATTCCCGCCAGGTTACCCCCTCAGACAAGACAAGCTTCGGGGATCTGACCAGCTGCCTGGAAGAAGCAGAAACCAGCAGAGCTGCCTTCTGATAGAACCAGCAGAGCTGCCTTCTGATAGAACCAGCAGAGCTGCCTTCCGGTAGCTCCACCAACGGAGTCACCGAGGAAGATCGCTCTCCAGTGTGTTGAGCTGCAGTGTGCGCCAGGCTCCAGCTTTCGTGAACTGTCACCTAAGTGTCCGGCATTTGGCATGAGACACACCAAGCTCAAGTTCTCAGCAGAAAGGAGATTTATTCGCTTCAGACAAAGGGCAGGGAATAAGAGACAAAGTCAGGAGATAGAGGATGAGAGGGAAGGGGAAGGGAACAAGGGAGAGGAGGCAGGGCCATTTGTCCCTGATGGAGGGACAAAGGTCTGCCTCTAGATACAGGAGACAGACATGGCAAATGACAGTTTATAAAGGTAAAGGGGAACCCCGTGTCAGGATGAGGTGTTTGATTTTAATTGGGCATGTTGAGCCAAAGGGGGCTTTTGATTGCTGGACTTGAATACTTGGATAGCTGGACCCTGGAGGTCAGCCTCAGGAGGAGGGAGTGGCCTAATAAGGGAACAGACCTTCGTGGCTGGCCTTAGGAATGTGGCCTAAGGGTTTTCAGCAGGACAGAGGGCAAGGGGGAGAAGGGCCAGGCCTGCCGGAGCATGCTTGCCGTGCTGGGCTGGCTAGAGCCGCTTCCTCAGCCATGCTCAGTGGTGTGGCTGTCTTTGTGTCGTTTCTGCTCCTACAAGCAACCCTGAACCATATTCCTGAAACCAACCTGAGTAACAGCCCACTGGTCCGCCGAGCTGGACTTTGGTGGTGTGTGTCCTTTGTTCTGTCGGGGATGCCACTCTGGGGTGAGCAGGCGGGCCTATGGCTGAGTCTCCCCAGGAGTTTCATCACAAACCAGCGCCCCCCTCACAGTTAGCGTGCTTGTGGAAGGCAGGCAACATGGAAGGACTTTCCAGAGCAGAGTGGGAAGTCCAAGGGAGGCTTTCCATAAGCTCCCAGCTGCTGGAATGTGAGCCTGGGTCACCGGCTCCCTGAGGGAGTCTGGACAGATACTCACCATTGCCCAGGGGCTCACGCTGCGTGTTAGAGGCGCTAGGCTTGTGTGGAGATTTCACCGTCTCGTTCTTTATCCCCCAGTGGTCCCACTGGGACCACACAGACGTGTTCTCGGCTCCAGTGCGCATTTACCCGGAGTTTTTACTGCCTGGTAATAAACCACCAGAGCCTGTTCAGTGTGACCTCTGAACCTTGCCTGCTTCTTCCAGACATCAGCTGGGAACCATCTGGATCTGTGTTTCCTGACCTACACCGGTAAGACCCCCCCACTGGGGGCTCAGCACTTGCTGCTCTTCTAAAGTAGGTTCCCAGCAGCCACATCAGCTGGTTCACGAGAGAGGGGTCAGCAGTTAGAACACTGGCTGTGTTTCCAGAGGACCTGGTTCCATTCCCAGCACCCACGTGATGACTCATGGCCATGAAGAGCACCAATTCCAGGGCGTCTGATGCCCTCTTCTGGCCTCCACGGGCACTGCATGTACATGGTGCATAAATACACATGCAGACAAAACTCCTCTGCACATAAAATAAAAATAAATCTTTTTTTGAGGTAGAGCTTCTCTGTGTAGCCCTGGCTGATCTGCAATTTGTTCTGTAGACCAGGATGACTTTGAACTCAGGGATCTGCCTGCCTCTCCCGAGTGCTGGGATTAAATGCGTGCACCACCACCATCTGGCTAAAATAACTTTAAAAATTTTTTTATTATTATTATTTATTACAATTTATTCACTTTGTAGCCTGGCTGTAGACCCTGCCCTCATCTCCTCCCAGTTCCACCCTCCCTTCCTCCCCCCTTCATGTCCCTTCTCTAATCCACTGATAGGGGAGGTCCTCCTCCCCTAATATCTGACCCTAGCCTATCAGCTCTCATCCAGACTGTCTGGATCCTCTTTCTCTGTGGCTTGGTTAGGCCACCTCACCAGGGGGAACTGATCAAAGACCAGGCAACCTAGTCCATGCTAGAGGCTGCCCCTACTCCCCTTACCAGGGAACCCACATGGAGACTGAGCAGCCCATGGGCTACATCTGAGCAGGGGGTCTAGGTCTTCTCCATGCATGGTCCTTGGTTGATTCATCAGTCTCTGTAGGACCCCCCTGGGCCTGGGTTTTTGGCTCTTGTGGCGTTCCTGTTCCTTCCAGGTCTTTCTATCTCCCCCTTCTTCCATAAGATTCCCTGCACTCTGCCCAAAGTTTGTCTCAGGATCTGCTTTGATACCCTGGTAGGTAGAGTCTTTCAGAGGTCCTCTGTGGAAGCTCCTGTCCTGTTCCCTGTCTTCTCCTACTTCTAATGTCTATCCTGTTTGCCCTTCTAAACGAGGATTGAGTATCTTCCCTAGGGTTCTCCTTGTTGTTTGGCTTCTTTAGGACTATAGATTTTAGTATGTTTATCTTATATTATATTGGCAAATATCCACTTATAAGTGAGTACATACCATGTGTGTCTTTCTGCTTCTGGGTTACCTCACTCAGGATGATCTTTTCTAGTTCCATCCATTTGCCTGCAAGTTTCATGATTTCCTTCTTTTTAATAGCCAAGTAGTATACCATTGTGTAAATGTGCCACAATTTCTATATCCATTCCTCCGTTGAGGGACATTTAGGTTGTTTCCAGCTTCTGGCTATTGCAAAGAAAGCTGCTATGAACATGGTTGAGCAAATGTCCTTGAGCATCTTTTGGATATATGTCTAGGAGTGGTATAGCTGGGTCTTGAGGTAGCACTACTCCTAATTGTCTGAGAAAGCACCAGATTGATTTCCAAAGTGGTTGTACAAGTTTACATTCCCACCAGCAATGAAGGAGGGTTCCCCTTTCTCCACAATGTCTCCCTAAATTAACTTTTAAAAGACATACAAAACGAATAGTTTTTTTAAAAGACCTCTAATAAAGTCTTTCACTTGTCCAAATCCCTAGTTTGGAATGGTGGACAGAGGTTTGACTGTGGGATGGGCGCGACTATGGGATTCAGATCTCTGGAATGGAAGAAAACTCACACGACAGCTGCTGAGCTCAGCCCAGACCAGGGAGGCTAAGCATTCTGTGAGAGATGTAAGGAGCAGGAAGTGGCCTGTGGTATCCCGCCCTGAACACAAACCTGTGACGTTACCTTAGCTGTCAGCCTGACACAACCCAGAAGCACCTGGGGAAAGAGTCTCCGTGAGGAATGGTCCCATCTTGGGTTGGCCTCTGGGGGTCTGTGTAAAGTGACTCAGGAGGAGCCAGCCCACTGTGGGTGACACAGTTCCCTAGGCAGAGATGCCTGAGTTACGTAGGCATGCAGGGAAAGAGCGCAGCGCAGGGAAGTAGCCACGTTAGCACGCATGCCTTCGTGTTGCTCCACCATTACTGTGGATGCCGTGTGACCCGCTGTCTGGAATCTCTGCCTCCACTTCCCCGCAATGATAGACAGCAGCCTGAAACGTTTAGCTAAAACAAACCCTTTCTCCCCTGAGTTTCTTTTTGTAAGGGTGCTCTTCCTCTTCAGCTATGATTCTACAGGAGAACCCGTGTCCTGAGCAGCTTGAAGCAAACAGTCTGAGCTGAAATGCTAAGTCACTAGACCATTTCTTTAGATGGAACCGAGTTTCTGTGCAATCAGCAGCCACTGTGCCTCCCAGCCACCTGCGGGGGGTGGGGCACCTCCAGAGACTCATGGATTTAAGCCCTTATCAGCCTTCACCCAAACTTCTGCACTCCACCTTTTTCTCTAACCCACAGCCCTCCCCCGCACTTCTGTTCCAGCAGATAAGTGCAGAATGCCACTGTGTTCCAGGCACTGTGCTGGCAGCAGAATAAAGACAGCCAGGAAGCACCCCTCCCTGGCTATGGATCCCCTGCTCAGGGTGGTCACCGCTGAGTCAGAACCAGCCTCAGTGTCCACATCTGAGCCGAGCCCATCAGTACAGTCAGAGAGTGACTGGAGAGGCTCACAGTCCTAGGATTTCATGTCAACAGACCCAGACCCTACTTATCAACTGTGTGGCTTTATCTCCAAGCTTCTGTTCCTTTC
Organism: Meriones unguiculatus; assembly: GCF_030254825.1. NCBI lineage: Eukaryota > Metazoa > Chordata > Mammalia > Rodentia > Muridae > Meriones > Meriones unguiculatus. The sequence continues at coordinate 1,237,088 of NC_083363.1, read as the reverse complement.
TGGAAACAACTCGAGCAGAAGAGATGACTTACTCGAGTTGCTTAGTTGTTTGTTTTTTTGAGACAGATCTCAAGGAGTGTGGGCTAGCTTCAAACTTGCTGTGTAGTTGAGGATGGCCTTGAACTGCTGATCCCCCGCCCACCCCCATGCTGAGATTAGAGTTAGGCAGGGCTATGCCCTGCTTCGACGGGCTTTTGTAATGAGTGGGCTGAGTGCATGGCTCGTTCGGCAAAGTGCTCATCCAGCAAGACCCTGGGATCGGTCGCTGGCCCCACACAAAATGGTGTGATGCCTCATATGCCTGTGTGCCCAGTACTCAAGGAGTGGAGGCAGGAGAATCCGGAGTTAAAGGTCATCGCAGCTACAGAACAAGTTTGAGGCTAGCTTGAGAACTAGGAGAGAGAGGGAGGGAGGGAGAAGAGGGGAAGAGAGGAGGGGGAAGAGAAGAAGAGGGAGAGAGCAGGAGAGGGAGAAGGAGGGAGAAGAGGGGAAGGGAAAGAGAACTATGAGAGAGAGGGAGAAGGAGGGAGATAGGGGAAGAGAGGAGGGGGAGGAGAAGAAGAGGAAGGGGGAGGAGAAGAGGGGAAGAAGAGAGAGAGAAGAGGGGAAGAAGAGAGAGAGAAAGAGGGAGAAAGAGAGGGGGAGAGGGGAGGGAGTAGAAAGAACAGAAACTCAGGGTCTGCCCCAGCTTCGGTTCTCCCTCTCCGTGTGGGTCTTCAGTATACTCTTCCTCACGCCCAGAAGGTCAGAACACCTTTGAACTGCTGGAAAAACACAAAGCAGAAGACACAGAGTCCAGGAAAGAAAACCAGACAGTTCCAGGGAACCAAGTGCAGGGAGCCGGACTCCTGTTGATTTTGACCCAAGTCCAGTTTCAGCCAGTGGGGACAAGAAGATCTTGTCCAGAAAGACTGAAGCTGAGGGGAGAAGGGGAAGAGCCACAAGCTATACCGGGGACTCTGCTGGAAGAAGATAAAGTTTAATCTGGGCATTGGTGGCACAGGCCTTTAATACCAACATTTGGGAGGCTGAGGCTAGCCTGGTCTACAGAATGAGTGCTGGGACAGCCAGGGCTATACAGCAAGATCCTGTCTTAAAAAAAAAAATAAAAAATAACCAAAATATTTTTTCATTACGTGTGTGTGTGTGTGTGTGTGTGTGTGTGTGTGTAGGTGTGTAGGTGCCAGAGGGCCGGAGGGGTGGAGGTTCCCTGCAGCCGGGGGCACAGGTAGCTCTGAGCTGCTTGACGCAGGGAGGAATGGAACATAGTGACCTGGGGTGCGGTTCAGGGGAGAGCCCTGGCCTCGCACACGCAGGCCGGAGAGTGCCCACTGCGTCATCACGTCGGGCTGAGCTCCCCAAGGCTAGAAGCGAAACCTGGCAGCATTCCACAGCCAAAGTGAGAGAAGAAACGGTGGGCAGCACCGGCAAATGGCTGACGCCCCTGACACACGTTCAGCTCTGAAGAGAGACGCAAACAAACGTCCCCATATGCAGAAATGCAGAGAACGATGCTCAGTCTTGCTTCTGATAAGAAACGCAAATGCTACGGCCCTGATAGGTGTCCTGCCTATCGGATGGGGAAGAAGCCAAAGCCTGTCAGCACCAGGGGCTGGTGGAGCTGTGGGCATCAGGCCTCTGGGATAACGCTGGTGGGATGTGAAGGGGTGGGGGGCAATCATTAGAGCCACACACATACGCATCCTTTCAAAGTAATATTACTTCTAGGAATGTACTCGGAAAAAAAATCCCTGCCAAGGGCTAGGTGTGGGCATGCAGATCTTTAATCCCGGAACCAGTTGCAGGCAGGTGGATCTCTGCACGGTTGAAGCCAACCTGTTCTACATAGTGAGTCCCAGGCCACTCAGCTACACAAGGAGACTGTCTTCAGAACGAAACAGCAAAAGCTGGCATCTGTGGGGTCTTCTAGACATTCCCCGTCACTCCAGAGGAGGATGATCCTGAGTTTAGGAGTTCGAGGGCAGCAGATACCGAGCCTGCAGCTGTGGCTGGGAGCTGGGACTGAGGCAGCCTGGACGGGCATGTCCAGGACATGGCCTCTGAGGCATCTCAGGGGAGAGCCTCCAGCTGCTCCTGCCTCTACTCGGAGTTCTCATCTGACCGTGACATCACTGGGCTGGGGCGTGCTGCAGCGTGCCTTAGAGGCAGAGAACTCAGACAACTCAGACGGGAAGCTGCAGGGGACAAGAGGGAAACGGAGCTGACTCGACAGCCTTCACCTATAACCGCAGCCTAATAGGAGGCTGAGGCAGGAGAATCACCAAGAGTTCATGGCCAGCACGGACTACAACTAAGACCTGTCTCAAAAAACACGGAGGGCTGCGGGTGTTGCTCAGTAGAGAGTTTCTTTCGCCTGCCCGAAGACCTGGCTTCGATTTTCCTCACACAGGATAAACTGAGCCTGGAAACGTTAGGTCCACACTCAGAAAGTGCAGGCAGGAGAATCAGGGGTTCGAGGTCACAGCTGCACAGTGAGCTTGAGGCCAGCCTGGATTGCAGGAGACTATCAGAAACCAATCAAACAGAAAAACCTACCCAGATTGTAAAATGAACGTTTGTTCTCCTGGGTCAATTGTTGTTTTGGAGATTACTGCCTCTGTCTGCTAACCTAGGCCTAGAATGTTTTCAGCCTCTGAGACTCGCTGCTGGATAACCTCACGCTTTCTTGTTCTTTCTGAGCTCTGGGCTGGCTGGTTCAACTCAGCTGTTCCAGCTCAAACTCCTCTCCCAGCTGACTTACACAATCTGGCTTTTCTCTCAGCCTCTGCTAGGCCTCAAACCCACCCCAGCCATCTTTTCTAATCTCCTGGCTCACTAGGTCTTCACCTAGTTCTCTCTCTGCAACCTGCCTCTCTATTACTGTCCGGGTAAAACTGCCTTCTGTCTCTCTGTCTCTCTGTGTCTGTCTGTCTGTCTCTCCCCACTCCCTCTGTCTATGCATTGCCTCTTAAGTAACTTCCCTTTCCTCTCAGTTCTTGTGAGGGTTGGGTGCATCCTATTCTGTCAAGTCTTTCTCTGATTTGTCCGTTTTTCTGCCACTCAATTAGACATCACTTTCAAACATGGGTGCTTCCTTCTACAAACTAACTTTGCCTTCATCGTTGGAACTAAAGGTATGCACCACCACTTAAGCTCTTCTTTACCTGAAACTTGCTCTGGACCAGGCTGGCCTTGAGCTCAGATCTGCTTGCCTCTGTCTCCTGGATTAAAGGCGAGTTTGTATCCAGCCAGATCACACAGACCTGGAAGGTCTTTGGATGTGATGTCTTGCCAGAGCAGCCATGTTCTGAGTTAAAATTTCTCTACCCCAAACCAAAGAAAAAGTGCTAAATACTATCAAATATTCCACAAGTTCTATCTCCACTGGAGTAATCATAAACTACAGCACATATCCTCCCTAGCCTCTTCTCGCCTTTCCCTCTTTTTGGGGGTAGGGGTCAGGGTATCAGTATGTGCTCTAGGCTGTCCTGGAGCTCAGAGCCATCTGCCTGCTGGGTAAGGGTGTAGCACCATTGGCAATTCTGTCTTGTTTTCCAGGCTGGCCTCAGCCAATCCTCCTGCGTCAGCTGCCTGGGCAGCCAGGGCGGCAGCCTCACCTGGCTGCGGGCTCCATTGTAAACAGACGCAACCGTGGCCAGGACACACACGCGCCTCCCTCCGCTTGTCGCCTGTGCTGCTGTCGATGCCTGAGTGGCCTTTCCTCTCTCACCTGCTGCTTCTGTGAAAAGTGTCAAGGCCACAGACCTTTCCAGCTTGAAGCTGCTCTGGGCAGTTTCCCCTCACCACTCGCTATACGAAGAGGAAGCGCGTCAGCTCAGGGGTCATGACTGGGTAACAGAATGCCAAGCATTATAGGAGGGCTGGAGAGATGGCCGCGGTGGGGCCCCGGCCGCACTTGCAGGGAACCCGAGTTGGCCTCCCAGCACCCACACGACAGCTCACGACAGCTGTAACTCCAGCCCCAGGGGGCCGAGCCTCTGCTGGCCTCTGGGGAGGACAGAATGTGCAACTATGTACAGTCACACACTGTAGACACACACATATACAAAAATAAAATCTTTAAAAAAGAAGAAATGTCACATCGAGGTCAGCTTCGGCTACGAGACCCCTCTGTCTCTCAACATAATTCATTTCTAGTTCTTACACATGACAAGTGCTGGCCCTTCACATCTCCCATCTGAAGCCTCAAGAACGAGGGCTCTGCCAGCCCCTGTGGTTCACAAGGTGAAGGCGCTGGCTTCCAAGCCCAAAACCCTGGGTTTAATTTGAGGGGCCTGCAGGGTGGAAGGAGAGAGCTGAGTCCTGCGACTTGCCCTCTGCCCTACACAGACTCATGTATGCAAGTGCACACAGACACACATGCATGCACGCACGTCTTGCTCCTGTGGTTAGCAACAGTTCTGACCTCAGTGGCCACAAGCAGCCATATCTAGAATTACTTCCTGGAGTCAGTGAAGCCATTCGGGGCCCAGAGCCAAGCGCAGCGCTGAGCTGGGTGAGCTCAGGAACTGACTGGCCTGGTCTCCCAAGCGGGCCCAGCCAGGAAGTTAGGTTCCCACCTGAATTCGAATAGCTCCACGGAGGTCTTCACACACGCCGAAGCACGTGGAAATGCCAAATTCTCAAAGTACTAGCTGCCCACAGCAAGGAGGCACACAGGTGAGGACTCATACGCCCCTCCTCACCCTTTGGAGACAGTGTCCCTGGGCAGCCCCAGAGGGTCTGATATCACTCAAGAGATCTGCCTGCCCTTGCCTGCCAAGTGCTAGCACTAGCTGCATGTGACCCCACACCTGGCTTTTCCTTTCCCTCTTTCTTTCCTTCCTTTTCTTCCTTCCTTCCCTCTTTCTTTCTGACAGCGTCTTCCAGTGTACTCTAGACTGAACTTTGACTCAGCCCTCCTACCTCAGCTTCTTGTGAGCTGGTAGATATGGGCCTGACACTCCCCAGCTGAGAAACAACTTTGGCAAAGCCTTTGCTGTGACGGCTACAGAGGTGGCGTCATTGCTAGGAGCCTGGCTGCTTGGGCAGAGGACCTGGCTCTGGTTCCAGCCACACAGTGGCTCCCAACCCCCTGGACTCCGTGCCAGGGATCTGAAGCCGTCTTTTGGCTGCTGTGAGCATCAGGCACACACGTGGTGAACAGACACACACTCAGGCAACAGTCATCCACACAAAGTAAAAAGTGAAATAAACCTTCCAAAAAATACTTTGTTTCTTTGTGGGACCTAAACTGTGCCCTAATGTTCTCCAAAGCTGTGTCTGTCTGGTGACCCTGGGCCGAATGACCAAACAGTACATAGCGTCTCCAGGGAGCTGGAATGTTGTAGACCCAGAGCCAAAACTATCTTGGTCTGTCTTTAATGTCCTTTGAAGCCATTAAGTACCAACCACTGTATCTGGCCCAACACCGAGGCTGGCAGGGAAATCTTCCAGAACGGACCGTTAAGCCTAGTTGCCCACTGGCAGAGCCTAAAGCTAAGCACTACAACAGGTCGCCTCTGACGGCTGAGGACCCCTCTGATGGCTGAGCTTGCCTCTGATAGCTGAGGTCACCTCTGATATCTTAGGTCACCCCAGTGGCTGAGGTTACCCCTGAGAGCTGAGGTCACACATGGCAGAGATCCCCTACTCAGCTGTAACCCACAGCCGGCTCTTCCCAACAGGACCAATATGTTCCTTAAATGCCTCCTGCTCTGGGACTATTGGAGTCAGTAATCTGTTCCGCAGAGAATACATCATTTCCTGTCACCTGAACCCGTGTCCTGGGCCATGGTCACTTGTGTTTGGCCTAGGGCACACTATCTCCAAGACCAGGAGCAGTGTTTTGCGTTAACACAGCCACTGCCAACACTGTGATCAGAGCACAAGGGACCAGAGAAGGAAGCCCAGCTAGGGTGAACTGAGGGAGGGCGTCTTGATGGAAGCCCCCCTCCGTCATCCCATGATAAATGTGGATATTTGTGAAGAGGCTTGAGAGAGTACTTCAGGAACTGTCTCTACTCAGCTCAAATATCCCTCAGAGGAGACACAGAGCTCAAGTGAAAGGAGCTGGACTAACATGCGGTCAGAAGACACAAACAGGAAACAGTGTAAACACAATTAGAAAAAACCCAGAAAACCTGGAGAGTTATGGTGCCTCCCCGGCTTTCATGAAGGTCGAGTCTGGGTCAGCTTTCCTTCCGGGAGCAGAGCACGGCCTGTGAAGGAGCAGGCGCCAACCTCTCTCGCATTTCAGGACCCAAAGGTGGACGCGGGCCTCAGGGCTGGACAAGTCCCAACTCTGAACAAAGGTGTCTGCTTGGTCAGGTTGGGGCAAGACAGTGGGCATGGTGGAACACGTCTGTCATCAGGAGGTGCGGGCTGAGGGGCTGGAGGCAGTCAGCCCCCTGAGCACAGAGCCCACTCCAGCTTCAGTCCCCAGTGCTCGCCCAGCCGTGCAGTCTGCTCCGTTCCCTTCTGTCTTGACTTGTCAGTGTGGTCTGTTTAACGACATCCCGATTTGTCACGCGCGTGTCTCCCTGGGGACGGGTCTGATAAAGTAACGGTTACACTGGCTGAGGTCAGACTCCGCTGTTCCGAACACTGTACACACTCTGCCTTTTCTCTTTTCTTTTCTTTTCCGAGGGCTGCGGTCCCTCCTTGCCCACGCGAGGCAGCCAGGGCCTCGGCCTCAGTCCTGTCACTGCCTCTTCTCACGGTTTCAGGGAACGGCACTTAGCATTTGGGAGAGCAGAGGCTTGAGAAAGGGAGGTACGCACAGTGAGAGGTGACCCCGGTCAAATCCTGTGTTAGCTACTCTAGGGAAGCGTGCTCCTGATCACTCATACCCCCCCCCCCCACACACTTTAGATTCCTCAAACTTCCAGCTCATGCCAGCCACGGGCTCTGCTAAGACAGCCATGGTCACGGTCCTGTGTGTCCTTCCTCCTCTAGTTGCCTCGGTGACATCTTCCTTGACGTCACTGCTGTCACCCAAATGAACCCTGGAGCCTCTTCACAGGCCCTGCACTCCCCCATGTCGCACACTCTGCCACATGCTGCACTTCAGCATCTTTCTTCCACCGTCCTGTGGCCTCCAGCGGGCCGGGGTGCCATTCACCGCTGTCTCCGGCGTTTCGTGCAGCACCCTAGAAAAACTTAGTCAGTCTTGGTTGGGTTTCAGATGGGAGTGGCGGCTGGGTGGAGCAGGGTGGAGTGCTGAGGCCGGGCTCCTAAAGCGTAGATTATCACAGAGAGGCCTGTCCCTGCCCACCTCCGCCCTGGCAGTGCCAACAGACCGCCCTTCGGACAGGACCAATCGATCCTACACGGCACGCCAGCTGCTCAGCTCTGGCACCCCGATCCAATCTGGCTTGAACTCCATCTCAGGAGTCAGGAGCTATGCGCCTCCTCTGCCTCCTTTGTGTGTGGGTGACCCCGAGACAGCGGTGGCTCTGTGGCACACACTGCATCCTGAGGTCACACACTGGGAACAAGAAAGGAAGGCGAGGAAGGAGGGGGGCTGCAGGGCGGAGCTCTGTCACCCTCATCCACATGGGGGTGGGTGGGTCTGGGAGACAGCGCCCGCCATGCCTGTGGGCTCAGGAGAAAGGGGGTGGCTGCTCACTGCTGCTTAACCCTTCTCGGTAGGTTTCCTTCTCCTGAGCTCTGAGGGGCGTGCAGTTCCGGGTGCACAGACAGGGAGACACAGGCGGGCATGGTGGCACATACCTGTGATCTCAGCACCAGAAGGCAGAGGCCGGAGGATAGCCCAACAGTTCTAGGCTAGCTTGGGCTACAGAGTGAGACCCTGCCTGTGAACAAAAGCGAGGGCCACTGAGTTCAGTCCCTGTGTCCCCCTGTGGTAAAGGGGAGAAGCAGCCCCTAGAAGCTGTCCTCTGACCCTCTGTGTGCTGTGGGACCCACTCACACACAGACAGTAGATAAATGTTCAAAGGGAGAATGTTTATGTGTTAAATAGTATACATTCATTAGAAAGCTGGAGTTGTCTTGTTTTGTTTTTTTGTTTTTTAATTAAAAGAAACAAAGGCCAGGAAAACCTCTGGGGCCCTGTCAAACAGCTCGAGCCTGGCTTCCATTTACACAGAGACACTCCCTCCCTGGTCCGCACAAAGGGAGGCCACCACTTCTGCACAGCATCTAAAGTGACAGGCAGGAGTAGCCTGCTGGAGTCCCCAAACGCTGACAACTGGGGTTCAGAGCTCTGGGGGCTCTGCCCTACAGACCCCGTAGCCTCTGGTGGTCTGGGGGCCCTGCCTCCCACAAGGCACTACCTGGGGAGAGATTCTGGCCCACAGTCATCCTTCAGAGGAGGAAGTCACCCTCCCGTGTTGTGAAACCCCCTTCACCCCAACACAGGCAACCTAAGTTGTTTCCGGAACAGCTCTCCCCCACCATTTTTTAATGACAGACCATAATGAAAAGGTTCAGTGTCTCTCCCTGGAAGTCCCCATAACTAAAATCCCTGGCACGTTGTTCCTGTGTGTTTCCTGCCACCTTCCCTCTCCTGAGCACACACTTCTGCCCTTCCCCACAGATGTGTCTGTCCTAGCATGGCCGGCTGCTGGCAGTGAGTGGCCTCAGGTGTGGGTCCCGACCTCCTCGGGGCTCATCTGGGCCGAAGGGTCGGAGCTCAGCCGGAGTTCTCACAGTCCCAGAGAAAACCTCATGATGCTGGCAAATCGGCGTGTTAGGGAGACAGAGCCCCGGTTCATGGAGGGTGCCAATCCGGATTGTGTAAACACACCCACTGACCAGCTGGCCTGAGCTGGCTCCCTCCTGACAAAGTAAGTAACAAACCTGGAGGGGGGTGGAGGGAAGCATCATCATGTCTGCTCCTCAAATGCTGGGCCTTAGGAGGAGTGAGAACTCAGGCTGGGGAGCTGGTGCACTCAGCAGAGTGCTGGCCACACAGACACAGGGACCACAGTTCATTCCCCAGCCCCCACGAAAGCTGGGTGTGAGGGGCCTGAGCCTCTAATCCCAGCTCTTCAAAGATGGAGACGGAGGATCCCGTGGGCTTGCTGGCCAGCCCCTCCTGACCTTTGCATCCCAGGTCACAGTGAGAAAGAGACCGTGCCTCACTCCTGAGGAACAACACCTGAGTTGACCTCTGACCTTTTCCGGGACACACACACACACACACACACACACACACACCCTGGAGCTATCCTCCTGCCTCAGGCCCCCACTGCTGAAACTGCAGACATAAGCCATCAGGCTCAGACTTACAGCAGCAGTTGATGTGGTCTGCCTCACGGACCTCAGAGATGATACACAGAGACAGAAACTATGTCCAAAAGTGGACACCACGCCTCAGGCCGCAGCAGGGCGTCACCGCCGAAGGCCGTGGCTCAAAGCTCTGCATACCTGATTGCCACGCCACAGCAAGGCCCGTCGTGGTAAGAACAGACACGGGGATTTATGGCGCTATCTGTAACACACGGAGTGCCGGCCAGATGCCAGAAGAACCTTCCAGCCATACAAGGAAGCCGAAGCTTTGTCTCACAGGCTGGGGTCAGGGAGGAGGAGTCAGGAAGGAGAGGAGTTCTGTTGCTTCTCAAGAGGGAATCTCTGCCCTGATCCATCAAGAGACAGAGACGGGGCTTGTGGGAGATCCAGAGCCTGTGGCCAAGAGGTTTGGGCAACCTAAGAAAGCATCGGAAACTTCAACGTACAAAGCGTCTAATCAGCCGGGAGAGGTGGCACAGGCCTTTATCCAGGAGGCAGAGGTAGGCTAGGCGGATCTCTGAGTTCGAGGCCAGCCTGGTCTACAGAGTGAGTCCAGGGCAGCCAGGGCTACACAGAGACGCCCTGTCTTGAAACACACACACACACAAACAAAACAAAAGGGCTGGAGAGACGGTTCAGAGGTTGAGAATACTGTCTGCTCTTCCAGAGGTCCTGAGTTCAGTTCCCAGCAACCACATGGTGGCTCACAACCATCTTAATGAGATCTCATGCCTTGTGCAAGTGCACTTGCAGACAGAACACTGTATACATAACAAACAAACAAACAAACAAACAAAGCTGCACAGTGTTATCCCTCTTAAAAAAAACCACAAAAGCTTTTAATCAAAATGCTGAGGACTGAGGCTGGGCATAGTGAGGCGAGTGCTCCGTGAGAACGCAGGCAGCCCGGGGTCAGTTCCCACCATGGCATGGTGGTGAACATCTGTAAGGCCAGCATCAGGAGGCAGAAGCAGGAGGATCGTGAGTTCAAAGCCATCTTCACATACAGAAGGAGTTTGTGGCCAGCCTGGGCTACATGAGCCCTTGCCTCCAGGGAAGGAAAGAACCAGGTGTGAGCCTTTTCAGCTGCCTGACCCAACAGTTGCCTCACTTCCTGAGAGTCCATCACTCCTGTATTTACTGAGCATGCTCCACGTGTGTAACACCGAGCGAGCTGGTGGGGGGAGAACAGGGGCGGAGCCTCCTGCTACGGTAGAGAGCAGCTTAGAGACCACCCTCAAAACCCAGCACTTGGGAGACTGAGGCACGTCTGAGGCCAGGCTGGGCTGCGCAGTGGGTTCTAGGCCACGAAGAGCTACAGAGCAATACTTGTCTCAGAAGAAAAGTCTAGAAACGTAAGACAAAACAAGCATGGCAGTGCTGAGACAATCAGATACGCGTGAAGGAAAGACACGCACTCCCGCCTCACACCGAGGGCAGAGCCCCATCCGGGGCCTGCTGAGGGCGGAGCACTCGCTGCCTCTGCGGAAGACCTGGGCTGGTTCCCAGCACCCGGCAGCTCACACCGAGGGCCCTCCAGCCCCCAGCTCTGCTGGCACACCTCACTGGCAAAATTCTCAGGCATTAAATAGAGAAACAGAAAGAATCCTTACAACTCAATGAAAAACACAGACACCCCTGTTTATTTTTATGTGTGTGAGGGCTCTGTCTGCATGTACACCTGCACGCCAGAAGAGGGCACCAGATCACATTATAGATAATCGTGAGCCACCATGTGGGTACTGGGAACTGAACTCAGGACCTCTGGAAGAGCAGATGGTGCTCTTAACACTGAGCCGTCTCTCCAGCCCCTATAATTTGTTTTTGAGGCTGGATTTCATGTAGCCAAGTCTGCCCTTGGACTGTCTATCCCCCTGCCTCAACCTCTTGAGTGCTCAAACACGTCAATTTACAAATGGAGCAGCTGAGCATCATGGCCGGCACCTGTCGTCCTCCCAGGTGGGCTGGGAAGCCGAGTCGTCCCACGCGGTGCTGGTGGAAATATCAAGCGTGAACTCTGCAGACTGGGATTTCTCAAAAGGCCGAACCTGGCGCTTCCGTGTGACCTGATGTGACCTAGAAACAGCGCCCCCCTCCCAAGAGAAACAGAGGTGTTCCACTTCAAGTCCCTAAGAACGCCCAGAAAAGGCTCTTCCCAGCAGCTAAGTGTGGACACCAGAGTCCATCCTGGACGGGAGGGCGGGGGGGGCCCGCTCGTGTTGTATCGGCTGCAGTCGGGAAGCACAGAGGCATTCCCACGCTCTGCTCTCTTCTTTCAGTCCGGGACAGCCCGTAGGACGGTGCAGTTCGCTGTCAGGGGTGAATCCTCCTCCGGGAAGCAGCAGAGGTGAGTCCTGGTGGTCATTTCAGTCCAGTCACTGTGAAGCCCAGCATGTTGACCGTGAAGAGGAGCCCGCACGGGAAGTGGCCAGAGGGCTGGTGACGGAGCTGCGGCAGCGTGCCGGTGACCGTGCCGAGCAGGACACAGGCGGAGGCACACGCTAACTCAGATGAACCCTGAGACACCCCGACTACACAGATCTGTAGAGATGTCGGGGGTTGCCTGGGGCTGGAGAGGAAAAGACTCGTGAAAAAGTTCCCGTGGCTTTGGATAGGCCTTTTCGTGCATGTAGCTCAGGCTGGCCTCCAACTCAGGACAGTCCTCCTGCCTCAGCCTCCCAGACACCGGGATTGCAGGCATGTGTGCTCACACTCAGCCTGGGCCCTCTGAGGGAACAAAAATGCCCCAGAGTCGACTGTGGCAATGGCTACAGCCTCCGATGGCTGCTTTCTGAATATTTTTCAAATTTCACTTAGCCTGGCAAAATGGCTCACTAGTTGGCAGCTCCTGCTGTTCTTCCAGGGGACCTGAGCTCCTTTCCCAGCGCCCACGCTGGGCAGCTCACAACTGCCGCAGCTCTGGGGGATCAGCAGCCCCTCCTGGCCTCTTCTGGCACCTGCATACAGGCAGACATATGTACAGAGACACATACATACACAGAGATAAAGATAAATCCTTAAAAACACAAAGAAAAAAAAAAAACACAAAGAAAGGGGCAAACTGTCTGCCACAGTGACATAGGCAATCCTCCCAGCGCCTGGGCGGCGGAGGCAGGGGCTTGCCGGTCTAAGGAGCTCCTCCCTCCACGGCTTAGTGGTCGTGAGCACTGGCTGCTCCTCTAGAGGCCCAGAGTCTGATTCTCAGCACCCACGAGGCAGCTCACGACCATCTGTAACACCTGCCCTGCCTGGGCCCTGGACACATGTGTGGTGCACACACATGTGTGTGCAGGCAAGACAGCCATGCCCATGAAATAGAAAGAAATAACTTAAATTAAAAACCCGTGGTAGAGCTCCGGTCTGGCGTGTTTAGGGTCCTGAGCGGGGAGCAGTGATGGCTCCCACGGGGGTCTGCTGAAGGGAGCACGCAGGGCCACAGAGGCAGGAGGATTGCTGTGTGCTAGGGGTTGGCTGGGACTATGGAGTAACTCAAGAGAGAAGGAAAGAAAGAAAGAAAAAAAGAAAGAAAAAAAGAAAGAAAGAAAGAAAGAAAGAAAGAAAGAAAGAAAGAAAGAAAGAAACTGAATAAGGGCAGCTGAGTCTCAGCTCCTGCCTTCACTGTGAGGACCGAAGGAGGCAGAATCACAGGAAGGGTTGGTGAGCTGGCAAGACCCAGGCTGGGCCCTGTGGAGACCAGGGAGGAGAGGCCGCAGCTCGGCCTTCTGCCTAATTGCTGTGTCTGTTGCTCAGTGTTGTCCTGAGAGCTGAGCTTTTCAAATTCCACAAGTGAAGCTGGTCAGGAGCCTGCCCGGCTCCGCTGAGGATTTAGCGCCCTGCCCTGCCAAGCTTTCCAGGGTCGGGACCAGCCTTCTAGTCTCCACCTGTGGCCACCCTCAGTGTGTGCTGTCTCTCTTCCCAGACTTCCCTGCATGGCTTTCCTTTCCTCCTGGAGTCTGTTAGTCACAAAAGAACCAGCCGCCTGAGACGGAGCCACGGTGTTCTCTTGCTGAGGTCCTCCCCCCAGGACCCCTGAGCTCCCCAGCCGTTGAACCTGATTTCCTGCACAGAAACCTTCCCTGGAGGGAGCTGAGAGGTCCTGCTGGCAGGAAGCATGTTTCCTGGGCCGCAGAGCCCGGCAGAGAGCCACATAGCTGACGTCACCGTCCAGATGGCGGAAACCATTGCTCAACAGATGCCATCCCTCACGCGAACCCTTCCCCCCAACTTTCCTCTCTGGGTCCAGAAAAGTGTTTTCCTAGACAGGAGGCAGCTGAGCGGTCGGGGAAGTAGCTCTGACCCCGTGCCCCAGGCGGTCACCCCGTGCCCCAGGCATGAGTTCAAGGCTGGCTACGTCAGCTGACTAAAGTCATGAGGCTGAGCACTGGACACAGAGTCCTCAGAAGGTGTGAGTCTGCAGAGGAGTTCTGCCTCCGGGTTCTGACCCTTGACCAATCACTACCTTCCTTTGATATTGTTTTTTCAGCTATTAGTAATCAGGCCCTCCTTAGGGTAGGTGCAGGGCTGCAGTGACGTCATCAGTGGGTGAGCAGGGAGGAGGAGGGGCCCGGCCTGAGCAGGCGGGGAGGGCGTCTGGCCTGCCCCTCGGGAAGAGCCCTCTGGAGATCAGCTCTGCGCGTGGTTCACCTCTCTGAGCCCAGTGAGCAGACGGTGGGAATGGCCCAGTAGCAGCACACACGGACAGGCAGACGGTGGAGACAAGTGCAGTGCGAAGTTGCCCGGGCAGCAGGGCACCTGCCACACAACTGAAGGGACCTGAATTCAGAATCCCAGCGTGCAGACGGGGTCAGAGAACCCCAGTGCCGGAGAGACCACACAGGGCAACCCCTGAAGCTCGCTGGCCAGCCAGTCTAGCTAAATCAGGGAGAGACACTGTTTCCAAAAAGAAGGGGGAGAGCGATGGGAAGAGACACTTAGTATCAACCGCTAGCCACACACACAGACACACACACATACCACACTAACACACACACACACACACACACACACACACACACACCCGGGAAGAGTGGTAAAGGTCCCTGTTGTGCCAGGCTTGGTGGCACATGCCTTTGATCCTAGTACTCAGGAGCCCAGCAGATCTCTGTGGTTCATTTTTCTTTTTCGTCTTGCCATGGGGTCACCCAGGCCAGTCTCCAGCTTAGGGGCTCAAGCGGCTTTTTCCCTCCTCAGACGTCCAAGCACCAGGGAAGGCGAACGGCATCCTCTCTGACTAATACAGTTATGTCGGGAACCAGTATAAAAGATAACTCAGAGTTAATCCAGCCACAAAGGCACACACCTGTAATCCTAGTACCAGGGAGGCTGAGGCAGGAGAATTGCTACTTTGAGACCAGCCTGGGCTAAACAGGGAGGCCTGTCTCAAAACAAGCTAGCAAACCCACAAATATTGCCAGATGTGGTAGCTCCCAGCTTTCCACATGAAAGCGGGAGACTGGAAGGCCAGGAGTTCAAGCTCATCCTGGAGCTATGTAACGAGTTCAAGTCCAGCCCAGGGCACGTGGGACCCTGGAGAGAGGAGGCATGGATGGAGAAGAAGGGAAGAGGTGAGAAGAAGAGGGAGGACAAAGGAAGAGCAGGCAAGGTCATTTAGCTAACTGCCACGTGTGTCATTTTCTTGATTATGACTTCCTGATTTCTGCTAGCCCATCTAACGGAAGATGGACATCTAAAAGTGCTGGAGTCAGGTCCCAGAGTCTGCAGCAGGGTCTGAGGCCAGAGTGTGCCCCGGGGCCCGGGTCCTCCGAAACCTCTCCTGAGAGCCCTGGCATGCACCAGCGGCTCCTGTTGCTCATCTTTCCCTTCTGAAGCCCGCTCTGGCTGGCTCCCCCTTATCCAGAAACCTGTCCTAACCCTCCAGGTGGGCCTGACTTCTTTCTCTCTTATCTTGAGGACTCCCTCCCTTCCCGCCCCCAGTCTGGTGGGAGGGAACCTGAGAAGAAGGCTGCGGAGCTTGGCTTTTGCTGCCCCAGCATGACAGATTGCCAGCCCATGGTTCCGGAAACCTCTGCCTGGCTGTTGGCTGCCTGATTTTTCTTCGCTCCCCACTTCTCCCTTGTAAACTTTGCTGATCCTTCCCTTCCTCCTTTCCTTTTATTGTGTTTTGTTTGTTTAAGGCAGCATTTCGCTGTGTCACTCTGGCTGTCCTGGAGCTTGCTGCCTAGACCAGGCTGGCCTCAAACTCACTGTGTGGCCGAGGCTGGCACTGACAGCCTGGGTGTGAGGGACTATGGGTGTGGGCATGCTCGGCTTCTGTGGGCATGATTGTCCTCAGTTTACAGATCTGGTGGCCAAGGTCCGAGGCTCTGTGGTTTGTTAGATATTCAGCGATCTCAGAAGCCGGGGCTGAATCCCTGCCTCTCTGTTCCTAAGAACTGGCTGCCTGTGTCTCCAGAGTGTAGGCCAAGGATTTCCACCAGTTTTTGGAGGCCGCTGTGAGGTTGGCTCACCAGCACCCCAGAACCCACACTTTCCTCACCAGTGACATCCTGCCTCGAAGACATGGGAAGGCTGGTAGCACCACACACAAACACATTTATTAGACGCTTTTCCAGCTTGGGAGGCTGAGGCAGGAGGAGTTCAAGGCCAGCCCAAGCCACAAAGGAAAGCTCATCTCAACCTTCCCTCCCAACCCCTCAGAAAAGAGAAAGATTAATCCCAACACTTGGGCGGAGACAGGCAGATCTCTGTGAGTGTGAGGCCAGCGTGCAGGGAGGAGCGGAAACTGTGGCAGGCTCGGGGAGGAGAGAGGGCTCTGTTCACTGGAAAGAGGAAGGCGAGAAGCTTCATTGATGCTGCCGTTCCAGGAAAAGCCTCACCAGCCGCACGCCCAAGGTTCTCTGAGGCCATGCCTCAGTTACGTGTCTATAAAAATGTTAAACAACAAAGGGCAAACGTGTCATGGCCAGAAGATCCTGCTTGGACTGTTTGAAGTGGGAAGACCCATTTCCGAACCGGATCTTTGTGGGAAGAGACACCTTTAAGCCAGAGCTCATTCCTGATGGTGGCCTGCAGGGACACACAGAAGAAGGCGCTGGCTCTTTGCCTGCTCCTCTTGCTGGCAAGCCCGCTCCTGCACTGACATTAGAGCCCACCTCTTCAGGATCTCAGCGTCTGCTGCAGGCCAGCCGACATCCAGGACTGGACAACTGCTGGATTCTTTTCAGTTGTGGTTTATATCCACAGTTTCCCCTCCCTCCTCTCCTCCTCCCCTCCCTCCTCTCCTCCTCCATTTCTTTGCAGAAAATCGCAGGCCTCCATGGATGTCAACCAGCCATGACAGGTCAAGCAGCAGTGAGACCAGGCACCTCCCCTCCTATCAAAGCCAGATGAGGCAGCCAGGTGGGAGGGAAGGGTCCCAATGGCAGGCAGCGAGGTTCACAGCTATAGCCCCCATGCGTGGACGCTGTGGCGGGGGCCCTCAAGCTGCGGCCTGTGCAGCCTTCAGGACGGGGACCTGGCTGACCGGACGCACAGGATTCTGGGGGTTCAGATTCAGCCTGGCCTCCAGCCTTGCTTTCTGATCCTCACCTTGTGGTCCGTTTTCCTCTCCACTAACTGCCACACCCTTTCCCCTCCCGTCTCCCCTTCCCCCAAGATGGTACCCTCTAAACACGAGCGGGAGGAACGCGTTCTCACGTTGTCAGGCGTTTCTGTCACCGTGATTCAGAAGAGACCCATACTCAGGTGTGTGTAACTCCTGAAGCGCCGCAGCTTGAGGCTACCGAGAACGGTGATCTCCTCTTGCCGTCTCAGGCTCTAGCTGG
This sequence comes from Meriones unguiculatus, assembly GCF_030254825.1. Taxonomy (NCBI): domain Eukaryota; kingdom Metazoa; phylum Chordata; class Mammalia; order Rodentia; family Muridae; genus Meriones; species Meriones unguiculatus. The sequence continues at coordinate 1,220,049 of NC_083363.1, read as the reverse complement.
AGCTCCCAGGCTGGCAGACCCCGAGCCTAAGCAGCCCACAGCACTGCCCACGGCCCCAGCTCCTTCCATTCCTTGTGAGCCTCACTACATAGCCCAGGCAAGCCTCGAGCTCACAGTGTAGCCCAGGCTGGCCTTGAGGTGGCACCTGCCCCCTGCTTCTCCCACCTCCCAGTGCTGGGGTCACAGGCAGCCCTGCGGGACCTTGCTGTGTCTGATGACCCACGCGAAGCATCTGGGAAACCAAGAAAGGCTCACTCAAAACCTTGCGTCGGGTGTGCAGAAGTGAAAAGTAGGCAGACTGAAAGTTCAAGGTCAACCTGGACCACCAGAGAGACTATCTCAGCAAACAACAAAGCAAAGCCCTACCAACACGAGGAGGAGGAGGAGGGAAAGAAGACAAGGGAGGAGGAGCAGAGAGGAGGAGAAAAGGGAGGAGAGAGGAGGAAGACAAGAAGAATAGGAGAAAAAGGAGGAGCAGGTGGAGGAGGAAGGGGAGGAAAGGGAGAAGAGGAGGAGGAGGGAGAGGAGGAAGAAAGTCCACGGATTGCTGAGAAGCCGGCGTCTCTCGGGTCACCCTCAGAGCTGGCTACGGCTTCATCTGTCTGTGTTCTGCTCCCTTTGATCCTTGTTGTGTTGTAATGATTCACTGGAGACAGTTACCCACAACTGTGCCGATGAAGCCAGTTAGGAGTTTTAAGTCCTTTTTATTGACTAAGTGTGCTCGACCCTCAGAAAAACCTCAGAGATCCGCCTGCCTCTGCTTCCTGAGTGCTGGGATTAAAGGTATGCTCCATCACGTCCATTAGACATACTATGTCTATTATCTGATAGTTCATCTAGACCCTGGTCCAGGCCATGGATATCTAGTGTTACCAAGGCAGACTTGACTGCTGTGGAGAGGAGGGTTAAGAGCTATCCCAGCAAACCCAAAATGGAGTCAGAACAAGGTGGTGTAACCTTAGTCATGTCGGTTTTATCTTGTTTTCCTTTTTAGTGTGTGTGTGCTTCTGTGACTGTGATCGCTCTGTGTGTGTGTAGTGTGTGCATGTGTGCAAGCGTGCTGTGTGCATGTGCTCATGTATATGCAGGTCCCTCGCCCATGAGGACATGTGAGGAAGCTAGAAGCTGACGACGGTGCATGTTTTGCGCTATCGCCTGACCTATGGCTTCCTGGCTGGCCACAGCGCCCCCTGCCCCCGGGTCTGCCTGCCCCTTAGGTGGCCTTTCCCTGGATGCTTGGGACATGAACTCTCATGCTTGTACAGCGGCACTTTCTTTCCCCAGGAGCCGAGCTGTTGCCCAGGTCCCTGTCCTGGTCTGTCCTGCTGAGACAGGTCTCCTGCAGCCAGGCTGCTGGTGGATTCCCCCTGCAGACCAGCCTGAGCCTCTGGTCCTCCTGCCTCTGCCTCCCTGGTGAAAGGCTTGCGGGCAGGACCCATGAATGGGCTCTGTGACCTTGAGCTGGTACAAGCAGGGGCTACGTGCCTGTGCCAAGGCTCTGAAAATCCCCTCCCACTGCAGCTCTGCCCTGGAGCAGACTGAGGCTCCCTGTGCCCGAGCCTCTAGTCCCCAGGTCCCAGAGGTCCAGAGTCCAGCAGCAGGCCGAGTGCCAGCCCCACCACACCTCGATACCAGCGCCTTCCACAGCAGGTCCTAGCCAGATTCTTCCTGTTTCTTCTGTAACACAAAAAAAGCCACACCTGTGTAAGACAAGGGCAAGGAAATCCCCACGGAGGACAAGGAAATGTCCCCAAGGAGGGAGAGGACATTTTTACTGCTGGCTACTTCTCAGCAAATTGTTACATTAAGTTCAGAGTGAATTGTCTTCCCGGCTATTCTGACCTGATTCAGTCCTGGCCTGTTCCAGAGGTGCGGCCAGATTCCCTGAAACAAGAGTTCTGGGTGTCTGTGGGCCGCTCGCTGAGTGCTGGGATCAGTGCTGTCCCGCCATCACTTCCCAAGTGCAGGGATTTCAGGTGTAGACCACCACACTGGGTTTTTGTGTGGCGCTAAGCACTGAATTCACGGGTGTCAGGCCAGTAGCAATCTACCAACAGACACACGTCTCCAGCCCCACAGAGCCCGACCCTAAAAAAGTGTTTTTGCAGTTCGAGGACAATTGTGTGAGAGTTTAAGAGAAAAACCACAGGGCAGGTGGGATGTGCTTCTTGACAGCTGCCTGGAAAGGGGAAAAGAAACAGAAGGCTGTGCTGCTTGCAGAGGCCAACGGATGCTGTGCTGGTTGCAGAGGCCAATGGACGGCCACGTGGCAAAGGGGGGGGAGTGTCGACCCCAGAGCCTTTGGGAAGGGATGCCCAGAGCTCACACTTGTCTAATTTAGGACTTAGAGAAGTGCAACAGTCTAGTGCTCTCTGGATCCGTTCTCTCCTTCCGCCATGTGGGTTCCAGGAACGGAAGTCAGGTGACCACACCTGACAGGAAGTGACTGTGCCTGCTGTACCAGCTCCCTGGCTGGGCCTCACTCTAGATGCCTGTTAGGGCCTGTCCTAGTTTAGGATGATGAAACACCATGGCAAGGCCACTTGAGGAGGAGGACGCTCATCTCAGCTTACACCCCCAGGCAGCAGTTCATCACTGCGGGGAGTCAGGGAGGAAAGCTGGGGGCAGGAGCTGATGCACAGGACATGGAGGGTGCTGCTCACTGGCTAGTTCCACGTGGCAGCTAGCTCAGCCCGCTTTCTATGGAACCCAGGACCAGCCAGGAGATGACATCACCTGCAGTGGGCTGGGCCCTCCCCATCAATCACTAACTAAGAAAATGCCCTACAGCTGGATCTTATGGAGACATTTTTCTCAGCTGAAGCTCCCTCCTTTCAGATAACTCCAGCTTGTGTCTAGTTGATATAAAACTACCAAGAACAAAGTCCAAACTTGTCTTAACTGTGCTGTAAATTGGAATTCCCATAATTTCCTCTGCATACTCAATTATCTTCTGAGCACAGAAGGATATGTGTTGGTGTACTTTTAAAAACTTTTATTTACATTCCTTACATCTTTCTCTCTTCACCCCCATCCCTTCCAACACCCCAACACCAGGTAGGAGAGAGAAAGGGTGAGTGGGAGAGGGGGCGTAGTTCTCTTAGCTGCTTCCTGCTGGTTAGGGTCGTCGGGTTCCTTGGAGCCAGTCCAGTCTGTGTTTCAGGAGATCTCCAACACCTTGTCTCACAACAGCAGCCAGGGGACGCAGCAGGAAAGCAGGAGCAGCCGAGTTCTTTCTCAGTGCTCCACACTCTCTGGGCTCTGGCATTTCTTCTCTCTCCAGAACCCTCAGATTTAAACTCTCTGCAGCTGGCAAAGAGCTCCTCTCAGAGGCGGCAGGAGGCAGACAGTCTGCTGCTGTGGATCATCTGAATCAGCCCCACATCCTACACCTGGGAACAAAACAAAAACATGTTTACATCCACCACAGATACGGGGTTTGCTGAGTCTGAGGCTCACCATGCGCAGCTCCAGGTCCAGGGTCCACGGGAGCAAGCGTGTATGTGATGCACACTTATCTGCAGGAAGCGCTCATAAGTAACAAGAATAAATCAGCAAAGCTGGGCTCGAGGTGCAGCCTGTGACCCCAGCACTCCGGGAGGCAGAGGCAGGCCGATCTCTGTGAGTTCCAGGTAGGCTAGGGTCACCTGGAGACAACCTGTGTAAAGAAAATAAAGATGGGAAGATTCTCAGAATGGGAGGAAGTGAGGGAGGGATGCAGGAAAGGCCTCTGAGGTGCTAGCTATTCCTGGGGCATTCAATAGGAATGTGAGGAGCTGGGTTTGTGGTCACCAGCATCTCCAGGAGCCCAGGCTAGCCTCAGACTCACTGTGCAGCCCAGGAGGACCTTGAACCTTTGACCCACCTGCCTCTACTTCCAGTTTGATGGGGCCATTGAACCCAGGGCACGCTAGGCTGGCACGCTACCAAGAAAACTCCACTCCCAGCCCCGTGCAACTCCAGTGAGTTCTTCAAAAGGTTGCTAAGGAATGTGAGTGAGGCTGGTGTGGAATTTACTGGGTGGAGGTTGATAAGGTCACATCTTAAGTCACAGGCCTGCAAGAAGTAGGCTATCTCCTCTGTAAACAGAAGTTACTAACCTTTAAAAAAAAAAAAGCCTAAAACCAAAGAAACTAAAAAAGTTACTAATCGCGTCTGTGAAATTCCAGGAGAGGAGGAGGTCATATATGCTGAGTCTTCCAGCCTGATTCATTGCTATTTTAACATTCTTACTTGAAACATCTCTAGATAAAAGAAATATCATCTCTTTGTTGGCAACTTCCATAGCAAATGTTAATTGTTATGGAATTATTTTTTTCTGTGATTTTTTTTTCCATAGATTTACTTTAGGGCGGGTGGGTTCACACGTGGAGGTGGAGCCAGTTCTCTCTTCCCGCCTTGTGGGTTCCATGGATGGAACTCGAGTCAGGCTCGGCTACAAACACCTTCACTATTCAGCTGCCCCTTGATGGCATTCCTAGCTCTCGGCTGGCTGGCAAGAGGCTTGAACAAGATTCCAGGACGAGAGCCCCCGTCATGTCCCGTACTCTTCTGGCTTTCTCTGCTGCATCGATTTCCCGCCTGTCATGGCACTCCTGTTCTCTTCTCACAAACCCGTTACTTCACAGCCCTACCCAACCCCATAATCCCAGATTCTGTGAGATTAAGTCGTTCACAAGGGCAACATGTTTAAAGGGGTGTCAAGGCTGGTTAGCTGGCCTCGCAGCTGGGAGCCCACGCTCACCACTGTCTGCAGGAGAGCTGGGGCTGGGCCCCGGGATCTGTATCCAGCAGGGGAGCTGACACCTGCTCTGAAGACGCCACATGCATGTGACATACAGAAACTCACATAGGTGCATACACATACACATTAAAGTAAATTATCTTAAAAGGGGGTGCCGCTCCCCCCGATGAACATAGCCTGATCCTGGCTGTTGTGTACTTGAAAGATACATGAACTCTTACTGATCTTCCTTCCTGGAAAGGCGGAGGGCTCGGTGAGCAAGCACGCTAGCTCAGTGTCTCAGTGCGCTGTAACTGATTAGCTGTGTTTGTCAGCTTAATCATTTTTAATTACCTGTTTATGTGAGTCTGTGTGTGCAGGTGTGTGTGCACGTGTGCCCGTGGGTGGAGGAGGGTAGGCCCCGGAGCTGCCTTTACAGGCCATTGATACCAGAGGCAGAAATCAAACCCGGGTCCTCTGAAAAATTAGTATATATTCTCAACTGCTATCCCCTCTGTACTCACTGGTCCTTTAGGACGTTTTAACTTATTTATGTGTACAAATGTTCTGTCTCCATGTTTGTATAATGTGCACCCGGTGTGCCCCTGGTGCCCACAAGGTCAGAACAGGGCATCGGATCCAGTGGAACTAGAGTTCAGTAGCTGTGAGCGGCCGTGGGGATGCTGGAACTAAGCTGGGCTCCTTTGCGAGGGGAAAGGGCTCTTAATCCCTGAGCCAGCTCTCCAGTGACCTGTCCCGACACACTGGCTCTTAAGGACAGGTCTCGTGTGGCCCGAGCGGGCTTTGGACTCTGTGTGTGGCTTCGGTGGCTTTGATCCCTGTGAGTGTACTTCCTGAGTGCTGGGATTACAGACATGTGCCGTCACACCCAGTTCATGTGGTGTGGGGACAGAGCCCGGGCTCCCTCGCTGCATGCTAGACAGGACCCTACCGACTGAGCTGCGTCCTCAGTCTTCAAACTGACCGAGGGTGAGCGCATGGCGAGTCCGGGGCAGTGTCCTGGGCTAACACGTGTTCAGAACAGCTGATGCTGCGCGGTGAGACCAGGATAAACAAGCAGACGCTGGCCTGGCAGCACCTATCCGCAGCCTCAGCATAAGTGAGGCTGAGGCAGGAGAATCATGGGAATACACCAGAAGGGCCAGTCTTGACCTGTATATCAAGTCATGTATCTAGGAGACGTATCAAACAAGAGGAATACAAACGGCAGCTTGTTTCTAACTGTGGCTACTTCTGCAAGGAAAAGTACTGGGTCCTGAGTGTGTCCCAGGAGCCCTGGCCTGCGGGGGAGGAAAGGATTCTCAAAGACCCAACTTCACAACAGAAAGGGTGAGACTTACTCAGAGCAGGGGGGGGGTGTGGAGTGGGGGGGAGAGGAAGGAAAGCTTTTAGAAAGAAGGGAAAGCTAGCATCCAGCCCAGTCCCACCCCTGCCCAGCACACAGGAGCTCGAGATAGAGCTGTGGGTTTGAAGCCAGCCTGGGCCACATGGTGAGCTCTTGTCAAAATAAAAACAGAGCAGCAGAAGGCCCAACAGGCATTGTGAAGGCCTGGACGCAGGGCACTGAAAGGAGTACGAGTATGATTTGGTTTTGAGAACTGGTGGGCATTTTTTCTCTGTATACAGTTTGCATCTAAGTTTTCCAGGCCAAACACTCATGACTTTGTCCCTCAGAGGAGGGAAAGTAGTTTAAACAAGATAGCATTAGATGCAGGGAGAAGGAGGACGGGGCGCGTTCCAGGGGACTGGTGACATGAATGGTGAGTAATTCCTGGGGGTGGGGGAACGTTGGCCCGAACAAAGACACAGGGGTGACTCACACACCCTACAGTGGAGGCCCCAGAGGTGAAGCCTGAGCGGCAGCAGGCCCAGCAGACACGGCGAGCTTTGTCAAGGACTTCATGGAAGAGACAGGCCCCTCAGCAGAGGGGTGGATGGGGAAAACGGGGCAGAGAAATCCCAAACACCCAGGGGATGGCGGCACTTGCCTGTCATCGCAGCGCCCAGGAGGCTGAGACAGGAGGATAGCCGTGTTCAAGTCTACACAGGCTATGTAGTAGGTTTCGGGCCAGCTTGAGCTACATAGGGAGGCCTTTCCAAAACCATATTGACTTTATTTTAAATCACAGTGGGGAGGGCCTCACAGGTCCCCCCACCTGACCTTCTCACCACCACGACCTCATTTTCAAGCGTACACCTCAAGGCACCCACTGAGGGCCAACATAGCCACGGTGGTGCCCGCCTGTGTGTTGGTTTTCCAAGAGTGTCCCAAGTCCCAGATGCCCAGGAGGGCAGCTGAGACCAGGCCTAAGACAGGTCCATCCGTGCAGCCCTGGGGAGTCACCAGCTCTCCTCGGGGGCCAGCCAGGGCCGTGGCTGTTTGGGGGTACACTCACGCTCACTGTGCTCTTGAGTAAACCAGCAGCTCATTAACCCCCCAAGTTGGACTTTGGGGAAATGGTGCTTTTGGTTTGGTGCCCAGTAAAGGGGCAAGATGTTTGTCTACATCCCTCTAGGCAATGTGTGTGTGCGTGCGTGTGTGTGTGTGTGTGTGTGTGTGTGTGTGTGTGAAGAAGACAAAGAAAAGCCTACCCAAGAGAACTCTGTGGGGTTGGTTAGCAGGGACCTCAGGAGCATGGATGGAGCGAGAGGCGGCCCTCCTTGGTACATCAAGGGACAAGAAAGCCCTGTGCCCCTGCCTCACACAAGAAGTGGAAGCTGCAGTCCCTAAGGCCTTCCTGATCTATAATCTCAAAAGAAATTGCTCGTCTGTGGACGTTCCTGCAGAGAGACTGCCTGGGCAGGGGGCAGAGCACCAGCAGGATGTAGAAACTGAGGCTTGCTCTGTCCTGGGCTGCTCCTGGGTGAGAGCTGCTCCCTCCATGGCTGCCCTCAGCAGGACCTCTTCCCTGAGGGAATCAGGAGCTGTAACCTGGGGACTGCAGAGGTGGCTCCCCTCCTCCCTCCCTGCTGGACCTACAGGCGCTGGCCAGCCGCTCTCCTCTTTGTCCCCCTTCTCCAAGTGCAGGCCTGAAGGCACCTCCCAAGCTGTCCATGGGAGGAGCCCATGGCTGCCCACTTCATCCAGTGCCTTTGTTCGTCAGCCTGGACCCCGAGATGGGCCTGGAGGGGAGCGGCACCCTGACTTTCTCTCTTGGAAGTCATGTGAAGCCTTCATTTTAAAAATGGAAAAAAAATTATTTATTATTTGTTTATCCAGCTTCCCCCAAAGTCTTCTCTCTTTTTTTATTGTTCTGTTTTTTATTTTTTGTTTCTCTGTGTAGCCTCCACTGTCCTGGACTGGCTTTGCAGACCGGGCTGCCCTCGAACTCACAAACATCCGCCTGCCTCTGCCTCCCCGCGTGCTGGGATCACAGGCGTGCTGCACTGTGCCCAGCGTCCGAAGTCTCCCTGTTGAGTGTCCTGGATGCCTGGGCTGGAGAGGCAGCGGCCCCGTGATTAGAAGAGCTGCGTTGGCTCCCAGCACCCCATGGCTCACGGCCTCCTGTGACCAGAGTTAGAAGGGATCCGATTCCCCGCTCTGCCTCTGCTGGTACCAGGCATGCATGTGGTCCACAGACATACATGAGGCGAGGGACCCACACGTATAAAATGATATAAAATATGTTACATAAGTAAAAATGTCAGCATGCCTCTAAAATGCAGGAGCAGTGAGCAGGGGTCCAGGGGCTCCCCGCCCCGTGCTGGTGTGGGAATCGGGGAGCCCTTACCCTAGAGGGGCAGTCCAGATGGAAGGTGGTGTTTTGTTGCTAGGATCAGCTTGCAGCTGGAGACCTGGGGTCTTCTCACAGCTGAGCGCCTGGACCTGGCTCTAGGCCAAACCGCCTACCCTCCCGGGCCTCGGTTACCTTAACTGACCCCCCCACCTCTGGTTTAGGTCAAGTGACACAGTGCGTTTGAAAAGAAGATGCTGGGACAAAGAGGGCCCTTCCCTCCACAGCCGTCGGCAGCGGCCACCGTCCATGCTTTCCCTCGGGTGGCTTCAGGGTCACCCCTGAAAGCACTGGATGGAAAATGACAGAGCTAAGTGATGCATAAGCTCTGCTCTTCTGAGCAGTGTGACGAAATCCAGGGCTATCCTGCTCCATCCACCCAGGATGTGAGTCATCCCTGCGTCCAGTGGGTCTGTCCTATATACACTGCTCACCCTGCACCGTCATGGTCCCGTGATCCAGGAACCCTCTCAGGGGGACGAGCCTCCTGGCATACGTTCAGAAGGCTTGTGGCAGCCCAGTATGGAGTCTCAATGCCAGTGACAAGCACCTCAGTTCATCAAGGCACCATAACAACCAGGGCAGTGTCACACAGGAGGCTGTCACAGAGAGGACATCACACAATTTCACTACAGAATCACTATTGACTGTGCCTATTGTTAATCTGTTACTGTGCCCAATTTGTGAATTAAACTTCATCATAGATACAAAGAATAAAAAATGTAGCTTATGGAAGATTCGGACCGTTTTGGACATACACTGGACGTCATGGGATGTATCCTTCTGAGGTGAGGGGGGAACACTGTATTTCCTGGAGATGGCCCCCGATACATGCTCTCCGTGGTGTGTGCCTGACCGGCGGGGTGTGAGGAAAGTGACAGTTATGTAAAGGTGGTGTCACCAGGCCAGAAAGGCGGTTTGGTGGGTGAAGGCACTTGTCCCCAAGCCTGAAGACTGAAGTTGGAGACTGCTCCTCTCAGATCTCCTTAGACAGACTGATGTTCACAAGGAACAGGAAGTGAATCAGTGCAGCAAAAAGCTCAGGAGGAGGAGGAGGAGGAGGAGGAGGTTAAAGAGCCAGGTATAGTAATACTTTAGTTCTAGCACCCAGGAGGAGGCAGAGGCTGGTGACTCTCTGTCAGTTTGAGGCCAGCCTGGTCTATATAGTGAGCTGAAGTAATAATAAATAAATAAATAAATAAATAAATAAATAAATAAGTCAGCCTAATTCAAAGAGTAAAAATTCCTACCTACCTAGTCCAGTCCCCCAGAACACAGTGAAAGGACAGAACCAACCTTCAAAAAGAAAAAAATGAAAGAAGAAAGAAAGAAAAAAGTTGTTGCCAGACACTTTTAAAGGCAGCACTCAGGACCCAGAGCCTGGAACTCTGGGAGTTCAAAGCCACTGTGTTCTACATAGCAAGTTCCAGGACAGCCAGGGCATACGGAGAAGGACCTTGTCTCAAAAACAAATAAGTTGTTCAAGCAAGTTCAAGGCCAGTCTATGACATAGGAGACCCTGTCTCAAATAGAGGGGCATCACTGAGCTCCTTTATTTATTCTACTTCCTA